>NC_040915.2:28503043-29751256 GCF_004126475.2 Phyllostomus discolor | reverse complement strand
TCAATAATTACCACCAGTTGATCTAAACAAACTAACACAATACTTGCAAATTACCTGTTGCTATCAACCACTATCTGGAATGCTGCTTAATTAGGTGAAGGGGGTGTGAACAGAACTTCAGGTGGGCTGGATCTAAGGGTGACGTGGCCTTAAGGATGTCCATTCGTAGTGATGAGTCCAAGTGATGTGTCACAGTGCCTAAAGGTAAATTTTTAAGTGCACATTAAGCATATTTGTCATCATGTGCCTATTTTAAAAAAGCATTAGCTGGATTGAGCTCGGGCTGCGAGCCAAAGTGTCACAGGTTTGATTCCCAGCCAGGGCACATACCTGGGTTGCAGGCCACGGCCCCCAGCAACCATACATTGACGTTTCTCTCTCTCTCTCTCTTTCTTTCTCCCTCCCTTCCCTCTCTAAAAATAAATAAATAAAATCTTAAAAAAAAAAAACCCAACCATTAGCATAACAGCCATACTATTAAGGAGATTTTTTTCTGCTACCATACCTCTTTCTTTAGTGCTAAATTTAAACTGACACTGTAGAAATAGTTTTTTATTGTGGTTCTGCCATCACACTGCCAAAATAGTTTGTTGAACCCTAAGAGAAACAGAAAACCACCCAGCAAACTAATGCATTTCAATTACTTTATTAAAATGTATCTCCCTTAGTACCAAAACATAATGGTAGTTGGTTAGGTTACCTCTACCAACTCAAAGTTAACACGGATGTGATCAAAACATTGAAATGTATCAGCCTTTTGCGAAAACTGAGGTTATCCACAAAACATTGTTTACAAAGTACACTGTGGTTCTTTGGTTTACTTTCCAGTATGTATTTATTTATCCATAACATGATGTCAAAATTGGGTACAGTCATCCTGGGTGGACTCACGCTACACACCGCCCTGAGTAAACCACTCACGATGCTTAGCACTGTAGATCTATCTCCTTGCATGCACCGACTGACTAGAAAATCCCGAACACCACCTCGGTGACGTCGTGACTACAAAGATGTGTAGTTACTTACGACCATGTTCACACAGTGGGGGAAATTAGTGGAAGTACATTCCCTCCTTGAAGAAAATTCTAAATTAGAAGCGATGGTAGTTTTATAAAAACGGTTCTTAGTAAAAACTTCTGGAGTGTTAAATCAGTAAGTTTTCAGAGTGGTGTTAAATTTGAGTCACTAATACAATAAAACCAATTTTCTCATTTGGACTACATTGGAACAGATTTTGTATAAAAATTTTTTTTGTGGACACAAACATCACATGTTTTCTAGGAAAAACTGTAAAGATAAATTGATATGCCAAAATAGCTAAATGTGTAGTTTTGCTTTATATAAAATGCCCTCAAATTTAAATGTTAAGTCCCATGTAGCAATAAGGTCCACATCTCTGGATAATCTATTACGTTACAGGTGCTAAGAAACCATTTTCACTGGTTAAAATAGTGACCCTTATTGTATCTTAAAAGTGCATTTGTGAAATGTTGGTTTTGATATAAACCTCATTATTTAAAATTTAAGTTAAGTAGGTTTCCATTTTAAATACCACTGAAATAGACTGACCCAATATAAAAAGTTGGATCGATGTGAGGAATGAAGATTCACAGTTTACTTTACCAGACTTGTCATTCACATTTCACATGATGTTCTTGGCATTGTTTGTGTGCCTCAGATTAATTCAACTTGAATAAGCATAACTCCACTACAGCATAATGTTAATTAGGCAGTTTTCCCAAATCTGAGAACATCGATGCTAATCTACTTGTGATGTTTGAGGATGCACAGCTTAAATCCATTATAACATCATGGAATCCATTCTTCAGGATCGTGGAGAATGGCTTCACAGAAGAGCTTTTGTTGCTGTTATAATCCTATTTAAGCAAACAACAAGAAACATGTTATCAGATGTCTGCCTCACATAAATATTACAAACTGTTAAAAATGATTTACTGCTTATATATAAGATTCATAATCATGTCATGTATAGGTATGTTAAATGTCAACATTTAGTTTTGAATAGGAAAAGAGTTAAATCACGACTGTGAGTTCAAGTTAGATGGCAAGACTGTATGTCAGTGAAAATAAGGCCTGTACCTCCTTTCCAGTAGTCAAACTGCGACATTAACGATATACACTGTAGTATGCCCTGGTGGTTTCCAAACACCCAATGTGAAAACCATCTCCCGGAACTTATTTTTTCTTTAGATACAGCATCCAAGATCATACTGATTTTGCTTATAAGGTAACAGTCTCAGTCACCTGAAGGTGGTGCGGACTTTTGGTCCTGTGGTCCTCAGGCTTGTTGAACTTGACACGAGCCAGAGCTTGAGTCAGTATAAAGCAAAATGATGTGCAATTAAAAGTTACTGTTTTAGTGCTACTTTTAAAATTCAGGTTATTAAAGAGAATGCTGTTTTCTAAGCCAATAACTTAATGACGTGGCTAATGTACGTATCAAAGGTTGGCTAATTCCATACTGTTAGGGTGTTGCACCTTGAATGTAGTTAAGGCACTAAAATATTAGCTGACTAGACCAGTGATTTTCCGGTTGGCTAGTCCGACTCCATCTTGTTTATTTTGAAGGTAATTCAGATTAGAGTTCTTGAGTTGTAGAGGAAAATTATAGCATTAGAAAACTTTCTCTATATGGAGAATAACTGAACCAAATTTACCTACTAAGGAACCGTTTCAGGAATTGTTGGCAGGTGGCTTATTCTGTAGTAACTGTGCCTCAGTTGCCGTGCAGTTCGCCCAGAAACAATCCATTTCAACTTCTGGACGTTTGGTTTGGAGCACTTGTCCGACGAATACTCAGTTAAACACTTGGATACGAGCTCTTGCCAGAACGTCAAATCTCTGCCATTTATCTGTGCACAAATTAAAAAAAATTACTACTCAATTAAAAAAAGCCCTGTAGTAGTTAACTGCAGTAATAATCGCAGTCTTATGAACACATCTTTGCTCGCCAAAAAATATTTAAAGATAAGCTACTTAAGTTTCAAACACATGATATCACTTTACTTCAGGAGATAGTACAAGTTGTTTAGTTTCCTTTACAGTGTTAACAGGAATGACCTTGGCGTACCTTGGAATGTTTCTGAAGACATTCTACGTCTTCTGTTAACTCGACACACTTCTGTGCTTGGATCTCCAGCGCGATGATAGACAATGCCAACACAGAAGGCTAAAAGAGATACATTTTAAAGTAAATGTTGACCATAAAAACAGGTACATAAATAGGTTTACTCTTTACGTAAAATATTTACCTTTGCTTTAGAAAATATCATCCTGCAGTGGCATGCCTTAAGTTGAGCTTCTAATCTTTCAAAATTAAGGCTATTCCTCCTTTAAAAAAAGTGAGATTGATTTTATGTAGATAATTTCACATCTAGTCAAAAGATAACTTTTTAGAAAAATGGAGTCAATTTTAATATTAAGTTTGTACACATTTATAGAAAATTATTTGAAATTGGTAAGTCCTTTTCCTGCATGGATGTTAACTTCTTAAAGATGCCATACAGGAATTTTAAGTGATTTAGGACAAAAAAAAATATCATGCCACAACGATCTGAGTTTCTTTTTATTTTAATAAATCCATTTCTGCATCTACGGAATTTCCTTTTTCCGTAAATCGATAAGATGCTTACCTACTAGTTCTATAAGTTAGCTAGTCTATAAATGGAAAATGTAATATAAATAAAGGTTGAAGTGTCCTTTAGTCCCAAGAATTAGTCTTCACATAACTTCCAGAAGCTACTGACAACTGAAGCAATCGATAAGCTACCGACAGGCTACTGACAACCAAAAGCCTCCCTCCTGTTAGACAATGAAGTCAACTTCAAGGAGCTGCAGCTCCTTTGATAGGAATCTTCCCAGGACATTGAGTTTAAGCATCATCCAGACAATACAACTGATTTCCAAATGTCCTTGGTTCAGAACAAAGCGCACTCACCTTTCGAATGGTAAGTTCTCTTGAATGAGTGAATAATAGAGTTGCAGAAACTGAAAGGCAGTAGTAGCTTTGACTTTCCAGCACACCTTCTCCAACACAATCTTTTCCATTCTCATGAGGTCCGAGACCGTGAACCTATACTGGCTTATTCGGATCAAGTCACTGGCCAAGGGGACATTCCTTTCCTCCTCTAGGGACTTTACAGCCAGGTAGAAGCAGCTCAGTCCAACACACCCAAGGTGCTTGGGCTGTACCTAAAAAGACAGTAAGCCCATGTCTTTACTTCAATTAAAAACAAAAATCATAAAGGACCATGTAGAACCCACACTCACCATTAGGGAGATGTGTCTTTGTAGTATATTTGCTAACAGAAGGAATTAAAAAGATCAGCTGTGGCCTATCGACCCTTTGCGCCCCACCTGGAACCAATTTTGGAGTAACTGGACTAAGTTGTAGTATAATGTTGGGGTTCAGCACATAAAAATTCTTACTTTTTAGAAAATCACTCTAGAATGAATTGTAAGCACAGTGTTGTGGTTGGAACAAATAAGTTAACTGGTCAAAGGCTTAGATGAGGACTGAAACACCTTACAGCATATGCACGAAGTTTCTTCCCAGAATGCTGTGTTTTTCCAGGCTGTCCTCTTTGTAGTAAGACATGTAAATCAGTTTTTAAATACTATAGCATGTAACTTTCACTCCGCCTGTAAAGCTCTATCTGCTACCAAGCTCTTTTTTTTTTAATTCAACATTTTCTGAATGCCCCTCACGTGAGACAGTCAAAATTCTATCCACTCCTAAGCTGCAGTTCAAAAAAAACGAAGAAGCCTTTACCAGTGTTTGTGTTCTCCTCCTCCTGGAACCCTTCCAGCAAGGTCTTTGCCTCTTTGGAGGCATAATGTAATTACGTTTTTTATGTTCCATATTGCAGGATCGTTATTGGTACAAACATTCCCACAGAAGACTATAATATACTTAAGGGACAGATGTATTTATTCTATGCAACATTTATACATTCAAAGATAATGCCTGTACATGCTGTCTAAAGAGTTGTTTAATTAGTCTGTTGAACAAATTTCTTGAACCATCTAATTGAACAAATACAGTATTGAGTTCCTCCTTCCTAGGATACATTGTGTTAGGTACTGAGGACTAAAAGATGAGGATTTTTTTTAAAGATTTATTTATTTTTAGAGAGGGAAGGGAGGGGAGAGAGGGAGGGAGGGAGACAGAGAGAGGGAGAGGGAGGGATGGGGAGAGAGAGAGAGAGAGAGAGAGAGAGAGAGAGAGAGAGAGAGAGAGAGAGAGAGAGGGAGAGGGAGAGGGAGAGGGAGAAACACATCAATGTGCAGTTGCTGGGGGTTATGGCCTGCAACCCAGGCATGTACCCTAGCTGGGAATCCAACCTGTAACACTTCGGTTTGCAGCCCGCGCTCGATCCACTGAGCTACGCCAGCCAGGTAAAAGATGAGTTTTATTTGAATTGTCAGATAATCTCATTATCCACCAATGACCACGGGCACATAGAGAAGGTGATGTATTTGTAACAGTGAAAGGAGCTGTGAAAGATACACTGATGTCCTGCTTATCCAACATAGGAAATAATAATAATATAAATGCTTCTCCACCAGAAGATACTCTATTGTATGCAAGCAGAGGCTGGGAATGTCAAACTTATGCCAGACTTGAGTATGTCTAAGGCTAAAACAATTAGAATTTTATCCTTGAATGGAGATCTATATACTCTAATGACCAAGTGATTGATGGGATTAGAAGGGGGAAAAACCCACCCTCTCATTCTTAATCACAATCTAGCATTTTGCTGCTAACACATTTTTAAAATTTAAAGGGTATGTAAATGAAAACACCCAACCTATTAAGAAAGATTTTTATTTAATAACAGCCAACTCTCCTACTGGGAAACTGCAATTAATGATTTGATATTGGACAATTTTTCAGTGTCAAACATTTAATAAATAATGCATTACTCTTGATTATAATAAGAAAAAGCATTCATCAAATTTGTAGTATGGCCTATCTGCTGAAAATAAAAAGGTCAAGTTTATGAATACCAACCCAAAGCTAGCAATCTGCAAAACACATTGAGCCCAGTGAAGGAAAACTCAGGGTAATGTAGCTTTAAACATACCTTCATTTTGGACAGGAATCTGTCCAGTAAATTCACAGCTAGAGAAAACGTCTCTGTGTCGAAGCCAAAGAACTGAGTGAGGCTAAGAAGATCTTTCACTTCAAAGTCCCTCAGCCTTGCAGTCATCCGGAGGCCCTTATCGTGTGCAGATTCAATTAGTCTCAAGCCACAGACCTTTGGCTGACATTTCGGCTCCTGTTCCAACAGTGCATTCAGCTGGTGTAGCAGTTTCTGGGAGTCGGTTGTGGAGAGTACCTCTATCATCTATATATAGAACAAAGCCCAGAAAGGATGAGAACAGCCAGCCCTGCCTGCATTGTACTGTGCCAAGTGCTTGATACCATGTTTCCCCTCCCCCGATGGGGCTATGAATCTAAGTCACAGCAGAGAGCCATCTGTTGTGCCCACCCTCCCCCTAACCAGTTGGTCACATCCTAAATTGTGAGTTCCTAGACAATAAGCCCAGGTCTTACTTCTTTTTTCAAAAATTGCAAATCTTCCAAGAAACACTTGTCAAAGTCATTCACTGTCAAGAGAGAACTATGCATTGTAAGACAGGCTATCAAAACTCTGAAATTAGATGGCTGGTATATATTAACAATGTAAACTGTTCAAGTTAGATAATTCTGCTTAGTCCTTAGCTCTTCATTTGCCAAGTGGGTATGAGGTTATTCCCTACCTCACTTGATGTGTAGAATCTAAGAGGTCACCTGGGTGTAGAGCTTAGTGCATACAGTAGGTGCCTAATCAACACTGGACAACATTACTGAGCTTATTGCTACGTCTGTAAAATGATGCAACAATATCTTGTCTCTTTGGCTTCGAAGACTAAACAAGACGACTCCTATAGAGTTTAGCACACGGCGCTCAATGACTGTGAACCTTCACTGGTGTTGGGAAAGGAAGCTTAAAGGGTGTTATGGGAGCACGTAGAGGGACGGGAGGCTAACCTAGCCTGCAAGAGGAACGTGCAATTTTATCGCTTGTTAATATCGCACATTTATATGTCCTGGGGAACATGCTACGCCCTGGGCACACACAGGGTCCCTCCCCACACAACCGAAAGACCAAGAGTCATCTGTTCTCTCACTTGCTGGAGGAGGACACTTAGGGTTGGGCAGCCACTAACTTTATGGGTTCCGCTCTTTCGCCCCCGTGCTGATCCCCCGGGACCCGCCCTCCTGGGAGCATTTAGACCCCTCTGACCTGAGGCAGGTCGGATCTGGCCCCGCCCCTCCAGGCTCAGGCTAGCCCTGACTTGTTGCTGACCGCAGCGGGATCGCTAATCCAGGAACGGGGCGCGGGCCAGACTCATCTCTGACCCAGCGCCCCCTACCTTTCTCCCTACATGCCCCCTAGGTCCCCCCGCGGTCCCCCCAGCTCACCTTAGTCGCGAATGCGGCTCCTTCGCTGTAATCACCCTCCCCGGGCCTGCTCTCACCTCAGCCCACGATGTCAGATCCGAGAGGCCTAGGAGGCGAGGGGACTCGTGGGCAAGAGGGGAGAGGCCCGGGGAGGGGGAGCTGTCCTGGGTGGAGGGCTCCGCAGTGCCGCACAGACGACACCAACCTCCTCAGGGTCAGCTCGGAGCCGAAGGGACCCGGACCGGCCTCCCGAGTCTTTTATAGGAGGGCGGGGCCTTCCTACGAAGGGCTGGGTGGGTATTTTCATCACTAATTGGTGTAGTTCATTTGATGGATGGCCCCCGCGGACCAAAGAGGGCTGATCTGTAGAAGAGGCGTCAAATTCTCCGCCCCTTGAGACCACGCCCCCTACCTGTAAGCGTCTCTCATTGGAGAATTTTCCAATGTGTCAGTGAAGAGGAGGGAGAACGAAACGCTGCACCCACCAACCCTGGCCCGGGTAAGGTGTCTGCTGTCTGCAGGGGGCAGGATTGGCCGCGATGTCTTTCCAGAATGTACTGGGGCTTTTTGTTCGGTGCAGTTTAGTAGAGCGGCTCTGCCCTTTCTTTCTAAAAGTACCGTGGTTAGTTACCGAGAAAAAAAAAAAAAAAAAGGAAAGCCTGTGTTTTCATTAGGGATGGAGAGGTGGTGGAGAGCTTTCTTTGTGAGCTTTGAAAGTCAATTGATCCTTGCCTTACTTTGCTTTTTGTATAATTTGTCAAAGACTGGAGTTGGGCTACATAAATTCTTGGTCTTACTCAAATTTTGTGAATTTGATGTTTTAGCCAATTGAAATAGAAAAGTTGGTAGTTTTCCCGTGGCTTAAAATGAAAAGCGTTCCGTTGACTCTAAGAGGACCACGTAGGCAAAATAATTGTTGTGACTGAATCTCAGTTCACAGATCTCTGTGGGAAGAAGTATTATTCTTTTTATTTACTGCAAATGAACTTAACATCTAATTATGAGTCTTTGCCAGGCCAGTGGGCAAATAATGAGTTAGAAGCCTCTGAACACCCTCCCCCCTCCCTCCCAGATTGTCACAAATGAGACCCCGTGTACATTAAAAGGACTGGTGAGCAAGGAGTCATTTATCAGTTTTCATGGATTGTACCTGATGTCTCTGTTCTCATGGCCTCTTCCTAGTTAGCAGCTATGTGGGCTTTGAAGAAGTGAAAATCTAGAACACTTGCTGGCATCTCCGCCATGTGTTTCCCTGGAGCAATGCCACAGAACCAAGCTCTGAAATGGGGGCAGAGTTGTGGGGAGGATGAGGAATGGAAAAGTGGGGAGAAACAGTTAATATGGCAAGATAAAACTTCAGCCACATTGTGAGGTCAATTTGATATGTTGGCCTTGCAAGTGGGAAAGTGGCCTGGGTTCCCCGTGAAGATAAACTTGTGAATAGTAGTGGGCAATGTAAAACATTTACAGTGATTTGTGAGTTTACAAATAAGTGTTTCTCTGTTTGGTGTTTAGTGACTAAATTAGAACTATATATACACATGCACTCATTTATTAATATCTATTGAACACATAAAATGTGCCAGCAGAGAAATAATATAGTGGTCCCGGTCCTTGTGGACCATGTAGTCTTATGGACAATATAAAAGCATAGACTTTGGAATACAACGGACTTTTCTGACTTATTTTCAGATTGCAGGCTACTGACTAGAAAAAATTTTTCTCAAAACGGGAAGTAAAAGGTTTTACTCACCTGGGGACTGAGAGGATTAAATAGTACAAAGTACATGAAAAGAGAGGTACTGTGCTCAGAACACAGTGCTTGACAGAACTAACATTTCTTTTGAAAGGTCTTGTTTAAACACACATGTGATTGTGTTTTCTCTATTGTTAGACTTAGTCTCCTATTCTCTGCCTAGAATCAGAGTATTAGAATTATTTAGCACTAATAAAAGCATCTAAATTGCATATACTAATTTTTATACTTTATACTTGAAATTTTCTCATGAAGCTTTAGATCATACGTCATTGTTCATGTAATTAAATTGTTTTCTCTCACACTAGGATCTTGTTATTACTTTGTATTAAAATTTGAAATCCTGTATATCAAAAAAAATGGTTTCAATAGCACTGGAGAAAAATCAATGAAGTCAAGTGAACATTCTTTACTTTTTCTCTTTCCCCTCACCCCCACTGTCATTTTTATTCCATAAAATTCGAATACAGACTATCATTTAAATAATTTAAAAGACCTACTTAGCAAAATGTGCAAATGTAAGACTCAATGATGACCCTTGTAAAGGAAAGAAATGAGCTGTTCATTTACTATGACTTTATTTTTAAAGATATATAGATTTAGTAACGATTTTTTCCTGAGGATTTGTGCAAATGACTGACTTCTAGGGTATTTTCTAGGCTGCATGCTATCTATATGCAGCTGCCATCTTCATACTCATCTCCATCACCAACAGTTAAGTGCAGCGAGAGCCGAAGCTCAAAAGAAAATGGCCTTGAGACTGGGCAAGAATCCCAGACATTAACAGGAGGACTTAATAATAATCTCTACATTGTAGACTGCAGAAATGCCTTTGAGCAATACGAATTAAAACTGGCAGGTGTGGGCCCTGGGCAGCGTAGCTCAGCTGGTTGGAGTGCACCCTGGAAGCCAGGAGGTGGCAGGTCAGGGCACGTGCCTGCGTTGTGGGCGTGGTCCCCAGTCAGGACCAGCCAGAGGGAACAGAGTGATGTTGCCCTCTCACGTGGATGTTTCTGTCTCTCCCTCTCTCCCTTCCCCTCTCTCTAAAATCAATGAAGATGTCTTCAGGTGAGGGTTAAAAAACAACAACAACAAGAAACAAGCAGGTGTTAGCCATGGTGGTGTGTCACACCCTGCCTGGACTCATAGGGAATTCCTCACTGATTATGTTCGCATCCTGGAGACGGGAGGAGACTTTGCACTTCACCCTCTGTTCAGGCTCCCCATCGATGTCCGGAAGTTTTGGACGTAGGCTCGGCTAGCCATGAGGAAAGCTGGGAAAGTAAGGATCTAAAAGATCTCAGCTATGTCCCTTCCCTCTACTTTGTGATCCTTCCTGGAATTACTTATTACAGACCCCTGTCACCTCTTCGACTCTTCTCTAGTGCAGTTGCTCTTTTTCATTTGAAGAGAAGCTGCTTGGCCGTAGCATCCCTGGAATTATGTATAGTCTGGGTGTTGGTAGGGAGGCAGGGAGAATGATACATAGAAAAACTATGTATCCTTGCCAGTGGAAGATCCTAGCTACCTAAAATACAGGAACCCCTCTCAATTAATTGAGGCTTTACTATATTCCATGAAAAGCTAAACTTTGGTTCAAGTAAACCACTGCTACATAAAGACACTGGGAGACATTAGGGAGAATACGCCTGCTCTCTAGAATTTAGGCCATAAATTCTCTGCTGAGTGCAGGGCTCAAATCCAAGGTCAGCCAATAATAAAAAGGTTTTGCATTTATATTCTATTTCCCATGTGCTAGGCTATATGCTGAACTTGAACATACATGATTTTATTTAGTCCTCTAACAACTCTGATGTTGTTATTATTATTCTCTACAAAGATGAGGGATATTTTGTATATAACTCGATTTTAAATAAAAAAAAGTTAAATAATGACAGAAAGAGCCATGGGGGGGGGAAGTATTTGACTACTGGAACAATCCAAGTCTCCACGTGACACTAATCAATTTACATTTGGTCTGCTATATTGCTATAGAAGCTCCTAGTCAAATACTCACAGACTACAATGGGAGAAAACATAAAGGAGCAGAAATCCTGTGTATTTAGCCTTCTTAAAATTCTTTGAATGGATGTAAAAAAATATCACTAAATCCTTTGTAAATGTTTATATTTTCTACATCGATTTTATATTCATAATATCCAGTTTCAAATTAAATGGACTCTTTTTGATTTAAAATATTCTGTCTTGTCAAGTTTAGAAGCTTTATATCAGAACTGACATAGGAATAATAAAACATGAATTTTTTGTACCCATATGTAGTTAAAATATGATGGAATGAGGCACCATTTGCTCAAGACTTCTTAAAATATCTAGCTGTTGTTGGAAGTCACCCATGCATAGATTCAGCTCAAATAGAACAAACACTTTAAGGCAGATTATAGAAGTTTCTATTTTTAATGGAAATATACATATATGGAATTATCTTCTGGAAGGCGGCGGCTTGTAGTACAGGCTTCCCCCTCTAGGCGAGTGTTCTAGGAACCCATTTGTCTCGTGTACCAGCTGGTGGTGTTATGAGACACAGCGTTCACTTTCAGTGAGTTGTTTTTGAAGACTCGACGCATTTGCCCATTTCATGATGGGTGGTTCACAAGTGCATCTGCCCACACCGCACTGCACGTGAAGCAGTTTTTGACTATAAAACAGTTCCACCCCTATGCCCCACCCTGCCTGTTCACTGGACCTTGCCCCAAGCAACTTTTTTTGTTGTTTTGTTTCCCTGGGTTAAAAAAGTCCTCAAAGAGAAACATTCTGGTGATGTAGAAGAGGTGAAAAAAAAAAAAAACCAGCAGAAGCACCAAAAGTCATCAAAATTGATGAGTTCAAATACTTTTTGAGCAGTGGAAAACCATCTCGATAGGTGTATTGCATCAAATGGAGAGTACTTTGAAGGTGACTGAGATTTAAACATGTAAAAAAATACGCAATTTTTAATAAACAAATTCCAGTTTTGGGGGTCCCCCCTGTATTTATATCATGCAAGGATACTTGCAGTCTGTATGGGCATTAAAATACTTGGATGTAATAAATAATACTGCCAAATATCCTTAAAACAGCTTTTCAGATAAGATATCTCTTGTCACTCCTGGCCTTGTGGAAGAACTTTTTTTGGGGGGGTGGGAGGGAATCTGCTTAATTATTAAAAATAAATATTTACATTGAAATACAGTTAATTTAGTAGCTTCTTTTACATTTTCACACTTTGAAAGGAGCCACAAGGACTTCCTTCATATTTTCAGCAGTTGCATTGCTAAAGATCCCATCTCCATTCCATAGGAAATGGATTACATTCAATTACTCCTCACAACAGTCGGCTGGAAGATTACTCCATTACTTTTGAAGGACTGGTTGGGTTGGCATCTGCAATGGTAGCCAAATAAATGAGATTTCTGTGTAACACATGTTGCTACTGGATGCACTCATTCCCCCGGCCTTTGTTCTGATACTCCATGACACAGCGGATCAGCGGGTCAGTCTCCTCCAGGAGCCGCAGGATCATCTCCTGGTCGACTTGCGCCTTGCCTCTCAGCCAGTCTGGTACGAAGGCCACAGACATTGCGGGAAGCCAGGCTGGAACCAGGGCTCAGGCCCGGTGAACCCCCGCGCAGCTACACCACAACCACGCAGCAGCTCCAGACACCTTACAGCTGCAGAACCAGAAGAACTGATGACTACAAGCAGCAGTTAGGTTGAGGCACTAAGTGTTGGGTTACGTTTGGATGTCAGTTTTCTCAGTTACTAGTTCAGAGACTCAGTACTTTTGTGTTTTAGTCCTCCCCCTCCTGCGGTTTTGCTTTCTGAGGTTTCAGGTAGGGTCTGAAAATATTGAGTGGAAAATCTCGTAAATAAACAACCCATACGTCTTAAACTGTGCACTCTCTGGAGTAGTGTGATGAACTCTCGCGAGTCCCACTCCGCCGCCCTGGACGTGAATCCCGTCCGCATCACGTGTCTCCACGCTGCGGAGGCTCCTGCCAATCAGGCTCTTCGTTGTCAGGTCCTCTGGCGAGGTATGGCGGAGCTTGTGTCCAAGTCCCCTTTGTTTTACTTAATCATGGCCCCAAAGGACAGGAGCGGCCATTCTGGCAGTTTGGAGATGCCAAAGAGGAGCTGCAGAGTGCTTCCTTTGAGTGAAACGGTGAAAGTTCTCCACCTAATAAGAAATGAGAAAATATTGTTTGCCGAGGTTGCTGAAATCTACGGTAAGAACGAATCTTATATCTATGAAATTGCGAGAAAGGAACAAAAACTGTGCTAGTTAAGCACAGTTTTGCACTTCAGACTGCAAAAGTTATGGTCACAACGAGTGACAAGTGTTTCATTAAGATGGAAAAGGCGTTACTTTTGTGGGTGGAAGGTATGACGTCATCCTGACTTGCTGATCCTCCCATTCGTCAATCATAGCTACTACGTCATCTCATTGCGTCAACGTTGTGTCCTCTCACGTCATCCCCAGGAAAGGGTGAGTGCAGCACAATGAGATATTTCAAGAGAGAGAAACCACATTCACATAACCTTATTACAGTGTATTGTTATAATTGTTCTATTTCACTATTAGTTATTGTTAACCTCTTACTGTACCTAATTTATAAGTTATACTTCCTCGTAGCTATTTATGTATAGGAAAAAACATAGTATATCTAGGTTTCAGTACTGTCCATGGTTTTAGTCACCCAGGGGGGGTCTTGGAGCGTGTCCTCTGCCAATGAGGGAGACCACTGTAACTGGGAATCAACGGCAGGGCAATGTCAAAGTCAAAGGTGGCTGTGAAGATTAATTGAACTAATAGTTGGAACAAACACATGTAAGGGTTCAATAAATGTTAGGTATTCTTTTCTGTAGAAATATGTAATCTTCAAGGGTTGCTGCTTGTCAATGACTAATATTTATTATTATTTGTTTATTTTTCAATTACAGTTTACACTCAATATTATTCTGTATTCATTTCAGAATGACAGATGTAGAGTGAAGTGGTCAGAAAATCATGTACTTTTCAGAGTGGTCCCCCCGATATTTCAAATACCCACCTGGACCCATGCACGGTTACCACGGTGTTAGTGACTATTTCCTAGGCTGTAATCTACAACTCCATGATTCTGTAGCTACCCATTTGTCTTAATCAAACTGCACCTTTTCACCCAGCCCCCAAGCCCCATCTCCCCTCTGATGACCATCAGTCTGTTCTCTGTATTTTTGAGTCTGTTTCTATTTTGGTTTGTTTATTTTGTTCTCTAGATCCCACACATAAATACAGGGGTGGGCAAGAGGGGGTTTACAGTGTGAATAAAAGTTTACAGTGAAATAAAGTTTATTCTTATATGAGTATTATTATAATCACAACCTGCATGACTTTTTCCATAGAAACAACTGTAAACCCACTTTGGCCCACTCATATGGTATTTGTCTTTCTCTCTGACACTTCCCTCGGCACAATACCCTTCAGTGACTAAATACACTTAAACTGAGCAATATTTTCAGGATCTCTGCTCTTCGTTACTCACAATAATAAGTCTGCCAGTTGTTCTGAAGTTAAAGCGGGAATTCATCTCATAGCATGCCAGATATAAGCCTTCATAAACCAGAAGGAGTTGGCTTAATACAAATCACCTAAAAAGCAGAAACCAATGTTTGAGATTTTCCTCTAGTCCTGCTTCTGTTAAGGATTCCTTAAGTGGATTCTCCCTTACACATGAAAGTGTCTGATGATTCTCATCAAGAGGTAATGGTATCTTCTATTTCTTATTAAACTTCATAGCTTACAAAGGGCTTTCACAGTCCAATGTTCTTTTTTTTTCTTTTATTTCCTGTGTGTTTGGTATCATATCCAAAAAAAGCATCGCCAAATCCAATGTTGTTAAGCCTTTCTCCTGTTTTCTTCTAAAAGTTTTGTATTGTTTTAGCCTACCCAAAGTAAGTAGAAAAAGTCTTCTTTTTTCTCTTCATGTTGTAATCCTTCATGGCTAATCTGAGAAATTAACTTGTACCAATGTTAATGTTACTCCTGTTGGTTATCTATGACTACTTAAGAAACACCTCAAAGCTAAGTGACTTAAAACAAGGATGTCATTGCTTACTAACCAATCTGCATTCAGCTGGAGTTGGCTAGGATGGCTGGGCGGCTGGTAGCTGGAATTCTCTGAAGGGTCGCTCACTCACTCATTCGCATGGGGCTGTCTGGGACTTCAGCTCTGGCTGTGGCCACAGTATTTACATGTGACTTTTCCTTATGGCTTCTGGGCTTCCTCACGGCGTGGTGGCTGGGTTCCCAGGAGGACTACCTGATAGACAGACAGACAGAGAGAGAGAGAGAGAGACAGCGAGAGGGCAGTCAGAAGCCTTATTGTTTTGTGTGAATTAGTGTCTGAAGTCACACCACATTCCTTCTCTGGTTCTCTGTGGGTCGAGTAGCCTGGCCCAGTTCAAGGGAAGGGAAAATAAGCCCCACTTCTCGATGGAAAGCTGCAAGGTTCTGGAGGAGTACATAAGACCAGATACAGGGCTGTGGCTATTTTTGGAAAATACAATCTTCATACCTCCTAATGGCCATGTACAAAGTTTTAAATGGCAACATCAAAATATAAAGAAATGATGGTTAAAGTGGGAGCTTCCGGCAATAAAGCACACCTCTGGCAGAGATAGTTAGGCAGCTCTTTCAATAACATTCGGGAGGCAAGCATATATTCTGCAATACATGGGCTAGTTCTGAAAGAGAAGGATGAACTCGCTAATGATTAGGTGAACCAAGCTTTCCATGCAAATTCTTCCAAAGAATTTTTTTTACACTCATTCATTTCAGGATTAGAAAGGAATGTTCTAATAAGTTCCCTTATCTTTGCTGCTTAAACTACAGGGATATTGCCAAATGAAATAGTCAGGATGTTACCAGTGTGAGTTGTTTTTGAAAACTCTGAAGCCACCTAATTATAAAATTGGTCAACTTTAGAGAATTTGAAAGAGGTATGTTGAGAAATATATCGAAGGAAGTCAGAAAAGCACATGGATTTGAAGGTCATGGAGAATTCTATGGAGAAAGCGTGATTCTGTGGCAATTGGGTGCCAAGAATAAGGCAGTTCTGTTATAAAACAACAAGGGGGGGCGCCTGGGATGATATACCATTACCCGAAAGGAACCCCCAGGTTCATTATATCTGCCGCCTATAGAAAAATGTCTCTCAATGCCAGAGATTCATGAAAAGGAAGGGAAATGTTTATTTAATGGTATACAGACTTAAAGTAGTGACCTATATCTTCATCAAAATCCCAAAGTCCCTTAAAACATCCACAAACACACACAGTCCTTCCTTCCCCCTTTGCCCAGTCTGGGGTACCGTATCTCAGGGAAGGAAATAGAAGTCCGTGGTTTAGGCAGCCTCCAGTTCTTCCCAGTAATCCGTCTCAGCTGGTAGGCCTCCCTCGGTTTCCGGCGCCATCAGCTGTGTTGCCGGGATCTCTGCTAAAGCCGGGTGGTGGTTCCCCCTTCTAAAGCCGCAGGGGTCCCCACTCCGGCAAAGCTGCGTGGTTCTCTCTCCACTGCCCCAGCTGTGTGGTCCTCTCTGCACAATGGCCACGAGGGTCTCCAATCTGCCAAAGCTGTGTGGTTCTCCCCGCGACGGCTGCCGAGTCTCCGTTTAAATCCCTGCGCCAATCCTCCTCTGCAGCCCCATTTCCGACCCCTCCCACCATCAGCTACACTTGCTAGCCCTCTCCTATCCTTCTAGCTTTAGTGGACTGCCATCGTGAGTCTGGGCAGGCCTGGCCCCATGTCATGGAGCCAGTCTTCTCCAAGTTCCCATGCAGGCGCTGTAACAGCTATTTAACATATCTATGTAACAAGTTAAAGGTTATAGATATGTTAAATGACCACACCAGAGGTTAGCTGCAAGGCTGTTGCTGTACAAAACAGCTCTCAATGGCCCTGCTCCATTTGTCCCTTCCCCCAACCCACACCTGTGGCCGGTGGGGGTGGTGCAGGAACATCCTAATATTTCCTGGACACCTTGAGTTCTGGACCCCATTTCAAATCCCTATCTGGGGCCCTCCTCTTGGCTGCACCCTGTTGGAGTTCCTTGTTCATGCTGTTTTTGAACTTAAAGTGTAAGAGACTTTATTTGTGTAACCAGGTCTGATTATTTCATGGTCAATGTGTGCCTACTGAGAAAGTTCCTTATACCTCTGGGGAAAAGAACTACTCCAAAATTTTATTGTTTGTCACTTTTCTGCCAATCAAGTCTTGCATTGAGGGTGTTTTTTAAAAATTTTTATTTGATTATTCTTATTTTTTATTAGAGGTACTTTTAAAAGGGTTCAGAGTTCTGGTTCTTAAATACAAAAGGTTTGGTTTTCATTCGTTGAACCACTGGATGGCAGCCTTGT
The DNA here is from genome assembly GCF_004126475.2 of Phyllostomus discolor. Lineage (NCBI taxonomy): Eukaryota > Metazoa > Chordata > Mammalia > Chiroptera > Phyllostomidae > Phyllostomus > Phyllostomus discolor. Next base: position 29,733,635 of record NC_040915.2, on the reverse strand, counting down.
GCTACTTTTCAAGCAGTCAGAAAAGTCAAAGTTCAGGAGGAAAAAAAGGGAGCCTAGGAGTTTGTTTGGATGCCAGCTCATTCATTTCTATCTTGCACGTGGGTTTGACATTGTTTTCTGGATTTCTTCCATTCATTATGACACTCAGAGTTTTTTGTTCACTGAGAGGCAGAGAGCCAAAGCTTTAATTAAACCACGGGGGCACTGTTTTTGTGACTACCTTGCGCTGGGCACTTTAATGAATTGTTTCATTTAATTCTCCTAACATCCCCATGAAATAAGAAGTATTACCTCTCCCTTTACACTGGTAAAAACTGAGGGTCAGAGAGGTTTAGCAAGACTACCCAGCTGAAAGATAGTCCTGAGTTTGCAACCTAGGTTTGCTTAAGTTATTTCAATATTAAGTTGTTTGAATATTCCCTTGAGGGATATTCATTGAAATTAATATTTTTTGAAATCTCAGTAAATGACAGCTAGAGTCAACCCCAAGTTTTACAATATAGAAATGATACATACAGCTTTCAGATAACTGTTCTTCATGTGCCAACATGATAAGTTTAATTGGTTTTACTTGCTAGGATGGCATTTTAGCTTTTTCTAGACTTGTTACAGAAAATAAACTATTTTAATTAAGACTGAGAAATAAACATTTCTGATTTTTGCTTCAAAGCTCATACAAATTTAGGTGTGATTTTTTTATGGAGTACAGCATCTAACATTTTCTACTTTCTACTATGTTTGTGTTTACAGATGAAATCACGTGTTACTTCCCAGTGAGTTCAGGAAAATAGGGTCCAAGCCTGAGTCATTTCTTTATATTCTTGCCTTCTATTGCCTTTACTGAGTTTGTGTGTAATCGATGTGTGTAATCAGGGTGCAGACAAACATAAATGCAAAATAATCCGTACAAACAAAATAGCAAAATTTTACATCAAGATGGCAGTCGCAGCAATGCTGTCCTGAGCCATATTTGAGTCCGAGGCAAAAGGAGTTTTTTGATGCCCTCTACATTTTGCTCTCAAGACGGATGCTTCATTCACCTGGTCCTAGTCTCAGCCCTGGAAACATACCTAAGTGGTTGTTCACACAGATTTTCTCAGCATATAGCCAATGAAATTTTATTGAGTGACTACTATACACCCATCAGTATGCTCAATTTTCTAAACACAATGGTGAGTGAAACTGGACCTAATTTCTACTCTCCTGAAGCTTAGGGAACACACTACTCAAAGCTGGACAGCGTTTCTATGTAGTGACTACTGTTCACTTAGCTCTTCGTTACAAAAGGGAACCCGAGTCCTGTCCCACACTGTAATGAACCTCATGTCTCTGCTGAATTTGATACCTTCTGAGTACAATTTGTAGACTGCGATCAGAAAGTATTCTGAAAGTTTAGTGTGTTGAAGTAAAACGTGGTCCTTAGGGCCTCTTCTTTCATCAGTCCTCTGGCCCGAAAGACTCACACACTTGTCTAACTGGGGACGCTACACATTATGTTCAGTTTCCTAGTGGTGGTGAGCACGGGTTGGGGACAGTCAGGCTGAGTCTGTGAGGAACTGAGAAGAGCTTATGTCTGTTTTGGAGATTAAACCCTTGTCTGAGGTATCATTGGCAAATATGTTTTCCCATACGGTTGGTTCTCTTTTTATTTTAATAGTTTTCTTTAGCCATGCAGAAGCTTTTTATTTTGATGAGATCCCATTTGTTTATTTATGTCCCTTGCTCTAGGGGATGTATCAGTGAAAATGTTGCTGCATGAAATATCTGAGGTTTTCCTGCCTATGTTCTCTTCTAGGACTTGAATGGTGAAAGACAAATACCATATGATCTCACTTTTAACAGGAACCTAAACAACAAAACAAACAAACAAGCAAAATATAACCGAAGACACTGAAATAGAGAACAGGCTGACAGTGACCAGAGGGGAAAGGTGAGGGAATTTCAGGGGAATTTTGGGGGAAAAGGGGAAGGGTTTACAGGAACAAGTATAAAGGACACATGGACAAAAACGAGGGTGGGGGTGGAAATGGGGGGGAGGTGAGGAGGGATGGATGGGTGGGCTGGGATGGTAGTAAAAGACAGAAAACTGTACTTGAACAATGATTAAAATAAAATTAAAAAATAAAAAATAGCCAACTCCATATAAATATTTATAAGGAACTATTCTTCAAAGTACTACTTTTGATTAAAGATGTTTTAGCATGTCTAAGGTAAGTTAAACTTTTGACAATACAATCAATTTTGTTATTAAGTAGATGGATGAAACAATATTTTAACAAAGTATTTGGCTTGAAAAAACAAAAAAGAAGAGCTGATACCATAATGCTGGAGTTTGCCTCCCAATCTGCCACCTTCTAGTTGGGTAACTTTGGAGAATTTATTTAACATTTCTGTGCTACTGTCTTCTCGTTGGTAAAAGGAAGGTACTAAGAGTAAATAAGCTGTTGCATGTAAGCTGCTTAGAACAATTCTCGGTCATCGTAAATGCTTTGTATTTATGTACATTTCTGCTAGTAATAATAGCAGTAGTTCTGTGTAAATTACTTGCTTCATCTAAGCTGCAGTTACCTCAATTGACGAATAAAAAATAAAAAAACCTCCTCATGAGGCTCTTGTGATGACGGAGAGAATAGATGGAAATCACTCAGCGTGGCATATAAATGCTCAAAAAAGAGTTAGCTGTTTTTATTTGAATGTTTGTCTTCTTATCTAAATATCTTTAAAATCCAATAAGGACTATAGACTAGTCATTTTGTATACCTGGTGTTTTGCACAGTGTCTGGGATTTAACAGGTACTCAAACCTTTGATGAGAGCAAATGAAATGAATACATTTTAGAATCATAAAAGCCCTTAAGTAGCTGAGGAGTGCATACAATTGTGAAGTAAATAAAGGGTATTTTTGGTGGTGGTGGTGGTGGTGAGCTGTGTGTGTGTGAGAGAGAGGGAGAGAGAGAGAGAGAGAGAGGCAGAGAGACAGAGGGAGCGGAGAGAGAGAGGTTGTATCCATCCAGGAAAGTACTGTGGCCTGAATACCTGTGTGGCCCCCAAACTCGTGTGTTGCAATTCTAACGCCCAGTGTGATGGCGTTAGGAGGTGGGTGGGATTAGGTCACAAGGCTCCTCCCTCATGAATGAGATTAACACCTTTACAAAAGAGGCTCAGAGAGCCAGCTCACCCCTTCCAGCCGGTGAGGACACAGTGGGAAGCCCGCAGTCTGTGACCTGGAAGAGGGCCTTCCCCGGAACCAGCCCACACTGGCACCTTGATCTTGGGCCTCCCGCCTCTAGACTGTGAGAAATAAACTCGGTTGTTGCTGAGGCCCCCGTCTGTGGTATGTGTCACAGCAGCCTCACGGGGCTGAGACACAGGTCAGAGAGGAGCTCAGATGGATCCAGTGACTCTTCCCTGAGCCTTCCCTTGCTCGTGTTTAATAAAGACCAAGAGAGAAGGCCTCAAGAAGGCAGTGCAGAGTTTTGCAGTTGGGAAAGCATATCCCCAGCTCCCGGTTTCAGGACCATCAGTTTCCCTGACAGATCACCCAAGTCAAGGGAAGTTATTCAGATAGACACCAGACTAAATGCAAAGCCAAGGAGCAGAGAATAGAGCGTTTTTTCTTTCCTCCTGGTCTTCCCCTCCTCGGTCATGTTCTTGGTGTAGCTCACTCTTTCATTCTCTTTCCGTGTCTTCTTCAAAAGTTAGAGAAGAAAAAACCTGTCAATCAATACTTACTTTGAAGATTGAAAGCGGCAGATTTTTGAGAGTACATCTTCTAAGGTGATGCCTTGGATATCAGGATGCCTGGATGCCCGCCCTCCCCCCCCCCCATATTAAGAAAAGTTTTCAGTATTTACGACCAATTAAATCATAATGGATTTAAAAAAGAATCAGTTTATTTGTTGGGAGTTTAGGCTGTAGTATTTTTATCATCGCAATGTCAGGACTGTTGGTCTAGTAAAAACAATTCTGTTTAGAATTTGTACCTGTTTAATAATCAATTGAATTAAACTCTCCACTTAACAGAATTGGTCTAGAGGTGAAGAGTGTGAGCCTTTTGGGGCAGACTGCTTGGTTGTGAATCCCGAATTACACAGTTTGGCAGCCGTGAGACTTCCCTAGTTGACTGAAACGTTCTGGGCCTCAGTTCCCTCCTCCGTAGAATGGAGAGCATTGCTGCCTCGCAGCGTGGCTGCAGAGATTAAATGAAGTGATGCACGTACAGTGCCCAGCGCCGCGCTGTCATACCACAGGTGCCCAATGCAGATGAATCGTCATCACTGCCGTTAAGCTGATTGGGCATTAGATGGCTCCAGCCCCTGCTGATGTCACTTCTGAGAAGGGAAAAGTCAGAGCGGACATTTCTTCTAATGTTGCTATTTTGCAAACTTATTTTTATTACTGCACTCAGTTCAAGGGATGAGCTTCAGAAAAACTGGATAGCTGAAGAGGAAAATTACCTAATCACCAATGTAATTTAAAAACATTTCAAATTATGACAAATGCTAATACTGAACTGTGAGGAAATGAGAACATTGGATACATAATGCCCTGGATTATTTCTTCTTCTCCTTTGCACCCAACATACACTTTCTCAAAATATGTCAGTGATTAAAAGCGCTTTCAGTGTATACATGAGAATGTATAGTATGCAAACTGTTTCTTTGAGACTGGTTGTAGCAACTTTTGCAAAAATATCTAGGATGCAGGAAGTTTTTTTTTTAAACAGTTGGATACAAAAGAAATATACATTCAGGGGAAGATATTTTAATGTAGTTTGTCCACCCCCAAATGGAGAAGCATGGGTATGTGGTTTAGGCAGAACTAGAGATAGTTCTGTCTACACTACATAGTAACTCATGGGAGTAAAAAAACTGACGCCCTACTGTGTGGTAGTCTCTGTGTCGACGTCCGTTGAGCATGTCTCCATTCGTCTGTCTCTGAAGGGAGTCAGGAGCCTATTCATTTCTCTACCCTGTAGATCAAATGTTATGTATTCGTTTCATTTTTGTGCACAATTTCAGGACAACCCACCAGTGGTTTTACGACAGAGGAATGATTATCTGTGGACAGTGGTCAGTTCTGAATCTGACTTTTGTGTGGATCTTAGGCACCTCCAAGGATGATTTATCCCCTTAAGAGACTAGGGGCTGTGGGTGCTTTACAGGGCTCTGTTTGAGAACTTAAAAAAAATTCTTTTGATTGACTCAAAAATGTAAGAAAAGGCTAAACATCATAATGGAACAAAACTTTAAAAAGTTATTGACTTATTTTGGATTTAATCTTTATCTCATTTTTCTTCCCTTACCATTTAGCCTTCTTACACCCCCCGCCCCCAGCAATCCCCACACTGCTGTCCATGTCCGTGAGTCCTCTTTCCTTTCTGCTCAGTCCCTCCACCCTCTGACCGCAGCCCCAGCTGCCATCCTGCTCTTCATCAACGAGTCTGGCCCCATTTTCCTTGTTATTTCATAATGGAATACATTTTAAATGAAACATTACAAAAACACCATTTCTTGCTAATTTTGATAATTCTTACATGTATTAGTCATAAAATTTCATTCAGTTTGAGAACTTTTTTAAGCTTCATGTTCTTACCTCATAAGAATTCCTGTTTGTGATGATTGCCGATATAAATTAAATGTTCTATATAGAGCCAAAGAATTTAACAAACAAAATTTATAGAATTTTCAAGACTTTATACAGCAAAAATTATTTTTCATGAGGCATTTGGGGTGTATTTTCCTATGATTCTTTAATATGATGTGAAGGAGAAAACTAACTATAAAGCGTTGTAGCCTTGTGACAGTCTCAGAATATTCTGGCCAGGCTTTGATTGCTCGCGCTCGCTTGCTCGCACTCTCTCTCTGTCTCTCTGTCTCTCTCTGTCTCTCTGTCTGTCTGTCTGTCTCTCTCTCTCTCTCTCTCTCTCTCTCTCTCTCTCTCGGTGGCCAGTAGGGTAGTGGCTAAGCACTATGACAGGATTAATGACTGGGAGCTAAGACAGCAAGCTCTGTTTGTGCCTGTCCCATCATTAAGTCAGCAGAAAATAAACAAGGTAGCTGCTTTTCAGTCAATATTGTCAGCGGGGTGCTGTTCTGCAGTAATGGCCTGCCAGCTCGGATTCACTTCTGTGCGAGGGTTTGGGGCGTGGGGAGGGGGTGCCGTCTGATCATCATGCTGGGAATCAACCTGCTCTTTCTCCGTAACCAAACAGGGAAACACAGACACCTATGTGCTCATGTCTTGACTGACAGGTGGGACTCGATTTTCAAAAGAAACACAAAACTCTCCAATGCAATTACCGGTCTTGATTGGTGGTGGTGGTGGGGGGTGCTTAATAGTCCCTAGGGATTAAGCTGAGCCTCCGGTTTGGGTGTGAAGTGTTCAGAATCCACCAGTGCGCTCAACTTGCACCCTGGAATAAATGTAATTGATTAAAAAAATAAAGCAAACCAAGTGCTCTGAGCCCACATTTTCTAACTCTAACAAAAGACAAATAGTCTGTTCACGTAATCCTACTACCAGATCAGAAAGTCATTCTGGGTCCCTGTTTTGCATTCTTTTGCTCATTTTTTCCAGTGAATATTTGTTGAGCCTTTCTAGCTGCCAGGAACCACACTAGGCCTTAGGCATATAGCAAAGAACAAGTCAGATAAGCAATGTGTTCGCATTGCTTATGTAAAACTTACCATCTGGTCATTCTGATTGTGACGGGCGCCCATTTTTGTTTTGTTTATTTCTTTTTGTGATAGGCACAGTTAAAGAAGCTGCCAGGGAGGTAAGATACTAACCGGGGTTTGCAAACGGTGGTTGTGGATGACCCCTGGGAGGAAGTGGCTCTTCAGTCCGGCACTGAAGGTAGAGGATGAGTCAGCTAATTGATAAGATGGGGAAGAGCATTTCAGGCAGGGCAGGTGCAAAGGGTCAGAGGGGGAAAGAGCTACTCTTGTCTTTTGTGAATAGCACAATAAAGGAGGAACCAGGGAAAAGTAGGGGAGCCCCCTCCCCAAATGAGATAATTCTCCATGATTTATTTAGTAAATACGGACTAGGAGGCATTTTACTAAGTACTTTTACGAATCCAAAGATTAAGGCACAGTCCTTGCTCTCAAAATTGTATAGAACAAGATTATTTCCCTAGTAGAGATTCCTTCTCTAAATCAATGAATAAATATACTGTAGCTTTGTGTATGCTTATAAAATATATCTCAAATGAAACTTCTCATACACATAAAAACAGACAGATTGACTGACAGGTAGAAAAGATCTTTTGTTGGGTCAAATTTTTAAAGACAGAGAATTGAGTCCTTCTGGGAAGCTGAGCAGTTGCCCCAAGACACATAATAATTTTGATCTCATGGCTTTAGAATCTCTGATTTCCCCTGCTTCGTGACCTCTGGAAAGCGACTTTAAGTTTCTGGGCTTCAACCATAACATCTGGGAAAGGGAGGTTTGGCGTGGAATCTAGCTGTGGATTTAAGCTGTTTCTAGAACTGAATAGTGTGGCCATGTAACTGTGGCCACAGAATTACAGAAAGGAAGGATGCAATCCCTATACGTGCTGTTTCTTCTCACGTGCACTTTCTGGGGGAAGTAGGAAGAGTAGGATAGACATAACAACTGTAGATGTTCTTTGTTAATCTACTGCTTTTGTCTAGTTACTATTGTAGTCCCCGTCGCATGATTTATCTTTTTTTAATTCTAACAAGCATTCTACAGTGTAGCTGTTATTTTATACCCATTTTACAGATGAGGAAACTGAAGGTTAGAAAACCCATGGTCGTATATCTTGTAAATGCTGAGCCAAATTTTAAAATCTAGTTTGTGCTCTTTTAACTTTACATGGGGAAACTATGATTGCATGCAAATGGATAGGTGACCTCAGAGAGTTATCTTTTAGGAAAAACTACCTAAATGGGTGGCTTGTTCTAGTCTGGAATGGTTGCTAACAGGAGCTGGGAGGCCTTACAAAATAGAATAGATGTTTAGCCAGGAGAGGAAAACAAGAGCAATCAGGAAGAGAAGACACTAGCATTTACTGAGTATATGCTTTGTGCTCGACTTCATACTACGTATATGCTTTCACTACATCTCATTCAAGTCTCCCAACAAACTGTTGGAGGGAAGTGGAATTATCCTTTCACAGAGGAGGGCATCAGTCCTCCCAGAGAAAGCAAAGCCTAGAGGTCAGGGGACTTTGCTCTTCAGCAGGTAGTTAGGAAGTAGCAGAGCTGACCTTCAAATCCCAATTTTTTGGCACCCCAAACCTGGGCTATTTCCACTAAGAGGAGTCAAGTTTTAGACAGAAATATAGATGATTTCTAGATGTTTTTCTAGCTACTAGTATATATTTTTTCATTTGATCATATATGTTTTAATCTATTTCTGCATCCATATTTTTCACATGCACAAAACGTGTGTGTGTGTGTGTCTGTGTGTGTATAATTATATATTATATTTCCTTTCCTGACTTTTCGCTCCGCTCATTTTAATATATCTTTTTTTCCCCTTTGGTTTTTCCCCTTTGCTCTCTATGACCAAAGGCTGATTGATGAAAAGTTAACAACTCTCGACTTAACATATTAAGTAGACTTTTATCCCTCCTGCCAGTGTTGCAGCAACTAATTATCAGCCTCATTTGGGAGCAAGGAACGTTGACCTCAAATAGACCAACAGAGCCCTTCAAAGAGAAATGAAAGACGGGGGGGTCTCCCAGCTCCCTCCGCCCTGAGCCGATCTGATATAATTGCCCGAGAATAGGGCTCACGTTCTTGGCGTCTTCACAGATACACAGTCTCAGAAATAATCACTAGAGCAAATCAGGGCTCATGAATATGCAGCTTATTTCTGCTCAGAGACACTTGAGTTATCAAAATTAAAAATACAAAATTATGGATTACAAAGAAAACAGCAGGGATTTTTAAAAAAAAAATTGGAGAATATCACTGGAAATGAAATCTTCCTGCCAACACGAAGCACATGATAATCACGCCAGGGAAATGATGCTTTTCTAGCTGCTTGTTTTAAATAGATTTCTCCCCTAATTCTGTGTAAAGATAGACTACGCAAGCTGTCACTCACGTGATTTTTCTTTTTGTGGATTTCAGTTTGAAGGTTATTCGTGTTGGGACAGAGTCTAATACCACCTCATCCACAAGATGGGCCTGTAGTTAGCATCTACAATAAGGAATTTGATTTTAGTGCCTTTTTCATTCAGAGGCCCTTTCTTTTTTTCCAGGATCTCCTCGGATGATCCTAAGCGTGGTCTGCCAGAGACCTTCCACTCCTCTGGGCTTGGCCTCCCAGACCCCAAACTGTGTGGCTTACACAGCAGAAATGTATTGTCTCACAATCCCGGAGGCCAGGAGCTCAGGATCAAGCTGTTGGTGGAGCTGGTTGCTTCCGAGTCTGTGAGGGAGAATCTGTTCCGTGCCTCTGGCCCGGCTCCTGGTGGTTGTCTGGCAGTCTCTGGTGCTCCTTAACTTGTAGCAGCATGGCCCTGATCATGGCTTTCATTGTCACATAATGTTATGCCTGTGGGTGTCTGCCTCCGAATTTACCCTTTTGATAAAAATGCCAGTCATATTGCATTCGAGCTTTTGCTAATGACCTCATTTTAAGTGGATTACCTCCAAATAAGGTTACATTCTGAGGTACGGAAGGTGGAGGGTTACGACTTCAGCATATGGATTTTTGGAGGACACAATTGAACCTGTAACACTCAAATATACTGTGTAGATCCTGATGTACACACTGAATGCATAACTATAAAGCCATCATCATATGATCAAAATGCCATTTTCATCATTAAGAGAGTCTAGCTGAACCAGCTTTCCAAATGTGTTTTCCTCTCCCTAATTTGAAACGAGAGAGTCAGAACTTATCGGCATGTCTCCAGCATTGTGTCGAAGCTGTGCAGCGATCCTTTCTCCTATCTGGAAATAGAACTGGATGGACAGCTGGCTTCAGAGTTTGCAGGGAGAGTACATAATCCTGCTTATGTAACCCATCATGCTTGCAAAATCTGCACTGCAGTTTTGGAGAGGGAATGAGAAGTCTGGAAATAAAATCTACTGTACGGGAGTGGAAAATTTATCCATTCTTCACCTTGTTTTTGCTCTTTACCTTTTATTTTGCATTCTCAAGAGGCACACAGCCTTGCTGGACTGTTTTGTCTTTGCTGCATGTGTCAGGACTTCAGAAAAAGGAGAGTTATCCCTCCCCGTCTATTTATTGACCTTCTTTGTGATGTACACATTGTTTCAATCTGCAACGATTGTGTGTCCAGAGTCAATCAGACTAGACTGAGATGGGATAAGGAAAGAATGCATTAGGAACGAATGGTTATGCCACCCTTAATGGGGGCACAATGAGCCTTTTATGAGGGCTCATTTTTCACATTGTAATTCTGCATTCAGTCATCATATCTATTTGCTGTGCATCTGTTTTGTCTTTAAAATCAGCCCAGCAATAACTTTTGCCCTGCTTCTGGGTTACAGCACTGTTACCCCTTCTTCTGTAGGAAGTTATTTCTTCATTTCAGGGGGTGCCATGGGGATGCCACTTCTTCGAGGGCTGGCCAATCATATTATCCTATCAAATGGTGAGCAGTGACTGGACACAGGGTAGGCTTGTGAACAAGTGAGCCAATCGTCGGCCTTCCCTGGGATTTCAAACACTAGGAAGGAGGGGTTGGAAAGAAAAGAAGCTCTCACTGTCCTCCGGGTTTTCTAACCTGGGAAGACTCTTATCTGAAGTTACAGCCTGCTCAGTATCTTACGATAAGCCTCCGTGTGACAGAAAAGAATGGGACAACACACATAACACACAGGGAGAGAGAGAGAGAGAGAGAGAGAGAGAGAGAGAGAGAATGAAATTAGCATTTGAATTCTTGGAGAAGGTCAGATTCATTTCTGAAGTTTTAAGTTTTCTGAGTCAATAAAGTTGTCCCGTTGCTAAGCTCGTTTCAATTGGCATTCTGTCAGGTGCAGCAGATGCAGTCTTTTCCTAATACAGTCCATAAAAAGAAAAAGCAATAATACTTCTATTAAAAGTTTAGGTTATGTGTTTCCACTGGCAAGGAAAACTTTCTGCAGGCTTCAAAGGTATTGGGAAATGATGCACAATCTTATTTTCAGAATTGAAGCTACTATTTTTTAATGGCGTTATTCGTCTTTCCCATTACTACCTGGGGTTTTACTGCTCAGTTCACCTTTGTGTCTTCCCATAATTTCAGGGGAGCTGCAGACTAGTATCTAGGGCTCTCAACAGCCCTCTGAGAGAGATAAGGTCTCTAAGCTCATGCTGTACGCCATGTGAAAAGCTTCTTGTTTTCTGTCAGTCCTTTAAGAGCAGCTTGAGAGTTCCTTGGGAGTTCTTCTCCCATCTTAGTTAGAAATGGGTCGCCACCTGTGCCTCATCACACCCTGTGTCTTAATGACGCCAGTCTTATTGTCTGTCTTCTGTGTTCTAGTCTCGTATAAATTACCCCAAATTAATGGCTTAAAACACCCGATATTTTATTATATCCCATCATTGAACTGGTCAAGGATTTGAATACAACTTAGCTGGGAGAGTGTTCTCCACATGTGGCTAACTGAGGTCACTTGATTTTGAGTTCATCTGGGCTAGAAGGCCCAAGACAGCTTTCCTCACCTGTCTGGCACCTTGAAGGAGTTGCTCTTGCTCTGTCTTCTCTCTGTCCTTTTGGGTTCTGTTTTCCCTTTCCTTCTGGCTTCATGCAGGAAAAGAATCCCCTTCCTCTTCCCTTAGTAGGGTTTCTGGAGGGGTTGTCTGTTCAGTGTAGCATGTTTACCTGGAAGTCCCCAAACCCGGATTTACAAAGCACTTTCACATTCAGATTTTGTTTTGTTTTTTTTTTTTTCCCCACAGAGTCTATGAGTATTATTTCACCATCTTCTAAGATAGGATAACTAAAAAAAGACAAGATGGTGTTTTGGTATTGATTGCAACAAAAAGGAACCCGTTCAAGCCAGTGAAGGGAATATCATACTTCCCTTTCCGTTGAGTACCCTTATCAGCCCCCAGGCCTCTACTCATCATCTTTGCAGATGGCTCAGGTACACTATCTAGATTCTTCTGATCTCTGGGGCTCAGGTGTTCATTAGGGACCCCAGATGGAATGCAAGATGCCCAGTTAAATGTAAGTTTCACATACAACAAATACATTTTAAGTAGACACGTATCAAATATTTCATGGGATGCTCATACCAAAAATATTCATTATTTACCTGAAATTCAAATTTAACTGGGTGTCCAGTATTTTTATTTGCTAAATCTGGCAATCTTAATCTACTCAGGTCAACACAGGGTGCTTTCTTACAAGAACTGGTTGGATTTCATAAGAAAATAAAGAAACCACGCTGGTGCTCGCCTTCCTACTGTTGTAAAACTGGAGGCATTCTTAGCAATATGTTAAAGAAAGAAACATGTTGCCTCTTTTCCTTTTAATGTTTTATCTTTACCTTTGTCCCTCACCTCACGTACACTGGCTCCAGGACCTTCAACCTATCTTTCAGCCACACGGTCATTGCCATAGATCGTAATAAAAATAATAGCTGTCGATTATGTGGGCTGTTACTCTATGCCAGACATATTGCCAAATGCTCTAAATGTATTATCTCATTTAGTTCTCATAGAAATGGTAGCTGCTATTAGCACCATCTTATTTTAGAGGTGGCGAGAGGGCTGAGACTCCTCAAGCCTTGATGACTCGCCTGAGACGGGTTAGTAAGTGCAAGGGGGAGCTTCAGAACAGCAGTCTGCAGTGTTTCCCTGAGAACCGTTTTGTTGAAAAAGAAGGAAGCAAAGGCTGCCCAGTCAGTTCTTTGGACCTTGTTGTGAATGTGTGAGTAAGTTGTTGTTTTTTCCACCCAAGGACTTTGGAATTTTATTATGTCTCGGCCATGAAAAAACCCAGGTCTCCAAGTTCCTGGTCTCTGGTGCCTACCCAGGACTGTAATGACTCTTCTTCTCTGCCAGTTGCTCACCTTTGCAGGCCGGTTGACCAAATTCCAGTCTCAAACCAGAAGACAGCTAGCAAACCCCGGAGCCATCGCCTTGCATGTTCGACCATGCCTCGCGGTGCCGTTTTCCAGGGCCACGCCTGGAAGACTCGCTCTGTTCGTTATTCAGGGCAGTCGCTTCGCCAGCAGCTGAAGTCGGTGTACACAGTGACTCAACCTCAGTCTGGAATTAGGTACTAGGGCTTTATTACCTCCGCTTTCTTTCTTAGAAAGAGAGTCCACATCACGGCTCTAGACGGGGAATGATCGCAGCATTTGGAGGTCCGTGTAAAAACTTCAGATGCTGTCACTCAGCACTCTCAAAGATTCCCCAGTATGACTATTTTCTTATTTCAATCCTTTATCACTGAAAGAAAAAAAAATGAAGTTTTCATGTTAACTTAAAATCAATCACCAAGGTCCTTCCCTGAGTCTAGAGTGTATGTTTTTATTTGTCTCCCTCAAAAGACACTCATAGTGCTTACTGTGTGATTATATTTTTTAGCCACATCTCTTTCTCCCCAAATCCTAACGAACATTTATTTCATAATTTGAGATTGTGATTCAAATGGGGGAATAGAAGAGGCCAGGAAGTCTTTAAACAGAGGATGATTAAGTATATCCAACTGAGTGGGGATGGGGCCTCTTCAGGATAGGCCTGCTATGTTTGCGTTGAATAACCACAGCTCGTCTGAATGCATCTCTGCTTTGGGAAACTTGGTGTGAAAAGGCCAAGGGTAGCTCAGGTCCTGGCTCAGTCAGCTGTGTGACTTTGAGCCATTCGTGTAACATCATTGCATTTCAGTTTCTTTTCCAAAGAGAAAGACTTGGGTTAGTTCAGTAGATAAAGCCCTGTTACCTAATTCTGGACCGAGGTTGAGTCACTGTGTAAACCAGCCTCAGCTACTGGGGAACCAATTGTTTTGAAGAATGAATACTTCGGTGTTCCTCGAACTGTAGTTACCTGTGTATCTTTCTTCATGCTTCCCACCCCCCCATCCTATCACATCTATATATGCATATTTTTGATCTGACACTTAAAAAGAAGGCTGTTTTGTTTCAACCGAGTTCAATGATTTTAGGTGTAAAATCACTTTCAGCGTAAGCATCTTTGTCGTAGACATCTTTGCTGCAAGCATTTTGCCACAGACATTTTTGCCACGTAACTAATTGACCGTAAGGCGATTTTTGCCCTAAAAATATAAAACCATGACAAATAAAAAAGAGGGACATTAAACAGGACTTAGTTAAACACACAAAAAGTGAATAACAAAATTAAAAAGACTATTTAAAATGTGTGTAAATTCATGGCAATCCTCTGCAAATAACTGATTTTATTTCATGGCCTGTGTGCGAACCCTTGTCCTGGCTCTATAGAAAAGATGGATTCTATGCCGTGCCCTCGACCAGCACCTTCGGCCTCTCTTTCGCTGCCCAAGGTCGTGTATTTCAAAGTAAGAAACCAACTCTTGGGGCAGATCACTGTCATCTGGAAGAAATTCTAACTATTTCAAGGCCACCACCACATCTGCTTGTCCCTGCGTAGACCATTATGAGGGGTGAGATTTACACTGGATGTAAAAATGGGAGTCATTGCTAGACTTTCATCAATGGAGAAATGAAACCAAACTGACAGCTTAAACACAGTCTGCTGAAGGTGGCTGATTCATCAGGCAGTTGATTCATCAGTGGGGAAATGAAACCAACTAACCAACCAAATAAACCAAACTGTCAAGCAGTTTTTTTTTTTATGTTTTACAGCAAAATTGCCTTATGGCCCATTAGTTATGTAGCAAAAACGTTTGCATCAAAAGTCTTTATGGTAAAGATGTCTGTGGCAAAGATACTTATGGTGAAAGTAACTGATTATGGTGAATATATGAGGAATGAAGTTCAAGTGTGGAGGGTAGTGAAGACAATGGCCAGGAGAGACTGAGCTACAGTGGTCCTTAGGGAAGGTGGCAGCTGAGAGCAAGTGCAGGTGGGGAGCTGGGGTGCAGAAAGGGAGGTTTTGGGGGGACTCAGAAGTGAGAGCCAAAGGATGGGTGAGGCTTGGGAGGGACCAGACAAACAGGCAGTTTTAGAATAGCAAGCAGGAGGGGCAAGTACCATCCACACCAGTTGGAACAGGTTGCCTCTTGTGGTCCTCTGCTGGTCAGCATCTGGTAAGTTAGGTACAAACTACCTAATAATAATTGTTCAGTAGGATTGCTTCTACCTCAATAAGTCACATGGTGTGGTATGTGTAGTAGTAGTAAAAAAAAAAACAAAACCTAAAATAACAACTCTAACCATCTGGGAAATATTGGGCTACATGTAATCATATTGAACAATTGTTATGCACTGATACACATACGCCATCTCATTTAATCCCACAATACTTACTATGAGGGTGGGTATTAGCCTCTCTATTTAACAGGTGAAAAATCTGAGGGTCAGCAAGGCACTTTTAGCTAGAAAGCTTTATATTGTGTTGGGCACTGTGATTATTAGGGCTTTCTCTTAGAGTAAAGCAGAATTTGTTGGTCATTGTATTTGTTTGGTACATGCATACTTCTACACCGTGGGTTTGAATTACAGGTCTAGTTTGCCACAGATTGCCAACACTTTCCTTTGCGCTGTGTGGATATTGCACAGATTAGGAGAGTTTTAACTCTCATCAGGCACTACTTGATGATTAAGAAATTGTGGAATCGGAGTCTTTTAATATCCCAACAATATTCAATGGAATCTGCTGCTGTGGAAACTACTAGCTAATTAATAGTTATTGAGTGTCCACTCTTGGTGGAACGTTTTTATGGAATTGAATGTGAAATTGCCAGAGGTAAGGGCCATTTGCCACAACCAGCCAGGACAGCCCAGCGGACATAATCCACATGGCTAGGAGGGCATGCTACTGCACGAAGGTATGCCTTGCGCTCATCTGGCAGTGTTAGGTCGGAGTTGCTCAAGAAACTGGACAGACACGGTGAGCTTAGGAGAGCAGGGTTTATTAGCGGGGACAAGAGGGAAAGTGAAGCCAACCGAGGGAGGTTAAGAGGAAAGTGGGGCCAACCAAAGGAGGTTGGGGAGCCAACCAAGGGAAGTTGGAACTCTCTCGGTTGTTCTTAGATCAGGGTTTTTAAACGCAAAAACCTGCAGTTGGGGTATTAGAGTCTGATTGGCTGTAGCTGGTTGTTCGGTGAAAGCTGTATCCTGTTATGCTGGATAGCCAATAAGCTGACCCCAAACCCTAATCTTCCTGGGAAGGGTCTGCAGGCAGCTTGCCACGGTGCCATATTCTTCCCTGGTGATTTTCATTCCTCCTAGGCCTGCCTAGATCTAACAAGCAGAAGTTGAGATATATGCTTTTCTGGTTTAATGCTTAAAGTACAAAAAATTTCAAGCTGTGTTCTACAGGGCTTTTGAAAACAATGATAACTTGTATTTGGAAGTTTATTTCAAGGGAATTCCAAAGATTTCAATACAAAATTATCTAGTAAGGATTTTATAACCTAATATGAAATTCATGAAAGAATTAAAAAGGAATACATTATTTCAAAGCAATCAGACCTCTTATTTTAAAAGCCAGCAGAAAATTTCACCTTGGAAGGACTTAGAAAAATGAAACAAAAGGTGATTGCATTGCATAAACTCTCAACATTCTAAATCTGCATGTGATTTTATTTCTCTCTCTTTAAAGATTTTATTTACTTATTTATTTATTAGAGAGGGGAAGGGAGGGAGAAAGAGAGAGAAACATCAATGTGTGGTTGCTTCTCATGTGGCCCCCACTGGGGACCTGGCCTGCAACCCAGGAATGTGCCCTGACTGGGAATCGAACCTGCGATGCTTTGGTTCGCAGCCCTGGCTCATTCCACTGAGCTATGCCAGCCAGGGCTTATTTCTAGCTTTTTAAAAATTGTTTTTGATGTCTCCATTTTTCTCCTTCCTCCCCCCGCCCCCCCCGCCATCCCTGCCACCCTTCCTTGATCCTACCTCCTTTGGCTTTGTCCATGTGTTTTTTATACATGTTCCTTCCCTGATTTTCCCCATTATTGTAATTTCTGTTTTCCTAAGACAGGTAAAAAAAAAAAAAAACAGAGAAATTTCCAGAAACTTCAAAACTGCAGCATCAAATTCTACTACCTTCAAGATTTGACACATTTTAACATGTACATTATTGACAGGTTGGTTAGTTATTTGCAATTAAGGAAAAATTCATATTAAGTAATAAAGGTAAATAACTGCAATTTTATTTTGAAGGTAATTAGCCATCATTCAAATATTTCAGATTTAAACCTAATTAGGGTAATTAATTATATCTACCATGTTCCAATACAAATATTTAATTATTTTACTGATTGCAAGTCATATTTCTTCCCTTGTTGAAAATCAGTGATTTGGAGTTTTAAAATCAGCTTACAAGGAGTGACATTGGATATGAAAAATCTGCCTTATAAAAAATAATTTAAGAATCAAATCATGCTGGTGGCAGTTTAACTGTTCGATTAAGTGAAATTATCAAAAGAAAGGTATAGAAACATTACTCTAAATGAGTGATTTGTTTGATCCTAAATTAGAAAAGTTCCTAGGAGTTGAAAGTGTATAGGAAGAACATAGAATGGAGTTGTGAAAAAATAATGGACCGAGAATGAAAAGGCAAAACCAAATGAAAACAAAACACCAGCTCCCCAAACTGGACTATCCTGTTGGCCTCACTTCCCTGTGCTCGCACAGAAGGTGTGGCTATAATGGCTGGTTCCCTTGGCAATATTTGAGCCCCAAGGTCAACTTCAAGTCATCAGCACACTTATTTAAAGAACAGAAAGCCTCCATTTTTTCTTTTTTTTTCTTTTACATTTTTTTTTCTTTTACTCTACCCAGTATCAGATAACTGTTTTGGAGGCTCTTGGCCATGTGATGTGGCAACCAGTGTATTCAGTGTAGTAAATTGAGCTGTAACCTGGCGATCTGAATCATGCAGGCAATCAAGACTAGATTACTATTAGCAGGTGAGAATTTCCAGAGGTTAGGCTTTCCTCTTATCGGAAAATTACAAAGGAAATCAGTTTATTGTTCATAGAATTGATTTATCTAAATATATCTGACCTGGTATAATCCCTGTGCTCAAATATTAAACATAGTCATTGTAGACAATGAAGCTGTCTTTTAAATTATTTAAAAAATGAAGTTATATAATTTAATAATTATCATTGTATTAAAAAGCTGTTTCCTTATCCAATTATTCTATTGCATTATTCAATTATTCTAGAGCACAACAGTTCTAGAATATTGCTGGAAAAGACCTCGGTGATCAAGTCTTTCCTTACTTGCTGAGAAGGAAAGCAAGAAGTGGGGAGGCCCAGTTGCCCAAGATCACCCAGAATGGTAGTGAGAGCCCAGTTCTCCTCTTTTGGAACTGGTTTCAGAAAAACACAGAAAACCTCTCATTATCATAGAGACAAATGGTGCTCAGCAAAAACAGAATAACACATTTCAATCAATTCTTCACTCATGAGACTTGTGTACAAATTATTTGGAGCTTAAATTATTTCTATCATAGAAACTTTCAAACATATACAGATGTGGAGAGAAAAATATGGTGGGCCCTAATGTACCTATCATCCAGCTTCCATACTATAAATATTTTGTTAGCCTTATTTTATTTCCCATCCCCATTACTTCTACTACTATTGGTGGCTGTGGTGGTGTTTTTACTGGTATAGTTCATCCTTTAAAGAGAATCCCAAATATTATATTATCGATTTTGAATGCCTAGTTCATGATGCATCTCCAGCATATAAGGGCACCTTTTTAGCACAATCACAATGCATTATCCTACCTAAGAAATTTAACAGTTTCTTCTTATCTAATACTGAGGCCATATTCAAGGTTTTAAAATTATTGCAAAAGTGGTGTTTTTTTTTTTCAGTCAGTTTGATTGAATGAGGGCCCAAATAAGGTGTGCACATTGCATTTGCTTTTTGTATTCTTAACTCATTTTGTCCATAATAGTTTCTCATTTTTAAATTTTGTTAAAGAATGCTGTCTACATATTGAATACCCCATGTTGATTTTCCTGCAGAATGTCTGCATATTGCTTTTTTCTGGTGTTCGGCTTTTTCTCTAGCCTCTACATTCCCTGCAAATAGTGGCAGGTTAGAACTGGACGCTTGGTTGGATTCAGGTCCTCCTCCTCCTCCTCCTCTTCCCCCCCTCCTCCCTCTTTTCCTTCTTTTTTAGAACAAATGCTTTTTATTTTTTGTTGCAACACATGAGGGAATACATGATTTTGAAGATTCCACTTTCAGATGGTGTTGCCCTGATTTCTTCCTTGTATAATTCTTCATCAAATTTTACCCTAATGATCTTAGCATCTATGATCATCTCCCTAGTCTGTTATTTTATTGGGGGTTGCAAAATGGTGATTTTCTAATCTTACGATTCTTTCTGCAGTTTTTAGCTAGACATGTTCAGTAAAAGACTTTTTTCTCAGTAACTATTGGCTTTTCTGAGGTAGAATTTATAGGGGAAAACTGAGCTAAGTGCTTGATTTATTCCCTTTGCTGATTTTTACATATGGGTTGGTGAGATGGCAAATTCCAAGGGTGATAAATGAGTTGTTTTTGCAGTATAGTTGTTCACACATTTGCTATATAGCAATCAGATACTACTATTATTGTTATTTTTGATGCTCAAATTGTTCCATTTATTTTAGACCATTAGGAGTCTCTTCAGGTTGACTCTTAGGTCCTTTTGATATCTTGTTCTCTGGCACAACAGACACAATACATAAAGAAAAAGACAAAATTTGTGCCACACACACTCAGAGGAATATATTGTAGTCTCCAAAGACAATTCATAAAGAGTTTTTTTTTTTTTTTAATTAAGACAACAGTGTTGGAATGACTGTTCAGAGAGACTTGTCTGGGGTGGACAACAGGCATGTTTGTATTTTTGGGGATATTTATTCTTAAAAAACCAACTGTTCCACCTTAGAGTGCATATCACTTTGAACCAAGTAACACAGAAGTGTGGAATATTATGGTACAAAACGTTCACTAACCATCTTTTCTCGGGTGCTGAGGACCCAGGGATGGAAACCAGCACGGGAGAGGTGCACTGACTTAGAAGGTCGGGGCCACGATTTAGTTCCCGAAGGGGACGCGGCTTGCTTCCTGTAAAGGCGAGCACACGCGCTGGTGAAACAAGCAGGTGCAGCATTCAGAGGAATGTGGATCCTTCGCCCTCCAGGTCCTGGCTCCAAGGTCTTCCCGAGTCACCTAACCTTTTCAGGTTTCCTTATTCGTGAAACAGGGTAACACCACTGATTCCATCGTGCAGGGATTGGGACGTAATGAAGTAATCATCGAGCATTTCACACAGGCGATTCGGGAAAGGTTTGGTAAAGACATCTGGGTGGGGGTGAAGGTGGCAGGGGGGCAAGTTCCGCACGGTGGGGTGAGCCGTCTGCAGGAACCGCCCTCTGGTTTTTCAAGTCTAAAATTCCTCAATGATGCTAGAGGATACCTATCTACCTAATGCCCTCATTGTCACACCTAAGAAAGTGAAGTCCAGTGAAATCCAGTGACTTGCAGTGTTATCACCGTGCGACCACTAAGTGCAAGAGCTAAGACAAGAGCAGTGTTGCCCACCAGCAACAACGCAAACCACAGATGTGATTTAAAGTTTTCTGGTAGCCACTTGTAAATGTTACGTAGACAGGATATTTCCATATTTCAATGCACGCAGACGCCAAGTTCCACATGTGGCTGTGACTACGGTATTGGACAGGGCAGTGCGAAGCTCAGTTCTCCTAGTTCTCACCCTTACACATCCTCTGCTAGGGAACACCATCTTGTTATTATTTTCCATATAAAAATACTTGCCTTACAACATACAGGGGCCATCAAACATCATTTTTCATCTTGAAAAAAACGTCACCAGTGTTTGTGATGCATTTTGGGGAAGGGATTCTTCTAGACAATCCTGTCCTGGTGACCTACTGTCTGGAAACTCTACCAATAAACCATTTAAAGTGAAAAGACTTTTTTTTTAGACACAAGGTGCTCATTGTCATTATAGAGATTTATATATTTTTGAGAAAAGGTTTTTGGCTAAAAGGTCTTTCAAATAACACATTCTTAGAGAAGATCAATTTTGTTTCCCCTCTCTGGGAAATGCACAAGTTTTTGCAGCATGCATTAGCCTCATTCTTGTCTTCACCACTTTAATTATAGTTTAATTTGCCATTAGCCCATTTATTGCCTTTTAAAAATACTGTCATTTAAAAATTAAAGTTATATGTATATCTGGCTTTAGGAATGAACTAATGTCTCAAGATTTATTTTAAAGACAGAAGTCTCCTCTCTATGTCCTGCTTCTCCCTGTGCCCAATCCTCCAGATGCAAATACTTTGAACTCTTCTATTTCTTTTGGTATCTATCTCTAAGATTCTGATTACTGGGCTTTTAGTGTTATATCTTGATTTTTCTGTTTTAGGCACTTTATGGTGACTTTTCTGCTTTGGAAGATAAAGATTTAGCTCTGTTTCACCTTCCCCCCTCCCCTTCACCTCTATAATCAATCACTCTCCTGACCCCTCTTCCATCTAGTAGTTATATCATAATTTCGGCTAGGAAATTCAGAGTTCAGCAATACGACAGATGTCTGTCAACATTATTCATGCCTTAGTCATGTGGTACACACTAATTATTATTTTTCTTTTTTATAAGGTTTTTTTATTTTCTGATGAAATGAATAATCTAGGTGTGTTGTTTTATTCTGATTTTAGTGCATGTGCCCATCCCCAAACTCACCTGAGAAGTGCAGCTTGCGATTTCGCCTGCGGGATGAGGAGATGAGAGCTGGTGTGGGGAGGGGCGCACAGGGCCCGGGGCTAGAGGACAGCGGTAGCAGAGGAACCGGGAGGTGGTCAGTGGGAGTAGAGTTTAGACATTGAGGGAGAGGGAGAGGTGAAACAAACCACTGGGGAGGCAGAAATGGGCCAGGCCGTGCACAATGTATAGGCAACATCAATGATCTTAATCATGGTTTAAAGCAGGGGAGAGACATGGCCAAATTTAAACCTTCCTCTTCCTGTACATTCCTTTGTATTTTTATAATAATGGTGTATTTTGAGTTAGGGTATTTTCCTGTTGTTGGCAATCAATGAAGCTTAACTGAATTCAGCAGCTCCTTTGCATATGCATTCTGGTGTTGACACTCAGTTGGACCGAATTTCTTTGTCCTGGGCCCTGTTTTATTCTGTTGCCTGATTATTGCCTGGAGCTACAAATGCACTCTTTATAAGCTTCTTTTGCGTGTGTAGCAAATAGTTGTTTTTGGTTCCTTTTAGTAGTTATTGTTGCATTTAAGTGAATTCACAGCTGTCACTTTTCAGATCCAGGTCCCAAGTGAAACCCCTTTTCATTCAAGTCTTTTCCTGTGTCAAAAAAACCTTGAACTTGTTTCCAGCATTTCTTTTAAGTCCTAAGAACTCCAGAATTTACTGTTGCCACTGCACCATTCAGTGGCAATTCATTTGTTGTCTAGTTTCCATTCATTCAGAATTTTAACTTCTTTGTAAAAGGGGCAAAACTTCATGACATTCTTCTTCCCCACGACCTGAACCAGAACGTGCTGTTCTTGCCCGAGCTGGGCCCTCTGCCTTTGCATATTGTACTCATCAGAAGAATCAGTGAACCAGGGGTGAGCAGGGAGGGGATTGAGAGGTTCTGCAAATGACAACATGAACAGAAAAGTCCCCCTAGAAAAGGGAGTTTGGGAAGGGAACAAGAAAATAAGAGTGTCTGTGAAGATGGGAATGTTGCATAATTTAAACATTTCTTTGAAAAAATGAAGACTGAGGAATGGGGAGGGCAATTTTGGGTAAAGTTGGGGTGGGGCACAAATTTTAGGATGTGGTGTGATGAGGTGTATTTTTTAAACAAATATTTTAGAAATAATTTCAAGAGTCAGAATCAGAATGACTTTCTTTTTCATTGAGTAATAGACTGTTGTGAGACTGGGCCATATGGAGCCCCACTAACGTTTGTGTAATCTGTTTGTACTGCGATTGGGTAGCAAGTGGAACGTCAGGTCATTTTCTGTAAATGCACAGGCCAGGGATGGAGTTCTTTGAGAGTATGAAGAAAACGGCCCTGGACATGGTCTGGAAGGAGAGAGCCAATGGATCTAGTGAGTTTTTCTGCCTAAGAACATGATGGGCATTTCATTTTTGAGAGGGTATCTCAAAAAAATTAAGTAACCAGGGACATGGGGGGGAGGGTCAAACAACATGATGACAGATGCCAGGACTTTGAGACAAAATACGGCTGTTGAAAATCCCCAGTGGCGAAGAGAGCTTTACAATTTTTATGAGTGCGGATGCATCGTATGAGATTTAGAACTGTTTGCTCTGCCCTGTGCGCTGCGGTGGAATCATTTGTCATCCGCAGCACTTCCCTTTGGGGGTCGGACTTTGGGAAACATTTGGTTAACAAAGGGTGGACAGGAAAAAATAGCCACAGAAGGAGTGAAATGAGACTTCTGTAGAATCTTAAGGAAGTCATGTTAAATAAGACTAAATAGAAATAATGAGAATGCAGGTCCTTCAAAAATCTGTGAGAGCCTTGGGGGAAGCAATAGGGATTGGGGGCAGGAGCACTGTGGGCATGACTCTGCAATACAAAGTGGAAGCAGATACGTGGATTACGAGAATACCGCGACTTGTTTCCTGTCGTTATATTGCGTTAGATGGCTTTCATTTTTTGACTGATGTGAAAATCCTCTGCAGTGAGCTACTCAAGTAAGAATTATCAAAGGCATCCTATCTCTTCAGAAAGAAGTGATAATTGAGTTCAAACAAAGAAGCAAGCAAGCCTGCAAACAAACACCCAACTTTGTTCCACTTCCAACAGCAACGTTGGCAAAATCACAAGACGTCTGATTCTGTGCGGTAGACAGACGGGCTCTTGGGAAACCCAAGACTGAATACCTTGAACAATTTGGTAAGGGTTCCGCGCTCTAAAAGGCCCCCAGATCAGTGCAGCTGCAGGCAATTTGCAGGAGACTGGCAGTGTGGTGTGTGGCCCCTTGGCCTTGAGTGCTGATCCGAGACTGTCTGCTCCAGCAGCATTTGCCATTCATCATCATCACATCCAGATGGCTCCCATTGTCCTTCTGGTCCTTTTTTTGTGCAAAGTGGCTGCTCTTAAATCGCAGTGTATTGGTGTTGGAAGCGATTTTATTATTCATCTAGTAGTTCAATTACCACTCTTTGTAGAGGAGGAAATAGAAACCCAAAGAGGGGAAATATCATCGTCAAAACTACCCACTTACTTGGTGTCATGCTGAGGCAAGAATGTTTATCTTTCGGATCTCAGCCTGGTACTCATTCTGGTTCACCAGGATCTCTGATTTTTCGGGAAAACACGAAGCCCACCATTTGCAGTTGGACGATCCCAAGTCCAAATCTGATCTCTGTTACTTAATAGCTCTTTGACCTTGGGCAGTTAATCTATTGTTTTCTCATCTGTAAAATGAAGGGGATAACGGAAACTCCATCACAGGCTGTCATGACAAATCGATGCTGATAAAGTGCTTAGTATAGTGTCTGGTGTATAGTAAATGCTCAGTTAATTAGCTTTCATCATTATAGTTCCAACTTTTCAAATCAAGAAGGAAAAATTGGTTCTTTTTAGGAGCGAGAACCAACGGAGACAGTATTTTGTTTATGAGCATTTGCATAGGCTTATAGTTCAGTCCAGTGATCAATCAATACTTGCCAACCCGATGGCTGAAAATGTTCTTCTGTAGGTAACATTTTGCTGGACAGTAGGAAGAATGAAAATGTTAAGTTTTTAAGTACTGTACCCCCTGTTAGCCTCCGGCATATATTCACAGGTTATGATAATTGCTGGACCCCTATAACCAATTTGGGGTGCCATTACATTAATAAGAAATACTCTCTGAATTCACAATACTGTGCATATTGAAGAAACAGTTTTATTTTTTTCAAGATTATAAAATGGCTTCAAAATAAAGTGACACAACTTTTCTATTACTTCATAGGATAGTTGGTGACTGTATAGGCTTTGCAATTTTTAAAGATATGCTTGGGGAAATCTAAAAGAGAAGGCAAGTGATACTAAGCAACACATAATCCTCCCTTAAATTAATGCACTAATGGTCAATTGAAGACAAAAAAACCTTGAACTCTTGAAAGGTGATCAGTATCTGAAAGGTGCTAAAAAAAAAGTACATGAGGCCTGTCCAGAAAAGTATCCAGCCACACACTATGAAAAAGAGACATTTATTGAAGAAGATAAAAGAATCTTTGTTAAAAAGACAATGATGCCTCAGTTGAGGAAATATGGTTCATTGTTAGTGGTTTGAATCAACTTATTAGCAACTACACCACGATGTTCCTTCTGCTGTGGTAGCAGAAATCACAGAACGAATTTTGCTACCACACGTTTCATGCCAAGACCCTGCGTCAAAATCTCAGACACAGTGGTTTTCGGAATCCCCAGATCAGCTTCTAGTTCTCACACTGTCAGTCCCTGATCTTTGTTGATTACAGCCCACAAATGTTCAACATTCTCAGGTGTTCTGCTTGTTGCAGGGCTTCCAGAACATGGATCACTTTCAACAGATTCTCCACCATCTTT
Organism: Phyllostomus discolor; assembly: GCF_004126475.2. Taxonomy (NCBI): domain Eukaryota; kingdom Metazoa; phylum Chordata; class Mammalia; order Chiroptera; family Phyllostomidae; genus Phyllostomus; species Phyllostomus discolor. The sequence goes on along the minus strand of NC_040915.2, from coordinate 29,707,955 downwards.
GAAGTGTTTGTGCCACACTTCTATTTGTGCTGCACTCATTGCATTTTCCCCCCAAAGCCTTCTGACTTATCTGAAAAATTTTTGCGGAGGAATAATCAGGCTTAAGACAAAATTTGATGCAGATTCATTGCTCTCCTTGCCCAGTCATTTTGAATGTGATGGCTACACAGTACACATGCTCACTCAGTGGTGTCTACCCCGCCCTCCCCCCACTGACTAGTACAGAGAAGTCATCATTGTTCACACATGCACATTCCAATCCACTCTTTTTGGCTGACAGTTACCTTGATGTCACGCAAACTGTTCTTGTTATATTAACAATGACTGGACATTTTCCGGATAGGCCTCTTGTATACACTTGGAAAAAAATGGCAAGAAAATAATGAATGGCCTTTGACATACTGACACATTTATTCTCTACTAAAAAGTGTTTTTTTAAAAATGAAATCATAACATTTTTACCATTAATAAGAAGTTCAATTTCCATGGTAACAAAATTCTAATGCAGTATTCTCCACAGACTAACTGCAGTGAAATTTCATGAGGGAGAAATTTTTATGCTGCAGTTCTTCCCTAGAGGTTCAGAGAGTCTAGGGTGGAGCCCAGGAATCTGCATGCTTAAAATCTTTCTAGAAGATCCCTGAGCACCTAAAATTTAAAAACCACTGGCCTAAAAAATTTCCTACTTTGAGTATTCTATTGCTTCAAACCAAAATATGTCATTTCTTACAAAAACCAAACATACCCAAATCCTAGAACTAAAAAATGATTATATGTATCACTCAAGGATTTCTTGCTCTACAAAAAGACATATGCCATGTTTGAAAAATAGTGCAGATAATATACTGGTGGCTGTCAGAGGGGAAGGACATGGCAGAAGAATGAAGATGGTAAAGGGGGTCAAGTGCATGGTGACGGTGACCGTCAGACCGTCAGTGGTGAACACATAATGCAGTGCATAGATGACGTGCCATAGAAATGTACACTTGAAACTCATGTACAGTTACTAACCAATGTTACCCCAATAAAGTTAATACAGAAATTAGTGAGTGTTCATGCATATGTCATGATTCTTTGTACAATTTGATCAATGCCAACCGTCCCCGGCCACGCAGACAAAACCAACAAAACCAAAAACCCAAAACAAGCAACCAACTTCGATGCTCAGCTCAAATCTGACCTTACCTGCGACGTCTCCCTGCCCCGGGTTTAGCTGACCCTCATCATACACTGTGTTGTAACACAGGGTATTTCCATGTGTGCAGAGCTTGTCTCTGTAACCAGAACTCTTTCAGAGAAAGGGTTGTGAGTACATTTGCGTGGGCTCCTGTGTTCTTCTCTTTTTCCCTTTTTGCTTGTTTTATTCACTGATTTATCAAAAAGTTTTCCAAATGTAAATCTGCTCTATATCAGGTTGTGTGCTAAATTCCAGGGGGTGAAAAATCCAGTGAAACTAAAATGGGGGTGAATCCAGTGAAACTAAAATGGGGGTGTGGACTATTCCAGGGTTTGGCAAAGTGGAGATCACAGGCCAAATCTGGCCAGTTGCCTGCTTGTGTCAGTAAAGTTTTCTTGGAGTACAGTCATGCCCATTCGTTCAGGTATTGCCTACAGCTGCTTTTCTGCTAGTGTAGCAGACACGAGTGGTTGCTGCAGAGGTCGTATGGCCCGTGAAGCCTGAAAAATTTACTAATGGCCCTTCACAGAGGGTTTGCTGACTCCTGCATGAGAGGACTGCCAAGGCCCCACCCGCGCACGGCACTGCACTGACGAGCACTGTAAGGTGAGAGTGCAGGGCCCTGACAAGAGTGTAAAAGGGAACTCAGTTTAGATCCAGGTGATGGGTATCTTAGCGTGTGGTGCTTAACCTGAGTCCTGCAGAATTTGGAAGAATTCAGGCGGGCCTGGAATGGGAGAAGGGTGTCCCAAGCGAAAGTTTCATGAGATTTTTATTTTCCAAAAGAAAATGTGGTGGCCTGGAAGAAGGGAGAAATAAAAAGCATATAAACACTAGCAATATTTATTGTTATTACTTAGGAAATATGACGGAATACTTTAGTCCCCAGAACGATGGTATAATGATTTTTCTGCAGTAATTAAGCACGTAGAATCACATGCCATTTAAACTTTCAGAGCATACAATCAATGCTATTGTGATAAAATAGTAAATATTTTAAGCTTTGCCATCAATACAATCTCTGTTACAATTACTCATTCTTATTATTGTAGCATGGAAGCAGATATTAGCAATATGTAAATGAATGAGAATTGGCTGTGTTTCAATAAAATTTTATGAATGGTGAAATTTGAATTTCGTCTTATTTTCATGTGTCATGAAATATGATTCTTTTTTTGAGTCTTCCAGTGAATTAAAAATATGAAAACCATTCTTTGCTCATGGGCCATACAAAAAACAGATAGTGGGTCATAATTTGCAGATCCCTGGTTTCGCCTATAAAAATTGGAGTATATTCCCTCTCCCAGCTACACAGAGGGGTTAGAGTCAACCGAGAGACATTTGTCACTGAAGTTCTTTGAACAGGACAAAGCATTCGGATGTAATATATTGTCATTTTACATTCACAAAAACTATTGAATTATCCACAGTTTCAGGATGAACAATTTTCCTGGGAGTTGATGAGAAATTTATCTTCTTCATGAATAATTTTTGCAGAACAGAGAAATATGAACACACTTTTCATACATAATAGGTACGAGTATGATTCTATTGTTCCTACGATTCCCAGAACATTGGTGAGTAAATCATCTCCTAAGCAGAGAATGGTTTGAGCTAATTGCCAACTTGGATATCCTATTGTACTTTATTTTTACTCTTCTAATTGCAATTATTTTCTGTGTTATGTACTTGGTTTATTGGACTTGAGAGAGTACAACCAGGAGTGCGCTCTGTTCTTTTCTAAGCATTGCCCTCAGCTCGATTCTTTGTACGACCTTCTCCAACTCAAAAAATACTTTGGCGTATTTGAAGAGTCTCATGATCAGGTGTTATGAATTTTAGTACAACTTAAGGCAAAACTTTAAAATCTCATCTGAGTCAAGGTTTCTCTCTGTGCACCGCCTCCCCGCAGGCCTGCACCTTGCTTTCTGTCCGCCAACGGGAAAGGCAACAGGATTCAGCGTTTGGCCCCACTCCCTGCGCCCGAACCTCCCATTCGGCCTGCTGCTCTGCTCCTCTAGAGCTGAGCACGGAGCACGTATGCGTGTATGTGTATTGTGTGTGTGCACATGTGCTCGCACGGCAGGTGTGTGTCCTGAATTTGCAGAGGAGGGGTGAAATTAACCTGTGCTGGTTAATTTGGTTGCCAGTGCTTTCTTTCATGACACGGGTAACCTTCTGGCTCCTCCCATCCTGGGCCCCCGGGAAGGACTCTTCCATGAGGAGCAAGGGCCACCCTCTCGGGCTGTTGGCCCCCGGTTAGCTCCTGTCCATCGGCCGTACACTCCCAGCATTCCCTTCTTCCCCATGCGGGACTCCTTTCAAGGCAGCTCTGGCTCAGCTCCCCTTCTGTGGGAACACCTGCCTCCCCTCCCCCCAGCACTCTGGGTCTGTGTTCCCCTATCTCTCCAAAAGCTTCTCTGCCTGAACCTTCAGGTGGCTTGAGCAGAGAGAGGGGACAATTGTCACAGCACTCCATTCTCACAAATCCACTTCAAAGTTTGCTCTCTGCCTCTCTCTCTCTCTTTTTTTTTTTTTTTTTTTACTGCATCTCTGGGCTTCTGCCATCCTGGCGGGAGGTCTGTGATGATCTAGGTGTCCCTGCTGCACTGGTTGTATTATCTTAGCAGGTCCTCCAGAGGCGTGTCTGGCACAGCTGTGTTCAATGTGAGGACATTAATTACCCATGATTGTCATTAGGGTCCTATGAGACAGCAAGAAATGTCCCAGGTAAATTGCTGTGTCATTTGTATATGGCTATTTGTTTTCCCTGTCATTCCCCCTCCCCCTCCTTACTGTATTCATATGCTACCTGAGAGCAAGACCTCTGAGTTTTGCTCAGTTTTAATCCTTGCTCAATGGATAAGTGAGTAAACAGACATTCGGTTTCCCCTAATTACTAAGTAAACGGGGATAGAAATCAGTGGGCTGATTCATTCATCCAGTGTCAACTGTACCAAATGTGTAGTAAGTGCTGGGGACACAGCAGAGACCAAAAATACATAACCCATGTCGTCGAGGCTTTATTTTAGTAGAGGAGATATATTTTAAACAACCACAGGAATACACAATTAATTTCAAGTTCCTTTATGTGCTGTGAAATTACAGTGCAGGGTCCTGCCAGACAGTATACATGGGAACTTAATTTAGACTGGGGCGAGGGGGTATCCAGGGTGTGGTGTTTAATTTGAGACCCGGAGGATCTGTAAGACACAAGGCAGGCCAGGTGTGGGGCCAGCGCACTGCATGCGGAAGGAATACCATGTGCACAGACCCTACTGCAGGGAAAAACTGGGGTTTCACAGGAAGCTTTGCATGAGGTAAAGGAAGCTGAGTGGGAAAGATTGTGAACTGGGGGGAGGTGAGGATAGAGATAGCCCAAGTCTGGCCAAGAGGAAGGGTTTGGATTGTATTTTAAGAGCAGTGGGAAGCCTTTGAAGAAATCTAAGCACAGGAGTGGTGTGCTGTCATTTGCCTGCCTAGGTGGTTCAGATTCAATAACTTTTCAGCATAAGAAATAGAAATAAAGTGTACAGGAAAGGTCCTTTATCAACAGAGGCCAGTGCCTCAGTTTTAGTCTTATAAATTATCTGCAAATCCTACCACATTCCGTGAGGCTATTCTTCCAAAAGCATATCATGTTCCCGACTAAACTGAGTGGATTTGATCGTATAGATGGAGTTGTGTTCAAAGGACAGTTGGCTGCTCGCAGAAACATTTTGGTGCAATCCTGCAGATTTCAGATAACCCGATGCTGAGAGCTCTCTTCTCTCGGTGGGAAACCATAGCAACATGCCACTTAGACGGCACATGGTGCAATCTGTCTGTTCTTCAGCTAGCATTTTGCAGTCCAGAAATAGTCGTCATGGCCTGATGCGAGTGTGCAAAAGGTCAGGCAGATCCACTCTGAGTGACTGCAGTTCTCTCTCCGGCCTCGGGGTGGGGGTGGGAGCCTCCCTTTCTCTCTGAGCCGCCGGGTTAGGTGCCTTGGGGCCGGGAAGGAGGAAGGAGCTGGGGTGAATAGCTCTTAGTTTCAGTACAGATCGCAAGCCCATCCTCAGTCCCTGAGTCCAAAGAATGAGGTTATAATCCATGGAATTGCTCTTTTTCCAAACCTCACACACTCGGTGCCCCTTGGAACGATTCTTATTAAACTGCAAGATTTATGGTTCAGAGATGTTGCATCCCAGCACCATTTGTGATTCCATACACACTCCCTCTCTTGCTTTACTTGCAAAATGATAATCCTTAAGTTCTTGAAGAAATGCAGGAAGGATTCCTCATCTTAGTTCAGAAATGTGGAGGGCCGGAGCTGCTCGCGTGGAGTCTGTTGGTGTGTAGAGGTTAGCAGGGTCCTTGCTAAAAAACAGGCAGAAATGATACAATCTTCAGGGAAGGGGGTTCAAGGTAGTCGGTCACAGTAAAATAGTGTTTGGTTGGTGAAAAATGGAGAGGCGCAGAAGGAAAAAGGGAAGGGAAGGAACAGGACCTTTCGGGGTCTTCCATGCTGCTGGGAAGACGTATGGATATGTTTTGTTTTGATGAGTAATCACATCTTAAGGTGCCATTTTCTTCTCTTTCCCTCCCATCTAGAACATGTCCCCTTTCTGTTTCTCCTTGTGGTGTCATTGGGTCTCCCCTCGCCTTTTTGACCCCTCTTTCTTTGTGTCCGAAGTGGCTCCCCCAGCCGCCCATCTCCAAGGGCCTCAGGGCGCGGTGTCCTGTATCCACCACCTTCTCTCTAATCCAAGCCACCAATCCAAGCGATACAAAGCCTGGTTGCTAAGAAGTTTACTTCCTGCCCTTGTTGACTCACACTTCCAGTTGTCAAGGTCTCACTAAGACCACCTTTAAAAGAGATCGTACCACTCACACCGTGACGAAGGCCCGGGAGAACAGAGGGACGGATGTAAACGGGCAGGGGCTGGTGGTCTGCACGTAAGCACAGAGAGGGAGAAAGCAGTCGGGGCTCCTCAGAGTGGTGCCCAGAGGTCTTCAGTTCTCTTCATTTATTCACCATCCCTTCATCATTTATCCATTCCACAATATTCTGTGAGCACAACGGAGAACTGAACGTCTGAACATATTTCCTACTGGAACACAGGTCACAGTCTGCTATGAGACATAAACAAATACACAGGCAATTCCATTGTAGTGCGATAAAGACAATGAGCCTTGGTCATGAGGATTTTATGTGAGTGAGAAATGAAGTTTTTGGGGGGATTCAGCTGGGATTTCATGGCTGTCACTGAGGCACACCCTGTTTGTTATAACTAATAGATTCATTTGGATGAAGAGGAATCATATCTGCCTAAGTCATCTCTCAGGCCTTTTTTTGAATGTTTCGGGAAGAAAGATGTATCAGAGGCCAGGATTCATTCCACAGATTGATCTCTGTTCAGCCACAAGATTGTGGAAATTGGCTTTTCCCTCCTTCTGTCTTACCAGAAAAAGAAAGCTCAGGTGGCTGTCCCTGCTGCGTACCTTATGTTTAATAAACTCTGCCTGCAATTTGGCTGAACTTGGCACCCGAGGAAACCTCACACCATCCATTCTCAGAAACCAAGAAGCAAGTTCAGTTTCTTCCCAGTTTCTGGGCTTCTGCCTGATGCAAAGGCAGCTGAGTAATGTTTTCCCTACTTTCTGCCCTTCCAGGGCACCAAGGTTGTATTCACTTTGACCTGTGTGAGTTTCTCATCCAACATAACTATTTCCACCGTGGAGGTCCCTGCAGCTGCCTATCAACAGGGCTGGGGCAAGGACCTGACAAGAACGATTTTTTTGAGCTAGTTTCTTCAACTGTGCGGGCTGTCTCTTTTGGCCATCTACCAGAAGGGGGCAGTGTAAGAACATAGTTTACATACCCAACCAACTCAGAGGCATTTTAGAATGTTTTTATTAGGAATCACACCAAGTGTTTTGTGAAATTATTTTTACATATGTTTCTAGGGCCAAGTAATTCCAGAGCATTAAAAAATCCCTCCAACATACAAGATATTTTTAATGCACTTGGTTTAAACTCCAGGAGTCCAAGTGGATTTCTTTTTCTCTGGAAGATGGGGTGGGAAGTTGGCTGGAGGGAGACCAGATAAATGAGTTTAAGCCCATCGTGGCCTTGATCAGCTTTCTACCCTTGGTGGAGTGCTTATTGCAGGGTTGAAAACTTCTCTTTGTAGAATGTGGCTTTCTCGTGTTCTCTCTGCTACTGAAAGCTGCTAACACTCAGCAATCCTTTGGAAAGGATTCCTAAATAATTGCTGATTTAGCATACCCAAGAGCTCCAACAACTAGTTATTTGGGAGTAGGAATGCTGAATCTGACAGGTGTGGAAGAAAGGACAGTGGATTATGAGTCAGCCAGTGAGAGCCTGAGCAAGTCATTTCATCTCTCTGGGGTTCGGTGACTTTTTGCCTTCCACGAGGAGCCTGGATAAAAGAATTTCTATGGTCTGTTCTGTGTTTGAATATCTGTGATTCTACAATCAAGCATGACAAGCACTTCCGTCACACCTACTAGCAGAAATGGCATTTAGTGCATTATTAATGTGCACCATGCATTGTATTAAGTATTTCACATTCGTTATCTTTAATTTTGCAGCGACACTACAAGGTTGATGTCATCAGCCTTGTTTTAGCCAGAGGTGAAGACGTGATCCAGACCTACACATTCTGACTCCCGAGTCCCTGCTTTTAACCACTGCCCAAGATACTGTTTTTGCTTCCAGCACTTGTGTCCTTACATTAATTAGTTTTACACATTCTTAAGCGTGTTGTCAGGCCACAGTGATTGCTCTCTCTTTGGCCCCTAGCCTTTGCCTCTCTGCTCGTTCGATTTCCCATGTCTCACAATTGCCCCTCTTCCTGGCCCTCCGAGTGTTACTCATCCTTCAGGTTCTAGTTTATGCCTGTTCTCTTGCCTGACTACTCTAGCCCATACTAATCTGTTTTTCCCCTGGGATTTTATTGCATTTGTAATCCATTGTGTGTAATTTAGACTCAACTTGATACTGTCTCTTGTTTTGCCCTGTGTTTAGACGAGTTAGTCTTGTCAACATTAACTACGGGGCAGGGCTCCTGAGGACGGAGAACACAGCGGAGCCTTTTTCATCTCCTGCTAGAAAGAGCACAGGGTTGCATAACGAGCTGGGGATCGATCATTTCTTCTTGTTCGCTAGAGACAGACCTCAGGCAAAAAGGATCCCTTTTGCTTCTAACAATTATGACAGTCTCTGAGAAAAATAGTTTTCTAGTCTTGCTTAAAAAAAAAAAAAGAAGCAACTCTAAGACATTTCAAAATTCCCTGGCCAATGTAGTCAATTATGGCACAAGTTTAACTATCAGAAGTTATTGTTATTATTTCATTAATGTTGTACAAAGGATGCATATTTGCAGGCTTCTTAACTACATTGCATGTGTTGGGCTTATGTTTTCCATGGATTATACATTATACTTATAACAGCAGTATGAGGAGGCTAAGTACCTTGCTTCACCGAGAGTATAACAGGTTTAGAGAGGTTTTGTAACTCCCGTAAGGGCTCAAAGTGGTGGAACTAGGGATACAACCCTTTGTAAAGGAAGTCCAAGTCTGCCCTGGCTGGCATAGCTCAGTGGATTGAGCACGGGCTGCGAACCAAAGTATCGCAGGTTCGGTTCCCAGTCAGGGCACATGCCTGGGTTGCAGGCCACGGCCCCCAGCAACCACACATTGATGTTTCTCTCTCTCTCTTTCTCCCTCCCTTTCCACTCTAAAAATAAATAAATAAAATCTTTAAAAATAAAAAGAAGTCCAAGTCTGCTTTTCTTAGGTCTGCCCTAACTGTACCATGCTGTTAATTAGACTGTTCCTATTAATGATGATGCACGACTGTTTTTCATCCAAACCCTTACTTCGTCTAGAAGGCTATCTGGGGTTTCATAAGTGTCGATCTGATTGATTATTTAAACATGTCTGTTTTAGATTTTGCCCCTCCACCCCAGTGTGCAGCGGGAGTTCAGTCTTCCTCATTGAGACAGGCTGACTCATGCCTGCGCCCTGGTTTCCAGAACTGTGCCACAGATGTTGCAAAGAAACTTTGGGGGTGTGATTAAGTTAAGGATCTTGAGATAGGGAGATTATCTAGGATCATGCTATGGGCTCAAACAGTCATCATAGTGGTCCTTACAGGAGGGAGGCCGGAAGAGCAAAGGTGGCGGAAGACCGAAGGTGGCAGAGGCTGTGCGACAGTGGAAGCAGATTCGAAGTCACGCCACCAGGAGCCGAGGCGTGCTGTGGCTGCCGGGAGCTGGCGGGGCACAGAGTCTCTTCCGAGCCAAGGAACCAGCCTTCCCAACAGCACGGTATTCGTTCCTTAAGACTCATTTTGACGTCTCCTCTGCAAGCTCTAAGAGAATAAATGCGTGTTGTTTCAAGGCGATAAAGTGGCCGTAATTTGTTAAAGCAGCAGTAGCAGATGGGTACAGCAGAGTTCTGTGGACGTGCCCACGTCCAGGGGTGAGTCCAAACGCTCAAACTAAGCCTGCGCTCTCCCCCTTGACCCAGGGAAGGGGAACGTTCAGAATAAATAAGGGCCAGCTTGAGGTGCTGTCCAGCGCCTAGGCGGTAATGATTGGGCAGTATAGGGAAAATATGTAACCAAACACACACTCCCTTCTGGTTTTTCTTTGTTCTGGACAAGAGGAGAAGACTGGTGGAACATGACGTCACAGTATACCGTGGGATGGAATGGACTTAGGGTTTGTGGGTGTTAGTTGAGTTTCTCCTTCCCCCACAGTAGAAAGGATTCTTCTTCCTGCTTGGATTTAAATCTCTGTTTCAAGGTGCTTTCACCACCACCACCACCACCCACAGCTGAAATGGGCACTAGAGGGTGCTTGCACTTGACATCCTTAAGCCGCCTGCCCTTCGTCCGTAAGCAGTGGAATGTGAATGTTGTTGACCCTGCTCTTGGGCACCAATGTGATATATTCCTTCAAACCAGGTGGTCACGGTGCACCTGGGGGCCACTCTTGGTTTTAGAGGAAAACAAAGAATGCGGAACTGCTTGAGTCTGCCAGTGGCAGACACAATCCATAGCTGTCAGGAACTTTGTTGGGGAATTGAGCAGGTTAAACCTTTGATGAGTTTTTTCTGTAGCTCTGCCAGTGAGATTATCCATCAAGACAGCCCCATTTCATCCTCTCCCCTAGAGTTTAGATGCTGAGTCAGAACCGGAGAATTGTGACTCTCAAAGCCACTTAACCCAATTACTGAGAACAAAGCTTTGAGTTCAGGAGCCCTTAATTACTTGCTGTGAGACCTTGGACAAGACACTTAACTTCTCTGAGCCACAGTTTTCCCATCTATGAAACTGGGATAATCATGGTTTCTTATGTAATAAACACCTTACCAAAATATTAGCCAAGAGGGGTTTCTCAAGATCTTTTCAGGTATAAGAAGCAGAAACATAATAGGCCTGGATTTGGCACTGCTGAATTTCATAATTCAAAGAATGTGATTAGGAAGAGAGACTCATTTCTGAGATAGGATCTCTCCTTGAAGAGGGCAAGAACAGAGTGCTTAGTAACCTTGGGGAAGCAAGGAGGCCTCTTTCTCCAAGAGTGCTGGCTGAAGAGCCCTGGGGAGCTCCTGCCTTGGCTTCTCTCAGTACCTTGAACCCTGAGTACTGCAGTCTGAGGGACGGATGTACTCTGATTGGCCAGGCCTGAGTCTCAAGCTGTTTCAAGTTTCTTCTGTTTGCGAGAGACCAGAAATTCAATTTAAACTGTTAGAAACAATAAAGGATAGCTATTGGCTCACGACTGATTCGATATGGAGCAAAGATAAATGTCTGAACAATGTCATTGGGCTCGCTCAGGGCCCCACACCACTGACTTCATTGTCGGGCTCCATGCGTGGCCCTGACAACTGTAGGTTCTCTCTTCACAGGTTCAATGCAATTTCATGTCTCACAGCGTGGGACCCAGGTTAAGAACACCTCTCCGTGTCCCCACACAGTTTCTGGCATTCACCCTCTGTCTCAGCCCCTGGCACTGAGCCGTGTGCCTCCCATCGAACCGTATCTGTGGCCCAGAGGTTGGGATACATCAATTGTATTAAGTCAAAAGTAGCTCACTCATTCAGCTAGAACATGACTGAGAATGGGGGGATGTATATTCCACGTGAAGGTCAGCATAGTATTGCTGGGTAGAAGTGTATCAAGGTGGCATAAACTCAGTCCAGACTCCTTGTAATGGTTTTCTCACCTGTAAGGTGGGTTTTGTTATGATTTAGAAGATGAAGGGATATATGTATATATGTTTTACCCATATGTGTGTGTGTGTGTATATATATATATATATATATATATATATATATGGGAAAAACACACAAAGGGGTGGAAAAAAATAGGTTTACATTTGTGCAGTAAATGAGACAATAAATAATACAAGAATAAACTGTGTTTTGTGTACTCACAACTGTAAATGTACTTTTGTACCCATGACACATAAGTCAATAAATGTTAGTTTATTAGGATATTATCATTGCACTCATGTCATGGAAACCAGGGCCCTGCATGATGAAGTGACTTCCTCAATGTAGCAGAGGTAGTAAGTGGCTGAACTGATACCAACACATTCAGAATATATTCTTCATGAAAGGCAGATGTGGGAAGTATTGAGAAGGCCTCAGTGTTCAGCCTAGATGCTGCATCAAATGTGTGAGTGTTGGGGGGGTGAGGAATGGGGGCATAAACACAGAACAAAGGGGTAGAGAGATGAAAGTACTGAGGATGGGAAAACAAGATTTTGAGAAAGCACAGTGATCCTTTAGAAGGGAGATCCTTTGGTTACCATTTCACTTCCTGGAGTGTTACTTGAGGACTTGTGGTCCAGCACTCAAGAACACACACCAACAACTCACCCGCTCTCCGGAGGCATGTTCTTTGCTTTTAGCCACTTCCAGCTTCCCTTTCAGCTGGCTTCTTTTTTAGAATCAATTTCCCTTTGTTTTCTCTTTTCCGGTCAATCCTGCTTTTCTTCATAAGAAGAGTCTGTATACATTTATGGGAAACCGCTGAACAGTTCGTTTCTTCTCGGAATCATCGAGGGTCCGGGATCCTCAGCTCTCTGAAGAAGACGATCGCACTCCCTAACGCCGTCCAAAACCTCTCCCTCTGAAGTAAGCGATGATGCATTTTTCCGGAAAAGAGGTACCGCAGCCTTTGTCAGTGTTGGATGAGGAGTTTGATCGGTGGGGGCTGTTCAGACCAGCCCCGTGGAACAGCCGTTGGCCACAAGTAACTAGAGGAAGAAGAGCCAGGCAGATGGGACCTGGTATTTATAGAACGTGATGGCAGCTGGTACGTCCTAGTCCTGGCTGGTGTTGGAAAGGAGGGCTAGCAGTTGGAAAGGATGATGTAGCAGGCAGACGGTACCTGTAGGGAGATTTTTATTTTACTTTTGCCTTGATGCTCTTCGCATCTAGGATAATGCTAATAGTAAAGTCTTAATGTTTCCTCCAACAATGGACAAAAGGCAACTTTTAGAGGTGCAGACAGACAGCTGGCATCAGGGAGGTTTGGTGGAAGGTAGAGAGGAGGCGCAGTCATAGATAAGGTTTTTCAGGGCTCAAGCCGGGGGTCCTGGGCGCACCAGGACGAGGGACCATCCTGCCCACGCGGCCCAAATCTAAAGACTGAACTGTGGGAGCCCGGTAAGGGTAGACGGCGCCCCTTTCCAACTTCCCAGATGTCACATCCGAGTTGATCCAAGGTGTATGACGAGCATGGGGACAATTTGCTTGACTTCGATTACCTCTAGTTAGTGGCCCCTCTGGGATGAGGCTTGAGGTTTCTCTTAAGCCTCAGTCACTTTCCAGAAACATCAGTGGCCAGGTATCATGGCTAGAATGGCTTCAAGAGATATACAATCTGGGTTGATTCTCAGCCCCACCAAGCAGGACATATCATGTGGTCATTAGTAATTTGGGCTGTCGAGCCAGAGGGACCTGCGTTTCCACTCCTGACTTTATGTGAGGGCTCAGGTTCCTTAGTTTCTGTCTACCTTGTCTGTGAAATGGATGTAATAGTCCCCGCGTCAAAGGGCTATTTTATGATAAGACCGAAGTGATACGAAGTATGTAAAACACTCAGCACAGCATCAGCCTCATAGCAAAAGCTAATTAATGGTAGATAGGTGTTATTCTATGACAAGGGTTCTCTCTCTCTGCTGACGTGGCTTTAATGATAATGCTTCCATATTTTCTCAACATAACTTTGGGTTTATCCCTAGGACAACCCAAAGCTACACCTGGTACAGAAGACAAATGAATGTGATTAAAAGATAAGACATGCAGATGTATGAAATGTGAGCATATAATTCACATTTAAATGTTTTAAGCACCCATTGAAGTCAGATAGGGGTACACGTTGTATGAATTTTTAAAAATGAACTAAAATTTAGAATGTTTATGTGATTCTGAGATTTTACTGGAAAAAGCTAACTATGGCATATAAATTTATTATTTGAAATAATTTTGTGTAAAAGCCTCACTCATATATGAGTTAGAAAGTAAGCATTTGATATAAGGCTTTCTATAAACTGGGGGAAAAAATTCCATGCCTCAAAGAATTTTTATAAATTCAGTGTAACTGTCTTTCTAGTTAATTGACATTAATTAATGCTAATTTTGATGGGAGTATAATTACTGTTATCTTTCAAACTGAATATATTCACATCCAGAAAAGCATATCAGCCAGGTGTTTATGAACCAAAAGTGTACTTTAGCATTAAATCAGAGGTCTGTTTACTGGATTTTGCTCTTCTTTTTACTCTTAATTATATGCAACCTTAAACTGGTAACTTAAGCTCTTAACGTATTAAGTTCCTTGCTTAATATTTTATTTTGAGGGAGAGGGGGAGAAGTGGCCTCATATATTTAGTACGCAGGCCAGTGGTTCTCAGCTGGATGCATTTCTGCTCTCTCGTGGACATTTGCCGATGTCTGGAGACATCTTTGGTTGCCCCATGGGAGAGGGGCCAGTGCTGCTGGCGTCTGGTGTACACATTCCAGAACTCATACTGAGACAACACACAATGCCCAGGACAGACAGCCACCGCCTGCCCTTCTCCCGCCGTGTCCAATAGGCACCGTCACCGTGAAAAGTAGTTGAAGGTTTCTCTTTGTTTCCCATTGAGGAGTTAGAGAAAATATTTATAAGTATTTTTTCTTTGCACAGTCCTAGAATTTATAAATCCACTTGTAAACAGAATTTTAACGAACAGATCACAGAAGTTCTGCTCCGTCCTAGGCCCCGTGTTGGGTGCTGGCGTGTGATGAGGAACCCCCTGGTTACCGTCTTTGTCTTCACGCAGTGCAGCCTTGTGGATGAGTCGGACACCGGCACGTCAGCCCAGGAGGGCCTACTTAACAAAACTGGAGATAAATGTCATGAGGGAAGACAACCGGGTGCCTCGAAGGAATGTTGCCGGGGAAGTTCTCATTAGAGGTGGAGTGTCAGGAATCCTGTCTGAGAAGGTGACAGCTGAGCTGAGCCTTTGAAGAGTCAGACGGTGCTAGTCTTTTAGAGGATGGGCAGAAGGGTGTTCAGGTGGCGGGACTAGTGCCTTTACAGGTCTCCAGGTGGGAAAGAACTGGGGGTGTTCGAGGAACCAAATGAAGCTAGTGTGCCTGGAGTGTTGCTAGTGAGAGGGAGGGGTGGGGGATGACGTTAGAAAGAAGACAGGAGAGGCGGCCACCGGAGCACGTAAACTCTTGCGCACACATGAAGCAGTTGGGATGATTTTGTAAATATAAAGGAAAGGCACTGAAAGGATTTAAGCCAGGGACTTAAATGTTCTTTTTTATGGCTTCAAAAGGACCACGCTGACTCTTATAGGGGGAATGGATTGGATTGGGGCAACAATCAAAGAAAGAGCTCAATTAGAAGTCGATGGTCATAGCTCAGGCAAGTGAAGGTTGTAGTCTGGACTTGGGTAGTGGCAAGGAGCTGGAGCAACACGGACAGAGTCAAGACACAGGTCCTTAAGTAAAATAAGGTGGGATGATAAGAAAAGAGAAGAGGCAAGTGTGACTCTGACATTTTTGGTTTGAAAAACCAGGCAGATCATGATGGTGCCATTTGGTTAGATGTTGAAGACAGAGGGCAGGGGAAGGGGAAGGTTATGGAGACCCCGAATCAGCAGCTCAGTCTTAGATATATTCACTTGGAGGTGCCTGTGAGTCTTGTGATTGGAGTTTCCGAGCAAGCAGTTGTAGAATACCTGTGAGGAACCTAGGTAAGGGGTATAATCTGGCGTCACCTGCAAGGAGAAGCCATGAAGACTAGATGTAATCATGTCAGAAGGGTCAATAGTAGGGGGGCTGGGACTGAGCACAGAGGCAGTTAAATGTTTTGAAATCTGGCCTGAAAAATGCAAAACATTGTATGTTCACATTTGCTAAAAATCCCATTCCATCCTCCCCCAAATGTGAAGTTATGCTTCTTTCCAGTCATGCTTCTTTTGCTCCCTGGCCTAAGCAATGGCATTCCTGTACTAGCCTTCAAACTGCAGCCTCTTATAACTGCTGGTGCAAGAAGTCTTAGTGCCACAAAAAGAAAAATTTCCACCTTCTCTGGTAGCTGCAGAAAGGCAGGTTCTGTCTTGCATTATAAAATTCTCCTAGCGGTGGATATTTTAACCACAGCATCTTACAAGACACCGGGACTTTGCATATTGATAGCCCCCGTGAAAATAACCTGTAAGCTGTAAAATGTCTGTATCCTTCCGCCATCGTGTTACATGGTGGCTCGTTTATATTTTTCTCCTCTCTATTCTCCCCCTCTTGCATCTGGAACTCTCGCATGGAATTCCCGGATCTAGGAATTAAAGATACAGTTTCATCTTGGTGAGGCCCTACTGTAATGGGAAAAGATGCTGGCGTTTGGGCTGCTTGTCACTACCAAACCCAATAAGCAGTGACAGTGATTGAATCTTCATGGGAGCTTTATTCAGATGGCCAGCGATCCGAGAAGATGGCGGGTTCATACCCTAACAGACCGTCCTGTCTTTTCTTTCTAGGCCAGACCTTTTATAAGAAGCGCGGGTTGGGGGGGGTTGGGGGGGGTTGGGGGGGTGGGGAGGGTGGATAAATAAGGTGCGGTGAGGGCTTTTGGTGTGGTGAGGGAGGATTAGGTGAGAGAAGCTGCAGCATTCCTGTTCTGGGCAGTTAGCTGTTTCCAGGGGAGGGTGGTTGTCTGTCTTTCCCTGGAACGCAAAGGCCCGGATGCCTCCAAATTGTCCCCAGGTGCTAATCTCTAGCAGTGCCCCAGGAGGTCGGCTGTTTTCCCTGGAGCCAGGATGGGCCTTATCTGTAGTTTCTGAAACAAAAGCTTTAACATATACATTACTTGCTAGACTTACAACTTTTTACCTTAAGCTGAAATTTTCCAAGCCTCCAGTCCCCTATCACTACCAGCCTGGTCCGCCTCTCTGAGCTGCATGTGAGCCAGAGCTCCTTGTGCTAATTACCAGCGAAGTGCTTTCTTTGTCTTTACTAAGTCTGCACTCACAAATCCATATTCTGTGAGTAATTCGATCTACTTCAGAGCCCTACACGTTGCCTGGATACTTATTTATAGACTTAATGAAGCCATTTAAAAATACCTTTTACTATGACAACTTGTTGTCAGTTACAGAAGTAGACAGAACTGCTGCATACTTTATGTGAAAGTAAAAGGAACCCCATGGCAGCCGTGCCCACCTACAATAGTTACCAGTTTGTGGCCAATCTTGTTGTCATCCAAACCCCTCCACCTCCCTTCCTCCTGTATTGACTTGCAGAAATCCCCAGCTATTCTACTAATGAAGCTTTTTTTTGCTTTAATTTAAACCAGTGGAATTGCATATGCTTGTGTTATATTAGTTAAATGTAAATGAATTCATGTTTTCTTTGGTAATTTTTTAGTTTTTCATAGATAGTACATATATATGGCTGAAAATTCTGAAGATTCAAAAGGGTATCTGTAAAAAGGTCAGTCTTCCTTTCTCTCCCTGTCTTCCACTCTCTGGTGGCTGGTCTCTGATGTATTTGTTCATAGATATTCTATGCATTTGTAAATGTGTGTGTGTGTGTGTGTGTGAGAGAGAGAGAGAGAGAGAGAGAAAGGAGGAGGGAGGGAGAGGAAGGGGAGAGAGGTGGGGGGTGATTATATTTATGGTGTTATGATGTGACCTTGCTTCCTTCACAGCACAAGGTGCCTTGGACTTCTTTCCTTAACAGGACTTATAAAGCATAGAGCTGCCTAAGTGTTTTACAAGGCTGCATAGCATTTCATTTCCAGTTCTACTATAGTCTAACCTGCTTCTGTGGCTGCACATTTACGTTATTTTTAATCTTTTGTTGTTTAATGGTATATTTTGCAATTCCAAATTTCTAGCACATTTTTAAAAAATTGAGCACCTTGGAATTAATGTTTTAGGTACATTCTGATTTTGTCATTCCAGTCTTTTTGCCTGTCTTTTTGCACCCACATCCTCCTCCCTGTGTTTTCTGGTGTGTGATCAAAACTCAAGGCCCGTGCCTTGCTCTCAGGGCAGTGGGAGCAGTGAAGGTGGGAGGCTTAATGGTCTGTGGCACAGCTGAAGCTAGTTAAAGCCTAAGAGCCCAGCACACTACAGGGTGTTAGAGCTGGATCATTTAAATTCATCCCTCATTTAATGGTAAACTGAGGCCTAGGAAAATTAGTTACTTTGTCCTGTTTCTCCAGATTCTTAACTTTTTGTATACTGTAAGAGTTACAAAAAGACATGAAAAAGTCTCAATATATTTCTTATTAAAGGAAGATACACAGTTGTCTTTAGGGTGTGGCTGTGTACTTGAGGTCTTGAAGGGGAGACTGTTCTGCTGACGTCACTGGAGGAAAAGAAGGTGGTTATGCATATAATGTGGCCTTATTTACATAGCACAGTGAGCAAGATGGGGAGGTAGGACTCTTTTTCCTTGAGTTCCTCTTAGGGTCCATATGTACGACATCTTTATTCCCACTGTAAGCTTCTCCTTGGATGTTCATGATACCTTATTTATCTCAAATACAGAAATAGTAACCACAACTCACACTTACTGAGAACCTACTATGTTCCAGTGCTTCCCATGTTATTTAATCCTTACAACCACCCTATGAGGAAGGTACTTTTGTGAATGGAGAAACTTAGGGCAGAGAAGAAAATAACTTGCCCAAGGTGATAGGTAGTAAGTGCCAAGCCAAGGTGTGGGTTCCGTCTGGCTCTAGAATCTCCATCTGCAAGCCTGACACTTCCTCTGAATCACAGCCTTTGCCAGAAGGGGCATGCAGGTGACTTTGACCAGTTCACGGACATCCAAGTTCTTACCCTCATCGTGGGGGCCAGGAGTTGGATGGTCCTGGGGTTCTATGAGTTTGAGCCAGGTCTGGCTGGGAGAGTACTGCTCAAGGTTAAGGACGCACGGAAGAGATCATAAAGCAAGCATCCAGGCAGGAAGCTGTAGGCAAGTCAGGTGCACAGTTTAGCCAGAGGATTAACTGAGGGGAGCTGAGCAGAGTCTGAGGGACACAGCAGGAGAGAAATTGCAGACATCAGGAAAGAGTAAACTGGTTCAGCACGGAAGAAAAGGGGCTCCTCTCTGAGAGATTCAATAGTGGGGCTGCTTGGCAAACACAAGCCTGTCCAATAATCACACGGGAAGCCAGTTACACATTCCTGTTCCCGGGCCCTGAGGTTCTGGGACAGGAGGTCTGAAATAGGGCCCTGGAGGCCAGCAGACGCCTTGGGTGGTTCTGAAACAGGAGTTCCATGGACCTCATGCTGTGAGGCTGTGGCTACGTGTGGGCAGCCGAATCGTTTCCTTTCTGTTGCCCACAAATCCCATTTAATTAAATACTGGGAAAGCATGGTGTTCAGGAATTGCACAGTGGAAGTTAGTCAGGATTATAGGAAAAGAAGAAAAAATATCCACTGGGTGGGAGTCGGGGGGCACTTCCATCTTATGTGCCCCCGGCTGGGTCCACAGGGGAGAAATAGCTGGGGGCAAGGATTGTTCACTTGCTCATCTGTTTCATGCGCTTGGGAGTGGCCTTTTTTCTGTCCCCAATAAATCTGTCCCCAATAAATGCACTAGATTGGGAATTTCATTTACTCAAGTTTTGGTCATTTAATTAAATAAGTAAACATTTAGTAGGCACCTACTGTGTGCCAGTCACTGTTCTAGGGTTTCAGAGTTTTGCAAATGAATGAGATGGATCAAGTCCTTGATCTCATGGAGCTCACAGTCTAAAAAGCAACCGAAAGATGTGAGATTGCACGTAGCTCAAAAGAAAAAATGCATTTTCTGGGTTCAGACTGGTGAAACCCTGACGGCAATTACACAATCAGAAGCCTGATCCCGGCTTCTTATTGTGTGACTGATCCACAGTTAAGTTCCTCATTATGGATGATAATGATGCCTCTCTCGCAGTTACGAAAGTTAAATGGGGGGAATGCATGCAAAGCATTTGCCGTAGGCCTGACATGTGGGCTAACACGTAGCGTAGTTTATTCAAGGCTAGAGGCTTACTCTTCTTCTGGAGTCTTTGTCTTGTGGCTCTTGGTAGTTGCCCTCTGGGATTGCCTTCATTTGCTCACTCCTGGTCAGGAGGGCTTCCCCCTCCCCAGCATTTCAACAGGAATGAGCTCCCGTAAGCTTCCAGCTTGACCATGCGTTAAAAGATTGAAATTGACAAATTATGTAGTCTGGTTGTTTCCCAGCCCAAAGTCCTGAATTATTCTAGTCAGAGTGGGAAAATGTTGAGGAAAGGATAAAGAAGTGATATGCACTCCCTGTGATTTTACAAAAGTACTGTGCATGAATATTCAAGACCCTCACCAGCACCAGCCACAGCAGAGACATTTGCTCCAAGTAAAGCCTTTTCTTCTCCAATTTTATGCAAAATATAGAGATTATAAAAAAGAAACTTAGAGTGAGATACTAGAAAAAGGTCTGTAGAGTCACTCCATGCTTTGGTAATTGTGTCTGAGTAATTAAGAATGCCTCAAATGCTTCCAGATTTCTCAGGAAACTGTGGAATAATTCATTTCTCACACACACCATTTTAAGAACAAACCTCCCATCACAGAGGAGCTTTGGCAGAGGAGAACAATGTAATGACTAGACTGACTGAGAATGCTCACATACCAAATGCAAAGCTTGAGGGGGATCTGGGAAATAAAATGGGGATCAAGCTGGATTCAAGTTGGCTTTCCAATCGGAGCACGCTGGCTTTTAGATTGGAACCTTGCTTCTTGGTCCAGGCCCTAAGGATTGCTCAAAAACTTTTCTTTCAAAACTCTTCCCAGATTCCATTGATCTCAAAAGGGCAGAGACAGGCTGATCTGCATTCTGCACTGGACTGCCCCTGAGCCTCTGCAGTGTGAGGACTTGAAATTGACTTTCTCCCTGGAGGCTGTTTGTTGGATGCCGGAGGGGAGGAAAAGTCAGCTAAGCCAAGGCATACAGATCCTCCCTCAGGCAGCAAATACACACTGTGCTCTTTAGACAATACATTGCCAATGTTCTAAGCAGCGACCTTCCCTACTTCAAATGAATACCAATGAAAATCAACCTCTCTGAGTGGGAAACAGAATTTACTGGGGTTTGGAGGTAGGTGAGAAGGGAATTTAGTATGTGAAGGGAAGAACAGTCTTTCTAGGGGTTCTTGGACCTGCTAAGCAAATTTTGCCTGTGGGGAAAAGAGCTGGATTCCTACACTTTAGAGTGGCTAATGGGACATTTACTTCAATCTTGGGGTTCAAGAAAATTTAAGATTTTGTCACAAAACAGGTGCCTCTGAACATAAAAGTACTTTCTCTGAAGCAAGAGGACACTCCAGTCTGATCATGTTTATCATTACTTTGATAAATGCGATGTTGGAAAAAGCCTCAGTATTGGATTGGGCAGATCTGGGTTTGGTTCAAATGCTGGCTCTGTTACTGATGCTTTGTGTTTTAACCTCTATGAGCCTCAGCTTTCTGATATGTAAAAATAGAGGCAATGTCTTGTAGAGTTATTTTGATGATTAAAATGTGATTATTTTACATTAGGCAATTAACACAGTACTGGCACTCAGTTGGGCATCCAACTTATGGTCTGAGGAAGGAGTGAAGATAGGGAATATAAAAAATGGACTTTAACCAAGTCCATTGGTCACTTTAACCAGGCTGCTAGAATTATTAACATTATGAAGGTTGAGGCATGAAGAAAGATACTGTTGTCTTTCTAACTAGCCTAGGAACTTAAACTTTTGTGAGGTTTTCTGTCCTGTGTCAATGCCTGGGTATACATCTGGACTTCCTGATAACCTTCTGATTAACACCTGAAGGATTCCCCTATGCATCCATCTGACACCTACTATTCAGACCACTAAATGTGACCAGACATCTCAGTGCCTGTCTTCTGGATCACCTGGCATCTATCATCTGGACAACCTGATATCCAAATGATAACCATCCTGGACCAATCCTAATGCTAAGAATGCAGGACTGACTTCTGGTCAAGAAGGAGGCATAGATCAACTCGGTTCAGCTCCTTGCAAAACCACTGCAAAAATTACAACTAAAATACAAAACAACAATTCCCTAGAATTTTCAGAAATATAGCTGTATGGAAGTCCAACAACCAAGGGATTAAAGACGTCATATTCATTCAGGAGGGTGGGAGGGGCAGACATGCAGAGATGCAGGACAGGCAGTCCCACACCCATGTGTGGTGGATAAAAATCAGGAGGGATATCTCAGGAGCAAGGGATACTGGTTCTATACCAGGCCTCCCAGCCAAGGGTTCCAGTGCCAGGAAGATAAGTCCCTATAACTTCTGGCTGTAAAAACCAGTCGGGGTTGGGGCAGCAGAAGGAACTGTGGGATTCTCAGGCATCTCCTTTTAAAGGGTCCACAATGGACCTGCGACTTGAGCAGATTTGGCTGCAGCACTGGGGCAGCATCTTGAGGGGCACCAGTGGCATATGGGGAGAAACTGAAGTGTCTGGCATCAGGGTGAGTGCTGGGGGATAGCTTCCTCCGGGACAAAACTGCAGAGACCAGGCAGCAGCCATTGTCCCTTTTCTGAGCTCTTTCCCACAGAGAGTGACAGCAGTGACACCATATCTGAGACTCCATCAACCTGGTTCACACAGGTTGCCCCACCCAAGTGATTACGTACAGCTTTGCCCCATCCAATTTACAGGTTCACTTTCCTACAATAGGCCACACTATTAAGACAGGAAATCAAAGAAGCTGTACCTAATACATAGAAACAAATGCAAGGAGGCTACCAAAATGAGGAGACTAAGAAATATGGCCCAAACGAAAGAACAGAACAAAACTTCAGAAAAAGAACTAAACAAAGTGGGGATAAGCAATCTATCAGACATAGAGTTCAAAACACTGGTTATTAGGATCCTCAAGGAACTCACTGGGTACTTCAACAGGATAAAAAAGACCCAGGCAGGGATAAAGATTACACTAAGTGAAATAAAGAAAAATTTACAGGGAATCAACAGTAGAATGAAGCTGAGAATCAAATCAATGATTTGGAACACAGGGAAGAAATAAAAATTCAATCAGAAGAACAAGAAGAAAAAAGAATTAAAAAATGAAGCTAGGGTAGGGAGCTTCTGGGGCAACTTCAAATGTACCACCATTCAAATCATAACAGTGCCAGAAGGAGAAGAGAAAGAGCAAGAAATTTGAAATGTATTTGAAAAAATAATGAAAGGAAACTTCCCTACTTTGGTGAAGGAAATGGACGTACAAGTCCAGGAAATAGAGGGTCCCAAACAAGGTGGGTACAAAGAGGACTGCATCAAGACACATCGTAATTGAGATGACAAAGGTTAAAGGTAAAGAGAGAATCTTAAAAGCAGCAAGAGAAAAGCAGATAGTTATCTACAAAGGAGTTTGCTTAAGAAGGTCAGCTGATTTCTTAAAAGAGACTTTGCAGGCTAGAAGGGACTGGTGAGAAGTATTCAAGGTGATGAAAAGCAAGGATCTACAACCTAGATTACTCTATCCAGCAAAGCTATCATTTAAAATTGGAGGGCAGATAAAGAGCTTCCAAGATAAGGTAAAGTTAAAGGAGTTCATCATCGCCAAGTCATTTTTATAGGAAATGTTAAAGGGACTTATTTAAGAAAAAGAAGAAGATCAAAACTATGAACATTAAAATGGCAATACATTCACAACTATTAACAATTGAATCTAAAAACAAACTGAGAAAAGGAGCAAAACAACAACAGAATCATAGATATGGAGATCATTTGGATGATTATCAGTTTGGAGAGGGAAGGTAGAGAATGAGAGAAAAGGTGCAGGTATAAGAAGTACAAATTGGTAGGTATAGAATAGGCAGGGGGATGTTAAGAACAGTATAAGAAATGGAGAAGCCAAAGAACTTACATGCGTGACCCGTGGACATGAGCTAAGGGAGGGTTGCCAGAGGGAATGGGGGGTACTGTGTGGAGAGAGGGCAATGCAGAAAAATTGGGACAACTGTAATAGCACAATCAATAAAATATATTAAAAAAAGAGTGAATAGAAGGGATGTGTGTGATGACCAAGGAGACTAGAGAAGGGGTGAAATAGTTTGTTCAGCAAGTGAGAAACATAGCTTTCTAGGTGAACATCAGGATTACAGGAAATTGTTGAATTATTCATGTAAGGCTTTTAAAAGTAAATTAATTTTATGAATTGCATATCATTTTATTGTATGGAACAAACTATAATTTAAAAACTTCAAAAAAGAAAAATGCAGGACTGATCATTCTCAAGAATATACTTTTAACTTTAGGAAATTTTAACTTTTCTCTTTTTTGTAACACTTCTGGGTTTTTGCTTAGCTGTGTTCTAAGACCCTTAAGTAAGTCTTTATCATTTATTTCTAGCGAAAGCCTCCAGATTCTTTTTGAGTTCATTTGACAGGCCCTCTGTCTGTCTTTCTCTCTGTCCCTATCTTTCTCTCTTACACACACACACACACACACACACACCCCAGATTTCCTTTGGGGATTGCTCTATCCTCTGTTGCTTCCTCCCTCATTTGCTCACTCTTTAAGGTTAAACTCCTAGCTCTCTCTTCTCAACCCCTTTTCACAGACCTTTCTTCTTTTCACTTTTCCTAGTGCTCATAGTTTAGCCTATGACTATATTATTATTCAGGAGTTTATTATTTGGTTAATGTGGTAAGACCATAATTCTTAAACACTCATTGACACCCAAAGCTTTGAAAGACACATAGTAAGTTTACAATATTTTTTTTTATTAGTTGGTAGTATTCTTCATTTCAGGTAGTAAGTCTCTCAATTTCTTCTTTTCTCTAAGTTGATAAGGGGACATCATTAATACTATTTATGGAATAACTGTATGGTTTACATACATTAACTCCAAGCTTCTCAAGCACTCTGCGAGGCAGGGTCTATTATCCTCATTTTGCCAGTGAGCAAACAGAGGGTCAGAGCTTTTCAATAACTCGTTTAAATTGTATGCAAGAGGAGGAGTGTTAGCATTTAAATTTAATTCTTTCTGATTCTAAAGCTTAAACTCTTTCTGCTATATTATGTGATTTTTCCATTAAGTTTCAGATGAAAATATGTTTGGGTTCTAAGTCATGGCTTTAGAGCAAAACAGATTTTCTCGGTGAATGCTCTTCATTACTAAAACAGTGCACTCCTTGGAGCAGCTCCAGACTCTCATTATTAGCCCTTCTGATATGATGCAGGGACCCTGGGAGCAGTGGAAGGAGGTTCATGGTGACTCTTTTCTGTTCAGAGGTTTCAAGTCACATCCAATGTCCTCTATATACCCTACCCTTCTTGGCATGAGTATCATTGCACAATCAACACCTTCCTTAGAGCATCAAGAGAAAATACTATAGATAGACAGTAATTTTTTAAAATGAAGAAATCTCAGGAGTTTTATATGTGGCTGTGGCATCTGCATGCAAAAAAACCCCAAAAAACCAAACAAAACACCCACATACAAATAATTCACTTCTTAAATACACATTTTCCCTGCTATAAAACTTTGATAAATAGCTTGGGAAATGATATGAACACATCTGTCTGGATAATCCACATGGCATCTTTTCCCCTTAAAGTCAGTGAAAGGAACACTGCTATTGGAAATGAATTCAGTTTTTCCCCACAAATGAGAAGTGTTTTCTACAGTGCAATGCTTTCCAATTATGTTGGGTAGGCTCATGTTGAATAACAACAGAAGCTTTCAAATGGAGTGCTTGTGGCCAGTTTCTGAAGTTTAATAATTCTGGTAGATCTTTTCCCTGCTTAAATGCATATGTAAACATAATATTTGGAGGACAAACCCTAGACAAATCTATGCTTTGGACAATGGTCAGTGATTGCCTATTATTTCTAACTTTCGTATTATTTAGATTTAAAAAAGCCTTGGTATTAGAATCACGATTTCTGTATTCTTTTGGAGATAACAAGTTCATTAGGTTGGGCAAATTATGTAAGGACTTAGTGTTCTCTTTGCTGTAGATTGCTGTAAAATTTTGGTGCATGTTTTGCTGCATTTCTTAGAGGGCTGAATTTCTTAGAGTGCTGAAGCAATATGTTTTCTGAATGAAGAACGAGAGACACACGGAGGAGGAGAGCAAGGCGCTCTAGGATAAACTTCATCCTTGAATGTAGTTGGCAATACGTAATCAAACCAGATTGCTAATGTTCAGTGCAAATTAAGTATGAGGATCAATTTTATGCCATGTCTTTCTCCATTTAACTCCTAATTTTATCTTTCAGTTTGCTTGAGTGTCTCTTCAAGTAGGATTTTGTGTGTGTTTGTTTTTGGAGATCTTGTCTACCTGATCATATTTGTATACATTTAAGATGAGTGATTTAGACAATAAATTATTGGGCCATTGGATTTTTCCTGCAAAAAATAATTTTAATGTTAAATCTTAGGCCAACCTAAGTTTTATTCATTGTAGATAGTTTGTTTTTTTCCCCCCTTATGCCTGAGTTCTTTTAGGATGTTTTCTTTATTCTTATAAAGCAAAACATGTACCATGATGTGCCTGGATCCGAGTGTCCATTGATTTATTTCTCCTGGAACATTGGTGAATGTGTTCATATTTTGCTCTCAGGCCTTATTTTCTTCAACAAAGGAGTGTTTTCTTTGATTATGTCTTTAATTATTAATGTTTTAGCATCAGAAATACTCTCCTGTGGTCATTTATAGGTACTGTGTTTACCTAGAAAATATAGTAAACTCATTCTTAGTGACCCAAGGAAATTTTATTACCCATATCATGAGATAATGTGGTGCTTCAAAGGAATACTTTTAAGCCAACTATATGTGGATTACAGAAACACATTTTCCTGAGTGGGGGGTGGGGGGGCGGGAAGTAGCTATTTTTTTGCCCATATTTTTCAGAGTTATACTCTTTTTCATATACATGGCAATTAGTACCTGAGGGTGTTTTTCTCTTAATTTTGAAATCTAAGGTATTTCTTGCTTTGGAACATGCAAGTGGCATAACTTTAATGATTCAAGTCCCTACGAGCCAGTAGACTGTTGGTGAGTGGGTGGAAGGGTTGGTTAGCAATTACTGAAACCAATAGAAGGAATACCAAAAAATGTAAAATTAGGTTATTTTGATTTCATGATGTCCAAATCTTTAGCTGTAAAAAAAGAAGCCATTATAGAATCACGACTTAACTCCAAAGTGTAATCTTTTGTGTTTTATAACATGCTTACATAACTATAACAGTATATATTAATAATTACTTTTGTTTCAATTGCTGTGGTTTTTTTTTGGTTGGGAATATGTATAATTCCTAGCTTGAGTCACCATTTTCTTCTCTATATGTGTCATTTGCTGTCATCAAAGTCATCTTTCTGTCTTTTACTTAATCAGAAACAGTTCATAGCAATGTAAGGAAGTATACAATGAAGTGTGAAACTGAGAGGAGCAAAAAAGTGTGAAAGTAAAGGATGAAAGTCAACTCTAAATATTATGTAAGACTAGTGTCCCAGGTTCGATTCCCAGCCAGGGTACATTCCTGGGTTGCAGGCCATAACCCCCAGCAACCGCACATTGATGTCTCTCTCTCTCTCTCTCTCCCTCTCTCTCCCTCCCTCCCCCTTCCTCCCTCTCTCTCTCTCCCCCTCTCTCCCTCTCTCTCTCTCCCTCCCTTCCCTCTCTAAAAATAAATAAATAAAATCTTAAAAAAAAATCTTTAAATATTATGTAAGACTGTTAGAAGGACTGACACACGATCTTTCTTTTTTAAAAAAAGCTTTCTGCCCCAGTCGACTCAGCTTTACCTAAAGGAGCCCTGATTCCCTTACTTGACAATGGTTTTAGAAAACAGGATCTTGATAATATGTATGCTCAGTACTCCTGGGATGTTGTTGCTTCTTGGCCCTCATAGCTGGCAAACCAAGGGAATATATGTGTGTATAATAACCAATGTGTGTGCACATATCTAAAAATATCTCTGTATGTAACCATCTGTATCTATGTTAAGCTAAACAGGGTTCATACTGATATCTCCTACTCTAATCCGTTACCACATGCATGGTTCTGGCTTTCTCCCTTGCTTAGCTGTAAATTTCTACTCCAATAATGACAAGACTGGCTCCCACCATTTGCCATCTATTTACTTAATTGCTCAATTCTTACATATGTATCGTGTGATCTTTAAGAATGTATAGGACTGAAGAGGCACGAAGTGGACACCTCAGAGTGATGTTTAGGAAGCTACCTGGTGGGAAAGATTCTGGTTAAGGTGTGGTATCCCCTGTTTGAGTAGTTGTTAGGTAAAGATGTTTTGAGCATGGCTTTGTCTGTAGGCTGTATAGAGTGGGTGTAGCTACGGTAACTAAGGAGACCTTTGAGATTTTCGAGCAACAGCGATGCTGTCATAGACATGGCTGGCAACAGGTCAACATTCATGAACTATGAATCAGAAAAAGGAGAGAAGGAATAAGACCAGTGCTAATAGAACTGCTGGTGTTGATGGTGGGGTCTGCGTGGGATCACAGATTTATCAGTGTACGGAGGCATCCTGAGGTGTGTGATTCAGGTGGTTGAGGTGGAAATGGGGAAACCTGGGATATTAGTTGTTAGGATTAAGAAGCAAGAACCAGGATGCAACGTGGAAAGAAGGGACTGAAACTCGATGGTCACTTTGTCAATAATGTACCACAGTGGTGGACTGACTCCGAGATGTCCGACATGAGCAAGACTGCTGCACCAGAAGTAATATCCAGGAAGCCCCTCCAATCTACCCCTTATTTTGAGCTGTTGCTTCGCTGGAGAGAAAGTCTCACTTGAGTTCTTTCTTATCTCAATTGAAATAAAAATTGCAGGACACTAAGAGACAGAGACCCATTAGAAGGTTTTGTTTTCCGTTTACTTTTTGTCGGAGACAGCACCTAGTTCCTTCTCAGATATTACCCACACAACACCTGCTGTTTGCTGAAGGTGGGATCTTCAACTTTCTGAAAAGTCTTTGCCCTCCAGCTGATGCGGCTCCAAAAGAATGGACACGGACAAGTACATGGAGATGGAGCTCTAGCTATGCCACCAATGTTCTGCAGTTTTGACAAAGAGACCATCCTGAGTGCGTGTGTGTATGTATGTGTGGGTGTGTATGTCTGTGAATCTTTTGCCGCCTTTGTTATTTCCCCTAGAGCACAAATTATGAACCTTTGGTGACACCTATTCATAAAATTCTGTTTGCTTATTTAGATCACTGTTGTTTTATAAAATCCTGAAAGCAAAGACACACAATTTCTAAGCAGAGAGTCCTTTACTAGGAGATTTAAGGACATTATAAATTTTTCTCTTTTTTCAGTAAAGATGTGCAGTTTATCTCCCGGAAGGGCACACAGACATTAGCCTAAGGACACCGAGTAAGGACTTTCAGTTAAATGTGGGGGATTGAACACATACATTTATCTCTGCGTCTTCCTAAAGTCTCCAAAGTGAATAAAAACATGTTTTTTTTTTTTTAAAGAGACATTAAGGAAGATGACAATACAGGAAAGAAGTGAACAATATTTTGGAAACTGAAAGCAAATGAAGTAGTAGAAATTGAATTAGCCAACTGGGAAAGTTGAAAAGAAAGCCTGCTGTGGGTGAAGTCAATGAGGAAAAAATACATCTTAGAATCTGGAAAGGCTTAGGAATTGGAGGAAAAATGGGGCATGGCAAAAGGTGAAAAATGATTTGTTAAAATTTCTGTCATGGGTATTGAGACCCCCAGATCACCTCTCTCACCCCTCCTAGTCTGGAAACTGCTTCTTGTCCATCCTGGTAGAAAAATGGGAGGGTCACACTGGAGCGGTCTGTCCAGCTGAGGATCGTGGTGAGATATTGAATGTCTGCAACTTAAATGGGGAGGTTTTCTGTCCTTCGTGTTCTGAAATGCTCTCAGCATACCCACAGCCACACTCACTACCCCAGACGAGAGGGACCGACCCACCAGTGCCAACAACTGGGGGCTCCCCAACCAAGTGGCTCAGTCTCTGCCCCACCATCTGACTGCCAGTTGAAAGACATGTGAATGTATTGCTTTGCTAACATGAAGAAAGCATTAAGTAGGAAAGAATAACTCACAGCCTGTTAAACCATCTGCTTCTAACAAGAAGATGAAATGCTTGTCATAAGGCAGGATGAGGGCCTGAAGGCATATGAAGGGGAGTTTTCAAAGGCTGTCCTATCACAAATGGGCAACCCTGGGTCACAAATATTTATATAGAAAAGTCATTACAGAGCTCGATTGTTGTCCCTCTGCATATTGTCTGATAAGGGCATACACACATTCCTATATAAACATACATGTCTATATACATGTAAGTGTATATATGAAAATATGTGTTTATTTTTTCCTAACAGCTCTTTTTTGTTCTGTTTTTTTTTGTTTTCTTTCTCCCCCCTCCTCTCTCTTCCACCTCTCCTCCTTTTTCTTTTATTAGTGCCTTGTTCTTATTTCGTGTATATTATAGTTTGTCTAATCTTTTGAGTAGAGCAGAGATACTTTATTTGAAGTTTTGTTTTCCTTGCAAAAATTCTGTTTCCTCCAAGTTACTTTTATTTTTTTAAAAATTCTGTCTTTCATGGTTAAGGCTTTTTCTGGTGTTGGTTATACTTTAAGAGTGGCACAATGAACAGCTGACAGGGAGTTCCCGAGTGTGTGTGTGGGCCTTCTGGACTGTGGGTACCATTACAGTATGTTCTTCATGGATTCTCTCATTGAGGGACTTTCTAATGGAAATCGTTTTTTTCCCATGCGATATCTCCATACCTCACTATGCCTTTTGCTCTCCCATTT
Source organism: Phyllostomus discolor (assembly GCF_004126475.2). Taxonomy (NCBI): domain Eukaryota; kingdom Metazoa; phylum Chordata; class Mammalia; order Chiroptera; family Phyllostomidae; genus Phyllostomus; species Phyllostomus discolor. Next base: position 29,677,434 of record NC_040915.2, on the reverse strand, counting down.
AGACAATAAACTCACCTTATTTCCTCTAGAAGAGCAGCCCCTCTTTTCCTGTGGGGCACAGGTGATGCACGGATTGGCTGTATGGAGTAGGGAGGAGGGATCAGGGTTGTCACTGATTCTCCAGATTCTTTAACAATCTCTCAAACAATCCTTTTGCTTTTAATTTCACTTCCACATCTGTTCCCAGAGGACCTATTGGTGCCATTTTTAGAGCCTTTGTAGGTTCTGTAAGGCATGTTAGGTTTCTTCTTGGCCTCTTCTGATGGTTTAAGACTGAACTTTCTTTACATTCTTTTCTTTAGGCTCCACCACTTTCATCCAGCTTTTAAAATCTTGCCCCAGTTTTCTCTTTTCTTTGTCCTTGTTTTGTGTCCTTTAAAAAGTTCTTTTCTGATGTTTTTGTGTAGTGTGGAGAAGGAAGAAAAGAAATGGAAGTTTACCTGAAGGTTTTCCTTAAGAAATTACAAAATTACAATTAAATAATACATGAGTTTTAGATGAAAACAGTTCAGCACACTGTCAAAAAAATGTAACTATTTTCCCTTGCCCCTGTCTTGGATTCCATAGTCACCTCTCCCGAGATGAACAATGGTTCACCATTTGATGATTTTTCTAATCTTCTTCCTGTGTGATCACATACACTTATACGTGTATCTATTTCAAAAAGTAATTGGGATCCTACCAAACATGGTTTTATGAGTTGTTTTATTTGCCCTGTTTTTGCTAACTTGGGCTTTCCACAGAAGAACATGTAGGTCTTGCCCAGTCTTTGAACTGCTGTGTAGTACTCTAGAACAGTGGTACTACATTTTACTTAATGTCTTCTCTATTTAGAAACATTTAATTTATTTTCAGTTTTTCTGTATTATAACAATGCTCCAGTGAACGTATTTGAAAGGGATTATTTTTCACCTGAACAAGTTTTTTTTTAATAAAATGTTTAGTGGCTCCCAGCCTAGGCCCGTGCTTTCTAAACTTGACTCAAGTGCATTCCGTTTCTTGATTTTTCCCATATGTGCATAGCATGTACTATTATACACTTAATTTTCCCCTTAAATTAACTGTTTTAAATAGTTTTATGGTATTTATTTTTACTTCTTTATATAAGTAAGAAGTGAGTGTTACTTGCTATATAGATGGTAACTATGAAAGTAAATGCAAATTCAGTACAAATAGTTCTATTGAATTCTAAGCGGATGTGATTGCCTTCTATCTTTGTGTAAATGCATATTAACAAAGTGTTAAAGTGGTATTACACCAAACCAGAAATTTTCTCCCTCAAGTCTTCTAAACAATTAAAATTAACATACTTTCCGTGTTCAATTTAATATTAGTTAACCTCATGTTCATGCACTACCTAAAATCCTTTTTTATATCATCAGTTGGTAAACCATTTCTAGTCCAATGTGTAATCACTAACAGTATTACCTTACTTCAGTGTTTTCCCATGTCACCTCCCTGCTCCAAGATTCTTTAGATCTTTGTTGCCTAGAGAGTAAAGTAAAGATCGTAAGACTGCAGGCCCACCATCCGGTCTCAACCAGCCTCAGTATGGGCTGATCCTGTGTCTTTACTAGTCTTTAAGTTTCTATAGGTCCTATAGTATAGGATTACTATTCACACACATTTACTTTGTTGTGGCATTCCAGCTTTGTATCTCCTCTTGAATTGTGGTTGTTGTGTTTTCTCTAACACACCATTACTTGCTTTGGACAAGACTCGTCTTTTACACTTCTTTTTGCCCTTCACCACGCCTAGCACAGTGCCTTGTATGTGGTAGATTCCCCATCAGCAAAGGTATTTACTACTTATTGAATACTTATAGGATTTATTTGTTACCACAAATTAAGCATTCATTACACAAAAGCTTAGTAGAGATGAATCAGTTATCAAGCCATCTAAATTCTCATGATAACACAGCTAGGACATTCTTGATGATGCCACAATATTAGAAAACGCAAATGGAGGAAGACTTTCTAGAGGCAACACTTTTTTACTCAGTTTGAGTTCATGTCCATCATATTTGTTTCCTTAATTTCAAAGTCTAAGATCCCATAATTTTTAATGAAGTAGTTGATTTTCATGTTTCTGAGTCACTTTTGCAACACATGTTATCTTAACCAGAATAGCCCATCAAGCAAGAAAGCCAGCAGTTCTCCTCATTATCAGTCTCTGTACATAGGAGTTTGTCTTCTGGCTGCCAAACTTGAATTCCACAGTGTCCGGCTTTAGAAAATGGATTGTTTTTAATGTGCAACTTTGAGTGACAAAGGCAGGGAGCAAGCCAGTGGTCTGTCCTCTCAGTTGATAGGATTAGATCTGAATGAATAAAGATGTGATGGGAGGCAGGATTTAGGGGAAAGAGTGCAGTGCGCATCGGCACCTCTGAGAAGCATTAACATTCTCTGTCTGCTGTACGAACTCTTTAAAATGCCATTTGCATTGACGATGGTATAATTGACATTGCTCCCAGAGGATTTCACAAGGATTGTGGGAGATGGGTTAAAAAAAACATCTCTTCTCAAGGTTCACCTCTAGCTACAAAATGCGGAGAAACAAGGACTCTTGTTGCTGGGTGATGTCATATTAATAAAAAACAAACAGGCACAAAAATCTATCCATCATCACAATTTTCCCAGTAGTCTTTTTTTATCTCATGGTATATTATCTTCCTAATTGGCATTCATCAGCATTTGTCTGGATGCTTGAAATTATTTATTTATTTTTGCACTAAGTATCTGTTAAGATTCTTTATGATCCATTTTGTTCCCACTGATCTGCCTTTAAAAAGTTACTTCTGGTTGTGCTAGCAATAGCTTGATGCCCTAAGCACCCATGAAACTGTGTGAAAGAAAAGGCTTCTGCAGGGGAGTCAGTATACAGTCTCTGCTATCACTGAACAGGTTTGAAGTCACTGTGGATGAACATGACCTTTTCGAGGTCAAAGAACAGCTGCAGCATGTAGAAACCATAATACAGAAAGACACATACACAGGTACATACATAAGGGTTTAAATGGAACTGTCAGACTTCCAACAATGTTGGTTGTGATGTATTTACTCCCAGAGTTGTGCAGGATCAGTGTACGTGAGCAAAATTTTGATGTGTTTTGTAAACAATGGATTAGAGGAAATAAGTGATTTCTAACTAGCATTTTCTTCATCCAATTAGGCAACTTTGCAATTTCCCTGCATCAAGTTACAGAAATAAAAAGTAATAAGGTCTCCAAACATTGCCAAATCCGCTTTGGCAGTAAAATCAGCCTAGTTGAGAACTTAGTATAGGACAATAAATGTGTGGATGTTAGGCTGGTACCAAACTCCCAAACCATTTATCCAATGAAGGGCGAAGAGAAGTGTAGGAGCCTTTTTGACCAGCTCTTTCTAGAGGAAGTGGAAGTTTTGCCCATATTTTCTATTTTGTAGAACAAGGTGAGACTATTGAGGAGAATGAGTATAAGAAGATGTTTCTACAAGGCTTTAATGTATAATATCTTTTTACAGTGCATTGAGGTAAAGCTTTTTGGTTTCTATCCAAATACGTGTTCAGTTTGGCTCATTTTCCCAAATTTATTTGCTGAGAGATTTAGATCTAAAACCCTATACTATTCATTTAAAATATCAGATAAAGATGTCAAACACACTGTCAGCTTAAATGATAGTGGTTTGGGAAACAAAGGAATTTTTTTCTCACTTAATTCTACTTTAATTGTAGAAGACGTCTCTATGAAGAGATGCATGGTAAATGTGGAACCTCTGGGATGAGGAGCCACCTCTACCCAGTATTCAGTGCTTGTCTTGCCTGGTTTGTGTTTTAGTCTGGTAGGTGTTCGTTTAGCTTCAGGTCGATGGAAAACCAAACCAAACCAAACTAACATATTGTCAATTCTATTCTTGAATATTTTCAGGGATCCTTGTAATATTTCATTTTAATTTCATTGATTTATTTTAGTCAGTTATGTTTTCACATCATTATGCTGGTTTCTTCTTCTCAGTCTAATTCACATTTGATTTTCTGCTCTTCCTTTAGGAAGGTTATGTCTTCTGGCATCCTGTTAAGGAGTGCTACAAAACTGAAGTTTTTCCCCTTTGTTTCTACTAGTAAGTCACCATTAGAATCATGATCTTCTTCTAATTGTTCAGTATGATATCCCTTTCATAATGTTCTGCATATACCAATAATTCTTTAAGGATGGATATCTATCTATCTATCTATCTATCTCCTACCTACCTACCTACCTACCTACCTAGTATATCCACAATTCCAAAGTTAAGAGAGATTTACCTAGATTTATTGTTTACCAGCTGAGGGTTATGTGCATTTCCTATGGTTTTTCTCTGCTTATTAAATTCTTTTATCAAATACCATAACTAAGTAGTTCATTTCCCAATTTGTGGTGGTGTCCAAACTTTTTGCATCTCTGGGCCACACTGGAAGAAGAAGAATTGTCTTGGGCCACACATTAAATACATTGCAACAACTAATCACAAAAAACATCTTATAATCTTTTAAGTAAATTTACAATTTTGTGTTGGGCTGCATTCATTGCCATGCTGGGATGCATGCAGCCCCCAGGCCATAGGTTGGACACCCTGCTATAAGTTTAAATATAGGGATTCTTAAATCCTACCGCCCGGAACCTTAACATTTTGAATTGATTCCATATACATACTGCAATATGTACTTTTTTGAAGCTCTGCCTTTTTTAATTTTCCCAAGATCACATTCTTTTCTTGCAGAAACTATACCTTCTAGGGAAGATAAACCTCTGCCATCTCTCCTTCTGTTTCTCTTCTTTATTCTAGTTCTGAGAGTTGTTCTTCCTAAATAACAAACAAAATTCTGGCTATTTATTATAAAATAAAGGGGGTGTTAATGTTTTGAAAGAAAATTAAAGAATTGTATGAGTGTTGGGATGGCAGAAGATCATCACGGCTGCGTGTGGGAATGAAATTACAGTGTCTTTCTGCTTTGCGTCACTTGATCGAGCTGTAACATACGGAGTGCGAGTGTCTGGGTAGCAGGGATCAGGTCCTGTGTCTGGGCAGAGAGTGGGATAAGTTGATTCCTTCCCCTCCAGCGCAGGGCATGGTCTCATATAAGAATACGCCTGGTATATGTTGAACTATGTCCTCCAAAAGCTGTGTTGAAGTCCCGCCCTTCAGAATCTGTGAAGGTTACCTTATCTGGTTCTGCTGTAATCCACTTGAGATGAGGTCAGACCTGATCGGAGAGGACTTCACTCCAGTGCTGGAGGTTCTTATAGGAAGAGAGAAGTGTCCACATAGATGCACAGGGAGAACACCATGGGGAGGCGGAGCGGAGACTGTCGTAATGTAGCTGCAAACCAACTACCATCAAGAATTACTGTCAACCAAGAAGAGGTAAGAGGTGAGGAAGGATTGTCTTTTAACAAAATTAAAAGGACTTTATTGTGATATACAAAGTGTTTGAATACATTTAAAATGTGTGTAGATTCATGGCAATACTGCACAAATAACAGATACTGTTTTGTGGTTGTACCCGAGTACTAAAGCCTTTAGGGCAAACTTGCGCTTGCCGCCGCCTTGATTCCAGACTTCTGGACTTAGGAGCTGTGACGGAGTAGATGTCTCGTGTTCTCAGCCCGCTGGTGTGTGTTCATTTGATACTGCACTCCTAGAAACGAATACAACACACGGCAGGAGATCCTTCTGAAATTGTAGCGGGGCAGGTGATGCCAGATAACGGTAGGAATCCAAAGGCCCAGCAAGGGGGAGGTAGGAGGAGACAGAATTCTGTCTGATTCTAGGTACTTTTACCATAAGCACCTTTGCCACATACACCTTTGGCACAAACGTTTTTCCCCACAAACATTTTTCTTGCATAACTAACTTGGCGTCAGGCGATATTGTTGTAAAAAAGATAAAATTACAGAAGATAAAAGAAGGACATTAAAAGAGGGCATAACAAAATTGAAAAGATTAATGCAAAATACGAAATATTTGAATACATTAAAAAGTGTGCAGCTCATGACAATACTGTGCAAATAACTGATTTTACTCTGGGAATTGTACCTGAGCACTGCCCTTGCTCCGTGTAAAATGTGGGCTCAGCCCTCTGCCCTCTGAGAACGCCCTTGGCCTCTCTCTCCTCCTAATGTCGTGTCTTTCAAAGTGAGAAACCAACTCTTCTGGCAAATTATTGTCATCTTGAAACAATGCTGACTATTTTAAGACCACCGCCTCGTCTGTTCATCACCGTGAAGACCATTATGAGGCCTAAGATTTACATATAACATAAAAATGGGCGTAACTGAAAATGTCATCAATGGAGAAATGAAACCAAACTGACAGCTAGCCCACACGCATCAAGTCCCTGAAGGTGGTTGATTTGTTAGTGAAGAAATGAAAACAATCATACAAGAAAACCCCAAACTATCAGTCGGTCACTTTATCTGTGTTACGGCAAAATTGCTTTATGGCTGATTAGTTATGTGGCAAAAATGCTTGCGGCAAACACGTCTGCAGCAAAGACAGATATTTAGGGTGAAAACATTGGAATTGATTCTGTGCTTCTCCACGTAGCATTCTCTTAGTAGATGAATGCCCACCCTCTTTTCTTATTGGTACAGATCCTGGGCCTTGCAGGCATCTGACTAGAGAGGGAGAGAAAAAAGTGTTTTTCCATCTTCTCTCAGTGTTGCTCTGTCTGATGAACCAAACTGTGGGTAAGGGATGTTTTTTCTTATCCAGTTTCATAGCTGTAGTGTTGTGAGAAATCCCTGCTAGATTTGGGCAATAATGTTTGTGTTTATCTATTCTAAGTTGTTTTGTAGTTATTATTATATGTAAAAATTCATGAGAATACTGTTTCGTGAGAAGTTAGGAGGATCTTCATCCATCACTTGTTTACTGTCACCCCATTACCTTTTTCTGTCTTTTAAATTATGAGGCCAAGTGAGGAAATTTAGGGAATAGGGCAAAATTTACACCAAGTGAGACGTCATGCCATGTTATGATGTTTAGAATTTTGCTTGCCTTTTGTCTTCTTTTTCCTGTAATGTGGAACAATTTGCTGATTTCTAGAGACTTCTAGATTATCTAGAGATATCTTAGGTGGTTACTGCCATCTTAATTAACAAAGTATAGAACTGAGAATTTTCTCTCCCATAATATCTTGGTTTGTTAGCCTTTGAATTATGTAATATGTAAATTTAGCCAATTTAAATAACTTAAAAGTGAAATTATGCATTAAAGTTCTAAGTCAACAGAACCAGTTGAGAGTCAAAAGAATGTATTTGCTTTTGAATAATAATTCAAATAAGCCAATGGCAATAAATTCCTAAACAAGTGTAAGACAATAAAGATATAATCTTGAACTTTGAAATATTTTTGAGAGCTAACCAATGATTTGTTAGCTTGAAGCTTATTTCAAATGTCTATCCCAGGAATGTAATTGAAGAAAACCATCTAGTCTAATTTAAAACTTTATCCTCTATTTTAAACTCCGAACAAATGAACAAAAACAAGCATTTTGGGGCCATAAAGAAAGTTTTTCAAAAATCAGACATCTTCCTCTATTTTACTTATGTTGAAGATATGTTTTTTGATTAAGAAGCAGAGAAAGCTACTTTTCTTAGCAAATTTCAAGGCATCTGTTCTCATAGATATGGTATTTACAGATGAAGACTGTCTAAGATAATTTAAAAAGCAGTAAGGCTTGATGAGGGGAAATAGTATTTTATTTTTGTACTGTTACTGCCGTCAGTCAATGCCGCAGAGAAAACAGGGAAGAAAGAAACGAGAAAAGGACAAAGTTCTGTACCTGCCGACGCTCAGAAGGGGCGGGTGGTGTCTGTGCACTGCTTTGCAAATGAAAGCATGCTTCTTCCTCCTACTCATTTTTTTAGATCTCCCTGAACAAGAGGGAAAAAGTAATTTAGATAAAATAGAGTCAATGAAGATTGTATTGGGAGCTTATAAAATTAATTTTAGCTGTTAGGCCTTTTAATATCAGGGTATGTCCTATGCCCTGTGCCCTCTTAAATAATCTTTTTATGCTACTCAGGGCAGATACATTTTGAAAGTGGCACCTCTATTAACCTTAGCTATATACTTCTAAAAAAAATCACCAGAGTTGTATTTTGAGTGCTACCCATGCTGAACAATTGCCACAGAACATTAGTTTGAAATCTAAATGGCTCTTGACTATTCTTTTTTGGTAGGAGAGAAACAAGACAGTGAAGAAAAATAAAGATGCTTCTCACCCTGAATTTCTGTTATGATATTGTGATGGTACATGAAGATCTAGAGATTCAGGAGAAAATTCTCTGAAGAGGTCACGGTGTCAGACAACCAGATGACAATAACCAGTGTTTAATGAGTGCTCCCGGGAAGCTGGCAGAGCCCCGAATGCTTTATATGCTGTAGCTCATTCTTCCTCCTGAGAACTCCAATATTGCCACCCCAGTATGTCCTCACCTAGTGTTACCATCCTAATTTTACAGCTGTCAACTGAGGCACAGAGGAGTTAGGAAACCTGGCTGGATTCTGACCACTAGTAAACCGTGGAACTACCGGTAGTTCCACTGTAAGATTTGTAAGGTAAATGTAAGGTAAGATTTGATCCTGTAGTTTGCCTCCCTAGATCCTGCTTTTAACTTCTCAACTTCCTGTCTCCCTGCCTAGTAAACCTCCTTCATCGTGTCCTGTTTAGATGTGTACAGGGTGGAAGCTCCAGTGAATAAGTGAGATGGTTATTTATACATTTCCAAGTGTGTGATACTATTGGCAGAAAATGATATTGGCCTGTGGTCGGCCTTGATTGATTTTGTCTGCTTAGCGTCTTCTCTCCCTTGTGTTGGTGTCTGCGTGTGGCTTAGCTTAGGGAAAGTGTCCTTCCTGCATCGAGTCTGTTTTGGTGTCTGCCTTCCCTTGGCTAAGAGGTAGTAGATAAGGGCTGCAAGCTAGCTGGATCCGATGCTGTCACTGGATTTTGAATTTTATAAAAAGATTTTATTTATTTATTTTTAGAGAGGGAAGGGAGGGAGAAAGAGAGAGAGAGAAACATCAATGTGCGGTTGCTGGGAGCTGTGGCCTGCAACCCAGGCATGTGCCCTGACTGGGAATTGAACCTGCGATGCTTTGGTTCACAGCCCGCGCTCAATATGCTGAGCTGTGCCATCCAGGGCACTGGATTTTGAATCTTAAGGGTAATGGGAAGCACCTAAAATAGCTGCAGCTTTTTCATTCTGATAAGGACTTTGGAGGAGACTGATCGGACAGAGTTCTTACAATGAATTAGGATTCCTGAAGCTGCTCTAGCCGGGGCCTCTCAGAAGTCTGGTGTGTAGCTTTTCCTTCAGTTCTCTGGGAGCTGCCCCGGTGTCCCTCCAATACATCCCTTTCTGCCTTAGTATAATAAAGATTCTATTCATTTTACCTGCAGCCAGCGCATCGTAATGGATCACAGTGACGACTGTTCCTTCTTCATCAGGCTGACGCGGTGCAGTGGGAGGGTCTCCGTCAGCGGGGATTGGAACGCTACCACTGGGTTTGCAGCTTGAACGAAAGGTGTAAGGATGCTTTGGGCCTGTGGCTTTCTTTCTGTCTGAATTGATAGGAACTTTGTTCTTCCGTGCAATAGCCATTTGCTATTTTGTGTCATAAAAGTTAAACAAATTTGTGGTAGAAATGAATTCTACGTTCACTGAGAAGCTCTTGTTTCCCAGTAGAAAGGATTACAGGCAAAAGATACTGAGTTCTGGTGTTGACTTGCTGTTATAAAAGCTCTCTTAGATTCTTCGTATCACATTTAACTTACCTTTTAAATGAGGATAAAATTGTCTTGGTTGACAGGTGAGCAATAGCTTAAAAATGGTTAAAATGATGATTCCATTATGGGGGAGGGAGGGCAGGTGGATTTGTATCATCTCCCCATCACCCCACACACGTCTCTCCCCTGCTCGTCTCTTAATAACCACTCCTCTCACTGTCTCACACTGTCTTGAACCTACCAGATTCTCAATATCCCATGTGATTTTCCTTTCTTGGAATGCCCATCTCCAATATAGCCATCCAGCAAACATATCTCGATCCTCCAAAACCTAAGTCCAGAATCTTTTTTGTGAGATAGCCTTCCCCTACTTTGAAGACTTGGCAAATGACTTTGTCCATGACGCTAATCTACGTGATCTGATCTTATGAGAAACACACATTACACATGATTTAACTACCTGTTTGCTCCCACCATTTAACCCTGAACCTCCATAGGGCAGCCCCTTGAATTTTTGCATCTCTAGTATATTTTGTGATATTCAAAATGGTTCATAAATATGGAGCACACCTTGACAAAGTGTCCAAGAAAATGTGTCACTTAAAGGAACTCTGTTACTGATGCTCTGTGCACTCGAAACTTCTTGGAGAATGGTAAGGCCATCCCACAAGTGGTATGTTTCATAAATATTTCTTATTATTAATATGTTTTTAGATTTTGTTAGGTGTTTTAGTCCATTCTAGGTGCTGCAACAAAAATACCAGGGACTGGGTGGTTTACAAACACCACACCTTTGTTTCTCCCACTTCGAGAGACTGGAATTCCCAGCGAGGGTGCCCGCGGGACTGAGTGCTAGCAAGGACCCGCTGTGGGTGGTGGACTGCTGTCTTCTCACTGTACCCTCATCTGATGCAGGGACAGGAGGCAAGCCCCCCCCCCCCCCCCCCAACTCTCACGAGGGCACTAATCCCATTCCTGAGGGCTGCTCTCAAGATCCTAATCACCTCTCAAAGGCCCCACCTCCTAACTGCATTGCAATGAGGGTTCAATTTAAGAGTTTCACAGGAACTCTAACATTTAGTCTGTAACACCAAGTTGTTGTTTTTTCCCCAATGCAGCTCCATCGTGGGAAACCATGTCTTTTAACTGCACAGCTCATGTCTGGAGGACTTGATGACTGTCACATTTCCCGTAGGCCTTTCTGTGTCTCCTACCTCCAAATTCCCAGAAATGTCATTACTTGTGTGTTTGAAATAGACCATGTCATGCCAAGTTAGAGTAGCAAGGGAGAAAACGAAGTTCTCAGCACATTTCGTACAAAGCACCTGAAAAACAGACCAGGACATTGCCGGGGGCTATGTATCCATTAAAAGATGTGATTGACAATGGAAACTGTATTATTAAAGCTATTGGAATTTCTAACTTTATATCAAACTAACTTTGTTTCGTTTTTGGGGAGGACAATCATCACTGACAATCCTCCTTATGGTCTAACTTATCTTGGTTTTAGGAGACACAGAAATAGCTCAAGTAGCAGAATTGAGGGCAGTAATGAGAGCGCTCTGTCAGGAAAACTTTACATTTACATGTGGTTAGAGATCTACTGGTATGTATCCATGCTTGGGGTATTTTTCCCTTTTATCCATTTCCTGTCTCCCACTTCATACACAAGTGTTTTCCGAAGAGTGTTTTGGGGAACATTACCTTTTCTAAGTCGTAACTGGTCTTAAAGGGAGGAGACAGACATTTTCCAAGTTAAATAAGTTTGGAAAGCACTGGGTTAAACAGATGAAACCAGTTCCTTCACTGTCACACATGCTAATTGCACAGGAGGGTGAAGTACGCAGACCAAGCCTACTTGACCGTGAACCTTCCCCGAGAACGTTCCATGGAGCAGCCACAGGCAAACACCCCAGGATAAAAGGGCCTGACTCTTTCTGTTACAAGAACAAGTTCAGGCTCACGCGTGTTGAATATTTTGTAGCATCGCTAGCATTTATTTCCTCATTGTTTTCAGTCCCGAGAGAGCCTTAGATTAATTCGCTGTTTTCTGTTCCTTTGCGACGAATAGGTTTTGTTCAGTTTCTTGCTTGATTGCCTTTACCTAGGTATTTAGGATACTCTGCCTTTATGCCTTTTCTGTTTTTTTTTTTTTAAATAATGAATACCAAATGCGAAAGCATTTTCCTCTACAGAACCAAACAAATAAAACAAAGAAACAAAACCTAAATGCCAATAGTTCTTCTTTAATGTCTACTCTAGGGAATTAGCCAAATAGGGTGAGATAAGTTCTGTGGTTGTAGCTCAGGCTTGGTGGAGTCTGAATCCAGTGCTGCTTTAAATTTGCTGCCCGGACAGATCTCCTTGTCTGTAGAATGAACACAAGGCTACTAGGTCACACGAACAAGTTCACTTTTCATGAATTCAGCACATTAATTCAACCCATATTTATTAAGCATGCTCTATTGATCTTAGGGGCATGGTGAGTGAAATAGATGTGACCCTTTCTCGGAGGTTTGTATCTGATGTTACAGAGAGAAAAAAAAGAGACAAGTACAGTACAGGTGGATGGGTGACAGTGATGAGTAACATTTTGAGGAAATATGCAAAAAGGCCATCTCTTTATCTGGAAGATAAGTTATTTACAACAAGGAAGTCAGAGGGTGAGGGTATTCTGGGTACAGAAGAAAATGAATGAATACAGTTTTTATTTGTGTTTCCCTGTTCTAGGTGCTGGAGATGACACAGTCCCGGCTCACCTGGGAACAAACATAAATAAGTGGGTGTTTACAGTCGATGTTGTGAAGTGTTAGATGAGGTTTAGGTACACATTTCTCTGGGAGCCTAGAGAGGGGAAAGATGTTGTGGCTGGGATATCATGAATTTGACTGACATATGGTGGCCGAAAATTATTTAGTTGTCAGGTACTGCCTTGACGTGTCTCTAAAATAGGCTGAGATATATTTATAAGGCAGGAATTCTCCAGGACACACTTATTTTCCCTACATTGATGTGACGGTTACTGCCTATAGCTCAGTTCTGTGCATAAAACCCCCCAAACAAAACAAAAACAAAAACAAACAAATGAAAAACCCCCAAACAAACCTGTTACTAGTGTGCTGTTCTAAAGATTCCTTGCTCCTGGGCTCACTGAGTAATTCAAAGACTTGGGAAAGGACCCATTTGCTACTCATATGTTTCACAATGACCCTCTTCCCCCAAGCATTCCACTTCTGTCTCCTGGTCCTCAAATGAGGCACATCTATTCCACCCTGGCCTTCTCACACATTGTTCTCTGCTCTTGAGATGACTTTCCACTCTCTTTGCTTGAATAAGTCATCCTGTTCATGGTTTAGGCCTCAGCTTAAAGGAGCTTTTCTTAGGATTTTCTCTGACCCACCCCTTCCCTAGAATAGGGCAGGCCACTCTGTATTTTTTTCATAGACTTATTACCATAATATTAGCAGAATATATAATTATTCATTTGAATTTTTGACTTAATTAATGAATTGATGAGGGCAGGCACCATGCTGTACATCTCTTTGTTTCTTGCTGCATTTCCAGTGTCTACCACAGAGGCTGATATCTTAGTAGGCATCTAGTAAAATAATTTTTGAATGAATGGATTAATGAAGAGTAAGACTTACTTTTTTTCTTAGTCTCAAAGAGGATCAGACGTGACAAAACGGTAGGATAGAATGAAATATCAAGCCTGGAATTCAGAAAAGAATAACTGCAACTTCTGAGCAAATGCGATATGCCAATGAATCAGGTTTTTAAAAATTATTGTAAATCTATGTAATAACTCTACTAGGATGAAACCTGAAACTCAGGGGAGAAGGCCTCGCTAAGAGTCATGCAGGGGTCTGCGGAAGAGCAGATGTGCGTGCAGCTCTCTCTCACTCTAAAATTCCTTCCACGTATAACACAGCATTGTATTGGTAGTTACTGTGGGCCAAGGAGCCTGGAAGTGGGTAGTAGAGAGGTAACTAGTGGCTGCGTGCACCAACCTGGTACAATAACTCTGAATAAAGTAAGGGTGAGGTCCAGAGACTGGAAGAGTCTGCTGAGGCAAAGAGAAGCATGCCGTGCCATAAAACTACAGAGATGAAATATAGTCTAGGGTGGCTGGGTGGATGAGAAGCAAACTAGGATTCAACATCCAAATAGAGAGGAGCCAGCTGCCCTGGAGGGCACTGGATGGAGGCCTCCACCCAGGTTCTGGGAAGTTCTGGTTTAACAACCATGGGCTCCAAGTACGGCAGCAACAAGAACAGAACCTCTCACTGCCTGAGGACACGAGCATGGGGTTGTTGCAAGAAGCTGGGGTCGCCATTCCTAAATGGCACAGACGAAGCTTGTGTAATTGCCAAAAAATTAGGTTCGATAGATGTGTTAAAGGCACAGGGTTTAGCTGGTGGTAGTGAAAAGGGACATTTGAAAGTGGCCTCGAAGGAGGAATGAGAGAGTTTTTTTTCTCCAGAAGAAGCAAAAGCTGTTTCCTCATAAACGACTGGGAAAAAGTTGTTTACCAAGCAAACAGGAGAAAAGGGCAGAATTTGCAATCCGGTATTGGTTTGTGAGCATAGGTATCCCAGGAGAGAAGGGTACCTTGCAATAACAATGGAAAGGTCATTTCAAGGTCCTGTATTAAGAGGAAGTTCTCAAGGTGGTGTCAACATTGAAGATGTTGCTGCAGAGAGTCCTGAAGCCGTAGTTAAAGGACGCATTGAAGTTGCAGAAGGCGTCAGAAAGAAACAAGCTGTCTGGCTTGCACAGCAGATGGGATTTCCACCTAATGCTGTGGATTCTGCGGCAGAAAGCATGGCCAAGCTTTACCACCTTTTTTCTGAAATATGATGCAGCCACGGTAGAAATAAATCCAATGGTAGAGGATTCAGATGGAGCTGTGCTGGGTATGGATGCAAGATCAATTTTGATTCTAATTCAGCTAACGCCAGAAGGAAATCTTTGATCTCCAGGACTAGACCCGGGAAGGTGGAAGGGACGGAGATGCAGCTAACGCATTATCCACTACATCGGCCTCTGTGGGCATATGGATTTTCTCGTGAATGGTGCTGGTTTGGCTATGGCCACAGCGGACATCATAACACTGCACGGAGGGATGCCAGCCACCTTTCTTGATGCCAGTGGCAGTGCTCCAGTCCACCAAGCAACAGAAGTGTTTAAGCTCATCACTTCCTGTAAAAAGGTCCTGGCTGTTCTGGTCAACATTTTTGGAGGAATTCTGCAGTGTGGTGTTACTGCACAGGGCACAGGCAGGGCAATAGAGGATTTGGAAATGAAAATACCTGTTGTGTATGGTCACAAGGTGCATGAGTGGATGACGCTAAGGCACTGGTAATGGACGGTGGGCCGAAAGCCCTTGCTTGTGATGACTTGGGCGAAGCTGCTGAAATGGTTGTCAAGCTCTCTGAAATTGTGACCTCAGCCAAGCAAACCCAGGTGGGTGTGAAATTTCAGTGGCCAGTCTGATCTGAGAATACAGTGGACGGCTGAAGGTTTTAAATGTGCTACAATCGTTAAAAGTACTGTGCTCTGTGTTATTGTTCCTTTTCTCTTCAGTGCGTGAACATTATATTGCCACCTAGGCATAACACCTTCCAAGAGCATCTGGTCTGCATTTACTTCTGTTGTTGAGAATGGGCTGTTTGTGTGAAGAGCGTGTAATGTGGTTACCTGCCTTCCCTCGCTGCGGCCTTCTTTGTCACTTCCACAGAATGTGACTGGCCACATGCCAGTTTACCATTGTTGGGTACAACGGTCTTCATTAATGAGTCCTGTGAATATAAAGCTTTGTCCTTTAGTGTTAGGAGTATTGTATCTAATACCTAGCCTCATTAGCAGAGCAATGTAATAAAATGATGTTTTATGCAAGGAGCGTTTATCTTCAATGCCAAATAACGAACTCCATACACCAGTCACTATTTATAGACAAAACTTTCAAACACTGCTCAGAATAGTCTTGTCGATATTTCAGTGAAGGAACCTCATGACTGGAAGGAACACTGTTTTCATCATTACAGAGCACCGACAGCCGCAGGTCCTCACGGCCCTGTGGTAAAGAGGAGAACCTGTAGGTTTGTGTCCAGCAAAGGCATGTTTACCAAGGACCTGGCAGACAAAACTGGCCATGTCAACTTAAGTTTATAAATGTCTCCCAGTGTGGAAAGGAAAGAAGAAAAAAAAAGATCCAAACAGAGGTTCTTTTCCGAGAGACCCAGAGGTGTGGGAGTCTCTGGGTCAAGATCTCTCCAGTCTGGGGCCCTGAAGCAGCGGTTGCCGCAGAATGGGGCCCCAGGCCTGTTGGGCCCACGCTGCGCCTTGCAGACCACCCTCCCCACCGTGACTCGGGGTCGGACCTCACCTCCGGAGAGGAGCTCCGGTTCCCCGTGTCAGTACGTGTTTTTATCGCCGTGTGCTCCACGGAGTCTGTTTCTCACCTGGCTTCTCCTCTCTCCTCTTTTTCCCGTGAAACTCCTAGACTCAGTGCTTTATTTCTGTTTACTAATCATTATACCATTTTCCATACGAACAACTGTAGACCTACTTTTGCCCCACTCTGTATGTGTGTGGTGCCCGTTTTTCTTTTCAGTTTTAACTTGGCCAGATTTCTTCTCCTGCCAGGGAAATGGCAGGCCCAATTTTAAATGTCTCACGTTGTTTTTGTAGGACGTATGACTACTGTGCTTAGTTTTGTTTCTCTTTTACAGAGGGTCTTAGAGTACTTGTATGTGCACACATGTGGTGTGTGTATCTTAGAATTCTTCATATGTGTATATAGCATATTAACATCCTATGTGAAAACAATGTCTACAATTTATAATGTAATTATATATTGTTGCAGAAATCATATTATGTAAATAATTTATACATTCTATGTAAATAAATAGAATAGATTAAAGTTGTTTTTTACATAGAGTGTTGTCTTAAATTAATCCCCATGGAGTTCTTCCTGATGCACTAGTTTGACTTACTGTCCATTCATTTATATGCATTTTTATTCCACTTAAAACAATTACTTTCCCGGGAGATTGGCGTTTATCTCAAAATGAACATCAGCGCTATCTGATTTGCTTGCCTGTTTTTCTCTCATAGGCAGTATGATTGCCCTTGGGGTGTAGCATTTAAGTTTGCTGCCTGCCACGGAGTGTTCGGAACACAACTTTCTGCTCGCCCTGACTTGCCCACCTTGCCTTGCTCCCAGGCTGATGCTGGGCTGGGTGCAGCGAAGGCTCCTGAGACCACTGGCTACCCTCCCCTGCTTTTTCTATGACTTTCAAACTGATAATCTAAAATGGAATCTTATTTTCATTTTCTCCCACAGCGAAGACACTCTAGGATGATGCTTTATAGTGAAAATCTACCCCAAAGAAAAAGAAAACAACAATAACAACAAATACCATCCCAAATTAAAAATCATGAAATAAACCAATTGAGAGAAGTTTCACATCTACATTGTTTTTTTTCTGTGCAAGAAAATTTACCTCTTTTTTTTATTTTCATAACTCAGAGGACTCATGGCTAGGATTAATTACAGCAAATGGATGCAAAGCAAGATCACAGGGAACAGGTTCATTGGGTAAGGTCTGGGGGAACCCAGGAGCAAGCTGGGGGACCCCCACAGCACATGCTTAATTTCTTAGGAAACGAGTTGTGACAACATGTGGGAAATGTTGCCAACCAGGGAAACGCATTAGAGACTCAGTGCCTGGGGGTTTTATCAGGGGCTGTTCATGTAAGCACCCTCCTACTTGGCCCAGATTCCCAACTACCAGAAGGAAAGCAGGTGTTCAGCCTGAACCATATTGTTTGCGCAAACAGCTTAAGCACAGAGAGTCATGCTCGTCATTTAGGAAATGTTGGAACCGTCCCAAATCTAAGTTCCCAGGTGCCAGCCGAGGGCCAGCCTTGCAAGCCCGCCTTTCATAAAATAGTAGTCACGCCTGCTCGGTTAATTCTTTTTTTAAATTACATTTTATTGATTATGCTATTAAAGTTGTACCAACTTTTCCTCTTTGCCCCCCTCCACTCAGCAGCCCCTAGTCCCTCAGGCAGTCCCCCCACCATTATTCATGTCCGTGAGTCAAGTATGTAAGTTCTTGGGCTACTTCATTTCCTGTGTTGTACTTCACGTCCCCGTGGCTATTCTGTAACTACCCATTTGTACTTCTTAATCCCCTCACCTCCTCGCCCATCCCCCCTCCTCCCCCTCGCATCTGGCAACCATCAAAATGCTCTCTGTGTCCATGACTCTGTCTCTGTTATTCTTGGTCACTTAGCTTGGTTTTCAGATTCAATTTTCGATAGATATATATTTATTGCCATTTTATTGTCCATAGTTTTGATCTTCCTCTTTTTCTTGAACATTTCATGTAAAAATAGTTCTATGATGATGAACTCCTTTAGTTTTTTCTTGCCTGGGAAGCCCTTTATCTGCCCTCTGATTCTAAATGATAGCTTTGCTGGGTAGAGCAATTTTGGCTGTAGGTCCCTGCTTTTCATGACTTTGAATATTTCTTGCCAATCCCTTCTAACCAGCAAAGTTTCTTTTGAGAAATCAGCTGAGAGTCTTATGGGGACTCCCCTGTAGGTAACTAACTGCTTTTCTCTCGCATCTTATAAGAGTCTCTCTTTAACTGTTGGCATTTTAATTATGATGTATCTGGGAGTGGGCCTCTTTGCATCCCTCTTGTTTGGGACTTTCTGTGCTTCCTGGGACTTGCATGTCTATTTCCTTCGCCAAATTAGGGAAGTTTTCTTTCATTATTTTTTCAAATAGATTTCCAATTTCTTACTTTCTCTTCACCTTCTGGCACCCCAGTGATGTGAAAGTTGGACCCCTTGAAGTTGTCCCAGAGGCTGCGTATATTATCCTCATTTTTAAAATTATTTTTTTTCTTCTTCCGATTGGTTGTTTTTTGCTTCCGTATGTTCCAAATCATTGATATGATTCCCGGCTTCATCCACTCTACTGTTGCTTCCCTGTAAATTGTTCTTCATTTCAATTAGTATACCCTTCATTCTTGACTGGATCTTTTTTATGCTGTTGAGGTCCTTGCTGTGTTCCTTGAGCATCCTTACAACAAGTGTTTTGAACTCTGCATCTGATAGGTTGCTCATTTCTATTTCATTTAGCTCTTCTTCCAGAATTTTGATCTGTTTTTACATTTAGGCCATGTTTCTTTATGTCCTCATTTTGGCAACCTTCCTGTGTTTGTTTCTGTGTATTATGTAGGGCTTCTTTGACTCCATGTCTTGGTAGTGTGGCCTAATGTAGCAGGTGTCCTGTAGGGTCCAGTGACACAGCCTCCCCTATCACCCAAGCTGGGTATTCAGTATACACCCTTCGTGTTGGCTGAGTACACCTTCCTCTTGTAGTTGAGACTTTGTTCCTTTTGGCAGACTAGTGGGAGGGATTTACCCAGGCCAGTCAGCTGCAAGGATTGTCTGTGACTACTTTCCACAAACATCTACCCTCTGTGGACCATCAGCTGTGTAGGGGCAGGGTGGTGGTGCTCCAGTGTGGTCTGCAGCTGTCCACTGGGTGTGCGGGCTCTGGGGTGGTGCAGAGCAAGGTCAGTCCCCATCTATATTTTGCCTGGGGCCACCCTGCCTGAGGTGTAAAGCAATCTGAGATGGCTGCTACTTGTGCTGGGCTTGGAAATTACCAGATGACGCCAAGAGGTGAATCTAGGCTGGCTTGCTTCTAGTGCAGGCCTGGGGCTCACTGAGGTCAGCTGTTGCTTGTTTGAGAGGATTTAAGAAATTGCGAAGCATAAGCCAAGACTGATTATGCACATGGAAAAGCAGCTTGTGCAGGCCCATAAGTTGTGAGGTGCGGAGTCTCTGGGGATCTCTAAGGTGGCTCAAACTGTGTTAGCCAGATTGATAGAGTTTCAGATATGGTACCAGCTTGCAGCTCTTTTTGGGGGAGGGTTTAGAAAGGGGGCAATGACCTCTGCTCACCTTGGTGCCAGACACTTCAATTCCTCCCTTGATAGCACTGGTGCCTTTCAAGCTGCTACCCTGGTGCTGGAGCTCAGAGGGAGTGAGTCTAGCAGGTGTGTCCATCTGTAGGTTCTTTAAGAGGAACTGCTTGGGGCTCCTGCAGTTTCTTTTACCGACTTAATTTCCACTGGTTTTTGCTGCCAGAAGTTGTGGGGACTTATCATCCTGGCACTGGAACCCTGGGCTGGGAGGTCTGGTGTGGAGCTGGGACTCCTTGCTCCTGAGATATCCTTCCCAAATTTTTATCCACCACACATGGGTATGGGACCAGCCTGTTCAGTGTCTGTGCCCCTCCTACCAGTCTGGATGGATGCAGTTTCTTTAATTCTGTGGTTGTCAGACTTCCATTCAATTTGATTTCTGATGGTTCTGAGTGATGGTTGTTCTATATTTTAGTTGTAATTTTGATGTGGTTGTGCGAGGAGGCAAACCATGTCTTCCTATGTTGCCAGAAGTCCAAAAATTTATGTGTCTCGGTCAAAATTCTTTTCAACTAAAAACAGAAATTGGATGATGTTTTAATTCCCTGCATCTCTTAAGCACTTTTTTAGAGCTGAAAAATGCTGCCAAATATTATTCTTTGTTAAGACTAAAGAATATTTTATAGTTTGAAAGTCCTGTGTGTCAGTCCTTCAGGTCAGTTCTTTTTCATCAGCATTCTTCTCTGTAGGAGTGTTTCTATTTAGGTATTGTGACCTTAATATTGTCATCTTCATTACCATCATCACTATCTTCTTCATCATTACCATTCATTTTGTACTTATAACCAAAGCCAGCCTTTGTTTGTCCAAGATTATCATCTCTAAATTTTATGTTTAATTTTTCTCTGCAAGACAAGTATAGTCCCAGTCTTTAACTATCTGAGTTCCCAGAGAGCTTCCAAAAAAATGTATACCCCCTTAGAGATTGACTATCAAAAATTGACCATGTAGTGCAGCAAAAATGAGCTAAAGACTAATAAGTCAGAGTAAAAAAATACGATCCAGATTCTCAAAGTAACTGTCCTTTGGGTTACTTTGGGTGAATAAATCCTCCCTCCCTCCTTTAAATTCTTTCTCCCTTCTTCTGTCTCCTTTCGTTTTGAATGATAGTGAGTGGAAGATTTCTGTGGAAATCCCTCAGCTTGAGGGACAAAATGGTATTCACTGCAAGAACAAGACTGCTCAGGAAGCTGTCTACCTCTCTGCACCCATCATCTACTAAACGAATGCTGCCGACCCTTTGTGATGTGCCCAGCACTGTGTTAGTAAAACAAGAATATGCTGAAAGAACAGTGAGAAGGGGGATAGCTTCAAGTGTCTTCACATCTACTTGGAGACACAGTATATAAACCTACATAAAAATAAATGCATATATCTGTGCATGATGATCATGCTTGATCACAAAATAAAAGAAATTCAAAGCAACTGCAAAAGATAACCTTGGATGTTGGCTGGGCAGGTCTGGTAATATATGCAAATGGAGTTAGGAATTGCTGTGGCTGAAATCATCAGGGAAATAGCCTTATGATAATTTCTGTATCTTTCCTTCACACCTTTATCTCCCGAAGGACTAGGGACCCCTTATATTTATTCAGCATTTACTAGGTACTTGATGGATACCAGGAGCTGCACAGTAAGAGGCCATGGATCAAAGAATGAGCAAGCATGGGTTTCCATTGCCTTACCAAACCTTCAATACTTTTTTCTCTTTTCTTTCCAGAAAACTCTGCATTCCTGATTTTCTGACTATCATTAAAGTCTTTTTCATTAGCCTTAGCCTTTGCCTTAGGAAAAAGTCCTAAGAGGAGGCAATAACCAGGAAAGAAGGGTCTTCTAAGAAATAGCTCTTTCTCACCATCGAACAGTGCTGAATGGACCAGACCTTTACTTAAGAGTATCTCAGGGATGCAAGCAGGTTATGGGGCGGGGGAGGGATTTAGGGATTTGTTTCAAAACTACATTTGCATAGTAAGTACAATAATTTTACTTGGATTCTGTATTTTAAGGGAGAGAAGAAGGTGGATACTATTGGAATAAGATTGAAGACTGTCCCAAGCCACCCCTTTGTGTTGACATGATTGGTAGGACTGTCGACTATTTCTACAGCTGAGAGTGTCTTACAAGTTAAGAAAGCCACCTTGCAAACTTAAGGAAAAGCAGTTTCTATAGCAACACTCAAACCACTTGAAGGAAGACTAGAGACTCCTTTCCTATACCCAAGGAAGCAGAAGTGGAAATTAATTACATGTATATTTCACACACTCAGAATAATACATATTCAGGGTAAGGATATTTCTTTCATGTCATGTCACACACCTGACTTAAATCCTAGAATATGAAGTCCTGATGCATCTCAGTGCCTTAATTAGTTTTCCAGGACCTACTTGGACTGTTAGAAACATTAACATCATGATTAAGGACACGTTTTAGAGCCTGACTGCCAAATTCATGTTCTGTTTGGACACTTATTATATTCTCAATTTTAGTTTATTGATGCATCTGCTTTTCAGTTTCTCCTCTTTAAAATGGAAACAAACATAATATCTACTCATAATGTTTTTGTAAACTTCAAAGAAATGAATATGTATAGGCACTTAGAACAGTGCCTGGCAAATAATAGCAGTTCAGTAATTATTAACTATTATAACGGAGTTTTTCAGAGACTGATCAACTTTCAACTTTCACAGATACAATTAGAGTTTGTAGTATACGTATTAAAAAGACATACAAGTAAATTCAACTAACACTTCATGGCGACCTACTTTATACAAGGCATCATACTTAACATGGTGGGTAACGAAAGATGAATCCTGTATTATTTCTGCCCTTAAGATGTATATTACCCAGTGAGAAATGGGGAAGGAGACATCCAGACAACCATTTACAACTCAGATGCCAAGGGCCCAAGGGCTTACCGGAGGGCCATTTCCTAGCCTCTCTCCTCTTCCCCAGGTACTCGAGCCTGTTTTGGTTTCTGGAATGCAAGAAGCTTATTCCTGCCCCAGGTCCTCTGTATTTGTTGTTCCTTTACTGGATCATTCGGAGTGGTTCTCAGGGGGACTGGTTCCTTGTGGTCGTTCAGGTCTCAGCCCCTGTGTCACCTCCTCAGAGACACCTGCCCTGAACACACTCCCAAGAGTTGGTTCCTCCTGGTCATTTTCTACCAGAGCTCTCTGTTTCTTTGTTTTTATTTCCAGCATTTTAACAATTTATAATTATTGATTTTAATTAACTTTTTTTTTGCCCAGCTCATCGGTTAGACTGAAGTCCCATGAGACAAGAGACCATTTCTGTTTTATTCTCAGGCTCATCCTCAGGGCCTTTCACAGTGTTTGGTGTGTAGTAGGTACTGCTAGAATGAATGAACAAGTGAGTGAATGAATGAACATAGTAAATAAGAACACAGAGGAGAAAACGATGGTTTTTGACTAGGAATGCCACAAAGTTTTGAAGAGAGAGGTGGACAATGTAGGGTAGGCACTGCAGAGGCCGAGAGCACCATAATTAAGACGTGGAGAATCTGGTGCCCTTACCTGCTTCTGAAGGAACACCCATCTGCTGACCGTGAGCACACAACAGCAAAGCCATGTTTCATGTTTCCCGAGTATCCTAAGAAGCCGCTTCTCCCTACCTTGCCCCGTTGCTGTGTAACTTTTCCTTCTCTTGTCCTGTCTTTCCAGTTTTGTCATCCATCCACTTAAAGAAATGTACCAGAATAGAGTGCCATCTTGTTGCTCCAAAGCTGGAGATTTTGCTAAAACATTCACACCCACGCTCAAATTATGCATTCACCAGGGACTGCACAGATAGTGCAATCATGTTTATGCAGCTGAGAGCCAGAAAAGATCAGGTGAACGGTGGAGATCGCTTCACTAAGAGCTGTGGGCTTCCATTACCAGTGATAACCACAGACTAATTTCACCGCTGAACAAGGGCTGTCAGATAATTAAGAAACGTGCATGCCAGAATGCCAGTGCATATTTCTTCTAAATTAATACAGCCTCATCAAATAGGTTGCATTAAAAACAGGCACTGTATGGTACAAGACCACTTATTGGCTTAATTAATAAGAATCAACAGGTGGAGTCAGGGCCTGCATTAACCTTGGTGGCAGTTGGGGATTTGGGGAAGGCAACTGAGCAAGAATTACCTGCCAGGGCGTAAATCTGTGCTTTCGAAATAGCTTCTAAAATGGAGACTGGCTGTGCTCTGATGCAGCTGCTGTGATCTCCACACGGGTCTTTTTTCCCCACGGATCTCCCCTGGGCGGACCCAGTAGGCATTCCAGAGCAAGGTACGGACCCTGCCCACGGAAAGACAGATGTAGAGTTCAAAGCCACAAGAGCCACTGGTGGAGATGAATCAATAAAACACAAAACCGGAAGCTTTTCTAATTCTATTAGCCAAAAACATTCCAGAAATCAAAGGCCAGGGACACTGATCATGTGCAAAAAGGTAAAGATTTAGATGTGACCTTGTCGAAACTGCTAAGCAATGCTGCAGTCTCTTCTACAGAGTTCCTGAGGAGGGACTTACATTGCCCAAGTTAAACCTCTCCAGAGAGCTGTTAGGTGCAAAGTCCCTCATTCAATTTGTGGAGAATTTGGAGATTCTTAACTTCCTAGATCAGGGAAAAACTTTTGCTTTGGATGGGCGACATTCCTGGAAATATCCAGTTATTGCAATTGCATTCATCTTTGGGTTGCCATAGTTAGCAAATAAAGATAGTAGATGTCCAGTTAAATTTGAATTTTAGATAAACATGCAGTATTAGGGACATACTTATTGCTAAAAAAATTGTTTTCTTAAATTCAGATTTAAATGGGTGCCTTGTATGCTATCTTAACCACAGGTTGTTTTAATTCACTTTATTTTTAAGTGAAATATCTTCTGCATTCACAATGAGGATGGAGACCAAAATATGCCTTAGAAAATCAGCATACTGGTATCTAGCATTTTCTGAGGTAGCTGGTGAGAATATAAAGATGAATAAGATTCTTGTATTGTCCTCAAAGGGTTGGTATAGAAGAGACAGAATTCAAGGAATATCGTCCTATAATTATTTACTATGTTTTATTCTAGTAGTGTATCCAAGATAAAGTGAGGTCACAAAGAAAACAGTGACCCCAAAATAGTTGACCATTGCTGTCCCGATTAAGGGCTAATGCCACCTCACGTTAATGATGTAATTATTATGGAAAATGAGCAGCTCTGACATGAGGCAGTATGAAGCTGCCAAAAGGCACTTCATATTATTTAAAAAAAGAATATGCAAAAAGGTGAAAAAACATATTCCCTGTATTTTAAATACGGGGATTTTCTTTTAAGGATTTATCTCTTGATTCTCAAAGAATTTTTTTGAGACTTGATCTTGCACCATTCATGCTTCCTCAAGAACAACTTTTCTTATCCTACTGAAGTCAAAGTATGCACATTGTCTTTTAAAAAAGATTTTATTAATTTATTTTTAGAGAGATGGAAAGGGAGGGAGAAAGATATCGATGGGTTGCCTCTCACATGCCCCTAACAGGGGACCTGGCCTGCATCCCAGGCACGTGCTCTGACCAGGAAACAAACTGGTCACCCTTCAGTTCACAGCCCGGCACTCAACCCACTGAGCCACACCCGCCAGGGGGATATGCACATTTTCCAAGGTTGTCAGTAAAGATGACACTTTTCAACTGATGTTGAAAAGATAATGATGATGTGACAATGATTTAGCAGTAAGGATAAGTGCAGAATTTTTATAATAGTTAAACAAGAAGAAAAAAATACTAAGCAGTGGTAGGTTACTTCATAACAAATTTAGGGCTATATTATCCAATGAACTATTAACCAGCCATTAAAATGATTATGCAGATGGCATTTTTGAAGTCTGCAAACATTCACAATGAATTATTTAAGGAAAAAAACCATTTTGCCAGCAGCAGGTGCTCCAGTATCCCGTGTCATACGTGTGTGTGTGTGTGTGTCTGTATGTGTGTGTGTTTATGTATATGGAATAAAGCCTAGACAGGCCTCCATCAAATATTTAAATGGACTAATCTCTGGATAACAGGGTTCTTTTTTAAGTTTGTTTTTTTACTTATTTATTTTAATTGAATTTATTGGGTCGATATTGGTTAATAAGATTGTACAGATTTCAAGTGTACAGTTCTATCATACATCATCTGTATATTTTATTGTGTGTTCATCACCCCAAGTCTTTTTCTGTCTCCATTTACCCCCTCCCCCCATAACCCCTTGTACACCCGCACCCCACTTCCCTCTGGTAGTCACCACACTGTTAGATGACAGCATTTTTGATGGTATTTTCTGCACCAGTTTCTTTTCCTGTCTTTCTGGAACTCCAATAACCTGTTCAACGTTTTGATGTTGTTCCAGGTAGGGGGCTCTGTTTGTTTATTTTTCAGTTTTTTCCCTTCTGTTCTCCAGCGTGCATACTGCTCTAATTCAATTTCCATGGCTCTTTTTTTTTTGTCTCCATTCTGCTCTTGAGCTCATCAATTTTTTTCTAATTTATTTATATCTTTCACTTCTAAAACAGTCATTTGTGGGGTGTTTTTGGTTTAAATTTTGCTCCTGAGAACCTTTATCTTTTCACTAATTTCAGTAGTGTTTGTCTTTGCTTCACGAAGGGTTCTTACTCTAGCTACTTCAGTGTCCTTGGTAATTCCAACACCTGTGTCATCTCAGGCTTCTTATTTCTTGTCCATTCTCTTGAATGTTGGTCAGATAATTTTCGTTCTTCGTATGTTAAATAATTTTTGAATTGTATCCTGGATGATTCAAATATTATGTTGGTAGACCCCTGGTTCTGTTGAATCCTCTGCAGAACTTCTTGTTTGTTGGTTTAAGCAGGCAATTTTAGTTAGGTTCAGACTACGAGTTCTAATTTTTCTGAGCATAGTGTTTCCAAAGCCAGTTCAGTTTTCTGACTTCTTTATACTTTTTTAGATCAGCCTGGCACATTACCTCTTGGGGTTGGTCATGGACTTGGGTAGTAGTTTATATCAGGGGCCCTCAACCCCCAAGCTGTGCACTGGTCCTGGTCCGCAGCCTGTTAGGAACTGGGCTGTGAGCTCCGTGCCCTGCCCACCCACCAAATCTTCCAGGAAGCCAGCCCCAAATCTTCCAGGAAGCCAGCCCCTGGTGCCAAAAAGGTTGGGGACCGCTGGTTTACATGATAGTTCACTTCTTGAAGCCTTTGTTATTTTCGCTGCGTCTGTTCTGTGAGTGCACAGCTTGCAGGTAAGCCTGGGGTTTATGTCACTTCACACGCAGATTTAGAGGAATCTCACCCTCCAGCTCTCTCTCAGGGACTCCTTCCATATTCTCCAGCTGGGGTCTCTTTTCCCAGCACCTCTGGTCAGAAAGATTTATTTCCTTCAGACCTTTAGCTTTCTCTGCTTTTATGAATTTCTTCTTGATTGGAGTCTCCCATTTTGCAGACTATTATTTAAATTCTGATTTTAGTCCTCAATGCACCTGTCATTTTAAACCATTTTTAGAGTCTTCAGGTAGTGCACTTTGCATTCTGTTGGGGTTTTCTAGTTGTGATCAGTGGGAGGGAACCTGTATCGGCTTCTCCATCCTAGCTGGCATTGGAAGTCCCCTGATATTTTATTTTCTCCTAAGTGTTTATTCTCTGAATTTTATACCATGAACATATGCTATTTATAAGAGTAATGTGTTTTTGAAAAAAAATGAAAGAAATAATTAGTGTGAGGTATTCCATTATTTTTTAGGGTAAAATGTATTCATATAATTGTTTTTCAATGATCAGATAATTACACCTGAAAATGATTAATGGTAGCCCATTTGGGTGCAGGTATGGGACAGCGGGCAGTCCCTTATTATGACAGAGTCATGGAAATTAGTACAGTGTTTTTCCAAGGCAATATGGCTATCTTGGTAAATTTAAAATGTGCATTTCCTTTGAGCTATCAGCAGAGTAGCAGTTGTTAACCAAATACCAGGTCTTTGAATGCAGACTTTTTCCGAGTCATGAAATGATGAGCTTGGTATCAAGGTTCAAGGCTACAGAGACCCTTGGTGAGAGTATCCCTGAGTTCTAGCACACCAAGTGTCCATACAGCTCGTGTGGCCACCTACTTCTCAGAGGATTTGCACAATTACTTCATGCATGTCAGGCTGGTTTCTAAACCGTGTTTGTTGAGGGAGTAACTCTTCACTACAATTTATTTTTCCTGAGCATTTATACTAGGTATTTTTTTTGATACTTAAATTTTGTTTATTATCTCTTCCCTCCACTAACGTAGGCTCTCTTGATAGATTTTGCTTCTCTTGTTCTGTGCCAGGCCCAGCACTGACACCACTGACATGGGGGACTTAACACATTATTATTGATTAAGGAGTGGTGCCTGGGGGCTAGACATGGGGGTTCTACTTTCCTCTCTTTCCTCATATTCTCTTCCAGCCTCA
The DNA here is from genome assembly GCF_004126475.2 of Phyllostomus discolor. Taxonomy (NCBI): domain Eukaryota; kingdom Metazoa; phylum Chordata; class Mammalia; order Chiroptera; family Phyllostomidae; genus Phyllostomus; species Phyllostomus discolor. Next base: position 29,649,220 of record NC_040915.2, on the reverse strand, counting down.
ATTTCCCCTATTTCAGGGCCTAGCTCAGTCTTCAAACTTTGAAATCCATCAAATGGAGGATTTGGAAATCAAGAGAGGATTTGAAAGTTCTTACCCATCTTTGAAGTATTCCATACTTCACTAACATTCTCCCCTGTCATTAACATACAGGGTGGAGCAAAAGTAAGTTTATGGTTCATATGGAAAATGATACAATAATTAATAAATATTAATACAAAGATAAAGTCTGTGTTTTGCATACTCTCATCTGTTGACCTACTTTTGCCCCACCCTCTATGTAGAGTGGGTTTTAAAACAGGAATACCAGAATAATTTTTTTTCTGCTTCAAACTGTACACTCAGTTTTTCCCAAACATGGACCACAATGAATGCATTTCAACAGCCCCATTCCAAATTCAGTTAATTCTTTATATTGCAATTATCACTGCTTCTCAAGTGAGCATTCCATTCTACATTTTGATATGTCTGAAAGATGAATGCCTCTCAGTATCACTGGCATCTTAGCAATGCGTCATAGTTTAATTTGTAATGTTTGAGGCATAATACAAATGATGGGCCTGAGATTTTGTGAAATACGGCATTTGGGCTTCCAGTAGTTTCTTTTCTTCATTTAAGGGTATTAAATGGAAATTAGTGTTGTAGAAAGGGGCCTGCAGCTGAAAACAAAAACAAAACAAAACTGAATGTCATTTTGCTAATTACGTGTGTGACAATTGGCAGGGACTTTGCTCCTTTGGGACTTGCTCAGTTCTGGAAAGTGGTTTTGAGAGAGAACATTTTAGTGTGGGGTTATTTCTTTGTTAGAAACCAGAAACTGTAACTTCCATGTGGAAGCAGTGACCACGAAGAACCACGGGTGGGCGTGGCAACCCAGGGCAGAAAGCGGAGCTTGGCCTCATGAACTGCCAATACCTAGAACCGGAAAATGGTCAGAATCTGAGGAAGCTACTTTATTTTCCTTTCTCCCTTCCTAGCGCTCTCTGATTCCCCATGCATCCCCTTCATGACTTGTTGTTCCCCTTTTCCCCAATGCTGTAGACTCCTTTCCCCACCTAGGTACACGTGGTCAAAGCTAGCTTCTCTCGCTTCTGGTTTTCCACCAGAGGATGGTTAGCATATCTGGGTGCAAGCCTACTCTGCTTCTCCCACCTTTGTTCAGGAATCCAGGTAGGGAAGGGTCATTTATTACAAATGGGGCTGAGAGGTCCACGCCAGTACTTGGTGGGAGTTCATTCTCAGCAAGCAGAGAGCCAGCTTGGCAGGTTCTGTAGTAGGTAGATAACCTCTATGGCCTCTTGCAGCTGGAAACAAGAGGTAGGGAGGAACTACAATTTTAATGCAGTCTAGAACTTTTCTGCTAAAAAATGGTCTTGGTGATGGATTTCAGAAGGTGAAAATCTTTCCTTAATATTATCTTAGTCATGGAAATATTACTGATAACTCCTGGACTTTTTTCTTATTTTATAAAAGAGCCTATAGAGAAGTGGCCGTCTTCCAAATCTAACATGAAGCCAGAGAGGAAAGGACTTTAAAAAGCATAATGTCATAACTTTTATTTTTTTCAATTGAAATAATTAGCCCAATGGTAATTATTTGTCATTGTGAGATATTTCATCAGAGAGGCAGCATTACTTGAATCAAACATCTTTCTGTAGAGTTTGTATTTATTCTTTTATTTTCCTTGTGTGAAACATTTGAATCTTATTGATGGTTCTACTTGCAGATGGGACAATTGTGTGTGTGTGTGTGTGTGTGTGTGTGTAGAGAGAGAGAAAGGGAGAGAGGGAGGGAGGGGAAGAAGGGAGGATAGAGCGAAGGAGAAGGGGCATATTTTGTTACTTGTTTACCTCCTGCAACAATATTTCCATTAGATTCTTGAGCACAACCGTGTTCCAGGCTCATTCCTGTTATCCTCAATTCATTGAAGAGAAAACTGAGGCCCAGAAACAATGGATGACTTGCCCCACTCTCACTGTGAGCCTGTGGTGCAGCTGGGATTTGAATGTGGACCGTCTGACTCCAGGGCCTGTGCTCTCTCACCGTATCTTCCTGTGTGTTCTCCCCACACACAAGTTCCAGTTCTGGCATCTGTGAAATTTCTCCAAGATTTTAATCAACTCCTTAACATTTTTATGCCTCCTTTGCATCAGGTGCAGTATCTGTCAAGTAGAAATTACTCAAAAACATATTTGTGTATTTGAATTGGGTATCATCTACAGACAGGGTTAAGGTGAGGGTTGTTGTGGATGCTGTGTTTATAGAGCAAAGGGATTAAGAGTTTGGGCTGGCCGGTGCACCTACATGACCCTGGGTTGTTTATTATTATTATTATTATTATTGGCATCTAAACACAGGCATGTCCTTTTCCAGCCCTGGTTTTTGAACTTTATTTTATTTTTAATTAGTTTACATTCAATGTTATTTTGTATTAGTTTATAGTGGTTAGACAATCAAATACTTTGCAAGGTGTTCCCTTCAACATTTCCAGTGCCCACCTGGTACTGTATATTACAATACTATTGACTATATTTCCTAGGCTGTATTTTACATCCCCGTAATTTCTTTCAGCCTTAGTTTTCTCAATGACAAAACAAAAGGTAATGAGATAACTAAGTCATTGGATCATTATGAGGCTTAGAAAACATTTAAAAAATATCAAGAAGCTAAGCATATAGTAATTGCTCTGCAAATTCCAGCTAGTCACTGATACAAAGGAAATTTTAGACCGGCAAGGACTTGGAAACTGGGTGTTGAAAAACAGAACTCTGACCTTGGTTTCAATCCTTGCCCTTGTGACATGGGAATCCCGTGTCAGGGTCTTGGGGGCACAGAACACTCACCTTTCTCTGTGGCAGCTGCTGATTCCAGGCTGGTGGACAGCCTCAAGGCAAAGCGAGAAGAATTCAGGGCATCGTCGGAAAGCATGTAGAAGCTTTCTAGGGTATGACACTGAAGTTTAACTTTACGGTTTTCCTTACCCACTGGGCACAGTTCTGTAACCCTCAGGGTCTGCGGCTGCCTTTCACTGAGAATCAGAAACCTGGAAATTTGGTTGAGCCAAGAAGAAAGCCATGGGGTGAAAACTAGCAATAAATTTACTCTGATGACCAGATTTTGAAAGATTCAATGTCTGTCTGTATATGTATTTGTTTATAATCCACCTCTACTGATATCTTTTAGCATGGAAAAGTGACTGATTTCCCTCCTGCATGCCACAATTTTAAAGAAGCGAGCACTCTATCACCTTTAATAGATTTACCATAAATATGAAATGGAGGAAAGGTTAGTTCAGTCTGTTATGTAATTATATAGACTGCCTTAGAATTCAGCTTCGATTTGGAAGTTGCATTCTGTGGAATGATGGAGATATCTCTCGGTAATTTGCTGTTTATGAACTAATGTTCCTTACCCCTCCCCACTGGTAGACATCAATCCTCAAGGCCCAAATAATGTCCCTTCCTATGATTGAATTTTACTTTTCTTTGTCCAGATGAAATTTTCCTCCCCAAACCGGCATATGTTTAGTGGGATATTCAAAACCTGCCGGTAATTTACGAATAGTCCTGCTGGGCCAGAATGAACCTTTGCTTTTATTACAAGACCGTAAGTCCAATGGAGTGAAACTACAAGAGAATTAGAATGACAGAGCTTATCAGACTCTGCTGCAACTGTTAAAAAAAAAAATGATATCCAGAACTGCAATCTCAAGCATTTAAAGAAAATGTAATGCATTTTTGAATCTTGTCTGTTGAACATCAGTCAGGCACATCATAGGACTCTTCCCTCTGACTCTGCCTATGGACAGTGTGTCGGTGTTCTGGACTGAAATATTTCAGAGTGAAAGGCTGTGTGGTTTAAATTTTATGAGAAGAGATTAGGTTTCTGCTCTGCGAGGACTCAGAAGCGTGTGGGAAAACCCCTCTTCCGCCTGTGAGCTGTAGGTGGAGCTCTTGCGCCGCGTCCCGGCGGCCTTCCCGGCCCCAACTCTTCCCAAGTTGTTTATGCAGGTTTGGAAAGGGCAGGCCCAGCAGAAACGTGGTCGCTGTGGCTGAGCTCCCGGACGGCCCTGTTGGAAAGCTGGTGGAGGAGACAGGATTAATGGGATTTCATGGGACGCGGCAAAACCAGCCAAAAGCCCGGCGAGGTTGGGAGCTTGAGGTTTACGTGGGACTGTGGTTTTCAGTTTCTGCAGGGCGGCAGGAAACTGCCCTTGCCCCTCCAGGTCTTCATGGGATGTTCTGGAAACGTCCCCGAAGGGCCTCAGTTTTGCCGTTTGTGAAATCAGTGGCTCCTCTGAGCTGTTCTCTGTCCTCCTTTTCTTTTACAACATTCTGCAAGTCCAAGGTGTTTTTAATGTATTTCCCAGCCAGATGAGTTTGTCTTGAAGAAATGTAAAGGGCCCTGGGTGTGAGGGCGAGGAAAGGCAGAGGTAGAACAGGTAACACTCTGTGCCCAGAGCTTCACAAAGGTTTTCTCCTTTTCTTTCTAACAAGAGCCCATGAAATAGATGTCACTGGCACTTTTTTTACAAATGGAGCTGGGCAAGCTCGGTAACAAGAAGGAATTCATGTGAAGACACGTATCGAATAAGTGGCAGAGCTGAGTTTTGGACCTAGCTCTGTTCAACTCCAGTTTGGGGGGTATTTTCACTGGCATCAAAGCTTTGTATATGCCTGCTACAGTAGAAAATATGGAGCGTAGTCTGGTTTTTTTTTTTGAAGTGAACACAGAGAGTTTAAATTAAAAATGATTGGCATGAATTTAAATTGTGTGCAACCAATGTTTCACCTACCAGTATGGCAAAAATAGTTAGCACATTGTTTTGACACTGGTATTTAGTCATACCATCTTCAAATAGTAACAACTCTACACTTACTTACACTATAACTAGAACATTTAGAATAGTATTCAGTAATTGAAGTGAGCAAGACCATCATCTTTTTTTTTTAGTATAAATAATTTTTTAATGTTCAACCGCCTCTGCATTTGGGGATCCAACCCAGTTGGTTATTATTTTAAGTTATTTTAATATATCACTACATCAATTGTGCTAATTATTTTTTAATCTCACAATAAGACTAGTTTATAATGTTTATTATACTCTTATTGGGTTTCACATTAAAATAATTATTGTGTCATAAAGTGAACTATGCAGTTTTTCATGTTCTCTCTTTTTTCTGTTTATTTATTTACATATTTTTTCAAGTAGAGTTGTCTCCATTTTCCCCCATCCCCTCCTTCCTGCCCCACCCCCTACCTCCCACCTTTGAAGTTTTTCATCTTTTTGTGTATAACAAAGTAATTATTTGTTTCTTGAAGGTTTGGGAATTGTGTCCTTAAAACATGGATGTTTCATTAATTGCCATTGCACTTTCTTGTATGGTAATTAGTCTATGAAAGTTTCTTACTGATTCGATAGTTAGTTTTCATAATGTTCTAAGAGAACAGTTCCTTTTATTTGGTGTTGTTGATTTATCAGTATGCGGCTGTACAGAATATTCTCTGAAAATATTTTTGATGCTGGAATATTACCATTGTTCTCTCCCAGTGAATTAATTGATCCAGGCAGTGATGACCAATGGCGGCTCTATCACAAAACAAAGAATCGGGTCTTGATGAAAGTACACAGTGTCACCTCTGAAGTAAGTTGCATTGTCACACAGTGGGGCCTGAATCTTTAATGTTTTCGCACCCGACTGCCAATTTTCAGTGAATGAAGACTACAAAGGAACATGTAAAATGACACTGCAGGATGTAATAAACAAAATCCAGACTGTGGGCACAGGACGGGGCCAAAGACAGTTTCTTCAACAGAAGTGTTAGGGGAAAAAGAGAGATGAAAAGAGAAGGGACACATGATTAAAGGAAACAGAAGAGACATCAGCTAATAGCAGTGTGTGGGTCTTGTTTGGATTCTGGTTCAAACAAGGAAACTAAAAACTGTAAGATGACTGGAAAATATAAAAACTGAAACATGAATACTGAAAATATAATGATGATACGGTGGCTGTCTTTAAAAAGAGATACCTTTTAGTGATACATACTGAATATTTACAAATGCAATCATTTGATGTCTGAGATTTGCTTCAAAATCATCTAGGCTGGAGGGAATGGATAATGGGTAGAGATGAAACAAAATTAACTATGAATTAGTCATTCTGAAGCTGGCTAATGGGTACATTGAGAGTCATTATTCTATTTTTTCTACTTTTGTACACATTTGAAATTTTTCAGCCCCCCAAAATCTTTGCATTCTAGTTATATTCCCCTATTTATGACTTATATTGGTTATGATTTTTCTTTATATATTTTTGATAAAGCTTTCTAAAATTTGTATATTTTATTATTCTTTCCAAAAGACCAGTCTTTTTTGCTTTATTAGTCCACATCTACAAATTTGTTTTCTTTTCTTTTTTTTTTTTTATAAAGACGTTTTTTTTTTTTAAAGATTTTATTTATTTATTTTTAGAGAGGGAAGGGAGGGAGGTAGAGAGAGAGAAACATCAATGTGCAGTTGCTGGGGGTTATGGCCTGCAACCCACGCATGTACCCTGGCTGGGAATCGAACCTGGGACACTTTGGTTCCCAGCCCGCGCTCAATCCACTGAGCTACACCAGCCAGGGCTATTTTCTAATAATTTATCATTTTTTTCTCTTTTTTTTAGATTTTATTTATTTATTTTTAGAGAAGGAAGGGGGGGGGAGAGAGAGAGAGAGAGAGAAACATCAAGTGCAGTTGCTGGAGGTCATGGCCTGCAACTCAGGCATGTACCCTGACTGGGAATCGAACCTGTGACACTTTGGTTTGCAGCCCGCGCTCACTCCACTGAGCTATGCCAGCCAGGGCTATCATTTTTTTCTGATTCGTCCTACTCTTCTCCTTTCTTTAGCTTTATTCTAGCCACACCCCTGGATGCTACCTGAGAGAGCAGTGATTTTGGACCTGTATCCCGAAGCACTTCAGTCCATAGAACTAGACTGATCACTCTCTCCCCTAAAAGACTGTGGGGATCAATCTCATCATCTCACACCTTCCTGTTTACCTCAGTCTCCTCTAGAAGACAATAATCTTCCTGAACATTCATGGTCATCCCCATTTTCGTCATTTGTGTACTACCCTGTGCACTGCCAGCCCCTTGTTCCTGGGCTCCGAAAGCCTCCACTGTGTCCTCTGAAGCCTGCAGTGTTCGTCAGCAAACTGCCTTGTCTCTCCTCTGTGCACCGTGCTCGCTTGTCGTTGGAAGTGCAACGTAGGTGTCTTCCATGGGCTAAACGCCTTAAAAAGACCGTATTTTCTCTCCCCTCATGCTCCAGGTACCTCAAGAGCAGATGCTGCGGTCGGTGCCCTCCTGTTCTCCATTGCCTTTACTAGATCAGGACTCTCTCCTTCTTACAAAAAACCCCCAAAACAACCAAAACACAAAATCTTGCTGCTTTTGCAAAAGCAGTCTCTCTCCCCAGGGTCCTCCTACTGCATCACACGGTCTTCCTTGTGACTTCCAAGCCCGCTATCGTTCTTGGTAAATCCAGTTGCTGCCCTTCGATATCTGGCTCCTTCATTCCTGGAACTTATCTTAATGATCTTTTTCTGTACTCCACCAGCCTTTCAGTTCCATGCACACTCTCAGAGCCACTTAAAAAATGTCATCTCATCTGTAACCTCAACTGTCAACGTGTGACCTTGAATACAACCCTGTATCTGAATCTACTTAAGTACAAATGTTCTCCGGTTTCTGAAGTACTTTCTCCAATTATAACAGTTATTTGACTACACCATTGTCTCACACTATTATTACCATCAATGTAAACTATCTTATAGTTTTTGATATTTAATATAGTTTAATTCTGAATTGTCTTTAATTTGTTTTTTTTTTCTCATATTTTACTATGAACATTGAGCAATTTTGAATTAATTTTAGGGTGAAGACCCATATACCCACCATGCAGATTCTGCCATTCTACCGCTTACACATACCTAGTCATCCACCATTGCTCTCAATCCATGCATTAAGTCATTATGCACTTGTAGATACATTTCAAAGTAAATTGTAGACTTTAGTGTATTTCCTGCTACGTATTTCACCACGAATACCTTTACCTAGAGTTCAGTATTCATTTACGGGTTATTTTGTTGGAGTTAAAAATTATACACAATGAAATGCACAGATGTAAGTGTGCATTTGCTGAATTTTGACAAATGCTTATCCTTGTATAATCAAACCTCCTGTCAAGATACAGGTCCTGGCTGGTGTGGCTCAATGGATTGCATGCCAGCCTGCAAACCAAAAGGTTGCCGGTTTGATTCCTGGTCAGGACACATGCCTGGGTTGCGGGCCAGGCCCCCAGCTGGGGGCATGCAAGAGCAAACTGATTGTTGTATCTCTCACACATCGATGCTCTTCTCCCTCTATTTTCCCCTCCCTCCCCTTCTGTCTAAGTAAATAAAACCTTAAAAAAAAGATACAAACCATCACCAGGATTCCAGACTGTTCCCTCATGTCCTGTCCCACTCAATCTCTGCCCCACTCAATCTCTGCCCCACACCTCCCAAGGCCACTGGTGTTCTGATTTTTTTCATCATAAGTTAGTCTTGCATTTCTAGAATTTTCTATGCATCATCAAATAGGTGTTCCTATGTGTAAGATTTCTTTCACACTGCATATATAATGCTTTTGAGCTCCATCCAATGTTTATGCAGATTTTGGTAATTTATTCATCTTTATTGCTGAATAGTATTCTATTGTAAGACTCCACCATAGTTTGTTTACCCAGTCTTCTGTTGATGATCACCTGGGCTATTTCCAGTTTTTGCTATTATCTTCTCATGTATTAATTGGCCATTTGCATATCTTTGTGAAGTTTCTCTTCAAATTTCTAATTGGATTAATTTTCTTTATATAAAATGGATAACAGTTATTTGTCAGATATGTTTTGCAAATAATTCTGCCTTCCCTACTCATTTTCTAAATAGTATCTTTTGATGAACAAAAGTTTAAAATTTTGATGAAGTTTAGCTTATCAAATTTTAATGCTTTTTACTTTCTGTGGCTTGCACAAGAAATACTTTTCTACCCAGAATCATGAGGATCTTCTCTTATTTTCCTATAAAAGCTTATGGTTGGAGCTTGTATTTTTGATACTATTGTAAATGGAATTTTAAAAATATTGATGAGATTTGGCATTTTTGTCCTATTCCTTATTTAATGAGAAAGTGAACTCAGTATTTCACAATTAAGTATGATCTCAGTTACTGGTTTTCCATAGATTTCCTTTCATCAGATTGAAGGATGTTCTCTTCTGTTTCTGCTTGACTGAGGGATTTAATCATGAGCAGGTGTTCTGTTGTGTCAAATGGATATTCTTTACTCATTGAGATTGTCATATGGCTTTCAATTTTCCTCTGAATGTGGCGAGTTATATGTATTGATTTTCAAATGTTAAGCTAATTTTGCATACCTTGGTAACCCTACTTATTAATGATGTATTATTTTTGGTGTGTATTGCTGAAAATAATTTCACATTGAAAAATGATATTTTCATATATGATTTTGAGGGGTATTGATTTGTGCTTTTCTTTTTTTGTTTTGATATTTATCAGGCTTTGCTATTAAGATTATGTTGGTCTCATAAAACAAGTTGAGAAGTGCTTTCACCTTTTTGATTTTGTGATAGGGTTATTGTGGGATTTGTGTTATTTTTATCCCTTAAGTGTGTCGCAGTGTGCCTCAGTGACTCTGTCTGGGACGGGAGTTTGGGAACATCCAGGACACCTCATTACACGCCTTCTTAATCTTGTTTGGTCTTTGACAGTTTCTCAGACTTCCTGTTTTGTTTTGTTTTGTTTTGACGACCTTAAACATTTTGAGATCAAATTTTTAAATAGAATCTCTCTCAGTCTGGATTTGTTGGCATTTTTAAGAAATCACAATTAGTACGTGGTGATGGAGAGAGGATCACAGAGATAAAGTGCCTTTCTCATTATATCATACTAAGTGAATATACTGTCAACATAATGTATCACTGGTAATGTTGACCTTAGTACCTGGTCAAGGTAGAGCTTGTCAGGATCTCCACCATGAAGTTGCTCTTTTCCTCCTTCCATAGTCTTTGGAAGCAAGTCACCAAGCACAGCTCACACTCTGGGCTGGGGAGTTAGGCTCCATTTCCTTGAGGGGCAGCGCCTACACAAATTATCTGGAATTCTGTGTAGGAGATCTATCTCTTTGATGGAAGGTTTTTTTTTTAATGCTGTACAAAATTTTAATTTCCTATCGTATTATTTTTATTAGCTAACGTAGCCAAATGATCTCTGCTTCTTATCCTCACCTACCTCTCTCTCTACAGTGCTGCCCAGCAAGAAGTTCGGTCATGCTGGAGAGCAGACTTTCTCAGATCAGTGCGGTTGGTTGATAACGGCATTGTGGTATTGGTGAGAACTTGTTGTGATTTTGTTCCCTGCTTCACGTGGAGCTACTGCTCACTAACATAAAGGATCAGTTATCAGCGTGTGTCTGTGGAGGGACAGCAGCGCTTCTGAACTCCAGTACGGAAAATATAAGGCTGCTCGGAGAACAAGGACATAATGCCTCTCGCTCACAAAACACTCTGAAATGAGGATATCGAGTGTTCACGATGTTTTAAACACATACGAAGTTTGTAGAGTGTCGTGATCGTACTGTTTTTGTGGGTGTGGGTGGGAGCGAGTAATTCTGCTCGTGAATCATAGTATAACAATGAAGGCTTTTTAAGAGAAGGAATGAAAATAGTAGGTGCTATTTCGGCTCTGAACAAAAATATTCAGTGAACCCTGTCTGCCGCCATCACAAAGGCACCTGGTGAAAACACCTGCTGCTCCTCTTTTCTGTCATTAAAGGACTAAATGTCAGGAAACACTTTCAGTGACACTTTCTGAAAAGAGAGGGTGCAAAATCTATGTACTTAGGGAGCTTATATAGATTTTGAGATGATGGCTTGTATCAGCTGCGCTCCTCAGGATGATGATGGCATAGATATTTTTAATGACATTGGGCATTAAGTATCCTTTCCTGAGAACTCCTTACCACTCTTTGGGAATAAGTGGTATTGATATTTGGGTTGACACTCTTTCGAGATATTTTATATGCCTATACCCAAGTATATGTATACTTTTATAATACTGTCCCCATACTAACCATTTCTTTGTTATTAAATATTCTACTGCAACATCATTTGTAAAGGCTACACTGTTTCAGTGAATAGATGCACTGGTATTTAATGAGTCTCATATTATTATTGAACTGCCACCAAGAGTGCTGTGATGAACACATCTTGATAGTTATCTTTGACATGTTATTGATTCATTCCCTAGAGAAAAGTTGCTCCGACTTGGCACTATTGACATTTTGGGAACAGGACTGTCTTGTGTGCTTTAGGGTGTTTAGCAGCATCCCTGGTCTCTTTCTATCGATGCCAGTAGTACCCCGCTCCTGGTGGTGACAGCTCAGACTGTCCCCAGACATTGCCCAGTGTCCCATGGGAGCCAGCATTTCTCCTCCATTGAGACTCAGTGGCTGTGCATGAATTCTTTGAAGAACATCAGTTTGCTATAAAAATGGTGTGCACAATTTAAATGAAAACAGAACAAAACAATGTAAGGTTAGATTTTCAATGTGAAGAAAAGTAATATGAGAATATAAAGAAATAACTTAAAAATTCATAAAAATTTCTCTTAGACCCTGCCTACCAAGTTCTTAGAGTTTAGTTTGCCCAGAGATAAATACAGTGGGGTGCTGTTTCATCTTTACCCATGAGAAAATTTCCCTGTGTAGCAACAGAGAGAGCTCAGAGAAAATAAGAAGACCCAACTCTCAAACTGTGTCTCACCTTTTTAATTGTATACTACTTTGTAGTTTTATATTCTATAACCACATTTACAGATTTTATTTAGATTCTTAATGTTTTTTTTTCCCCCATAGGCAGCTAATAGGACTGATCAAGTGTTTAGATTTTGGAATCAGTCAAACTAGATTCTGATACTACATCTTGCCAGTTTGTAACTAACTCATCTGGAGCCACTTTAATCATCAGTTTCTATGTCTGTAAAATGGGAAAATAATATCTACCATACAAGTTATTGGGGAAATTAAGTATGTCCTGAGGCTCTTAGTGATGTTTGGTATAAGAAAGTACTCATTACACATTATACCTTCCACAATTTATTTGAGAAAATAAATTATAGAAAGAATAACATTATTCTTTTCTCAAATAAATTGTGGAAGGGATAATGTTATTCTTGAAAAGAATGTTATTAATGGAAAGAATAATGTTACTCTTTCTATAATTTATTTTCTCAGTTTAGTTCTATAGGCCATCTATAGAGGCATTTCAGTAGCAAGACTGTCCTAAAACTTTTTCATAGGTATAATAATTTCAGTTGTGATATTTTAAGGTTGTGAATATTCTAACTGTGTATTCAATACCATCATAGTTGCTATTTGAGTTATTTGGACCAGATCCTTTTGGATGATGAATATGGGAGGAAAATACTGGATGCTTTATTACCTGTTTTTAGTTTCAATTATTTTTATTTTTATTTTTATATTTGCTAATGTTCATAATATGTTAGTACAGTGGTGTGATGTATTTGATTTGTAAATAGATAAAAATATATTGAGGATGCTTGATGAAGGTTTCCTGACTGCCGGGGACTGAGATCAACATCTATTTTGGAGACCATTGATCTGGAAGGCTGCTTTTTACGATTTCTGAGGTCTGGGATGGAGGAACGGAGTCATAAATCCACTGCCTGTCAGAATCCTGGCCGTTTACCGGGGGTTATTTCAACATCATTATGCACGAAGTTTCATCATTCTCGTGGTTTTCAAGTATAGCAGAGGCACCCCCTTTTAACTGTTCGCGCTCCGGCCTTTCTCTCCAGATCGACCGAAGGGGAGAGCAAGATGAAGCATCTCTCCATGTCCCTGATGGGACCTTGGAAGATGTTCTCTTTCTCTCTCTTTTGAAAGTGGAAAAGAAGATACAAGATTCCAACTTTGTATTTTGAAAAACCAAAGCTAGATAATTAGGTGATAGCAATGTCCAAATTAACCCTTCTGTCCCTTCCTGCAGGACTCCCTTAAAACGATGACATCTAAAGGTAATGGGAATGTACCATAAGATTGGCAGCGTGTAAAGGATATCAGGGTTCAGCAGCTGTTGGAAGGGACTGGTGTATGTGTGTGTGTGTGTGTGTGTGTGTGCACACGCGCATCAGTGTTTGGATAGGAGACCCAGCGTTCGCTGGGTTCCTGGCGTCTGGGTTCGATGGGCTCTTTACATTGGATACTTATACCGTCTCTGTTCACCCTCGTACAGGCAAAGGAGGGGAGAAAAGAATTTCTTTCTCCTCTCACGGTAAAAAGGATTTAACAGGCAAGGAAGATAAAGTAGGAAGTTAAGGCTTTGTTGTATTCCACATTGGCCCTTCCCTTTCCCCACTCCACAGACTATCAGTGTTTTGTGAGCACTTCCAGAAATTTCTATGGATATAGAGGGAAAAATATGGACACACTCTTTCCACAGACGAGAATCCTAACGTGCCAGTGACAGTCGTGTTGTAGATATTATTACAGAAACTTCTTTTCCTCAGTTTGCAATATAATTGGGATATTTGTAATATCAGTATAAATAGATTTACCTTATTCTTTGTAGAGGTTTCATGGCACTCCACGGCGTGGAACTACTGTAATAAATTTAGCTACTTCCTTATTCAACCCTGTAATATTTCTGTATGTTTCCTTGGACATTTTTCTAGGGATACATTTATAGAAATAAAATTCCTGGTTCAAAAATATATGCATGTTTGAAATTTAGATCCAACGAGAGTACATCAGTTTATCTTCCCACCAGTGAGAAATTTTCCTTAAAAAATTCATATTGTTTCAATTTTATGGGCAATAAAGACATTTAATTTTTCTCTTACTTTTTTTTCTTTTTAAATAATAAGTGACATCGAGCATCTAGAAGAGGTCATTTTATAAACGTTACTGAGATTAGGGCTCTTTCCATTGTATTGGTGACATCCTAAACCGTTTCTATACTTAGGGTCACCCAAGAAGCCAGAGCGGAGGCTGCAGGCAGCATGAGTTTGAACGAACTTTGGCTGCTCCCTCAAGCAGACTGATTACTGAGAAAACATCAGAAGCTTCACCCGCGTGACTCATCACCCAAATCCAACAGAGGTAATAGAATAACTCACATTGCACAGCCTTTGGCTGTTGAGTCGGCCGTGTGAGGTCAATGGTGCCCACTTTCTCTGCAGGATTTTGCTTTGGGAAAAAGATTTATTGGTTAGTCTTCACATTACAATGTAGCCAGGGGCTTTGGGACCTGAATCTCTATATTCAGAAGCATTGAGAAAAATTACTTAACATCTTGGCCTCAGGTAACAATATCTACTTCATGGAGCTGGATCAGGCATTCAATTCTATGGGGATATACTGCTGTCCACCGCAGTAACTATCCTTCATGTCATTTCATTATTTTCCGAGGCTTTACTTTGTTTTGGATTGTGAGAAAGCTTATGGCCAGAGAGAAACCAAAGTGGATATTTTAAGAGGCATATAAAAGCATGGCTGGCCATGCAACTGGATTATTAGCTGCTCAATGGGCAACTTCACAGATGTAATGTTACCTGGCTTGGGTTTACACTCTCTAATTGTGATTAAAATTTTTTTTTTCCATGACAGATAGTCTGAATGGTCTATATTCTCTAAACATTTCTTGCTTTACTCTTTTATCAGAGTCCACTCTTAACATTCAGTGGATGGTCTCCACAGCCAAGCAGAGGTTATGCCCTGCTGCGGCCTCTGTAAGGGAATTCACGTTTTTTCTCCTTTTCCTCTCAGCCTGCCGGAGTGTTTTAGAGTCTCCCCCACACCTTTCTTCTCTCGAAGACATTTTCAAGTTTAGTCATATATTTTTAAAGAGTCAGATAATGTTCAGGTAATGCAATTTTGGGATCCTGCAGACTTTCAAAGAAGTGCAAAGAATTAAAACAACCCCTTATATACAGAGGCATCTACCGTGTCTACTTGAGACGTACAGCTACCCATTTGCTAGTTATTATAGAATTGCTAATGTTACCTATTTTTCAAAGTCATTAAAATAAACTTGGTTGAAAGTAATGTTATTTACTAAAACAATAAGGCGGAATAAGGCATAGATCTCTTCACATTGGTTTAAATTTGAAGTATATGGAAAAGTATTTGAAGTTTTATGGAAAATGGGACATTTTGAAGATTAGTCTTAACAGGAAACTCTTTTCCTGTGTAAATATCTTATAACCTTACACTATGTAATATCGGAGTTTTTCCTGACAATTTGTGTTTTTGAGAACTATCCATCCCAGGTGAAATGTACTGATGTGAAGATTTCTTAGCTTTCATTGTGAATGTTCAAACCCCTCCACCCCCGAAATCATGTATATGATAGTATTTTTTGTGGAACATCTAGTCCGTTCAAATGGAATTATCTACTTCAACATTATCATGAAAGAACACTTAAAAAAACCCCAATAACTTGCTTGCAATTGTGGTAATGAGCTTTTACTGATCAGTTAGCAAATACCAAAGGCATACTCACTGTCTGTACCTGTGCAGTCAATAGTAGATTAGTATTTTATGTGGTGTAAGAAAGGATATTTTAAAAATGCATTAAGTTGTTCTTACTGAAGGTCATGAGAGCATTGCATAAGCTCTAATTCCTGCCAGCGAGAGAACCATTTGTAGAGTGTTCACTTCAAACAGGTTTACTGAAGCTGTGTTCTCACGCAGCACGCTAGGTCCAGAGCAGGGGGTGGCGCACGAGAGGGGTGAAAAGGGTAGGAAAGCACACTGCCTTAGGGATGCTACAAGTCTGAGGATAGGGGAGCACAGAGAGGCAATCATGTAAATAAGTAACAATAATACAGAGAAGAATGAGAAGTAATCATCAAAGGTGAAATGACAATAGTATGTGATATCAGTACTGTCTACACTAAGTGCCCATTATTTGCTAAGGACTTAATTCCGCCCCCCAGTGGGTGTTAGGTCATCTCCCCAACATCCATTTCCCTCTCTTTTCCCACCTCACACTTACTGTCTAGTTTACGGGCAGAAAGATATTTTACAGGGTTTGCAACCCCCTCTTCTGTGCTGTAGTGATTGGTTCATTTGAACAGGTCTGAACCAATTAAGGATTTTTCTGTTCCAGGCAATGGTTCAGGAATGGGTTTATTAATCACATCTGGACAGTGGAACATGAGAGGTTTCTGAGACTGTCTGGAAAAATTCTTCACTATTCTGGAAGAGCTTTTTGAAGCAATCATTTTGTTTTGAAGTGATCTCTTCATCTCTTTTGTTTTGGATGGGGAATCCTATAACCCAGTGGTAGCCTCTTCCAACCATGAGGGAGAACCAACCTTAAACTCAATCTGACCCATTAGAAGGCAGAGCAGAGGGAAAGAGAAAGGAATAGGTCCTTGGTCCTGTACTGAACCACTGGATCAAACCAAACCTGAAGCCTACATTTCCCATGGAATTTGAGATAAGTGAGCTAATAAAGCACTTAGGTTTTTTATCCCAGTCTGAGATGGGGTCCATCTTACCACCAATCACTCTAAATTATACCCAGGAGGTTTTTTTTTCCAATCTCATTACAACCTTATGAAATAGATGATATTATTGTCATCATTTTATGAGTGAAAAAACTGAGGCCCAGAAAGGCTGAATAGTTGGTCCTGAGCCTCAGAAGTAGTAAGCGGCAAAGCCCATACTTTGCACCACACTCCCAATCACTGTATCTTCCCACTTTGCCAGCTTTGGGGATGCAGAGACAATGTCAGCACACTCTAGGAAACTCAGCGCAGTGCTGGAAGCCCTGGGTCTGGGTCTGCAGGTGAAACTTAAATCAACAAGCGATGAAGCTGAAGCAGCAGCTTGAGGAGATAAAGTAGTTGAGCCTGGGCTCTGGTCCCAGCTTGGTCTCTCAGAGGGATGAGAAAGGACAGGACCATTGGGACAGCTTGGGGATCCCCCAAAGGTTAGAAAACAAAGAGCAAGATCAGAAGAGGATGGTGTAACTAGATGGAGGAAGTTAAAAGGAGGGAAGACTCCTTGAAAGGACGCGGTACAACAGTGGAGGAAACAGCAATACAGAGATTGAGACTGACCTAGGTCTAGTGACTAAAATATTGGGATGATGGGATTAAGGTTGGGTTGGGGGGAAAAGATGACATCACCAGGATCTCTATACATTTAATGGTTCAGTATGACCATTTCCAGGGAAAAGCCAGGTTTCAGTTTAGGAGGGAGGTAGAGGAGGTGTTGCCAGACATGTTGGGTGAGCGTGTGTGTTCAAGAGAGCACAGCGAAGGGTCCTAGGGGGATCGAGGGAGACAGGGAGGATGGTGGGGCTGGAGAGAACACAGATGTGGGAGGCAAGTGGGCGGGAAGCAGGTGGGTTTTGGCCAATGGAAAAAAGCAGAGAATTGTGGGAAGGGAAGAAGTCATTTCTAGATGCAACTGCCTCCCGGGTTGCATTTCCATCTGTTGATGTGGACCCTGGTTCATGGGGTCCATGTCATTATGGATGAATATGAGACATTCACACGGATTACGGAATCTGGTAGAAGAAAAGGGATAGCATGGCTTTTCTCTCAAGGGGAGCAAAAGCCTTGCTTGGCCCTCCTTCCAATGAGCTTTTATTGTCTTATTGGGCTCACACAAGAAGGTCCTCATTAACTATGCACAGGCTTGCTTTAGGTGGTTACCTTATACAGAAAACAAAGGAGAGGACGCTGGTAATCAAGGCACAGAAGAGGGATATTTGCAAATGAAAAGGCAAAAGTGGTAGGACTGGTTACACTCATCCTTGGAAGGTTTAGCATGGTTTTTTAGGAAGTTGCTTTGCAGTAAATGTCCTCAATTCATGGTGAGGGAGTTTCAGCAAAAAGCAAGACTCATAGCGGCCTAGGTTCATTGCAGGCCTGATTCCCCATGGGAGAACCTATCCATGGGCGTGGGTCCTGTGCATCTCCCAGTGGGAGCTGGGCCCACGCCACACAGAACAGTCTGCTAAAGTCTTTGGGCCCTTTCACAGTCCTGACTTCCTGTGCATCCTGTCCTACTAGTGGAAGGCGACTGGGGTGGCTCTGGCGACCTGGCAAATGGCACGTGATGTTAATATTCACAAACATGTGCAGGCGGCAGCCCTCTAACAACAACGGTGACATCAACAGTGGTGGCGGCAACGGCAACAGCCTTAGCAATTTGTAATTGTCCCCTCTGGAGAAGAGCAGCACCGTGTATTATTTTTTAATAATCAGTCACAAATTAACTAATGGCTACAATTCTTAAACCTGTTTTTCCCTGTAGCTTGTCATTATCTGCAGATGTCAAAACAAGTAAGATAAATGGACTAGATTTCCTTCAGATGATTGTCAATAATTGTTATTCTAAAACAATTAAAAATTGTATGAGTCTGACAGCAAATGCTCCTTCTTGGGTTGTTACTTTAACTTTTTTTCTTTAAAATTTGCATATCGGGTAGAGATTTTTAGACTCTGCCTTGCTTCTTTTCTGAATCATCAAATTCAGTGGTTTTTCCCAAAGAACTGGCTGAAACTCACAATGGGGGTGTAATTAAAATCACAAATTTCCGGTCCGCACCTTAGAGATGTGGATTCATCAGGGCTGGACCGGAGCCCAGGAACCTGCATTTTAACTACTCTTCCCTGGTGACTCTGATGCAGGGGCACTCGACAAAGCTGTGAGGAGCGGCTCACGTCTTCCTGCTGAGCTGGTGGTGGGAGCTCAGCATAGGGAGGTGTCCCTGTCTGCTCTGAAAGCTGGTTTAAATCTTTTTTTCCTTTTCTTTTTGTAAGTATATTTTATTAACTATGCTATTACATTTGTCCCAGTTTCCCCCCCTTTCCCCTCCTTTTCTGCTTGGTACCCCTCTTTCCTCCTGCAATCCCCCCTCCCATAGTTCATGTCCATGGGTCATGCAAACACCCTATTTTGCTGTGTATAATGCACATTTTTTTCCCCAAATGTTTGAGGGGAAAATAAGGATGTGCATTATACCTGGGTATAATAATTACATACCATGGGTATAATAACCCTGTGTATAATGTACACAAAAACATGGGTGTGCATTATATATGGCAACTTGTTTGGGACTCTGTGCTTCCTGGACTTGTATGTCTGTTTCCTTCACCAAATTAGGGATATTTTCTTTCATTATTTTTTCAAATAAATTTTCAGTTTCTTGTTTTCTTCTTCTCCTTCTGGCATCCCTATGATTCAGATGGTGGCACTTTTGGAGATGTCCCTGAGTCTCCTTATTCTCTCCTCATTTTTTTGAATTCTTGTTTCTTCCTTCTCTTCCAATTGAATGTTTATTTCTTCCTTATGTTCCAAATAAATTATATGAACCCTGGCTTCCTTCCCTTCACTGTTGGGTCCCTGTGGATTTTTCTTTATTTCACTTAATGTATCCTTCATTTCTTCCCATGTTTTTGCTGCACTCAGTGAGTTCCTTATCACCAGTGTTTTGAACTCTGCATCTGACAATTTGGCTATATCCATTTCATTTAGTTCTTTTCCTCATTTTTTTTCTGTTCTGTCATTTGGGCCATCTTTCTTTATCTCCTCAATTTGGGAGCCTCCCTGTGTTTGTTTATGTGTATTAGATAGAGCTGCATTGACTCTCTGTCTTAGCATACCTGTTAAGTTCTATGGGGGAGAGCCTTAGGTATTTGCCAGCTTTACCACTTTGTGGTGTATGTTGGGGGGAAGGGTCAGAGAGGGGACAATACCGCTGCCTGGCTGCTGGAGGCTTGCTTGGCACTTGTTCCATTTCCAGTCAGTTCGCCCACTTCCCCTATGCAATTGGCATTCTTCTAGCTGTCACCCTGGTGGTGGTTCCTAGAGTGGGTGGGTTTGTGTACGTTACAGTACGTGTGGGCCCTTTAAGTGGACTCTCCTGAGACACTGGCAGTTTCCTCCACTGCCCCAACCCCCACTAGTTTTTATAGCCAGAAGCTATGACGCTTTATTTTCCTGGGGCTGGAACCCTGGGCTGCACAGTCTGGCCTGGGACTGGGGTCACTTGCTCCAAGGATATCTCTCATGATTTTTATCCACCACATGTGAATGTTGGGCCACCTGTTCTGCCAGCTGCCACCACCTCACTGCTGCCACACCATGTCCTCCTCTCCACCCCAGCTCCTTCTCCGTCCCTCCTACCTGGCTGGCTTCTTTGCATTCTTGGCTTCTACACAAGTTGATTTTCTGGCAGTTCTGGGTTTATTGTTTTTTGTTTTTTTGAAGTTAGTTGTGATCCTTCTTGTGGTTGTGCAAGGAGGCAAAGAGTATCCTCTGCCCCCCAGGCCTCCATCTTGACTGGAAATTAAAAAAAAAAGCTAAATCTTTTTTCTAATCCTCATTTTTCTCCTCTTTACCACGAACTTTTGCCCTTTCACTTTGGCTCTGAATGAAGACCTATCAGCGAGGAGCTGAGCCTGGTCCTAAGGTGAAGAAAGGGGACCGCTACTAGACAGAGAGCCGAGCACAGAACGTGCAGACAGCGAGCTCCTCGGAAACGGCTGGTCTTACGCTGGGCGCTAATAGGAAAAGCACAAGGCAGCACAAAGGAAAGGCGTCTGTACATCTGTGTTGTCTGTTGGGGGCACTGAGCAGAAAAAGTAGGCGCTGTTATTTGTTTCCTATCTGCCTTTCCTTCTTGAAAGTCAGTAAGGTGGGGTTGGGCGGGGATGGAGGTTAGGGAAAGATTTTTCCTTGTTAGCATCGCCCCTCTGCATTCAGTGTCTCCTCTGTGCACAGGTGACACAGAAACTTGGTGAAATGGTCAAGAGTTAAGGCGTGCTCTAAGTTTCGTGTGCATTCCACAAAAACTGTTACCCATCCAGTGTTTTGGCGTGATAGGAGTTTCTAGTTTCAGAATGATCATTGAACGGGGAACTGTGGGTAGGAGTAAATACTTTAACTCCTGTTTCGTGTTGGAGAAGGTCATCAAGTGGATGTGACTGCTGTTGGCCTGTGGGCTGGACCCCGTCAGTCAGAGGCTCCTTGCCCCCACCCCGTCCTTGGAATGCCCGTTCGGCCCACTGTTCCCACAGCCAAAGCTCTTTCAAGGATGCAACCTTGAGAGAGCAATTTGCTGTTGAGACCATCTGGACATACATATGGGACTGAACCAGCTAATGCTTCTACACAAACTTGTAAGGTTCTGGCAGGTGAGTACAGACATCCACTTGTCTTGTGGCCGCCAAGACAAGCTTTGCTTGTAAGTTCCCTTGCTTATTCAAATAGCCACCTGCCAGTCTAAAGAGGTCTGTCCCTGTCTTCAGTCTCTCCTTGCCCTCTGTACGCGGGGACCAGTAATTGAACCAATAGCTTGGATTATGAATGCTCCCCAAAATTTCTTGGAAATTCTTAATGTAGTTCTTAATGCAGCAATGCCAACGGGCTTTGATTGTTTTGTTATAGATTGCAAGCTGGCAGCCCTGGGCCAAATTCATTCTTTTAACATTTTTACTGCTTAGCAGCACTGCATTTTTAAAAAGGAATGTCACCAGTGAAAACAAAGAGTCAAAGAAACAAACAAACAACCAGGGCATTTTCACATAAAAATCCATATTTCTGGCTTTTCTGGAAAAATCCCCAAACTCACAGCAATATTGGCCAGGCAGCAGGGAGCAGGTGCAGGATTTGTCACAGCCCCTACCTGGTCCTCCCTACTTTGCTTGCACTTCGGAAGCACTGGAGTGCGTGACCTCGGACTCGAGGACACAGGCTCTGGACTCAGACTGCCTGGGCACAAGTGCCCACTCTTCTGTGTGGGGCCCACTCTTCTGTGTGTGCTGTGAAACTCCCGGCATGGGGGCGAATCCTCTTTGTGTCGTTTCTCATCTGAAAAACAGGGCTGATGATCGTATCTAGATTGCTGGAATGTTAAGAGAGTTACAGTAAGAGACGTGAGACGTAAGTACACACAAAGGCTGTAGATCATGGTTAGTGTCCATGGTAGTTCACCGATGAGACCATTAGTACTGTTGTTAGATCAGCTGACTGAGGCGCTCCATTAACAGCCTGGGCTATTATTACATGTGATCTCAGCCACTCACAGAGAGGATAAATACTCACCAAGTAAGTGGTTGAAGATTTTTTTGACTGTTGTTTCCTGTTACATACGAGAATATTTAAAAAATATATTGAGTGTTACTGCTTGCTGGATGAAGACAGGGGTGAGATAAAAGAGAATAAAGCAATATGCTGATCTTTTTATTATAAAAACTTTCAAAAATGCAAAAAAAGATAGCCAAATGAACATTTGTATAACCTCAATGTAGATTCCAGACTTGACATTATTATCACATTGCCCTATGAACTATTAGTTCCCCCATTTTAATAAGGGCTCTAAAAACTAGAGAGATTAAGAAAGTTGATCAAGGTCACATAAAGCATTTGTTCAACACTCTCATTTTGGAAGTATGGGCTGATTACGTGTTTTTCAAGGACCTGTGTAAGCAGTAATTTATTAGAAATTATTTTTAGACATTGAATTTAAATGGCTAAAAATTCTTGGTTGCATAACCTTGTTGCATAAATTATTGGTTTTCAGACTTTTAATGATCGAATCTGCCTACTGAAATATCTTTTTTTTAAAGACCCACTTAAGCTAAGGAAGTGACTTTCTTTTTTTTTTAAGTAACTTTTTTTTTTAGATTTTATTTATTTATTTTTAGAGAGGGAAGGGAGGGAGAGAGAGAGAGAGAAACATCAGTGTGCGGTTGCTGGGGGTCATGGCCTGCAACCCAGGCATGTGCCCTGACTGGGAATCGAACCTGCGATGCATTGGTTCACAGCCTGCACTCAATCCACTGAGCTATGCCAGCCAGGATGAAATATCTTTTTTTTTCTATTGCAAAGGCTCCTACTATGTGCAGACCTCAGAGCCTGGTTTGCCTCCCTTGTAAGATGTTATTGCCTGAGCCAGAGAAAGTTCAGGTTATTAAAGAAAAATTAAGTGATGTCTTGTGTGACTAAGCCTTATGTTAGTTGCTGAGGCAGGGGCTAATGCCTGTTAGTATTTTTCAGCTCTCTGCGTAAGTCACGTCTGTGCCTGATGTGGCAGTGGGCAAGAAAAAGATAGAATGTACAGACAGAACAAATAATTTGTCAAACATCTTATTCTAAGCATAAAAAAGTAATTAGGGTAAGTTATATTGTGTCCTGCATTTCATATGGAAACTTCATTAAAGGCAATAAGGCTTTGATTAGCTTCCCCTCTAAAGAGAACGTTCTGCAGGCAGAGTGCTGGATGCCTCCTGGCCTGAGTTCGCGTTGCCCTGGGAGCCCGTGGATGGCTACTAATCCATCCTCCTTAATGGGAAAAGCCCGCAGGCTGTGCGGTTTGATGGCTGGCACCCGCGGATGTGCTTGAGTTTCAGAAAGCTTCCAAAATTTGCGGTATCAGAAAAGGATTTTTGGTGAGAGTAATTAGTAATAATAAGTAGTAAGAGTAATCGTTTTTGCTATTTCACTTTGGGCTGTTACTGCAACCTTGTAATAGCCACATTGGTTATAAATCAAATGGTGATGGTTATTTGCCAGGTGAGGAGCACGAACATTAGAGCAGTAACTTGGCCGAGTAACTCCACTGCTCTGTGCAGAGATGGGATTGAACCCCAAGTCTGCCTAAGCTTCCGGTCCTTTTCTCTGACTGATTATGCTTTGTTGTGCCTTTTTCTTCTTCTTTTTTTTAGTATATGTGCTGCCGAAGGGAGCACTTCTTTTTTTTTTTTACAGTGCCTTAAATGAAACATAAATGGAATATTTACTTAAATATTTAGCCTTTTTAAGCAAAAGTTTGTTCTAATTTTCTAAGTCATAATTATGCTGTCAAGTACATAGGAAATTATAAGTACAAGAGAAGCTGTAGGTGCAAACAAATGAGAAATAAAAATACCTATTTTGTATTCATAATGATCTTATCAGGGAAGAAGTGGCGTACTCATATTGGATCATTTGAAAACAGTTGAATAAAGGGGTTATTGTAAGAGTATGGCTTAGTGTCTCGGCCTTCCCAGGCTGGCACAACAATACCGCAGACTGGACGAAATTTAGTGTCTCACAGGCTGGAAGTCTGAGGTCAAGTGGCCAGCATGGGGTCGTGGCGAGGGCGCTCCTCCTGGTTTGCCGAGGGCTGCCTTCTTACTGTGTCCTCATATATGACTTTTAGGAAGACACAGTTCCCTCGAGAGCAGTTCAGGGAACCACGATGGATAGTGAGGTACCCTGGGGCTGGAAACGTGAGGGAGTTACCACTCTTAAACCTGAAGGAAGTGGGGAGGGTTTGGCCACCCCTCTGGGCAGAGGGAGAGTGGGTGTGGTGAGGGCCACGAGACGGGAGCTGTAACCCGGGTGTGGAATGCAGCCAGCCGGCGGTACGCCCTCCCAGAAGCAGCAAGGACTTCACTCTCTCGCCTCCCTCTGCGTTTGTCTTGTGCTTCCCAGTCAGTGGGGGACCCTCACTGGAAGCCAGTGGGAAGGAAGTCCATCCATGTGTAGGGGAGGAAAAACAACTTTTCCTCTGCTCTTCTGAGTTTTTAGCCAAGACCTCTGTAATAAAAGAGATTAAAACAAACAAACAAACAAACAACCCCTCCCCCAGAAGTTTATAAACATGTACACCTTATATATACATGCAAGATACCCAGGGAAAATGAGGAGCTCCCAAAGGTGTCTTAGAATTCACACTTAAATACCATCTTAATGGGGAGAGGGGAGGGAGGATGTAGGTCTCTTATGGGAGAGTAAATGATTTTTAGGAAGGATGAGTGGGCCCTTAGAAGAATGGATGGGAGATATGATGGTTGGGGATTGAGTTTGTCTGGGTGTGGTGTCAACTTTTAGTGTCTTCTGTGGTAAAAGTCAGCCTTCCTTGGTCGATGGAAGTCCATGGAGGGGACTGCGACAGTTGAGCTCCTTTTGGAGATGTGTCTTTAGGGCAGATAAGGGGTGTTCAGAGAAAGCCCCTCTCTGTATTTGCTGTTTTTCAAGTACCTATAGCTCAATGCTGTCAATAAACCAAAGTGGCGCATTTTGGGATGGCGCTTCCTAGGAGCCTATAGTCCTGTTTGGGGTGGATATTTTTCTGTCCTTCCCACGTCAACTTCTAAAGACATAGGGCAGGATGGAAAAGGAAGGGGAGTGGACTTGGAAGGGCAACGATATCAAAATGTACCTGCTGTCCACTAACCACTTTATCTAAAACGGACCTTCATCTCTCTTTCCTCCTGTTACTCTCCCACGTGTCATAGGTTCTGTCTCCCAGTGGGAAGTTACCTTTTTATTTATTTGTTTTTTTGTGGCTCCCTGCACGAATAGGTTTCTCAGGGCAGGGACTTCTGTTGTTGGGGTCACTGCTCTGGTCGTAATCTTTTTATTTAGGTACCTGCAGAAATTGCATTTTGCTGCCCAGTTGTGGTTAGATGGGGTCATAGGGCCTGCTTTAACCAATGAGTTGTGAAAAAGTGAGAAAGTCACTTCAAGGCAGAAATGACGAATCACTAGTGCAACACACTCCAGAACTATTTTTTCCCGCTGTCAGAGTGACCAGCAACATCAGAGATGGGGGCACCGAGGAGCGAGCAGACTGGGGACGGCAGCCATGCGGTACAAAGGGGAAATAGACCTTCAATTTTATGTCAGTAGAATTGTTTGTAGCAGAAAATAATGTAGCTCTATTCTGACAGATCCTTAGTTGTGCAAAGAATGAATAAATGTGTCCCTTTTAATTTGAGCGGAAGATTTGTGGAGCCTGTGATTACCCAAGTAGCTAATTTACATAGTTTTGAAACTTTACCTTGTCAATAGGTCCTTGTCATGACCTTAACATTCATAAGTTTAATATTATATTCTGTCTCACCGTGCAAAGATTTCTAAATATAACTCTCATTAATGCCAACGCTCCTTTGCATATTGGAATGACATTCTGGCCCTTGAAACTGTAAGTCTGAGCGAGAACGGCACATGAAAGGCAGATCAGGATCAGGCCGGCGGTCTCTCCTGGGAGGACAGGAACTAATTTGAGTTTTGAATTCATCCTTTTGATGTCCTATTATTCCCAACAATAGTGAGTAATTTTAAGATGGAGACTTGCAGCTGCCTCGGCCTGTTCTATTCTCATGTCTAGTCCACTCTTATTATTCAAATGTGACTCTCTTTCATTACTTTTATTTTTTGACAAATCGGCCTATAGACGTGTACGCTGCTTCATCCTGAATGTTAAGCAGGGAAAAGGGGGCTCTTAGCACAGCAGATGTATAAAAAGTGTGAAAAAATTGAAGATGTGTGCATCAAAGCCAAGATCGTGTTTTAATTGCTCATTGTAGTTCATCTTACTTTGGGTAAAGCTATTTTTTATTTTATAGGTTTAAATTTAAAGCAAACTAATACAAATAGTAATGAGTTACAACTGTTGACCAGTTTTTTTTTTTTAATTTGGGAGGGAATTCTTTTGGGGCTATAACAAAGATACAACCTTTATCTGTCAGTTCCAATAAAGAACTTAGAAGTCTACCGCCTATTCCAAAGCAGGGAAAAGTGAGATCATGTGAATATGAATTAATTTCTCTTTTGTCCGAAGTGTTCAAAGATCAGCACTTAAGTACCCAGCCCAAGAATCAAATATGCACCCAGGCAGAGATTTTCGGAATAAGCTCTAGGATATACAAAATATAAAAGTATTTTTCTAAATGAAGTTATTACTGAGGATGAGTGGATGTGTGCTTCCAAAAAGGATAATCCAAGGAAACTTGGGTAGAGGAGCTGTCAATCATACAGGGAGAAATCTGCCATTTTGAGCAGTTCTGGGAATTCTAAGGAAACTTTAGGCTGATATTTTTCTATTTCCTTACAGTACGTTCTATTCTTGTTATTACAATAATTACTGTAATCACATCAGCATGGTATGAAAGACTCCTGCTGTTAATTGTGAAGAAAAAAGGGAACACTTTGTTATATTTTTCTCTAATTATTAAATATTATATTTGCAAATCTAGAATCTTCTTCCAGATGAGGAAAAATGCCCCATTATTTGCAGAATGTCATCTGGCTGGGGACAGTCTTTTATAACCCCTCGGAACCTCCACTCTCTAATCTGTTTCATGGGAAAAAACTCCTCTCATCTGACACGTTGTAGGAGGAAATGAAATGATGTACATGTAGGTGCTTTGTAAACTGTAAATGATGGAGTAATTTCCCATGGTGATTATCATTGGGAACTTAGCAAGAAATAAAAAAAAAGATAGAACCTTGAATATTTTAATTTTTTTATAGTAAGCTAAAGTGTAACTTTTATTTTACTTTCTGACATGGATGTGAACATTTCTACTCCTTAAGAAAAACAATGTTTTGAAGAATTATTAAGGCCTGCGTGGTCTATTAAGTTCTGTTTTGATTTTAAATTTAAATTGGCTTGCTGTTTGCAGTAAGTTAGATAAGAGTCTCAGTTCCTATGGTGTAATCCCCTGGAGTCTAGGAGCAAATATTATCTAGACTTCCTTTCTGGGACCCCTCTTTGCTGTTCTTACAGCTGTAGATGCTTTAACCGTGGCATTTATTTCAGGATATTGAAACAATTTGCCTGCATGTCAGATGCTTCCTCTAAACTGAGAACTCCCCAAGGCCAGGGTCTATATCTGTTTTAACAACGTCTCAATGCCAAGCAACTCGCAGTAATTGCAACATTGCTACTACTAAATGAATGTTTGCTGAATTTAAATAGAGGCTATTTACTTCTTGGCTCTATATTTCTCCAAACATATTTATTATTGTTTCCATTCGTTTTGAAAGTTAATACTGACTTTTCTACCTAACTAATTTATATTGATAGAAGAAGACTTGATTATTAGATCAGGCTTTTTGGGTTCTGTCTTGACCAAGTCAGAAAGGTAAATATCAAATCTATTAGTAATGATTCAAAGTACTTTTAAGTGTATCTTGATGAAAATTTTAAATAATTTAAAGTTATTTAAAAATAATTACTAAGCAGAATGTGAGAACTATTAACTTCCCTCTTCCCTTCTCCCAACCTCATCTCTTTTCGCAGAGAGAACCCCTGGCATCAGTTCGGTATCTGTCTTCCCACACATTCTTCGTTGCGTTTGGAATCTTGTGTGTGTATCCACATGCACCCTGTCCACACGAAGAATGTTTACATAAATATCATACTACAAAGATTGTTTTGGAATCTGCCTACCTCTCTCCTCTTTTAATTAACAGTGTATCTGGGACCACTTTCCAAATCAGCATATGGACGTTTGTTTTATGATTTTAAAGGGCCGTATTGCATCAGTAACATAGCGCAATCATAATTAATGTGTGCATCTCCCTGTTGATGAAATGTTGATGTTGGTAGGAGCGAAAAAGAAGGCAATAATATTTTTGAACATGGGTCTTTGTAGATAATCAGAATTCTGTAGCATATATCCACAGAAAGAGAATTACTAAGTGCAAGGATATGCACATAAAATAAACGTTACATTACCCCCTGCAAAGGCTCTACCAATTTTCACTTCTATCAGTGTGAGAATGTTTATCTCCATACCATTGGCAACAATGGATGTTGATTACTTATTTTTACTTTCTACCAACAAATACTCTTGTAAAAATAATTCTCGCGTCGTAATTTTATTTGCATTTTCCTATTACCAGTAAATTTATTTTTAAGGATAAAAACTCTCCTAACTTTATCAACAATCCTCTGTGCTTGCTTTGGTCCTTTTATTAGGATTTGAATCATTACTTAAAGATAATTCAGGCATTATCAAATTGCATTATTTTTAAGGGGGGATGCTAAGAATAGTGATTTGTAGAGCGCTTAGTCATTCTTTAGTCATTTAAATCTTTGAATTATTAGGCTCTGTAAACTTACGGAAAATCTAAAGAAGATTCCCAAGAACTTTCTCCATATTCAAGCCGCTTTCCATCTTCTAGAAATCCTGCCCTCTGGTTGGCCATTATGGTTGGTTCATTTAAAGCCAGGTGGTCCTTTCTGTTAGAAAACTTTGATAACTGTATGTGATAGCAGAAAAAATTAATGACTGTTGTCATTTACTGAGCCCCTATCTAATTGTGAGCACTTAGAAAGCATTATTGCATTTCGTTTCCCAAGGTCTCACTGTAAGCAGGTGTCTGACCCTGGAGCTATGATTCTTCCGTGGCTTCTTTGTCATCTCTCATTCTAGTCTGTTTGCTCTAATTCATACCTCGTAGGTATTTCTTAGTGGTTCAAGCTTAGGACAGGGAGTAAGGCATCTACAGGTTTTGTCAAGAAAATGTGACTAATCATAGTCCTTCAACCCGGTGTCTATCAGCTTTTGTCCTCTGGGCTTCAATGAGAGCATGAAGGCATACAGAAAACGAGTGAGCTACTCATTTCTCAGTTCTCCTAAGGATAGTACAGGAGTACCATTTCAGATGCATGGAGGAGTTCATTCATTATGTGTGATGCGTGTCTAGGGCCATCAGGTTTAATCCTGTCATGGAATCCCGATTAAGAAAGGCTGGTAGACTGTCATCTTCCACAAGTCTCTGTCACTTGTGCTCAGTGTTAATTGTTTGAACTTTTAAAACAGACAGACATGAAAAGTGACTTCCAGTACCTATGAGATCACATTTCTGTGACTTTTTGATACCTAGATGTCACTCAAGTAATAAGTTTATTTAAGAATACACTCATTGTTCTACGAATTACCTGATATTGATAATTCCAGTTGGCCAATATGTTAAGAAAGCTTTATTTCACTTTCAACTCCCTCCTGCCTGCTCTAGTCAGAATGTAGGATTTCTGACGTTCCACTGGACCACAACCATGCCATAGTCTTCTGGGATTTTGCCAGAGGCTGGGTAGTAGTTAAAAGCTACAGTGTTTTTTTTTTTTTACCTACTCATAATTTCTTATATTAGTTGATTGAGCTGAATGACTAAACTTGAGTTGATCTACAAGACTGTATAGGTTCTGATGTTGGTTCTGCTGAATGTGTCTGTATAGGGAGAGCAGCTGTCAGGAGGGGTAGGTAAACACTGTCTGTAGTAAATACTTTTGGCTTCCGTCATAACTACTGAGTAGTTACTTCCGTCATAACTACTGAGCTCTGCCTTTGCAGCACATGGGCTGTCATAGACAGTATGTGAAGGACTGGATGTGCTTGTTGTGTTCTAATAGGACTCTATTTGCAGAAACAGGTGGTAGACTGCTTGTCCTTTGCTCATCCCTGCCCCAGTAGAAATGACAGTAAGAACTGGAAAATTCTCAATATAATGCAATTTTCTACAGCGTTAATTTTCCTGTAACCCATAAACGGAATTGCAGGAGCCAGGCGCTTCCTAAGATCAAACACTCAGAGTTAATTCGGAAAATGGCCCTTATTTGTTTTATTGAATGTACTCTCTCAGTCAGGCTCTGTCATAAGTAGCATCTTTGTGTTATTTCTTTAAACCATTTCTCCAGCCCTGTAGATAGACATTGCCATCACTACCCTTTAAAGGGCCGGAGAGAGAGTAAACACAATGTCCCTGTGTTCACAGCTGGTTAGTGACAAAGTGTAGACTTTTTCTCAAGCCTATTGACTTCAAAACTCTTTTCACTAGAACATTCTTTTTCCTAGGTGGCCAAGAAGATTGAAATAAATGAGGAGATCTATTATTCTCTGCATGATAGCTAGCTTCATGATTTGAGAAAGGAGCATTTTTGAAAGCAATAATAACACCAACAGCAACATGTAGAAAGCAAATAAAACCCCAGGCTGTAATCTTCTAGGGTGAAAAAAATAAGTACATCATCTCTGAATGGTCATGAAAGTGCGGACTAGATATAATCCAGAAGAGTGCTCAGGGAACAGAGGGGTTTGCGCCTCTTGTGTGGAGGGGAGATGCTCCCATTGAGAGACCTGAGTCTTCATGACAGATGCCCGGTGAGCACGTTCCAGGCTTCTGGCTGCTTGCAGCATTGATGGTGCGCCTTTGAGCTCTGGCCCTTTAAGGCACAGAACAGCAAACCAGGAGGGCTTCTTTTATTCTGTATGCAGAATTACTTGAAAAGTTTGGTCTATGCTGACGGCCCCTTCCTGCCTTAAACTGAAGGTAATTAAGGATACCTCTTTTAAATCTCACTGCCTTCTAGTTTAATTTTGAAGAATGAGATGATGGTATCTTTTACTTATAAAAATAGGAATCAAACTCTAGTGGTGAAGAGCTTTGTAATCCCTCAAACTTGTTCAATAAGGGCAGTTTGTCACTAATACCATGATAGTCTTCCCCACTCCCTGTAACTCAGGCTCCGTAAGGCTCCTGGGTAAACAAAAGCAAACATGGAGATCAGACTGGCTCCTAGAACCTTGGTGGACTAACTTTGAACTTGATAACAACAGGAGATCAGGCTGATTTTAGGCATAACTCAAAGAAGAAACATTTTAGATAGAGTTTGTAGGTGACTTCCTAAGCCATGAAGACAAGGTTTCCTAGTCTCCTTGTTTTCCGCATCCTTACTCCAGTTTCCATAACAACGCACATCCCTTGAGAACCGGAGTAACTAATAAGAAGGCCTTTTCAGCTAGCTTCTGATGTTTGCTTTTCAGGGAACCTTTGCTCTTGTTGACACTCTGTGGTCTACAACACTGCCAATTAAATTTTAGTGACCAAGTATCCCAGGCTCCCCAGTGCCTAATGCAATAATAATATTTTAAGTTTCTGGGGTTGCGACTGCAGTGTTAATAAACATCAATAGAAACATTCTTATTGTCTTCGGATGTGTATAGGGTAGAAGAAAAACATGCCTTTCATCAGCTTATTTCAACCTTAGAAAGAAGAAAAACAATCTTATTTGTCTTCTTGATGGATGTAAAAAATGATCATAAATGTTCAAAAAGGATTCTGCAGTGTTTTGTCTGAGACAACAATGATTTCAAAACCCTCACAGTTGATCAGTTTCTTGGTTAGGACAGAGAAAAGATGCCAAATGTGAGTATTTTAGTTTTCTGACTTTTAGAACTAGTCATTCATTTTTTATGTTAATATCAGGACTCGGAGATGTCAACATTCATAGTTTCCCCCATTTACCGTCTGCTTTACATGTTGTTCATATAGAGCGCCATGAAATTTAGTACTCAGTGACAGGCGTGAGATCTTGATCTTATTATTATGTCATAGTTTTTCAGTTGCTCTTTAAAACCTCCGGTCTCGCTTGTCTTCTTTAGCCAGTTTTGTTCTTAAATCTCCTCTAAATCATAATTTGAAATTGACAGAGGCCTGATTGAATCATTCCCCACTGTAAGAGAGATCAAGCAGTGATAGAAGTTGGTTTGGATTTCTGTATGTGATTTCAATCAGTATTATTTATAAGTGGCATAAATTATACTTCTGGCCACTTAATTTTTAATTTATCTGTCAGATCTATATTCATTTATTTTAATAGCATTACTGAAGTAAAATTTATATACCATAAAATGTACCTGTTTTAAGTATAAAATGAATAACATTAGCAAATTTATAGAATGGTGTAATCATCACTATAATCCAGCTTTAGAACATTTTGCCAAATTAAAAAGAATTCTTTGTACCACTTTGTGGTCCGTTTCTGCCCCCGCCTCCAGCATCAGTGAGCTGCTGCCTGTTTCTACAGTTTTCCTCTTCTAAACATGGAACATGTAGTATTTTGCACTTTTTGCATAGTTTTTGAGCATATTGTACAATAGCCTGGATCAGGAGTTAGTTTTTTTTAAATGACTGCTGAATGGTATTCCACAGAGAGGGTATACGTGGTCCTTCATTCATTCTCCACTTGTAGGTGTTTGCATTGTTGCCAGTTTTCAGTTGCCACAAGTGATGCTGCTACGGCCATTTGCATATGAGCTTTCGTGTGAACCTGTTTTTGTTTCTCTTAGGTAGGGATGACATTGTCGGGTCATATGGTAAGTTTATTGTTTTACTTTTTAACAAACTGCCAGACTGTTTCCCAAAGTGGCTGTAGTTTTCAGTATCCTAGTCTTGTACTTCTTTTGTTACATTTATTCCTAAGGATGTTATTCTTTTTTTGATGCCATTGTGAATAGGATTTACTTCCAGTATCCCTTTGTGATAGCACATTGTTAGTGTACTAATACAATGCATTATCACTTAATCTTGTATTTTGTGAATCTGCTGATTTTGTTTATTCTAGTGGTGTTTCTGTGAATTCTTTAGGATTTTGTACAAGATTTTTTATCTATAGATGAAGAAAATTTTATAGTTTTACTTTTTGCCTGTTTACTTCTTCCCATTATTATTACTACTATTAGCTTTATTGCGCTGGCTGGGACCTCCAGTACGACGTTCAGTAGCAGTGGTGGCCACAGACTAACCGCGACAGTCTTGCCGTGGACCCACACACGGAGGGGAAGGAAAGTCTAGTTTCATGTTAGCTGCATGTTTTCTTGAATGCTCTTGATCAAGTTGGAGACGTTTCCCTTCTTTTCCTACTTGGGTGAGAGTTTAAATTACGAATATGTTGAATTTTTATCAGATGCCTTTTCTGCATTTATTGAGATGGTAATGTGATTTTTGTCCCTTAGTCTGATACGGTGGTCTCCAACCTTTTTGGGACCAGGGACTGGTTTCATGGAAGACAACGTTTCCATGGACCAGGGATCAGGGGAGACGTGGGGGGGGGGGGCGGTGGGGGGAAGACAGGAGGCGGAGCTCAGGCGAAGCTATGCTTGCCTGCCACTGACCTCCTGCTGTGTGACCCTGTTCCTAACAGGCCTGTACCTGTGCTGGGACTTGGCCTGGCAGCTGGGGAACCCTGGTCTAATAGGCATATTACATTAATCGATCTTGAGATGTTGAAACAGCTTTATAATTCTGGGATGAATCCTACCTGGTCATGGTGTACAATCATCATTATATAGTACTGGATTTGGTATGCTAATATTTTGTAGAGTAATTTTTACCTCTGTGTTCGTATTAGCCTGTAATTTATTTTCGTGTGTGCCTTTGTTTGGATTTGGTAATATTGACCTCATGGAATAAGTTTTATAGAAGAATTAATGAAAGAATATTATATCTTTTTTTCTAGAGTCAGATTTAGTAATTGAGTCAGTTATTATACTTTCAACCCCCAAATTTTGGTGAAAAATAAATTTCTTTGAATTGAAATGATCTATTCAATATGTCATGGTCATCACAATTTCCTTTAGTTCTTGAAACTTGTTTTGTTTTTACTACTTTCAACACATTTATGATAGTTGTTTTGTAGTCTTTGTCTGCCATGTCCAGCATCTGGGCACCCTTAGAAGTGGTTCCAATTTCCTATTGTTATTTCCTCCAGTAGGAATCAAACATTCCAATTTTTTTCATATCTCATTAGATTTGTTCTTTAAAACTGGACATTTCTGATGTATTGTAGCCACTCTGGGTTCTGGTTTTTTCCTCCTCTGGGTTTTTCTGTGGCTGCCATTTTGTCTGTTTAGTAAGTGCCTGGGCTAATTCTGTGGAGTCTTTCTTTTCTTTTGCTGTAGACACTAATGTTTCCGCTCAGCATTTTTGTGTTTTCTTTTTGTCAGTTCTTGTTTTTATGTTAAAATCTAGCTTCCTAGGGGTCACCATTGAATTAGCATGATTTAGTATTCAACCAATGATTGGCTAGAAGTTGTGTCT
Organism: Phyllostomus discolor; assembly: GCF_004126475.2. Classification (NCBI taxonomy): domain Eukaryota; kingdom Metazoa; phylum Chordata; class Mammalia; order Chiroptera; family Phyllostomidae; genus Phyllostomus; species Phyllostomus discolor. The sequence goes on along the minus strand of NC_040915.2, from coordinate 29,614,478 downwards.
GTAGGGGAGAGAATTTTTTTCTTTATCTTTCTTAGGTTCTTGGCTGCATTTCTGTAATAAAAAAGAGATCAACAAGAAAAAAAAGAGGAGTTTATTATCATGTATATACACGAGGAACTTACGGAAGAGTAACTCTAAGAGGTGAGTTAGAATTCAGGCTTATATAGCATTCTAAACAAAGAATAATAATTTGTAAAGAAAATGACAGGATAAAGGAGCAATTTTAGGCTCCTGGGAGCCACAAATATGGGAAGGTACATGTATGGGAAACTAATGGTAGTTCAAAGCTACTTGGCTGATAGGGTTTCAAGCTGGCTCCAGGCATAAACTGTTGTTTTTCCTGGTAGAGGAGGGAGGATGGCCACTCTGAAAACGTTTGTCCTGCTTTTAGGCAAATAGGACTCTGGGAGGGAGCTTCTCTTGTATAAGATTCTCAAATGCTTTCAGTTCAAAATAATCACTGGGCCTTAAATTAGCATATTTTAGGTGACATAATTTTTTATTTCCTTTGTGTTCAAATATCTCAAGCGGTTAATGTTTCCACCTGTTGTCACTGGATCTCTGCATAGTTTGGGGAATGCTTTCGAAATTCCATCAGTTTATAATTTTCCCTGACCTTTACTTGCTGCTCAACTCTCTGGTTTGCCCTTTGCCTCTCTGCATAGCCTCAGAGGCAGCCAGGGCTGCTGCCTTCTCCTGGTTCTGTTTTTGGAAATGTGTTTAGTCCATCTTGAATTGTGCTCATCATTCAATGTGTATTAAATGTCAATGTGAATATGGAGACTGAAAAACATTGTCACATATTTATTGCAGCTACAGCCTCCACACACATGCTTGGTTTGTAAATGAGTCTCTATACTACTTCACCCTACAATGATACATTTTTTTAAATTATATTTTATTGTTCTGCTATTACAGTAGTCTCAATTTTCCCCCTTTCCCCCTTCCCCCCAGCATCCCTCACACCATAATTCAGGTCCGTGGGTCATGTGTATAAGTTCTTTGGCTACTCCATTTCCTATGCTGTACTCTACATACCCAAGGCTATTCTGTAAGTACCTGTTTGTACTTCTTACACCCCCTCACCTCTTCACCCATTCCCCAAGTTTGAAATATTTCAAAGCTAATATGATCATTTATTTATTCTCTGTTAGAGAGAGTAAGCTTTATATTTTTTCAACTCTCTGCTTCTTTTTGGTTGAGATTTAAAATTAATCTTAGCTCCTTGGCCTCATCCAAATGAGAAATACCCTTTTCTGAACATACATTGTCTGGCAGGCCCCATGCTAGGTGCTTTACAAGGATGATATCTAATTCTTGAAATAATCTTTCAAGCTGGGACTTGCTTTGCAGGTGGGAAAGCAGGCTTAGAGAGATGAGTGGCTTAGGCACTCACTGTACGTAGGTGGTAGGAACACTTTTCAAATACAGGACTCTTGCTCCGAAGCTTGCATCCGTTTCATTACCCAATGTGTATCCCCCTTGCCTACCATTCTGTTAGCTCTTTGAGAGGATATTTGTCAATGTTTCCCATTTTATTTATCTTTGCTACCTTTCTTCCTTCCTTCCCCCTCCCGCCCTCCCTCCTATTTTTTCTCCTTCCTTCCTTCCTCCCTGCACCCTTCAATCCTGAAAGGGCTCATAATTGTCTGGCCCTGAGGTCCTTGCCAAAAGCATGGACATGTGACCCACCCAGGATGGCACAATCAGGAGCCTGACGCAGACACTCGGGTGCTCTTTCGGCTGAATTTGCCTTTAGACAGCGAGGACTATCTGGGACAGCAGAGATTAGGCAAAATGCAAGAGATGCGCTGACGTTGTTCAAACCCCTCAACTGTGCCTGAGGCCAGTCCACTCCCCTGTAACGTTCAGAAAAAGTATCACAGCATATTCCTGCTATTGCTTCGACCAGCTCCAGTTGGGTTTCTGATCCCTGCAACCAAGCCATCCTAATTGAGAATTCCTAGCACATACTCGCTCTTACAGGACTTGAATAATATTGTGAGGCCTGTCAATAATAACTTTATCCCACGTGATACTGGCGCCGGAGGCCGTGTGGCTGTTACAGGTGACCAGCCCCCGCTCCACACCCTGGGGCTCCGATGGCAGCGACCACGTGCCTTTCCACTCACATACACAAAATCGATGCTGAGTGGGTAGAGGCGCCTCGTCATCTCCCACAGTTGGGAAGGGAAGTGTGAGGAGAAGGATGCAAATGACTCAAACACGATAAGCCCCTCTTCAGGTTCTGTGTAATTTGACGTGCTGCAGCTTCTGTTCCCGGCGCTGCATATTCATGTCTGGGGAGGAGTCCCACAGGCTTCGCAGCAGCCTCATTTCTCCCGTTTCAGGGCGGAGAGAAACGTGCCGTTTGCAGATAATGTACCTGGGGAGGGACACAGGGGCGCCGCGCAGCCTCTCTTAACCTTCCGCCTTCTGACTCGTCGTTTCCATGAGAAGCTCACAATTCAGAAAATATGAAGGTCACTGTGAGGGCTTTGGTTTAATTCTCGGTAAGCTTGTTTTTAAATGAGGATACATGAAGTGCAAAAAAAAAAAAGCCCAAGTAACCCATGTTTTAATAAACCCTGATTAAACTCAGCATGGGGTGAGTGCATTATTTCAAAGTCATCGACTTCTTGACTCGGTTTAAATTGCCGTGAATGACATCTGCACCAAGGGGTTAGCCACCCTCTCCCCCGTCAACGCACACTGTCACGGGGTGGTAACGGGGTTGGGAGGAAAGTGAAGCCAGAATGAAATCCGAGTTCATGCAGGTTGATAGGATTCCTTATCACGGCTCACTGTTAGAATACAAAGACTTACTATCTTTCTACTTGCTAGCATTTTTACATGTTCTATAGGGAGATTTCTTAATAAATACTATTCTTGGAGGAAGCAGAGTGAAAAACAGGAGAAAGTGAATGTGGTTAGAATTAGAAAAATAAGCAGATCTCTTACCTAAGGCAACTGAAAAAGTCATTTGGAGCCCTAGCTGGTGTGGCTCAGGGGATTGAGCACCAGCCTGCAAACCTAAGGATTACTGGTTCGATTCCCAGTCAGGGCACAAGCCTGGGTTGCAGCCCAGGTCCCCAGTAGGGGGCACACAAGAGGCAGCCACACATTGTTGTTTCTCTCTCTCTTTTCCTCCCTTCCCCTCTGTCTAGAAATAAAATAAATAAAATCTTTTTAAAAAGTCATTTTGAGAGGGAATCATAACAAGTGAAATACACACAATTATATATGAGTTTAATGTAAAACATTTAAAAATATATTTATTTTCCAGTCTTGCTGGCATAATCTGAGGCCTTTCTTTGAAGGAAGCATCACTGATTAGAGAGTTCCGTGTCATTTTTCTTGACTAAACTCCATTCAAGAGGTTGTGTCGCTCACATCCTGTTTCCGGGTTCCATTTCTTTAAAAAGTGTCAGAATTTAAAAATATCTGTGAAGCTTCCTCCTTCCAGACTCCTTGTAGACTTTTATGATTCCTCCATCTCAGGCACACCCACTTCAATACAATTTTTGAGAGTCTCGCGTGAACTTCTTTTCAACACATTGGACTTGGGTTCCGTAAGAAAACACCTCTCATTCTTTTTGAACTCATATTCCAGTGGTTTGTATACTGGTTCATGAAATGCTCTCATCACCTTAACAAGTTTAGGTGGTACGGACAGGGGAGGAGAAAGCAAACACCGTTGACTCTTGGTAAAAGTGCAAGTCAACTGGGGGCCCATAACTGGGTGGAGTGCTAGCAAGTCACCTGCAAGTTCATCCCGGCATGGATATTAGTCCGTCTGGTGAGCTTGTCAGAGACAATGGACCAGGTCTGTTACTCTAGTGAAGAGTTTAAATGAAGGGTAATTAGAGACTTTCTGCAGTGAAGTATTCTCAAAGAAGGAACTGAACTGGACTTGTACTCATTAACAGATTGTCTTTTTTTTTTTTTTTAATTGCTGAGGTGTGCCTCAATGAGCAAGGAAAAACAAAACCAAAAAAAGAAAAAAAGAAAAAAGAAAAGAACACCTATACCCTTAAAAGTACACCCTCCGCCTGTGTTTGTTTGTTTTCCCAGAGTGGATACGCCAATTAGGTGCACAGCCGGTCTCCAGGGCAGCCCCCGGGAGCGGGATGGAAAGGTGATAGGTGGATTCCTGCTTCTGCTGAAACTTGTGCAGGTGAAAGACTTTAAAAAAGACCGGACCACTGGGAGGCAGGCTTGCTGAAATTCTGCTCTGAGACCTGACTCAATCCCAAAGACAATCTCCAGTGAGCTTATTATCTCACAGATGTCATTGCCTTATTCCCTGTGGCCTTGTGGGGAGCAGTGCCAAAGTGATAGACTGGAGAGTTCATGCTGCCCTTGGCCGTGTGCTGTAAACAATGTATCCAGCACTCGGTCAATCAAAATCCCATGGCACTGGTTTGTAATCAGGTCCTATCCCCACACACAGCAAAGGCACCTGGGAAATGACAGGGCCGCAGTCCTAAACGTTTGGCAGCCTGGAGTAGGCTGTATGTAGCTCTCGATCTTCAATGCCGTCCTTTTCCTACTAAACCGTGTTGTCTTTAAAATTTATAAAAACCGTGTTTTCATACATCACTGATTACTGGGGATGTAATACAGCTCTAGTCTTTCATGAAGAATACTGCCTGGGTGTACTTGGGTCTTCAGCATTACTGCTGCTGTCATCTACTGAGTATCTATCTATAGGCTATCAGCTTAAAGGAGCATAGCGTAGATAGAACGCAGGAGGGGAAGGCATTAACATTCACATTCTTCTAGATGCCGAGAAGGATCAGGCTGCTCTATTTTATGCTGTGTGTGTGGACAATCACCAGCGCTCACTACAATGAACATTACGAGCTGCTGTCAGTATTCATAGCACAAATGGAAACTCAAAAGCATTTCCATTTATCCTGCTTTCTCAGTGTTGCCTTTATAGGAACACAAATGATGAATTATGGAATCTAAGCCATGCAGTACTCAGTAGCTGAGGGGCAGGGCTCCCCTGAGGCGAAGGGCAGGCTCCAGATGGACAGGCCTTGTTCTGGCGCGTGATCAGGGCTGAGAACTCTGCGCCCTCCGTGTTCTCCCCAAACACAAACCGGCCAAGGGGTCTAAACCCAAAAGGAAAGCTTCTAGAATTAGCGAAAGGCTGCTGACTTATGCTATTAGCTTTGCCCTTATGGCATTAGGCAACATGATGGAGACAGAACTGTTTCCTTTTAATATGAATAAGAAAATTAGGAATTTTTTAATAGTTTTTTTTTTTTTTTTTCAAAAACTTCCTGACTCATTTCCGTCCTCACATTGTTTTCGGTTGTCGCTCATACTCACCAATGAAATTTCTTAGGAAGAAAGTGAGAAATCTTGATTTGGTCCCATAGGTACGAAGCTATGATTAGAAATATTTATGTATTTATAGCACTACATTTTACATGTGCAATTATATATCAGCTAAGTATATTGGCATAATTATATGTGTAGCCATTTCTGCTGAAGTTCCTTATGACAGGTATTTAAAAATGCTACAGTGTGTACTTCTGATGTTTATGGGGATTAACAAAAATAAGTTGGTTAAAGTTACCAGACCTATTGCACTGTCCGTGCTTTTGGTTTGTAGCGTCGGAAGGTGGTGTAGATGCACATATGAAACAAGAGATATTTTTATTTAGGTAAAGAGAAGTGGTGTGGTAGCCACTAAACAGACTATTATCAATCTTTTCGTGATGCCTTTTGTGAAAAATAAAAATTGTGCCCTAAATAATGGAAGAAATATTAATGATTCATGCAGATTAGATCACTCGAGATCAACTTGTCCTCCTTTGACACACACTCTCTCCTGATTGTCAAGTGCTTCCATTTCTTTCAGATATCCCCTGTGCTTTTCCAACGGCATGCACTTTCTGCAGATTTGTGTATTTATTAATGACTCAGCAAGCAGCGTACCAAAAGGTGACAGTATTGCATATTACATAACGACATTACTTCTTTTCAGAGCTAAGTATTTTATATTCTCACTTAGCCATAGTGAAGTATAGGTAACTGTATGATGGATAAAGTTTAGGTTTGGTTTCTAAAAGCTCTCACTATTTGCAAGTTAATTGAATTTCATGTTGTGAAAAAGAAGAGCTGGTCTGCTTTTAGGGTGAATCTGGGTCTGCTAATTTGGAAGGAGACAGAAGCACTGTGACCCTTAGAAGCAGAATGACCGATTCCCAACACTTCATATAAAGGAAGTAATTGTAGGTCTTGGCTCAGCTGTCATTTTTGGATCAAATGTGAAGAGTTTCTAGTTCTATATGTAAATACCGGATATTCTCAAAGAGAGCAAAGATGTCTTTGTCTTTAGAGCTGCTCTTCTTAAGCCTTTGAATCCCGAGAATATGCTGCACACAATTGTGCTCTGTGGAAAAATCAGTGCGGCTTAAGACTGATTGGTTTCGTTATTCTATACTTTTTGTTGGCTCATCAGAATGAGAAATGCAAACCTCAATTGTTCTCAAGGGCTTAACGGCCAGTCTTGTACAACTTTTCCTATATCATTGATTTAGTTTGGACGTTGATCAAGCCTGACCCTGATCCAGAGACTGATGCCTCAGCATTCCGGGGACCTCGGCCCGAAGTGGGGTGCCACTCATAGCCGATCAGCTTTTGGAGTCCGTCCAGATGTGCACCCTTTCAGTGCGTTGTCTATTTCCACAGGCTTTGAAGATCTGAAAAGTTTATTTCAGTATCAAGTTTATCATACTCCAGGGACTTGTAAGTCAAATTATAGGGGAAAGTTGAAAGAGATAGGGCATCGTTGACCAAGACCACAATCAACTGTCTCATCCTACAGCTAGGACTGGCTACAGTCAGAAGACAGTGGTATATTGTTGAGTTATGTTTGTAAGAGTCAGATACTCAAGTGGAAAAAAGCTTTCAAACTTTGCTCCCTACTTCATTCATTATTACGGGGCATGTGAAGGCCAGATGGTTTTGACTGACTGCATAACTGAATGTTGCTTTTTTTGTACTTTTCATTTCCAGCTAATTGAGTTAGAACAGCTCTGTAAAGCTCTGTTTGTTCAGAACCTAGATCCAATTAGAATCTTCTAATAAAGGGCTATCGATAGAAAAACAGAATAATGACCCATTGTTCCTTCTTACCAAATGAAAAGTAGATTTTTAGGGTTTTGAGGGCTGGTAGAGAGGTACCATTTGATGTCACCACACCTGTGAGCCTGGATGTATTTGCGTTCACTTGTGCTGATTTCCCTTCTGTCACTACGGAAAAACCACCTGTTCTACTCAAGACCACCGTTTCCCTGGTCTACTGGATCTCATTTTCCTGTACTTTTTCAAGAACATCACTCTAGCAATTTTCCTACATCCTGAAATCGACTTTTTTATAATTTTGTGTCAGCATAATAGTATGATGGAACATTATCCACTCAAGAAAAGTCTCTTGGTTGTACTTTCTCCACTAGTTCCCATCTGTCTTTTATCAGCCCCGTGCCTTGGGACCGTGACCTTCACAGCTATTTTTCCAGTAGTCTACCTTTTATTCTGCCCGCGCCCTGCTTTTCTCTTGGTTGGAATATTTCTGGTTTATTTCCTTGAAGCCCTGGCCCTGCTGACTATCATTTCCCCACCTTAGGTGACACAGGAGGGCTCAGGGGCACTAGAATCAGAAGAATGTCCTCCCCCTGTGTAGGGTAAAGCTCCCCGGGAGGAGTCTTTTCCTCTGGAGAGAAGGGCTCCTCAGGACATGGCTCTGGGTGCTTTCACATTGCTTCCTCGTCCTCTTCCTTGGTAGAGCCCAGAGAGGGTGTCTCTTAGATCTTCCGTGGGAGCCCTTGGTGGGGTTCTGGAGGTAACGCCCATGGAAGCCTCTGCCCCCTGACTGCGGCCTCAGGAGTTCCTCTCTCTCACACCAGACCACACTCAGCCTCTGGAAGTTTGTCAAAGTTACCATTTATAGTAGGTCAAATTGTGTCCCCCTCCCCTGCCAAAAAAAAAAAAAAAAAGAAACAAAGAAAAATACGCGTTCACGTCCTTGAGGTGTCCAAATCCTGATCAGCTCTTAGGTGTGCTTTTCAGGCCCTCGCCTGGGCCGTTACGAAGGCTTTGCCTGCCCGACCTCACATGGGAAAGCTGGCTTCCCCTCACCAGACCTGGTGCACAGTCTTGGAAGGATGCTGCAGGCAAGGGCCCAGGCCCTCCTGGCCATCCCCTTCTTACGCATGTCTGCCTTCCCTGCACCCGAAAGCCTTTGTATTGGGCTTTCTTCAGACACACTCGCCAGTACCTCCTTTCCTGGTGGAGGGTCCTTTGAAAACACCTTTTCTCTGCTCTGACTCAGTACTCACTACTTTTCCATTCCCAGCCCTTTCCCTCATCCTCCCTCTAGGCCTCAGGGCCAGAATAAACGAACGGAAGTCTTTGTTGGGGGCTCTCTCCACAGGGAGAAAACCCCCTGAGTCTGTGTGGATCCTCCTAGCCCTCCGCAAGAGCCATTCCACGGAGGAGAACAGAGGGGAGTCAGTGCTTTCTATGGCTTAGGCCCTTGCTTCCACTATCGCAGTAAGTGATGGAGAATCGACTGCTGTTTCATCTGGCTCGTTGTTTGATTGGCCACTCCAAAGCTGGGCAGCTCAGCTCTCTCCAGCTGCCCTCGGGTCTGGCCAGTCTGAACCCCTGTAAGTTGTGAATGAGACTGTGTTTGGGCGTTGGGTCTTCACAGGTGTAATCAAGTTAGGATGAGGTCATACAGATGAGGATGGGCCTAAATCCAGCGACTGGTATGTTTATAAGAGAAAGTAGAGAGAGATTTCTGATTTTAGTGCAATGTGAGAGAAAAGAGAAAAATTGAGGAAAGAAATGTTAAGCAAAAAGGAGCCAGAACTTGATGGTTTGGAAACATCTCAGTGTGTCTCTATGGCACAGAGAAGCAACACACGGAGGGAAGGCCCAGAGACACACGGAGCCACACAGCCACACAGAGACAGAGGACTGGAAGCCTCCGGTGAGTGGTGTTTGTTACAGCAGCAGCCCTGGGACCTGATACATCATGTAAATTCATGGCAGCCTCTATTCAGGAGCCAAAGCAGATCCTGGCTTCATCTGTCTACATGAGCCTGTCTCTTGAGATTTTCCGTTTGCCCTGCAAACTCAATTCTCTGGCAAGTCCAAGAGGGGGAGTCATTGGTTTTCAGTCTGTCCATATGTCCAACTTTCTTTTTTTTCTTGGTAGGGATGAAAATGATGACTGCCAAGTTCTTTGTGTGTCAGAGCTGAACCCAAAGTTCTACTGAGTAACTTTTGATATATGCTCTTCTTCCCCTGTTAGGCATTTCTTTCTATCTTTTGACAAATATTCTATGGAAGATGTGAGTTTGTTTACTGGAAGCCCTCTATCATAGAATACTCTCTTACTCTTTCAGCTTCTGAAAATATTGCACTTATTCTTCAAGTCCTGGACCAGAATGTCAGGAACTCCACATAATCTCAAGGTTTGCTCTCTCTGTTTAGTTAGAGAAGTCTTTCCATCATCTTTGTTCATGAAACACTTTGATGTACTGCTCATCACATCGCATGATGGATGCTGCTTTCTTCCTAAATAAATACCCTTAACATCTTTTATGTATTTCATGCTGTTCCGTTATAATTGAAAAACTGGCTTTAATTTGTTGTTTAATACTTGACTTCCGCTTTAGGATGGTTTTTCATCAGAGAGAGACAGGTTCTTATTGTTCAACCCTGTATCTTCATTCATTTACTGAGTAAATATTTTTGAATTTTTACCAAATGCTAGGCATTAAGCAAGGAATGGGACATATTAGTAACAAGAACAATGTGTTTCCAGTCCTCTTACAATCTAGCAGTGTAGGAAAACACACACACACACACACACACACACACACACAGAGTGATAATATAAATGGTGATAAGCACCATGAAGGAAATGAGTGGGATACTGGGAATTAAGACTAAGTGTACGAGGGAATAGTGAGAATAGACTCCTCTTCAGAATAGACTTAGATCTGAAGGATGAGAAGGAAAGAGACACCTGAGGGTAAAAGAATTGTATCCAGCTTTTCAGATGGAAAAATCATACGTACGGCACTAAAGTAGGAAAGAATTTGAACTTTTTCACCCTGAACTCCTGAGCCAACAGCTGTATCCCACGTTGTTGGGTTTCTGGCACGCAGCCAGCAGCACGTAGTAGCAGAGTGGGCTGGCTCCAGGAACGGAAGAGGGCTTTGTGAGTAGGTTGGCATTTGCTAATTGCCTAGTAGCTGTCAAAAACTGTATTGGATTCACATGGTATTTAATTTAATTCCATAACAGCCTTGAAAGGCACTATCATTTTAATGTAGAACAGGAACTAGAGCCTCAGAAGAGCCAGGTTTCCCATCCAAGTTCATCGAATTAGTAAGTGGGAGAGGGAATAAATGAGCCCCAGTGTACATGATACCACATTTCTTGTCCTATTCACCTTACCCTGTTGCTTCTTAACAAGTGACTACTGAATAAATGAATAAATCAAGGCTGGAAGACCTGGTGAAAACAGACATTTAAGCCTTGGTTGGACTATAGTGGATTTAGAATTTCATCCTAAATATCCTTGACTGTGTATTTTAAGTTCTTTACATTCTATATGGATATATTATTCTATCTCGGTTTTGCAATACTCTGCTTATTGCTATGACAACCACTGGTAATGAACCCACGTTATCAGGGCTAGGGTGGTCAGAAAGTCAGGTTTTCAATCTAGATATTTATATCTTAGAAGCGAAAGTGAAAACATCAACTGATGGACAACCATTAAGCTGTGGTTTTATTAGCTAACCCAACATAGGAGTGTACAGCATGGCAATGAACAACACACAATGGATTTGGGAAAAGTTGGAAACATTTTATAGTCAATGGATTCTAAAATGTAAGACCGTTTTCACCTACGGCTTCTACAGCTGATAGCCTGTTCACCAGCATGGAAAAACATATTTCATACTAAGTGGTGGCAGAAGCATCTGTTTCTGTCATTCCCACTGCACATCAACCTCATTTCACATATGCAAATGGGGTGCACTCTTGGAAAAGGGGCTCTGTTGTGTAATTGACTTTGCATTAAGGGCTGTAAAATTCATTATTCTCCTAGACCTTGATTTAACCCACGGGTAAGCTTTGATTACTATTCATGGCCACAGACTTGGAAGATCTGATCACTTTAGGAGAGGCCAAAGCCAGATCACAGGTGAGTAGAAAGGTGGCAGGTATAGTTCTGATGGTAGTTGGTGAAGATGGTTAATTAAGTGGATGCAGCCCTGGGCTAGGTCAGAACATCTGGCTCCGCGGTTTATTCTAACTGTCGAATGGTTGCATGAACCAGGCAAGCTGCTTTCACTCCTGACAGAGTCCCAGGATTGGATGCGTGTAAAGGGTCTAACCATCCAGTGCAGGGCACCCCAGTGTGTGAAAGGCACCACGAAGGGCATGTGTGAGTATTTTAAGTAGTATAGTGGCATGGCATTGAGTAACTTCAAATTTCATAAGCAAAAAAGTTTCTTCTTTTTATTTCCCCTCAATGCCATTGGTGTCTTCAGGAGGAGACGGTGAGACTGGTGCAGGTGTGTCCTCATCACCCTCCGGCACACGGTGACCTCTTTCGCTCTCTTTTTAAACGGGGGAGTCCCAACCTCAGACTCTGGCTAGAGTAAGAGCTAAGTGAAATGCAATAATACTATTTTGTTTTTGATAATTTTTGTATTCCTTTTATTTATGACAAATGTGACTATGAGTTTTAGTTACTTTCAATTTTTGAAATTTAAAATATAGCCATTTAAGTAACAAAAGTATTCAATTTAAACAAAACAATGTAAGTAAACAATAGTAAAGGTGGAATATTAATGTGGCAGGTATCAGCCCTGGCTGGTGTGGCTCAGTGGATTGAGTGCTGGCCTGTGAACCAAAGGGTTGCCGGTTCAATTCCCAGTCAGGACACATGCCTGGGTTGTGGACCAGGTCCCCAGTAGGGGGTGCATGAGAGGCAAGCACACATTGATGTTTCTCTCCTTCTTTTTCTCTTCCACTTCCCCTTGCTAAAAAATAAATAAATAAAATATTTGAAAAAAAATATAGCAGGGATCATTCATTCACTCAACAGGTACTGAGTGTCTACTAATGACCAGTCTTAGTTCTAGACACTGGAGGGTATAGTGATAAATAAGACAGATATGACCCTTTTTAACAACTCTGCAACATAGAGGAACAAGTAAACAACAAACAAAAATAAATGGGTAAAAAATATATCACGTGATAAATTCTATGAAAACAAATGAAGAGCAGTACGGGATAGACAGTGAAAGGGGTGTGTGTGCTGTTTTAGACAGAAGATACTCGGGAAGGAATTTTGAAGGGGACTGGAACACACTGAAGTAGTCATCTATGCAGAGACCTTGGGGAAGGCACAGCTGGAAAGTGCCGGGGCAGCAAGAGCATGGTGTGCTGGAGGGACAGCCAGAGAGCCCTGTGGAGGGAGTGGGCGTGTCAGACAACCCGGGAAGGTGACGTAAAGGAAGAGAGAGGATGGTACCATGCGAGGCTGTGCTGGCCACTGTGAGGAGGTGATGTTGTATTTTGAGTGCAGTGGGAAGTCATTGGGTGTCTTGAAGTCGGGTGTGCCGGGCCAATAAGACTGAGAAGACATCAAAGTATACATCAGTAAGAGTGGCTTTAAGACGTGGAGAATTGCTGTTGGACCCTCCTGCAAATACGAGTTTCCAATTTTTAATTCCAAACTTGAGTTTGAAAATGTAAAGCAAGTTAAAGAACATTTTTCTAAATTCAAAAGGAGAGAAAGCAAGTTGTGTAACTGTTGCTTTAACGGAAGCAGCTGGTAGCATATGTCAGGACAATTTGCAGCTATTAGCACCCCTTTAAGATACTAAGGAGATTGAATTGCTGACTAATGTAGCTGGGGGTGAAGGTCACCTTTCAGGAACCCAGTGACTGCAGTATGAGCCTCCTTACAAAACCCATCTTGCAACCTTGCACTTGGAAAAGAGCTTTCCTCTTACAACAAGTAACATTTTATTTTAAGACGCATCAAGTTTGACTGTGTAAATATATGGATATAGTTGTTGTATACATTACATCTATCGGATATATATTTGTATAACTGGAGGAAAAGCACACACTCCCTTTTTCCCCCCGTCTGCCTATGAAAACCAGTTGTGGATAAGTGGGGGTGTGGGGAATTTGGATGATAGTAAAGGAGAAACAAACAACTTACAATTTCAAGTATTTTCTCCAGTCCTTTTGTACCTAGGAGTGGTGATGTTAGACGAATGCTTATGGTGCTTGTACAACACACTTTTATCTGCTGTTTTCTTGGACAAAGACGGAGCCTGGCTTGGTGTGAACAAACAGAGTGCACAGAGAGGAAGGAAAACTTCTCTGCATTAAAATGCAAACGTCTCTCTGCCCTGTGCACAGGAGAAACTTTCCCAATAAATTTGCATTGGGAAAAGACTGTTTTTCCATGGAAGTGTGTTCACGTGTGTGTGTGTGTGTGGGTGTGTGTGTATTGTGTTCTGGCAGTTATAGGTATGAAAGGGCGTATCTTCACCTTACACGGGTGGTGCCCCTTCGAAACGCACAGTGCCTGGCATGTGGTAGGGACACAATAAATATTGCATGTTTGGTGTAGTGGTCAGTTTGGGGCTGCTACAACAAATACCGTGGACGGGTGGCTGACCAACAGCAGGAATTTATTTCTCGCAGTTCTGGAGGCTGGAAGTCTGAGCTCAGGTGTTCACCGAGGCCCATGGCATGGTCACTTGGCAGAGAGTGGAGAGTGAGGGAGCTAATCCTGTGCATGAAGGCTCAACTCTCAGGACCTGATTGTCTTGCCGAGGTCGCCTTCCCCAATAGCATCACATTGAGGGTAGGATTTTGAAAGGACACAAACATTCAGTCCATGATGAAAGGGTCAGGCTGACCCCCAACCCGCCAGAATGCTAATGACCCAGTGCGGCCAGTTTTCTGAGCAGCTGGAGTGCTCATGACTCAGTATCCAGACCTGCTGGGTAGCCCGAGGCTTAACTGAAACTCTCTCACAGTAGACACCTGGTGCCAGCCACAATGGCCTGTGGCCAGACTGACCCTCCTGTACCTGGGGACAGCCCAGCCCTTTACCTAACCGGTTGTCCCAGGTCACATCCTGGAACCTTGAGGCACCACCTGGTAGAGACTAACCCCTCCCTTATCCCCTCACAAACCCCACTCCTGCCTCCCCCCATGCTGAAGTCTACCCGACTTAGCCCACCTCTCAGCACAGCATCAAATAAAGGCATTTGGATCAGATCACTCAGTTCCTCCTGCCTCTATTTTTCACGCATTTCTAACACATGGCATTTGTAAAAATTATAAACCAGGGGCCCCCAACCTCCCTCCTACCCGATCGTGGATGCCACTAATATTACTGCCTGAGCTCCGCCTCCTCTCTCCCTTCCCCCACCCTGGTTCGAGAAAAATGGTCTTACATGAACCTGGTCCCTGGTGCCAGAGGTCGGGGACTGCTGTTATAAACCAATGAGATCAACTAGATTCAGAATGTCGAAGCTCTCTTCCACTGAGCAGTGTTTTGCTTGAGCCCGCTGCTGTCTTCCAGAATGAATAATCTACAGGGAATGTGCTGGATCACATAATTATGTGTGTGTGTGTTTTAAAGATTTTGTTTATTTATTTTTAGAGAGAGGGATAGGGAAGGAGAGAGGGGGAGAAACATCAATGTGTGATTGCCTCTTGCATGTCCCCCACTGGGGACCTGGCCCGCAACCCAGGCATGTGCCCTGTCTGGGAATCGAACCAGCAGCCCTTTGGTTTGCTGGCCAGGGCTCAGTCCACAGAGCCACACCAGCCAGGGCACGTAATTGTGTTTTAATGTGAGCTGAGGAGAGGGGAAGGCAGTGCCTCCTGTGACAAGACCGAGCATTTCTTCCCAATGAGGGTGAGGGTTTGCACTTGGAAGGGGTTTCGAAGGGGATTGCCTTTGAGGATGGACAGAGAGGAGGGATTTACAGACAAAGCAAAGCTGGAGACTTCGGGTCATTGCTTAAGAGAACCCTTGTAAATATCTAACTTTTTATTTACAATTCTTTCCCTCGGCCTCTGAGAAAAATAGTATTTGGTATCCAGATCTATTTTTTTTTCCTCTTAACAGTAGGTTGGTGATTTCCAGCACTCCAGAAAGATCTGTAAAGCACAAGAACTTGGTTAGAGGTGGCAGGTGTGTGTGTGAAGTGGTGGTGAGGACGCAGACAGAGGCCAGGGGCTGTCCAACATGATTTTCAGCTCTACCACCATTTTTCTTGGCCTTACGGTTTTTATAGTAAAATATAGCTCAGCAGCTAGGAGAAGAAAATCATAAATAGAGTTGTCCAGTAACATGTCAGACAAATTGACTTTGCTAAAACTTTTTGTGTTTTAGGATTTTGGCTTTGTCGTTAATATTGTGGAGGCATAAGGAAATTTAACATCCAATCAAAAGCGAAATCCATGGCACCGTTTGACTGATGTAAATAGGAAATTTTATTTGCCAATTTCACTGGGCCACAGTGTGCGCAGGTATTTCGTCAAACGTCATTCTGGATGTTCCTTTTGAGGGTATTTATGGATGAGATTAACCTTTAAATTAGTGAACTAGGTACAGCAGATTGTCTGTGCAAGGTGGGTGGGCCTCATCCCAGCAGCTGAAGGCCTGAATAGAACATGAAGGCTGCCCTCCCCTAAGAAAGAGAATTCTTCCTTCCTGATGGCCTTTGAACTAGGGATTTGGCCCCCCTGGTTCTTAGACCTTGGACTTGGACTGGAACTCAGCCATCAGCTCTCCTGGGTCTCCAGCTTGCTGATTCACCCTCCCCTCTTTGTCTCCCTCCCTTCTCCCCCTCCGTTGGTTCTGTTTCTCTGGAGATCCCTGACAGCTGCCATCTTTAGTTGATGCTTTAATACAGTTACTTCCTTCATCAGTGAGTTCTCAGAAAAGACCATACTGTGTCCCTGCTACATGCCAGGGCATGATGCTCGCTGCTGAACGTTAGGCAAACAGCACTACAGACATCACCTCTGCTTCTCTTGAGGCTCACAGACTAATTAGCGAGAGATTGATAATACACAAACAACGTGCAAAGAATCTCATTGAATAGAAAATGGAGAGGGAAACTAAGGGAGATTCTTAATCTAGTCTAGGACATGGCAAAGGCTTCCCAGAAATAGTGGGATTTAAGTTAGGCCTTGAGAGACGAGGAAGAGTTGCCCCATGAAAGTGTTCGAGGGCTAGGCTGGAAAAGCGTGTTTGCAAAGGCCCAGCGCTCAGGTGAGACTTCGCACGTTCAAGGCAACTGGTCTGGCTGGGCTGTCGGGAGGGAGAGGAAAGTGGTAACTGAAAGAGTCCACATTATGCTGGGCTTTTAGGCTACATTAAGAATTTGAGATTAGATTCCAAGAGCAGAGGGAAACCATGTAAAACCCTGACTCAGGAACGTGACACCATCAAATGACGTTCTTGATGGAGAAAAGAAACCGCCCTGGCTGCACAGTATGGAGAATGGATGCCGGAGGACCAAGTGCATGTGGGAACCACTTGGGGTGACAGACTTGTCAGACGAGATAGGACAGGTGCTTTGACTGGGGTGTTGTCAGGGAAAATGGAAGGATGTGGAAGGATGTGGATAGTGGCTTCGTTGACCCAGACAAGAAAAACGGAAGTGAAGCTGTTTTTGCGGGATGATCAGGCTCTGTATTAGAGATGATCGAGTTCGGGGTTTGAAGATACCTACCCTGAAATGTCAGGTGGGCAGTGGGACTTAGAAGAAACAGACTTTGCAGGGATTAGCATACACCAGTTCGTTGAAGTGATGTGACTAGACAAGGTTAGTAAGGGCTGGAGGGCTATAGAAGAGAAAAAAAAGAGGACCCGGGACTGAATCCCAGGCACTCCCAACGTTGTCAGGCTGCGAATGATGGGGCACATTTCAGACAGGGCATCCACTCTTTCGAGGCCGGGAGCTCTTCTACCTGTGTGGTTTGCAGTGGTTGATTAGGACCGTCACCGGAAGTAACCACTGATGCTCTTCCCCTCTAGCTTTGCCCTTCACCTCCAAGTTTCCTCCCTTCCCCGCTTCCCTTCCTCAGTACTGCAAACTCATCTCCTCATCCTCTTTTTTACCCTGAGATCAGAAGAAACATTTCTTCCTTCCTCTCCAGGCGGGCGTTAGGTTATCTGGCATTAGTCAACCTCTTCCCACTCCGTGGCTGCGCACCCACCTTCGGTGCCGGTGAGTTTTATCTAGGCCAGGTAAGCCCCCGAGGCACCGCCAGACAGAGTGGGAGGTGCTCAAGGCTTCCAACTAGAATTTGGTTTATTCTGCTGATTAATGGTCCTGGAGTGGAGTCAGGATTCCAAAGGAGAGAAATGCTAGCCCTTTTGTTATCTGTAAGAATATGCAGTCTATGAAATATCCATAAGCATAACTTTAAAAGTAGCTCAGTGCATTCTCCCACACTGCAAAAGTACATTTTTCAAGGGGAAAAGAATGAGGCTGTTTCTTACCACAATCAGAGTCCTATTATCAAGGTGAAGCCAATTTTAAAATATAAGGATTTTTAGATATAGTAACCCCTGGAAAAATGTCTATTTTAAACTTTCCTGCTTCTCACCCTTCTGGCTTTGAAGATAACCTTCACAATGTAAATTGATGCAGCAAGGGTTGGAGCCCAGAACCAAAAATTCTGATGCAATATCTCGAAGAATGTTGCAGCCTCTTTCTTCTCTAGCAATTGCTACGAACGCTGTCAGTACTTAAAATGAAATAACATTAACTCAGTCCTTGCCTTCACAGTTTAAGCTCCTCTACCAGTTAAAAAGCACTGCGTAGCCCACTTTCCCGTGGACAGCTTCCTCTTCCCTTCTGGCACTCGACGAGAGGTTTCAGAGGGCAATGTATCTTACCCACTTCGACTACATACAGTAGAACAAAGAGCTACCGAGCTCTGCATCCTAGAAGAAATAATAGACTTCAAGAAATGTTCAGGTTCAGTTCTATTTGCCAGCAATTACTTAAGATCGAATACATATCAAGATCTGAATTAGGTATGAAAACATAAAAACACAATCACGGCCCTCAAGGGGCTCGCTGTCCAGTGAGGGTGGGTAGGGCAGATCCAGAAAAGTAATTACCATATGATATATAAAAGCTTCGAAGTGGGAATGGACCTGTGGTTATTTATTTATTTTCGATAATGGGTTTTTCTCCACCATGGCTACCAGTGAATGTGTATTTTTTGTGTGTGTTGGCATGGCCCTAAGGGCTTTGGACACGTTATCTCAGTTTATCCACACAGCAGCAGCGAGGTCAGTTAGAGATGCGGGAACAAGCTGAGAGGACTGAAGTAGTTTGTCCTGGAGAGAGAGAAGTTCAACCTCCACTCCGATTTTAAACTCCTTGCCTTAACTACTTTGCAAAACTGCTTCTCTAGAAAGACGAGTGTTGATACGGAATCTGGAAGTTGTAAATTCTAGAAAGACAATCCCATATATATCTCTCAGGGAACTGGAGAGAATGCATTTTATGGCGAATTCTTGGGAATTTTTCTTTCTTTCTTTTTTTCATGCACCGTAACCCCGGCTCCAATAGCTTCACACTTATGTACCTGCCTGACAACATTTTGGTTTTCTGGAGATCTTGCTATAATTCTTACAGTGAGATTGGTTGAGAGTGACATAAAAATCATTTTTTTACTTAAACTATATTGAGTGAGTGTTTATGCCTTGCAGACAAATGGGCCGTAAGACAGGAACAAAATGATTCTTCATCTTCAGTCTTGAATGGATGCTGTATCAACCAAGGAGTGTTTGCTATGTACTTAAAGCTAACAAACCTAGTACAGTGGGCATCTGTTTTCTACTGTCCAGTACCCAGTTTTCTTCTAATTGTCATTTGTCTGATAATCATATATTGATTTTCTTTTGGAAAAGTGCCCCTTCTCAGTTCTTAAATCATATGATTTGTAGAGAGTTGATCCCTATGTCCAGGCTTATCCTGGGATGAGTAGATTACTCACGTGAGGTACATGGCATTCAACTCCAGGAATGGACAAGAATATATAACTCAGAAAGAGAAGTCAAGGGCAATGCAGACCTGGAGGTGCTGAGAGCTACTCATGGAAAGGACCCATCCAATGATGATGCCAACCCAGAGAAAAGCCGTGCAAATTATGGAAGGATTGACCCTTGACATTGTTTGAACCTCAGAATTCAGCTGTGTCAGCAGGAAGAATTATCACTGAACTCTTCTATTTTTGAAGACAATAACCTCCTTCCCTTCCTTTTTTTCTGAAGGTGGTATGTGTTGTTTCTGTTACATGCAACTCATAATGTTGACCAAGATACCTTGTGAGAATTACCTGGGACACAGAGGATCTAGAATCTGCCCATGAATAATGTGCTATACATAAAATAAAGAAGACTAACAGGCATGTAATCATTAGAACACAATATAAAATGTCTCATTAAATATCAGACTATGAAGTAGCCTAAAATTTCTTTCATGAGATGTGGGTTGTAAAGACAGTTTAGAATCTCTATTCCATATGTAGCATTTCTACTCAGTCTTGAATTACCTATTTGATGTTTCAGAGCGCTTCTCACCTTCAACGGATATGAAGACAAAGCACCTGGGATGTGTCAAGTGAGCACTTTGAATCACACAAAGATCAGGAGGCAACGTGAAGAAAAACCATTGGAAAAGCATTTGCATTTCACATAAGACAAAATAAATATACTAAGAAATCATAAGAAAGTGAAGCAAGCGAACACATCCACCAACAGTAACAAATAAAGCACAAACATAACCAAACAAAAACTGAAGCCAAGAAAGATGTTTTTAAAATTGTTTATATTAAGGTTTTCCTTGGTACTTAACTGCCACTTAGAATCCTCTCATCTGTGTTATTATCTACCACCTCTGATCTAGAAATGAAATAAGTTTCAGCTCTCATGAAGGTCAGCTTAATTTATCCATTTGCCTGCATGCAGGTAGCGTGGTGTAGCAGATGTGGAAAACAGAATAAAAACAAGCCCCACTGAGCCCTGGGAGTTCTAAGAGGTTCACGAGTGGGTTTCAGAGCCATCTGTGATGCTCAGGAAATTGTCAAAAATTGTGCAAATGTGCATTATTTTGAACCAAAAAATATACAACTTTCATTGGTTTCTTAAAGTGATCTACGACCTACAAAATGTAATTTCTTGCTAATTAGGGCCATTTATAAGAAACTATCTTAGGTAAATACTAACATTTGCTATCATATTATTAGCACTTTGAAGTAAATGATGGGCAATGATAAAATCTTAAATAAAGCTTAGAATTGAATGCATTTTCCTGCATAAAATAAACCCATGCAGACCTCCGTCTATCAATCAAGTAATAATTGTTTCAGAATATTTAGCTTAAACATGTATAGCAGTTATTATCAGTATCAAAATTGTATTTCAGTGAGTTCACATTTATTAACTGTTTTTGCTTCTCTATGGATGTCAGCTTTATTCTGTTTGACTGCCTTCCTCCATTTTCAGGGACCAAGACCTCACCTACCTCCTGACCTTGACGTTCCTCAGCTTTTCACTAGTAAAGTTCATTCTTTCTAACATTTCCAGTTTGGAAAGCCCCCGGGTATGCATTTGGTTGGTCTCGCATACTCACTCTAGTTTCCCTGTGGCGGAGGGAGCGGCTTCTATGATGAGCAGATCCTATTAGAGTATGTTTGGGGGCAGGGCAGGGATAGAGCGGCAACCTCCCTTCCCACGAGCCGCAGGAGGTGTGGGGGATGGTGGAAAAATAAAATCATAAACATTGGCTAGAGCTCGCTATACCAGGCAGTCGTGGGAAATACGGCACGGATATTTGAAATCACGTAGGAGTCCAACCAGAGAGCAGCGGTGTTCCTCGGAGAGGTGAGAAGTACAGATTATCGAAATAGGCGAGGACCGGGTTAGAACTGCGTGCGCTGTGACAAGGGGCTGGAATTTCATCCCGCAGGCCAGTGAGTCGCAGCTATGGCTTTGGCGCCACAGGATGGAGGGGCATTTGTTAAAACACAGATTCACAAAGTCAACGTTAGATGCAAAGGATCCAAATCACTGGGGACCTGAGAACCTGCGTTTCACAAAAGCCTGTCAGGTAATGCTTCTGCCCACTAAATACTGAGAGGCACAGCTAAGGAGAACAGAAAACTAGCGAAGAAACAAAATGGCATAAATGAAAATGTGTTGATGTGGCTACTGGCCCCTGATTAATTCAATTTTGTGCCTTATGGCAAAGTGTGGGAGGGGTGCCTCTGAGACCGATTTTAGTCCACCTAACATTTCAAGGAAAACACAACATGCAGTGGTAGACAGTTTCAGAAATGAAGATGATGGTGAAATATCCCTGCTTTGAACTCTCAAAAGAAGCTCTAAAACCCCAGAAAACCTTAGATCCCTGTAAGCACAGAATGTTCTGTCTTTCGAAGGAGATGGAGAGACTCGGAAAGACACATTAGCGAGGGGAACTGCCACTCGAGATGGCAGACTAGAGCTGCTGTTAAATCAGCGTTTGTCTTTGATCAGGGGAATTTAAATTTTGGTAAATGTAGGTTTCCAGTGATAGCCTTAAACTAGAAGGTTTCTGATACATTTTATTGGCTAGAATGTCACAAGATGAATACTACTTTTGGAGTAAGAAGAACTAGGTTCAAACCCCAGCTCAAGTACTCTAACCAGTGAGACTGTGGACATGTCACTTCTCTCAGTCTCTGTTCTCAAGGACATGACGGTCTTCTTTGTTAGCTGGAAGACTTTGCTTTTAACCGATAGAAACTGTGGGCCAATCATCAAAAGGTGTTAAATGGAAGTCTGCCTAGACATGTGGAAATTAAAGGGAAGGTTGAAAAATAGTTTGAAACAAAGCCTCTTTTGAGGGCTAGACAGGAGGAACTGTGGGAACAGCTAGTACTAGGTACAGTCTAGTCAAGGCCACAGAGCAGGATGAATAACAGCCAACCACCCTTTTTCTGTGAGAAAGCATTTGTTCGACCAGGGATAGGCAGTATGTTCAACTGCTCGTGTACTGGAGCAGCGCAGAATAATCCCATCAACTTAAGTTGTAGCGGCAGACAGTCCCCTGGATTTATGATCCCACCAAGGCTACGAGCAATGGGAGACAGCCCATGCGGAAATAAGGGTGTGGTTAGAAAGGTAGAAATGAGCCAGGGTATCCCCCAAACGATACATGTGTACTCTGCTTATCTAGTTTAATGGGCCAGTGTGTTTGAAAGTAATCCACAAGTAGAAAGTGTTAAATGATGTTAAAGTTTTCTGAGGTTTATAGACCTAGGACAGCTGGTTATGGTCACCAGGAAAGGTCTGGCCAAGGCAGAGAGTGAATGAAGCTAGGAATTCCAGACAAAGATGTATTTTTAATAGCAGGTTATCTACGTATACCTAGCCAGGTCACTCTCTGTCATATTTGTTTATATGTTATAGCTCTTTTATTAAAAAGACCTATCCTTAGAAATATTCCTACTTATGTTACATCTCCGTGACTATTTACCCCACTAGAATGCAAGTTCTAGCAGGTTGAGAAACTTCTCTGTCTTGTTCACTTTCCTGTTCTTTGTGCCAAGGACAAGGTCTGGAATATTGTAAGTGTTCAGTTAATGTTGTTGGAATAAATGTTAAATCCATGAGTTATGCCCTGGTTTTGGTGCACTGTGTGGGGGCGGGGGGGTGGAGGCTCCACGGGAAGAGCGGACATAAGAACGTCCCCCCGTAGTACTTTCTCTTTCTACCCGGCAGAGCCCAGTGCCATGTGCCGAATGCATTCGCCTCTCCTTCCGCCTGGCTGGGCGTCCGAGCACTGGCCTCCCGTTTAGGCATTTTACTAGTTGTGTTGAGTTTCAAAGAACGAACAGAAAAACATTCAACACATTCATCCCTCCGGATTCTTGAATCTTGTGCTTATTATGTTTAGATAATACGTACATTTTTCTACTTGAAAATGTATTAATACTCTCACAGTCTAAGCAATGTGTTCAGGTGTTGTACCCCTCTAAGAGTGCCTCCGAAGTACCATTTTTGTTTTTGAAATATTTGTTTCATGTTGGAGAATAATACAGAACATCTCATTGAACCATGAATGGTATATTGAGCTGTTCATCTCATGGACTTAGCTAGCCAGTATTACTTACAGAATTTTTACCAAATTCAGTTGATGGATATTTTAGCCTTGCTTTGAAACTTCTCTACTTGGTGGCATTTTAGGAGTTAAAACTTACCAGGAACAGGATTTTTCACGCAGTGCCTTTTAGAAGTAGTAAGGACAGATCCATTATCTGGATCTCAGGGTCACCATCTCAAATGACAGCAGAGGCTAGCGGGTGCAAGGAACTGCTGCGAACGTCTTGCATTGTGGCCAGGCCTGACACCTATCCGTGATATGACTGTCTCACTCTGATAGGGCCACTGCGACAGAACGCCATGCACTGGATGGTGTCGACAACAAACATGATTTATCGCAGCTTTGGAATCTGTAAGTCCAAGATCAGAGGGCCAGCATGATTCTATTTTGGGTGAGGACCCTATTTTTGGTTATATCATCACATGGCCTCCCCTGGCGCGTGCACGGAGAGAAACATACCACGTCTCACCCTCCATTGACAAGAGCATTCATTCCATCAGGAGGGATCCACTCTCAAGACGCAAACATAACACTGATTACATCCCAAAGACCCCCTATCAAGGACCATCATATTGGGGGTTAGGTTTTCCACATGTGAATTTTGGGGCCACACAAAAAGTCAGTTTATAGTAATGACCTTTGCTTTATTTTATATTTAAGCTATTCAACAAGCCATTGTATTAATTAGAAATTCAACATACTTCCAATCAAAATGAATTTATTCCTCAAAGACAATTTCTGCCTGCCGTCTACTTTAGTAATTTGTTCCGCTGCCCTTCATGAAAAAGTATCTGAGCTAAACAACAAATATTCTGAAGATGTTGCTGGTGGGTTCCTCGGGCTGGATCCATAATTTAAGCTGGGTAGATCTGAGGAGATTACGTGGGAATCACGGCAGTTATTTTCTTTTAAAATAAATGACTCTGAACATTGGCTCATTGGCTCTTGAATCAGAAGATTCAGGTTCTTGCCTCCACCCTTCTGCAGAACGGTTGTGTGTGTTTGTGGGGAACTATGTATTCTTTTTACGCTTTGCCTGTAAAATGAGAATAATGCTGTCCTGCTTGTCCCCGCAAGACAATGAGAGTCACACAAAGTCATATAATGGAACAGCTGCACAGAAATATGTAATCTGCTCTATAAAGGCAATGAGTTATTCTCTAGAAGAAGGTGCAGCTGGTTATATAGAATTAAGTGTAAAATACATCGTTGCCTCTAGGAGTTTAAAGTCTAATGCAATATATAGGTAGGAAGATAAGAGCTCCCTGCAAATGCTATTGTATCTGGGGGAAATTGTGAAATCTGGACATAAAATAAGTGTCAAGATTCTGGAAATGTGCCCATTTCCAGCAGAAATTTTTGACAAGAAGTAAAATAATGATTCCATTTAAACTGATAACTGCTCTTTGCTGTCCTTTTCTTAGGAGGGTTTTGTTTTCTGCTCTTCCTACTCTTTCCTCTGAGGTAGATTGCAGCATTTACAAATAGGTGTGTACCTGCGTGAATCCTGAAATGAAAAGAAACCTGCGGAAAGACATCCATTCTTTCACAGCCTTTCCGAGGATTTTTCTGATGCGACCCGATCTCCGTGTTCAGAGCTCGGTTCCTACAAGGCGCCTTTGGTTCCCTGGCCTCCGTGGCGTGGCCCTCATCTGCTCTGCAGCCGATTATCGCCTTGCTTCACGCTGCCATTCCATCCATCTTGCTTGGCAGTTTCATTATTCTTATCCTTGAGGTATTGGATCCTCTGCATACAAGGCTATCTGGACAGAATTATTGTTACTTTGGTGGAGTTGTTTGGCCGGCTTTACTTCCAGCCTAGTGAGCTATTGAAGAAACCAGTGAAAAGGGGTCTCTCGTTTAAAGATTTCTTTTCAGAAGATTATCCATGGACTCCCATGTACAATTCAGTTCAGAGTGTTGGCACAAATGGAAAGCTTGTGAGAGTATTTATTGTTATCTTTTGTAGCAGGATCCTGTACATTTTTCCATGCCAATCAAAGGGGCACTATTTAGGTACAACGCTTAATATCCTTTAAAATGACCTAAATATTTGGTGGGAAGGAAGGGCCCATCCTCTCATAACTTCCTAGACCTACAGGGCTCATGTCAGCTTGAGGATGTGTGTGTGTGTGTGTGTGTGTGTGTGTGTGTGTGTGTGTGTGTGTACGCGTGGAAGCACAGCATGCAGGAGCACCCCTAACAGAAGAACTGACACGAGAGACCCACGAACCTCCCCTCTCCAGTGTGCACACCCGTCTTCAGATCCCTCCGCGCAGCCAAGAGCGGCAGCAGTCCTTCCGCAGGACTGGGCAACGCTCAGTAAAACTGATCGTTTTGAGTCTTCACTTCCCCTCCAAAGCACGGCTTTGGCACCAGACAAGTTTTCGGTTCAGAACTGAGTGCCATGAGCAGCCGGTCATCTTGGGCATGTTACTTAACCTCTCTGCAAATTGGGGAGGCCCCAAGTAATACATGATATGTAGATAGTGCTTGGGGAATATTAGAAACCTGTCCTTTTTCACTCAGTGTGATGGCACGAGATGTATCTGTTCATATTTCTCATTGGCTAGTATTACACTTCAGAGGATTTTGCAACCCGCACTTCTCAGGATGCTTTATGATTGTATGCAGCTTAAGAATGTACCTTGCTAAATCTGAAAACAGCTCTGATCAGTAAATTTAATGAAAAAAGTTAAGTTAAATGAACCAAACTCTGAGTTCTTTTAATAATAGTCTTTTGCAAAAGCCTTTCTGGATTATAGTAAGAATTATCTGAGGAAAAATATTAATTTGTGTTAACTCAAGGTACTGCATGAAATATGCTGATATTATTAAACTCAACTTTCCTTTATTTGAGGCAAATCAAAGCCACCCTCAAGTAGAGAGGCCACATGTCATAGTGACACATGCTGAAGGACTTTGCAAATTTGGGATCAACTTTTATTTAATCTATTAGAGCAAAGCTAGGTACTTAATGTACATTAAAACATCATAGATGGGTGATAGTAAGTCCATTGTTTGCTTTGATTTGAATGTATTTAAAGGTGTTCAGCACAATAAAATAACTAAACTCTGTGACTTTCTGGGAATGGGCTCCACAGTTGGAAAATTCTTTTATAAAAATGAAGATAAAGGGGGGGTTTGTTAATAAGAGAGCTGGATTTCAGAGGTCCATTTACACATTTTACTATTGAAAATTGTGTAGGCAACAGTGAGAGACTTTTAAATTGTTAAAATGCTGCCTGGCATCAGTAGAATTTGTTTGGTATCCCTTCTTTCTTTGCCCACAGAGTAGAATATGTAACCATTGTGATCTAACCAGTGTCCTATGAACACACTTTCGTTATCTTTCATCGCCAAGCGCAGGAGTGAAACGCCCCCGTGCCTTCCAGGGTCTGGGGGGAAGCGAACTCGGTGAAGGGGGCCGGGCAGGGTCTGCGGGCAACTGGACCACACGGGCCTCTGCCACTGTCACTGCCCCTTACCTCTGGGAATTTTGCCACTTCTGAGCTTTCCAGAAAAAACTAAAAGATGTGTTTTTTTTTTAAATGTAAAAATCTCCCTGCTATGTAATCTACTGGAAATTAAAAAGAAATTCTTTAGGGTGAAAATTTGAGGAGCATGGACCCGTGGTCTGTCTGGCTCTTTAGTCAGGCACAACAGGTGATGCATCCAATCCAGATGTGCCTTTGCATCTTATCTCTCCGCCTCCTCCTACTGTGCTTCCACCTTTGCGTGCACAGGGCACCTGCGCTCCAGATAGGTCACTTACTCATTTTTTTGGTCTTTTTTTAAAATTGTATTTTTTTTCTGTTACCATTCAGTCCCCTTATACTCCCCTCCCCATGCAGTCACCACCCTGTGGTCCATGTCTGTGAGTCCCGTTTCCTTTTTGCTCCATCCCTCCACCCCCTATCCTCCCCCCTCCTTAGCTGTCATCCTGTTTTCTGTGAGTCTCTATTTTGCTTGTTAGTTCAGCTTGTTTATTAGATTCCACATGAGTGAAATCAAATGGTATTCATCTTTCTCTGACTGGCTTATTCACTCAGCATAAAGTCCTACAGGTCCATCCATACTGTTGCAAAGGGTAAAATTTCCTTCTTTCTTATGGCGGAGTAGTATTCCATTGTGTAAATGTCCTATAGTTGTTTTATCCACTCATCTACTCATGGACACTTGGACTGCTCCCATATCTTGAAGATTGTAAATAATGCATCAGCGAACACAGGGTGCTTATGTTCTTCTGAATTAGTGTGTTGGGTTCCTTCTGATGTATTCCCAGAGGTGGGCTTGCTGGATCAAAAGGCAGATCCATTGACCTGAATAGACACTTCTCCAAAGAGGACACACAGATGGCCAATAGACATATAAAAAGATGCTCAACATCACCAGTCATCAGAGAAACACAAATTAAGACCACAAGGAGATATCATCTCACACCTGTCAGAATGGCCCCTGTCAGTGAATCCACAAACAACATGTGCTGGTGAGGACGTGGAGAAAGGAGAGCCCTTCGGCACTGACTGTGGGAAGGGAGACCGGTGCAGCCACTGTGGAAGGCAGATTGCTCATCCTGACCAGAGCGCATCAGTCGCTTTTGCAGCTCCCTGCTCGTTCAACAGCATGCGTGCTCTCTCGCAGCCTCCCCCACCCTTGTCACACAGCAGCTCAACAATCTCCACGTCCTCCTGCAAGTATCAGCATGTGACCCGTCTTCAGAGTTTCCTAGACTAGACACATCCCATCCCAGGGTGGAGGACAATTCATTGCTTACTAATCTGTATTTTCACATGAAATTGCATTATAATTACTTACTTGCATGTATGTCTATCTCATTATTACCCCTCACCTCCACACATTCAAGCTGTTGCAGGACAGAGAACACAGTTGCCGTAGAGAAAGTGCACAGGATTGATCTGGCCACCAGAGAGCCTTCCTGATTTGTGTTCAGGGCACAGTTACCACCCATTGTCTTTGGGAGAAGGCTACCTCATGGGGACGTGAGCCAGGTTTGCAGGCTGCCCACCAGGACTGCTTGGCATTTAGAATTTCTGAGTCAGGTTCCATGGAGCGGATCGCTCATAATCTTTGTTGTCTCAGGCTGATTTCGTAATCTCCATTCAGTACAAGCCTGGATTCCCTTGTCTGCCTACTGTAGTCCCGGCGCTGGCACTCACATAGGGAAGCTGTAACCGGGAGGTAGGGGAGGAGGAGGCCTTTCATGATATCACTTGGATAGGTAACTTCAGCATCGTGGTCTCCACAAACAGCTCGCTCTCAGCCCGTATTGCCACTCACCATGGTGACTCCAGATGGCAGTCTTGAAAGGTTTCTCATTCCACCCAGTCTGGGAGCGCTTGATGGGGGCAGGAGCTGAACCTAACTAACCTTTGTCTCCTCAGTGCCTGACAAAAACAGAAGGAGCGCAAATCCATGTTGCATGAACGGTCTACAGGGAGGAATGACTGTACGAGCTGAAGGATTTTGTCTCCCATCGATACCCAACGTTCGGTGACGCGGGCTTCCAAACCACAGGCTCCGTGACCAACTGCACATTCCTAAACAACGTGCCGCAAAGACCACACCACATCGGCACTCTCTTCACATTTCAGGCCGAGGGAGCCAAGAGAACTTGCTGCGGTTTGATTTTACTTTCCCTCAGCCCTCACTGAACTTGGAGTTCACCTGTTTGCGCAGCCCAGTCAGGGATCTGCTCAGGGTCAATGGCTGTTCTCACCACAATATCCTCGCCTCCTACTTAGAGATTATAGGTTTTAAAAGAAGATTGAACTCTGAGGCCAGAGAGTCATTTTGAGTGTGTGTGAAACTGGCTGATTATATTGTAGTATTTCTGCTTCTAGTGTTTTCTAAAGACACTTAAGAAAGAAGAAAAACGTATCAAAGTGATAATCGAGTTAATAAAATAGCAATCATCTATTGTTGGTCGGTACCAAACACTTAACAGAAGTGATACAGTTCGTCTGTAGCTTCTTTGTGACTTAGAGGTGGACCCTGAGGCTCAGACGTGGGAAGCAGATCACCGCAGGTGCATAAGCTCGTACGTGTCCATCTGGCGTTAAAGTCTGATCTCTTCCTATGACAGCAACGTCTGGGACCGCAGCTCTGTCAATTGTCTCCATAATTCAGAATCCACAGCAAATCATTCTAGCTCTGTAGCTGCTCTAAATTAGGAGCCGCTTTAGAGTTATGGAGCCCTCAGTTGTATTGTTACTAACTAGCTGCAGAATTATCAAACTAGTTTGTATGTAAACTAGGTTGCTTTTGTTTTAAGGTGGTAATTACGATGTTCTCAGACCTGCCACCAATTTTGTTTTTATTTTTTGAAAACTTTTATGAATGTGGCACTTAATCGACTTCACAACACAAGTCTTTATACTTCTTCCCAGCAGATCATGGCTTCCATTTCTCTCCTTTAGTAGTTATGATCCTTGCTTAAAAAAAAAATCCCAGTTCATGGGAAAAGAGAATTCTTTCCAGTATTTTTTTATTATTTTTTAAAAAGATTTATGTATTTATTTTTAGAGAGAGAAGGGAGGGAGAGAGAGACACACACATCAATGTGCGGTTGCTGGGAGCTGTGGCTTGCAACCCAGGCATGTGCCCTGGCTGGGAATCGAACCTGTGATACTTTGGTTCGCAGTCCACTGAGCTACGCCAGCCAGGGCTTCCAGTATTTTTAGAAGTAGACTAGGCCGGACAAAAAGTATCTACTGATTGGGATAAATTCCATGTGCGTGTAATATGCCCCATCGATCCATGACAGCTGCCGAAGATTCCTAGATTTAGGATGGAGTCTGTGTTGCATGGATCCATTGGAAACGTTGTGCTGTCAACACCCCAGAAATGTAACTTGTTCATAATTGCCTAGTTATCTGTTTGCAATGACAACAAAACTCAGTGTTAATATGAAAAACATTCACATTGTTGCCTTAAACTTTTATATAATTTTTTGAAAAATTGTCTTACATAAGCAGATGCTTACTCCGGCAAACGCAGAATCTCACACTTTGCAGTTGAATTCATAGGTGAAGTGTTCTCCTGAGGCAACTAGAGTCTCCAAGCATTTTCATAGTCTTCTGACCTGCACTTAACTATTTATTACTAACTTATTCTATTCTTGCCACTATAAAGTGAAAAAGTCAAGAATAAAATTTCAACATAAAAACTTCAACTTAAACACATAAGGGAATAAAAGTGAAGAACCACGGCAATTATTTCCTAAGATGTAAAGAAAATGCAAATGAGAACTCTCTGTGAGCTTATGAAAGATATATGAAACCGGATAAAGCAGCCATCTGTTAAAATCTAAAAGCAAAAATTTGGTTAGTTTATTTGCTGGTCTTAATAAGCTTGAATGTTGTTAGTTTACATGCAAAGAATTTCAATCTGAAGTCAACTCTTCATTATTTTTCAATCAGCATTTCAGGATCAGTGTCAGATCACTGTATCTCAGGCACAGCAGAAGGTGGACCAGATGCTGAACATTAAATTAGCAAAATAACAAGGCAAAATTCTCCTTGAAAGCTCTGATTCCCTCCTTGTCTTCATCCCACACATGAAAATTGAAGAGCACAAAAAAGAGAGAGAAGGGGAGAGACTGGGGTGGGGGGAGGAAGGAAGGGAGAGAGAGAGACAGAGAGAGAGTTTGGAATAGACTGTAGTAGTTATATTGTGCTGGATTCTTGATTATGCATTTAACCTGGGTTTCTTTACGTACTGTATATGTAGTCAATAACTGGTAGCTGGTAGTAATAACTCTATTACTTCTCTAAATGTTATTTCTACTTTCTCAAGACTAGTTCACTTGACAACCTGAATTCATAACTCAGATGCCACTGCCTCTCTTGAAAAGATAATTTTCTAGGTTCTCTATTTATGTTATACCCTCTCCACTATATATAATTTCTTTTGAAAACAGCTGTTGGCCCAGTTATAGGCATGGTCAGGAAAGAAAGTTGTTAGTCTTCTCTGAATAGCAAAAGCTTGTGTGTATGGATACTGAGAACTAAGTCTTTCATTCCAATTCACTCATCCTCATTTAGAAGCTAATCAGCTTGATCCTGATGCTAAATGCTGAAGTTCAGATACTTTCCCACCTTTAATGAGTTTACTCTCTGTGAATATAACAAAAAGGGGGCAGAAATATACACGTTGCGTTTCCCAGAGTGGCCATTGTATGTGGCTGAGACTACGTATTCAGAATTGACTTGGCGAATTCATAAATATCTTTTGGAAACCTTGTTAGATGGATAATGCATATGAATTGTCTTCTCTAAATTTGTTTTTTAATTGAAATGTGTCCAGAATCTTCTTAACTCCGAAACATTATACTGCAGTCTGTTGATCAAGATTGATGCTGGGCGTGTGGGACACATTTTAAAGAAGAAAGAATCTTGTTTGTTGTTTGGAATGCGAAGGCTAATGCACTGGAAACAGATTGCACAGACATTAAACTTCTGTCCACACATCTCTGTGCAACAAGCCAGATAGTAAATATTTGCCTTGATGATTGCTTTTGCTAAAGAGGTGCAAACTGCCACGGCTCCAGGTTTTTGTTTTTGGTGTTCTCATTCTTTTTCAAAAACACTTTGACTTGAATATAAACACTGGCAAAGAAATTGTATCCTTTGAATACCCATTTTTGGAACCTGGTTTGGTGGTATGCTGCTGGCGGAAACATCAGTCTGCTAATAGGAGCAGAAGGCCATTTCTTCAACTGACCCTGCAGCCCCCTTGTTAATGTCAAGGATGAACTGAGCGGAATGGTGCTGTTGCCGTTTTCCTCCTACGAGAGGTCTCAATGCATGAAACAGTTTGCACACATGATTTAGGTTTCCATGTTTTCCAGTGACCTAATGATGCATGGAAAGCTGAAGTAAAATTCCCACTTGCCCCAGACAAAACATGCACATTCTCCCTCTTTGAACATCTGTTAAAGACAGAAGGGTATTGTGGTAGATGGAAAGATGATGGCTGTGTCTTTTTGGTGGTTTGGTTTCTAACAAATTATTCCCGCTAGTGCTCTGGGGACCCGTGAACAACTCTACATGTGCCTTCAGGAGAAAAAAGGGAAAGGAGAGGCAGCTTAGCCTAGTATTACCAACGATATTTACTCTCCTTTCCTCTGCTCTACGCTAAGCTCATAATTCCAGAGAAGTATTTGAATGATTTATATTTGAATCAGAGCTCTGTATTTCAATGACACTTTATAAAATCCTCTTTTCTCTCTCAATTTTTCACATCCCCTAATGGTGCCGGATTCCTCATTTCCTCCCTTTACTACCTGTCTTACCAAGCCCCAAACCATGAAGTCCAATATTTTTTTGAAGCATCCCCTCTCGTCCAATTAGATATCACTACACTTACTTTCCAGATTCAGAAAGACAGAACCCTGGGGACTGGGCTTACCAAGAAAACGCCAATTGAAAGGGAGCAGAGAAGAGGGAGTGGGAAGAGGGTGGGCAAAAAAAAAAAAAAGGAACAAATTCTTTTTTTAATGTTTTTTTAAAGATTTTATTTATTTATTTTTAGAGAGGGAAGGGAGAAAGAGAAAGAGAGAGAAACATCAATGTGTGATTGCTGGGGGCTGTGGTCTGCAACCCAGGCATGTGCCCCGCCTGGGAATCGAACCTGCGATGCTTTGGTTCGCAGCCCACGCTCAATCCACTGAGCTACGCCAGTCAAGGCTAGGACCAAATTCTTTATAACTGGAGGTGACTTAAGGCTAGAATCAGTCAAACGTTAAATTTCTTTTGTCTCCATCAGAGTAATTTTTACCTAGGGTCAGGCCCATTAATATGGGTGGCAACATGCTTGTTCAGCCAGATAAAAACATCATGCCTATAACTCATGGCGTGTTCATGAGCGATTCAGTGATATGAAAATAGACATTTGGGAAGGTATAATTTTGACTTTCGCATGTAAGAACCAAGACATTAATTCTTAAGTCATTCTGGAGTTACGATATACAGTTTCCCTTCACGTGGAAACTGTAAAGTCCAAAATACACAGTTTGGACTTTATACTGGAAACATAACTGAGAGGATGGCCACTTCGCTTTCCTCTAGAGAATCTTTGCCTTTCCCCACCTTCCTATCGTCTGTCTTGAAGCTTCTGAAAGTCAGTGCACATGGAGTTTCTGAACAAGTTGTCTTCCTTCCTGACTTGGTCAGCTGAACCGGAAGACTTAGAAGAAACATCAACGTTTCTTTGAAATTTGCTTCCTGGAGTCTTGACCTAGTTATAAAGGTTCACTTCCCACTTCTTAGGCTCTAATGCCTGCTGGTCCCTCTTGGTTCTCGCTCCGTGTTTATAGGTCCGCACTGAGCTCCTAGCAGGGTCCAACCACTGCACTAGGTTCAGCTTACGCCCTTGATGTGCCTCTGCCAGCGTGTTGCCTTTAGACTGAGAAGCAGTGTTTGTTAGTTCCCGAGTCCCTGTCCTGATAAAATATGCCTTCCTAGTCTCTGTCTTCAAAATCCTCCTAAGAGCAGAGAAAATGTTAATTAAAGGGCTAATCTCCTTCCCCTGCCCACCCCTGCCCTATAGCATTTTCATTTCTGAAAGCAGTTTTTAATGTTCTTTGCTCTCAGGATGAGTGCTAGATTTTACTGTATTTATTTTTCTTTTGTAAGCATGTATGGCTTTCTTGATGCAAATACAAGATTACTGTCAAGTTTGTTTCTAATTTTGAGCAAATAGCACGAGTGTGCATATAAGTAGTGTGTGGAGGACAAAATCATAACTTACTTGAAGGCTTATCTGCACCGTGAGCTCTATCTGTTTGTGGTAGCCGTAGTCTGGGTTCCCCCAGAAGCAGGCCCCGAGACAAGTCAAGGACCCAAATGTCCGTAGTTTGTATGGCAGGTACAGGAAACCGGAGGGAAGTGGGGAAGAGACATAGGGAAAGAAGTAGTGACTGCTATTGCTAATTCAATCTTAACACCACTGGGAAATTCTGAAAAATGGTATAAAACATACAGCTGACTTGCCTGCTAGGTGAGCTACCTGGGCAATTCTGTAGCAACTCCATTTAGCCATTAGTTAGGCTACCCTTTGGGGTAGAGGTGTTAGTTCTGTGGTACCTTAGACTTGCAGGGGGTGGGCATGGCAGTTTCCCAAGGCTCCAGAGACT
This sequence comes from Phyllostomus discolor, assembly GCF_004126475.2. Taxonomy (NCBI): domain Eukaryota; kingdom Metazoa; phylum Chordata; class Mammalia; order Chiroptera; family Phyllostomidae; genus Phyllostomus; species Phyllostomus discolor. The sequence continues at coordinate 29,580,056 of NC_040915.2, read as the reverse complement.
CCTTGGCAAACGGAAGCAGATACTGGCAGTCGGCACTTGTACAGGAGCAAAGTGAAGTCATGAGACCTGAGGGGTACGGGCAGGGAACCAAGAGCAGCTGCTGCAGGCCGGGAGTTCCCGACTCCATTTCCCTTATTTCCAGTTATCTGGCACGTGTAAGACACGCAGCTCTCTGGGCTCATTGGAGGTTCTCAAAAGTTTACTTCCTTCTTATTCTTTCCAGTAAAGAACATTTCTGCATCATGAAATAAGTTTTGACATGATTAATCTTCATACCTGAAAACTTAACATCAGTGGAAGAATTATTTCAAAACTAGCCTTACTGAATAATACTCAAGGGTGTTGTGTATTTTATCAAAACCATTTTAGTAGGGTCTAGTGTGGCCCTGCTTCTTGTGATTCGAATTTCCTTTTATGTTTTTAATGCTTAGGACAGATATATGTTAACAATCCTATAGAATTATAAAATGCTAGAGCTAAAAAGGACATACAGATTAGGTGATCAGGCCCCTTACCACCTGGTAGCTATTTGGTAGATGAGGAAACTAAGGGTCCGTGAGAACCACCTGCCTAAAGTTGTGAACATAGTCTTTTCTTTCTGTAACCTTACATGACACTGGAGAGAACTCTGGGTCCATGGTAAACGTTTTGCTTTTCTTGGACTGTGTATTAGACCATAAACTTCTAGAACAAATACAAAGGTCTCTGTGCTTAGAGTTATTGTCGGCCATGTCTTGGAAGTTTAGCCCCTTGTTCCTGGGGTATCTTTTCCCCTTGAGGCAGTGGTACCCCAAAGATAGCATTTCCTTTTCCTATTGCCTCATACATGTTGTTCAGATCGTCTACTTTTCTTATTAACATAAGCTTGAGTTTCATCACCCACACCTTCCTTGTACCCACTCAGTCTCCTGGCCCCATTTGACATTCAACATTCCTCTTTGATGCTTTAGTTCTTATTAATTTTACTTCTAGAAAATTCCTTGGACTGGTTTCTATTACAAAGACTTATTAAAACTGAGAAGAGTAAAGCGTATAAGCAAGTGGGATTATGCTCCTCCCATCCTGATCCTCACTAGATATTTAAAATTGGTAATAAAGCAACATTGATTAGATTCCCAGTCATTCTAATATGGATTTTTTTTTTTAAATTTTACTCATGCTTCTCAGCACGGAGACTACAGAGCTTGTAAATGTTTTCTTGGAAATTCTTGGAGGTCTATTAGAATTACTGTTTTAAAAAGTTTTCTTAGGAAAATAGTATATGTTGTGGTGACAGCCAGAGGGGGAGAGGGTGGGTGGTAGACAGAGGTGGGCAACGGGGCCAATGGGGACACAGAGAGACTTTGCTTGGCGCGATGGGTGTACCATGCAGGGGCAGATACTGTTTTATTGAGTTGTACCCTTGAAACCTGTGTGATTTCATTAACCAAGTTCACCCCAATAACTTCAGCATAAAAGATTCCATTTTATGTAGAATAAATAAATAAATAAAATGTTTCCTTAGATGATAATGAATTTTTAACTGTTAACAGAAATTTTTTTTGTAAGGATGACTCTATGAGTTACACATTCTCAAACAAATACAGTAATCTAAAAATTAAAAGATGGCCAAGAAGAATCTCAACTACATGGAAATTAATGAATTCACTCCCAGTTGACTCTTGAATTCAAGGAAAGGTAATGAACATTGGCAACTTGTTAGAAAACAAGGACAGGAGACATGACAGGCCCAGACCGTAATCAGAGTCCTAATGCTGACATGAGGAGAGAAGGGGGAAAAAAAATAAAGGAATTAAGAAGTTAGGAAAAAGAAAAACAAAGGAAACAAGAAGAGAAAAATGGGGATAAAAGATGTAATTTATGAAGAAGCAAGTAAAATCGTACAAATTTAGTAGAGGAAATAAATAAATACTAATCCAGCTCTTCTAATGACAGTAAAATCGTTAAACCCCTTAAAATCTAAAGAAAAAATGACAGAGAGTAAATCCTGAAAATAACCAAAAAGCAGCACCTATGTGTTTGTTGAATCATGAGGTTATGGAGCCGGAAAGGTGGGCTGGGCGTTGTACCGAGCACCTTATTTCATTTGATCTTCACAAACACCCTTTGAGGTGCGCACTGCTTTTACCTGTGTTTCACCTGTGGAGAATCTGAGGCTTGGGGAGATGACAGAGAGAGAAAGTAAGGTGTGCAAGATTGCACAGCCTGGGGGTCAGGCATTGCAACTCCAGCATCTCCACTGCTAACCTTGGCCTTCTGACAATGGTTTGCATTTCCTTTGTTGTATTTCTGAATAGGAAACTCCACTATGATTTTATAAATCTCCCTTCTAAGACTTAAAAAAAGTTTGATTTTGCAAATGCGTGGAAGCACCTCCTGCAAATATGCGATATTTAGTATCTGCTGGGGGTGGTGAACTTGAACTTTCAGCTCTAAGGTTCTGTGGTTTTCTGGTTTACAGGACGTAGGAGGGGTTACATTCTCTTACCTGTGAAGTCTGCCCGTTGCTGTGGAGTCATGAATAACAGGTGGGAAATTCAGTAACACGAATCCTTCAAAATTGTGTTTCTTCCTCCATCTGCTGAGCAGTCTTTTTAGGACTAAAGAACAAACTAATATTCAGTGAGAAAAAAAATACTCCCATGGTCATAGATGAAAGTTTAAACTAGAAAGATTTTTTTTCTAAAACTCTATTATTTTTCTCTTCACACTTAATATGCTCATTACCTTGAACATGCACAACTTCTGAATCAATTCAACTCTCTGCTTTTTTTGTTGTTAGTGCAGATATGATATCTGACTCTAATTCAACAATTGGAACATCCATTAACACCACAAATAAAGTTGATAAACTCTCTCAGCTCAACGAATAAATTCTTTCAGGGCAAGGTATTATGTTTTAGATTATGCAGGCACAAATTCCTAACATTTAAATAAATTTTTTCTTGGTTCCAACATTTCAGAACACTCTTTGATAAAAGGTAGGGTGTTACATTATAGAAATAAAGTCAAATAATTTTGGAAGAAACATAGGGTTCGTTCCCTAGTTGAATGCCAGTGACCATCTGGCCTCCATGAAGGGAAATCTCCAAAGGAACAGCACGAAGGGTAGTCAAACATTTAGAGCAAGATAGTAAAATGCATTAGTTAGTTATTAAGAGAGTAGGAAATAATAGCATGGGTGTTAAGTCCAATATTTGATTTAGTAATTATAGAGTTGGCCAAAAATATTTAAGGAATCATTTCAGAGATGAAAGCTACTAATAATGCAAACTACCGAATTAGAAGATGCAAATTCTCGAACAAATACACTAATCCAAAAAAAAAAAACCCATAAAAGATGTAATGTAAGCTACCAATTCTTGTCTTGTTTTCCTTATGCATTTGAAGTGGTTGGCAAGAAATGGCTGGCCCACAGTAGGTTCTCAAATATATACTTGAAGGGAGAAAAGCTTATTTACTTATGCTAGTGAAATATGTTTATGCAGAGCAAACATTTTGGAGCTAAGTCAGAAAGGATTTTCTCTATTTGTTGGTATCTGCATGAAATAAAATTAGCTGAGTTTTTCTTAGGACTCAGAGTGGCTCCATAGAAAGGCACAGGTATAATCATGGGTTAGATATTCTTTGCAACAGTAATGAAGCCAGTAAACTTGAAAGATTAAAAGAGATTCACTTCTAAAGAATTACAGTGGGCTTTGTCAACTTAATTAAATTATATGCTTAATATATTTTAAGTCTAGTGGCAAAAGGCTTCTTTTTGTGAGATAGAATTAGAAAATTTTGATTTAGAGCACCATGGCATAAGTTATGGGACTATTTCTTGTAGGCTTGCAAAGATTTTAAATCTAGGTTCCTTTCAGTGAAACATGGATTTTTAAAGGGCATGTAAATACATCTCTTAATTTTCTGGCAGTACAAAAAAAATCGATGACCTATGCATTAGTCATTAGAGATGCATTTCAGTTATAACCCTAAAGTTGTCCCGTGGAAAAGAAATGGGTGAAGGAGGGTACTGAAGTTTTAGAATCTTAAATGTCACATTGCAGGTGATTATTAATTCAAAATATTTTTAGCTGAGGTCTCCATAATCAGAGCTCATCAGACTATTGACTACACTTAAGAGCTAAATAATTAAAAGGAAGAAGTCAACATCACAAGGTAAATTTACCTAATCTCTGTGATTATTCTTGTCCATGTTGTTAGCTTTTATGACTTTTTGGGATATAACTCTTGGCTTTCACAATTGACTTGCTAGACTTTTCAAATAAATGTATTTTCTAACAAACTCCAGAGACTGATAAACTCAGTCTCAAGCCACTGTACTAGAATATTTTGTCCTTAATCAGAAAATGGTAGCCAAAAGAATAAAAGTAACAATTCAATATTTAACTTAATTTGACTTTAAAATGGTATTTCAATGAATGATTAAAGTTTTAAACGAGAAACCATTGTTCCCACACATTTAGATTTGAAAACACAGTGGAAAGAAGGGTTGAGACAAAGTGCCAGTGGCAGTTCTCACACTCAGTAAACTTATAGTAGGTTCATACTATTGATGTTGGCACCTGCACACTTTCTTTAGAGTGACTTTAATTTCTTCAGTGGGTCCCACGCATGTGTCTTAACTTTAACTCCAAAGATAACATGGAAAAAATAATCCAGAAGAATTGTGCATTTTGCCCCTTTATTAAAAATCCAATAATTCTAGCTCTGACCTACCTACCTTAATTAGTTTGCTTAATAAAGGGTTATGCCAGGGATCTTAAGGCCGGTTGAAATTTGGTGAAAGGAAAATCTTCTTACCAATTGATGCCCAATTAGATTGGGGCCTCTTTGATCTAGGTCAGTTGAAAGTCTAAGCTCATTGGCTATTATTTCTTTAATTTATTATTTAAATATCATTTTTTAAATTAAGAAAGTGTTATATGAGGTCTGTCCAGAAGGTATCTGTTGGGAACCACCCTGCCTGGTTTCAGAAGCTGTAACCCCCGCCAAGGCTAAGGCTGAGTGACCTATCTTCGGACCATAAGCCACTAAGGGGACAAATCTTATCTCCCTGGCATGGTTGCTGCTTCTGCTCCTTTTTCTTCACCCTGCCTGGCCCCCAATGCTTGACTGGTTAGCCAATGCCAGTTAAGATTCCTCAAGGGGGGAATGATCTAAGACAGGCACAGTCATGGGGAGGCCCCAGGGAAGGACTTGGAGGGCTATAGCAAAAGGGGGTGATGTACCTTTGACCCTGGGCTTTGATATAGACTGAGCCCTCATTCTGTCTTCGAGAAGTCTCCTAATCTCTTGGCTATCTTGCTACCCCTGCCTGGTTTAAGCCTGAAACAATGACAGAGGGTGGTGCAGCCCTGTGCTGGAAAGGGCGGGTTCCCCGGGCGATCAGGCCTAAGAAAGAATACGTAAAATCCTGTGAAACCTGCTTTGTTTAGGATGCTCTCAATTAAATGATTAGGGTCCAAGTAAGAAGTGAGTTGGTTCCTCAAAGTTTTATGGCTCTTTAGCTATCTGGTGCTGACTCAAAATAGGCCCTCAGAGTTCTTTGTATGTTATCTATTGTTTGATCCTTACTGCCTGATAATGATTAATGAGCTTTACCTGTATTCCTGTGCAAAACGAACCCAATAAAATCCCATTGAGGAAACGGCTCTTGGTCCTTCTCCTTTGAGAGATCTGCCACCTTTCCTCCCAAAGCAGATCTTGTCTTGGTAGACTTATTCTCATCTGTGGTGGCCGGGGTGGGGGCCCTGTGGGCAGAGCGCCCCCCCCCCCACAGGTATCCAGCCATGTAATGTGAAAAATAGATACCTCTATTGAGGAAGATACAAGATACAAGAAACACTGTACAAAGGACAATGATGCTTCAGTCCCCATCAAAGTAGGCACCTTGGGACCTGACATGGTTCTCCCAATTGCCATCAGCTGCCCTGTCATATTTTCTTGAATCTCATTGATGATCTGAAATCTCTTCCCTTTTAAAGGTGGTTTTAGTTTTGGGAAAAGCCAGGAGCCGCAGGGTGCCAATCTGGGCCGTAGGGGAGCTGAGTCACCTGGGTGATTTGATGTTTGACCAAAAAACTCTGCATGCGATGTGATACGTAAATGGGTGCGTTGTCGTGATAAAGCTGCCAATCACTAGTTGCCCATAGCTGCAGCCTTCTGAATCATCCAAATAGTTTTGCAGAGGAAAGTTCAAGTTTAACGCAATATGTGATATAGATTCGTTGCTCTACTCACTCAGTCATTTTGAATGCAATGGCCACACAGTATACATGCTCACTCAATGTCACCTTTCCTCCTCACTGACTAGCACACTGAAGTCATCATTGTTCACACATGTGCATTCCAGTCCACTCCCCTTGGCTGCCAGATTACATTGATGTGTACAAACTGTTATATTAATAACGGCGAACTTTTTCCAAACAGACCTCGTATGCTCACTGTTTCCAGTGAAAGATCAAGCAAAGATGCATAAATAGGTTATTCTTATCACCCCACTCCTTTCCTGCCTTGATCAATGTTAATGGCATCAGGTGTATCATTTCATAACTTTCTGCTTCCTCATACAAAAGTATGAGTACATGTCAAAAAAGTGTAGGCTTTATTGATGTTTATTTTTATAAAATGCATCACATTAAATACACTTTCCTGAAATTTAATCTTTTCCTTTGGCAGTATGAATAGCCTTCTCAAGACAATGGACATAGATCTAATTGTATATCAGACACACCAGGATGACTTGTCAGGACCCAGGTTACTGGGCCCATCCTCAGATATTCCGATTAAGTAGGCCTGGCTGGAGGCCAGAGCATATGCATTTCAAGCAAGTTCTTGGGTGATGCTGGAGCTGTGGGTCCAAGGCCACACTGAGAAGACTGCGGGGCTCGCCCATTGTTTTTGATTGCCTACAGTAGATGTGCTTGATTTATCCAACCATTTTCCCTCTTGGTGGACCTTTATTTTTCTTTTATTTTCCAGTTATAAAACAGTGTTGCAGTAGGCATCTTTGTTCATGTAACACAAGGGTTTTATTTCTATGGGATAAATTCCTAAATTGAGATGACTAGGTCAAAGACTGTAAGCATTTACACTTTTCAAAGCTCTTGCCTGATTATTTTCCAAGATGGGTCACTGCAATTTACAAATTACTACATATCAGAGATTACATATCCCTGTTTCCTCATGTGCTGTATCTTTACTGTGTTATTATTTCTCTGTGAGATGAATGAAAAACATGACATATTGTTGCTTTAACTTGCACTGCCCTAAGCCCTTGAGAGGTTAAGGGAATTCATATATATTTACTGGCCACTAGGACATCTTTTACTGTCTTCGCCTCACTGTCTATTTTGTATCAGTTACTTTTCTTTTTCTTAATTATTTCTGGAGATCTCTGTATGAAAGGAATATTAAGCCTTTATTTGCAGTCTCTCATTTGTCTTTTAACTCTACTTATGGCGTATTTGTCATGAGGGGTGCTTAATTTTTATGTAATGAAATGTTGCTTAGGGCCTGGATGTCTTGTCTTGCTTAATATCATCTTGAATGATGCAAGGTAATACAAATATTCTCCTAAAGTTTCTTACAGTGTTTTAACTATTTTCTGTTTTGCATCCATATCATTATTTCATCTGGCATTAATTTTAAACTATTATATGAAATCAGGACCCCTTTCCCCACTTCAGGGGCTGGGGGCGTTTTTCTCTCCAATGTAATTCCTTCCAGGCCCCGTGGGCCCGTACAACCACAGGTGGCAAGTGAGCAGGCGCAGGCTCTCCGAGAGAGGTGCCCGCGTATCTGCCTGCTGGTTTCCCTCAGGGAACCCAGAAACCTGGGTCATGATTTGACACCCCAGACATCAGCGATCCCCTCCCCCGGGTGTGGCTTCTTGGCTTCAGAAAGACACCCAGGAGAAGAGTTTCTCAGTGAGTCCTGGTCTCTGAAGACACCTGAGAAATATCATACGTCCTGCTCACCGTGGCTCCCATTGTACTACTTAGGAAAGGTATTTGAGTGGATTAGGAGTCTGTGTCCAGCTGCCCTCTTCTCAGAACACAGACATCACATAACTGATACATGTGCAGGGTCTCTGGGGGGAAAATTAGTAAGCAGAGATGAACAAAAAGAAGGCAGAAAAAACTGACTACATTTCAACCATCCAGAGGCAAACTCTCCAAGCCTCTTGGTGCACATCTGTTCAGACTAAGTAAGTAAATAAATAACAGACAAATACATACATTTATGTGCTGTTTTTAATCTCTGCTACTTTTTTGACATTTTATTTCTTTCCAATTTATTGATGTCATATGTACACTTAGATAAATATCACTCTAGTTACAGTCTTATGAAGATTTAGTATTATTTCTTTCTTATAAATTCCTAGAATGGTGGTTGCCCAATCAAGGTGTATATGTATTTTAAAAATTTTTCTACCTGGCTGGCGTAGCTCAGTGGATTGAGCGCGGGCTGGGAACCAAAGTGTCCCAGGTTCGATTCTCAGCCAGGGTACATTCCTGGGTTGCAGGCCATAACCCCCAGCAACCGCACATTGATGTTTCTCTCTCTCTCTCTCTCTATCTCCCTCCCTTCCCTCTCTAAAAATAAATAAATAAAATATTTAAAAAAAAAATTTTTTTCTAAATTACCCTCCAAGAAAATTCTAAAGATTACACTCCCATCATATATGAGAATGCCCATCAAGCCATAACTCTGCAGAAAAAAGTTCCTGTGACCAATACAAATCCAGTTCCTCTTTTAAAAATCATGTGTTCCTGCAATGGTGGATGTTTATTTTTATTATCTGGCTTCTCAGGATTGATTTTTCCTTTTACAGGTAAAAGAGCATTGTCTTTTCTTCAGTCTTGGGGGTATGTTTCACATGGAACTTCTTTCCCTGCTCCAGCACTGGGCTCCTGTGAGCACATCAATATATGTTATATTTTTATTCTCTGGGGCTGAGCGAGTAACCCAAGGAAGGTTTTTGTTCATTTTTTTAAATCGAGTTTGGAGTTTTATGACAATGAGAGAAAAGTTTTTTTCTCTCTCTCTCTCCTTTCCTAGGATTTTGGTAACCACAGGGAACTTACTAGCAAAGCAGTGGATGGAGAAAAACAAAATGGGGGAGACAAGAAGAGAGAAACCAGAGGAGCGAGACAGGTCCAGCTACAGCCGAAGCAAGGGCTACCCATGAACTTTTACGTAACCAGACCCGGTCGCAGCCGCTGGTGAGTGTGCCTTCCTCTTACCCCTTTGTAAGGGCACTGACCCAGCCCTTTGTTTTCTGTCTTATCATCGTTATGCAATCATTTAGAATGTACTCATAAGCTTTAAAACGAAAGTAATTCATTGTTAGTCATGAGAAATCATTTGGAACCAAACAAACACTGGTTTGTTATTTGCTTAGCCTTTACTGTAACAGGTTCACACAAGGTAGAATGTTTGTCTCCTTGATAATGTATAGAACAGATGTAAAAAGAGACCTTTGTTCTCATTCCTTCCCTACCTCGGAGCTTTGGCTATTATATTAGCAATCTCACGGTGACAAATGATTTGAGTTCCCTGGTCACCTCATTAATCACATTAATGATGCCAGAAGCCAAAGGAAGGTAGAGAAACCACTTGCCTATCATCTAATGTCTTTCCATTAGGGACCCAGGAAAGTGGTTTTAAAGACATTGATGCTGACAACTAATAGGCGGTTGATATTAATTCTGCTGAAAGCAATAATGAAGCAGCCAGATCCCAAACAAGCCAGCAGTTACCTGGTGGGACCTCAGATGAAAAGGTGTTGGAATGTTAAAACATTCAATACACTTTTTGCTTAGATGAAATTACTTTAACGCAGAGGTATTGAGAGTGGGCAGGGGTTGGGGAGGAGACAGATTGGGTTTCAATCATTTATCAATATTTAATTTATTTTCCAGGGAAGCTCCCTTCAAGATCAGATAAAATATTATTGTTTGAAAGATCACCATTAATTCTGGGGTGATATTTATTTGCACAGCTGATTCCCAGGCTTGATAGTGCCCCTAAAGTTATTATTGGACCAGATATGAAAACGCGACAGGGTCTCGTTTGTTGCAGGAATGGCCAGGAGTCATATGCTAGGATAAGGCTGACAGCTGACTGTTGAGGAAGGGTTGAAACCCATGCGGAAACACAGACCATCTTCTCTGATGCATTCCAACAAGGAATTTATACTTTGGGGCATGCAGCATTTGACTGATGAGGTAAAGCCTTGGTTTGATTTGATTAAAGATAGGCGAGTACAAACATGCTAAAACATACCTCAGCATAGCATTAAATTATGTGCTGGAAGCTAGTTGTTAAGAAAGGTATACAACCCTCCCCCAAATGTAAAAATATACTACAGTGACTTTGATTTTTTTTTTCATGCCATGTGGATAGCAGTAATACATTGAGGACAGTAAGGGTATTTTAACCTCTCTCTCTCTCTTTTTTGTATTATAGCCATTAATATTTGGTTAAATTGTGTTTAACCAAACACTATTCTAAGAAAGTGTTCATGATACGTGCTGTGTACTATATTAGGCATGTACCAATACTGATAAAACAAAACTTTTCTTCAACTTGTCTTCCTTGGAAAACCACTGTACTCTTAATTCATTCATTCATTTTTGAAATATTCTAGATAGTCTTGTAGAAAGTAGGAATCTAATAATAAACATGATATACAAATTTCCTGTCCCTATGTAATGGACATTCTTGTAGGGACAAAAAGGCAATCAACAAATAAACTAGATCATTTCAAAAAGGGTTAAGAATTTTGAAAAACCATAAAGAGTTACCTTAGGATAGGAGATCACTTTAGATCGGTCAAGTTAGGAACACTTTTCTGAAAAGATAACATAAGAGCTGAAACCCAAGGAAGAAGGAGTGAACTCTTTGACAGCCGGGGGAGGGAAGACCATTTCATGTGGAGGAAGGTGGGTTCAGAGCAGGAGAGACTGAGGTTTTGAGGCATGGTTGCAGAATGTGAGCCTTAACAGATAAGCAAGCCCAGTTCATGAAGTCTTCTACAAGATGGTAAGGAGATTATATTTGATTCTTAGCATATAAGATGGTAAGGAGATTATATTTAATTCTTAGCATAATTTACCTACTTCAGGGTAGTCTTCTCCTGTCTTTATAATAGAGGTAACAATAATACAAAACCGGGGAGCCCTAAACTGCTCCTTTAAGGGTTGTGTCACATTACATTTTCAAGGGAGGAGATTAGGAACATCCACATGTTTGGTACATCACAGTCCTAGCTGTCATGGATGCCTCTAGTTATATCCTGAGTCACGTCACAGGGGTAATATGCCACCATAGCATCAGTAACACAATGTAAGCATCAGCCAAAAGCTATCAATTATTTACATTGATTGACATTTTTTAACTTTTTCAGGCTTTTAACTATCCATCCAATGCCACTTCAGACTGGCACATGTAGGCTAGCTGAAGAAACTTTGGGAGAACTTTCTGCTCCTTTAAAATTTTAGACAAAAAAATTGGGTTTTGCAAATTTCTGGGAAATTTCTCAAAGTTATTTTTATTTCCATACTTTGGTTTCCCCTTAACTTTTTTTTAAAAAAGATTTTATTAATTTATTTTTAGAGAGGGAAGGGAGGGAGAAAGAGAGAGAGAGAGAAACATCAATGTGCGACCCAGGCATGTGCCCTGACTGGGAATCGAACCTGTGACACTTTGGTTTGCAGCCCACGCTCAATCCACTGAGCTACGCCAGCCAGGTCCTCCCTAACTTTTAAAGATAGATTGAAAAGTAAGAGAGGGAATCCTGAGAGTCTGTTCCCAGAGTCGGCAGGAAGGCCAGCCCAGGCACTCTTTCTCTCTGATGGCTGTTTTCCCACGTCCAGTCCCAGCACAGCTCTTGTGCAGGTGAAGTGTGAGTAAATCATACATTCTGATATCTTAGATATCCCTTTAAAAGGACAGGTTGCTCCTGGCAAAATTCTTCTTTGGGTGCTTAGTCTGGGGCACTCAAGACATGGTCATTGTTAACCTGTTCTTTTGAAGTGATGATTTAAGTGGTGGATTGTTAGGGTGTGACTGCTAAGGGCAATGAGCTTTGTTGCTTTTTGTCCTCTTTGTTTGAAGTAACACAAAAACTCTTTGGTGTTGGTTGCAAGCCTTGCACTGCTCACTCTCTAAAAAGAATTTAAATGTTTCAAGTATTGGATTGGTTGGTTGTGCTTTTAAAATATGTGTTTATTGGAACAAACAAGCAAGCAAAATAGAACCAGAGGTGTGGAAATGACGAACAAACTGACAGTGACCAGAGGGGAGGGGGAGATAATGGGAAAGAAGGTGAAGGGTCAAGTCAAGGACACGTATAAAGGACCCATGGACAAAGCCAATGGGGTGGAGAGGATTGAAAATAGAAGATGGGGGGTGGGTAGGGCAGGGGAGAGTAATTGGGCGGGGGATGTGAACAACTGTAATTGAATAACATAAAAAATAAAAATAAATGTGTATCGGCTCTGCCTCTTCTCGGGGATTAGCAGCTGACTTGAAATGAAAAGTCTGTTGCTTTTTCCAAATGCTGTAACACCCTGTGGCAACACCAATCCCCACTAGTCCCTTTGACAAAGCCTTTCTTGCCTTTCTGTTTGGTCTGTTGTGATTCTGTTGCCCTGTTTCCCAGGCTAGAAAGAGGACCCGTCCTGCATCGGGGAGCCTGAGATTGCCAGAGGTTTCCAAATGCTCTTCAAGGCTGTGCAGATGGCAGGAGGATGCATGTTTCGGCTCTGTGCTGAAACACTTCCCTGGGTGTGGGACTGGAGGCAGTAGGTGCTGACAACAGGCAACCTTGTACTTGAATATTCATCGCTCCCCATGAATCACGAACACGCAGTGCTGGCATATAGGAAGGGGAACCTAAGGGATGAATGTGGGGAATTGTCCCTTGACAGTTCCCTTCATAGGGAAACCTAATAGGTAAGAATCCTTGCTATAGCCTTTGTTCAGGAAGTGATGTCAGGCTTACGGGGAAAGCGAGTTTTATTAGGAGTAGGTAGTGTCTCTCTACCCTAACCTAGCAGCTTCAACAAACTGTGTGACGTTCTGGACATCCCGAGGTCCTCTAAGTAATATCTCTGTAATTATCTTTCTGGTTAGAGGTAGAGAGACCTGTCCTCCCGTTTGAACCCATTCCCTCTAGGTGCGTGGTTACTAATGTAAGGAATAATTCTTCTATTATATTAGAACATCTGAGATCTCATTCCAGGGAAAATCAAGAAATAGAGTTATATCAAGATGAGTAATGAAAACATGTGAAAAATCAGTAATAGAAAATTATCTTAATTTTCTTTTATGTATCTCCTTTTATAGTTTTTTTAAAAGGGTTTATTTTATTCATTTTTAGGGAGGGAGAAAGACAGAGAGAGAGAGAGAAACATCAATGTGCAGTTGCTGGGGGCCATGGTCTGCAACCCAGGCATGTGCCCTGACTGGGGATCGAACCTGCAATACTTTGGTTTGCAGCCTGCACTCAATCCACTGAGCTACGCCAGCCAGGGCCTTTTATAGTTCTTTTAAAGATAAGGATGAATTACATTTAAAATAAGAAAACCATTATATTTGCAATTATGTCCATCATTATCTAGCGGCAAATTTTAGCTCCTTTGTCTTAAACTGCTCTCTTTCCCAAGGACTGAGCCCAGGCAGAGTACAAGGATTTAGTTACCTTGTGTGCTCACCGAAAACCATTCTTGAGGTCCGTGACAAGGAGCCGCTGTTATAAGAACTTTCTACTCCCTTAAACACTCAATCCCCTGTGACATGTTCCATTCATCCTCCTTTTGTGGGGACTGTAGCTTTAGCTGCCCCCTGGGGTCAGACTTGCTGATGTTATCTCTCTGGATCGCTACTTTCAGTTGCTCAAAAAATGAACTTATTCTATAACACTCAGTTTGTCGTGTTCACTCTTTCTCAAGTTACTGTTCTAAAGTATCCCCTGGTGTCTAAGATAACGCTTTTTCTACTCAATATCGTCCTTGTTTTTCACTTTGCAACCGCCGACCACTTTCTATTGGTACTTTGTGCAGGTTTATGCTGAGAGCTTCTTTGAAGAGCAAGTAATTTATAACGGCTTCGAACTCCCTCTAATCAAACCCTCTGTTTGAAACCTGCCTGTGATTTCCCATCTGCTAAACGGCAGACAGCTTTGGCAAAGTTACCTTTGTTCTTCCCAGCTGGGAAAAATTTGGAAGCAAAGGAGTGATCTTTTTATTTTCCATTTCTAAAGATGCATATATTTAACTGGTCAGAATATTCATAGAGTTTTGGGGAACATTAGATTGGGAAGGGACCTCAGAGACCATCCAGCTCAACCGTCTAATTGGTCAGAATGAGAAGAATGAGCCTCAGGCCTCAACCGCATGGTGATGAAACACCAGGATCCAGATCACTGGCCTCCAAGTCCAGTGCCTCTTTCCTACTGTATCTGGTCTGCTTTATTGTCAATGCAAGATCTAGTTTCATTTCTTAATTCCAAGACAAAGAAGTGAAGGAATAAAATCTTGGTTCACCAGAGACACTTTGGTTGCAAACAACAGAAAATGACTCTGTTCAATTTAGGCAAAGAAGATTTGCTGAAGGTCATGAGAACCCCACTTAATTCCTTAGCACAGGCCTTCGAAATGGCCAGTGGTTAGGGGGCCTCAGAGGGAGAAACTGCACGTTCATTCACCAAGACGGCCTCAGTGTTCCTCTCAGCTTGATGAAACATTACAGGGTTTTTATTTTCTTCTTTTCCCTGACTGTAGGCCTCTGAAAACCTTGTTTTTAGAATATTTATTTAAAAAAATGTGCAGCTATACATTCTTTCTCTCTCCCTTTGAGATATAAATCTTTCCCCAGGCTCCTGCCAGTTTTACAACCCAGGGATGTCTCTCTTAGGGATCTGGAAGGCTTCCCTTTCAAAGGCAACCATCAGAAAAGATAGGATCTCCTATCTCCTGCTTTCTATGGGAGAGTAGGAGCCTACCTTCAATTGGGTGTCACATAGTAAACACAGATCCTTTCAAAATGTGTTCAGTTTCTGAGTAATGTCAAGAAGCCAGGCAGGTTCTATGCTTTCGTTTCCCCATCCTTGACCTGTTTGACTTTAACCCTGAAACTTACTACTGGCTGCATAATGGCTGCCACGTGTCCTTGTATCACATTTCTGTTCAGAAGTCAGGGCAGCTACATGCTTCTTTTACCCGGGGAGGTTAGACTGCTGTTCCCAGGCATCTTTCCCCTGGTGCTCTATTTGCAAGACATGGTTCACATGCCTCTAACTAGTGGCAAATATAATGCAATTACAAATAAAATAATAATAATGTCTCCTCTAGCAATGGCTTAATAAATAAATATTTATTTTCCACTCCCATGTTTGGAAGAGAAGTGTGCTTTCCTCAAGTTCCCGGCATTCTGACACTGAAACCAAAGTGTCACTGTTAGCTAGGGACAAGGGTGAGAAAGGAAGTTACGTAGAAAATCAACAGTGACATGTGCTGGGAGGCTTTGAGTGAATAAACCTAGCGGGGGTGGGGTTAGGTCAGATGGAGAGGAAGAGCCGTCCGGAGCCAGGCTACCTGCCAGGGGGGACAGACAGAGACAGAGACTGCAGTGGTGACAAGAAGCCTTATAAGTGTAGTGACAAAGAGGGCTGGAGAAGTCTTTAAAAAACCCCAGAGGCTCAAAACTAGTTTTCTGTGCCCTCGTGGAAAAGGTAATTGGAATAAGTTTCTGCGGGGAAATTGGCAATGTATGTAAAATGCATTAATTTTTTATGTGTGTTTTGATGGGTTCAAAAATTCGACTTTGAAAACTTTCTGCTGGGGAAACAACAGGTATGCACGCCGGAGGTGCACCCAGCGTGCCTCTCACAGCCTTGCTTGTAATCACGTAGCCCTGGAGACAGCAGAGATGTACAGCGGTAGGGAGCTGTTGTGAATAAATAAAAAATGTATGTCTTTGGAGGATATTTAATGATTTGAAAGATATTAAATGCTTCTGTGGGGGGGGGGAGTAGTTTTCCGAAAGGATAACTGAGGGGAAAATTCAACGTATTAGGGATTGTCATTTTACATGTTAGAGTTGCTGTAGGTTTTTTGTGTTCTTTATACTTGGGCATTTTCCAAAATTTATGCAATATGTATGAAATACTTGCTGTGCAAGCCATCCCTCCAACGTGGCCTGGGGTAGAATTAGAACCTGACATTGATTCCAGATGCGGCTTGTGTGGCCAGCCCTCCGAGCTGTCAGTGAAGAATTTATGTTACAAGTAAATAATAACACTCAGGCAGAGCCCCCAGTCCATAGACCGACCGACAGGCCGATAACTTGTTCCCAGTGCTGAGAGGGGCCCTGTCACTTCTCGCTTGGAAGACTGTTCCTAAGCGTGGTCTCCCTGTTCACTCTGCTCCATCTACATTAGTTCCCCACCCAGCAGTTGGGTTGAACTTTTAAAAACCTGGGTCAGGTGATGACACACACCCACCTTCTCAAGCTTCCTAGAAGCTTTCATCATGCTCAGGAACACCCACGCCCCCACCAGGAACCTCTCTCTTGCTATCCTGTCTACCTCATCTACACGGCTGTTTAGTCTGGTCACGATGGCTCTTTCTTGTGCCTTCGGCCTGCCAAGCCTGTCCATCTTCAGGACATTCGTGCTTGCTGCTGGTTCTCCCATCTGGGACTCCTCTTCGGGTAGATCTTCAAACGGCTCACTTCCTCACCGTCACTCAATTCTGTTCACATGCTTCCTCCTTAAAGAGTCCTTCCCTGACCGCCATGTAACCTAGTCTCACCTCTCGCCATCACCCCGCACTCTTTCTTCTGGACGCACCTCATTTGTCTTTACAAGTTGTGTTTCATCTTGCTTCCTGCTGTGTGCCCAGCGCCTGGAAGGGTGACTGGCATGGGGCAGGGGCTCACCAAAACCTGTTGAGTAAATGTATCAGTGAAAGAGCCCAGTGATCTTGCCCCAGATCGAGTGCTCTTTTTATTACACCTCTATGAGGGTATTTATAATGCTGTAGATTATTTTAGACATGCAGCAGTTGGTGATTAAAACATGTGTTTATAATTCCTCATTAAAACTATAATATTAAAGTTAGTATTTCTCGAAAAGCTGTATAACTGGAAAGAAGAAATGAAGGATTCATATCCATTAATCTTCTGATAAGTCTATTTTCTGAGTTTACTTCAAAAGCAGAGACCATTTATACTCACTAGAAAGTCAGTTTAACTTGTCTGTAAGGATTTATCACAATTTATTTTTGCCTATTGCTTAAGCCCTGCCATGAATTAAAATAGGTAATTAGGAAATCCACTATTTATAATGTATTATAGCTATTAGTGAGCTGTAAGTATTCAAAGCATCATTAGTATCAGAGAGCACTGAGAGGAAAAAGTTTAGTGTGCCATTTGCAGTCAATTATGCAACCCTTCATAGCCAAACAAGTATTTCAGCACTGTGTTCCTGATTCCTGGGTGTAATGTCAAGTGCCTGAGGTGGTGGTGGGTGGGCAAGGAGAAATGCACCGGAGCTGATGAGTTCTTAATGACATTATCTCATCTTTTGTCCTTTTATTGCTCTTAGTACTCAAAATTCAATTTGTGTTACCTTCCTAGATGGCTGATAAACTTTGTCTCATTTCTCAATGATCTAGAGTCTGTTTTCATAATTCTTCCGTTTCAATTCCTAGACTTAATTAAAAAACGACAGCTACCATTTAGAAAACACTTATAATTGTGCTGAATTTTTTGCGCCATTATCACATATAATCCCCTCAGCAAGCTTTTTTTTTTTCTCCTTCTATTTTTCTTTAGACTTTTTATTTTGAAAAAGTTTAAGACTTGGGAGTTGGAAAATAGTATAGGGACCTTCTGTGCACCCGTCTCCCAGTCCCCCCAGTATAATATTTTATACCACCATGGTACTTCATCAGAACTATGGAAGTGACACAAGTAAAATACTTGTTGAATTCAGACTGTGTTCAGATTACACTGGCTTTCCATGTTTTTGTGCGTGTATAGTTTTACAAAATTTTACCTCATGCATCTCTTACGTGACCATCATCAGAACGAAGGCAGAGGACTATTCTGTCGTCACAAAGACATTTCTTGCTGTCATACCCTCATAGTCACGCAGCCCAGCATTACAATGTGATCACCACTGGCCCCTTTTCAATTGCTATGATTTTATTACTTTGAGCATGTTATATACATGGAAACATCAGCAACCTGTTGAAACAGGTCGTCTTATTGTCTCAGTTCCCACCCAAGACCCCAACCACTAAGGCTCTGAAGGGCGCCTTGCTGAAAACGAGCCAGCCAGTGAGACAGGGTTTGGGGTTATACCATGGGCTTGCTTCGCTCCGAAGCCATGCTTTTATCTGTGCAGCTAATTATTCTTCCCCGGCTTTATCAACCGTAGATGTCTTGGTCCTAGTGATATTAAAATTATTGTTTCCAGGAGCTATACAGGTTTCCCTTTGAAAAATTCTCATCTTTTCCCAAGTGAAATAGTCTTTAATGAGTTCATTTAGCTGTTTACATTATTATAGAACAGCGCATTATAAGATGTGTGAGGGTGACATGGATCTCTTCGGTGGACTAAAGTCAGCTCGATGACATCAGCTACCGCAGCTCCATAATCTGGCTTTTTCTAATGTTATCTGCCGGGGAAATGTTGACTATTCTGATGTTATTTATATTTTCCACTTAACAGATTGGTCACATTGGAGGATTCACAGGGGGTCATACAGAAAAGTACTGTAAATCACAGATAGCTACAAACACAAAAGTATTAGAATGAGACACCAAGTACAAAGTTTTGAAAAACAGAACAGAAAAATATCTATCTAGGTAGCTTAAATCAGATGGCAAACTGGGGGATTATGTAATGACTCTGGCCTACAGGTATTTGTGTCTGGTCTGGGCAGTGTTTAAAAAACCTTTAGGGAAGCTTTAACACAAACTCAGTTTCTGGCTTCCTTTAGAAAATCAAACAATCCGGGACATTGGTTCTGTATCAGAGCTGAAACTAAGTTATTTCCTTCCTCTACATAATATATGTGCTTTCCAGGGTGCCATACACCCACCTAGCTTGACTGAACCGTTTACATTATCTGCCAGTCCTCACATGCGTCTGTGACGTCGGGGTCACCCATGTTTGTGACATCTGGTGAAGAAGCTAAGTGGCTTGATTTCTTGAGATTCCTTTTGGTTCTATAATTTAAAAATTCTTGTAGAATTCAATTGCTCTCTCTCGAAAAGCATTCTGGGTACTCTGTTCCACAGAACAATGTTTGTAGAAGCTGATAGATGATAAAAAATTCAGGTTCAAATAACATTGGAAATGCTGAATAGCTTATTCCAATTTGGAGATCCATAATCACATTCACATGTTAATAAAGGCTCTGAGAATATCAACAATTATGAGGCCTATTTAACCTGGTTTAAGTCAGTATTTCCTATATTTATTTGACTCTATAGATACCTTGTATGTACCTATATACGTGTGTGTATGTATGTAATAGTTATGTATGTATGTCTTTTTGTACTACACATTACCACTTCTCAGAACAACTGTTTTTCTTAGAAAAAAATTTTTTTTGGAAATTGTTGAAAGATTAGAAATGTTTGTGCATAGCGGTTCTCATAATATTAAAATAATTGACTTTCTAAAACTAAAAGTCTTAAATTTTAATGTTACCGCTCTGACTCGGTACGGCCTACCCATGAATGCTGACCAGAACAAACACTCATTGTGAACTGGAAAAAAGGTTAAAAATGAAACCCAGGAATGGTGGAATTGGAGACATCAGTGGTAGACTCCATGGTTAGCACTTTCAGACGAGAGGAAAAATCATCTTTTCCCAGTGAAAACTGCCCGATTGTCGTTTTGGTTTTTGCTTTTTTACTTATGGTGGGTTCTGAACTCAGTAGATTAACAGTTTCGGTTTGCAAACTGGCCACATACGAAGAAGGCAAGGAGAGACTGCAGAAAACAGCAGACCACTCCAGGTTGGTGGGTGGCAGGTTGAATAAGTGAGGGAACTTACGGGCGAGGCGTGTCTGGGCGGCCGCAGGGCGGACCCGTGCACCTGTCTGCCGGCAGTCACGCGCACGGGCCGGGTGGTCTCGACTGCACATGGATCTCTCGAGGCTGTCTTTGCAATTAACTGCAGCTGTGGGAACGGTGCGCAGACCACATTCCAAGCCGTCCCTGTGGGGGAGGCAGTGAGTAGCCCCCAGCTTCCCGGGTCTGGCTCTGAGAGCCAGCCCGTGGTCACGTCCTCCCAAACGCCCTCCGACAACTAGCCAGGCCGGTGTCTGAAGATACACGCTTTGGTTCTCCAGGGAGGAGCTTCTATCAGTCGCTCAGGTAGTACACGTTTAGTGCTTGCAGTGTTCCAGATGCTGGGCATAACCCCGTGGTAAAGCAAAGCCCACCCTCCCCCACAGAGCGCACAGCCTTGTGCGGGGACGTGGACTAAGCAAGTAAACAAGGCAATCACTGTCTAATTACCCGTCGCTGTATGTGCTGTGAAGGCGGCATAGACCAGGCTGCTGGGAGGGGAATAGAGGTGTAGGGAGGAGATGTTTCTCTCCAAACTGGGTGACTCTGGAAGGACTCCAAGAAGATGACATTATGTTGAGTCCAGAAAGAGTAAAAGGAGCAATCACAGGTAAACAGGAGGAAGACAGTTCCAGGCACAAGGGTCACCACATGCACGAATCCTAAAGTGGGAAAGACCTCAGTGCCCCTGACCGGCTTCTGACCTGGCCCAGCAGCCAAATGGCAGTGAGCATAGTGGTGAGTGGGGATGGAGGACGGGTGGGAGAGGCAGCCTGGGTTTGACATGCCCGGCTTCACCTTTGACTACGAAAAGGGGTTTTTAGGTTCACTTGGATGGTAGCGAAAGGTTTTAAGGAAATGACACAATCAGGTTTATGCTTTTCTAGTGTCACTCTGGTTGCTATTCGTTTGTGGAGAAGTGAGTTAAAAGCGGGGAGTTTGGGTTCTGATGCACAGGAGCAGAGGGGGACTGGCAGTGGTTGGGGCACTCTAGGCATGGCACAGTGGGAGACGACCGTACGGCTCCATTCGTATGGTGGATACGGTAACGGTAGGATTTGCTGATAAATCTTATGTGGAGGGTGAATGCGTGAAGGAGTAGAGCGGCTCTTGTGTTTCTGACTTGAAACTGTGGCTTGAATACAATTCAAGTTGAAGGGAAAGCTAAGGGGTGGGCTGGTTTGGAGGCAGAATGCCCCGTATAGAGTTCCAGAGATTTCTATGGAATAACCTAGTGCAGAAATCATTATGGGGTGGCGTGAGTTTGCAAGTCAGAGAAGAGGCGAAGCCTGGAGCTTTTCATTTGGGGGCACCTCTACATTTGATCAAATGTTTGAGAAAACATGATCAAGAGAATCTAATAACATATAGGAAGTATTTCCACTACGTTCTGGTTTCCTAGAAGCAAGTTCCTTTGTAGATTTCATTTTACTTTTATGTCAGATTTTAAAAAAACTGTACTCTTCTCATTCCTGTCCAATAGTATTTCTAAGATCTAAAATTAAGTAAGTCTGATTCTTCACATTTTATGTCTATAGTCCCCAGAGCAGGGTGAAGGGCCAGTTACATGCTACTTACAGCTGGGCAGTTCGCCCCCCAGTCTTGGTTGAGTCAAATTACCCAGAACTAACAGCTCCTGTCGCCTAATGAATAGATTTGCCCTTGGATGTAACTCGGAGCCTACTTTTCTTTCGTTCCCTTTTGCAGTTCTCTGATAAACATGTGGGGATGACTCAGTAAACTTCAAATACAAGTTTTATATTTTAATTCTCCTGCTTGTTCAGAGTGATGACCCTTGGGTTAATGTCATCTTGATAAAGAAACTCAAGGAAGGTAAATATGAGAAAGGGCGGTTTGGGGAAGACAGCCCTGGTGTAAGACGCACCCAGATCCAGACCCCAGGCGTGTTCCTTGTTAGCTCCTTTAGATTTGGGGGATATCACTTCCCCTCACTTGTATTTATTTTCTCCCCTGTAGTGTGCGGGCTTAAACAAACATTCAAGGAAAACCTAGAGTGGAATACGTTTTAAAACAAGTAGAATTTTCTGGAGTTCCAATTTATTTGGTTTTGTTTCCAATACTGCAGCTATCATTGAACAACTGTTTTTCTGTTGGTATGGTTACACAATCCCAGAGATCAGATGCTTTTCTGTATATTTATGATACTGATAGGTACGATATAAACTATTCATGTGATGTGTATGTTCTGTTTCTGTTAAAAAAGCAACACTTTAGAAAGAGATTTTTTTCTTTGCTTTACTGACCTACAAGTAAACAGTAGTTTTGTTTCTGAGATTCTTTTATTGACAACTCCGTACCTTCTTTCCATTTAATTATGTTGGCCACTATGGCCCACTAAGTAATTAGCTCTGCATTTTGGAAAATTTAGAGGCTAAAGAGAGCTATTTGAGAACACTGTTGAATAGTTTTCTTATTTATAGTCGTTCAAGTTGTGCTAAGCTTGATCAGAGACTTTTAAAATCTGAGACCCATTTGTCTGTTTGGGTCTGGATGGAAATCCTATGTGAGAGCAAAACAAAATGACCTCTAAGGGATTGAGAAATGGAGACAGCGTAAAAACAAAATGAAGCCAAAAAGCAACACCAAAATCAATCGTCTTTTCAATTTGTTGATATCAAAATAACAGGAATATTTACATAAACCTTCGATGGAGAAAATGATTTGCAGTCACACATTAGTTTTCATTTGCGGACAGTCAGGTTCCTCAAGCATCTCCTCTGACACTAGATTCCTCCCTCGGGCATCTCAGGCATGGCCAGGGGCTCAGGTGTGCAATGTACGTGCCTATCCCAGAGTTACATCTCGGGACCGGACCCTCCTGAGCGATAGCCCCAAAACTTACTTAGCATCTCCCCTTGGATGTCTCAAAGGCACGCCTAGAGTGCAATAATCTCTTCTGTTCTGCATGTTCTCCTTCATTAACATGCACCCAGAATTTACATGCCTGTATGATTTAAGCACGTCCTCTGGAGCTCCAGGCACTACTCTCGCTTCTGCAGTGCACCGATGAGCAAGACGAACTGTCTCCCTTCATGGGGCTTCAGGGAGCAAATGCCAGGCGTGGACGTGGAAGTATCTTCATACCTGCTCCCTCCCCTGTGTTCATCATGAAGTCCTGCCAGCTTTCTGTCGGTTCGCCCACTTTTTAACTCTGCCTGTCTAGCCCCAGCCACTGTTTTTGCTTCACCGTGTCCCCTTGCTTCACGCATGTCCTCAAGGGTTCTTCTCGAACCTTCTCGGCACTTTTCTAATGCAATCTCTGCAAGACAGGCACAGAAGTCTTTTCAAAACACAGGGTTTTATTTTTTATTTTTATTTTTGTCACACACATACCTCCTTCCCTTCTTAAAAGCTTTCAGTGGCTTTTCATGACTTTTATTTTAAGGACTGTAGTTTTTAACATGGTCCTTAAGGCCCGAATGGCCTGGCCCCTGCCTTTAGCTTTACCTCCTGTTATTCTTCCCTTGTAACTCTGTACTCCATCGGTATTTCCTTCCTTTAATTCATTGAAGGTATGTCTTAGTATGCTTCTATTTCCCTGGTTTCCCTCATCACATCTTTCTCTATGAAGCTTTCCTTCATTTCCCAGGTAACATCAAATCAGTAGCGTATACATTTATTACTTCCTCAACTTCATAAAGCATGTTCCATTTATCTTATTTATTTGCATATTTTGGTTAATATCTATCATTTTCCACAGGTGTACATGTTTCATAATGGCAGAGATTTTAATCTGTCATTTTCAACTCGGTATCTTTCGCCTGTGGGACGATGACCAGCACACAGCCGGAGCCCCGCAGATAAACAGGGCGCACTAGCAGCACGTCACAGACACATACCAGGATCTGTAGTCCGTGCTGCCAGTCACATTCCCCCCACCTCCTAGGGCAGCTGCCCACAGTTCCCTTGCGTGCCTGCAGCCGTCTGTGCTCTTTGCCTAAGGACATCCTCTCCCTGGGGCAGCTGGGCAGCCCGGGAAAGGCCAGAACTGTGGCTGGAGAGTTAATGTCCCTGGAGTAACTTTCAGCCAACGAGGGGTGGACATCTCAGTGTTGTTCCTTGAAGACTCGCAGAGAGGCATTGGCAGGATTTATATCCAATTGCCGATAGCACTAACTTGCCTATTTATGTACCTTTGATTAACTTTTTACTCCCTGCTGTTATCCTGGCTTCCTGGTATCACCTCCCAAATGAACTACTTACAGCCACATCAGTTTATAGAGAAACCCAAGCTAAGACAAGGCCAGCACATTGCAGAACTCCAGGGGCACAATTTAGTAGCACTTCTCGCCTTGTCCTTCAAAGGGTGACATTTACATCAGAGTATCTAAATGATAACCATGGAAGAAATACTTAAAGAAAAGACTTTGACAGTAACTAGGTCTTAGTGAAAAACTTTAAACTGGTTCTTTTTGAATGCTTCCTCAGTTCTAGGAGTCCAGGAGAGGGAAGGGTGGGGGAAACTTAAGTGGGATGACTTTGATCTCAATGAATTTATTGCTTATTGAACCCAAAATTGCTTTTGGAATACGGTATGAGACTTTCTGCATCCATGTGCTGGGATTGCCCTAAAGGCTCTGGTCTGTTTCCAATCACCACATTCCCGACACCAACTGTGCTGGGTCTTAGTCCCCACTCCGACCACTTCTCCAGCTCTCCGGAGACCAACACAGTGTCTCACAGTTCAGTCCAGGCCCGACACTCACCAGCCTGAGTCCCCACAGGTCCCGCAGGGGAAGCTCTCAGTCGTGCAAGACTGCTGCCCACTTTAGGTGCTGATGGCAAGTTCCTGGCCGCCCATATGTCTAACTAACTGGGCTAACTAACTAACTGGGTCTCATGATTCCCTACTCAAGTCAAATAACTTTCTAGAATGGATCACAGAACTCAGGGAGACACTCTATTTGCTATCCCTGGTTTATTGTAACAGATGCAAAAGGCACAGCCCCTTGACGAGGTGCACAGGACACGGTCCAGAAGGGTCTTCAGTTCAGGAGCTTCTGTCCCTCTGGAGTTTGGGGGCACCCCCCCTGCTGGTGTACGGAGATATTCTCCAACCTGAGAGCCCTCTGAACTGCATCACTGGGGTTTTCATGGAAGTCTCTTTACACAGGTATGATTGATTAAATCATTAGCTATCGGTGATGATGACCATGGGCTTTCACGTGGGGCGGCCAGTATACCTGTGGATCTTTTTCGGGCTCACAGTCTATTTTATGATGCAATTAGGACTGAATGGGTCAGCATCTGTTGAAAAGAAAAGTATATTAATAGATTGAATTGTGTGAGTAATGCTAAGCACTACTTAAGGATTATATATTTTTTTCTTTATAATTGAACTTCAGTTTCAACTTAAGAAGTTGAATTTACTTTCTAATTTGTTCTGGTTTTTCACTCTAGCATATCTTCACATGTCCAAGGCAGTGTTAACTGAAATCAGTTGAACCCTGCAGAGCTGGCAGTAGAATAATGAAATTGCTGCAAAAGGCACCGGCAGGTTAGCTCAAGATAGTTCATGACGTGAAACAGAAGCTTTGGAGGGGCAATTTCTACCAAAAACACACAGGTATAGGGCACTGACTCTCCACTAAATACCCTTAAAAGTGTTCTACGTGTCCATATGTATTGTGTCAGTGAATACACACGGCATACATGACACAGTGAATACACAGCGAATACGTGACAGTGTTATGAGGTTGTTCTTCTCATTTGACTAATGAGGAGCTGAGGCACATGAGATTGAATTGCTTACAGTCAGACAACAAGTCGTTACTGAAATTTGGCTTTCAACTTCAGGTCCGCCTAGACTCAAAGCTCACGCTCTCTCGGGGGTGTCCACCCTTTAGGCATCCCTGGGTCACGCCGGAAGAGGAAGAGTTGTCTTGGGCCACGTATTCAATACATTGTGACATGTCATCACACAAAAATCTCATAATGTTTTGAGTAAATTTACAATTTCGTTTTGGGCCTCAGGTTGGACACCCCTGCAACTGTTGGATTGCCTTAGGAATTTAAAAATTTTTAGCAATGTACAGAAATGGAATGATTGATTGGCCAATTATCCAGTTAGGTGGTTGAAGCAGCCTATATTTACATTTATTTAGTGCTTTGTACTTTTCAACATGTTTTCATAGCCTCTCTTAATCTCTTTATCTCTCTTTGCCTCTTTGCATTTCTCCCCTCTATATTTTTTTCTTTTTGCTGGAAGGTACTTATTTGTTTTTGATGATTGAAAAGACCCTTGCATAATTGCTCTCTGAAATATAGTTAGAATGCATAGATGAATGAATGCTTTCCAGGTCAGTCTCTTTCCTCTCGGCTGTGAATCGGTTCACAGGAGACTGCATTACTTTATTAATAAAAATTGGGTGGTAATTGGGACAGGAGCTAAGCTCTGTTAAAATGAAAAATACCTTTTGATATGTAAATGCTTTCTTTCTCAGGAAAATCAATCACGTACATTTGATTTTAGGGGAATATTTAAATGACTTTAGGCAGTGGTGTTCAAGGACTCCCAAGGCCTTCACAGGCTCCGTTCTAAAAGCACAGCATTAAACCGCTGAACAGGCCCTCAGTGAGCATTTGGTTTGACTACTTCATTTTGCAGATTTGAAAACAAGCACAGAAGGCTGCGTCGTGCAAGCACACAGATAAAAAGTGGCTGAGTGAGATCTGAACCGAGATCTGCTTGTTCCTTGCCCAGAGATCATTCCACCGAACCACACGGACATAACACACAGTACTGGCAAATCCATTTGTAGCTCGGCAAAAAAACATGACCACTGGATTATTATGTCTGCTTCTGAAAACGAATGTAATATTTCTCTTATGATTCCCATAACCCAGAACTTCCCCTACTTTGCATAGTAGTCGACTCTCGCTGGGTTGGAAAATGTAGGGATTTCGTCTACTTCCTCTGCCGCCGCCGCTGCTGCTGTTACTGCTAACACTACCACAAGTTACCTTTTCGAGTGTCTGCTGTGTGCTAGGCGCTGTGCTGAACACGTGATGCCTTTATCAATTAGGTCGTCGGGAAAACAGATACTGTTCTGTGTATTTTGAGACGAAAGGAATTCAGTGCAGGGGACGAGGTGCTTGCATTAGCATTGGATGGTTTGGAAAGTAAAGGTCAGAAAAAGCTGTCTCTGACTTCTTATTTGCTATGTATTTTTAGAGGCTAAGGCAGTTGCTGTAAGAAAAACAAATCTGTAGCACGAAGGAAGGTATCACGGGGGAGCTATCCAGAAGCCAAGTTCACTTGTTTGCCTGTCACTGCTGGTGGAAGAGTAATATGCTTCCGACTGTCTTCTGACTTCTAAACTCACCCAAACTGGCAGAGTATAAACTATACCTAGGATCGTGTCGGCAAAGGAGTCTGATAAATCCAGTTCCCAAGCTTCTGGTCTCTGCTCTACAGGGGGAAGCCTAGTAGAGGGCGAAAAGGCTGATGAATGTCTGTAGTCAACAGCAGCACATCTGTGGTCTGCTTTAATTCTGTGAGAATTACGGACGAGGAAACCTGAAACTCAGAAATTGTAAGGAACTTGTAAGTAGCCCCTGGGTTATATAATAGACAGGCTGACAGAAGCTTTATAAAGCCAAATGCCCCCTAAAAGATATAAATACTAATGAAATAATGTTATTTGGTATTTCAAAAAGAAGCATTGAAGCAGTAATCCTAAGAAACACCCCAGGGACTTTACTCTGTGTGTGTATAGTAAGTTTTTTAAAAATGTGTATCTTAATCCATACACACACACACACACACACACAACTATAAAAGTAGTGAAAATGCAAGGAGAGCATTGTGCCCAAGGTCACACAGCTAATCAGCAGGAGTGATTAGCTAGAAGGCTGACTTTGGTGCCTGCCCCTCAACCACCAACCAACCGTGTTGAATCATTAAGGGACCTCCACTTAACATGATCATACTTTAATAGCATTCACTTTCATAGCTTCTCCTTGTTAGGTAGCCCAGGTGGCTGAGAAAGGACCTGAAGTCAGAAAAGTCCAACTAAAGACCTTTATTTGAGGCGGGACACTGCCATTGGGGAGCTGGGTCCGAATGGGTGGCTGCCACAAGGGAAAGGGCAGGAGGGCTTTTCAGGCGTGCAGCAGACCTCTGGGGGAGGGCGAGTCACCCCGCTGATCTGCTCCAGGTGGCTGGGCGTCTGATCAAGGAGGGCTGCTTCTGCAGAAAGCTCGAGGGAGAGGGGAGGGGGCAGCGAGGGTTCAGCTGGTTTCCGTGAGGACGCCAGCGGTCTGCCTCAGTTGCTTCTGATGTGGGGAACCTCACGTTCGGGTATTTAGCCGGTGACACACCCCTTCTTTGGTCCAGCATAGGTGGTGGCTTTTGTCTATGTCCCTGTACATTCTAACCCTCCTGGATCTGAAAAGTGGATTTTTCTTACTGTCACCCTATTCTGGGAGAAAAAAAAATAAAGGTCATATTATGTTTTAGATCTGTTTCTTCAAGCTAGAAAGTTAACAGTCAAGTCTTGTGCTCTATGAGGAGATAAAGATCCCAAAGCAAACAGTCTTGACTTTTAGGGTGAAGTGGAACCGAGACAACACAGATGAAGGCGAGGGAGTGAGGGTTTCATATCATATCAGCAATGGCACCTGCCCACCTTGGAGTGTCTCCCTGTTGATACGGAAGCAGGTGGCCAGCACTGAGCAAGCAGATGATACCCCTGGGTTCTAATCCCAGCTACCCTTGTCCCTTCTGGAGAGTAACCAAACTCTGGTTATGTTGCACAAATCTGAAATACAGAATTTGGATTAGGTGATTCTTTCTGCTCCGAAATGCAAATTTTGCGATTCGCAAAGCATTACCATAATATAAAGTTTACTCTTGCTTGCCATAAACTGCTGCCATTTTGCTTCCACCTTGGAGGGTCTGAAATTTTAGTAAGTTTTGAATTCATGGTCAAATGATGGAATTTTGAGGAAACTTCTTTAAGCACAGATTTTTTTTTTTGCATTTCTAAGTATATTTTAGGCAGGCAAATCTTTCATTTTAAAGCTTTTCTGTATCTGTTGCTTATATTTTTAGTCCAAGGAGACAACTCTCAAGTTATTTAAAGAAAAATAATTTTACAGATTATTGCTGAATTTGCAAGTTTATTGGATGCGTATCAGCCTCAGACTAAAGAAAACTAATTAGAGTCTGAGGTGGAAGAATAGCTGTATTTGTTCAATATCTGATTACTTAGAAGTTTGAAGCTATACTTTTATTTAGATTGAACTGTTTTTGTGGTTTTCTTCATTTTAGTTTTAAAATTATTAGAGTAGAAAACCTAACCATCATAACCAACTCCCATCAAAGTAATTAAATCAAGATAGAGCTTATTCTTGTCCAAATTAAATTAATATACTAGAAGAAATGGATTGCTTTCTTTGTTGTTGACTTTTAAATCATTCCATTTTAATAAGTAAACATTACTTTAATGAAGTTTCTGAGTTTATTTCAGTTCGAGGTCCTTTGCTCCAATTCCAATATTAGCTTGTCCCCTTAGGGTGTAGCTGCTTTTTATTAGAGCAAGTCCCTGTGTTTCAGGGATGGAATAGAAGCTTACTCTTGTGTCGGTTCTTATCCTAGCTGGGGAATGCATGGGGTACTGGGGAGAGGACTATTTTAACCTGTGCCTCTGCTCAGTGAGAAAGTGCATTGTGGGAGAAAAGCATTTGTCTCTCATGAGAGAGGCAGAGGATGAGTGTGTGTGTTGGGAAGGGATGGCTGGTAAGAGGCCACTGGTGTGATACCTTGGAAAAAGCATGACCTGGGAGTTAGAGGAAACTTGGCTCCACAGGCAGACGGGTCACCAGCTACACCTACTTGGAAGGACAAGATACCTTCATTTCTCAGAATATCCTCCTCCTCACGTAAGAAATGAGGGGTTGAGCCTGGTGATTTTGCTGGCTCTGAGATTCCATGATCCTATTTTGTTCAATTGCTGTGAAATTGACCACAGTCCATTTGGTCCTTGCTAGCTCATTTCAGGCCCATCTTTTTGAATGTTTTGGTAGGAAAAATAAGAAAGAGGCTTCATAGAAATTGAGAGAGAGTCACTCAGGGAGACAATTTATTCTTTAATAATACCAATTTCATCCACTTTAGAAAGGTTGGATTAGTTTGTCCCACAACTCTTCGCTTGAGTTGTTTATTTTTTCAGAAGTTCTTTCTCTTGGAATTTGCTAAAAAGTTGCTCTCTTCTTCTAATATTTATATATTTTGAGAAAAAGTGTTCATCTCTCCCATATACAAGTTTTTTCAGTACTTAATATATGCAGGTACAAATGCATGAAATGCCATTTTTCTTTTTAAAAAGCCCATAAATGTGAAAATATTCAATTTGCTTTCCTGTATTTTTAAATTCTTTTTTATTTTTTGTGTTTGATATATGTTTTAATAAATTTATACAATTTAAAATAGTTTTAGATTTACCTAAAGGTTGTAAAGAGAAGACAGAATAGTTCCTATGCACTCCACCCCTGGTCTCCCCTATTACTAATAACTTATATTTGATGCATTTAGCCTAATTGACAAACTCACATGGAGACATTCTTACCAACTAAAGTCCAGATTTTACTCAAATTTCCTGAGTTTTGGGGTTTTTTTTCCTGTTTCAGGATCCCATCCTGGATACCACAGCACATTTAGTCATCATGTCTCCTTAGGGTCCTCTTAGCTGTCATAGCTTCTCAGACTTCCCTTGTTTTTGATGACCTTGATAGTTTTGAGGACTACTGGTCATGCATTTTCTAGAATGTTCTTCAGGATGACTTTATGTTGTAATTCTCTTATGATTAGCTGCTGTTATTGTCATTCCAGGGGAAGACAGTAAGAGGTGAAATGCCATTGTCGTCATGTCATATCAAGGGCACACCCAACACCATGAGTTATCACCGTTGTCTGTAAGCTTGAGTGCCTGCCTGGGGTGGTGTGTGTTGGGTTTCTCTTCTGGAAAGTTATCCTTTCCTACCACCCCTTTCAGGAGTCTACCTTTTGGAAGGAAGTCACTATAGGGGAGAAAAATGTTCTTGTCTTCCCTTCTAGGGTCTTTAGCTGGTCTAGTAATTAAATTGACATAAGGCAGATTAACAGAAAAAACAAATTTCATACAAAAGAGAGCCCCAAAGACCTGAGACTTATAGTCATCCTGAGATAGAGGAGAGGCGGGTAGGGGTCTAGGGCTTCAGAGAGGATGAGGAGGGTTCACAGGAAGATGAGAGCAAATGTTCGGTAAACAGATGTTCGCCAAACAGATGTTTGCCATGCCATGCAGATATATCTTTCTGATAAGCAGTCAGCTTTGGTATTAGTTCTCTGTTGGTACAGGAACGCTATCTAAATTCTTTTAAGTAGTTGAAAGGAAGATAAACAACTCTTCTTGAGCCTGTTGGGCCTTGATTCTCTTTCGCTGGAAAATTTGCATACCACGTTTTCTTTATTCATTCATTTGTTGATAGACACACTGACTCCCTCTCTTTGCTATTGTTATTAATGCTGCAATGAACATGAGAACGAAGATTTCTTTTTGAGATAATGATTTCATTGTCTTCAGGTATGTACCCAGAAGTGGGATTGCTAGATCATGTGATCATTCTATTTTTATTTTTTTTTAAAGCTAGAGAGAATAAGCAATTACTCTTTTTTTTTTAAAGATTTTATTTATTTATTTTTAGAGAGGGAAGGGAGGGAGATAGAGAGAGAGAGAGAGAAAGAGAAACATCAATGTGTGGTTGCTGGGGGTTCTGGCCTAGCAACGCAGGAATGTACCCTGGCTGGGAATCGAACCTGGGACACTTTGGTTCCCAGCCCGCGCTCAATCCACTGAGCTACGCCAGCCAGAGCCTATTTTTAATTTTTTAAAGAACCTTCATACTGTTTTCCATAGTGGCTGCAACAATTTATATTCCCACCAAATGTGCACAAAGGTTCCCTTTTCTGCACATCCTCCCCAGCATTTGTTATTTGTTTATTTATTTTTGATGACAGCCATACTGACAGGTGTGAGGTGATACCTCACTGTGGTTTGCATTTGCACTTCCCTGTTGATTACTGGTGTTGAGCACCTTTCCTGTACCTATTGGCTATTTGTATATCTTCTGGGGAAAAAAAAGTCTATTCAAGTCCTCTGCCTATAAGTTATATGAATTCTCATACATTTTAGATATTAACCCATTATCAAATATATGATTTGCAAATATGTTCTTCCCGTTCCACAGATGAGCTTTTCGTTATATTAAGTTGTTTCTTTTGCTGTGTAGAAGAAGCCTTTTAATTTGATGTAGCCCCACATGTTGATTTTTGCTTCTGTTGCTTTGCTTTAGGTGTCCTAGCTAAAAAAATTGCCAACACCCATGTCAAAGAGCTTTTCCTTCTATATTTGCCTCTGGAGTTTTATGGATTCAGGCCTTACATTTAAACCTTTAACACATTTTGTTTTGGTGAGTGCTATTAAGATAAGGGTCCCAATTCATTGTCCTGTATGTGATGATCCAGTCGTCCCAGTCTCATTCACTGAAGAGACTGACCTTTCCCCATTGAGAATTCTTGGCTCCTCAGTCAAATATTAGTTGGCCATATTGGCGGGGGTTTGTTTCTGGGCTCTCACGTCTGTTCATTGGTCTGTGTGTCTATTTTTATGCCAGTATTATACTGCTTTGATTATTATAGTATAATCAACCCAGTTGGGTTGCCTTTCACAGAAAGGTAAGGTGGATTTTGGGTGCTTAAATGTAGCATTTGGCCTGATGCATAGTGTAATTTCCCAGAGTAGGGTCTCTAGAATCAGAATGCCTCGCGGTGAACCTTGGCTCTACCACTTACAAGTTGCGTGACTCGGGGAAGATTATGTAACTTCCTTATCCCTCAGTTTCCTCTTCTGTGAAATGTGGGCAATAATAAAATCAAGCTCATTGCATTGCTATGGGTCGAATGAGAAGGTGCTTGTAAGAGAACATGGCATAAGACCTGGCGCATCCTGCTTTTAAAAGATGGGCACCGTTGCTATTGAATTAATTTAATACACAGGTGGCAAACACAAGGCCTGTGGGCCAAATATGACCCTCCACCTTGTTTTATCCTGCCCGGCACCTTGTTTCTACCCGGTGGCAGCACCAAGCTCCTTGCCCCTAGTTAAGGAGTAGTGACATTTATACAGTCCTAAATTACATTGGCCCTTTGAAGGCAACCGTGAGGCTGATGTGGCCCCCGGTGAAAATGAGTTTGACACCCCTGCTTTAATAGAATTTTATCCTTGCTTTCCATACTGAAATATTTCTTTCCCTCCACCGGAATATTTTCTAACTGGCATGCTCTTTTTTTATTTCTGTAGACCTGATTATTTTCCTGCTAGTATTTGTGTGTACCTTCCTTTCTGTGCAGTGAGCAGAATGGTTGTTTCTCAGAGAACACACCTCTGGCTTGGCTCCTGGCGTAAGAAGTAATTATCTTGGCATTATCTTCCATGGCCCTGCATTTTCCATCTGTGGGCACCATCATTCGGATGATCCGAGCCTTCTGCAACCCTGGCGGTGTTTTATCTTTGCACTGGCGTTACTGCCAACTTAAGTTTTATCTCCAAAATAGGAAATCTGGTTCATTTCTGAAGTAAACCTGAATATTTTGGGTTTTTATAGAACATCCGTAGTTTGCAATTTAGGAAACTGTCTATTTTGTGTTCTAAAATCCTACTAAATATGAGAGAAAAGAAAAACTTAAACAGAAAAAAATGCCAGAATGTTGTGTTAATTTTGGCTTATGCTATGATTTTTATTAACTCAGAACTATCCAAAGTGTGGCCTATCTTTGTTATTTCTGCATTGGGAATGGCAATTACCTTTGAACACTGAGAAACTTTAAAGGTAATCTGTACTTTATAATACTTTAGCATAGAGACTGTCCAGTTTTGGATTCTAAGCCAGTTTCCTCGTAGGTCTTCCAAACCCTTGATGTTCTTTTACAATGTCATTGTCAGGGACTGTTCAACAGGCTGAGTTTGCATTCGCAGAATCACTGCTCCTTGGGGTCTCCCCTGTCACATGAAGGATGCGTGCATCCCTGTCACAACCATGCTCCCCTTGCACATTGGTGTTTATCCTTCGTGTGAATCTATGCCAAAGACTATAAATCTTAGCTGAATACCTCTTAGCCTCCAAGTTCTCTTTATCTGTCGTGCAAGCATGTTCTTGAAAGGTCTCCAGGAGGGCAGTTATGATGAGTGATCCTCTCATTTTCTTCAATCTTTCCTTCAGAACCGCCAGGGAACCTGCTTCTTTCACAGAAGGATGATGCTGGCTAAAAGATGCTGTCTTAAAGTGAAGGTATTATTGCCTCTGACATGTTTTTCTTTTCACTTGCATTTTAGTTATTAGAGCGAAAAAAGTATGAGTGTGAACTCTTGAGAATATTAACTCTGAAACAGTATCTGCCTTGTTTCGGTATAGTGTGTTACCAAGGAATATATCTATATCTCTAACTATATACTTGGTTATAAAGTAGAATTCGACTTCACTAGGTAAAAGCTGTGCCTATCCTTTGGATAATGGCTCAGTAAATAACTAGGTGAGTAACTATATACAGGCGGGTAATGTCCAGCGTTGGGGAAAGAGTGGGAAGGCAGTTACAATCACTTTTACATAGTGCCCAAAAAGTGAAAATGGCTAAAATATTTTGGGAAGGCAGCATCTAGAAACTTTTCGAGAATCCTTTTTTTCTTTTCTTAATCTGTTTAATGAAAATCGACTAAGCACGTACTTTGGACCAGGCATTATTCTAGTTACTGGGGACATGACAATGACAAAAGGAAGTCCTTACTGTCATAGATTATACATTTATGTGGAGAGGGAATGGAGACCGAAAATAAACAAGCAAGTACATACAAAGTATATCTGATTCTGATGGCGATTAATACTCTAGGTAAAAATGGAACAGGTAAGAAGAATTAGATCTCTTTCTTTGAGAGACTGTGTTATTTATTTTGTGTTGAGTGGTCAGGCAAGACCCCAGTGAGGCAGGTGGCATGTAGCACCTGAAGGAACTGAGAGAGACACACACACAGAGGGACATGTGGAGACTGAGCAGAATTTTCAGTAGGGTGGACAGCAAATGCAACGGATTCTAAGGTGGACGCTTGCTCACTGGTTCAGGGAATTGTGCCGAGAGGCAACTGTGTCTTTTGTAAACACCGATGATGGCATTATTCAAAATTCTGAAATTCTTACGTTTGCAAATCTGTCAGCCTCTTTATTTATAGTTTTAGACTTTAGAAACATGTTTAAAATGGCTTCCATGGCGTCATAATCATGGAAAAAATAGCTCCTTTTAAACCCAACTGACGAGTGTGTTCACACTTAGAACGTTGGAAACTAGATGTTGAGTTTGAAAAAGTATCACGTGATGGTTGGAAGCACTACAGCATATATCCTAAAGTCACCAGTGTTTTTGGCGACAGAGTCTTTGCTTGACAAATCTTTAGTTAGGCTCCTGACATTTCCCTGGGCTCACCGGTGCGCTTCTTAGAGATTCCAGTTTTGGCAAAAATCCCATCAAGTCAATTTAGCAAGAGTCCTCCATCCTTAACATCTGATCACTCTCCTCTATGCTTGAGCGTGTCCCTCAGCTCCCACCATCCCAGGGAATGCCTGATCACCTTGGCCTGCCTTCAGCAAGGACCCTGCTATAGCTAGAATGCTGCTTACCCTGATGTCTCCTCTTAGTGCTTTTCTATTCACTGTCCCCCGCCCTGTTCCTTGGCTATAAATCCCCACTTGCCCACGGTGTGTTTAGGTTCAAGCCCGGCTTGATACTTAGTGTCTCATCCCCCACTGCAGTGGTCCTGAATAAAACCTGTTTTCACTTCTTTAACTAGTTTTCAGCTCTGTTTTCCATTTGAGATTGTTTAGTCTACAGTTTAACATCTGAATCACTTTAGACTTGTAGTTATGATAATGTTAAGAAGATTCTTGTCTGTTATAAATTTAGAAATCTTTGTTAAGAGTAGATTATGTTGATTTTTTTCCTCTTTCATTACTGTATTTCACTATGGTTATAATAGTGTGTAACTCATTTTTTAAAAAAATACTAATCATGAATTGTTATGGTGAATCAGTCTTTGATGATACTATTTTCTGTGGTTACCCTAAATGTATATTATGAAATATGACGATCAATTATAATACAAAAGATCAAACCTGATTCTACTGTACCCAGTGATGAATAGAAAATACATTAAAGTCTTAGGTTAAATCAGAATTATTTACTTTCTTCAATATTCCAGCTTTGAAAAGTTGCAAATATAACACTAGGTTAATTTATGTTATTTTACTTTGTCTGACTTTGTCTATATATATATATATATATATATATATATATATATATATGGAATTGTTTTTAGAAAGTAAGTCTTACGTACAGCTTGCTTTGAGGAAGAGATGCTCACAGATATTAGAATTTGCATATGAACAGTTAAATGTCAGGTGGTGGATGAGTTATGTATCTTTCATTGTTACTAATTACCTTGCCCTGGGAACCTTTAAAAGATCTGTTGATAACTTCCACTTTTATCGGGAATCATGTTCTTCACAGGTCCTCAGCTGAAGCGATACATAGTTTATTCAATATATTGGGTGGGCAAAGGTACTCACAACTGTAAACCCACGTTTGCCCACCCCTGTGTGTGGGAGGTACCTTCAGTCTAGGAATTGTGTAAACTCTGACACTTACTCATTAAAACATAGTGCTTGCTCATACTCCCTTAATCTGTGTTTACCGGTGCAATATATTTGGCGACATCAGAAGCTCCTTGAGGGGGTGGCACATGGGGAAATAGCATAACATAGTTTTTCAGTGCAATACGGAAGTATACATTACAATTTAATCATAATTTTGAAGGCAAATACGATTGGTATCAGCAAAGCTAGCCAGCATGTTTTTCCACTTCTTCTTATTTCAGGTGTCGACTGTGTTTCCAGACTTTGCAGAAAGGTGGTTCAATAGTCTGAACATGAATTATTCCCTTGTCTCATATAAATAAACATTCAATGGAAAATGCCAATTAAAACAAGTCTGGTTATTCAAACAATGCATTATTCATGAGAGTTCTCTAATATTTAATGTTAATTTCCTTCTTGGATGTCAACAATCTCTGTGACCTTTTGTTATTAAAATTAATAAGTGATTAGTCAAAAGCACATATAAGCATAGGAGTCTTAGGATTTAATATCATTGTTTACAAAAACACATTAGTCGTGGATCCTATAATACATATCAAATATTTATTGTTTTACAAAACCTGATGGTAACATTCTCCATGTTGCCTAAGGGCAGCAATTCTTCAGCTGAATCTTTTTATTATGACAATATGTTTTGTTTCTTGTTCTGGTGAACATTAAGGTTAAAACAACGTGTTCTTACAGCAATTCCTTTGAAAGGAAATGGGGTAAGCTCGTAGTTCATCTTCATACCCAGGGGCCAAGGGCGGCTCTCTTCTCTTCAAAGTGATTTTAATGAAATAACAATTTCATTTTGATACACAATGCCTGCAAATACTACCTACTCTTTGGGAATGTGTGCATGAGACGATTCAAGCATGTCCTTTGGTAGAAGCAAAGCATTGATGTCAGTTTTTAAAAACCATTTTTTTAAGTTTGGAGACAGCCAAGTTTTAATTAAATGAAAGTGTTAGAAATAATGAATAAAGATGAAAAATGGGATAAAAGTGTATCCACCTGGAAGACCTTGCTGATTTGGAATTAAAGAGTTGCATTTAAGATCTAATTTGAACAACATTCTTCATAGTGTGACCCAGTAAAGGAGTATTCTTCACTGACTAGTTTTAGTCTTATTTGCTAAATAATATATTTCTAATTTGCTAAAGCAACAGCCAGTGAAATGGAGGAATATTGCTGCCATATAATTTGAGAATAACAGAATATTTGCATTAGCCTTCACATTCCATGATGTAACTTTTCATTTTTGGAGCTGCTACCATAATGTAGAAAAGTAAAAAAGAATTTGAGTGAGATTCTCACTAGTGTTAAAATCATTAAATCATTAAAATCATTAACTTTCAAAAATTTTAATAGCAGTGCTGACCTACCTGAAAGAAAAAAATTAAATGATGTCTATTGGTGGATGTTTGTTTTCAGAATCTATTCATGCCTTAGGCAAGTATGCTTCTGATCCCTCTTTTATATCATTACATTTCCACTTGCAGTCCACGTGCTTCTAATACTCTCCTGGCTCCAGGGACGGATGTGTGTCTCAGTTCCGTCCAGACACAGCGCTCCCAGGCCACAGTGACTGGGTCAGGTGTGGCACACGGCCCGTTAGAACCAAGGAGAAACAATGCAGGGAAACTACGCAGGGCGAACTCTGAGCGGGTCTTCCTCTTCTCCTCCTCTCCCTCTACTTCCTCTTCGTGCTCACCTTTTCCTCCTCCTCTTCCTTCTCTCCTCTTCTTTCTCTCCTCCTCTTCCTCTTCTTCCTCCCCCACCTCTTCCTTCTTCTCTAAAAAAAACCCCACTTGACTAGGTCTGAGAAGGATTTATTTCAGTAGTATTAAAAATAGCAGGTTATGAAAGTGTTAAATTGTATTATTGAAGTACAACATAGTTCTAAAATATAGCTTTCTACCTACTTAAGATTCTTTTTTTAACTTTCAATATTGTTTTTTAATTTTTAAATTATAGTTGATGTACAATATTATATTGGTTTCAGGTTTTCCTTTCCGAGATTAGACATTCATGTAACTTATGAAGTGGTCACCCTGATAAATTTCGTACCCATCTGACACCGTACATAGTTCTTATATTATTATTGACTGTATTTCCCCTGCTGTACTTTACATCCCAATGACCGATTTGTCCTACATCTCTGAATACTTAAGATTCTTTCATTCATAGTAATTGTGGGGGTTTTAAAATATGTCCCCCAAATCTTGGACACTCCTCTCCACAAAAGGTGGAGCCTAATCTCCTTCCTCTTGACTATGGGCTTACCTTAGTGACTTCCCTCTAGCAAACACGGTGTGGTGGGAGCGATGGCGTGTCACTCCCAAGTGCAGCCATAAAAGATGTTTTAGCTCCTGCCTTATTTTCTTTCGAATCATTTGCTTTGGCGGAAACTGGCGGCCTTGTTTTGAGGACACTCAAGTCGCCTGTGGAGCGGCCCTGGTGGTGAGGAGCTAAGGCCTTCTGCCAAGTGTCGGCAGCGTGCCAGCTCCGTGAACGAACTGTCTTGGAAGCAAACCCTCCAGGCCTGTTCAAGTCTTCAGAAAACTCACCCCGGCCAGCTTGGTGGCTGCAGCCTCACGTGAGGCTTCAAGCCAGAATCACTGGGCTCAGTAGCTCCCCGTTCCAACCCACAGAAACTGTGAGCTAATACACATTTGTGACTGGTTTAATCCACTAAGTTGTAAGGTGCTTTCTTCCTCTATATTTTTAATCCTCACCTGAGGATATTTATTGATTTTAAAGAGAGAAGAAGGAGCGGGGAGGGAGGAGAGACAGATAGACAGACAGACAGAGGGAGAGACAGAAGAGCATCAGTGTGAGAGACAAGCATTGACTGCTTGCCTCCCATATGTGCCCTGACCAGGCACTGAACCCGCAACCTACTTATGTGCCCTGACCTGGGATCGAACCCACAGTCTTTTTGGAATACAGGAAGATGCTCCAACCGACTGAGCCACACAGCCAGGGCTTAAGGTAATTTCTTATGTTTAATCCTTTAATGCTTTGAAATAAGCATTAATGAATGAATTCTATTTTGGGTAAAATAGAATGTCTATAAAACTGTTATTTCAGGATGCTTGTATTCCAGGAGTTATAAGTTATGTTTTGGACATTTATTTGAGTAGTGCCTTTAAAAGCCCTTTGATTCTCTGTACAACAAATAATTAAAGGCAAGCAAAAAGCAGATACTTTAAGTTAAAAAAGTAAAACCCTGTAGTAGTATTTATTTTTGAAACTTTGATTTTTAAAAGTCTTAGACAGGATGATAGTTACCAGATGGAAGAGGGGTGAAAGGTAGTAAAGTGGAAACAGGATCAAATATATGGTGATGGAAGATTTGACTTGGGGGCTGGGGCACCCAATGTGATATAAAGATGATGTATCACAAAATTGTGCACTTGAAACCTACAGAATTTTATCAGCCTATGTCACCCCAATACATTTAATGTGCCAGGTGGGTACTTGAATTATTGGGGTATCACTTTGTAAATTATACAATTGTCTAACCACTATGCTTAATGCCTGAAACTAATATAAAATAATATGAATACAACTATAATTGTAAAATAAAATTTAAAAAGTGTTAGATGTTAATCTAGATGTAAACTAGATGTTAGTCTGTGTTTTATTGACCTATAAGCTTGGAACTTTATTTCATACTCTAATAACTGTATGACCATGTCTCTGAGATTTTTATGGTTCCCATGAGACTTACCTTCTGAAAATCATGGCTGCCTTTGCAGTTTTTACTCATCCACCCATCCAAACATCCATTAACCATTCATTTATTCATTCGTTCATTTGTTCACTTATTCATTCACCTCTTATGTACCAGGCACTACTTGGAGCCCTTGAAATGTGTGGGACTACCTGTCTGATGAATGGGACCATCAGTTTGGGGACTGTCTGTCCATTCTGCCTCTATCTCTGTTTCACACTACATGGGCCCCAAGTCAGAATTTACCCTTTCCCCTCACTTTTCACCAAACCATTTATGTAAGGGATTTTTGTGTCTAGGTTTTCCTGAACTTTTGAATATATGAAGAGTTTTATAGTAAAGAAATATATAACTTAAAATTCATGGCAAGAAATTCTCTTTTTAAAAAGATTTTATTTATTTATTTTTAGAGAGAAGGGAAGGTAAGGAGAAAGGGAAGGAGAGAAACATTGTGTGATTGCTTCTCACCCATCCCCTACTGGGGACCTGGCCCACAACCTAGGCATGAGCCCTGACTGGGAATTGAACCCGTGACCCTTTGGTTTGTAGGCGGGCACTCAATCCACTGAGCCACACCAGCCAGGGAAAGAAATTCCTGTTTCAGAGGTCCTTTAGCTACTTTCTGTAAGTTGAGTTCTGGGATCCTTGGCTGTGTTCCATGGCCCCTTTGCCACTCATTCTCTCTCCTTCATTTTCTCACCTCACCCACTTTTAATTCTCTAAGTATTAAAGGCAAACAAAAGAGAATACCTTATTGATTTTTAATGCTTTATTTTTAGTGCAGAGACTCTTAGGTATTCCATTTGTTGTCTTTGCTTTTGCCAACCTATAACCACTGCACTTTCTCTTAATTCACTTTCTTTTCAATTCATTTTGCTCCACAAAACTGGTCCCCTCCACAAAAAAGAAATCTGGTGCTATCTGTTCAAGAGGTTTTCACACTGCTCCAAGAAATTTATCCCTGATTTGGTAGGTGCTATGATACATTGATAAATAACATCTGACAAATTGATCAAATTAGTGGTAGAAAGTACTTCAAAGATTGTTTGTTGTGCAGCTGAGTATATACTCTTCAAATCTGTATTCACCAGTGAACTGTATATATAATGAGAGTGACGTAGTTCAAAAAGGCTATTATTTACAGATAAATTAATATTTGTCAATCTTCAGGTTTTAACTTAAACACAAAAATTGGCTCCTTTCAACCTTTCTGTTGCATGACGTATCAATTTAATCTAGACTAGTGATTTTTGACCAATGTGCTGCAAGAATTTTTTATAGCATGCAATACCTGACTATTTAGTCAGGGGCTCTGACCTCTTTCCTTTTAGATTGTCGAGTAAAAAATGACCACAGCCAACAGAAGAAGAGCCATTTGATGTGAATGCCCTGTCTTGAACCATAAATATATAGGTCACACAATAGAGTTGCATGTTTAAAATCTCTGGTCTACACCATAGTTAATATTATAATCATTATTCCATAAAAATGCCACAAAATAAGCCACTTTTAGGAATATATGATCATTCTGGAAGGCAGAGTGAGATATGGAAAACACACACACACAACTTTTGTGACATAATTGAGCCTAAACTTTTTAGACAGGTGAGCTAATAATGCCCCTTTATCTTTTAAGCCAGTTTGAGTCAGGCTTTCTTTTACTGGTGACCAAAGTCAATGGTTAAGCTGTCTGAGTGTGCTAGTTACTTGAGATAATCACAATTATAGGGTGGTCCAAGCACCTATGTTATGGAACAAAACCAGGAGAGGTTCCTACACCACCACTGAGATTCCTCAGCTTGTTGGAGAGAATGGGAATGGGATGGAGAAAGCATGGCTTTGGAGGAAGGTAAACTTTAGTTTAAATCCTTGTTCATTTACTGAGCATGTATCTTAGCTAACATCTATGGATTATTTACTGTGTGTCAGGTCCTTTAAGTTCATTATCTCGTGTAATCTTTTGAATGATCCTATTACAGACACTTTTTTACTCCCATTTTGCAAGTAAGGAAGCTAAGAGCTGGAGAAGCCCAGTTGACAATTACGTGGCTTAGCTAGGTTTCAGACCCAGGTGTTCCTAATCCGGTCTTTTTGATTTACTACATTTTTGACAAATAATGGTCGCCAGGTGTATTTTATTTGGTCTCCGTATTCTGTTTTTTAAAGTGTTTGTGCTAGCATTTAAAAATTGGAAGATTTCCCGTAAAAATCCATTCTTGCATCTTCCCTCGAGACACGAGGTCTGGCCACACCGAGTGTGCACTCCCAGGGGCCCTGCCAGCTGAAGAGTGACTGTGTCCCGTGTGTGTTCTCAGGACACGCCTTCTGCAGGTGGCCGTAGTGTCTGGCCTTGTCTGTTGTTGCCCCAGCATCAAAGCCGTGTAGATAACCAGTGGTCGTTTCTTTCACTGTGGCTTTTCTTATAATAGAGAAACTTTTATCTGTACCTGTTGGGAGGGGAGGGAAGAACTGATCTAGAGGATGGGGATTTTCAAGAAAAAGAAGAGAGTGTATTCTCCCTCACCCCGATTTTTTGAGATATAATTGATATGTAATACTGTGTAGGTTTAAGGGGTATAGCATGTTGATTTAATATACTTTCATGTTGCGAAATGATTACTACCATAAGTTAGCTAACACCTCCATCACTTAACATTATTATCATTTTCTTTTTCTTTTGTTGTCATGAGAACATTTAAGATTATACTGTAGCTATCAATACTATACTAGAAGCTTGAAAGAGAATGTACTGTTTTTTTTGCAGTTTTTACCAGTAATTTTTTAAATTTTATTTTTCAATTACAGTTTCCATGAGACAGTTTCCTTTTAATTTTAGAGGCAAACAACATATCTTCCTGTTTAACATGCAAGTACACATGTAACTTACTCTTTGTTTTTACCTGTTTGGCTTCTGTGGATATTCCGTGAGTTTGTGAAACTAACACTAAACAGGTTTTTTTTTTCTGTGTAATTTTTACAAAACATATGTCACTTCTCCAAGGCTCCTTCTTTTATTTTAAAAGTAGGGATTTTATTAGAGGATTAAATGAGATACCTTATTTAAACAACACAGCCTAGTACCTGATATCTGGCAGTTGCTAAGAAAGGGAAGTCTTAGCTCCCTTTCTCATCCTTTTCGGTATGAATGTAGCTTCCATTACTGCAGGACCATTGTTAACGCACTACTTATTTTTTTTTTTACATTGATACTTTTGCTGCCTGTATGACCTACAATCTATTACCCACCTGGTCTTGTGCGCCACAGGCCTGTGGGTAATCAGCGCCTTTCGAGTTTGGGGGCTGTTGGGGAACGCTCATTAGCGTGCCGCGTGGGTGCGACTTCAGCGGGTCGCCACTTCCCTTGATGGGAGGCCCCTGCAGCAGTGGTGTCTGTTTCCCGAACTGCCATCCAGGGGAGCAGGCGTGTGACAGAACGAGGCCACGCGTAGGATGAAGCGGGCACTGCCTGTCAGGAAGGAGAGGCATCTCAACCGGAGATGGTGCTGTCAGAGTTGGCCAGGGGCTGTCGCCATGGGGATGGCCACTCACCAGGAAGGTTAGGCCAAATGAGGGAAGAAAAATATGTCTTTCTCAGAACCTTGACCTTTTGCAGCCATGCAGTACATCAGATGAAGTAAGAGTTTCATAATATGAAGGTCATGCTCAATATTTATTTTTCTTTAAATTTGGGGGAAAAACAAATTCTCCTTTTTGACGTCTCTCTAAACAAGGGATTCGCGTTTGAACTTAGCCATTTATTGTGGAAACATATCATTTCAGCATTAGATAAGGGATCGAGAGAAAAAAAGTCACAATGATTAAGAAGCCAAGAAAGAAATAATTTATATATATCCATCAACATATTATGGAATTTAACTCATCATTAAAATGAT
The DNA here is from genome assembly GCF_004126475.2 of Phyllostomus discolor. NCBI lineage: Eukaryota > Metazoa > Chordata > Mammalia > Chiroptera > Phyllostomidae > Phyllostomus > Phyllostomus discolor. The sequence continues at coordinate 29,535,574 of NC_040915.2, read as the reverse complement.
TCAATTATAAAACTTTAAAGCAACAAAGTAACACCATTTTTATTAACCCCTTTACTATGCGGTGACTTTTCTGAGTTTCCCCAGCTGGTTCACCAGACACTGAAAACCAGGTCTTTTAACCTTCCCAGTAGAGTGGCCTTTTTGCTATCCTATGCTGATGCCTAAAGATCAGACAATAGTAATGTTTAAAAATATTTTAAAAATTATAGTCAGAATGAATGCCTATTCTTGGTCTTCTCAGTCTGCTTAATTTATTGAGGACTGCTTCCTTTTGGGGATTAGGCAGTTGCTGCCTCCATCTGCCTGGGCCAGAGGGAGCTGCTGTGTTTGTGCAGTGTGACGCCACTCTCTAACCACAGCTGATTGGTTGAACGGTGGGTATGGAAACCAAAGACGTCCCATCAGTCCTTTCCAGGACAATTTGCATTTGGGTTTGAAAAATGTAAGACCAGCATCTTTTTGTCTGGCTGAATGTGTAATATATAAGTTCTGTTGCTGTTGGCTGCCACCTACACTAAGAAAACAACCAGACCAAACAACCCCCGCCCCCCACCATAGGCAGAGAAAATTGGCTACAATAAGGGTGACAGTAAGTTTATTGCAGAGAAAATGATCAATGAGAAAGGGAGAGGAAAGATTCCTGGTTCCCTATTTGTAGTCTTTCCTGGGATACCACTGTGCTCTCCTGATGAATTCCCTCCTTTGCTTAAACTAGTGTTAGCAGGAGCCTCCATATTGCTCAACCTTTAAAACACGCAGGACCAAGCTTTCTGACTATGGAGACGTCCATTTGTAGACCAAGTCTAAGACAAATCACATGATGATGAAATGAAATTTAGTACCCTTAGGTCAGGGATGTCAAACTTATTTTCACAGGGCCACATCAGCCTCCCAGTGGCCTTCAAAGCACCCAGATGATTTTAGGAGCGTGTAAATGTAACTACTTCTTAACTGTTAAGGAGTTGAAATTATATCTGGCCCTTTGAAGGCAACCACGACGCTGATGTGGCCCCTGGTGAAAATGAATCTGACACCCTTGCCTTGGGGGTCAGAGTGGACTCTGTACAGAGACGGAACAGCCAGGGTTCTTCGGGATATTTATAAGGCTTTCTCCCCTCACCTGGGTTCTGGGCGTTAGGTGCCTCTTTTATCATTATTTAAACCATGCACCTAAGAAACTTTAAATATTATATATGCTGTTTTCTATTCATAGAATAGCTCACAATTGAAAAATAAGTAAAACAAGAATCTCTTGCATATACTAAAATGCAGACGAAAAACCCCCAGTCATTTTCCATCTTGTTAATTCTTCTTATTTCTTCCCTTAGTTTCTCTAACATCTTTTGTAGAAAAGCAGTTTATTCCTCATTTATCATTTTATATCCTGTTTTAAGACTTAAAAATTTGGTGAAGGAAATACAAATTTGTTTGGATATGGGTAATCAAATGTGCAGCTAAGTCAATAAAGTGTAAATTGTTACTTTTGATTACCTTTACAGACATCTTGATTTACTAAAGAAAACAAAAAAATTCTGTTCTTATTAAATGCTTTAAAAGCCCTTTATAACATTGATAAATGACAATCTGTGAAGAATATATTGAGCTGTATTTTTTCCTGTGGAGATGAGCTAGAATAAATTTACTATAAGTGCATAAAATTGAAAGTTGGGAGAAGAGATGTGTAGTTAAGGAGAACAACAGGAATTTATGTGTGTAACACTCTATTGTTCCCCTAAATATCTTCCCTGCTCTTCATATCTGGCTTTTTCTTATTCTTTGATGATAATACTGCTCAAGCATTTTGATCTGTAAGTAAGAAAGAACCTCTGACTTGACCTGTTCAAAGGGAGTAACCCTCACCCAGTGCCACATTTAATTTCTCAGGAGTGTTACCTCTGTCTGGGATTTGGGTTAATAAACTTTTCCTCCTGGGAGAAATTGGGAATCCATTTGTAGTGTAGTGGCTCTACTTTATGGTATTATCTTCCAAAATAATGGACATTTTTACTTATTAAATTATTCTTTAAAGTATATTGTACAGTCAAAGCTGAATGAGAGTCAAACTGAATTTATTTTCATTTCATTCGTGAGTGGCCTTATCAAGATTTTCCTTGGAAGTTTGTTAAACAAAAAGTGAATTGCTATAGAATTAGAGTTTTAAGTTTGTAGAGTCTCAGGAACTCACTGAGAAGATAAAGCAGGCGAATTTCAACATTTGGACATTTAATTTGTGCAAATTCAAGTGGAGCAAGACAATTAGAAAGGGAAGAAAGGGGGAAAGACGAGAGAGAGAAATTCTGTTGGAGAAAAACAGCTTCATTGGCCTTAAGATATGTTCATCTCCAACTTACCTTAAGGTATGAAAGCTGTGCATTGTGCATTGACTTTAAATATCAAAATATTTTACAAGCAAAGGTCAAATTCTGCAAAGTCTCATCAAGTTGCAAGAATTGAAAAATACCTCAGTAATGTTCTCAAAATGTGATCCCCTGATACCGAAATTACCTGCTAGAGCTTGGTAAAAATGCAGATTCGTTAGCCTGCTGCCGGCTGCTGAACCGAAGTCTTTGAGGGGGAGGCTCAAGAATCTGCATTTTTACCAGACTCTCCAGGACGCTGGGATATATTTAAATTTAAGAAGCATTGTCCTACCAGTAACATAGAACACCACTTTCATTTTTAGACGGGCTATCTCTGAGGAACGGAGTGGTGAAGTAACTTGCCCAGAGCCACACAGCATGTGAATGGATGATAGTGTGTTTATTGATGCCAAAACTTGTGCCTTCTTGCCTGCGCACCATTTCAAACCTCCATGCATCACCTCTAAATAGGAGTAATCATATATGGGTTGTATCTACTTAATCACTATAAATCATGAGAGAACTGGAATTAAGTGTGATTTTCAGTGAGCACTGGGGGAGGTACCAAGATGAGACAATAAGGGAAGGGTGGAAGGTCGGTCAACATGTGATATACGGATGGCGCTGGTGACTGGGCAAGGAAAACGAAGGGGTCGCCTTTTGTCAGGAACTGCCACCCTGGTTTACTACACCTTAAATTAGGCTTTTGTTCCTAGAAAACACAGAACAAGCTTTTGCCACGTTCACAGAAACCCCAAATTCCAAAACACTATCCAGAAATTCCCCCAAAGTGCTATAACCATTGTTCAACTGAGACGCAGAAACAATCTCTGTTTCCCCAGCTGCATATTCTTTGGCGATATTTTCTCAAAAACTGTACCTTGGTGGGTCATTCTGCTCCGCCACTTTAGCTACTGAGCCTACAATATGGCTTTGTTAGTGCTAAAATATGTCTTCATATCATAATCATTGCTGTAATAGATGGAATAACAGAGACTATCTATTGAGTAAGGCTTTGCTAGGCCCACGGGAGTTGTATATTATGTAAAAACGAAAATGAATGCAAGATGGAGAAACAAAACTTCCTTTCACTGCAGAAATCGGCCAATCTGGAACACACAGATGTAGGCGTGCCCCACTACTGGAAGTCGGATAGTGCCGGTCCCTATGATCGTTTCAGCTTCCTAAGTGGAAGCATTTCTTCTGTTTAGGTTGACTCAAGGTACCTTTTGTCCTGGAGGGAAACAGTACAATCCTCTGCTTTCTGTAGAGTGGTATGAAACTTGTATCCTATTTTGTACCCTGATTTTAAGGGCATATCTAATTTCTTACAAGAGACTCTAAGTTTTTAAGAGTATGGATTATGCTAGTTTGGTAGGCTAGTGGAATACTGGGGACCAGATAAAAAACGTTAAGTTCATAGAAAGTTGAGACATGCAATTGTCATCGTTTATAATTTAGCTACCCGAGGAACAATGACATTTGCTATTATCTATTACAAGATAATATTTTAGGTTAAAATGCATACATCCACACACAATTATTTGGAGTTGTTAGAATCTGTTCTGTTAAGAAAAGCAACATGGCAAGTGGGTAAACCCACACGCAGACGTTTTACGTTCCTGTTCTCTGGCTTGTTTTTCTTTGTGTTGGGGAAGGATGCCCGGAGCACCAGTAACTCCCAACCTCTGCCTGAGCTTCCGCTTGCTTTCCGCTTTCATTCAGTGCGTTGTTCAGTTATACAGGAGTGCGGAGGCTCTACTTCATGTTAATTTTTTCAGTTAGAACATTTAGGTTCTATTCTTTGGGCAAATTTTAATGACGTAAAACAATTTTATTCACTGCAGTTATCATGTGTTACATGAGATCCTCAGACCTTACTTATAGATGCAAGTCTGTACCCTTTTACCAATTCTTCCTATTTTTCTCACCTGCCAGCCCCTCCCGGGCAGCGAGTCTGCAACTCTGTTACTGTGAGTTTGACTTTTTAAAACTTTATTTTTATTTTTATTTCACCAACAAGTGACAAAGTTTTTCTTGGTCTGCCTTATTTCCTTTAGCATAATGGTCTCAAGGTGCATCCATGTTGTCATAACGGTGTGCTTTTCTTCTTTCTTCTGATTAACCTGGATCACATTTCGTTGTCCGTTGATCCACTGATGGATCCTTAGATTGTTTCTGTATCTGGGCTGTTGTGAACAACGGGAGTGCAGGTATCTCCCCCATATCCCATTTTATTTCCTTTGGGTAAATATGCAGCAGTGGAATTGCTGGATCATATGGCAGATCTAGTTTTATTTTATTTTTTGGGGGGGGAACTTTGTACTATCTTCCACAGTGGCTGCATCAACTTCCATTCCCACCAACAGTGCAGGAGGGTTCCCTTTCCTCCACGTTCTCTCCAGCGTTTGTTACCTCTCGTCTTCCTGATAACCGTCCGTCTAAAAGGTGGGGGGTGATGTTGTCTCATGTGGTTTTCATTTGCATTTTCATGGTCATTAGTAATGTTGACCACCTTGTCGAGTACCTGTTGGCCATTTGTAAGTCTTCTTTGGAAAAATGTCATTTCAGTTTCTCTGCCCATTTTTTCCTGTTGAATTGTTTGAATTCTTAAACTTTTTTTTATTCTTGTTTATTCTATTACAGTCCCAATTTTTTCCCTCTTTGCCCTCCTTTCTCTAGCCCCACCGCCCTCTGCCCCCTGCTCCCAAACTCATTTCCCGCACCATTGTCGGTGTCCATGGGTCACTCGTACATGTTCTTTGACTAATCCCTTCCTTTTCTTTTCACCCTTCCCCTTTCCTCTGGCAGCTGTCCGTCTGTTCCGTTTCCATGTCTCTGGTTCTGTTTTGCTCAGTAGTTTTTCTTCATTAGATTCCCCCTATAAATGAAACCATCAACAAAATAAAAAGGCAGCCTATAGAATGGGAGGAACTATTTTCAAATTATATACGATAGCCCAGTGTTGGCATACTTGAATTCTTTATGTGTTTTGAATATTAACCCTTTATCAGATACATAATTTGAAAATATCTTCTCCCATTCTGTAGGTTGCCTCTTCATGTTGTTGACGGTTCCTTTGCTCTGCAGGAGCTTTTTAGTTTACTTAGTGTCTGTTATGATGGAGAAACCACTTGTGCTAAAGCTGACCCAGAAGCTTTTTAGTTTAATGGAGTCCCGCTTATTTTTGCTTTGGTTGTCTTTAGTTTTGGCGTTAAATCAAAAAAATCATTGCTAAGACTGATGTTAAGGAGCTTACCTCCTACGTTGCCTTCTAGGATTTTTTTGTTTCATGTCTTACATTCAAGTCTTTAATGCATTTTTTAGTTGATTTTTTGTTTGGTGTAAGATGGGGTCCAGTTCCATTGTTTTGCATCTGAGGATCTACTTTAGCCCCACGTGATTCTAACTGGAGATTTTAGGCCTCATCCCATGAACATCTACCTCAGTAGGTCAAGGATAAAGTATAAAAAAACATATCCCAGTCTTTTCAGGGTTCTCGGGCAGTTCTGATTCAGGACTGTAAACCACACTTAGGGACGTACTGACTTCCTGTATGCCGTGCGTCCTAATACAGAGGGCGATGAAGTTATCCCACTGCTTAATCCAGGGCTGGTCCCGCAAGCAAGGTACTGAAGGTGCAGAATTTAAGAAGACACTCACTGGCACACTTGACCCTGCTCTGACCTAGAGGTTCACCTGACACATATTGTTAAATAGTTTAATCCCCACCCCCTCCCCGACCCCCCACCAGCCCCTTAGGTAGGGCTGTCCTTCCCTGCGGTCTCAGCGGCAGCTGATGCAGCTCAGCTGCATTTCACATAGGTGAGCATCACGTGCCTTCTCTGACCCCGGGTTTACTTCCAGGCCATGGCTGAATTAACCGAACAAAGGGCAGAGACCTTGCCAGAATCTCAGGACTAGTTCTCTGACCTTGCAAGTGCTTTCAAATGTAATCTCATTTGCATACCCCAAAAGCTTTTAGATAAAAATACTTGGCAGATAAATGAGATTTGGGGAAGGGAAGAACAGAAAGTATACAAAAGAGCCAAGTGGAGTGAATATTTCCCCCCTAGAAGAAAGTCATATTAATTTGTATTTTTTCAAAGATATTGCTGTTCACACGGGCATTTGCCCGTATGTTAACATGTTCAGGTTCCTCTAAGACATCTTTGTAGTGTGTTGATCCTAGATGTGGAACTGTGACGGGACATAGCTGAACAGTAGCCATTGTCAGGTAGGAGCTGACCAGCAGCCGTTTCCAGGCAGCAGCCTTCCCCCAATAAGCAGTTGTCTCAAGGCCAAAACAGTAACCTTCGCTTCTGCTTCTGTGTGCTTGCTTTTGGCAGTTGTTCCCCTCCCTTTTTGCCTGTGACAAGAATATACGCAAACTCCAGTTTAAGCTCTTGGCCCAGAATTTGGATTTATCTCCTCTGGGTCCGCATGCGTGAATAAACCCCACTTCGCGAACTCCGAGGCCATCTGAGTCGTCTTTTCCATAACAAAACTTCACGATGATGTGGCCTGCCAGGAGAGGGGCGCTGGTTGTGACCACCTGGAATAATGACTCGTCCCGCCTACAAGGACACTGCAGTTATTCATCGCTGAGTGCGTTCGAGTATATCTGAATCTCATTCTTTAGAGGTGCTGGTTGTTTTTTTTTTTTCACCCTGGAAGTTGTTCAGTTGAGAAAAGGTTCAAGATCTATTCCCTGACAAAAGAGCATCCACCATCTCCCAGTCTGCTCCGTACTGTGTACTCAATTTCAATCTCCCCATGATAATCCAGTAGGGAAGGGAGCTGCATTCTTACATCTCTGACGGCACAACTTTTCTTAACCCTGTTTCTGAGGATGTTGTCCGTTTCTCAGCACTGCAGTTGTTGCTAATCTTATTTCCGTGTCCCACATAATTAGAATGGCTACACATTCTAACTGTTCCATCAGCTCTTTCCTCCTTTGTGAAATGTGCTAAGAGACTAGGAAGCGGAGGTGGTGGGCTCCCTGTGCTCCTGCATTGAGTCTAAAGGAAGTTAAATATAAAAACTCAGGAAGTGTCTGAATACATTCCAGCGTGATCCTTAGTACAGTTCCCTTGAGGTTGGCAGAGAAATCTGAATATAACTTTTTTTAACCTATCCAATTTCAACTTAAAATTTTCCTCTGCCCATTTAACTGGGTGCCCTAGATTACAAAGGAATGGAGAGAGAGAAACAAAACTTGGCAAAATCAGTTGCTACCTTGTGATATGTCATTTCACATGCCTCTTAGTCTCACTGAAAGTGAATATATGTTCATTCAAATATCCAGATATAAGGAGGGGGGATGGGATGGGACCCACTTCAATTAAATTGAAGACACATACAAACATGTTGAGCTTTGGAAAACATCTGTGTTTTGGAATATTAGTTCAAATAAGTCTACTTTCCCACAGGGTCTCAGAGGTGTGATGAAAAAAAACTTTTGTGTTTTTATTATTTTCTAATTCAGCAAAGGCGTAGAATTGATTTCCCTAGCCTAACTCAAACCTGGGAATTCAGTTCTAAAGTACAACCCGATTATACACATTTGAGAACCTGACTTTTTCTAGCGTTTTGGGAAGTACAGGTTTATAGCGATGCTTGAGCTCACGAACTCCCGATTGTAAGGGGTGTCGACTCTCTTCCCCTCACATTCAAGAATTTTCTGTCATCGGTCGAGAGGCCGTCTCCACCAAACTTCTGTTAACAGGTAAATTATTGTCCAGTACGGCACTGAGCCTAGAAACCCTTATCAGTTCTTGATGCTTACAGCAGAGGCCTGGTTTCAACAGAACACTGGAAAAAGTCTTGGCCTTTGAGAACTGCCAGGAAAGAAGGGAAAACTGCTTGCCATCCAGAGGGGCCTGGGGTAACAGTGCAGGCGGGACAAGGGCGCTGAGCTCAGGGAGGATTAGGGAGACTGCCTCAAATATTGCTTAGTTTAGTTTTTCTGAGGGCTGCCTACACCAAGATTTCTGTCAGTGACTCATCAAATTTCCTTCTCCTCAATGTGATGCCATTTCTGCCTATTTTAAGAAATTCAATAAGCACTTTCTCCCAGTGAATATATTTCTGGTCAGCAGAGGTTCGTGAGCATTTTTGTGGCACGTAAAGGTATAACATAAAACACCGAAGTGTGAAGGAAACCTATTATGTTTAAATATAATACTAACCATGTAATAAAAACAAGTAATATATATATATACTTCATCACCACGTTTAATATTAGGACCTACTGTTACTTATGTATTACCTTAACTTTGAAGTAGTGGTGAACATGAAGGATATTTTGAACTATTTGCAGCAACTCTGACATAATATGACGTTATCTGTGGTTTCTCTTGATGACATAGCCACAGGGTCTGTCAACAGTACTGGGATTTGTGGCCTGTATTTATAATGGGAAGAAAGGCTAAGTCAGTTACAGGTTAATGGGAAGACAAAAAGATGATTTTATTTACCCGCGTTCACCAACCTCCTGAATACTCTCCGTGGTCTCCTTGGTGGCTTGTGTTCCCCAGGTTAAAAATTCTTGCTTATAGATTAAGACGAGATAAATCAGATTTTTTTTCTTACATGCCAAATGATAGTTTTCACATATTTCCCAGGACATAAGTAATAACAACTGAATAATTATCTTTGAAATGGCATTGTTACAGGAAAATTGGGACCAGGTTTTTTATTCCTTTTGCTTCTGATTATTTTTTATTACGAAACAGGGTGTCCCCTTGGCCAACTCATCTCAGTTAAGCACATTTAATAAAATCCCTGCGGTATCTGTACACTCTGACACTGCCGGAACAGGGTGTCTGTGAAAATAATGTTGTTAGACTAAATAGCTACATACAAGGATATAATGAGTCAGGAATAACACATTTTGTGGGGATAGGCCTTTATTTTGAAAAAAGTAGGTTAATCAATAGCATCTTGCCTTGAGATGTTGTCAGCTGTCCCGGTCTGGCCCCAAACAGCAAGGCATTTCAAATTGATCACAGGCCAGAAACTGGCACTCAGTTCCCCTGGCTTCCACTCGAACACGCTCTACGGCTCATTTCGTGAGTAATGAAAATAATGATGACAATGACAGCAGTGAGAATATTGCCCAAAGTAGAGCAAGAAGCCGAAGGGGGCCAAGCCATGGTTGTTTGTAGTGCTCTGTTTAAAATCCTCAGGCTCTGAGTTTTTATGGCGAGATAAATCCATCTTCAATAGGAAAGCAGGCATAACGTCCATCATCTCCAAGGCATGCTTCATTTCCGTTTTCTGAAAAGCTGCATTCCCAAAGGAGCACAATGAGAAGAAACCAGGGAGGGTAAAATGCCAGGTCAGGGTTGTGACTCAAAAGTTGACAGAGGTCAGGCTGGACACATAGAGACCTGTAATAGGCGAGGGGTAAAACAGAAGTGCTCATAAGATGGCCACAGGGCGCAAGGAGGGAGTTAAGTGAAAAGGAAAGTGTGTAGCCAGTAAGAATGTCACCAAGTCCATTTAACCATGAGAAAACTGTCATGCCTGGATTTATATGTTTCTGGACCTTACATAGGTACCAACCAGTGCCCTTGGTTCTTGGCTGTCTCTGCCTATGGATTCTTGGAAAAATGTTTCTGGAGTAAAGGACACTGGCCGTGGTTCGGGAGGGTGGATACAGACAGGAAACGTACATCCATCCCCACGGGACTGGTCTGCCGTGCTGTACTGTGGCATTATTGACTGAATTGATCTTCCCTTTTGGTACATTCTTCCCATGCTGATGCTTCTATTTTGATTTATTATGTAGCAGTTGACTTTCACACAATAATTTACTCATTGATTTCCCCTAATGGACTGCATTTCAGTTGTTCATTTTCCCACAATAATGCTAGAAAGAAAACAACAACAAAAAACATTTATTTGCCCTCAAGACTAGGAGGTGTCTCTGGTTTGAACAGGGCATGGCTGGTTTGGCTGGCCTTGGTTGATCTCTTGGCTCACTCATGCCTTCGCAGTCAGAGCAAATCAATGCGGTTGCTCTGCTCACCTTGGACCTGGGATTACCTGGGCAACTGGGCTTTGTTCCCCATACCCCCTTCTCTAACATGTGAACCTGAGCACGTTTTCGTGTTATTGGCAGAGGGCAAGAGTCACGCATATGCACTTTTTCGTGCTTGTTCCTGAGTTGCTGTACTAATATTTTATTGACCAAAGTCAGTTATAAAACCAGTTAGATTCGAGAGTAAAGGAACAAATTCAAATGAAAACCACAGCGAGATACCATTTTGCACCCGTTAGTCTGGCTGCAATCTGGAAGGCAGAAAATAACAAATATTGGCAAGGATGTGCCTAGCTCGCTGGCAGAAACCCAAAATGGAATATCCATGTGGAACGTAGTATGGTGATTCCTCAAAAAGAAAATTAAACCTAAAACTATCATGGGATCCATAACTTTTAGTTCCGGTATATGTTCAGAAGAGCCGAGAGCGGGGTCTCAGTGAGATATTTGCACACCCATACTCACGACAATATTGTTCACAGTGGCTACAAGGCGGAAGCAGCCCAAGAGTTCATTGGTGGGTGAGTGGATAAACAGGCGTGTGTGTGCACACTCCCACAAGAAGGAATATTGTTGTTTTAAAAGGAAGTAAATTTTGACACATGCTACAGCATGATTTAATGTTGAAGATACCATGCTCAGTAACATAAGCCAGTCATAAAAGGAAAGATACTGTAAGATTTCACTGACTTGAGGGCCCCAGAGTAGTCGTCAGTTCATACAGACAGACAACAGACAGGTGGTTGCCAGGGCTGGGTGCAGAGAGGAATGGCGAGTTAGTGTTTCAGGTGTAAGAGTAAAAAGTTCTGGGGATGGACGGGTGCATAGGAATGTGAATGGACTGAAAATGGTTATAATGGCAAATGGTATGTAGTTATGTATACTTCACCACAATAAAGTATGTGAAAAAGAGTAAGGGAGAAGAGTTTTCCATATCAGTAATGATTACTTCCGAGTCATATGGCAAAATGGGCGTGGGTTTGCAAAGAGGAAATGCTGTCATTGGGGACTCGGAGCAATCCTTCTACCACAGAGGGCATGTTTCAAGGCAGCAAGATTTTTTCAAAGCGCAATAAATCATCGCGAAATTTAATTTTCTTCCAAATGGCTTTGACATTCATAACACATTTAAAAGATTGTAGTGAGGTGTGACATCCATCTTAGCATAGCACTCAGTGTGTAACAGGAACTTGAATTTTGGAACGGTCCAAATAGCAATGTCAGGAGTATCAATGACAGAACCCCCAGCCCCCTTAACACACAACATGCTAGGTACAATGACAAACTCGAGTTATAGGGAACAAGTCACAAACCCCATTTATTATGTCTTGCCTATGCTGCATATAATCTACTAAAGAATTAAAGTCTTCTATATCAAATATCATTAAAGTTGCTGAATGAATCAGGTGCTGAACACTTTACTCAACTTCACTTACCTTTCCGCAGTTATACGAGGGTGGAAACCTAGAGTCATGCCACAGCACTGTCCGTCTGTCATTGTGATTTAGACTCAGAGTGTTTTCGTATTCGTTAAAATTCCGTACTATTACCCATGCTTTCCTTCATCATCTATGCCCACATCCAATGGTCTGGTAATGAAAATGATTATGGCACCTATAGCCCAGGCATCTGCCCAGTATTTACACCCAAGCATTATTAAATACTTCCAATTTATTGAAATTCCTGTGCATGCTCTTTCTGAAATGTTGGAGAATAACTCTATTCATAAGGGACATTTGTGTGAGTTCTAATTTCACTTAGAGAACACTGAACATCACGGAGTACATTTTAAAAACCATCACGGGAGAAGCAGTTTTGGTGACTTATACGTTTAGTATTTATTTTGGGGGATAAAAATCATGATGGTAAAGTAAGATAAATTCATTTTTATAATGTGAAATTTATTTTTATTTAAATTTATTATTTTTATAACTTTTCCAGGCAGAAAAAATGGGTATGTATGCCCATATCACAGGTGACAAATGAAGCTTAGAGTTTAAGTGAAGTTTTCAAGGTTATCATTTGTTTACTGATAGAGACAGAACAAGAGGTTGATACCTCTGCCGTCTAGAACTGTGGGTACAGTTCAGCGAGCCAGCCGCCACCTGTGTCTACTGAGCACTTGCCATGTAGAAACTCTGCATCGAGATGTGCTGTGAGAGTAAAATACACACTGACTTTCATAGACAGTGTGAGGAAAGGACTGTCATTAGTCTGGGGTGTGACCTGTTTATCAAGAATTTTAAAAGTTCCTCAGGGGAAGCCCTGACTGGTGTGGCTCAGTGGATTGAGTGCTGGCCTGCAAACCAAAGGATCACTGGTTCAATTCCCAGTTAGAGCACATGCCTGAATTGTGGGTCAGGTTCCCAGTAGGGGGTGTGTGAGAGGCAACCACACATTGATGTTTCTCTCCCTCTCTTTCTCCTTCCCTTCCCACCTCTCTAAAATAAATAAATAAAATCTTTAAAAAATATTTAACTAGCCCTGGCTGGCGTAGCTCAGTGGATTGAGCGCAGGCTGGGAACCAAAGTGTCGCAGGTTCGATTCCTAATCAGGGCACATGCCTGGGTTGCAGGCCATGGCCCCCAGCAACCACACATTGATGTTTCTCTCTCTCTCTCTTTCTCCCTCCCTTCCCTCTCTAAAAATAAGTACATAAAAATCTTTAAAATATATATATTTAACTATGTAGTTGAAATATAAGTCTTTAAAAAAAGTTCCTTAGGTGATTCAAATATTTGAGGCAAGGGTGAGAAGCACTGTCCAATAGCAACAGCACAGCCTTGGGACACCTGGGGGCTGACCTGACACCGTCTCTGTGATTTTGCTCAGACACATGATTCCAGCTCTCCGTCTGAGTTTCGGCTTCTTCATATGTGTCACGGGGACAAAGGTATGTACGTCAGAGTGTTGTGGGGATGACAAAATGAGGTATGATGGATAAGAAAGGGTCTCATAAACTAAAATGTTAAAAAACAATTTTATATTGATTGCATGTTGAAATTGTAACTTTGGAAATGTTCACTCAGAGCAAATATATTCTTAAAATAGTTTCACTTTCAAACATTTCTTTTAACATGGCCACTAGAAAGCTTAAACATTTTATATAGAGCTCTAATTAAGTTTCTCATAGACAGTACTATCTAGAACTTTATTTCTTCCTGCTGCTGTGGTTAAGCATCTGAGTGTGAGACATGCGTTAAGTGTGTAAGTTCATATGGTGTGGTTCACAGGTTAAGAATGAGGGTTTGCACGATTATTTCTATGTCAGTATAACAATCATTACCAGGCATGGCCCGGTGAATTCATGTCGTCATCATGAAATAGTTAAGTATATTGTCTATGAAGTCATCAATTCTAATGATAACATTCCTTGCTTTTTTTTTTTTTTTACCACAGATTTCTTATGTTCATTGAGGTTATGCATTTTAACATTCTCCGTTTTTGATGATCATCTTTAATATACAATACCTAGTGGTCTCATAGTATTAAGAACTTATCAAAAGCTTACCTGATAATAAAGAGCACTCTGATACCCTACCAATAAAGCTTTTTTCAAATGCTTAGCTCAAAGAAGTAGAAAAAATAAAGTTCTAGGATAGCACTATTTATGTAAACAATAAGGTATTAAAATGTGAAAACACCATATCATACAACTGAAACTAATACAACCAATATGAGATTGTATACCAACCATAGTTTATAAAAAATTTTAAAAGATAAAAAATTGTGAGAGCCACATATAAAATTTAAAATTTTCTGGTAGTCACATCAAAAGAGTAAAAAACATGAAGTTAATTTAATAATATACTTTATTTTATCCAGTATATCCAAAGCAACAAGAGCAGCAATATTTATTTATTGTATTTTATTGATTATGCTATTGCCATTGTCCTGACTTTCCCTCTTCCCCCTCCTCCACCCAGCACCCCCCACTCCCTCAGGCCATTCCCCTACCACTGTGCATGTCCATGGTCATGTGTATAAGTTGTTTTGGCTACTCCACTTCCTATACTGTACTTTACATCCCCATGGCTACAGAATAGCAATATTTTAAGCAAACGTATTTATATCTTCACTTCTTCCAACTCACCCATGCTGTTCTAGTGTTCTCAGGTAATTAGATTTCCTACTATAGTGAAGCACTTACTGTGATTTGTCTCGCTTTCTGTGCTGACTCCCTCTCCAGTCCCTTCCCGTGAACAGGACTTTGCTTGAATAGGACTCTTCCATGTCCTCCACCGCCCCAGCATCCTCTCACTCAGCCTAGGGGCCCGTGTGCTGCTTCTGCTGTTCTCTTTTTAGCTGGTTAAATCCTATTAATCTCCTCGATCTCAGCAAAGAGTACTGCCTTCTTGGGGACTCTTTGCTTGACTCCCAAATGTAGGTCGGTCCTTTTTTTATGTACTCATAACACCTCATTTCTTTACGTTAGATAAGTTATTTTAATTTAGGATAATATATCCATTAACCTGATTATTTCATTCATATCTCTAAGCCTTGGTGAAGTCCAAGGTCTGTGAGAGCAGGCTCTGTCTCTGTATTTATTCAGCACTGCACCCCCAGTGCACAGTGCTTCGTGCGTAGTAGGTGCTTGGTGTTAGTTTAATGAAGGGACAAGCAAATGCATCATCAGTAAGTGAGTCCACATTCTTTGAGTGCATCAGGCTCCATTTAAGATAGGAGTCCTGATATTTAAGAGTCCCTTGACACTTTAATAGCTATTTTATCTTCCCTATCTGCTTTGCAAATATTTTAATTTCCAAAGAAAAATCAGATTTACTATTATAGCATATCCTTATACATTTGAACGTTGTCAATGATATTGCTTAACATAAATCATCATTAGTTAGTTGGTTCATACAACATCCCTAAGAGGAAAATATTGATATTTGTACTTTTGAGAAGAAAAGTTAATTTATAGGAAAGGTAGATAAATGCTCAACTTAATGGGGCAATAATAAATATGGAAATAGATTCAAAATGGCATCTTCTGTGTGTGTGGAGACAGGGGGGAGAGGGAGAGAGAGATACTAAGGTTGGATTTTGAAATACTGCCATTTTGGGTATTAGTTTTCACATTTGTTTTTATGCTTATTAAATGCTACTTTTGCATTCAGAAATATAGACGATATAAGCTTGACTAACTCAGTTATAGCAGAATGGTTTTACCTTTAAGAGAGGAAAATCATAGGAAAACGGCGTGCTGGTAACTTTAGCTACAGATTACCAGGGAGCCCTTGTAGAGACGCCACATCCTGGGGTCCAAACGGCACATGCGCTGAATATCCATTCTATCTAACATTCTGGAAAATGAGAACTGATGTCCAAATGATGATTTAATGACCCAGAGAAATGTCTTATCAAAGAAACATTAAATTATGCCTGGTGAGCATTCTGAAGTAAGAATGCAGACCACTCGCTTTTAAAAGGATTTTCATTAGAAATTTAAAATGTTTAAAATTATTTATGATAAAGTTTCTAGTTGACAATCAAATGTAGTGAATTAGACCTATGGTTATCTTTTTTATTGAATTTATTGAGATGCTATTTGTTAATAAAATTACATAGGTGTACAGTTCTGTCATGTATCACCTATATATTGTATTGTGTGTTTATCACCCCAAGTCTTCTTACATCACCACGTATCCCCCTCTGCCTTCTCCTACCTCCCCCCACCCCCTTTTCCCTCTGGTAATCACCATACTGCTGTCTGTGTCTATGAGTTTCTTTTTTATCCAGAGAAATCCGAAGCACTAATTTGAAAGAATATATGCACCCCTATGTCCATTGGGCTGATGGTTTTCAAACTGTGGTACCTGGAGTCTTGTTAGAAATGCAGATTTTTGAATCCCAACCTAAATCCATAGAATCAGAAATTCTCAGAGGAAGGCCCAGCAATTTGTAGTTTAATAATTTCTTCATATGATTCTTTCTGATGCACCTTAATATTTGAGAACAACTGAACTAGATGATTATAGCTAAGGAAAATTTTCATTAATAGCTTTAAAAATACTTAGTGAATGTAACACATTGATCTATGCTATAACAAAGGCAAAATTATAAATCTTAGAAGAATTCTGCTCTTTAATAAACAAAAGTATATCTATTTTTTTTGTTGTTTCAAAAGTCCTCTCTATGATTTCTGAAGAGGTGCCAGATTCTCAAACATTTTTTACGAGCACAAGGGTCTTTTTAAAAAATGTATTATATTGATTATGCTATTACAATTGTCCCAATTTTCCCCTTTGACTCCTCCACCCAGTACCCCCCATTCCTTCCATCAGTTACCCCCCCCTCTGCCGCTTTAGTTCATGTCCATGGGTCATGCATATAAGTTCTTTGACTACTCGGTTTCCTATACTGTCCTTAACATCCCCCATCTATTCTGTACCTACCCATTTGTACTTCTTAATCCCTGCACCTTTACCCCCATTTTCCTTTCCCCTCCCAGGTGGTAACCCTCCAAATGATCTCCATATCTATGATTCTGTTTCTGTTCTGCTTGTTTGCTTAGCTTGTTTTTAAGATTCAGTTTTTTATAGTTGTGGATTTGTTGCCATTTTAATATTCATAGTTTTGATCCTCTATGATAGGAAATATTTAAAACATATGTAATTACTAGTAACAAATTGACAAATTTATTGGCAGATTGCTCCTCTGAAAAAAGATGGCAAAATTTGTAGCATTTCAAATTTCCATGGTATATATTCTCCCAGCATGGCCAATTTCTAGCTTCTGATATAACATAACTGAAAATAGAGTTGGGGATAAATGCTTAGAATAGATGTTCTATTTTTTGTTTGTTATGGAAGAAGGAGGAGACTGTTTAGAAAGGTCTACCTTGTCCAATCCACTTATTTTTTAGAAAAATTTTTGTACCAAATATTTTTTTCTACCTCGTTTAAAAAGAAGTCACACAGATCCTAAGGTTCTCCACATTAAGAGTTATTATACAGGAATGTTTTGGTTTTTAAATTAGGCTACCAGGCACTTGCTTACAATGTCCTTTATCATAAGAGATGTGTTGAATCCTCAAAAAGTGTATGCATACAGAAGAGCCCTTTAAATGGGAAGCATTTGGAACATATGTAATACAGGTCAGGTTTTAGGTATGTACCCCAATTATTCCATTTTACTTGGTGTCTGTTTTGGTCACCAGGGCCAATGCTCAATAATTTTACACTCTAACAAAACCAAAAGCTTTTGGCTAATTAAGAATCAACATGAATTATTCAAAATAGTATTGAACACAAATATAATTGAAAATGGTGCCAGTGAGCAAAAACAAACATGGAAGGCGAGGCCATTTTTTTCATAGCTGGTGAAAAACAAATCTGGCGTGTTGTTAATGGTGATGAGGCCTCTTAAACAAATCTGGCTGGTTATTTCAAGTGTAGGCTGCTGCCCTGGATTTCAGAATATTTCAATGCCTCCGTGGGTCGTTTGCTCCTTTTCTTTTTAAAAATTCCATCTTCTGCCAGATTAATGATCGTGAAAGTGTGGTTTGAATCTGTTGCGGCTCTGCTCGGAGAGTTTGAGTATCTCCCACTGCCTGCTGCACGGAGTCCAGCACTTTCGCTTGGGACATGAACTCTTTGGCTATGACCCCATCCATCCCTTTCCACCTTAATTTCCCAACGGTGCTCTGGTGGGATCATGCACTTTGCCACCCCTGCAATACCATGCTTTTTCCTGATATACCTGCAATATGCTCTCTCTGCCTATAGGCTATTCCTTTACTTTCTCATACTGCAAATGCTACATGTACTGTTATATTCTTGTGCACATCTCACGTTCTGTTCAAAATTATGTCGCCCTTCAAGCTACTATTATGGGTGAGCAGTGGGGTACAATAGCTGAAGTTGCTGCCTGCGTTTGGTAGCAGCTATGCTATCTTGTTCACGTAACTCAGCTGCTCTCAGCATGTCCTCGTCTGTAAGTGGATGTGGTAGTAATTGTTGTATAGAGTTGTGTCGTAAGGAGTATGTGAGAGAGGACCTGTAAAGCATTTAGCAAAGTGTCTGGCAGGAAGTATTAACTATGGTTTTGTTTCTCCTCTTTTGAACTCACAATTTCCACCTACCCACTTGTTTGGCTCTTTATATGCTTTCTTATATTGTGGCTTTTGTGTACCTATTATTGTATTCTGACTATATTTTATTTTTTAATTACTTTTTTTGGTATTTTTTTCATTACCATTTATCCCCTTTATACCCCCTGCGCTGAATGTATTTTAAGAACCTTGGCCCCAGGGAGCAGGCTTTATGCCATCTACATAGACCTAACGCATGTCTTGCAAATAGTAGGTGCTAAAAAAGAGCTGATAAATCAATAAAATGCAAGAGGGAAGTAATCATTACTTGGGTACTGGAACACAGCTCTGTTAACGTCTGGTTGTGCTATATTAGATAACTTTTTTAATTTTCAGAGCCCTTTTTCCAAACAGAGATAGACCTGTGAGGTAATGTCTATGCTTCTTTTTAACGCCAATTCATAATTACCTGGGGTATGGTTTAACCCCCCTAATATAAATATAGACCACTTATTACAATTCATTATTAGTATCTTATTAAAGACTTATGGCTTTATTCTATTTTTTTAATCCATCATATACTCAGAATTGAGATCATCATAATCCTTAGTTCATGACACATCATTAATCTTGGTCTATGGCAGAATCTTTAAAAAATTGTACCATGTGGTTTTCCTTCAGCCTATAAACTCTATGTGGATTAAAGCTTTAAATGCAAAAGTAAAATTGTAAAACCGACAAAAAGGAACATAAGGGAACGCATTACATGTAGACCATTCCTCTTGTCTCTTTAATAGGGCAGCTTCACTTTTTACATATATGTTTGTACTTCCCTTTTATTTTATCTTTTCAGTCATATTTTATTGATTATCCTGTTATAGTTGTCCCAGTTTTTTCCCTTTGTCCCCTCCACCCAGCACCACCCCATTCCCTGAGTCAATCCCCACACCGTTGTTCATGTTCATGGGTCAGACATGTAAGTTCTTTGGCTACTCCGTTTCCTATATTGTACTTCACAGCCCCGTGGTTATTCTGTGACTACTGTTTGTACTTAATTCCCTCACTCCTTCACCGGTTACCCCAAACCTCCCTCCCATCTGTCAACCACCAACATGTTTTCTGTGTCCATGATTCTGTCTCTGTTCTTGTCTGCTTAGTTTTTTATTTTTAATTTTTGCTGTTGTTCAAGTACAGTTGTTGAAAGATATGTATTTAATGCCATTTATTGTTCATAGTTTTGATCTTCTTAAATAAGTCCCTTTAACATTTCATGTAGTGATAGTTTGGTGATGATAAGCTCCTTTAGTTTTTTTCTTATCTGGGAAGCTCTTTATCTAACTTTTGATTCTAAATAATAGCTTTGCTGAGTAGAGCAATCTTGTCTATAGGTCCCTGATTTTCATGACTTTGAATATTTCTTGCCAGTCCCTTCTACCCTGCAAAGTTACTTTGAGAAATGAGCTGAGAGTCTTATGAGAACTCCCTTGAAGGTAACTAACTTCATTTCTCTTGCTGCTTTTAAGATTCTTTCTTTATCTTTAACCTTTGGCATTTTAATTATGATGTGTGTTGGAGTGGGCCTTTTTGCATCTCTCTTGTTTGGGACTCTCTGTGCTTCCTGAAATTGCATGTTTCCTTGCATGTTTCCTATTTCCTTCACCTAATTGAGTAAATTTTCTTTCATTATTTTTCTAATAGATTTCCAATTTCTTGCTCCTTTTCTTCTCTTTTTGGCACTCCTATTATGTGAATATTGGAGCTCTTGAAGTAGTCACAGAGGCTGCTTATACTGTCCTCAATTTTTTGGATTCTTTTTCTTCTTTCTCTGGTTGATTTTTGCTTATGTATGTTTCACATCATTGTTTTGATTCTTGGCTTCCTCCAGTCTACTGTTGTTTCCCTGTAAGTTGTTCATTTCAATTAGTGTATCCTTCATTTCTGAATGGATCTTTTTTTATGTTGCTTAGGTCCTCACTGAGTTCCTTGAGCATCCTTATAACCAGTGTTTTGAACTCTGCATCTGATAGATTGCTTATCTTTATTTCCTTTAGCTCTTTTTCTGGAGTTTTGATCTGTTCTTTCATTTGGGCCATGTTTTTTTGTCCCCTCATTTTGGCATCTTCCCTGTGTTTGTTTCCGTGTATTAGGTAGAGCTGCTATGACTCCCTATCTTGGTAGTATGGCCTAATGTAGTAGGTGTCCTGTAGGGTCCTTTGGCACAGCCTCCCTTATCATTCAAGCTGGGTACTCAAGGTGTGCCCTTTGTGTGGGCTGAGTACACCCTCCTCTTGTAGTTGAGCCTTGGTTGCGGTTGCCAGGTCATTGAGAGGGGTTTACCCAGGCCTGTCAGCTGAAAGGACTGGTCGTGACCACTGACCATCAACATCCACATTCCATGAAGGATCAGCTGGGCAGGGCCCGGGCCAGGGAGATAGTGCTGGAACTGAGGCCAGCTGTTAATTGTTTGAGAGGTTTTAGGAAGTTATGAAGCAAGAGCCAGGACCAGCCATTTGTATGGAAAAAATATCACTGTAAACAGTCTGGGTGGGCCCATAAGTTGAGTGGGACAATCTCAGGGGATTTCCAGGGGAGGACATACATTGTTAGCCAGGTTGATGGCATCTCAGTAAGGCATCTGTCTGCTGGCTCTGTGGCTCTGTGGGGGAGGGCTCAGAAAAGGAACAGTGGCCCCTGCCTGCCATTCTGTCTGTGAGAAAACTGTCCTCCAGCTCTTGTCTTGATGCCAGACATATCAGTTCCTCCCTGTATGTCACTGGTGCCTTTCAAACTGCTACCCCAGTGCTGGAGCTCAGAGTAAGTGAGTCTGAGTAAATCTGTGTGTACACAGATTTCAGGGGAATTGCTTAGGATTCCAGCAGTTTATTCTACAGACTCAGTCCCCAGTAGTTTTTGCACTCAGAAGTTACGGGGACTTATCTTCCTGGCAGTGGAACCCTGGGCTGAGGGGCCTGGTTTGGGGCCAGGACTTCTTGTTCCAGAGATATCCCTCCCAAATTTTTATCCACCACGTGTGGATGTGGGGACAGCCCATTCTGTGTCTGCGCCCTGCCTACCAGTCTGGATGGATGTGGTTTGTTTAATTCTGTAGTTGTCAGACTTCCATTCAAATGATTTTCTGACTTTTCTGAGTGATGGCTGCTCTATATTTTATTTCTAATTCTGATGTGGTTGTGTGAGGGGGTGACCCTTGTTTACCTATGCTGCCATTTGGCCAGAAGTCCCCTTTCCTCTATTCCTGGCTTCTGTTCCCCAAACCTCTTTCTGCATTTCATTTTTAATTAATCACACAGTCTTTAGGTAAAGAATCATGTTAGATAACACCTACAAAAAACACATTGAACGTATAGTCAGAAATCACAGGTTCATGTCCGAAACCTGTCATTGTTTGTATGAACTTGGGCAAATTATAAATTCCATTGGATCTGTTTTCCAGGGGGTTACCTAACTGTATTATATTATTATGTGGGTTAAATGAAATGCAGTAAAATATAGAGAAGAGTAGAGATAATACAGTGTGTTTACTGTTCTTCTGTATAGGCCTCAATACAGTGTAGAAAATAGAAAAAAATAGTCATATTTATTAAATAAACACAGGGTTTTTTCAAGGCTTGATGAAAATCGGAAATAACTGATTTCATTCTAAAGGAAAGATTGAGTTCCTAAAGTACTCAAAGATGTTCTTTAAACTAATTAATTTTTTCTATCAAGTGACCACAGAGCATGGACATCAAGAACAGAATGTGGTTAGGCTTTAGGTTATTACATTTTTTTCAGAGAATTTCAGCATCTGTTCCCAACCTCTGTTTATGTTGAACACTTCGTTGAACTATGAGGTATCTGTTACTTCTTTCTGTTCATACAGGAGTGTGATTTTAATGGGACTCATTTGTGGTCTAAACTGAGCCATAACACAATGTATACAATGTCGTAAGTTTCATAAAAATAAAATTTGTTTAACTACCTTTTCTGGACAGAGAATTAATTAAAAGAAAATAATTTCCCAGGGCATTTACCCTGCAAGTGGTATCTATTTAAATACTTATTTATATACTTGATTTAAGTAATTCAGCCAAAGTAATGTCCACTTTGAGCTCCAAGGAACATTTGTTAACTGAATTTAGAGCTTCATAAGAAAGTAGTTCACTAATAACTAAAGAAAAAAAGCTAACATGCATTATTTTTTCTATTATAGTGAATAATAGTCATGTCAGCCATGGAAAATAAATGGAAATTATTCCGATTTTAGAAACAAACTCATCTTGAACCTAGGTAGGGCACATAAAAATAATACATTTAGCAATTTTAGTCTCGTATAGTTTTCCCATGATGCACTTAAAATCTATACATTTCATTTGTTAGCTAATGTTGCAACTATGCTTTGAGAATTTTATAGAGTAAAACATATTATCCAAGGGAGAAATTTAAAAGAAAATCATCACATTACTTTTAGGTATAATCAAATTTATTAAAAACAACATAGTAGGAATATATTTCATAATACAGAGATAAAATATGTTCTTGCAATTCAAACAGATTTTCAAGTCATGTGAAACAGTTAAAGTTATTTATTCATGTCATATTATGGTAAATCTAAATAGTGCATGCAAAATATAACCTCTAAAATATGACTCAGTATTGCTTGACAGATTAGTCAGTCAAAACATGATTTGATTCTCTGCTGGTTTGTGCTCAATGTGAGTTCACAACCTGAAATTAAGTAATTAGAATGTGCCTTATCTCACTAAGCCAGTGGGAGAGGTTTATTATGACTCCAGCAACAAACTTACGGGCCTGTGGTCATGCATTAAAAAGAAGAACTGAGACCGTGTTTAGACCTTCACCGAGTTCAGTCATCCATCTTTGGCGTTTCAGTAACCATGGAAACAGTGTGGTATCCTGACAGTGGTAAGGGGAAGGGGCTTCAGAGTCAATATTAAAAAAAGATTCAGCTAGAGCTGTAGTTGTCTTTAAAGAAATCCTTACCCTGGCTGGTGTAGCTCAGTGGATCGAGCGCGGGCCTGAGAACCAAAGGAAAGGGTTGCAGTTTCGATTCCCTGTCAGGATTCCCTGGCCAGGTCCCCAGTAGGGGGCACGTGAAGTGCAACCACACATTGATGTTTCTCTCCCTCTCTTCCTCCCTCTAAAAATAAATCAATAAAATATTTTTTAAAAGAAATCCTTTTTCTATATTATCAAGCTAATTTACTTGAGAGTGAGTGAACATGTAGGAAAATCTGGATTAGTAATTAGATGATATTCAAACTGGCTTTAGGATCTTGACACTGATTCAGACTTGGTTTGTAGGCAACTTAACTTAGTACCCAAAGGATTTGCCCCACATGTTGTCCAACTCTTTTCCACTCTTCCAGTTTTTAACAACTTTCGCTAATGTTCTGTTTGTTGGAATGTCCAAGTCTAGTGGGGGAGCCAAGAAAGATAAAAAACTACTTTATTTTTCCATGGCCATAGTTCTATTTTGTTCATTAGTTTATTTTGTTCCTTAGACTCCTCTTATAGGTGAGATCATATGGTATTTGTCTTTCACTGACTGGCTTATTTGACTTAGCTTAATATTCTCCAGTTCTACCCATGCTGTCATAAAAAGTAGGAGCTCCTTCTTTCTGGGACTAGTCAAAGAACATGTATGAGTGACCCACAGACATGGACTACAGTGTGGGACTCGACCATGGGAGTGGGGGATGGGATGGGTAGAGGAGGGCAAAGGGGGAAAAATTGGGACAGTGGTAATAGAATAACAATAAAAACACAATAAAAATTAAAAATAAACCACCACCAACAACAACATCAACAAACAATCTACTGACAGCCATGGGGAAAAAAGACTGCTTTTGAAAGCCTAGGTTATTGAAATAAATGAGTGTTCGGCCATGTATTTGTTTCCATCTGTTTTTATTTATGTCTAGAGAGCATTTCTATTAAAACCATGTTTCTAAGTCAGTCAAGGTTAGTGTCGATTCTTGTTCATTTCGCCATCCATCCATTCATTCATTCAACAAATATCTATTGGACCTCAGTTCTGTACTGAGCCTCTTTCATGTACTGGGGTTAAAGGAGTAAACAATCTGACTTAATCCCTCACTTATGGCCAAGTCTAGCAGAGGAGCATGCTTTAACAAAAACTATAGCACAAAATTTTTACATCTGTAGCTGGGTAAGTGTGATAAAGGAAAAGTACAATAAATAAACAAATAAAGTGACTGGGGGCAAACTCTTTATCAGATTTGGTATTGGTCAGGAAAGACTCATATGAAGAGAGACCTTGAATTCTTTCCTGAATGTCAACAATAACCTCTAAAATGGATTTCAGACACTTAAACTTTATTTCCTTCCCACAATATGCTCCACGCTGTGGTCAGAGTGATCTTTGCCATGTGTAAATATGACCATGCATGTTTCCTGATTAATTATTTCCGATGGCTTCATGGCTTCCCATCTCTGTTAAGATAAAGACCACAGTCCTTGGTAGGAATGATCAGGAACTGCCATGCCTCTGTCTCTTTCTCCTTGGGATCAGGCATTCTGTCGCCATGTCTGGGTAAAGGTAGTGGCCATGAAGCTCTGGTCTGTGCCAGTTTAATGATTCTCATTTGCAGTTTCCAAAATTACATGGAGCAGGAGAGAGAAAGCTTCTAAAAGAAAGAGATGAAAAATAAGATAACACATATCCACATTAGTCATATAAATAAAATAAAATTCTGCCCATGGTGTAATTTTCTAACCATCAGTTAATGCTCCCTATATTTACCAAGTATATAAAGTAAATTTGTCATAGTAAATTCCCACATGGTGAGCTAACATAAAAGAGGCTTGGAGATACTGGGTTAGAGACAGTAAGTTTCTGCGGTAAATTATTTACACTTTATATTCTGGCTCTTGAAAGTGAGTGAATTGAAACATTGATATTTTGAGTTTATTTCATAATATTAGAGTTAATATTATTGATTACTTACAGGCACTTTGTTAGTTTTGAGTTTCTTCCCAATACCCTTTTACTCTTGTTTTTGTTGCTGTTTAATTTTTGATGAGAACCTATGGAGAAATTCAAGCTTTCCATTAAAGTATGGCAGTTTGTGTTTATTTACAATGGAATCTTGCATCTCAAAAGGAGTATTGGGCAAACCCTATCACAGAGCTGTGTTTCTTCTTGTCTTGCATAGCTTCCGTGTAGTTTTGTTTTCATTAGTTTCCAGGAGGAAACACAAGGCCAAAGTCATCTCTAATGTCAAGGTCATAACACATGTAACAATTGAGCATTGGAAAGTACAAATCGTTTGAAGGTTATGGGTTTAGCTAATCACTCGTAACAATAAATTTTGTGTGTATATTGGGCTCTTTGGTGCATAACTTGACAAAGTATGAAATTGGCTATAAGATTGTATTGAACCATATATATACCATATTTTTCTGATACATAGATACTTGTGATAAACTTTAATTTATAAATTAGGCACAGTAAAAGATTAACAACAGTAATAATAAAATAGGACAGTTACAACAATACACTGTAATAAAAGTTATGTGAATGTGGTCTCTCTCAAAGTATCTTATTGTGCTATAACTCATCCTTCTTCCTGATGATGTGATATAAAATTCCCACATGCTGAGATGGAGTGAGGTGAGTAGACATTACTAAAAAGGGGTCACGTGAACACAAGCAGTGTGATACTATAGCGGCTGATCTGACAACCGAGACAGCTACACAGTGACTAAAGGGCAGCATTGTACACCTCGTGTGTAGTGGAGGCATTCGGCTGACCTTTACAGAGCCAAGATTGTCCTCAAGGTGACTTTCCACCCGTTTCCGTATTATAAAATAGATGTCAGCTTCTCTCTCCAAGAGATAAGTGATCTCTTAAGCTAAATGGCAAGGGGTTTAGATATCAGAGTCTCTATCACACAGTGATGGAATGTTCTTTCAAAAACAATCTGCTCTCCTAACCAATTGCAAAAGTTTAGTGACCACAGGTGGAGAAGAGGACAGGGAAGAACACCCCACCAACATAGCTGTCCCTGTGTGAGGACGTCACTGAGAAGCCTATGCTGGTTCGTGGCGTTTGTGCGAGGCCGATCTACTTACTCATTTGGGTCTGGTGGCGCCAGGAGCTATTTTTGTTGTTGAGTGCAATTGCCTCCATTTAGCAGTACTTAAAACATGCACACACTCTTTCTGAAAAGGTATTCCATTTTCATTTTATTGAATGATTTATTGGATGGCTCCCAAAATGATTCTCTAGAAATGTCAGGTAAAGGTTAATTTGATACCATGGGGGCAAGTGGTATAAAACTTGTGTGGCAAAGTTGATCGTACCATTTGTTTTAGGAAAGAAAGGAAGGTGGATGATTTAGTGTAATACTGTGGGAACCTGATATTATTTTCAATTTACCTGTTGGTAAAAAAAAATACATTCTTGGTATCTTATCCATCAATTAAAGAGTGGGATTTTTTTATTTTAACTATTTTTATTGCTGTTCAAGTACAGTTTTCTGCATTTTTCCCCCACCCGTTCCCACCACCCCAACCCTCCCCACATCCCTCCCATGTTTCCACACCCCTCCCTTGTTTTTGTCTCTGTGTCCTTTATACTTGTTCCTGCAAACCCTTCCCCTTTTCCCCGGAAATTTCCTCCCCTCTCCCCTCTGGTCACTGTCAGCCCGTGTTCTATTTCAGTGTCTTTGGTTATATTTTGCTTGTTTGTTTGTTTTGTTGATTAGGTTCCTGTTAAAGGTGATATCATATGGTATTTGTCTTTCACCACCTGGTTTATTTCACTTAGCATAATGCTTTCCAGTTCCATCTGTGTTGTGGCAAAGGGTAGGAGCTCCTTCTTTCTTTCTGCTGCATAGAATTCCATTGTGTAAATGTACCATGGTTTTTGGATCCACTCATTTACCGATGGGCACTTAGGTTGCTTCCAGTACTTGGCTATTGTAAATTGTGTTGCTATGAACATTGGGGTACATGGGTTCTTTTGGATTGGTTTTTCAGGGTTCTTAAGATATAATCCTAGCAGTGGAATTACTGGGTCAAAAGGCAGTTCCATTTTTATTTTTTGGAGGAAATTCCATACTGTTTTCCATAGTGATTGTACCAGTCTGCAATCAAAAAGTGGGAATGTTTTTGAAAGAATAGCCTCAGTTTGCTATTTGAAAATAAGTGTTGGTATAATTTAAGAGTATTTTCATTTCTGCTGAAACACTATTTCCAAGTGAATTTATGCTGTGGGAGAAAGCAGGACATGGGGAGCAAGACGAAGTAAATTTTTGCAGACATAGTATTTTTGAGTGTATAGAGGCTCTAAGGCTGAAAACGTGGGCATGATTCCTGGCTCCATACATTAGAAAAACCACTAAACTTCTAAGCTTTAGTTTCCTCATCTGTTAATATACGTAATGTAGACCACGGTTGTTTTCACACTAATAGGCTGACTCTACCTATTTACTTATTCAAGAAATATTTATAGAGCAACAAATGTGTGCTAGGAATGTTTATTCTGGCAGCTTTATTGAGATGTAATTGACATATAACTGTGTAAGTTTAAGGTGTACAATTTGATTATTTGATACACTTATATATTGCAAAGACAATTAACTACAGTAGGGTTAGTTAGTATCTCCATCATTTAACACAATTACCATTTCATTTTTGAGGACATTTAACTCTACTCTGTTAGTAAAATTTAAGTCTATAGTATGCTATTATTAACTCTAATCACCATACTGTATATTAGATCCCCAGAACTTATGCATCTTAGAACAGGAAGTTTATATACTTTTCCCAACATCTCGCATTTCCACCAAACCCCAGACCCTGGCAACCACAATTTAATTTTCTGTCTCTGTGAGTTTGGCTTTTTCAGATTTCACATGCAGGGCAGATCATGAAGCATTTGTCTGTCCCTGGTCTGACTTATTTCAGTTATCATAATAATCTCCAGGTCCATCCATACTGTTACAAAAGGTAAGATTTCCTCCCTTTGTACGGCCACATAGCATTCCATTGTGTAAATGTACCATAGCTTTTTTTATCCATTCATCTACTGATGGCTCCTTGGGCTGTTTCCAGCAAACTAAAGTTTCTGTACATTATTGTATATATTCTTCATGACAATCTGTTGTATAAGTGTGACACAGGTTTGTGAAATCTACATCTTATTAAAAAATCCCCATGAGAATATAAGCTCTAGGAAGTCAGAAATTATATCTGCCTATTTATTATAGTCCAGCATCCTGCTTAAGGCCTGATCCATAGCTAATGTTCGACAAACACTTAACTGCCTTTCTAACTGAATGGCACTCAGAGGTTAAGTGGCTTGTCCAAGGTCACACGACCAGTACAGCCCTGTCTTACTTCAGAGATATACTTTCAAAAAGAACTTCATGGCCCTGTGGGGGTTGAATATTAGGAATTCCTTAGGTCATTTATATTTATCTAGTAATGGCACAGCTGGAGACCTGCTACACTTTGTATTAGCTCATTTGGGAGGATTTTATTCTCAGATAAATAGCACCAGGCTCTTATTAAACACTAATGACATACTTTGAAGCTTTTCCTTTGTGCTACAATAATGTTTCCCATCATGTTCCAATTTTGTCCTAAAGGAAGTAACTGAACAATGAATGTAAAATTTCCTCTTTTTCAGATTACCCACATAAAGTTATTAAGTTTTTCTTATGCCATCTGATTAGAGGCCTCCTATCCCACCCTCCCTGAGTTTAGAAATAGAAAATTCTCCTTTATGAATCCTGACATCATTGTTCTAATAGCAGACTTGGGGTGATTTCACATTTCCTGCTAGAGTGAGTTCCAGCTTCTCTTTTGGGCACTTAAAGTGCTTCCTTTTCTCACTCGCTGTTTCAAATCTTGAAATCCAATTATATTTTCTGGTCTCACTCCCAGAAAATTCTGTTGATAACTGTAATGCCAGGGGGCCGGAGGGCTGGCTCTGCTGCTAACGTACTCCGGGATCCTCCAAACCTGTACCTTCGCGTCAGCTGGTCTTCCTGCCACCGGGCCTTTCTGTCTGTGTCGCTGCTTTTGTGAAGCGCGCTTTCTCTTTGTGGCAGATCCGAGGCAGATCCTCCCTTTGCGCCGTGTGTCTCCCTCAGAGCTCCTTCCCGTGGACTAGAGCGATGGTGACCATGACCGCAGCTGCGGTGGTGTGGTCCTTCTGTGTGACAGTGACCAAGGCTCAATCTCTCTGAGGACTCAAGCAGTGCCCACATCACAGAGAGAGCAGAAGGGCGCAGGGCAGAGGGTTCTCTTCCTTCCCTCACTTCTTTCCCCCCTTTACTCTTCCTCTGAGGCCACACTGTATCCTGAAGGCTCGGGATCCTCAGCATCGCTTGAGAAGTGTTTTGATTTTTCAGGTCGAGGCGTTTACATGGAAAACAAAATTTCCCTTGCTAAAATCAAACACTCCTTTACTGTGCCCTAGTAAATACCTCCCTCCATGAAAGGGTCAGGGAGAGGGGGAAATAAAACTGGTTCTTCAAATGTAAACCCTGGGGTAAATTTTATAATGTGTGTGTGGGTAGGTGGGTGTTGATATAATCCCTTAGCTGAAATAAAATGACACATACCAGTTTATTTTCTCCCCTGAATAATTTATCAGTTCATCTCAGATGGCACCAAACATTTTCCTTCCTTGTCTGATGAGTGTCTGTATTTTGACATCCTTTGGGCACGTTTTCCTCTTTACCCTCTTCGGGGTCTCAGGATACGAGACAGGTAATTCCAGCCCTCCCTCACCCTGTGTTGGGAGAAGGCAATTTAGGTTCTTGCTATTCCTTAGGGTAAAATTTTAGTACCAACAAATATTCCTTTGGATAATAAAGAGCTTTTCACAGTGTAGTTTTGCTGAAAGATGTAGCATGTAAGATTCATGGAACTACATTTGTCAGGTGGGGGGGGGGGTGTTGGTTAGCTCATTGTGGAATCCCAGCAGTTAGTACGCGCTCTGGAAGTGTTTGCTACACGAGTGAAGGAATCTGTTGTTATTCTAAGCAAGTCTCTGCCCCACTACTGTGTTTTACCAATGCTGAACGCAGGTGAGAGTGCAGGGGGTGTGGGACAGAGAGGTCTGGGAGAGGGAAGAAATTCCCACCCTGCCGCAAATACAAATGAGAGGAACTGAGTTTCTAACACTCGTTCGGTGTTGCCAAACGGTTGCCTCTATTTGGTACCGATCTCATTATTCCTTCAGATAGAGCATGATGAATTTAACCTGTCACAACGGCGTTTGGAAAGGCTTTGGTTTTTGAGTACAAGAAGTCAGGGCTTGTCTCCTGTCTGGTTTGTTTGGGGTACATTTAATAGCGCAATCTAAGAGTGTGGGCAGTTCGAACCTCCTGATT
The DNA here is from genome assembly GCF_004126475.2 of Phyllostomus discolor. Lineage (NCBI taxonomy): Eukaryota > Metazoa > Chordata > Mammalia > Chiroptera > Phyllostomidae > Phyllostomus > Phyllostomus discolor. Next base: position 29,504,736 of record NC_040915.2, on the reverse strand, counting down.
GCTTTTTCATCCAGAGGACTTTCAAAAAGCCTTTTCCTCTCTTGCAGTGAGGTGATGATACTTCTTTACTTGGGCTTCTTCAAGTCGGAGTTGAAAGCTCTGCCAGTGAGAGATGTTTCCTTCCGTTTTGGCATTATATGACTGGAGGTTTTTGATAAAATTTCACTTTTCTTCCCCAGCTTTGTGCTAAAGCAGTAGCCCAGACTGCTTTAATGGCAAAAGGCGTTGTGCTTATTTCCTTGGTGTCTCCTGGTCCGGAGGTCTCTCACTCAGCCTGAGCCACGGGGGGGTTACGGCTTCCTGAGACCAGGCAGGGCGGACCGCAACAGTGCTTGTATATTGGGTTTCTGTTGTCCCATGACAGAAATGGGACCTTTCAAATTATTCTCAGTGTATGTAGAGGGAAGCAGGAACTTGGCCTGTTTTAGCAGAAGCGAAAATCAACAAACCCATCTCACTTTCCACCTGTATCTTTGAAGAGCCTTTGCCAGTTCTCCTAATACAGGAGTCCCCCGTGGGGGATACAGGGAAGACCCCCCAGTGGGTGCCTGAAAGTGCAGATAGTACCAAGTCCTATATATACTTTTTTTTTCCACACATACATACCTATGATAAAGTTTAATTTGCAAATGAGGCACAGTAGAAGATTAGCAACAGCAGTTAATAATAAAATAAAACAATTATAGCAACATACTATAATAAGAGTTCTGTGAGTGTGGTCTCGCCCTATCTTTCAAAATACATTATTGTACTGTGCCTACCTTTTCATAAAAAAAAAGCACTTTATGGCTCCTTCTTGGCATATTGAAATTGCCAGCATCACTTCTTTTGCATTTTGGGGCCATCATGAAGTGAAATCAAGGTGACTTGAATGCGAACCCTAAGATACCATGACAGTTGATCTGTTAAATGTGACAGCTACCAAGTGGCGGACAGGCAGGGAGCGTATACAACGTGGAGATGCTGAACGAATGGATGATTCACTTTCCGGGTGGGAAGGCGAGGGACGCATAAGCTTTCATCACACTGCTCAGAACAGTGCACAACTTAAACACTTAAGAATTGTTTAGTTCTGGACTTTTCCATTTAACGTTTTCAGACCATGGTTGACTGTGGGTAACAGACAGCTGTTGCTAACAGCGTGATTTACGGTGGGGCCTTGGGCAGCACTCTGTCGGCTAGATCTCTAAAGGGGCGGGACACTGAGTAGCCAGTGTCGGTCACGTGGGTGTTTCACGTCTATGTGAGGGACCCCCAGGAAAAACCCCGGACAGCAGGCTCGGGTGTGCTTCCTTCACTGACAGTATTTAACGCCTGTGGTCACACGTCTTTGCTAGGAGAACTAAGTGCTGTCTGTATGACTCCACTGAGAGGGGACAACGGGAAGCTTGTGCCTGCTCTCTCCCGGAGGCCGACACATGTGCCCTTTCCCTTTGTGGGTATTGAGCTGTAAGCTTTTGCCGGAATAAACTGTAACCATGAGTGCAACAGTCTCCCTAAACTCTGTGAGTCCCTTGTAGTGCGACCATTGAACCCAAGGGTGGTATGGAGACCCCCGGCCAAATCCATCACATGGATGACATGCCAGGGACCCAGTGGGGGCAGGACATAGAGTGATGAATAAAGCAGGTGTGAGTGCTTTCTTCATGGATGTATCAGCTGATGATGGACAAGCCGCATCACAAACAAGTAAACAGGTAATAAGTAACTACAAGTAAAAAGTAAGTAGTGTAAGCAAAACAAATAGAATGAAACCACAGAGTGTGGTAGGAGAATCTGTGTTTAATATCAGACCATGAACTCTATGGGGGGGGGGGGGCTGTGTGTTGCATCTAATTTGTTTTCAGGGCGTAACAGGTTCCTGGCAGAGAATAGACAATAAAGGCTTGTTAACTTAAATCGAAGACCTGCTGCTTTTCCCACTGCTTTTCATCTCTGAAATTTTCCTGAGCAAAGTGGATTAAATTTAGGATGGTAAAATGCATGGGGAATACAGCTAGGCTACATATTAAACATGTTGCATGTGTGTGCATGTGTGTGTGTGTGCATGTGTGTTTCCCTCCTAGACAGAAGGCTGAGCTGACTTTTCAGAATGAAAACTTCTCTAGTTGAATGATTTGGATTTTGAAAATTTGGTTGCACTGACTAATCATAAATAGTTCATATTGAGAAAGCTATTTTCCGGTATAAAAATAAATGGAATATGAAAATAGATGCAGACATTTTATTGCGCGAGTGTTTGGTGATGTTAAACATGAAACGTGGTTAATGCACTTTGAAGATTACACGAGGCAGCGTCAGATTTGTCTTTGAATTCTCTCTAGTGTACACTCTATACTGAATAATTTCTACATGTTAAATTCTTTATTAAGATATGATGCTATAAAAGCATCCTTTAAATAGATTGAAAGATGCTTCTTTATTCTTCTAGGATGTTTTCCAGCTCTGGGTTCTGGATCCCCCACCGGTGTTTGATGTGCATATTTCAGAGACCAGGGAAGTGTAAACACTAGATTTGTGTTTATCCATCTTTTCTCAAGGAACTAGGCGGCACGGCGCTGCTTCAGATATCTTCCTGTGACATTGGGCCATGTGAGCAGTTGCCAAGTAAATGATGGCATGCAGTAGTTTAAGTATTCTAACAGTAGCAACACAATGTGTTGGCTGGCCTGACAGTCGGAACATCACAATGGCACTTTCTCCGTGTGGTGTTGCTTGACCAGAGTTCATCCCTCCTTTTCAGAGGTGCCGACACCACGTGCAAGGGTGTGTGAAGGAGGTGGCATGAGGTCACGTGTGTCTGTATGTGTGTCAGAGGCCGTGAGTGAGGGGTTAGCCAGAGGTGCTTGGGGGCTTTGTGATGAGCCGTGTAGCTGTGGTCATGGGTGGATATGCTGGGAGTGAGGACAGTTATTTTTAGGAAAACTATTTATTTGCTATTTATGTTCTTAACATAGAAGTTTTAATTTTTCTTATATTACTTTACATTTAAAGGTGAATAATGATTGAAATGTAGGCTAATGGGAAGAACATGAACCTTGGGTTCCAATAGTCTAAAGCTTTAAATCTCAGCTTTAATACTTTCTAATTGTTTGAACTTCAGAAAACAACTTTATGCCTTTGGCCCAGTTCCTAATCTGTAGTCCGGTGAAGGGTAGTCTGAGAGCAGAAATTTAGAAGACTTAATTTAGGGGTCTTTTTAATATTTGTAAATCACTTAATGACTTTCACAACACTTCTGCACTTTTTTTTTCCATCCCATTTCCCTTGTTTGTGACAGAGAGATTCTGCCCTGGGGCTACGGGGATGGCTGAACACCAGCACCTGGCAGTGAAGGATAAGACTGACAGCAGCCTGTTAGTCACACGTCTCACAGCCTGAGGGAGGAGGGCGCTGTGCCGCGCAGGGCCACCCAAGGTGTATTTGGGAACAGAGTGAATAACCAGGGGCTGTGGACAGCAAGGTTTTGTCATATCAAGAGGGTGAGGTGACCTCTAGTTCCTGCAGGAGGGTGTGTTGGCTTGATGGAATAGTTTCATGGGTTGGTAGAGAATTGAAACGTGCCACTCAGGGATAAGCAGGAGCTGGGCCTGGTCCTCTGGACAAGAAGGGTTGTTTGGCAGGGGGGCTTACCCACAGAAGCATAACAGAGAGGGAAACTGGCAGGTAGGTGGGATGAAGCCCGATGGAGCCCTCCTGGTTCTCCCCAGATGTCAAGGTAGCACCCCATATTGGGCTTTAATTTTACGCCTTAAACCATACATGTGTTCTTTCATTCGTTCATCAGAACTGTGAATAGGTAATACTGGTGCAAAATTCTGAAACTCTTAGAGGTCATTCCATGTTTTGTTATTAAAAAAATGAATTAGAGCCCTGGCTGGAGTAGCTCAGTGAATTGAGCACGGGCTGCAAACCAAAGTGTTTCAGGTTCAATTCCCAGTCAGGGTACATGCCTGGGTTGCAGGCCATGACCCCCAGCAACCGCACATTGATGTTTCTCTCTCTCTCTCTTTCTCCCTCCCTTCCCTCTCTAAAAATAAATAAATAAAATCTTTAAAAAAATGAATTAGAAGAGGAGAGGTAAGATCACCTGTCAGTGACATATCATGTGTGATTACATGTAAGTTTAGATAACTCTGTGCATGTAAGTTCCTTGATATTTAAGAAGAATTTTTTTCTTTAGTGCCCTAGTAAAATAGGAAAGTTTTATCTTCATAATTACCTGGGACTAAGCGTGTTGATAAGGAAAAATCTTAATAAAATGAAGGTAGACTTTGATCAATAAAACATTGAACAATTTCTATCCAAACCCCAAGTTTTATTTTTACACTAAATCTGCTCTTGATTTAAAACATTTCATTGTTGTCCCCAGTTCTTAGGAAAAGGATGAAAATTTTAAACATGTTCTATAGGACCTCATGGTGCAGGTTTCCCCTCGCTTCCTTTACTCCATTCGCAGTGGCCTCCTTCGCCATGTCTGATTCCCGTGCTCCCTTCAGCCACAGAGCTTCCCTGTATCTTACCGTGTGCCTAGAATGCTCTCTCCTCCACTAATCTCCAGTTCTCCTAGTTACCTTAATCCCATTCTTTACGTTTGCCCAAATAATATTTCCTCTGGGGTATTTCCCTGATGTCTCGATTAAACTAGGTTTCCCTATTTTAAGCCCTTAAAACAGTCTATATTTTTCTTTTGTAAGACTTATTATAGCATTACACTCATCCATTTGTGTAATGTTTTAATTACCAGTTTCTTTATTAGGTAAGCTTTGAAGGATGAGCAATTGCCTCTTTTAAAAAAATATATACTATATGCCTAATGCCTACAATAAGGATTACATAGTAGCTACTTAAATATTTATTAATTGAGTTAGTGAATTTTAACATTCCCAGTACTTCTCAAAGGTAATAGAGTGGGAATCGGAGTCGGAAATCTGTAGTATTGAATACAGACTTGTGCATTAAGATGTGCACCTTCTCTGAACATTCATTTACAAAATGGGGATTACAACATATTGGAATATTGAATACATGAAATAAAAATAAAAACACTTACTATAGTTCCTAACAGATTACAGGAGGTCAAAATATAACATTTGGATATTCACTATTATGAGAAAATGAAAAAAGGCCTTCGAAAACTGACATACAGTAGATAATAAATAAGATATTATCAATGAGGCTGCTATTATTACCCTTGATCTCAATAGGTATAAACAATAAATATAAATGTTTTATACATGCTTCAAATATGTTTTTAATTCAGCAAGTTTTAAAATTATTTCCTGAGCAGAACGAAGAGAGGGAAATATGTTTTGAAAATAGCATGTGGCTGGCGATCACACAGCCTGGAGTAGAATGACGTCTCCTACCACGGCCAGCCCACTACGCATTCTGTCTTGTACCCTCCTCCTCGTGAGTGACACCTCTAGAGTTTAAACCTATAACATTATAAGGAAGACAGCTGTGCTAATCTTTTAAAGCAAATTACAATGCCACAAAGACTGCATAAATTGTGATTTCAAATGATATTATTTTCTCACAAGTATTAAACAGAATGGTATCCCTTGGTGGTGGCACTGGGGGTTACTGAGAATAGGTATCTAAATCTATGCTAATACTTACGGGCATGAGCAAGTGAGTCAAAAAGTTCTAAATGTTTAGCAAAAAGGTCAGGATGCTTAATTGTAATACTTAATTGCACAGCTGGAAAATTGATGTTTTTATACATCAATTTTTATGTACCCCAATTATTTATTCAGTCTCATTATTTTCAGTTTTTATGCTCAGAATATTAGTTAAATAAAAATAGTTTGGTGACTATAGAGAGAGTGTTGCCTATTGGAGGGCCAAGTTGCAATGCAGAAGGAATGTTTTTAGGTTTTTACTTGACAGGACTTTTCAGAAAGATCAGGCTCTTAGATGTTTTTCATGTACCAAAGGGTCTTTATGTAATACTTTGTCATAGAGGGATTTGTTTGGGCTTCAGTGTTAATGCAATAAATATTTTAACTGCAAGTAAAAGAAATGTAAAGTAAAATTAAAGCATTGGGGGTGAACTTGATTGAGCCTTTGGGTCATGGGTTGTGCGTACAGGATCACATTAGTTAGTCAGGAAAAGAAAGATAAAATCTATCAACAACGTATAGCTGTACCAGCAGCTTTGTACCGGTATGGTTAAGGACAGTGGTATAATAATTTTGAGATGACCATGAAGTGAACTCAGCCGGATTGCAACATGGTGGTCAAGAGGGGTTAAGTTCCCTATAAATTCTCATTGTGCAAAATAATCAGAGACTTGGGCATAAAGGACAGACAGACAGTCACCAGAGGGGTGGGAGCAAGGGGGTAATGGGAAAAAGAAGGGAAAGAGGCAAGCAAAGAAACATGAATAGAGAACTATGGGGCAGGGGTTGACTGGGAAGGGGGGGTTGAGGTAGGGGTGAGCAATGGGGACAAAGACTTGACAACTGTTACTGAACAACAGTAAATTTAACAAAAAATTCTTGTCGTGATTCTGCTAGTGAGGAACAGGTTCCTGCAGGCACCCCAGACAGATGCATCAGAGCAGCCTGGGTAGGAAGTCCGAGGGTCCCAGTCCCGTCTGGAGGCGAGGGGCCATGGCTGTGTCCAAGGCTGGACGGAGGTGTGAGGCAGAGAGGGTGTGAAGTGAGGTGCAGCCTGCCCAGTTCTGATACTACAGTGATTGGACACAAAAGAACAAGTAGTTCTCCTTCCTCTGTGGCTTCATGACAGTTTACCAGGAGGCAGAGTGTCTGCCAACCTTTGACACCAAAGCAGAAACATTAGCCTTGTGTTACAAACTGAGATTACTGCTTTGTGTCTAGGTTTTATTTGCAAAGCTTTTGAATACTATAAAAAAGACATTATGTGTTGCTTGGAAGGAGATGAAAATTAAATGGTTTAATTTTCTCATGTATTTAAACCAGTAAATAGAAAGAATGCCATAGCGCAGAATTTATTGCAGGTAATACTACAGAGAGCTTTAAAACAGAAAAAGAAATAAATGAAAACACAACACAAATAAATATTATAGTTCCTGGTTATTATACGTCAGCATTCTTTTGATTGCAGAACCCAGAAACACAGCAAAGACAGTTTAAATAACAAAGGAAGAGATATTGTGTCATAGATCTGGGAAGTCCAGGATGTGAAATTGCTTTAATCACAATTTAGTCCTAGGACTTAACTAATGTCTTTAGTATTTTTCTTTTTCTTCCTCCATCACTCAGTTTTAATACCTTTCCGCACACTGGCCACATTCTCTGCCTTTTAAGCGTTCTGTCTGGATGCAGCGAGGGAAGATGGCGGCCAAACAGCTCTAGATCACTTTGGCCTTAATGCTTTTGTTTCATGTAACATTTGCTGTATTTCTTAGTATCGAAGCTGGACAAATAAGCCTAGCTACAACGTATTATCTACCAATAAAAATAAAATTCTCTCAGTGTTCACAGATCAACCATGGTACTCTGGACTTACACCTGTGACTCGAAGCATGATTGACATGGGTCCCCTGAACACTCTGTGTTCACAGCTTCAGGAAATCACACAGGCTAAAGGAGGAGTGTCAAGATACAGCAACATCTGTAAAGCACGGCACTATGAGAGCTGTGCTTAAAGCAGTTTAGGATGTACTAGGAGATAAAATATATGCGGAGCGAGTGAGTCCTTTTTTGATTAATGGAAAATAAACTCATCCATGTGGGAATGAAGTTGTATATTAAACTGACCAAGGCTGTGAGACCTGTATTAGAAATGCTTTCTAGAAAATCGTACAAATACTGCATGTTAGAGTACAAAGAGAAAGTACTGTAATGCCTTTACAGAGAAGAAACACTGAGATTCAGAGAAAGGAGGAATTTTCCCAAGGGTATGTGTGGGGTGTCTTTGGGGTGCATGTTGAGGGAGAGCAGGAAGGCATGGAGGTTGGAGCTGGGAGCCGGATTTGTGGAAGTGAGTGAGATGAACTGTATATTTCATAAGACTCACAAAATGGGGCCAGACAAATCGATAAAGTATATGCTTTGTGCTTAAAAGTTACAAAACCTCATCATCCAGTTTTTGAGTTTTTAGAAAAATTTGGTTCAAATGTTTTTCTCACTGTAAAAACAGTGATGCCATGGTATAGAAAGTTATAAAATACTGAACATTCAGACAAGCACAAAGGAAAGAAATCTATCACCATTCATACCGGATTTTTCTTTTTTTTTGTATCTTAAGATATCATTAAACTCAGTTACAATTAATGGAATATATGTACATATATAGTACATATTAAATATAATATACATATAGAGACACAGATATATGCACCATATTTGAATATATTTTCCCATTGAGTCGTATTTTCCCAGTTATTTTGCTGTTACAAACTGTTTCAAAAGCGCTTCTCTGGGTAACTCTTTGTGCAAGTTCTAATTAGTGTTAAAGAAAAATGTATGGAAGTAGAATTTCTAAGACAGGGAGGATTTAATCATTTAAGAGTCTTGTTTTTATTTTTAAGTAAAATTGGAAGTAGATAAAGTATCTTTACAGCCAATTTTTAGAAAAGCTCATTTATTCCATTTCTTATTATTTCAAAAGCAAGGCATCGCTTTGGCAGAGGTAGTCCTGTAACGTTTATGTTTTGCTCAAGGGTGATCAACTGAAGTGTATGTCTCTAAAATTAATTAATATCCCACCGGGTACTGATTTCACAGTAGTCTTAAGAATTTCAATGCAGCTAATGACCTTTTACAATGAGCAGAATCTATTTATGATTTGGAAAGTAGAAACATTTAGTAGTACGTTCAGCCGATGAAACAGTAAAACTAGAATTTAATAGATGTTGAGTAAGATATTAAAATCTTTCATACGCATGGATTTTCAGATTGTTATGAGACTATCAAAATAATTTTTTATAGTTACTTCAGTTTATATTTTGAGTAATTGTATATAAAACAATTGCTGAACATTGGGGCGTTTAAAAAAATTTACTGCCTGGCACATTGCTTTATATATAATGGGTTTTTAAATACTCGTTTAAATAAATTATTGAGTGAACGAATGGAGTCTCTCCCAACTTTTCATTAACAAATTATTATATAATTCTCATTCAGAATTCATAGATTGGGAAACTAAGTTCAAATACAGTAGATTTAAAATTCTTTAAATAGTGATTATTCTAATATCAGATAATGAAAGAGGCATTTTACCTGTTTTATATATGAATAGCAGCAAATGTGTGTTATACACATATATACAAATGCACTTTTTGACACCTAAAATGACCAAATAAGAGGCATAACATTATGCCTACGGGAAAAAAGCTGATGTGAAGTAATTATATATTTGCTTTCTGAGCGCCTGTTTTAGAAAGTCAGCTAGAGACAATCTCAGCAGAGCCTCTTGCCTGGGAATCCAAAAAGCTTTAAAAGAATTTCCTTAGGATCATGAAGCTGTGAACTGCATAGGTTCTCGTGTAGGAGCCCGAGTAAGCCGTCCGGAAAGCGGCCTGGCCCGTGGGGTACACCTAACACCGGTTCTCACAGCTGGAAAACAGGCGCAGTTGCTGCACGTAGGATGGAAGGCCCGTTGGAAGGCACGTGAGTTTATCCTGTTCACTTGAGTGCCTTTCCAGGCCCAGCCCCATTTGATCGTTTGTTTATTTGTATTTTATTTTACTTTATTATTCAATTAAATGTATTGGGGTGACACTGGTTAATAAGATTATATAGTTTTCAAGTGTACATTCCTGTGATGTGTGATCTGTATGTTGTGCTGTGTGCCCACCATGCAAATGCCATCGCCGTATATTTGACCCCCTGGACCCTTCACTAACCCCCCCTTCCCTTCTGGTAACCACAATACTGTTGTCTGTGTTTAGAAGTTTCCGTTTTATATCCCACACATGAGTGAAATCATACAGGTCTTAGCTTTTTCTGACTGAGTTGTTTTGCCTAGCTTAATATTCTCAAGGCCCATGCATGTCCCAAATGGCAGTACTTCATCTTTGCTCATGACCAAATAGTATTTCACAGTAGAGATGTACCACATATTCTTTATCCAGTCCTCTATTGAAGGGCACTTTGGTCGTCTCCGTGTCTTGGCCATCATGAATACTGCTGCAGTGAACATAGGGGTGCATATATGTTTTTGCAAATAAATGTTTTCCGTTTTGAGGGGTAGATACCCAGAAAAGGGATTGCTGGGCCATATGGTAACGCTATTTTTAATTTTCTGAGGAACCTCCATGCTGCTTTTCACAGCGGCTGTACCAGTTCACAAACCCACCAGCAGTGAACAAGGGTTCTCTTTTTCCCACAACCTCTCCAACTCCTGCTATTCCTTGTCTTGTTGGTGCTGAGCTGAATGAGTTCTTTACATGTTTGTATATTAAGCCCTTGTTGGAGCCGTTGTGTGCAGCTATTACCTCCCATTCAGTTGGTTGCCTTTTTGTTTCCTTGGCAGTTTTCTTTGCTCTGCAGAAGCTTTTTAGTTTGATATAGTCCTATTTATTTTTGCCTTTACTTCCCTTGACTTTGGGTCAAATCCTAAAATGTGCTTTACAACAAAGGTGCATAAGTTTAGTACCTATGTTTTCTTCTATGTAGTTTATGGTTTCCAATCTTATATTTAGGTTTTTGATCCATTTTGAATTAATTTACACGGGACAAACTGTAGTCTAGTTTTATTCTTTTGTATATGGCTTTCTAATTTTTCCAGCACTATTTATTGAAGAGTCTTTCTTTCCTCTTTGTAGTTTTTGGCTCCTTTATAAAAAATTATTTTTCCATATCCATGTGGTTTTATATTGGGACTCTCAATTCTGTTCCATTTGCCTGTGTGTCTGTTTTTCTGCCAATACCATGCTGTTTTGATTATCATAGCTCTGCGGCATAATTTGAAGTCAGGTAGTATGATACCTCCAGCTTCATTCTTTTTGCTGCAGATTGCTTTGGCTGTTTGAGGTCTTTTGCAGTTCCATACAAATCCAATGACTTTTTCTGTTCTATTTCCTTCAAAAATGTCATTGGGATTTTGATGGGGAGTGCATTAAATCTGTATATTGCTTTGGGTAATATGGACATTGTAACTATGTACCACTTAGATTTGTTCAACTGACGTATGGCTTCTGGGAATCTGAGATGAGAAACAGGTAGAAATGTCAGTGAGCTTGACCCAGGGAGCATTCGTGTTTCGGGGCCATGGACATGGCATTATCACCCCAGCTACCCAGCTCAGAGTGCTCTCTCATGCCAAAAGGGGGCACAGGAAGTTGTGTGGGTGGAGTAGCATCAATGCAGTCAGTGAAGAGAAATGCTTCCCTGTTTGTGTTTAGTTACATTGGATTGACCCAACATCTGCATATGCTTTGGGCAGAGAGCATTAGAATATTATGAGACATTTTAATATGTTTACATTACATAATGAAAGACCATGTATTGGGTGCTCGACTGAAAGCCATGCCGAGAGGCAGAGATGAAAGAAATAGTGGTGGCCCCTTCCATCATAACTCGGTTACTGAACACTGTATTAGTCTCCAGTGGGTTCTGTCTTAACCTCTCTCAGGGCACTGTATGTTTTTTAAAGGTGGAGAGTCTGCTGCATCATGTTTAGCTTTTATACTGTTTGCATTGCTGGAATGCTCTGTAAGCATAATTAAACATGCCGTAAACATAAAAATTAATATTTTATAGTCAAAGCCTAAACTTTCGAGCCACAGTTTTGTTCCAATTGGTTTCTGATACTTGGTAATTATGTGACTTTGGGAATAATAGTTATCCTCTCTGAACTGTAATTTCCTCACCTGCAAAATGAAGATAATGAAGCTTATCTTGCAGGGTTGTTGTATTAGAGAACATACTTATGACTCCTTGAGCACACTTTGTTACTGAATAATTTTGTATAGATATTTTTACTTACAGAGGCGGTCCTTTCATCTGAAATTTTTAAATTGATTTTTATTGTTTATGCTGTTACAGTTGTCCCTGCTTTTTCTCCCTTTGCTTTTAAGTGTTTTTCAGAGATATTATTTCTTTTTAGATTTTATAAAAATTTTTAAAAGTAAAATATATGACTTGTAATAATAATAAGGAAAAACTAATCTATGTCTTTGCCATCCAGTCTAAGGCAACTGATGTTGACAGTTTGGGAAACATTTTTTTTTTATACTTTTTCTATTCTTCAAATAGCTTATTCACATATTATGGAGTGAGTTTTGTTTATCTTTTAAAATAGGGTTATCTAATTTTCTTTTTTTACTTAATGATGTAACTTGGAAAACTTTCATATTTATATACTGAAAATATTTTTTCATAGCTTCATATGTCCTATAGTATGGAACTAATTCATATGTTCCTTTACTGGAGAATAGAGTTTGCCTTTGCTTTTGCAAATGCTGCTGCTGCTATAGATCATTATCAGATCATTTTAAATACTTTTCTCTTTTGTCAAAGCACGATCAAGTCGCTAAAGCCTGAGGATGGGTGGGAAAGTTTCTTTAATGTTCTAATGCTCGTGGCCATGATATTAACAACATTCTCATTTTCATCAGTGACCATTAGAGTTAATGATGCTGCTGAATTATAATGAGTTTTTGGTAGACGGATGCATACAGAATTAGATAGCTTAATCAGTACTTAGAGTTTATTAATCACATTTACATACACTGCTTTAAAAATTAATGACAAGATTCAGAATTTTAATTCTTAAGGATATCATTAAACATGGTTGTTTAGCTCTCTCTGGCTGGTGTGGCTCAGTGGATGGAGCACCAGCCTGTGCACCATAAAGCTGCCGGTTTCATTCCAAGTCAGGGTACACGCCTGCGTTGCAGCCAGGTCTCCAGTGGGGTGCAAGCGAGAGGCCACTGATCGATGTTTCTCTCCCTCTCTGTCTCTCTCCCTTCCCCTCTCTCCAAAAATAAATAAAATCTTTAAAAAAGTAAAAAACAACATGGTTGTTTAGAACGGGTGCTGATGTATTCCCTTTGTTAATCGGCAAAGCTTATTTAGCAGTGCATATGCAGAAGCGATTGTAATCGTCTGTTGCATTCCTAACTGACATAATCGCAATCTCCATCAAAGGTATATAATCTAGTGGATTCCCATTTTTATGTATTATGTATGCTTTAATATTTTTATTTATCTCGTTTTGCCCTTTAGTTTCATAAATCTAATGTACCACTGACATTTTTAAGATTTGGCAATAAGCTTTTGTTTGTCCGCTGGGACAGACCTCTGGCAGCTCCACGGACGTGAAGATGAGGCTGGGGTGAGGGGAGGCCGGATTCCCAGGGAGAGCCTCACGGGGGATGGGGGACGCGGGGCTCACTGCTCGTCGCCCCATGCTCCTCACTCTTCATAACTTGAGAGACCAGCAGGGGGCTTTGATGATGAAGAGTTTGTAAGTAAAGAATTTGGACTTTCTTCTGAAAGTAATATGAAATCAAAGCCAGGTTTTGTTCAGCAGAGTGGCATGAAGTGATTTATTGTTCCAAAAGATTACTCTGGCCACTGTTTGGAACATGGATCGGGAAGGGTGATCCATGTAAGGGTGAAATAGCAATCTCCTTCACAGACCGCCATGGTTTGCCCAGCAGGACATGATGGTGGTTTGGACGAGGGTGGCACTTGGCAGCTGTGTTTTACAGGTAGAACAGACAGGGCTTGCCGGAGGATTGCGGGGGGGAGGGTGAGGGTAAGCAAGGAACCTGGGACAGCATGTAGGTTTTCAGCTGTCCATCACCTTAACCACTTGGCCACCTCGTCCCACATAACATGTAGGTTTTTAAATTTGTGCTATAGAGTAGGTGGTGACCCCCTTTTTTTTCTACTCTGATGCCAGAAATTGGTAGAGGAGTAAATTTTATATGTTGGAATAGTTGACTTTTGGAAGTATTAAGTTTAAAGTGTCCATTAGCTCCATGCTCAAGTGGAAGGTTGAAACCAGGTGTTGAGGGAATGGATACGGAGTACAGTGGAGAGGACCAAGGTAGAGAAATAAACTCTTGAGTCAACAACGGCACATAATTAGTGCTCAGAGACATAGCACTAGAGGAGAGAACCTGGAAAAGACCCAAGCCTGAGCTCTCACTATATATATATCACATCTAAGTTTGTTAAAACTTTAAACTGTTACGGCTCTGTGCATGGATGGTTCACTCTATAAAAGGGGAGTCCAGTTAAAGTGCTTCAAGGTAGGTACATTAATTATTGATTCCATGTAGATGATTACTTGGTTTTCTGAATAATGAAGGACACACTTCAGGGCATGTGATTCCTTTTAATGCCAAGACTAATCTCATAGCCCTATGGTATCTTTCTTTGTGTTTCTTTGTAATCGATGTATTACTCTGTGTTGCTAAAATATCCAAGTTAACTTAATATAATGCTATTTGATAGCATGTTTGCAATAGCAAATTACTCAGAATGAGAAGTGAAACATGCTCCTCCCCCGCTGCCACGTAAGGGTGGCTGAGTTTTTTTTTTTTTAGCAAACATAAAAATAAATGGACTTCTTTCCCTCTGTGTTGACAGGTCTTTCAGTCTAACGATTGGGTCCCAGTTAAAGTTGAGCAACCCACACCACAGTTCTTCCCACGAAATCCAGAGAGTTTTTATTTAGAGATTTAGGGATTTTCTAAGCATTGCACGGTAATTGGAAATGTTGTGACTTTGGCTCTTGGGGGAAAAGAGACAGGTTTCTAATATCAGGTAGAAAGTTAGGTGGGATATGAAATGTTTTATGGGAAAAGTGTGCTGAGTACCTGAATTTTCGAAGCGTGGCTATTTTTTTCCAAAACGTTCTTGCTTTAAAAAAATACTTTTATTATAAATATGAACGTGAGTGGTAAGATGACTACATGATAACTTATTCTTATTTTCCTTTTACATTAATTTTAAATTAATTTTTTCAATTACAGTTGACATACGATATTGTATTAGTGATTAGGTATTTATATAACTTATGAAGTGATCACCCCAATATGTTTAGTATTCATCTTTCGTAATTTTTTTCTTTACTAATTTAGTAATTCAAAGCTGATGGTAATTTGAATTTACCTATATGTAGAAAACTCTTCATGAATAGTGTTTTTTACAGAACATTTTTTTCTGTAATCTTAAAGTCCTAGATTGGCACATGTATATCTACTGAAAATTAATGAAATGAATTTAAAATTTTTCTTACCTCTTCACCAAAGAAAAAATAACAACTCTAGTAGGCAGTTCTTTTTTATCCTAGTTTATAGTAGGTACTAGAAATAGTAAAATTTGTAGGTATTAACAAATTCTACATATGGAAATTTAAAAATGAGAACCTTTACAAACTCTACTTGAGAAACAATAAAATATCATAAAATTAATAATTTTTGACAGAAAATACTTATCAGCTTTCTTCAAAAAATATTTCTAGAGGTTATAGCATTTGGAGGAGTTTCTTTTTTTTCTTGAATAAATGTTTAGCAATAAATCCCTATTGCAACTCCTGGGCAGAAAGACTTTTTCCTCCCTTAAGTCTTTCAAGATTTTATTTTAATTTTAAATTCTGACATTTCTGGAAGCATTCAGTCCTTTTGCACTGATGCTGAGAATTGAACCTCTATTTCATGTACCTGAGTATAAGACCTGATAAGAATCTATTTGGCTAAATTTTGAGAGGCCTACTATACTTCTTACTGCTCCTCTTAACTAACATGTGAAAAATTAAGAAAAACAATTCCTGATTTGTTGGAAAATAACCGACAGAGAATACAACTGATAGATGTAGTTAATTTTGCTTAATTTCAATTCAACATGTAGTTTGTATATTTTGCCCATGAATGTTCAGGAGTTTGAAGTAAAACCTAATGACATTTTTGATAATATCTCTTCTAATTTGAGAAAAAAGTACCTACCCTCTTTCCTCTTCACTCTCCCACCCCTAATTAAATAAAAAGGAGGTTGGTATATTTGGCTAAAAAATGCTTTTATTTCTAAAGTCCTTTAAAGTGTAGAAATAAACTAGCCATACATCTTGGATGTTTAATCCAGGTTTCAGGCGATTTTGAGATGTTAGGATTCAAAACCAATGGCTGTAAACCTCTGTCGGCATAATGAACTGTAAACCCTCCTCCCTCACGCATGCTTACATTGCTCAGCGGTCATGACGTTGCACACTGAGTAAGGAATTCCCACAATCCTTTGGAGCCCAGTCCTCTGGGAAGTTGCTCCAGTGTTAGACCTGACACATGAGGTGGAATCCGTTTGCCAATTCCTAAGGCGTAGGCATAGGAAGAGTTTTTTAAAATGCACAGAAGTATAGATATAAAGGTAATTATTAAAAATGAGTATTGTGTAAGTAAGTGAAAGGATTATAGAAGAAGATATAAGGATAAGTTATAGACTCGATACCATATGACTAACGACTTCCTTCGGGGTCATTGAGAAGCTGTGGAATACTTCGTCTACTTCTGTTGTTGGGGAGTGGAGAAATGGTAGCTGTCACCTAGTCTAATTCATATCAATTCAGCAGAGGAGCAAACCGACACAGAGTTTTAATGACTTGTACAGTGTCGTAAACCAGTGAATAGCACCAAGTAGACAGTCAATTGCAGGATCTCCATTATGCCTTTCTCCTGCAGCCTGGTCTGCCTGTCCCTCTTCACCGCCGACCCTCCCTCCCTGCTGAGTGCACAGCCTAGAAGAATTCAGGAATGAAGTGAACATTGAGAAAAACTCATGCTGGGCACGTCGCCCAGACTTGACTAATTCACATACCACTATGTGAGTTTTGTGGTACCTGTACTCTACTTCCTGACCACTAGGCAAACCCAGGCCAGGTTCATGACTAAAAATAGTTCACAGTTGCATTTTGTTTGTGTTAGCATGGTATTTTAGAAACATTTTTAAAAATGTACAAAAAATAAAAAGATTAGGTGGCTCTGGACCCTCATTCTCAAAGACAGACATAAGGTGGGGCTGAGGAATAGCTGATACTTTTGGTGAGATGTGAATTTTCATTTTGCTAGGGTATAAACCCTTCCCTCTTAATTCTGACACCATATTGAACATCATTTGCCGTTTATTATCATATTTATATGGCACATAAATTTATATCCTCACTGTATCTCTATCAAAAGTCGGATGACAAAAATGTAGACCAAGATGGGCATGTGATTTTTTCCCAAATGGGCCCACTTTCCTTCTTGACTTTACCTGTCTAGCCCCTGAAAACATTTGAGCTCACAGTGCTTGGTCAGACGGTATTGGACTAACAGGGCATCAGCGTGCTTAAAAAATTAGATGTAATATAACAATGCTACACATTTTTCTTCAATTACCAATATAGAAGTAAATAAGAAATAAGAAGGCAGGTTAACTATTTCCTCTACTCCTATTATTGCTCTCAGGTACATAATTATTTTCTGTGTACCATTTGCTCCTAAGAAATGACTAAATATAACTCTCCTTTTGAAGTTTATCATTTACTATAAATTTGGCAAGTTTTATAACATTGCAGAATGTCACAAGATTTAGAGACACAATGGCAAAGTAGTTTCTCAGCAGCAGATGAATTCTACAGCCCCAAAATTAGAACTGCAGTTAAGCCCATGACAATTGGTGAAGCAGTTTTTTCAGCAATAGAGGAAATCTTGGGCTAAATTATTTTGTCCTTCACCAGGGAGACCTGGTGGGCTAAGCTGTGGACATCATACATTTCTTCTTTCCTCAACTGATCCCATTTCTCCCTCCCTCCCTCCCTCCCTCCCTCCCTCCCTCCCTCCCTTCCTTCCTTCCTTCCTTCCTTCCCTCCTCTCTTCTCTTCCCTTCTCTTCTCTTCTCTTCTCTTCTCTTCTCTTCTCTTCTCTTCTCTTCTCTTCTCTTCTCTTCTTCTCTCTCTTTTTTCATCTTTCTTGTATTTTTTTCCATTGCCATTTAGCCCCCATATACCATACTCCCCCCAGTGATCATCACCCTGTTGTCCATGTCCATGAGTCCTTCGCCCTTTTTGCTCAGTCCCTCTACTCCCTAACTTCCCCCCACCTACCACGCTGTAGCTGTCATCTGCTCTCCATCTGTGAGTCTGTCTTGTTAGTGCAGTGTGTTCATTAGATTCCACATATGAGTGAGATCATATGGTGTTTGTCTTTCTCTGACTAGCTTATTTCACTTAGCATAGTGTTCTCTAGGTCCATCCATACTATTGCAAAGGGTGAAAATTTCTTCTTCTTTTTTTTTTTACAGCTGAGTAGTATTCCATTGTGTAAATGCCCATAGTTGTTTTCTCCACTTATCTCATCAACTGATGAACACTGGGGCAGCTTCCATATCATGGTGATTATAAATAACATGGCAATGAACACAGGGGTGCTTTTGTTCTTTGAAATTAGTGTTTTGGGTTCCTTCAGATGTGTTCCCAGAAGTGGGTCAACTGACCCCATTTCTCATGAACATATTCATGTGAGTTCTAGACACACTTGGCAAGTGATGGTTTGATATCCCAGCTAGGGTTTAATAAAACCATGAAGAACAACCCTGAGCTTCCTGTTATCCGATTTTATATAACTTCAGTATTGATTTAAATGGCATCTTATTTATTTCCAAGGGAATAATCTTATCGATGGATTTTAAGATATATTTTACCATCCAAAGATTAGACCGTTACTTCCGACTGTGAAGAGAGTCACAGAAATGGCCAGCACCTCTCTTCACCCCTTTGAATAAATAATAGTGCAGCTTATTTCCTTATTCAGTCACCCAGCTTTCACTCTGACACAGTTGACCTTTTGTGTAAATCTTTCTCTGCCAGAGGTTCTGATATGAAACTCATTAAAAAGTAACAATGCTGTAACTTCATCAGGAAAGAGAATCTCAGGACTGTTATTTAATGTAGCCAGTGAATTACGGGGATGATGCCGAGAGAAATAGGAGTAGAGTCTCCTTATCTGCCATTTGGAGCAACGATGAAAAGATGGCACCCGTTTTCTCATTTTGTCTTGTTCTTTTTTTCCTGCTCTGTGGGGTGGGGGGAGGAACAGGAACGGGACGTTTTCAGTATCCCTTTGGATTCTGTTGCCAGCTGTCCTGGGCAGGTTACAGACCCGTCTTATCAAGAGGCACAGTGCAAAATCTCTTCCGTTTCCTTGTGCGGGATGCAATGCAAAGTAGAACTCTGTGGGTGCAGACTGTTGGCTGTGGGATTTGGGATTTTATATCCGTTTTCACCACTGCCACCCTTTCTGTGTGCTGCTTTTCTCTTTTCCCTCCTTTTCCTTTTTGTCCCTCACTCCACAGTCTCTTACTGCTTACAGTTTTGCTCTCTTTGTTCCTTGTAGAATCATCACCTAATTGTGGGTTTGAATGTCAGCCCTTCTGGTTATAGTCAAGTGATCTACAGTAAATTGTTTATTTTATGTGAGTTTCTGATTTCTCATTTGAAAATAAAGTGGATAATGCCTGGCATATGATAATTACTCAACTGTAGTATATTGTACAATTATAAAAGTCTATTATGGATTTCCTGAAGTAAAGAGGTCGGAGGATTGCTAAGTACTAAGAAATATTCTCACTTTTATGAGAGAATTGTACTTGAAAGGAGGGTGTACTTTCTTCTATTTTATTTCTGAAAGGATTTTGGTCAGTTCATGGGTATAGTTTTCTAGCATTGTACTCAGTGCTAATCCATCTTTAATTAGAATTTCAGTCAGCACGGTGTTTTCAGAACGAGAATTAAAATGGGATGACCCACGGCATGAAATAATGCCCTGCAGGCATTCAGCACTGTTCCCTGACTTTATTTCTGAATCTCTTGTACCTCAGGGGCTTCCTTTTTTTTTTTTTTTTAAAGACAAATTTTATAGGAAACATTGAAAGAGATGAAATGCTTGAGTAGGTGAGAAAGTCAGTATCAATAACCCAATTGTCATGGTGATCAAGTAGGAACTCTACTTAACCTTTTACTTATTTTGTTTGGTTTTAATATGTTTGAGCCTACACTTCAAAAGCTGGAAGTTTTGCACAAATATTTGGGCTTTTGGCTTATCTTGAAAAAATCAGATCTGATTTAATTTCTGAGGGTTCCTTTCCAACTTTTAACATAGAGGCTGTCACCATCACAGGTGCTTAATAGATAATCGTTCAACATATTTAAGAATGATTATGCTAAACAAAAACTCAAATTGTGATTAAGTAAAAAATGCTGCTGAAACTTTAGGGTTTCAACAGAAGACATGAGAGAAAGAAAGCAATTGGTATAATCTTTTCCTTTCCTTTTTGAAGTATTTTTGCAAAATGATTCATACAAACCCATCTTTAAGAAATACCTACCGGACATTTTGAAGATTTTTTCTCTCCAAAACATTGTGTGGGAACACTCCAAGCTCCTGCAGCCTCTCATCTCTGCCTCCCCTGTCTCTTCTCAGGCTGCACTCCTGTAATTCCAGGTGGCCAATGTCGCTGAGAAGGTACTTTGTCCAGGCGCGGTTCTAGCCTTTGGTGACTTATTTACTCTTCAAAAACAGCTCATGAAAAAAGTACTTATTACCTCTATTTTTTAAATGGGGAGATTGGCTGTTGTGCTGTATACCTGAAACCAATACAAAATAATATTGAATGAAAACTGTTTTTGAAAAAATAAATAAAATAAAGTAGGAATAAAAATGGGGACCTCTGCCCAGGAGCACTCAGCCAGTATGTGGGAGAAAGACAATCCGATCGCAGGCCCTGCGACCACCCAAGTCTTCCTCCTGTGGCGGCGGGGGCTGCATCAGGGCCGGGGGCTCCTCCGGCCCCTTCTCTGTGTCCTTTAGGCCAGCTCGCCTCTCTCTCTCTCTGTGGCTCTTCTTAAACATGATGGGAACAACTGCAAAACGAAATAATGATTGCCTCCTCCCGTTTTCTTCTTCCAAACTAGTGCTCTTTGATCACATGTCACAAATCTTAAAATGGTTATTTTAAAGAAAATTTTTTTGTTGTTATTCTGTTACAGTTGCCCCAGTTTTCTCCCCTTTGCCCTCCTCTGCTCAGCCCAGGCCGCTCCCCGGTCAGTGCCCACACCATTACCCATGTCTGTGGGTCATTCGTGCTGTTGTTAGACTAGTGAAGGGTTACTCTTCCTATTTCTTTTTGAGCAACTGATGTTTTAATTTACCTCTTGCTTCTAAAGAAGTTTAGGAGATTGCTTTTAAATATTTGAGGGGCTAGATATAGTTTTTACTTTTAATTTCCATTGCTTTTCAAAATGAGATTGTGGTCTCAGACTGCTATGTACTCTTCCTAGTTTAAAGAATTTATTGAATTTTTTTCTTTGGCCAAATATATAAACAAAATTTGATTATTTTCATGGTACTTGAAAAGCAAATGCACTTTTACAAGGGTTGTGGCTTTAATTCAATTCTTATTAATTTTTTAATTCAGCTCTCTTATGTAACTTTTGGTTGTTTTATTTACATAAAGAATACGAGCTATATTAAAACACCTAGCTGCTTATACTGATTTGCCTCTGCATACCCAGATGTTTTGGCCCATTTGTTACTGTAATATTCAGCCCATAGATAAAGCAGTTATATTTTCACTATGTGTAGTTGTATCCTTCACCGTTATCAAAAATAAGCTCTGCTTCACACTTAATATTAATTTTAACTCCTATTCCAACTTTAAAAGTAATGCAGTAACCACTGAATATTTAACCATGTGCATTATTATTTGATCTCAGCAGGAAGCCCCACATGCCTGATGTGTTGGTGCTCTCATGTTCACTGTATAAATAAACGACTAAAAGTCGGGTTACCGGGTCATGCACATGGTCTTCCACTCTGTCATCTCTCCCAAGAGCAGGCACGATGGCCACATTTTAGAAATACGTCTCTCTGAAGTTAACTTGTTGAAAATGTAAGATAACCCAGGATTTTTCACTGCACGATTACCTAGTCTTTTAAGTTCGTATTTTGGGTCAATATTTGTTTTATTTTTATGAATCATTTTTGTTTGATGTAGAATTTATTTGAGCTTTCTTAATTCGACAAAGTTAAAGTGTTAAAATGTTCGATCTGGGTTTATACGCAGTGTTCCGAAATGTCTAGTGTAACAGTGTTGCCCCAAGTGGGGGGCAATGTCAATAAGCACTGAACTTGACTTTCTAGTGTTTAAAATGTTTTACTATTTATTTTTTATATTCTTTGATCAGTGGTGCTCTCATGTGTAATGTTATTTGTCTAAGAACTTATTTAGTAGCATTTCAAAAATCAGATATACCTCATTGCATAAACCTGGGAATATCCCTTACTGCTCACCCAGCTCAAGATCTAGTTAGTGTCACTGGGTTCTGCTGTCCAGTGATGAGGTATGCCTCTGAAGACTCCTTTTACCTCATTTTCAAGAAAAAAATCTTTTAGGATATTATCCCTTTCAGGTTTTTGATATCATGGTGTGTGCTTTTTTATAATGCCTTTAATTTGCAATCTAGTATCAATATTATTGGAAATAAATAGCCGTGACTTAAAATATAAGATTACAGTTTTCTGGTAAGTTTGAATGTATGTTAAAAGTTCCCCTTACAATTACTTACAATGGAACAGTTGACCACCATACCTGTCATTATTTTTATGTTTGGTTATTCTTAGTTTAAGATTATTTACACTTAAAGTTCATCCCGTTGAGTCTAGGGAGTGGCATATCTGTTTCCGCAGTCAAGACCAGATCAGAACGGTCCTCGCAGACTGATGAGGTTATGGGTGCGAGTCAGCAGCGGGGTGGGGGGGGGGATGGGGTGAGCGGGAGACTGGAGTGGGTCTTCCAGGTCCTTCTCCTTTAGTTCCAACGCCTGTCCCGGGACAATCTTTACTTCCCATTTCACTGCCTTTCTAAACCTCACCAGGCTCAAACAGTGAATGAGTTCCAATTTATTTTTAGTCATTTCCCCTAAAATTGATATGGGTTCATATTGTTTTGTTTTGCTTTTAGTAGTTGGAATATGGGACAACATTGGAATAGTTCTTTCAAGTAATTGCGGATATTCTTGTTTTACACCATATCAAAACTCAACAAGCGGTAGTTTCTTAAAGATTAGTTGCAGTAGAGAATTTTAAGTCATACAAGTGAATTTTTCATATTCTTTTATGTTAGTCTACCTATTGCTTTCCCCCTCATTTTTACTGAGATATAATTCACATAGAGCATTGTGTTACTGTAAGGTGCACCACATAATGAATATATATAAAACCATGATAACTTTAGTTAAAATTCATCACCTCATATAATTGCAATATTTTTCTTATAGTGAAAACTTTTAAGTATTTCTTAGCAACTTTCAAACAGCCAGTACTGTTAACTAGAGTCGCCATGCTGTGCATTATATTCCTTGGCCCCTGCCCCAGAGACCACCAGTCTGCTCTGCTAGTGTGAGCTGGTGTTTTTAGATTGCACATCTAAGTAAGAGCATACAGTGTTTGTCTTTCTCTGTCTGTCCGGTTGCACTTGAAACTATTTTTAAGGGCCATTACACAAGCTTACTCATGGAGTTCCAGAATAACGTGGGCCTGGTTTGACTTGCTTGAACAGAAAGTGTCTGGTTAGTCTGGTGCTGTCCCCTCATTTTATGTGGACATTCGTTGGTGACTTTCAGCCACGCTGTTGGACGTTACAGAGGAGTTGTCGCATTTTCCTCCCTACCGACCTTCTTCCGGTGGCACAGAATCTAAATTTTATTCTTGTATTTGCAGAAGCACATTATACTTTTAAAATTCCTGCAGACATAGTTAACACCATTTCTTGATAAAGTCTGCTCTGGATGGACTCAAAGTTGTGATCCAGCGCTGAAAATACATGTTGTTTTTTTCCATAATCATCAAATTTATTTGAGAAGAGAGGATAATGATATTGAGGTCAAATATAATAGTTTAAATGCGATTTTAATGAAAATGAGCTGTGACCCAATTTCTTTTCCCCTGACTCAGGGAATTGAACTATGGGATGAGTTTGAAGGCTTACAAAATCAGTTTTGTTTATTTGTCTGTCTATTTTTTTATATATGTATCTATAAAATATGTATATATTTGTGGGGGTGTGCAAAAGTAGGTTTACAGTCATGAGTATGGGAAACAGAGTTTATTCTTGTATTGTATTATTATTTGTTAATTATTGCATGATTTATTTGCATTACAACTGTAAACCTACTTTGTCCCACCCCTGTATTTGCATGTATATCTCTGTGTACTTACCTATCTATATCTAGATATATAGACATACATAACATCAAACATATGTAACAGATATATAGAGAGATAAGTAAAAACCCCGATAACCTTCATGGGCTGATAGTTTGATTAACTTACTCAGCAAGTGGAGTCTAGTTTTGGAGTATTGTAGAATCGAATAATGCATTTTGCTACTGGTGATTTTTATCATTGAATTCTTATGTCTCTTATATTTACTTTTTTCCTTACCTGTAAAAGGAACATTTTAATATCTGTCTTGCTTTAGTTTCATTTTGGCACTGAGTGACAGAATCACATTTATAGCAAATGCTCAACAAATACTGCTGTTACTATTCATGTTCTGTTGATATTCTGGAATGCACCTAGAACACGGGACATAAATTTACACACTTTCACCTCAGCTTTTTGCTTCTTTGAGTCAGTTTCATCTCTGGCTTGTGCCCCTTTGGGTGACAATTGAACCAAAGATTTGTTCTTTGTAAAGTGGAGGCAAATCGCCACATTTTCTTTTCCACTTTTTAATTTACTCCACTTCTACAGCTGAGAGTGGAGTCATGTTTCCAAGGTGATGCTCTGGGTTTGTTCTCAGCAAAGCTGAGTATTCAAATATTCGTGTTTATTTTGGTCCATCCTTCTCTTCCGCTCGGTGTGATCATTTCTGTCTGTAGAACCATCCCACCTAGCATTGCTTGCTGTCTTACCGTGGCTCATTGGGAAGTATCTGCTAATGTCCGGCTCCCTAGTTAAGGGATGAAATAAAACTGGCCTGGAAGAACTCTCATCAGAAGTCCTTATATTTCCATCATTTGTCCCAAGACTGTTCAGCCCACCGCCATAGGGGGACAGGCATTTTGTAGTGCCTTCAACTGACACTAACATATGTTAGTGCCTTATAGTGACACTAACACTGAGAGAGCCCCACAGGACAGACACCCACCTGTTGTGGTTCCCCCGCCCCCAGACTCTAGGTGCTAGGTAATACTTATATAATACTTATACTTACATAATTGTTGGATCAGAGAAAGATGTCACAAAATTTTCTAAGCCAGTGTTTCAGAAATAGGCTGCAATTTTAGATAATCCCTTACAATTTATAATATATGACACAGAAAATGAATTCCAATTTTTAACAATTTGTTATGGCTAAAATCTGAACACTGGATAATACAGGACTAGAAACCATGGACGCCCCGCTAATGGGCCTTTATTACAGAACACACAGGAGCCCACGGCACAGCGCTCCCTGGGTCCGAGCCGTCACAGACCCCGAAGGACTGACAGGAGCGTGCGGCTCACCGTGTGTGTGCCGTGTGCGTTTGTCCAGTAAACACCTGCTTTGCTGGGTAGTGCACAAAACCTAGGAAAAGCTAAGGTATAGTTCTCGAAAATAAGTATAACATGTATTCCAGATGATAATGTATTCTAGAACTGTGCACCTGGAACCTATAAGGTTTTAAAAATATATATTATTTTTTAAAGATTTTACTTATTTATTTTTAGAGAGGGAAGGGAGAGGGAGGGGGGAGAGAGAGAGAGAGAGAGGGAGAGGGAGAGGAAGAGGGAGAGGGAGAAAGAGAGAGAGAGAGAGAGAGAGAGAGAGAGAAATATCAATATGTGGTTGCTGGGTGCCATGGCCTGCAACCTAGGCATGTACCCTGACTGGGAATTGAACCTGCGATGCCTGGTTTGCAGCGGGCACTCAATCCACTGAGCTACGCCAGCCAGGGCTAATATATATTATTGATTATGCTATTAGAGTTGTCCCATTCCCCCCCTTCACTCCCCTCTCACCTGTACATTCCCCCCTTTAGTTCATGTCCATGGGTCGTACATGTAAGTTCTTTGGCTTCTACATTTCCTATACTATTCTTGCCCTCCCCCTATCTATTTTCTACCTACCATCTATGCTACTTATTCTCTGTACCTCCCCTGCTTTCTCTCCCCCTCCCCTGTTGATAGCCCTCCAGGTGATCTCCATTTCTGTGTTTCGGTTCCTGTTCTAGTCATTTGCTTCGTTTGCTTTTGTTTTTGTTTTAGATGCGGTTGTTAATGATTGTGAGTTTGCTGTCATTTTACTGTTCATATTTTTTTATCTCCCTTTTCTTAGATAAATCCCTTTAACATTTCATATAATAAGGGCTTGGTGATGATGAAACCTATAAGGTTTTATTAACCAATATCATCCCAATAAATTAAAAAATACTTTAAGTATAAAAACCTTGTTTTTTAAGATCTGTAATGAAATTCAGCCTTACGACATCCATTTCTAGCTGGGCCTTTGGCACTCAGATTATAGAGATGTTCAAAGAAACACACCCCTTCAGTTGCTAAATATTTTTGTTTTAAATAGACCACCAGCTTGTTCTATACACTGGACACAGAAAAGCCCTGCAACAATTTATTTTGGGGAAGACATTCAAACCCTGTTTGTCTTTTCTTTATTGTAAAATGCTCTTTTAAATTCAATTATAAAGATCTCCATAGCACTTAAATGACTGACAAGAGAATTATTATCCACATTTTAGCAGCTAAAGGCATCACAGATTTCAGATGGGAACATTTTCAAAGCTCTTATCCAACGCTTGATGCTCACATTATCTCGCATCATCTTTTTTGCGGGGAGGAAGGGGGACAGTTAAGGTGACAGTTTTTTTTTTCTGTGCAGGAGGAAATTTGCTTTGGTTCCCATATGGATCAGGAAACATCTGCAGTATGGCGCAGCTTGATCAGTAAACCTGTAATTTGGGACTGGAAATATCTGTTGCATTTTCTCCTTCCGCACTTCCTCCTTTACTTTCTCAATAGTTTCTTACTCGTTAGATTTAATTTAGGCAAAGTCACAGGCACTGAAGGGTGGAGTGACTGCTGCCTTCAGAGACAGCATTCCAGGGTGAACTCCTTCCTGTCCACTGCAATTACTTACGTTTAAACAATATTTTGTCCTCCAGAAAGATTTCAGTTCATGCAAAGATGATGAGGAGCTGTATGTACTCTGTTTTCTTTCTAAACTTTATCATTCAGAGATTTAGGCTAAAGCATTTTTTAAATGCTTTGGGCTAGAACATAGTCTTTAAATGTAGTCGAACCACCCAGAGACAATATTTTAAAGATCTTTTTTGCTTAAACTAGCAAAACATCTATGAGAGACATCGCTGTGTATGATTAGGGGTGTGCCTGATTAGTAAAATGGGAATGGAGAAGGAGCGAGGGAAATGCACGTGCCAAAAGAGCTGAGTAAAGTCCTATAGACAAAAATTAAACATGATTTGGTGGGAATCAGGAGACTTAACATTATGGCCTCACACTAGTGAGCTTTCCTCTCTTCCTCTCAGTTTTGTCATGTGTAAAAACCTAGATTAGGTGATTTTAGTGGTTATTTCTAGCTCCATTTCTGTGATAGTGAAAGGTAACCAGTAGTGGAAAATGCCTTGAATGACCTGAAGGGTCATTTTTGTTATTAGAAAAAAAGTCATTGAGCAAAAACATTTTTAGAGGAAAGAAGATAAAAACCATTAATCACTCATTTTTGTATATAATACTAATATAGCATACAAAATAAGAATTTTTATGTGTGTAATTTCTTGTCATATATTGTATGACTATTTTTCTTTTTAAATATTGGTAGTGCTATTACAGTTGTCCCAACTGTTTCCCTTTGTTGCCCCCACCCAGCACACCCCACTCCTCTTACACAATCCCCATACCTTTGTTCATGTCCATGGGTCAGGCATATAAGTTCTTTGGCTACTCCATTTCCTATATTGTGCTTCACATCCCCATGAATATTCTGTGATTATGAATTCGTACTTCTTAATCCCTTCACCTCTTCACCCATTTCCCCACACCCCCACCCATCTGGTAACCATCAAAATGCTCTTTGTATCCACAATTCTGTCTCTCCTTCTTGTTTGCTTAGTTTGCTTTTTCAGATTCAATTGTAGTGACAATGACAATATGTTTATTGTCATTTTATTATTCATAGTTTTGATCTTTTTCTTAAATATGTTCCTTTAACATTTCATATAGTAATGGTTTGGTGATGATGAACTCCTTAGTTTTTTCTTGTTGGGGAAGTTTTTAATCTGCCCTTCAATCCTAAATGATAGCTTTGCTGGGTAGAACAATTTTGGCTGTAGGTCTGTGCTTTTAAGGACTTTGAATATTTCTTGCCAATCTCTTGTAGCCTGCAAACTTTCTTTTGAGAAATCAGCTGACAGTCTTATGGGAACTCCCCTGTAGGTAACTAACTACTTTTCTCTTGCTGCTTTCAAGATTTTCTCTTTATCTTTAATCTTTGGAATTTTAATTATGATGTGTCTTGGAGTGGGCCTCTTTGCATCCCTCTTGTTTGGGATTCTCTGTGCTTCCCAGACTTGTATGTCTATTTCCTTCACCAAATTAAGGAAGTTTTCTTTCATTATTTTTTCAAATAGATTTCCAATTTCTTGCCCTTCTCCTTCTGGCACCCCTATGATATGAATGTTGGATCTCTTGACATTGTCTCAGGGGCTGCTTATACTATCCTCGTGGGTTTTTTTTTTATTCTTTCTTCTTCTTCTTGTAATGATTGGTTGTTTTTATTTCCTCATGTTCCATTCATAGATTTGATTCTTCGCTTCATCCACTCTACTGTTGATTCTCTGTAAATCATTCATTTCTGTTAGTATATTCTTCATTTCTGACTGGATCTTTTTTATGCTGTTGAGGTCCTTGCTGAGTTCCTTGAGCATCCTTATAACCAGTGCTTTGAACTCTGCATCTGATAGATTGCTTATCTTCATTTTGTTTAGCTCTTTTTCTGGAGTTTTGATCTGTTGTTTCATTTGGGCCATGTTTCTTTATGCCCTCATTTTGGCAGCCCCCCTGTGTTTGTTTCTGTGTATTAGGAAGAGCTGCTTTGACTCCATGTCTTGGTAGCATAGTCTGTAGGCACAGCCTTCCCTATCTCCCAAACTGGGTACTTGAGGTGAGCCCCTTGTGTGAGCTGAGTACACTCTCCTGTTGTAGTTGATTCTTGATTGCTTTTGGTAGGTCAATGTGAAGGATTTACCCAGGTCAGTCAATTGCAAAGACTGTGACTACTTACCACCACCAACCTCTGCCCTCTGTGGAGGATCAGCTGTACAAGGACAGGGTGGTGGTGCTCCAGTGTGGTATGTCCACTGGGTGTGCAGGCTGTGGGGTTTCCTGGGTGGTGCAGGTCAGGGTTAGCCACTCCATGTTTTCTGCCTGGGGCCACCCAGTGTGAGCTACAAAGCAATCTGCAGATGGCTGCCACTTGTGCTGGGCTTGGAGGTTCCCAGGAGGAGCCAAAATATTATCCCAAGCTGGCTGTTGCCAGTGCTGGGCCTGGAGCTACTTGGCCAGAGAAGTAAAAGGGCTGGGGGCACGCCACCAGTTGGGAGGGGCGGAACATCAGGTAAACACCAGGTGGGAAAGCAGTGTAGGCCATGTTGGTAGGGTCTCAGATATGCCTCCCACTTGCCTGTTCCGTGGTTCTGTGGGGGGAGGGCTCCGAAAAGACATGATGCCTCTTCCCACCTTTCTGTCTGGGAGAGAGCTGTCTCCCAACACTTGCCCTGATGCCAGACACTTCAGCTCCTCCCCATATGCCACTGGTGCCTTTCAGGCTGCTCCCTGGTGGTGCTGGTGTTCAGAGGGAGTGCATCTGAGTAAGTTCAGTGCAGCAGCTTTCAGGGACTCTGGTCGTTTTTTTTTCACTGACTCCAATCTCACTGTTTTTTACAGCCAGAAGTTATGGGGGTTTATCTTCCTGGCACTGGAACCCTGGGCTGAGGGCCCTGGTGTGGGGCTGGGACCCCTTGCTCCTGAGATATTCTTCCCAAATTTTTATCCACCACATGAGGGTATGGGGACCCTCTCATTCCACATCTCTGTGTCTCCTACCCATCTGGATATGTGTAGTTTCTTTAGTTCCATAGCTGTTGAACTTCGTTCGACTCAGTTTCTGATGGTTCTGAGTGATTGTTGGTCTGTAATTGCATTGTAATTTTGGATGGGTTGGGTGAGGAGGCAAGCCCTGTTTACCTGTGCCTCCATCTTCTGTCTAAATTTTAAGACGTCATTCTCGAAATGGGATCTATGGACTGATAGGGAACCCTAAGATTTTTCAGGGAGCCACAAAATGGAAACTATTTTTGGAATAATGCTATGATTTATTTTCTATTTTGGTATTGAAAGTTGCCATAATGGCACCAAAACAATAGAAGGTAAAATTGCTGGTGCCTTCATGGAAATCAGTGCAGAGGCAGCAGACTGTACTACTGGCTGTCGTGTCCTTAACTGCTATGCACTCAGTACCCACCGTAGTACACTGGGAAAAGAAGACCAGGTTACATCTGAAGTAAACAAAAGAAAAGAAATAAGTATGAACAGAAATGAATGAATTTAAAACCAGGAAATCAACAGAGAATGTCAATGAAATTAAATGCTGGTTCTTTGAAAAGACCAAGAAAATTGATAAGTCTCTAGCCAGGCTAACTCGACTACAGATAGGTAAAACCCACATAAAAAAGGTTCTTAGGGGTCTTCAATAATTTTTAAGGGTGTAAAGGAATTGTAAGACCCCCAAATTTGAGATCAACTCTTCTGTCTGGCCTCCTGAAAGTTGATAGCAGCACATCTGTTTTTTTTTCTGGAGGTGTCTTTTCTGTTACCAGCATGTTGTCTCACGACACAGAATTTGGAGAACAGCCATCTTGTGGGAAGGTGGGGCCTAAGCTTTTGTGAGAGTCCTGGTAATGCATAGTGACCCGTGATTTGGGCTTGGGGACAAGGGACAGTGCTGCCTACTATGACACCAATCTTAGAACAGATTCTTTTTTTTTAAAACATATTTATTTTTAGAAAGAGGGGAAGGGAGGGAGAAAGAGAGGGAGAGAACATCAACTTGAGAGAGAAACATTGATCAGATCGGTTGCCTGTCACACCCACCCCAAACATGGTCTGGTCCTGCAACCCAGATATGTGCCCTGACCGGGATTCGAACCACTGACCTTTCATTGTGCAGGATGATGCTCAATGAACTGAGCCACACCAGTCAGGGCAGAACAGATTCTTAAGGAACATAGAATTTCCCATTCTTTCTTTGGTTTTATTTTTATATTTTCAGCTTGCTTTTAAATCATAAAAGCACCCTGGAGGTTTTTAATAGAGTCCTATGTAGTGAAAATGGTTAATGCAAGGTGACATATTGAGAGGTAGAAGTTATTACCTTTGTCTTTAGCAATTCAGAGGAAGTTCAAGGAGGCCCTCCACAGAAAGTCTGTGGGCCATTGGATGAGTTTGCTCAGGCATCAATTTATCTTTGCTCCTGAAATAACATTGGAACAATAACAAAAGGTAAAACCAACCAGTGGAAATAGATGTAACGGATTGTGTAAATGAAGCATAGCACATGCATTATTGTTGCTAACCACATGTGAAATGCACTTAGGCCAGACCATATTGCTCATTTACCGCATTACACCGCAGAGCTGGGGGAAAGCCCTTAGATCTGCAGACGGCTCAGAGCAGGGCAGGGTGGGGGGAGGGGTGGGGGCTTGCGGGTATGCATGCATTCCCTACCTCCTGGGGATAAACTCTGGGTGGGAGCACATCATAAATCATAAGCGTGTCCTGTCCACAGCACAAGCCTCATTTGTTAGTTTCTTTCTTCCTCTTTTGCTTTTGTAAAGGACTTAATGAAATGCTAAATTAAACGACACTTGCCGTTCCCTTGATGTAGCTAGAACGAACCCTCCTGCATGTTCTCAGTGTAACTGTGAAAGTAGGTAAAAAGCCACTGAGCGGATCTGAATGGCAAGCCCTGAACTGGGCTCTGCGGGGAACACTGCAAGAAGCCAGAAGATACTAGTTCCTTCCCTGCCTGGGGCCTGCAGCGACACAGGGCATCTGTGAGACAGCAAAGCATTAGCTAGAGTGGAATTCCTAAACTCTTCTAAAGGAGGATGCATGATACCAGAGGGGAGTCACAGAGCAGTAATTGGTTAGCTTGGGTATAACAAGGACTAGTGTGACATTAAAAGAAATATGTTTATTGATTTTAGAGTCAGAGGAAGGGGGAGTGGAGAGAAACATTGATGTTGAGAGAAACAGTGACTGGTTGCCCACCACATGCACACTGATCTTGGACTGAACCTGCAACCTAGGTATGTGCCCTGACTGAGACTCGAACCCCCTACTTTTTTGGTGCATGGGATGATGCTCCAACCAACTGAGCCACTCCAGTAATGGCCAGAATGACATGGTTTTAAAAAGCCTTTGAAAAAAATTGTGAAAACATTGAAACACATGAAAAATGATCAGACAATAATTTAATAGTCTTCTCCATTATCACTGTGCTTATTTTTAAATGTTAATATTTGGCTCTTTCTTCTTGAAAATCTTGTCTGTCTCTGAGCATGTGTTCTTGTATTTTATTTTAATTTTTTTGGTAAAAGTAGAATCATGTAGAACACGATGACGCCGTATAACCTCTCAACCCCGCACTTGCTTCTTTTCAAGTCTTTCCCGTCTCCGGGAGTGCCACCCCGTATCTAGCAGACGTGAATTATACAAGCAGAGCACAGTGTCACGTTTAACACCTTTTCCCTCTTTCCTCAAATCCAACCAACCCCAAGTCCTGTTCAGCTTATTGCTAAAACATCTTCCAGATCCAGCGTGTAATTTTCAGCTGTACTACAAGTGTGACTATCAACAGCCAGTTTCCCATTGCGTTTCACTGGGGTGCCACAATAACCTTTCAGCTGGTTGAATGCCCATGCACACCTTCCTGCTAAACCAGGCTCCACACTGTAGCCAGAGTGATCTTCAGGAGCCACAGATTTGATCCTAAAACCATTCCAAGAGCTTCCCATTCCACTTCAGACGAAGATAAAACTCTTCATTGTAGATGTTAAGGCCCTGCAACATCCCACTTTGTTAGCACCATCTTGCGTCATCACACTCTTCTCCATGGCTGCTCCGTATGGTTGCGCATGCTGCGCCCGGCATGACTCCTGCAAGCACTTGACCCCCTTCGGTGCTTGTGAAGAAGCCCCTTAATTTTATATTTTCAAGTGTATCCTTCCCCTTGCACCGTAGATGTTTTACTCTTGTTCCCTTTTCTGCCCAGGGTGTTCTTCCATTGCCTCTTTATCAGTAACCTGAAAACCACGTTTCAAATCTCTGCTTAGTCCTTGAACCTTCAGTTGGGTCAGGTATCTTTATCACACTGAGGAATGAGGCCAGGTAGCTCTCCTTTATGTCGTATAATTATTTGACTGGCACTTGTCACTCTCCCTAGACTGTGAAAGGTGGCCACTACAGATAGCTCATTATATTAGAAATAGGTGGCACAGAGAGGGAGCCTATTAAGTATTGTCAGTGGGTGAATTTACAACGTCTGGACTCCCCTTTTCACATACAAATGTGTCACTCACACTCTTCCACAGCACGCCTCGGCTAGTTGTGTGTAATTCACAGAGCACGTCTTCTGTAGCGAGCTAATCTCACGTGTTGGGCATATTCATTGTTCCCAATTTTCCGGCATTGTCCCTATCATCTCATTTCATCTGATTGGTTATCAACTGGACTGAGTGAGAGGAATATGTTTCCTGGATTTATATAAAGAGGAGAGGACATTTTTTAGATGGGAAGAAAAGCGGGTGAAAAGGCATCGTTAGGAGGTAGCCAGAGGTCAGCAGGGTGCTGGGCTCGGCGGAGTCAGAAACAGCTGTGATGTGTAAGCAAAAGTAGGTTCTTATGAAGAGAAAATGAGAATTATGGTAGGATTGGTAAGAACTAATTCATATAGGTAGATTTCTTTGTTAAAGAGATGTGACTTAGCCCTGGCTGGTGTAGCTCAGTGGATTGAGCATGGGCTATGAACCAAAGCATCGCAGGTTCGATTCCCAGCCAGGGCACATGCCTGGGTTGCAGGTCATGGCCCCCAGCAACCGCACATTAATGTTTCTCTCTCTCTTTCCCTCCCTTCCCTCTCTAAAATAAATAAATAAATCTTAGAAAAAAAGAGATATGACTTAAAATTTTAGGACTCTTCATAACATGGATATTTTGGCACTGTTATTTTATTTTTTAGCTTTCTTCCTCAAGTCTAATCTACCTTCAAATGACTGAGAAAAGAGATTATCCCTTATTTATCTATTCTAGAGATAGAATAATGTACAAGCTGGAGAAAAGTCTGTCTTCATGGATTTTCTACTCAGTGATAGAAAGTAAGATATAAAAAGGCAAAAAAATCAACAATATAATTTTAAATATTGATAGTTATCTTTAAAATAAATCACCGTATCACATGAGAAACTCAAATAGCTACTCCTTCTGACAGACATGTCAGTAATGGCACATACTAATTGTAATGAGAATAAATGAATACCCTGGTCAACATTTGGCTGCGATCGCACTCTGGCTGAGATTAGCACTTGGCTGTGAAGAAGTGCCAGTACGCCGTGGCACGGGGATGGGGAACCACTAACGCTGCGACCTTGGGCCAACTGTTTGACCTCTTCACACGGCCCAATTTCTTCATCTCTAAGACCGCACAGTGATGCTACCTGCCCCAAGGTGTTTCCCAGAAGCCTGTACCTGCAGAGAGTAAACTCTACAGGTGAAAGTGGGGTGTATGTATAAAATGAATAGCATGAAATTTAATAAAATAAATACAGCTTCCTAACCAGGAAGCGAAATGTGCCTATGCGTGTGTCCTTTTTCATCATCCTCCAGGGTCTGAGAGACTTCAGAGGTGTTTCTTCGGTGTTCTCTCATCCAATGGGAGGATACGGGGCTGAGAGAGGGGACAGTGTTTCAGCCAAAGACCTGCGGTCTTTCTCGTACCTGTGCTCGGCTCTTTATCGTGTTTTACTCTGCCTCGACCTCCACTCCCTCCTGTTTTAAGTGAGACAGAAACCCACCTCCACCTGGGGGTCACTCCGTGAAGAGCTGTGAACCCTCTTCCCCGGTGTTTCGGTTTCCGCTCCACTCCTGCCCAGGGCTCTGCATATGGAGTTCATTGGGTGGGAAGTGGATGTTTTCAGGGCCTAGATGCTGCGATTACCTTAGTGAGCAGTTCGCCTGGTGTTTTTAGTTAAAGTCCTCATTAGCCTTCTATAGCTAATGAGCTTGTGGGTTATAAATCTACTCATTATTATGAATGATAGGGCCAGTGCTTAAAGTTTGCCAGTTTTGCACTAAGACATAATTATTTATGAAAAGGCCTTGCCCCAGAAATGGAAATTATAATAATTAGATTTAACTTTTCTGTGGCTTTTGTATTCCTCCCCCCACCCTCTTAGGGAAGCAGATGTCTAGGGGGTACTAATTACTAGTGGTGGGAAGTTTCCTGCCCAGACAAACCGGAAAGTCGGGAGGCTAAACCCTGGGACTTCTAGCCACCACTTAGCCGTGCGTCTTCAGCAAAGGAGCAGTCCCCAGAGGGTTTCTGTCTGTCACTGATAGATTTATGCCACTTAATGTCACCTACTGCGAAGCCTCGGGGCTTTGTTTATTCAGAAAGCAGTGCATGTTTTTGTAAGATGCTTTTAAAAAGTGGTTAAACAGATTTAATGAACTGGTTCCCCAAAGTTTATTCACTTGGTGGAAACTAGACCATGAATAATTTTACATCAGGAAAAGAACATGGAAAGTATCCCTTTTGGCCAGGACATGGCAGTTCCTGGTCAACTACCGGCTGGCCCGAGAGCCCCACAGTTAGCGGGGTGTCACAAACTGAAACCCAAGTACTCGCTTCCCCGGTCTGGGTCGAAACTCTGCCAATTCAGGTTGTTTTTTTTTTTTTTTTTTTTGAATTAAAGGGTACAACATACATTCATTAAACTTAATGAAAAAATTTAATTAAAAATACCCCATTATGAAGATGAAAAGATGGTGGTGGTGGTCCTTGTGGCTGAAGATGGTGTTTCTGCATTTTAATGTAATAATACAATAGAATTAGAATTTGGGGCAATCTTTAGAGACTATCATTCTGAATTAATTTGGTCTGGATGCTAGAGCCAACCCCTCCTTCAGACGAGGACAGCAGGGTGGTGTGATAGATTATGTAAGGTGCAGTGTCAGGCTGCTTATTAGTGGCGGAGAGGGAACTAGGGCACAGGTCTCCCGGCTTCTGGTCCAGTATGCTTCCAGCGGCGCCTCAAAGCCATCAGGCCGTCTGTGGCTCATCAAAACATCCACCCTGCCTGCTAATCTCCTGCAAACCTTTGCCTCGCCTCTTCCATCTCTCTCTACAACACAGATTCCTCCCTATACAGCCCAGCAGAAGGATGCACTTGCAATGTCATACAAACATTTTCCAATACTAACATTGCCTGTAAGAAAAGAGATGTACAAACACGTAGCTTTATCTGCTTTGTGGTTGTATTCTAGTCTTTCATCTCTGGCATTGCGGCTTAATGGATGAGTGTGGATTCTGAAGGCAGACTGCTGGGTTTACATCCTACTGGCCTCCCTTATTATCATCTGTGTTCCCTAGGCAAGCAACTCTCTGCTTGGTATTCTCATCTGAAAAAGAAACTGAGATTGTTAATAGTAAATACTTCATAGGTTTTTGTGAACGCTAAATAAGCTGACAATCACAAAGCAAGTGAAGAAGATGCTGGTACACAGTATGGTACTTAGTAAATGGTGGCTGTTTTTTTTGTTTGTTTTGTTTGGTATTAAGTAGAAACATGTCAGGATATAAAATAATGTGGGTGATAAATGTATTACGCTTCTAAGTGCTATACATGAGCCATTATATTAGTGAGAGTCATCACCACACCCCAAAGTTGGACTGTAACCCAGTTTTATTGACAAGGGCACCTAGACCCCGAGTGATTATGTCATTTGCTCAAAGCCACACAGCTAGTCACTGACAGTGGCTTCCTTCTGTAACTCAGATTTTCGGTGTATTTGAATTTCATGGTTTTGCCTATCAGTTCAGATTCCAGAGCTTTCCCTCTCAATTTTCTAATTGCAAACCTTTGAAGGCTTTTCTTTTCTTTTTTTAAAAAATGAAAATCATAAGTGATTGGCAATCATGTTAGCTGGGTAATTGCTTTAGGGGCTTTCAAAAAGGCTGAGGCATGCTATCACATGTCATAATGCTTTGGTGGATTCTAAAATTCAGAGGGGAGCACCAGGACTCAGCAGGCCTGAGTGATCGCAGGAGCTGGGTATGAATTAAAAAGACCCATCACCTCCAGCACCGGACTCAGGCGGCCTGTGAAGGCCTGCCCCGACAGGGTGGCTCCCTAATAACGATCACCCACAGAATGACACCATCTGGCAAATGTCAGAGGAGAGGGGACAGGAGCCACAGCTGCGACCATCTGCCTGTGCTGGGAATAGCTCAACAGTGAATGGGCAGGGAGGGTCCGTGCTCCCAGCAGAGTGAAGATGCCATCCTTGCCCAGCTTGGGTTTTTTTTTTTTTTTCAGATTTTCTAAAGAGATACTCTTTCAGAGATTCCTAACTTACTCATGTATCCTTTTTTGTGTGTGAAAGTTGCACTGATACCTCTAACTGCAGATGTTTTGAAATTAAATCCATGTTTTCTTCACCTCACCCTGTTCACTTGTCAAAACCAGGTCTTCTTCCAGTGTTCCTACTTCAGCAAGTGACACTCTATAACCTCTCGAGTGGGGAGACCAGAAATGTGTGCGGATAGGTTATTCCTGCCACCTCCCTCTTCTTCCTCTCCTTATGACTCCTCAGGCTGAGCCGGGCCCCCTGTTTTTGTGCTCTCATGATGTTGCGGTTTTTCATTCATAGCATTTATCAACATTTGTAATCATAGATTTATATTTGTGACTATTTCACATATATGTATATGTTACATATGCATGATATGTATATCATATATATACATCTATATGATGTATATATACATCTATATGATATACATATATATACATCTGTATGATATACATATGATATATATGTCACTTCATTAGCCAGCAGTCTCTTCAAGAATGAGTAATCACGTGTATGCTTGTTCACCAGTGCTTATGTTCTGTTTTTGCCAAGTGTTTACCACTCAATGAGGGCTTAAAAATTAATGGTTGAATTCAGTCTCCTTGCTGCATTGTCTCCAATGCCATGTCTTTAGGAAAGGAATTGCTAATAGTGACATGTACCAAACAGGAATGGACTGACCCTAGACAGGGTGTTTCTCCATCACTGTTTTCACTAATGTCTGGATGGACCTCTGTCACCACAAATTTAGAGAAGTTGGAAATAGGTGATTTTTAAGTCTGACCCCAATGCCATGCCTCATTATTCTGTTGTGGTCACTAAGGTCTTATAGACTGCTGTAGTGAGAGCTTTGCATCGGGGTGTCAGGAGGCCTGGATGTCAGTCTAGACCTCAGTGACCTTGAACCACTCATTTCTATTATCAGCAACCTTATTACTTCATATTTAATATGGAGTGCATAAATAGAGATGAATTAGGTCACCCAGAAGTAGCAAGTCATCTTATGCACTCAGGAGTTTAACATAACAAAGTTAACTTTTCACTCATTTTGCATGCCCCACAGGGTGGGCAGAAGGCTCTGCTCCCCCTAGTCACTCAGGAACCAGCTGGTGGGGGCTGCCCTCTTTTGAAGTTGAACAGTTGGGGACATCAGTCTTTCCCACATGCCTTCTTGTCCCATCATGAAAAGAGAGAGATCAGAGGATGCATGCCATTGGTAAGAAACAGCAAGAGAAAGGGAGAGAGCCGAGAAATACAGGAGAGCCAATGTAATATTTGCTGCCTATGACTATTTTCTACATGGGGGATTTTTTATATTTCCATTTGTTTTCTTGACTGGCGGAAGCATTTCTTGTGATGAAATAGTATATAAACACATGAACCAAGTAAGAGTGAAATCGTACTGATGAAGCGAGCCCTGGGCTCCGCCTGTTCGTTCTGGCCTTCCCAGCGAGCGTGCCACGTGATTATACCCCAGGCACCGCGCTGGCCCATCTAGGGCTCCGCGCTGCACGGCGCAAAAACCGCCTGCCCAGATGACGTCTCAAGTCACTTCCAATGTTTGAAATTCTATTTGTAAATAGTGATTTCTTTTTCAAATGTATTTAGCAATCATATATACTGTTAAAAGTCTGTGACCAATTCTTAGGGATTTTTAAAAATGACTTTTTAAGTTGAAAACATGGATACTATTATTAAAAAGGAAAATAATCCACCTATAACTCCTAACAAAATTATGTTCTATTTGCCTTTAACTCCTGTCCATATTTGTGTATATTTTGCATAGTTGTATTTATGTGCAGTTTTGTATTTTTTATTTCACATTTTATTATAAATTTTGTCAAATCTATTTGGGCTGTATAATAATTATTTTTATAGATGGAATATTATTAGCTAAAGCAATCTTAAGTGAATCCTGTAAGTCCTTAACTTAATATCTGGAAATATGTTAGTTCCCCAAAAATGGCAATAATAATAATAATAATAGTGGCAGGTTGAATTTTTAAGAGAAAATCAAAAATAAATTAAAGATTTTCCTAAAGGAAAATTAGTAGGCTGAGTAGCAGGCTCTCTGTGAACCAAACATATTATCCGAACTAAAACCAGAATTACGTTAACATATTGCCTAGAATGCACTCAACAGCAGGTTTTGTCTCAGTGCTTTCTGCGATTATCATACTCCTCACAACAACCTATGAGCAGTAGGTAAAATTATTTTACAATTATTTTTACAGAGGCTAAAACTGGAGCTCAGTTTGTTTAGCAGTTTGTCCGCAGTTAGCGGACTAGAGAGTCCCTCACCCTGGACTCAGACCGAGGCCTGTCTCCTGAGCCGAGACCCCTGCCTCCCGTTAAATGGGATGTGTCGAGGCAACTGTCCATGATGAGGTGAAGAAATGTGGCACTTCTCTAGCCGGCCTCCCCCGATCCGACTGTTTTCTGTTTAAAATTATTAGCACTTAAAAAATGCACTGAAATTTAGTTCGAAGGTATAAAATATATGTAGAATGTTAAGGAAGACTTTTAATGCTAATATACTTTCCTGTGGTTTTATGCTTCATTTTACCATAGAATTAATGAGAATACACAAATGGCAAATTACTCTGGATTAATATTAATTCTGTCTGCTGACCCAGTAAAAAATAGCAAATAGATTATGTAAATCAAGCCCAGCAAGAAAACAACTTATTTAAACTGCTTTCTAGGCAGTGTACACAATAGTAATGGCTCCAATAGTGTTGCAAAAAGAGAAAGGGTATGAGCAAATATTGATTATTAATTATTTAAATATTTACAAAGCTCATACTAAAGCACCTGGACTATATAGGTGGTACTAACAAATGCATGCAGGAGCAAAGACCACAAAATCAAATACCCATTTTCTTCTTAATAATATATTTCTCTTCATACCAGGTGATTTAAGAACATTTTATTTTAAATGCTGTTGCATGATATTGGTTTTGTTGATAACGTTTTCCTCCTAAAGTCGAGGTCACACATTTCGTCCCTGAGTTAAGATGTAGACCATGGACATGTCTGATCTGGCTCAAGTAGTGTTGATAATTATTTGTCAACATCCTAAGTTTGGGACTGTGGCGGGCAGAATAATGGCTCCCAAAGGTGTCCGTACCCTAAGCTTGTGAATCCAAGAATGCTTTATTACACAGCACAAGGGACTTTGCAGATATAATTAAGGTTATGGACCAGACCTTTACGTTCAATATTATGCTGGCTTATCCAGGTGGGCCCATTCTAATTATATGACTTTATCCACCTGGGCAGCAGGGAGACAGGGCAGCAGGGAAAATCTAAGAGAGTCAAAGCTTTGGAGAGACTGAACTCATGGTTGTGGAGAGAGGCCCCATGGGAAGTACGAGAGGGAATGTGGGCAGCCGGGAAATTGGGATTACGTTCTACAATCCCAAGGAATCGAATTTGGCCAGACTTGGCTGAGCCTGGAAACTGATGAATTCTCAGAACCCCTAGAAGGAAATGTAGCTGGCTGGTACTTTGATTGCAGCCTGAAGTGACTGTAAGCAGAGGTCCCAGCTGAGTCACCCTGTAACTGGGTTCTGACCTTCAGACTGTGAGATAGTAAATAAGTGTTGCTGTAAGCCTCTAAGGTTTGGGTATTTTTTTTTTTTATGGCAGAAAAGGGAAACCGATAGAGGTAGCTCACATAGACATTCATGTTTGGGGGCACATTTTTTGTCTGGTTACACTGGATTGGAGTTGAGTCCTAGAGGCCTCACTTGGTTGAAGCCTGTGACTCTGGTTTAGACAAGTTACCACTGGCCCGCTTTACTCATTCTCATAGTGTAACTGCCCTGTTGGCTTTTGTGTTTTCAGAGGCTGATCTAAAAGTTGAAAGAGACAGAACTAGATAGGAACACCCGTGGTCCACTTGGGATCCGTCTCTCTTCCAGTGACCTTGACTTCCGTGTGGCTAATTTTTGCTTGATATCCTTCACATTACACCCCACTCCACCCTTTATATCTGTCTCCCTCCATCTCTTTCTTTCCTTATTTTTAACAGAGCTCATGGGAGCCAACACCACTGGTTGCTGGAGAAATGTAACTCTTTCTCTTCACAGATGTTTTTCAGACATAAATGTTATGATGCATTTCTTTTATCAAGTTTCTCTCGTGGTCTCAGTTGCTATGGAGTTTCTTCCCTCCGTTTACTGAACCATGTTGGACAAATATTTTTACTACAGAATCCAAGTAGAGGCACTGCTCCAATATTTTCCATTTAATTGCAGCTGCTACACATGAGGACCGGGTAGTAGGTTATGTAGGTAGTGTAAATAAATGCATGTCGTTCTTGGTGTGGAACTATTTTGCACTAGATGGAATAAGTCTAGATAGTGAGACAAATCTCTGCCTGGGTAACTGTTGCAGAGATCCCCCTGCCCTCAATATTTGGATGGGTCTTTTCCAAGTGATTGGGGGTCTCCATAAAGCTTAATAAAAAAAAATCTTGGAGAAAACAGTCTGAGGTGGGAGGTGTGGAGTGGAAGTAGGAGAGGAGCAATTTCTAAAAGGGAGTTTGAGGCTGAGCAAGTGAAGAATGTTTGCTCTGGAATGTTCCTTAGTGACCTCTCTGCCTTCTGGGGTCACTGCCACCTTGCTTTTGATACCCTTCCAACAGGAAGGAAGGCCTTTCGAGGAACCCAGTGATCCCACGGTTTTAGGGCATTTTATCTGATTTCTTCCTTGTGTTCCTCTGTGTGGTAGAGCAGGAATGTGCTGGAGATTCCAAGGAATGGTTGGTTTAATTCTTGTTCATCACTGTCTCCATCCGTTCCTTCTTTTTCCTCTCTAGGAAATAAAAGGACATGGTATCAGTTCTTTCTGTATTGATTGTACAAGAGGGAGAACAGCCAGATATTTTCAGTGTTTGAATTCCTTGGAATACAGAGTTTTGTAAATACAAGTTGTTTTCCTACAAATCCCTCTCCCCAACAAGATAGTAAGAATCCAAGGACAGCTCTTTTCATAGTACCCTGTGTATCTCTCTTTTTTAAAGTCACTTTTCACAACTGAAACTTAATATTTACTTGTTGAATTATTCAATTAGTCTCTCTCTTTCCCACTATACATTTAAGATTTCTGGTGGCAAAG
Organism: Phyllostomus discolor; assembly: GCF_004126475.2. NCBI lineage: Eukaryota > Metazoa > Chordata > Mammalia > Chiroptera > Phyllostomidae > Phyllostomus > Phyllostomus discolor. Next base: position 29,461,925 of record NC_040915.2, on the reverse strand, counting down.
TCTCCATATGCTGATCCCCATTTCACACTCAGAATTCAGCACAGTGCTTGTTATGTGAGAAGCTTTCAGTAATTCTCTGTTGAATGAAAGGTATATGCATAAGTGGTCATTTTTATGGATGGGATTGTGTGGACAATTCCTAATTCTGAATCATAATGTGGCAAGGCACTGAAAACAAAGCATTTAAGTGTAAGCATGGTTCAGAAACCATTTGTTCAAGAAGTTGAAAGAATTTAACTTCCCATATGTATCCACACGGGGGTAATGCCTCAGCCAGAGACTGGGTCTGCTCCGTATCCTGTGTTATAACAGCCAGACAGTGTCATGTGTAGGAGGCCAGGAAAGTGAAGAAATAAAAGTAATTGGTGATGGACTGCAAACTGTCTTGTTGTGGGTGCCAAGCATCTGAGAGTGTCTAACCTTTGCCCCTCAAAATCTTCAGATAGCCATCTGGACTGGCAACTGGGACTCATCTCAACTGAAGATTTTCTAGCCGCTCTTTGCAAAATGTTTGGACCTTCTTCCAGGCTCAGTGTGTGTCTGCCGTCTTAGTTCCTATGTGCCTTGATTCCTTATTGGTCTCACGCCGTATCTACTATCTGTTTTGTCGGCTGCAGTTCCTCTTCTGATCTTACCCACTGGATGTTGCTCATGACCCCACCAGTCATTTCAGGGTAGCCTGGGAGCAGACACAGACCTGTAAGCTTACCAAGAGCTCTTCCTCTGGGAAGGGTTCCCCGGGTTAATCCTAGAAAAGGAAGTCAGTGTCTAGGGGCTGGGAAACTGTGCATGTCCCTCTCTTCCGAGATGAAAAGCACAATTGAAAAATAACTCGCAAGAGTTTCTTAAGATTATTTTTATTGGTGCATTTGTTTTCTATTTAATTGGTACATTTATTTTCTATTTGAAAAATAAATGCATACTTATTATAAAATGCAAATAATGGCAATTATAGAAAATGTAAATTGCTATTTTTTATCCACTCCTTCATTCTACTTTTCAGATAGAACCAGCAGTGGTTCTTGGCATAGCTCAAGCCTGTCTTTCTTACGTAGTCTCTTAATTTGGTCTGACCCCGGTTGGAGTTCAAGCTCCTCCGCTCTTTCTGAGTGAAGTTATGCAAGACACTGAATCTCTCTCAGCTTTAGCTGATTAATTTATAAAATAGAATTTCTTCACTTTGTAAAGTACACACATGTCTAATCACTGTGTTATATACCTGAAGCTAATATTATATGTCAACTGTAAAATGGTATTTAGAAAATAAATTAAAAACAAACTAACCCAGCCTAGAAAGTTAGAAAGAGAGAGGGGAAGAAAGAAAGACAGACCTAAATGGTATCATAGACATTCCTCCATTCCATGAACACAGGGCTGTCTGACAGAGGACTTGGTTTTAGGGTGGGTCTATTTGGATTAACAAATGCCAATTTCTTTGTCTAATTGTACCTACTTAATAGGCTTAATGTAAGGTCCCAATGATATAATGTACATAAATGTGCTCATCAAATTGTTTGGTATTCAACACATAGCAACTGGTATTAGTGAGGTATTGCTCTTCACTTTATAGTATTTTACTAAAAATCTTCTAAGTCAATATATAAACATCAAAGTTATCTTTTAAAATGACCTCAGAATATTCTAAAAGATGGGCATACTATGATTTCCCTACTAATTAAATTTCCATTCAAGTGGTTTGACTGTTTCTTGTAAATATAAGATTAAGACCATTTAAAAATTTCTCCAGCAAATCCTCAGTACTTATCTAAGGCCAATTATTGGCTGTGATGTTCACTGCTTACCTGGTTGAATGTGATTCACTGTGATTCCAATTTAGATGATACCGAATCAAACACTGGTGCCATCTTAGGGGTATAAATGACTATGAATAAGCTCAACCAGGTACTAAAAAATATAAACTCTGAAAAGGATTAACTAGCTGAACTAAACATTTAATCTTTTGCATGTTATATAAAAATATCACTTGGTAGTATTGTTAAAGAACAGAGTAGGAAATTTATATCATCTGCCTTTTTAAAACATCAGGGTTACCATAAAAATTTCATCATAAATTCACATCCAGTTGCTAAAGTAATCCCTGATAAAGGTGTTCAGCTGTTTAAGTAGTTTATGGCTCATTCATTTCATTCTGTACATACTTGAGCCATACAGTTTATTTCTTATAAAAATCAGGTGAAAGTAAGAGCTCATGATAGCACATTTCTGTTACACTGGGCCCCAGTCACCAGTCCAAAGACTAGACCGTTTCTAGAATCTGCACGGAATGAAACTTCCCTGCCATACCTCTTTGCCTAAAGTCAACAAGTACATAAATGTACATGCAAGATATTATGCAATTTTGTTTTTGCAAATAAAGTTCCAGACAAGCAATGATGAGAGAAGCGAGGATGGAGTTTGGAGGGAAAGAAAGTGTAATTTCTCAGCACAGCAGAAGAGTTGCACTGTTGTCACCCATGGGAGAACCTTGCCTTCCCACCAGTCTTCCCTTTCTTATGTCGCCTGCCTGCTATATTCATGAGATTTCGGGGACCTTCGTTTGTTTTCATTATAGATATTTTAAGAGGTGACTGGAACCTAAATGTGGAGGATTAGAGAACCAGTAATTTTCATCCCAAGAGCATATTATAGATCGCGGGCTCTAAGTCTATCCTCATTTTAGAGTTTAAAGTCAATTGTTGGATTGAGCAGTGGTTCTAATTAGGGAAATAAAAAAGATAGAGAGCCTCTTAAAGCTTCACACAAAATCCCACTTCTGAATAAAATGCCAATTTGGATGAAAGGAAAGAGTTTTAAGTGGCCATTGGCCTCCCAAGAGTAAGAGCGTGAGGGAAATACTACAGGTTCTCAATGGCTCGCTGCCTCGGGCCTCCTGCCGCTACTTCTTGGACGGCCGGTCTGTGGCCGAGTGGATACAGCCCCGTTTTCCTCTTTTCCTTTCAGAAGCCATTTGCCACACTTTTACAGGAAATATGTCAAAAATATTACTTCAGACTTCCTGATATCAAAAACCGAATATAGGATACAAATGAAAAGAATCATAGAAAAAGCCCAGTTTTGGCTAACTTAGGAGTTTTTAAAATTTCAGACTTTCTTTGTCCAGCCACTCCAGGCCAGCTTGTTCGAATCTCGGTTTCCCTGGGGTTCTCTGTGCTCTCTGGTTTCTCTGGTCCTGGTTCAGGCTAAGTCATTCTCCCACGGACTGGATTTCTACTGGGGAAACATCATGGACTGAACATTTCATTCCTTGAGCGCACGTGTCCTGAATGCCCTCTCCAGACTGGGCACTTTCCACGGTGTTTGGGAATAAAACAGGAAAGATTTCTTTTAATCTTTATTATATATTTTCCCATTACCATTTAGTCCCCTTACACCTCCTTTCCCCCAGCAATCACCACACTGTTGTCTATGTTCATGAGTCCTTTTTAATAGGAAAGAATCTTACCTTCATGAAGCTTATATTCTAATAAGGGAAGAAAGAAAATGAACAACAAATACAATAAAGAAGTAAACTACACAGCATGCTGGAGAGCCGATAAGCACGGTGAGATAAAGGGAAGAAGGAGAGCCAGGGATGCGGGCTGAGAGTGTGGGAGGCGGATTGCAGGTTCAAACGCGGTGGTTAGGACAGTATTCCCCGGGAAGGTGACTTACGAGCAATGACATGAAGGAAGTGTGGATTAGCCTTGTGATTATGGGGAGGAGAACATTCCGGGCCTAGGAGACAGTTGGAATAGAGTTTCCCTGGTGGGCTGGGAGAGGTTGTGGGGTGGGTGCCGGCAGGTCACAGAAAACCTCCACCTTCCCTTCAAAGAGTTTGGCTTTGACTCTGAGCGAGGAGGAGCTATGGTGAGGTTTGGAACAGCGGACTGCCGGGCTCTGACTCGTGATTCACGGGCATGACTCCGGCTGCCGTGTTGAGAATACTCCTTCCCTCGCATTAGGCCACCTTCTAGAATCGATAGATATCTATGCTCAAGTTTACTTCTGGGCCCTGCCCACTAAATGGCTAAAAATATGTTGACTTCTTTCTATTTTAAAATAAAGTTACTTAGAACAATGCTAGATGTGGTGCTCTTCCCCTTCCCACCAAATATAAATTGACTAATTTAAGCAAATTTCCTCTGACTACTTATTATCACTCCTGCATTTGAGATGCCTCGGGCAGATTTTGCAGCGTCTACCCTGCTTTTACAGTTCATAATCAGCTCCTACTTCGACTAAAGGAGTTAATTAATTCCTAACAGTTTTCTGCAACTTACTTTGAGTACTGATTTTAATTGGTAGCTTTTAAAAAAGTTAGGGTTTTTTTTTTTTAAGGAAACTTCGTGCAGTAGAATTTTCTGTGACACTAGCTACTCTTAATTCAGGTGAAAGTATTATCTTATATAAATCCAATCACCTGGTTTGAAAGCAAAGAAGAAATTATTAAGCAAAGGTAAATAGTTCTATTCACAGTTATCCTGCTTTGAACAGTGGATTAATTTTTTTTACTCTTTTTTTTCCTACTTGTTTTTAATTTGCAGCAGGATATAAAAACTGACCCATGGAGAATAAAAGATGGTCTAGAATGAATTATGATAACATGAACACAGATACAACTTTATTCAAAGAATTCTTTAATAAGATTTTACTTTTTATTGCTGGAAACAGTATTCTGTTGAGTTACATCAAATACCTTAAGATTCAAATTAAAGCAAGTTTAATTTGATTGCACAGTCTTCATAAAAAAACCTGATTTTTATTCTAAAGTAGTAAATTCCATAGTGTGAGAGATTATAAGTGGTATGAATGTTAATGGGACATGGTCCTATATGCCCATCAATGCCATATGTACTTGTGTTCAGTGTACCCAATAATATTCTTAGAGTTTTCAGAGTACAGTTGGTGACCCTTATTTGCAACTCCAAAATCCAGTAAATTTATTTTTTAAAAGAAAAATGTCGAGTAACACTGAAAATACTAATGTTGGATTCCTCAAATGTTTTAAGCATAAAACAGAATCTAATAGCTAGAAAAAATAGTTTTAAGAAATTGTTGAGGCATGAGAAATAAAATTCTAAGTACAGATCAGAAACACATGAACAACAGTTTCAGCATTATCTCATTTCAGGTTTCCTCTGTTTTGTAAATCTGGCCCCAAAAAAACAAACCAAAACAAAAAATAACTAATGTGAGAAAATGACTATAGTTTTATCATTGGTTTCCATGGGAAGATTTCCTGACACATAATGTATTTATTTAAAAAAATACTTACTATGTTTCTGTCATATTGTAGGCACTAGATTAACTATTGGGAAACAATGGTCAATGTGGTATTTGTTTTCCTCCTTTGGGGAGTCAGTATTCTGGGGGGAGGGGAGAAGACAGATTAAAAAGAAACAGATGAGTTAAATGATTGCACACTCTAGGAAGAGCTGTGACGGAAGCAAGGGAGGTGGGTGGTAACGAAGGGGAAGCTATTTTCCCGTAGGGTGGCAGGGGACAGCTTCTCTGTGGAGCTGATATCAAACTGACCCCTGAAGGAAGAAGAGAGATGGTCTGTATGAAGACAAATGGGATAAGGGATGAGAGAAAGGAAGGGCAAAAGCATGCCAGGCAGAGGTCATGGAGAGAGCTTGTATGGAAACCCTAAGGGGACAATAAGATTGGTTTATTCCAGGACCTGGGGGTTTTTAGGGGGAAGCAATCAAGGAATAGAGCCTGCGGGTAAGACGACGTTGAGAGCCCCACGCTAAGTGATACGGAGTTTTGCAGGGTGTGGTAAACCTCCTGCACTGGGAATCCCCTGCAAGGTTTAGTCATAACAACGACGTTCTTAGGCGAATGGTTTAAAGTTTATTCTGTCTGTTGGAGAGAGAATAGATTGTTGTTGGTAATCAAAAATTACTCTGAAAAACAGCAAAAATTCACCCTGGCTGGTGTGGCTCAGTGCATTGAGTGCCGGCTTGCGAACCAAAGGGTTACTTGTTCAATTCCCAGTCAGGGCACATGCCTGGGTTGTGGGCCAGATCCCTGGTGGTGGTGATGGGGGGGTGCATTAGAGGCAACCACACATGGATGTTTCCCTCCCTCTCTTTCTTTCTCCCTTCCTCCTCTCTAAAAATAAATAAATAAAACCTTTTAAAAAAATAAAAACATATCTGATTGAAATATTACCAAATCTAAAATGTAACGAAGGAGTGGAAGCTTTCTGCTGAAATAGCCCAGGTGAGAGTGACCTTGACTGGGGGTTCAGCCACGATGACAGGGGAAGTGAACACATGCGAGACACCTGTAGGGTGGACTCTTCTGGGCTGGCCGTTGGGTGGGTGTGGGAACAGAAAAAGGAACAGGTAGGAATTTATGGTTTGAGCATCTGGGTGAGTTGTGGCACTAGAAATACAGGTTTGAGAAGATAAGCCACCGTAATTCTGGACATTTTGAGGTTGAGATGGCTTTGAGAGATCTCGCTAAAAACAGGCGCGTGGATCCATGCGTCAGAAGAAAAGGCCGGGCTAGATATGAAAGTGTTAGATGGAAAGCACCACAAAACAAAACAAAGCACATTGGCTTCCTCGGTGGAGGACCGCCATAGCTTGGGCTGCCTTAGTCAAGTACCATAGACTGCATGGCTTAAACAAGAAAAATTTACTTCTAAGCATTCTGGAGGCTGGGAAGACCAAGGTCAAGGTGCCAGCCGCTGTGGTTCCTGGGAAGAGCGCTCCTGCAGACAGCTGCCTTCTTGCTCTGCCTTGACACGATGGGGAGAGAGATCATGTCTCCTGTCTGTTCTCTCCTAGGGCGCTAATCCCACCAGGAGGGCTCTCCCCTTGTGACTTTCTCACCTCCAAGGCCCCACCTCCGGCACCATGCCTTTGGGGATTAGGGCTTTAATGTAGGAATCTGGGGGACGCAAACATTTCAGCCCATAGCAAGGACCGAGTTGGAATTTACTCACAGGGATTTGCCTCCCGAGAGTGCTTTCCATCTCTTCCCCGTGGCCTGGCCCTCCGGCATTTCCGTTTCACCTTGGAGCCTCGCTCCTTTGGGGACCGTTGGGCCCCCTTGTCCCCGCCCCCCACCTTCCAGTCCCCCTTGGAGCTGTGAGTGATGCGGACTCATAGTCTTTTCTTTCGCTATCATATTTAATCCTCGGTTTTCTTTATTGTTCTTTCTTCAGACGGGGGTTGTGTTGAAATGTCATACCATTTTTCTAAGCCATAATAAAAATGTGGAAATGTCTTTAGAGAATGTTTATTATAGTGACACCCCCCCCCCCATCACCACCATCCGCACTTGTTTATAGATAAGAAAACAAGCAAAGAGAGAGTGAAGCAGTTTCTTCAAGTTCTAAGACCTTTAAGGGTCATGCGGGGTCTCCGATTCAGGTCCGCTGACAGCAGCTTCTGTGTTTTCTAAAACATCAGATTCCCCTCGCTTAGTTTTTATGTCTGAAATAGTGTTTCATAAATTAACTTAAAATAAGGGCTACGTTATATTGAAAGTGAAATAATAATCTAGAACATTTGATTTTCTAAGCTCTGCTATAAATTAAATTCCCCTCAACCTCTGGATAAGTAAAGAATGGTATTTTAGAACTTAAATAAAATCATAATATTTTAAATCTAGAAGCGCGTTAGAGATCGGTCCTAACTGCAGCCCAAAGACATTACGGACGTCCCCAAGGTCACGCAGCGTGCTGGAAGAACAGCCCAGGCTGCACGTGAGTCTCCCTGAAGGCGACTCCAGAGCCTTCCCCATCCACCTTCTGAAGTGATAAGCACCTTGCAATGCAGGGTGACTTTTGTAGAGCGACCCTGCGCATAAATTACTGATGACTCATGGTTAGATGCTTAGTCCTACTTTATTGACCTTTTCAGAATATTAATTTTCTTTTCTGCGAATGTCTTTTTGAAGATAACTTTTATTAAGTTTATCTGTGAATGTCTTGATAGAAGATTTTCAGGGTTTGCATGGAATAAAATGCTTTTTGCTGAAACGCATAAAAGCTCTCTGTCTTACCGTTATCAAAATAGTTCTGGATTTACTTACTGCACACCTGTTCTGTGGCCAGCTTGGACAAGAAAATCGTTAAAAACAAGCTTCCTCCCAAAGGGCCCTTTGTAATGGGGAGAGATCTATACAGAAAAATAATATTAAGGGGGTTAGTCTGTTATAAAAGTATTTGCTATAGATTATAAGTACTGGGTAGATCAGAGAAGAGTTAGGTTAATATACAGACAAATCGGAAATTAAATGGGTTAGAAATGGTACTCGTGGATGAAAGGGGATGATTCTTATACATTTAGGTTTGCAGGTTTAAAATTCATGAATTTTATTAATCTTTCAGTGATTGTCCCAGCGTGTTGTATATCCATCTATTACATTTTGGTGCCTCCCTGTGATTTAAATATTATCAGGCTACATATCTAGTTAATATAGCTCAGCGTACTCATCAAAAATTACTTTGAATGGAAGTGGCCACTTTACATATTACCAAATCTAAAATGAAAAATTGGAAAGTTGTTAATATCGTATGTAATTAGCAAGTCCCTCACTAATCTTTAAGTGTTATCAGTTCCTATTTAACCTAATCCTGGCCTGATTTTGGAGCCAGATTCCTTTGGGCTCCCTGCCCCTTCTCAGAAGTCAGTCCATACGTGAGCCTTTCTTCCCACCCGTGAGAAGACAGTGGGGTAAAAGGGGAAGCACGCTGGTTGGAAAGACACAAAATTTAACCCAAGCTAGATCACAACTTTGCTGTGTGATGGTGGGCAAATCTCTTAGCATTTCATATCATTTGATAGCATGAGGGGCTATACTCAATATTTTAAAGAACAAAGCCCTGGCTGGCATAACTCAGTGGATTGAGCTCGGGCTGGGAACCAAAATATCCCAAGTTCGATTCCCAGCCAGGGTACATGCCTGGGTTGTAGGCCATGACCCCCAGCAACCATACATTGATATTTCTCTCTCTCTCTCTCTATCTCCCTCCCTTCCCTCTCTAAAAATAAATAAATAAAATTAAAAAATATTTTAAAGAACAGTTCCATGTCTGAAGATCCATGGACAGGAAACATTGTCTCTTTTCATATGCACAACTCTGCAGTGTTGGCTGCTTAGTTAAAACAAAAACAAAAAAAATGTATTTGGGAACTCTAATGCTTTTTCTCTTATAGGAATTTGATAGTAAGAAATGGTTTCCTAGCAACAGTTCAGCCCCTCTACAAATTTTAAACAACTTTAGAAAATGGGACATGTACATTTCCATAAAATATAACATCCAAAAGCAACAGAAGTATTTTATGAATGTCAGTTACCATGGGGGGGCAGGTGGGAGGGGGAAAGAAGGGGAAGGGTCTAGGCAAGGAACATGTGCAAAGGACCCTGGACATGGACAGCAGGGTGGGCACTGACTGTGTGTGTGGGGGGGGTATTGTGAGTGGGGCAGGGGAGAGCAATGGGGAAAATCCAGACAACCGTAATAGAACAACAATAAAATAAAATAACGTACTGTGGTCAGATAAGATTTTAATGTTTTGGGAAGATGAGGCAAGGTTATCTGGGAACTCTTTATTATATTTGCAATTTGTTCTGAGTCTAAAATTATTCCCAAAGTTAAAAGAAAGATTTTTTTTTGAAACTTGAATGCCAGATAGGGGAATTTAACTTTCAAATTACCTTCAATAAACTTGACTTTAATTAATTGAATTCCACTACCTTCTATATCCTTTCAGTTATTTTAGACCCTTTAGTTTTCCAGGAAAAGGAGACATCACAGTGGAGTGACTAGGATACGAATCTGAAATCCACTTCTCTGCTCCCAGGTGCTTGGTGGGCCTCTGTTCTGTGATTGTGTGCAGTAGTGGGATGTGGAGAGAGTTTGGAATCAGGTGGTTTAAGATGAATCTCTGGTTGGACCATGACTCAGTTTCTCCATTTGGAACAAATGGCTGTAGTAACGATACCCATCACACAGGGCTGTTGTGCGAAGTAAGGAGGCGCTGCATGTAAAATCCCCTTGGAAAGTGTTTGGCAAATTTAGTAAGCTCCTTTCACAATAGGCCTGAAAATGTGATGTCGTTGAAGGAGCAAAAAACAGGAGGTTTTCATTCCCAGGGCTTTGACCTGGGCTGGGGAAGCAGACTAACCGCACACCAGGCAGTCAAGTGCGAACCCCGATGCCGTTCTCTGATAATGAGTTTATAGGGACACAGAAAGATGAAACCCACGCAGCGAGAGCGATCCAGGAAGGGATTACGGAGGAGAATGGATTTAGCAAATATGTGTTCTTGGCAACAAAGCAGATCTCAGTCAGTTACTTAAATTTTAATCTATAGAGATAATATCCCTTGTAAAGTACCTTAATGGTTTTAATTTTTAAAGTCCCTCTCTATAAAAAGCACTATTGTTGTATCCACAAATTATAGCAAAATCCCAAGCATTCGAATGAATATTTTTGCTACAGACTCCAAGGTTAGCTGCAGGAAATTAAAGTGAATGATAACAAAATGCATAATAAAACCTGAAGACAGAGATCCATATTTTGACTGGTGATAGAATTTTTCTAACAGCAGAATATTTATAATACTATTTTTGGCAAAGGAAAGTTGATAAGCTACTATCCTGAACATTCAGTTCTCAAGGCAAAGTTCTCAGAGGAAGAAGTTCAGACCAGATCAGCAATTGCCTTTCAAGCTTGTGCCCAGTTGCATCAAAGTCACATCCACTCCCATTCCGTTGGCCAGAAGAAGTCACACAGTCAAGCCCAAGGTCAATGAGGCAGGCAACTGTAATCTGTCTACAAGGAAGCATGGGATGGGTGCAGAGGAAGCAGATAATTGTGAGCAATTAATGCAGCTCACTATAGTGGTAAATATTTTCCTCCTAGCTACTGCTTTTTGATATATATATATATATATATATATATATATATATATATATATATTTTAATATTTATTATTATTTTTTTTAGAGAGGGAAGGAAGGGAGATAGAGAAACATCAATGTGCAGTTGCTGGGGGTTATGGCCTGCAACCCAAGCATGTGCCCTGGCTGGGAATCGAACCTGGGACACTTGCTTTTTGGTATATTTGATGTCACTATTTCAGCACTCTCATACACATACACAGTAATGTAGGAATTCCTTTATGCAATGCTTCACATCACTTTTTAACAGAGATCAAGAAATGAGGACATTGGAGACTAATTTTAATCAATACTTTGACGCCACAATTCATTTAATTATGTATTCATTAATTCAACACATTTATTATCTACCATGTGCCAGGCATTATTCTAGGTACTAGAGATTCCAAAGTAAATAAAACAGACATGGTCATAGAGAATATATTCTTTTGGGGGGAAGAGAGAAAAATTTTTAAATGGATAAGAAAAGGTCTGTCCAGAAAGTATCCATCCATGTACTATGAAAAATAGAGACATTTATTGAAGAAGATACAAGAAGCGTTGTACATAGGACAATGACACCTCAGTCCCACTCCAAGTAGGGATCTTGGGACCTCTCATAGTTTTCCCAATCACCATTAGCTGCCTCATTGTATTTTCTTGAATCTCATTGACTTTCAAAGGTGATTTTAGTTTTGGGAACAGCCAGAAGTGACAGGCCACCAAATTTGGGCTGTGGGGGGCTGAGTCATCTGGGTCATTTGATATTTCACCAAAAAATTCTACATGAGACATGATGTAAGATGGGGTCCTACATGATGTGTGGTCATGATGAAGCTGCCTATCACCAATTGACCATAACTGCAGTGTTCTGAATCTTCTGAATAGTTTTTGCAGAGGAACACTCAAGCTTAAATGAAAAATTTCATGCAGATTTGTTGCTCTACTCATTTTTAATACAACGGCCACAGACTACACACATTCACTCAACGGTGTCTACCACCCCCACTGACTAGTACAGTGAAGTCATCACTGTTCATGCATGCGCATTCCAGTCCACTCTCCTTGGCTGTGGTTACATCGATGTCATGCAAACTGTTCTCGTTATATTAACAATGGCTGGACTTTTTTGGAACAGACTTCATATATCAGATGATGATGCTTACTGTACAGGTAGGATGGATCAGGATTTGGGGAAAGTATGACTGCAGCAGCTTTAGATAAGGACACCAAGGACAGTCTAATCAGGTGACAGTTGAACAAAGACCTGAATGAAATGAAGCAACAGGACATGGGGTATCTGGCCTAGGGGACAGCAAGTGCAAGTTCTGGAGGCATGAGTATACTTACTGTGTCAATGAGCAGTGAAATGCAAGATCACAGTGGGCCTTACGAGCCATGGTGAGAAATTACAGTTTTATTTTGAATAAGAAGAGAACTCACTGGAAAGTTTGAGCCAGTCAGTTTACTCTCAAATTCAGGTATCATCAACTTTTCTTTCTTTCCCTTTAGAACATTTCTTTTGCTTAGAAATGATGTGTTCTGTTTCTAGAACCTTGTTTTATGCTTTTCTAGAGTACTGATGTGCTCTTGTGTTCTTTTACATTTGGTCATGTTGTTATCCTTCCCCTCCAGAATCTCTCACACCCTGAGGGTTCATTCTGCTTGTCTGTTTTCCCTTCTGTGCTGATGGTGTCCCACCCAGCTTGCAGGAATTTTCCTTTGTCTGCCACCAGTTGCTGGGTGCCTTAAGTGTTGACAGCCCCTGGGTGGTGTAAGTTGCAGGACTGTCTGCACGTATTGGTTGATGTTGTAATAGTTGACAAGTTGTCAGTCACCTCTAGATACTCCTCCCATTCTCTTCTCAGTCCCTAAGCCTAATGGATGGCAGATGGTCTCGATCCACTTCTTCAGTCATTACTGATGCTTGGGCTCTGTGGAGAGTGGGCCTGCTGTGGCAATCTGATTGCTGTCTCAGGCCTCTCCCACACTGTCCTCCAGACTCCCCTTTTGCCCAGAGGAACATCCATCTCCATCAGGAGGAAGGCAGAGTTGGGACCTGGCTTTCACTCCCCCAGGCCCTCTGTTCCTGTTCTTCCTAGAAGCTGCTTGCTCAACAAAGGTGGACAGGTGAGAACTGAGAGGCTAACCAGACTGGGAGTCATTCAAGCCTCCATCTTCCAAGAATCCCCGAGCTGCAGAAATGATATTGCATTTCTATGGAACTTTCTTAACTACTAGATGAAATTAATACTACTCAATCATTGGTGTATATATATATATATATATATATATATATATATATATATGGTCTTTATAAAGGCAATTTCCATTTTATATGTTTACTTTGTAACCACGTAGAACTCAAGGAATACAAAACTTAGTAACTGAAGTGCCTGTTAAGACAAGGCTATTAGATTCTAGTTTTATTACTAGAAAATATGCTGTTTAATTCCTTTACAGATAATCAGTTCTATGCTGATGTTACAAATGTGCAGGCAACATGTTTCTAGTTAGTTATGGGTATGGCCTCAGAGTGGATTCTTTCTGTAATCATGGAGAGAGGTGCTATGTGACTTACACAAACAGGTACAAAAGGTTGTACAAACAGTTACGCCGCATCTAGGACAAGCCTGCCATATCTGGAAACTCTTGAATGGCATTCATAGAATTCAGTTCAACTACAAGGGCAGCAACAATTGTGAAAATAGTCATGATTTTTTCCTGAGCTTTTGAAACACCAAAGTTAAAGACATGGTGGGTGAAAACATTGAAGAGAGAAAAATGTGTAGCTCAGCATGTGACAAGTGGAAAAGCGTGGATTTTTATTTGTCTAGGTTCAGGATGTCCCCATGGTCAATAGGATTTGGTTGGCTATTTGTCAGAATTGACTTCTCAAAAGGAGACAAGCATATTTTGGTAAAAATAATCTTATAACCCAAGGCCAGTGAGCAATTGATGAGCTATGTGTAAGTTTTTATCTCTTTTTATCTCATAGCTACATGAATATCATATTTTTTGTGAAGAATCATTCTTCATGCAGAAAAATGTTCCATGTGGCAACTTCAAAGACAACCTTCTGAGAAACCAAGAGAATGTTTAATAATGCTCATGAGCAGTGAGGCATGAATGGTCAAATGAAGGTCTTCTCAGTTAGCTATTGATTATTCTATCATGGCGGGCAACCTCAAAACCACACACACAGGCTTTTGACAATTACCTTCATCTCCTCATATTTCTCCCTATCACCAGAAGAAAATTACTTTTCTTGACCTTGCATAGCAGACAAATGTGTTTTGTATTATCTATTGATCTCATGATACAATATTCATAGGAGAGTCAATGAGACTCATCAAGTTCAAATGAGTTATAATTTCAGGAACCTTAAAGGCAACTCTCTTAAATCCTCCTATACTTCATGCAGGAAAAAAAATCCAGTTCTCAGAAAGGCCTTCAAAACATTTCAGGGCTTAAACGTTTCAATTAAAAATGATGTTTTATTTTAGATTCTTTGGCATCACCTGGGGAAGCATGCCAGTTGGCAAATATCCATTAACATCCAGAAAACTAGTAAATTGTAACTGGATTTCACCTTAGCTTATCAGTCGTCATGGTTACCTTCTTTTTCCATATGACAGAAGAATTCTAAAAGTTAGCTTTGGGAAAAAAGATGAAAATATACTATGCTCAATATACACCACTCAGATACACTAATAGGCTTCCAAAAGGCAATAGCCATAAAAGCAATAAATAAGGCATTTAGTTTTAAATCAGAAGGGCCAGCATAGCACAAGCTGCTACCTTACCAGTCACAGTGGGAAAGTGGGAAATTACTACACTGATTAAGTGTAGCCATTATCTGTATTATGAATAAAACCAATTTACGGCCATATAACTTGATAAGCCAAAAATAATGAAAGTGTAATTAAAAATATACCATAGAAAGAGGAGGACTGTTGTTGTTCCGTGGTGTGCATTTTGCATCTGGGAAATCTAATTATATCCTGTGTGGCTTTTTACATTGTCCCCAACTCTGGTCCAGTGACGTCCCATGCCATCCTTCGAAACCGTGGTTACTACCCTGTCTCTGATTACAGTCGTCTCGCTGAGTTTGTAGGTTTGTTCCTGTTTCCTCTTAAATCAGAAGCCTGCAGAAGCACAAACTGATGTTTTAGAAAAGAAAGTTATTTTTATAGGTGCCAATTCAATTATTCTATTTTTTAATCTATTTTTTTTGTTATTGTTGCCTATTGGGCTTTTTAAAAAGAGCTGAGTGCTCTAGTTGAAAATAAAGGGGAAATGCTGATGAGGCTGAGATTGGACAAGGAAACGCATGTATGTGTATAAGCCAAGTGTTGTTATATCGATTCAGAGACTTTATGGTTTGTGATATATCTGCATTTATAAAGTATTAAAACAATGTACAGAAGTATTCTTCTTGTATCTGCTTTGGTTTATTGCAACGATGTTTTTCTTTCTTTCACAAAACATAAAAAAAGGCATTTACAAAACGTAGTCTGGGTATGAACTACAATAATCAACTTTTCTCCCTTCCTATAGTATTTTCCTACTCTGAGAGTTACCAATTAAAAAAAAACCATTAAAAATATCCCCTTCTTACATTTATGTAGCACTTTTACTTCTAAAAGCTTCACGATTTACTATTTGTGCTTATTTCTATGGCAACCATTTAAGTCAGGTTTCTTGAAACAAAGGAAAATAGAAAATCCAGATGAAGCTTTGTTTGGATTCTCGCTTACCTGGAAAGATCAGTTACGTCTGACATGTACACCAGAAGTCAATACTTTGATAAGACTTTCATAGACCAAAGAGACTGTTGATGTTGTGGTCTCCGCTTTCTCAAGGATAATGATATCTATCTTCCAAAAGTACAAGGTTAGACAAAAATAAGTTTCTTGACTCTTAACCCCACCCCTATCACCAACTGCTCTTCATTCCATGGGAAAATGTCATAATAGTGTGTAGATTCAACACACTGTCAATATTTCTTAATTTAAACAGATAAATATAATTGGATGTTAATGAGAGATTAATGAATGTTCATTCATTCTACATATATTTGTTGAGTCCCCACCATATATCATGCACTCTTCCAGAGACACTGGAGGTGCAGCATTGAACAAGAAAGGTGAGTTTTTCTGCTTTCTTGGTAGTTATATTTTAGCAGCAGAAGAAAATAATGTTAAAAATATCAATGCTAAGACTTATAAAGAAAATAATACCAGGTGATTTGGTTTGAAGAGGAAACACGAAGATGTGATATTATTAAGAAAACATGGCATTTCAGGAATATTAAATATAGTTTGCCAGTAAAGTTTTCTCTAATGCCTCACAAACCTCTGACACCTGTAGGCAATACCTGTGAGGTACAATGAACAGAGGAATCGGTAGCTACAGAGGACATGGTGCCGCAGAAGTTGGTGGTACCCACTTGTAATCAGGTGCCACCCTCTACTTCTGCCAGTCAACTAGACAATCTCGTCTCTAACTACCTCTCTGCTCTCGCCTCTCTCCTTTTCTTTCATTTTTTTCTTTCTGGCCACATTGCATGATTGTAATTTGAGGGCAGGCCATACAGTTTCTCTCGCTTGTAAATGTGCACATGCCCTGGTATATAGCTGGATTGTTTTGCTTAATACTGCATACTGCTTTAGGAATCAACTCAGATATCACTTCCTTTGATTTCTCAAGCCTTTCTAAGGTATCTTTTCTTATAGTATCAATTGACATACTGTATATATATATATGTGTATATATATATTTATATTCTCACCATTATTCATATTCCTATTATAATTGTGTGTTTGATACACAATTATAATATGCACTCTCTCATAAATAGTATCTCGAGGACTAAGACTATTTATTATTTATTGTAGTATCTACCACTAATAATTTGTAAGGTGACTGAAAAACATGTATTTACTGGTTAAATGATTAAATATAAGAGAATGGAAAACGGAAACAGATTTTTTATAACAGCGTAATTGAAATGCAGTTCGTAGACCATGCAGATCCCCACTGCAGTGGCAGGGTACCCACAGAGCTGTTCAACAGTCAGCACAATCAGTTTTTGAACATTTACACACCCCTCCTGCCTCCCCCAAACCCAAACCGTGTAACTCTCAGCCGTTCACCCCAGTCCCTCCATCCCTCTCACACCTGGGCAACCACTAATCTACTTTCTGTCCGCATAGATTTGCCTACTTTGGACATTTATAAATAGAAGCATATAACACATGGTCTTTTGTAACAGGCATCTAGCACTTAGCATAGCATTTTCAAGGATACCGTATTTTTTAGACTATAAGATGCACTCCCCCCCAATTTGGGAGGAAAAGGGGGTGCATCTTATAGTCTGAATATAGCTTACCTGGCTCACTGTGTGGAGGGGGGGCAGTGGAGCAGGGTCACAGGCTATTAAATATTTTACCACATTTTTTGCTTCAAAAATATTTTCCCTATTTTCCTCTTCTAAAACCTAGGTATGTCTTATGGTCTAGTGCATCTTGTAGTCCTAAAAATATGGTAACTATGTTATAGCAGTTATCAGTACATAATCTGTTTTATTGCCAAAAAATATTCCAGTCTGTGATTATATTTCTGTGTGCAATAGTAGCAATAATGCAATTACACAGGTATTTACTTATACAATTGCTTTTTAAAATAGTTTAGAGAATAAAGGAAAATACATATATATTTATACTCTCTTATAATTATATTTTACCTTTATCAGCACTGTTGCTTTTTTTTTTAGTGTGGATTTGAATTACTCTTTGGAGTCATTTGTTTTCAATCTGGAGAATTTCCTTTATTTTTTTTTAATGTTATATCTGCTGTAATCAAGTTCCCTCAGTTTTTGTTTACATGGGAATGTCTTTATTTCACCTTCATTTAAGAAATGAGGCCTGGCTGGCGTAGCTCAGTGGATTGAGCGTGGGCTGCAAACCAAAGTGTCGCAGGTTCGATTCCCAGTCAGGGCACATGCTTGGGTTGCAGGCCATGACCCCCAGCAACCTCACATTGATGTTTCTCTCTCTCTCTCCCTTCCCTCTCTAAAAATAAATAAATAAAATCTTAAAAAAAAGAAATGAGTTACTGTGGCTATTGGAGTTGTGGGTGGCAGGGATTTTTTTTTTTTTTTTTTTTTTTTTTTGCCCTGCATTTTCCCACTCTTCTGGTCTTTATTGTTTCTGAAGATAAGCCTGCTCTTAACCTTCAGGGGTTTCTGTGTAGGTGAAAAATCGTTTTTCTTTTGCCGCTTTTAAAATTTTTTCTTGACTTTGCTTTTCAGAATTTTTACTATGGTATGTTTGTTTGTAGATCTTTTTTTGTTTATCCCTTTTGGAGTTTGGTAAGCTTTTTGGATGTGTAGGCTATTATTTTCCAGTAAGTTCAGTAAGTTGTCTGGCATTGTTTCTTTGCATATCTTTTCCTCACATTTTTATCTCTTTTTTTTGTGGCTTTCCTATTATGTGTAGTTGGTATGCTTATGGGAGCTCCAGTTTTTCTTAGGTTTGCTTTCCTTCCCTTTCCCCTTCCCTTTCCCCTTTCCCCTTCCATGTCCTCTCTCCCCTTCCCTTTCCCCTTCCCTTTCCCCTTTCCCCTTCCCCCTTTCCCTCTTCCCCTTTCCCCTTCCCTCTTCCCCTTCCCTCTTCCCCTTTCCCTCTTCCCCTTCCCCTCTTCCCCTTTCCCCTTCCCTTCCCTTCCCTTCCCTTCCCTTCCCTTCCCTTCCCTTCCCTTCCCTTTGTTTCCTCTTCTTTTTTCTTTCTCTGCTTTTCAGATCTTACAAACTTTATCTTCAAGTTCACTGATTCCTCTTTTGTCAGTTCAAATCTACCATTCAGCCCCTTCAGTAAAGTTTTCATTTCGGCTTCTATATTTTTTAACTCCAAAATTTTCATGTGGGTTTTTTGTATCAGCTTTATTTCTTTATTGATGTTGTCTATTTGACAACACATCATTATTATGGTTTCCGTCAGCTCTTTTAACATAGGTCACATTTCAAATCTTTGTTAAATTCAACTGTCTCGGGCAATTTTAGTTCCCTGCTATCCTTCCTTTGCACGGGTCACACTTTCTGTTCCTTCACATATCCCATACTTTTTTTTTTGTTGAAACCTAGTCATTTTAGATAGTAGTGACTCTGGATACTGGTCTCCCATTTGAACTTATCATCGTTGGCTTTGTTTGTTTGCTTGCTTAGTAACTAGCCGGACTATTTTAGAAAAATTTATTTCCTCTGTTTCCCCTGCATTGTAAAGCCTCAGAGACACTCCTGAGAGGGCAGAGCCTTGGGTGTGGCCAGTCACTTGGGGATGACAGTGTTCTCAGCAGGCCTCTCTTTGACTAGTCCTCCCCCCACCACACCCCAATATGCCATAACTCTCGGCCAGTTGCTGGGAAGAGGGGGCCCTGTGTTCCTGGCTTCATGGTACTGGAATGGGGTTTTGATCATGACAGGCTGGGTGGGAGAAGGGAGGGTGCAGGGGGTATTTCAGATGCCACAGTACCCACCCTCCTCACTGAGTTTCAGTAGACATTGTTGATGCAATGGTTCTTCACTTACTCTATTTGTTTTGACCTCTTCCAGAAACATTAGATAGTTTAAAAATAATTTTCACCAGTTTTCCTCAGGAGCAGGGAAACTGCTTCCCTGGTGGAGCTCCTCTTTTATACATTGTGGAGGTGAAAACTAAGACTCTTTTCAAAAGATCATCTGGCCCCTGGCTGGCGTAGCTCAGTGGACTGAGTGCGGGCTGAGAACCAAAGTGTCCCAGGTTCGGTTCCCAGTCAGGGCACATGCCTGGGCTGCAGGCCACGGCCCCCAGCAGCTGCACATTGATGTTTCTCTCTCTCTCTCTTTCTCCCTCTCTTTCCTCTCTAAAAAATAAATAAATAAAATCTTAAAAAAAGGTCATCTGGCCTGGTCTGGTTTATGTAAGCATTAATGTTCTGTGAGATTTATGTACTTTATTTTCTGGAATGTAGTCTTGAGTTTCTGTTGATTAGAATGAGCTCAAAGTGATAAGAATGCTTCCTTAGTAGTGGCATCTTTACTTAACTCTTTGATTAGTAATTTGAATATCTGTTCTTCAATATTATTTACTCATCTTATGCTGTATTAAATAATAATAACCAGACTTTCAATGTTTGGGCTTCCTAATAATCATATGATCCTGGTATACCTATGTATAGCAAACCTTTACCTATACTGATTCTCCAGGTGTCATCAATTCTGGTGTTAGAGCATGCTAATAAAGCTTGTTCTGGCTGAGATCAATGAAATGCAAGAATGGCATCACGGAGGCTAATGCTGCTCAAAAATACTGAACACACATTTTGATGTTTTTGAGCTATCTGCTACACCCTGTACCACATAACATGAACTTTCTTACATACAGAATAGATGGAAGAATATTAAAACAAATGCATGTTTTCCTAGATTAAAAATCCGTAGTTAAAATTTGTTGTTAGTTATAGGGGTGATTAAGCAAATATTCTGAGATATTGGCTTTATGGTCTTTCTTGCTAAATCTTAGGGAATAAGTTGTATACCTCTAAATTCATCCTTCCTAAATATTTTAGTATACATCTTCTAAAATTACTAGATGACAATAACTTGTGCTGCTGCATTTAGTATTTCTATCAAAAGAAAGCTTCCATAGCTTTATGTATTTCATTTTGGGGGAAAGTGGAATCCTTAGAGGTTTTGTAGCAAACCTAGTACTTTGGCTCTTCAGAAGTCACTCGATGGCTGTGATTGATTTGTACACAAAATTCATGCACCTGTTGAGAATTTAAAATATATGTGTACAGGAAATGTATATTGGAATTATATCTATGTAAAATCAGGTTGTTTTTAAAGAAACTGACACATTAACAAAATAACAGCCATGATTTAAGATTTTTTAAAAGTGATCGATGACATTCAAATAATGGAATGATTAAATTTTAACAGCAGACACATTTTAAATGTTAACTAATCGGGAATTTAAACAATGAAGTTAATAAAATTAATGTAGTTCAAGAAATAGGCTTTTATTAGCTTAGTTTGAAAATTACATTTGCCCCCCTGAGTGAATGTAAATGAGCTCCATTGGCTGTTGAGCCGTTAATCAAGCTTTTGTTTGTATTTGCAGAGTGCGTGGCACCTTCCAGGTAACCCCTTTTTGTAAATTATGTGGTTTCTGCATCTCTACTTTTTCTGTAGCTAATGAATGCCAACATTTGTGAATAGTGAGTTTGAAAGGTGATCTACTGTTTTCTCCTAATCAGTATGTATTTGATTTCTTCACATTAAGTTTTCTTTAAACCTCAGGATATTATGACTAATGGGAAAAATATTTCCTTCTTTGGTTGCCCATAAAAACTTTCCCTGTCAGCGATGGGACTGTTGCTTGCTTGCTGTAATCTGAATTTTGCAGGGTCTTCGCTTTGATCTAGTGAAGTTATAGGTCACAGGAGGCAGGATGACGTTGAATGAAGATGCAAATGCAGAAAGCCATGCGAGAATTTTCTGATTTGTCCCCGTTTGATTTGATATTTCCTATAGCCTTTTAGCTGGACGTTTGGATTTTACTGTTTCAGCAAGGAAAGGGTGAATAGACTTGGCAGATAGAAAGGTGAGTAGGGAAACCCAGTCTCAGTACTGATGTGAAGAAATAGCCCAAGAAATTCTCTATGCTGCTTTACATGTTCAGCTCTGAATCACCGTGTCAGTACTGTGTTTTGTCGCCCAAGGAGTGGTTTGTGTGGGAATCCTTCCTGGTCAGTAGCCACTCGCGACACCCGTGCTAATCATCCTCTCGCCTTCTTCTCCCCGGAATGCCTCAGCATATGTGACGCCTGCAGTAAAAAGCGGTGAACTTCAGACAGTTAAGTTCAACATGACTCAAGATCTCAAACGTCTTTACCAGTAATTCAGTAGGTGGCAGTCTTTTCATTTTGACTAAACCCAGGGAGGAGGTAAGGCTGGTGTTAGGCATAAGAAAGGTGCCTGTGGTGGGGAGATTCAGGAATGCTGAGAGATCTTTGTCTGAAAACAGTTCCCTGGGCAGGCACTCACGTTACTTGAAGTCAGTAGTGGTTGGCCTGGAAGAGCCTCTTGATCTAATTTTCTTTTTTAAAAAACATAAATTCCTGTACAATAATTTGCTTTGAAATTTTTATAGGAGTTCAGTTTAGAAACTTGTCATTTTTTCCTTAGGAAAAAAATTAGTTTATTCTTTATTCTCCATGATTCCCAAAACATCACCAGTAACCTGCTCCATACTCACGTTGGAAAGCATTTGCTTACACTTGGAAAACCAGACCAATCACAAGCAACTTTCTCTTCTCCTTTTCTTACTTTCAGCTGATTTTTTTATTAACTGTGCTCTCTTTAATTCAAAGGTACTTCACACTGACACACAGGTGAATATTTCTACTTTCTTTGACATGTAGGAATCATATCGTACCTACCATACTAGTTCTGGCAAATGCAGAGTTAATAATAAAATTTGATTGACACATAGAAAACACGTCAGCAATTGTTATTTCATGTCAATACAGTGGTTCTGTATTCCTCTTGTTCTTATTTAGACTTCAAGTATTTCTGTTTGTATTTTCTAGAATAGTTTATTTTGACTTTTGTTACAATGTTTTGGATACTTTTTTCTCAGTGACTTGCTTAAGCTTCTTCTTATTTGCCATTTTTATCCTTGTTCCCATATCTACAACCACATTCAGGGACATATTAGAGAACAAGTTTATTTTGAATGAATGAAGGAATGAATGAATGAAAGTTTTTGCATTTTATTTTTAAAATATAGATTTATTAGTAAGACCTCTATATAATCTTATCAATTTAATTGACTTCTTTCTCTTTGGAATCATTTGTCCAATGCCTAGACTAGAGTTGGTGCATAGTGCTTGCTTAATAATATTTGTGAAACAATGAATTACCAGTCATGGCATTTATAGAATTTAGTATTGAATGGATTTTATAAGAGAAAATGCATAAAATACTTAATCTCAAAATTTCTACTTATTTAAAAACTGGCAACTTTTGTATAGTAATAGAAAAAATTGGGTCTGCTAGAGACATGATTCATATTATGTGTATAAATGTAAATATGTGTATGGCTTATGTTCCTACTAGATGTCCATGTATATTGACAGTAACCAGAGGGGAGGCGGGAGGGGATAATGGGGGGAAAGGGGAAGGGTCATCAGGAGTGTGTATAAGGACACATGGACAAAGCCAAAGGGGGGTGGGATCAAAGGTGGGAGGTGGGGATGGGTGGGGCAGGGGGAGTGGTGGGGGGAAAATGGAGACAACTGTACTTGAACAACAATAAAAGATAAAAAAAATAAAAATAAAAAATAAGTAAAGGAACCAGAGGCACGTTATATCTTGGGGATTTTAAAAATAATCTAGTGGGAGAAATAGCCTTTTCATCCTTAACCAACTACTAAATTAAGGAAAGTAAATTTATTCAATTTTAATAAATGAATATTTATGTGCCTCTGGAATCAAATACTTTTATCTTTAAATTCAATCTTTGACATTCACTATGGCTTTAGGACCTTCAATAAGTGGCTTTATCTCTCTGCACGTAGGACTCCTTATTTGTAGAACGGGAATCACACTAGCACAATCCCGTTGGCTTGCTGTGTGAAGTGAATTAATGAATGTCACGTGCTGAGAGCAATGCCTGGTATGTAGTAAGCGATACTTAAGGGTTTGTTGTGACGGTTAGTATTTCTGTTACTACTGTAACCCAGACACCGTGTTAGGTTCTGGGTTCAGGAGATACTTGACAAGTATGCGAGATGAAATTGTCTGCACGAGGCAGAAGGCGAGCTGTGCTTTGATTCACAAATGTTCCCTTTCAGCGGACAAAGTGGCACAGTTTCTTTTGTAGCTCCATTTCTCTTAGGTGTGAATATCGAAAATGACAATCCTGCTGAGCCCAATGAGCTATTTCTGATACCTACAGTCATACGTGAGCTTCTCCATAGGATGAAAAGAACTGAATGTTAATGTTTATCTAAAGTTCATATCCTGTTTTTACTGGAATTTTTCAATATTTTGAAACAATCTCGAATTTTCAGGAAAGTACAAATACCTTCTTGTCCCTGTAACGTTAGCGAGGGGCTGACTTGACTTGATGTCCCCTGACCACCTCCGAGTGCGGCACGGGCTTACTATCTTTTTGTTTGATGTATTACTTTAGAATTTTTCCTATGATGTCTGTGGCTTTGAAATGTGTCTTTTATCCTTTTGAAACATTGGCCTGCATGCAATATCTGCCCTATTCTCTTTTTATTACAGTAAATGCCCCAAATGAGGAAATTAACACAGATACAGTACCATCATCTAATTCTGTAATCCTATTCTAGTTATACAGTTGTTCCAATGATACCTTTTATACAAAAAAAAAAACAACGAAAAAAAAACCCCAAAACCAGTTCAGGCGCTTTAACTGCATTTTATTTTGATCACAGAACTTTACTCTGCTTTGAAGCCGCTTCTCGATTTTTTTCTGGACTTCTGTGAACCTGGTCCTTTTAAAGATGCGAGTAGTAATTTTTTCAAATGCCCTTCATTTTGTGTTTGTCTTTTGCTTACTCGTGATTATATTAAGTCCTGCATTTTTAAGAGAAATATTGCAGAAGCGATGGTGTGTCTTTCCTGCATCTTACGAGGTGGCACCCATTTTCGATCTGCGGTGTGGCTAATGACACTCACTTCATTACGCTGGCATCTGCTAGTTACTGTTTTCCCTTTTGAAACTAACAAATATTTTGTAGGGCCTTACTCTTAACCGTTACTCATAAAATCACGTGCTCATGGTTTCCTGTGTTCGTCAGTGCTGTATAATTCATTACTTTGCTTATTTATTTTGGTACTTGAGTTTGCTCAGATTTGGTCAACAGGGGTCCCTTCAGTGTGTCCCCTATGGTTTTCTGACATGCCCTGATCATTCCTCGAATACGTGCTTCCTTTAGGCATAAGTGATACGTCCTTTTCTCATCTTGTGCTTCCACTGCCTCAGCTCTGGAAGCAGTCATTTCCGTGAGGAGTCCCAGTTCCTTTCGGTACGGAACGGTGTTCAGAAACCAAGAGCGGGGTGTTAGGCACGCTCACTGCCATGTGTGTGGTTGGTTCTCGGCCATTTCTGTGAACACAGCTGGTGTGCGCACATACGCATGCACAGGGGTGGGCAAAAGTAGGTGAATAATAATGATTGCAAATAACAATACAAACATAAACTGTTCTGTATACTCACAATGTAAACCTACTTTTGCCCGCCCCTGTCTACCGAGGGACTGAATGTTGATCTCTACATGTATCTCTGTGTGCTGAAAGCCATGAGTTCACACTATACTCCCAATTTCAATTCCCCACCACGCAGATCATAAGAGAATTATCTTTTTGTGTATTTGCAATTCCATCCTCCGACAGTTCGAGGGCCGGCTCACATTATCCTAATGTTGTTACTTATTTGACCAATTCTGTTTGTATAGCCAATCCTCTGTGGCCATTATCACCCCCTCAGTGAGCTGATGCCCCCTCACTGAGCTCAGCTCTGACTACCCACGTCCTGCGTGCCTGCTCCACACAGACACCCTCCTCAACCTTTCTAAGTATCAATTTATGGCTGTAGAACTATTTTTATCAGAAAACAATACAAACTGGATGAAAAATACTGTTTATTACATGACAGAACTTAATGTTTTAAATATTTCAAAACATATAAAATGAAAGTATTAGTATTGGTGTTCTCCTAAAAGCTGATAGGTTGATAGCCTTCTTTTTGGTCTTGAGAGTGTTGGTAATTTTAAAAATATATGGTGTAAAAATTTTCCAAGTCATAGCAACATAAATTGATTTTATACTTAGATAAAAATAAATGTTTTTTTAAAAGTGGGATTCTGATAGATATGGTTAATACTAAAAATGAAATATTAGCTGAAGTGCTTCGTTTATCAAGAAGCATTAAAAACGATCTTGCCCTTTCACGGATATTGAGCATTTTGGGCCTCACCACTGCATGCTTGCTAGTAGCCTAGTCACTCATGAATTTAACATTCAAAATTCTCTCTTCTCCCCAACCCAACTTCCCCAATATTTTTACCTCCTTCTGTTGTGGAACCTAAAGCTTGGTTGTCTCATGCTGTCCTGGAACTGGTACATACTTACACTCCAAACCGGCACTCGTGTGGTTTGCATCTCACGGGGGTCAGCATTCCCTTCCTCTCTCCTCCTCTTCCCTTTGGAAATCGCCTTTCCTTCCTCCAAAGGCCTGGTTGTATGCTAGTCCCCAGCTCTTCAGGGAATCTAGGCCACTGGCATATTGGAGGCAAAAGCCCCTCTTTTCTTTGGGACTGGAGAAGTATGCATTCATTATCCACACTGCTAATTTAAAATTTTGCACATTAAATTTTCCTCTGCTTAAAATTGATATTCTAAATTGGCTGTGTTATAGTTAGCTTTTCATATGAGTCCCTGTCTCATCGATCTCTCTTTTCCCATGTTTGAATTCAGAATAAGTTTTCTGAAGCAAATATACTGCTGTGTAAAAGAGTTTGTGTCATTTCCCATAAGTCAAATCTTGCAAATATGGTTACGAGAGGGCCATGAATCCCTTTCTCTAACCATGCCCAATTAGTTTGTTACAGATGTGTTTATTGAGTTGCGATTTAAAAGACTTTTACATTTCTAATTGACTTGAAGAAAATCAGTATGAGGAATGTGATCATAACACCTGAAACACACAAAATGTGAGAAACCAGAGATTTGTTATGGTGCAACGGTGCTTGACTTAGATTTATTGAGGTGAGTGCGATACTATCGATCTCAACTGGTGTCCTTAAATGTTATTTATGAGAAGGAAGCAATTGCTGGAAAGGTCACAATTAAATGATTAAGTTGATGATAAAATAATCAATATATGGAGGATTACATTTTATCTTGCAATGGAATTGGTCTGTAATATTTAAAGCAAAATGTTTGCTCAAATGAACTTGCCTCAGTTGTATCTTTCTCCTATCTGAGAGGCTGAATATTAATCTTCGAGCTTTTTGCTTCACATCTGAAGCCTTTATTTAAAAAAAATACCAGTAATTAAACAGCCTGCTTAGATTACATTCTTGTGCTCAGCCGTGACCTCTCCAGAGTGTGTATATGTGTCCTATGAAGCCTTAACTCTTCCTGGAGAAAGGGCAGGAGCATCAGTGTAGACTGGATAGAAGGCAAAATAAATTTTCACACAGGAAATAAAAAGAGCGGCCAGGATTTAGAAGGAAGACTCTGAAAGTCATAACTGTGAGGACTTGATGATAACATCCTACAAACCACGCTATGAAGCGTGGAGGTAGATTTAAGAGCAAGCAGCGGAGATCTTGTTTCCTGCAGCACACGGCCACTGCCATGATGTTGTTTGTACCGCTCCTCCTCTTTCCGGCCAGGAGACTTTATGGGCAGAGGTGTGTTCCCACACGTCTTGTCATCCACCCGCATCCACCGAAGTGTAGGGAGTGTTTACTGTATGCTTATGCAACTGAGTAGAGTTGGAAGTGGCCTTCGCAGGAGGTTGACTCAGTACAATAAAGAACTTATGGGTTTCAAAAATTGCTACATATGGTGTCTCTCTAGTAGCAGGATAATGAGAGGTAAGGGGTGCTTTTTTGGGAGTCTCACACTGAACAAAGTTTGGGTAGTAACCTCTTGGATATTAAGGTAACATCCTAACTGGTGTCTTTGCATCCAGTTTTGATTTACTGCAGTCATTCTTCACAGAGCAGCCAGCGTTGCCGTATTAAAACGTAAACCACACCATGCTCAGGCTCAGAACTCTTCACCGTGTTCTCTCTTCCTGACCAGCAAGGCCTGGTGTCGTCTCTCCCAATTCCCAGTGCAGTCACAGCAGGTACCACCCCAGCTTCCTTTGCCCAGCTCTGCTCCAGCCACAGCAGCACCCCTCTGTTCACTGAATGGCTGCTTTGCACCCGCTTTTCCTCCTTTCTGTCAAGGTGTCCTGTAAACTTTTCTCAGGTTCATAATAGAATAAACATTAATCTTTTCATGGTTTTCTACCTCAGACACAATATATAGAGAGACTGTCCCTATTCTAAAATAGGCCCAACCCAGATTGCTTCTACACATCACCCTGATTTATTTGCTTTTTTAAGCATTCATTACAATTTTAATATTCTTGATCTTTTAAATTTTACTTGTTTTAATTTTTAGTTCTTAACACTAGTTTTTCCTACGACAAAAATTTTGGTTTTTTTTTTTTTGCTCCTTTGTGTATTTCTACTGCTTACTACATTTTCTAGAACATATAAGGCACCCGATAAAAGTTTGTAGAAGGACTGAGTAGATGAATAATGCATGTAACTCTAAGTTCTTCAGTTTCCTATCACAGGGGATTTTCCTGGTGGATATAATTATGTGTGTTGCCTTTAATCATCCCCCTGGAGCTGCTAGTTACAGGAGATATGGATGCTCTTTACAGTCTGAAGTCAGGGGCTGGTTATGAAAATCCTGCGTGACTAGTGCGGGGGGAGAAGAGATTTTCTTCTGCCCTTCAAGAAGCTCCCAGCTGGTCTAACGATCACATCAACGGGACAAGTTAACACGAGAAAACAAGCACACTTAATTCCGTACATGTATACAGTAACCCCACAAACACGGGAGAGTCAGAGGCAGAAAGAGAGAATGAGATGCACATGGCACCCTGAGCTAAGGGTGAGGGAGACGCCTTGGGCCTTCCCAGGAAGGAAGGGCATTCACGGGACAATGGGAAGACATGGTCAGAAGGTAGCTGTTTGCCTTGCCCTCTAGAGAGGTCATGAAATGGTGTCGCTGGTGATAACGCTTACAATAGGCAAAACACCAAATTTAAATTCTTTGAGGGAGAGGTCAAAGTTTCTCTTGAGCCCACAGAATCTCAGTTGCCTTCCACTCAAACCAACCCACATGCAAAAGTAGCACATTTTGGGGAGGCCTGTTCCGAACCCCTTCACTGGATGGAATGCGGTGAAATGCTAAATGCCAAGGGACGTGGATGTTGGGGTGGAAAGGACCTCCTGGCTTTGGGGTGTCATTGCTTCTAGGCCTTCTCAGCGGGCATTGCTGGGAACAGATGTGTGTATACCAAACTGCACGTGCACATCCCAGTAATTATAATGTATAACACACATATTGGAAATATCTGTATCTATAGTAAGCTAAACAGGTATTCACACTGATATCTCTGACTTTCATCCTGCATTATTCTAGCCTTCCTCCCCTGCTCATATGTGACCTTTCCAACAGTAAGCAACCTGGCTCCCACCATCTGTCATCCGCTTACTTATTTGTGCAATCCCAGTATACACGTACTACGCTCGCAGAATTGTTAAATCACACCCCTGTGGAAAAACACTTTACCAACTAGAGTGCAGGGCTTATGTACAGTTTCTTTTGTCTTTAGTCTAACAGTCTCTCCAAGCTCTTTTGGGCAGCGTTTCCTTTGCCCCCTTCAGTGAGGTCGTGCCACACGTTTTTAATCCAGTTGGATACTTTCGTAGCGTGTATCCAACACGACACTGCTGTACAGAATAGTGTTTCTGTCCCACCGATCTTTTCACCATCGCTGCGGTTTTGCGTTTTCAGCATGCCATTCGAGTGGAAGTACATAGAATGTAGCCTCTTCGGAGTGGCTTCTCTCACTGAGCAACACGTATGTAAGACCCACCCATGCCTCTGCATGGTTTAACAGCTCATTCCTTGCTGTTGCTGAACAGCATTCCATGGTGTGGAAGCATTGCAGTTCGCCCGTCCTTTCACCTGTGGTAGGGCCTCTCGGTTTCTTCCTGTTTCAGAGGGTTATGGGTAAAACTGCTATATAAACACTCCCATGAAAGTTTCCTGTAGACATAAATCTCCACTCCATTGCATCAATACCTAAAAATGTGTTTGTTGGGGTATATGATAAGGCCTTACTTAGCTTTATGAGAAACTGCCAGACTTCCTACATGGCTCCCAAAGCGGCTGCACCAGCTGCATCCCCACCAGCAATACGTAAGAGTGCCTGGTACTCCATGCACGTCGGTGCGGTCAGGGTTTTGAATTTCAGTCATTATAATACATATGCAGGGGCATCCAATTGTTGTTTTCCTTTGCATTTTCATAATGACAAATAATGTCATTTTTTTCATGTGGTTATTTACCATCTATATGTCTTCTTTGGTGAGGTGCCTGTTCAGAACTTTTGGCTGTTTTTTAAATAGAGTTGTTTGTTTTATTAGTGCTGAGTTTTAAGAGTTGAATGTATATTTTAGATACAAGTCCTTTACCAGCTATGCAGTCGGGAAGTATTTTCTCCCAATCTGTGGCTTATCTTTTTATTCTCTCAACAGTATCTTTCATAGAATAGCTTTTAGTTTTAATGAAATCTGACTTATTAATTTCTTTTCCAGGGATTAGGCCTTTGGTGCTCTATCTGAGAGGTCATCACTAAAGCCAAGGACACACTGATTTTCTCCTGATGTTTATTTTTAAGAGTACAAATTAGTCATACTTCAGGAAGCTCCTATGATAACTAGAATACATTATTTTAAACACCGACACACAAATCTATTCTTTTTATTTAAAGGAGAAATGGTGAACTTAAGTTGTGTACAAAGGATGGTCATAGAATACTACTTTTTTTTGTGTAGAAATAAAGTCAGTCATTGAAAGCCTCTTGTAAAATACTTCCAACTGCGATGCTAGCCAATTGAGGATTAATTTTCTTTCATTATTATTAGAACTGCACAGATAATAGGTCAATTCCTCCCCCATTGTGTATAGATAATTCCCATTATCATTAATTGGAGTTTCACGTGTAGGGCGAAAAGGAA
This sequence comes from Phyllostomus discolor, assembly GCF_004126475.2. Lineage (NCBI taxonomy): Eukaryota > Metazoa > Chordata > Mammalia > Chiroptera > Phyllostomidae > Phyllostomus > Phyllostomus discolor. Next base: position 29,431,118 of record NC_040915.2, on the reverse strand, counting down.
ATATTTAAACTCCATAAGGGAAAAAAAAATTACCAGCTGTCTGTAAGACCAAATTCTCTCAACCAGTAGATGTCATTCTCTCGCTATTTTGATGTAAATTTTTAGTGTCTGCCTTTAGTTAACTGTTCTGCAGATAAGTTATGGAAACCAGTTTCCTTTCAGTCTGTGCCGCTCTTGATCATTGTTCCAAGTCGGTATCTCTTCCCTTCTGTAATAGAAAGAGTGCCAGAGTGTGAAATCGGGACAGTTTCGCAGAAGTGGCGGGCGATAAGCTTCGGCCTTTCAGTCACTTAGCCCTCGGTGTGGGATATTTATCTCCTTATTTGTTCGGTTCACAGTAGAACATCGATTAACTTGGAAGAGAAAGACATTCTGTTCTCATCTGTCTTTCAGAGTGGGGCATTTCATGGTGGATTTTGGGGGAGTAAAGATAAACGGGGAGAAGCTGTGTATGGTTTGGTAAGTGCAGGAAGGCAATTCCTCAGGCAGCCCTGGTCCCAGCGCCACAGACGCAGACGGCTGTGAATGTCCTCTCTCCCTGGAGAGGACTGCGGCTCACGAGACCCAGCTCACTGTCCCTCTTCGGGCTCTCACGCCTGCTGCGATGGTGCACTTGTAACCCCGAAGAACCCACATCTGTGTACGTCGCTCATTAAAGAATAGCGCTGGGAAGGTGGAGACATCGCGTTGGCATCAGTACATATTCATGGAGTCTGATTGTTTCGAGCACACTGTAGGCGATGGCAACGTAATGGGGAATGACCCCGTGACTGTTTGCAGGACGTGGAGGGGACTGGGAGGATTCAGATAAGAAAATAGACCTGGCTGGCGTAGCTCAGTGGATTGAGCGTGGGCTGCGAACCAAAGTGTCACAGGTTCGATTCCCAGCCAGGGTACATGCTTGGGTTGCAGGCCATAACCCCCAGCAACCGCACATTGATGTTTCTCTCTCTCTCTCTCGCTCTCTCTCTCAAAGTGAATTAAAAAAATCTTAAGAAAATAGCCAATGGCCATACAGGAGAGAAATATTACAATAGAACTAAATGGAAAGCACTATGGAAGCATCAAAATATTTCCAGAAAATATGAGATCTGAGCAGAATTCTTAAATGTGAATAAGAAATATCCTGGAGAAAGAGGTTAGGGCAGGATAGCAAAAAGGACACAAAATTTCAGGAAAAGTACATTTACTTTCTTCCTTATTTTATTACCAGTCCTTAGAACAAAAAAAAAAAGATGCATTTTTATGGTATGACTGGGTAGGTAGCTTTTAAGAATCTAATGCCAGATTGGAGAGACTGAGCTCTCCTAAATACCATTAGCATGCCTGCCACTTCTGCTTGCCACTTAGCCATATTAGCGAGAGAAGAAAAGCAACTATTTCCCACAATTAGTGGATTCTCTAAAAGGCCTAGTCGCTTTGGAGAACATATTTTCACAATATGCTGCTTTCCCAGTGGCTGGCGGTAATGGTCTATGTAGCTCTAGCGCACATTTTAACATTCTGAAAACTGTGGAGGCTAAGTGCATGAACTTTAAAATAGGCTTATGTACTTTAAACCTAAATCAAGCCATTTATTAAACTTTCAAGACCATAATAACTCATTCACCTGATTTTTCTCTGACCTATGAAAACCAGAAAAAAATGATTATTTTGCCCAAGTAGGTATGTGTACGATTCTGTTGCCCATAAATGTCACGTCTCGTCTGTCAGTTAGGATAGGTATTCAGCACAGTTCACCATTTCTGTGGTGTCTCTCCAGTCAACTAACCAACCATACTGTATACTAAACATCCTTAGTGCTAGCAATATATATTTTAATAAAGACATAGATTTACAATCATCAGACGTTTTAAGTTTAAATGACTTGTGTAGCTATTGGACAGTTAGAAGTAAAGTAGTGAAGCAGAATTTACCTCCACAATATATGTGTCTGAAATAAAGGTGATTTTGAACTGGTTATTTTTAAGAAACAACAGACTCAGGAGAAGCTCGGAAAACCCTGGTTGAAGTTAACGTTTATAAGAGACATTTACACTTATAAGGGGAATCTCCATTCGTAAGGAGCTCACCCTCTGAACCAAGAAGAGGAGTATGACTAAATCTTTAGAGACTCTTGTGAGAGAGGAAGGCGGAGACTTAAGTCTGCATAACAGCCACACCCTCCTTGTGCTTTGCTCTCCCCCGGCAGCCTCCCCTAACTGCCCCCAGTCCCCAAACATCTCTCTCGGGCCTTCAGGGGGAAACGTTATTTAAAGTGATGGGCGGGACCTTTTCTGGGAGTTACTCAGTTTTCCTGGGTGCATCACATATACATGGGAGGTACAGTACTCCCCCTTTAGCTGCGGTTTCACTTTCTATGGTTTCAGCTACCAGCGGTAAACCATAGTCCAAAAATATTGCATAAAAAATTTAAGTAATAAACAATTTGTAAGTTTTAAATTGCATGCCATTCTGAGTACCGTAATGTGCAAAGTAACTGGAGATATTACAGATTTGCTACAAAGTGCTTAGCCCGTAATTTAGCACACAGCAAAACTCAAAAACAAAGGTAACTATTTGTACTATTAATTAACTGAGCCAAATACAATACATTACCTACCTAATAACCCTTTGCTTGCTATTCATTTACATTAAAAAGTTTCTGAAAAGGAACTCAATTGAAGATTGATTTCCGAACTGCTGACTATATAGGTAGTATATTGGTTTTTAAATACTTTTACCATTCACATTTGCTTATTTGAAAACATGAATAGGCTTTATTTCACTGGGGATATTGAAACAGCAACAACCCTGGTGGATGTGGCTCAGCTGGTTGGAGCGCCATCCTGCAAACTGACAACGTGTCAGTGCTATTCCCAGTCAGGGCACGTGCCTAGGCTGAGGGTCTGGTCACTGGTGGGGGTGTGTGTGAGGAGCAACCAGTCCAAGTTTCTCTCTCACATCGGTGTTTGTCGTCCTCTCTCTTCTTCCCTTCCCCTCTCTCTAAAATCAATAAACATGTATTTAGGCGAGGATTAAAAAAAAACAGCAGCAGCAACAACAAAATTTCAAAGCCTGTCTTCTCTTTGCACCTAGAAACTTCGGAGCATTATTATTTTGCACCCGCATGGCAGTCAGCGAACAAAGCCTCTGAGGGTCTTGGTGTAACAATGCTTCTCATTATGAACTCCTGCCGTCTTTGAAGCAACTCTCCACGCTGTAGTATCCCCACATGAATTTAATTTTCTGAGACTCCAGAGAAAGGTCATATGGCCCAAAGCCAAGATTCCACTCACTTATGCCCAAGCATAATGCTCTGATGGGGCATCTGTATTTGCCCATTGCTGGCTTCAGTCCAACTGAGAATCGATGCCCTAAGATAAACCAGAATCTGAAAGATTTGCTAGGCTCAGTGGAATGTAGATTCTAGAAGGGAAGTGGAGGTCTGTGTGCTGATTTAGAAACCTGAGACCATCTGCTCAGCAGAGAAACAATCTACTGGTCAGGGGAGCATGTTTTCAAATGTCTCCCACTTCCATCTGTGACTTTGAACTAGAAACATAACATGTCTGGTCATTACTCCCCCATTTCTAAAGTGGGCCAAGCTAATTGCTAGGGTTTAAAAAATATATATATAATGCTTTTAAATATGCATTCTGATCTTTCTTTGGAGGCCTTCCCAAAACTGTGAAGATAACTTCTTAAGTAAACTCATTAAACAAAAATTTTGCAATACTGCATTTTTTTGTTTGATTAGATAGGATGACTGCTCATAAAACTCATAATTTAGAAATCCTAATACAGGGTTAATAATACCCAATTATGAGGCATTTCCTACCAGGACATTATTAAACTTTTATCAGATTTAATTCACTTTTAATCCTATCAGTTGTGTTAATGAATCACAGAGCAGACGTTTGAGCCCTGGTCTCCTCTGAACTTCCACTCTCCTGTGTGTTGTGCTCCCCAGTCTATGCTTGAATAAGAAACATGTCATAAAAGAGAATGAGTGAGAGAGGGTGAGAGCACTGGCTGGAAATTAGGCTGTATTATAAATGACTCGGAAGGCATGTGAACCCCTGGGGTGTTTACTCACTGTGCATGGGATGGGCCCACCTTATGTGAGACTGCGAACGGGACCAGCGAAGGCCAGAGGATTTTCAGACATCTGGGTTACCTGTGGAAGATTTTCTATGTGTGATGTATGACTAAGCAAACAACTAGAACAGGAACAGAACCACAGAAATGGAGATCACATGGAGGGTTAGCAAGAGGGGGTGGGAGGAGGAGAGAGGGGGAAAAGGTACAGAGAATAAGTAGCATAGAATGTAGGTTGAAAATAGATAGGGGGAGGGTAAGAATAGTATGGGAAATGTAGAAGCGAAAGAACTTACATGTATGACACATGGACATGACTAAAGGGGGGATTTGGGTGGGAGAGGGTGTACAGGGTGGAGAGGAGTGAAGGGGGGAAAATGGGACAACTGTAACAGCATAATCAATAAAATACATTAAAAAAAGAAAAAAAAGAAATTTCAATCCTAGTCACTTTTGCTGCCCGCTTTGTTTCCCAAAAAACCGTCCTTTGCATCAGGGAAGGGCATGGGACTATTGGCGCAGTGTCAGAGAACCTGGGCTTCCTGCGCGAGTTCGAATGCTGGCCGCAGCACCCCGGCAGTTTGCCTTACTCGGCCCCTGGGGCAGAATCTGCCTCTTCCAAAGTCTCCCACCCCAGGAGCCCGCTTCCAGGAGACGTGCCTCTCAAGTTAGCATCACAAAAGATCGTAGCGGGAGGGAGGGAAAAAGATAACAAACAAACCAGTGACTGCCTCTGCCTCTTCTCAGACGTGTTCCTTCCACTTTCTTCTCCCAGTTCTGGTTTCTACTGTACAGTTTGATTTTTCTGAAAGCACAGACCTGCAGAACTGCAGGGCTGCCTTCTGCGGTGCATATTAAAGTCACCTCTGTGAAAAAGGGCTGGAAAGTGCTGAGGTTTCAAAAACTAGGAGATTATCATACCCACCTCACTGCGTCTACCAGCAGTATAGCGTGTCTTTATGGTGAGCTATTGATCACTGAGTTTGAAAGGAGCCTTGCTGACTCTGTGGCTCAGTTTGTGGCATTGACTAACAAGCTTCACAGAACGCCGATCAGTGGCTGTTCCCGCTGCCATTTTGCCTCTGTATTTTAGAATCCAATGAACAAGACCGGACCTACTTTGCATTTGTGCCTTGGAACTACAGTTAATAATTTGAGGGACTCAGTACAAACCATTGGAGCTGAATGTGGCATGTCGTGTGGTCAAAATGAAAACATACCTTATTGTTTTATGAAAACATGCAGTTCCAAAGAAAATAACTGAGGCAAAAAAGACCAGTTGCTCTTTTAAACAGTGAGATGCTTATTAAGTAGCTGCTGCATGTGACCAGAACACCTTAGGTCAGGGATCAGTATTAAAACAAAAAAGCAGACGGTGCTCTCAGGTCTGCCACATTTTGATGATCTTAATGCACATGTAGTTAAAAGAAGATTTTACTAACATTGTTCTACTTTTAGTATAGTGGCCATGCAATAGGAATTGAAGATCTAAAGTCCACTTTGCAGTAGAAACCTAGCAAAGAGGATATGATAACTTTGATTATACATTTGGAGACAAATTCTTACCAATTTACACAATCTTCAAATTAGAGATTCACTTTTTATTCTGACTTAAGACACATTTCAATAAAATGTCACTTTTTCTCCCTCCCCTTTCCAAAGGTATTTTCCTTATGACATTTTGGCTTTGCTGCATCTAGGGACTGGATACGTTACTTGGTCCTGTACTAACACTAAATTCTGCAAGTAAGTTTTTTTTTTAAGGTTACTGACTAGTTAAGGGTTAGTTTTTAGCCTGATGCTTTTGCTAGTTCTTCATTGCTTCTGTGGTCTTTTAACATAGAGTTTATTGTCTGTATCATGTAAGTGTCTACTTCTACCTACAGTTGTACATGATTGCTCCAGGGATTTTTTGTAATATCCTATTTTGACAATAATAAAAATCTACGCCTTATTGACTGCCTAGCATGTGTAGGGCACTGTTAGGCACTGGGAATGTAACAAGGAGAGATTGAATGATCTCTCATTCAAGGCAAGGTGTCTGATTTCAAGAAACGTAAAATCCAGCTTATCATAACTTCATAGTAATTTTAAGGGTGTGGTATTATATCCCCATTTATGGAGCAGAGAAAATAAGTCTCAAAATTAACTAACACATACACATCAACACAGGGAACAATTTGTAGAAAGAGTCCAATCTGATTCAAAAGCCCTTTGTACGTGCTCTCTGTCATACCCATTGAAAACCTTTCCACACTTAGCACGTAAGATGGAGCTCTCATGGCTCAGGTTGACTGCTGCAAAAAGAAGGAATTTGCAAAAAAAATAACCTTTATCCTCCAGCTATGATTTTAGATGACAGTCCGCATTATATATTCGAATGCTGCCCAGCTGAAATATGCCGTGCAAATACAGGGAGCATGGAGACAAATGAGGTGGTGGCGATGATTCCTACGAGGGATGCTTAGTTTCCCTGAAGGGATGATAGAAGCACATGTCAAATCTGCTGAAGAATTCAGATAGTTCAGTGATTAAAGAAGCGTCACACTTAGAGGTACTTGCAAATAAGGTTGGTGGGGTTTGAATATGGCAGCAGTTGTCTTCAAGCTAGGTAGTGTAAGTGATCTTTTAATGTGTGCGTAAGCAACGATGTGAAATGATTGTATGCATTTTCTTTTAAGTGACACTTTTTTAATTTTAATACTTTTTATTGCCGTTCAAGTGCAGTTGTCTCCATTTTCCCCCCACTCCGGCCATCCCCACCTCCCACTCTCGATCTTACCCGCCTTGGGCTTTGTCCGTGTGTCCTTTATACATATTCCTTGACATCCGTTCCCCCCTTTTCCCACGTTATCCCCTCCCACCTCCCCTCTGGTTGCTGTCAGTTTGTTCTTAATTTCAATGTGACCAGTGCTTTAAAATGTAAAACCAATGAGTATCTTGTGCTTTGGAGCGTCTGTTGATTTGTTGAAATCTGAGACCACAGTTTGAATTTAAGCCTTAATTTAAAATCCACACATCTGGTAAAATCATATAATTTAAAATTTTTGATTGGGTTAATGTGGACTAGACAAAGTGCAATATAATTTTAGCTGTTTTTCTCTGTTTTTCAAGCTGACCTGTCACTGACGAATAAAAAGGCTTCTGGCAGGGAAGTCTAAGGTGGTGATGTTGTCGTCCGTAATAGAAATCGAATTAGGAAAGTTGGGTAGGCACATGATGGGTGTTCATACACCTGGAATTTGGATAAAGAGGTAAGAGGAAATCAAAGCTGGCTACAAAATCGTGTGCCCAGGAGCAGTTGTTTTTCCAATAACACAAGCATCCCTCAGAGGCAAAGGACTTGCGAGGAGTGTGGCAGAGGATAATGAACTTGGTTTTAGAGGTTGCTGTAACCTCTAAAATGAAAACTTATAAGGTGAAGAGTAATAATGGTCATGAGTACCTTATTTAACATTTATCGATACCATAAACTCTGCCAAGTCCTTTTTATATATTAATTTATTAATTACTTAAAGTCAAATGAATAGATGGTACTAACTCTCTTTTAGAGAATAGGAGACTGAGAATCAGAGAAGTTAACAGGCTCTCCCGAGCTCACACAGCGGGAAGCACACAGGGCCTTAGTCAGGTCTGTCTGATTTTTCCCGTCACTGTTTTCTCTGTGCAATAGAACAGCATAAAATAGCATGTCTATTGACCGCTGATCCGACATTGAATTTTAGTTCTCCTGTATAAAGCGGCACCGACGTTTTGATGCTGTTTTAAATTTGTGCCTGCTATTTTCCTGATATATTATATTTACACTGATTTTGAATGATTGGCCCCGGGAACCTAAACTATTAATATTCTGCCTTTGAAAGTCTGTCGTCAGTCAAGCTACACTTGTTTGTACTCTTGTTGATTTGTGACGGAGATGACTTAGTGACCTTCCAAACCCTCCCTCCTGTTCTCCATCAGCTGTGCGGTGCCTTCCGAGACAGGGGTGACAGTTCCCAGCCCCTTTGTCTTCAGTGCGGGGCCACACACCTAGTTTTCACTGGTATAATGTGAGTGGGACTGCTGTGTGACTCTTCTGGGTGGTGGCCTTCAAAAATGGGTGTGCTTTTTATCCCCTCCCTCCGGTTGGGTCTAGGCATTGACAAGGTTCTAGAGATGGTGGAGTGGAAGAAGTATCGCACCTGCTTTGCACTGAGAAAGAAAGGAGCAACTCTTGTGTGTGGAACATTAGAGTTTTGGATTTATTTTTAGAGTGTTTTAGCCTAACATAATTAACATTTCTGCTATCAGTACAAATGCTTCCATTTTATAATCATAATAGTAGTAGAATGAAATGTTATATTATCTTCTGTAGAACACGTTCAGACACTTAGATACTTTTGCAAGCTACTTGCGTTCTTTTATGGCATGGATTTAGAGTTTGGGGTGAACTGTGGCCTGTGCACTTAAGTCAGACTGCATTCTGCTACAAAGGAGTTGTGATCAAGCTCTTATCTACCACCTTATGCCCCCCCGGTGGAATGAATGAATGTTTCCTGGCGTCTTGGCCTGTGCCTGATCCCCGAGGCCGAGGTATGCTCTGTAGTGGATCCATCGGAAGGACTTCTTCTTTTTACAAATGTCCCCTAACATCATGCACCACCTTTCCCCCATAGCCAGATAATTTTGTTCTTCCTAAATTCTATTTGTCTCTGGAAGTTTAATATTTCATGTATGGATACGTTATCTTACCACTACAGATGTCCCCGAGGGGGAGGCTTTTATGGTCGGACTGCTCCCGAGAGGAACTCTGCATCAAGGCTCTTGTTAGGAGCCCTGTCACTCAAAGGGGCCTTTTGATAAGCCTTAATGCTTTCTACTTTGTGTACATCGGAAGGGTTGTCTCTGACTCAGGCATGTGGATACATGCGAAAAGATACTATTTGCAGACAAACTCTCTCGAGGTCAGGAAAAATAAAGGGGCACTTTCAGTTCACCTTTTAAAAGAATTAATCATTTATTCCTTTGCGTTGTTGTTTGGCCAGTAGCACTGTGCAGCGCTGCCTGCATGTCCGAGGCCTTTAGTTCGTTATTACCTTCCTCAGGTAGAGCAGGGGAGCAGTATTTGCAGGACAGGCTGCGAGGGCTTAAAAATGTAATCTACCTAGAGACTGGACCAGCGGGTCTTTGCTAGAGAATAGCACCTAACTTTAGATGCCAGTTACCGAATTCTCAGAGCAGAACCCAGGCCAACAGCAGAGCAGGCAAGAAGGGCAGTTGTACAGGCAAACCCGCCTCCTTTTTCTTCAGCCTCTGAAGGTTTTCTCGTGCATTTCTCTGTCATTCCCTGGCAAGACAGGGTCGCCATTGGACCAGGTCCTGGAAAGGTCCACCTGCATTTGCATCAGTATGCTTTAGTATTTAATTTTATTTTTCTACAATAAGTAGGATATGTATATTTTAAGTGATTGGTTCCAATTCCAGCCCTGAGGTTTTCCAGGTCTGTGATTTTTTAGTTTCAGTTGAATCATCTGTAAATTACAAATAATAATATTTATTACAGTTGCTGTGAGAAGCAAATGAGTTACCGCACATAAAGGGCTCCACTCAATTTTTTTTTACTTCTACTAAATAAACGGTCAACGGAGTGCATCTTTCCTGATGGACTCTGTCTTCATAGCTAGCTTCCCTCCAGGTCCACGTGCCTCAGAAGGGACCTTACTGTAACACACACTTGACTGAAAAGATTAAATGTTTCTTAAATGGTCATAGCAAATGGGGAGGTAGTGCCACTGGCATCCAGTGCTTTGAGGCCAAGGCTAGTGCTAAACATACTACAACAGGAAAGACAGGCCCCAATCACAAAATTATTTCACCTCAAATGTCAGTAGTGCCAATAATGCAAACCCAGGATGGAAGAATAGACGGCAGCTTCAGTGCAGGAAAAGGGTGGAGGAACAGGATAGGGTAAGGAGTGGGCCTCTTTCTATACCTGATATCAATCACATAGTACTCCATAAATATTAGTCATGCTTGTTGTTACATGGTTAAATTATGTCTCTAGTAATACGGTTGCTTCCTTGTAAGACCTAAATAATGGCAAATTATAAAACATTTATTAGCCAAATCTATTAGTGACTGTAATTTATTTTACAATGTGAAATCTGAAGATTATAGGTGCTTGTGGCTGCCCTACACTGAATTCTATCTACCCTGTTCTTGAAAATTTTATAGACGCCATCTGAGAGTAAGCCAGCTGACTTAAATTTGAGCTATCTGATAAGAATAAATTAGACTTATTTTCTGAAATAATATCCAAAGCTGTCTGGTGATTTTTGGAGAAATTACGGCATAGTGGATAAAAACTGAGGTTCAAGGAGCCTCTTAGTTCTAAGGATTTGCCAGCTAAAGGACTCCAGCTATGTTATTTAACTGCTGTAGACTTTAGTGTCTCTCACAAGTGCCTGTCAGTGCCAGTGACTGATACTCACAAAGCACCCATTGCAGGGCTGATGTAACATATTTTACCCATTGATCCTGCTGCTGCTCCCGATAAGGATTTCATTTAGGTCCTGGAAGCACATCATAAAACAGTCATCGGTCAAATGCGTACTGTGGCATTTCGGACATGTAAAATTGTTTTTATGTCTTCTTGGTGGGTAGATAAATATACTCCAAAATTTTTTATTTTCACATCAAGTTTAAAAGTCTGTAAATCTGAGAAACAGAAATTGTTCATGTCAGATTTATAGAAAACTAGGTTTTGCCTTGCTTAGTGCTATCTGTGTTATGATGAACTAACTCACAGACTGATGTGCACCAGCATCCAGAAACTATTGGCTGTAAGCAGTTATGTTTTCTACAAAATAAAATCGCAAATATTTAATCTGACTCCTTTTAAAAGAGTCTATGGTTATTTGCTTGGTTTTCTTCCGTCATATAGAAGCACAAAGCAGGAAGCACCCCCCAAACTGCCCGTCCCCATGAAGAAGTACTCCAAGTACCTCTTCAGCCAGGTGATACAAGCGGTCACACAGAGACACATTAAGTATATTCTGGGTTTTTAAAAAATTGTTGGTGTATAATTTATTTACATTATCCCTTTAGTTTCAGGTGTACATTATCATGATTTGATGTTTATATACATTATGAAGTGATCCTCATAATAAATCCAGTACCATCTGTCACCATGCAAAGTTGTTACAATATTGTCAACTATACTTCATAGTCAACAAAAGCATACAAAAGTATAGTCAATAATATTATAACAACTTTACAATACAGTTATATAGTGCTGTAGTTTATAGCTGCATGGTGTTTATTTTATAACTCAAATTATAACATGGTTACCTCTTAATCAACTTCACCTATTTTGCCTGCCCCTCTATACTTCCTGTCTGTGGCAACCCCCAGAGAGGTGGTTTTCTGTATCTAGGATCTATCTCTGTTTTGTTTTGTTTTTGTTTCTGTTCATTTGTTTTGCTTTTTGGATTCCACATGTAAATGAAATCGTGTATGTGTCTGACTTATTTCACTTGGCATTATAGCCTCTAGGTTCATCCATGTTGTTGCAAATGGCAAGGTACTTTTTGACTAACTTTCCATTCTATATATACCACAATTGCAGGTGACATGATACTATACATAGAAAACCCTAAAGACTCCACCAAACACTATTAAGCTAATAAATGAATTCAATAGAGTCAGAAGATGCAAAATTAATATACAGAAATTTGTTGTGTTCCTCTACACTAATACTGACTTATCAGAAAGAGGAGTTAAGAACACAATTTCATTTATAATTGCATCAAAAAGAATGACACAGGAATAGATTTAACCAAGAAGGTGAAAGACTGTACTCTGAAAATGATAAGGCATTGATGAAAGAATTTGAAGACAGCACAAATTAATGGAAAGATATCCTGTGCTCATGGATTGCTGCAATTAACATTGTTAAAATGTTCATACTACCCAAAGAAATCTACAGATTCAATGAAATCCCATTAAGAGACTAATGACATTTTTCACAGAACTAGAACAAGGAATCCTAAAATTTGTTTGGAATCACAAGAGACTCTGAATAGCCAAAGCAATTTTGACAAGAAGAACAAAGCTGGAGGTATCACACTCTGGTTTCAAGCTATACTACAAGGGTATAGTAATCAAAACAGTATGGTACTGTCACAAAAACAGACACATAGATCAATAAATGCAATAGAGAGCCCAGAAATAAACCTGCATATATATGGTCAATAAGTCTATGACAAAGTAAGCAAGAATGTGTAATGGGGAAAGAACAGTAGATGGCATTAGGAAAACTGGATAGCTACATTGCAAAAGAATGAATCCAGACCACTAACATATTAAAAACTAAATTCAAAATGGGTTGAAGACTCAAATGTAAAACCCAATACCATAAAACTGCTGGAAGAAAAGATAGGCTGTCAGCTCTTTGATATTGTCTTAGAAATAGTTTTTGAATCAGTCTCCTCAGGCAAAGGGTACAAAACAAACAAACACAAGATTGCATCACACCAAAAAGCTTTTGCACAGTGGAGAAAACCATCACCAAAATAAAAAAAAGCAGCCTTATGAATGAGAGAAGATATTTGTAAATCATGCATTTGATAAGGGATTAATATCCAAAAAATAATAAAGGACTTATACAACTTAATATGTTTTAAAAAGCCAACCCTTATTGAAACTGGGCCTCTGTCGCAATCTCCCTTTTCAGCCTTGTGCTGCTCGCCGCCAATATATGAAGGGCAGTGCGGTGTGTATTTATTTTCCCCTTCCTCCCGTTTTGTAACAGCACTCTCTTTTCCTCTTCACATATATCCTCTTCTCTGTGCAGCTCTGTTGGGATTGCCAGTCAAGGCACCGTGCCTTCTGTCACCATAGTGTCCCGACTTAGGCCAGTCAGATACTTGCCATTGGAAATTCAAGTGCATATTTAGTTTCTCTGATTCTTGTCCTTTCCTTAATCTGGCACACTAGCATTATCTTTGACTCTGTCTACTACATAACAACCTTTTAGTACTTTTCTTCTCTTCTGTGGTTATTTAATGATGATTTCTGTTGATTACAACCAACAAAATGCTACCTAACAGAAGCAATACTAATAACAGAGGCTAGTTAAGCACTTGGTTTTGGGACCAGGGAATAACTGAATAAGTATAGCTGTTTAATAGCCATGGGTCAGTGGCAAAAAACTGTATCACTCTCATATTCTAGATGAGAATATCTAAGTATGTATTTAAAATTTTTCAATGAGTGATTTTATTTCCATTGTGACCAAATATCTTCTTCACTTCCTCACAGATCTTTTCCAATTTTCCTAAGACATTTTCGCTTGGATCAGAGTCTTAGTTGATCCAACAGGGCACAGTTTTGTTGAATGAACATGTTTGTTCCTAATGCTTTGAGTTCACAGTTGCCAAAAAGGAAATCAAACCTGATGTATTCATACGAATAGGTTGGGCTCCGTGCTTTCTCTTTCATCCTTGTGTTTGAGGTGGAGCTATGCTTCTATTTTAAGAATCAAGAACAAATTTCTAGAAGAGATGAATTATTATGGAAGAATTTCTACATAATCAGAATCCTTAGAGGCAAATAATAATTGTAATTTGGACCCAGAGATGAAAGCCACTTCAGTAATGATACTCATTAGATACTTTTGTTTCTCTTCTCCGGCCTATTGAGGAGCCACAACTGCTTGGTGTCCTGATAGACATAGCCATCGTAAACATGGTGATTATTCCTGGGACGATGTCATGCTGGTAGATCACCAGATGAAGGCTCCTAGCGATTGCCCAACATGCAATGACCCATTTTTAGGTTGCACAAAAAACAAACAGATAAAAAGTGTTATGATGGTCTATCTGCAAATGACTTGCTAGTAACAAGTTGCCAACAAGTTACTCTTAAGGCCTAAGTAAGTCACTTGCTTAACCCAATGCCCATAAAATGTCTATAAAATAAGATGGCTGAACCTTAAATCCAGAGTTTCATCAAGTTAGCTTTGAGTCAGACCTAGTACAGCCAGATGTTTGTTTGACCGTCATGTGGTTTTTATAAATGGAATCTGATGCATTTTGTCAGAAGATAGTCTATAATTCTGTATAAGTGCTATCACTCTTTGATGTCTTATCTTTCTGTTACCAATCTGGTCTCTGAGGATAATTGATTCTACTAGGGAGATGTTCTCTGAGGACAGTCATGGTCTCACAATCTTCTGATTCTAACTATGTGGTTTTGGAATAGGCCAGCTCGCCCTCTTGGAGCTTTCTCAATGTGCTTGAAGAACAAAATGAATCAGAAGCCAAATTATATATTTAATTTGATCATAGGGTCAATTATATTGGAATGAATATCTAGAAAGTCTGGAGAAATTTTTGTTTAAAAGTGTATTCATTTATATGTAACTTTAGATAAATGTATGTGTACTATGTAAACCACGAGGTTTTCAAATTACATAGCTCATGGAAAGTTACACGTTCTGAAAACATGCCAGTAGTTTTAATCTGAAATGGAATAGAGTTTTATTATTTTTTATTACATTTGAAGTCCAGCTTATTCATTGTTTATTTGTTTATATATTTGTTATTTTTGTTCAATTGTATTTGCCCCCATTTTCCCCCGTGACTCTCCCAGCCCTATTAATGACTTAGAAATTTACCTGGTGACCTCTGTTGGTAACATATAGTTGAGAAAAGAAATAGAACTGGTATTTAATTTATTTTCCTCTTTTTACCTCATTGCTGTCAGAGATCCTTTCATGTTTCCATATATCTCCTTAATTATCAGTAGTGTTTTCCCCTATCCAGTTACACAAGCCAGTTGCACACCAAAAAGACCTGCATTTGCTCTTGCCTTATCCCGTAGAGAGAGAGGCATTACATTTTAGATCCACATGGTTCTTTCCAGATCGTCGGCCATAACACGTACTTGTCTCACTAAACTGAACAACTACTCGGTTTGAATCTCCACTTCAGCTGTTTATATCCAGTGGGAATCACTGCATATCTTAGTTTTTACTTACGAGGCACAATTAGAAGATGAGGCAGTAGAGTTTTGAGAACCATTTCCTTTTTTCCAGAAGATTCTCTAGCTGTTTTTCTTAGTTGTCTCTTCTGCAGACATTTTCTGCATAAACAGTACCTTCCTCTGCAGTGGAACGGAGCCTCTGATTGTCATTCTCAAAGCAGCAGTGCAGGCTCTTTGAGGCTGTGCAATAGCTGAGAAATGCTTACCTGAAAATAATTTTTTCTTTATACCGTCATGTGTAACCCTGATGTGATGGCTTATTACCTGTCCTCATAGAGAGATTGGCGTGGGCAGGTGCTGCTGACTCATTTGTCATTTCCAGCCCAGAGCGACAAAATTCCTTGTCCAAGGGCACGGACCTGACTAACTCAGTGTTAACGTTCAGAACATGCCGGAGACGGTGCTGTTCTCTCAAGCTTTCCACTTGGTCTAATTGAGCTTCACTAACCTTTTCTCTTTGACAGAACAACTTTGAATGCATGTCAGGAGGTAGCTCTATAAATATTTATTGAATAGAACAGATTGTTTGGATATGAAATGAGTTTAGAGACAGGAATTAAGGCCAGTAAAACTCTAACTTTCTGCTGTAGAAAAATGTCCACTGGGAGAATGCCCAACATCACATGTTAAATAACAACCACTTTTGTTTTTAGTATTCCACTTAATGGAGTGTTATATTAGAACAACATAACTTAAAAGCAATTTTCAGGGGATGGAAATCTTCAGTGTGTTCATCATTCATTTATCTGTCTGTTTATTCATTCATTCCCCAAATAGTGTTTCTAAGAATTATTTAGGACTTTTGTAAAAATACATGAGATGTATTTTTAATTATATTAAAATATCCAGGAAAAGCAAGACAATTATAATAAATCCAGGGATGGTATCTATAACAGAATTATACTCTGTATTTTCTGAGAATTTGCCTTGGATGGTTATAAGACTTTCCTGCAATCTGCACAAAGGTAAAATGCTGATCGATTACGTTTCCTTTTCATATGGTTAATTTTTAGAAGAACCACAACAGTTTTCTAGATGTGAGATATTAGGAAAGATGTCTCTCTGATTATTGTAAGATGTATGAAAAATTTTGATAACATCCAAAATTTTTGATGTCAAAATATTTTTTGATCAACACTTTTGACTCTAGCTTATACTGTGAACATTTATGTGTCAGGGTCTCAGGTGAAGCATCTGTGTACCTTGTCCTTTTCAGATGAAGAGTCTGTTTTGATGTTGCTGGTGACAATACATCTTCAGTGGTACCTCATTCTCTCATTGCTATACATTGAAAAATGCATGACCTTATTCCCTGTAACTCTTTCTCCCACTCCACTGTGCGTACAACTTTATCGCCTTACTGGTCCTCAGTGTCCTTCTGGATAAAATCTGCATTGTCCAATCAGTGAGTGGTAATCTAGAACAATCCTTACCTTTTCCTAGACCATCTTTCATCAGTTATTCCTGATGAGAGCTGAATTTTAGCCAGCGTCTTCTCGTTAGTGCCCTACGACACACGTTAGACACTTCTTCAAAGCCTCCTTCTACCAGGCATTTTCTCATGAAGGATCAGAGAAGTGACGCTCTGGCTGACTTTCTTCCTTCCCTCACACGGTCATGCCTAGCGCTTAGAAAATATTTAAATATCCCTGTGGAATAAAAACTACCTTTTAAGAATCATCTAAAGTTGATTCTAAAACTTTTTGGAATCATAAAGTGATAAAACTGATCTTTTTAGAAAATTATTTAAAAATTATTCTAAATCTATAGTGATTTAGATAGTCTAAATCACAGACTATCTGTATGCCTTGATATATTCAACTATATCCCATGAAGTCAACCCTAGTAACTAAGGGATATCTTTGCTGTCCCTATGTGTCAAGATTATATTTCTTTACCAGTAATTTATTTCTTTTTTTTTACCTATAGGTTTTTGTTATAAAGTTGAACAGCCGAATCAAAATATTTCCCTACCTAAATGGAATTATCAAATAACCAAAATGCAGGCCAGTCAACTTGAAATTTTTATGGGATAACATATCTCTATTCCAGAAAATCATATAGGAGCAAGACTCTGAAAATTTGAAGATATACTTTGTTGATCTACTAAACATCAGAAAGAGTCACCAAAAATTAACCTTTTCATGCTGCTCCAGCATTATAAGACAATGGGTTTCTTAGAACTATCCAATATATAGCAGTTAAAACACCAAGTCAGAACTTCCTTGTTATATGCATCCGGGTATTAATAGGTGTGGAGTTGAGGGAGAGGAATAATTGTCTGAGAGTCGCGAGTTGTGGATTTCGGTACCCGTTCCTTCCACACATGGTTTGTTCATTTCATGGACAGGAACTGGCATGGGCTTTGGGGGAGGAAGTTTTCAGAGTTGAGTAGGACGTGCTGTCTTCCTTAAAGGGTGTCATCACTCTGTGGCACAGAAAACATCGTGTCCAATTTTGTAGGCACACAGTTTTGTGATGTGGAGTGCCATGGCCCTCGTTGTGCGATATGAAGATTAAAGATTGACGATTCATAGTTCACAAAACAGAGAGAGGAAAATAACCCCAGAAGTAGGGAAAACAAGTGTCAAAGGCATGTCTTCCACGGAGACATGGAAGAGCAGACCTCCCCTGAAATCTGGTGGTGGGAGGAAAAATTAAGTATTTAAAAGTAAGAAAAGCAGAACAACTTAACAATGATATGGTGATTTCATGGGTTATATGCTCCATATCGCCCAGAATGAGCATATCTGGCAAAACGGAAGGCTGTGTGCTTTCCCTTAATGCCACAGGTTTAAGGTTGAGACAAGAACTCTGTTTCGGCAAGGTTAAATAATTATTATGATTAAATATTAACCAAAGCAATGACATTTTAGAAGAGAACTTATTTAACCTTATTTTGATCTCTCTTCTTCAAATGTCATTAATGTAAAGCTTTAGATTATTCATCAGATTGGAAGATTAATAAGGGTTATTAAAATCTGAGAAAAGTACTTTGGCAAGAATACACAGCAAAGGAATGAGTGGCGTGAATAGGTGTGGTGGAAAGAAGCAGTTTGCTACAAAGCCGAGCAGAGGGATCATGCTGAAAACTACCCTTTAAGTAGTTCATTAGGTAGTTCAGTTTTGTAAATAAAGCTCTTTTTAAAATACAAGGGTAACGTTATTTTCAAAGTAGAGCAGTTAAAGTATTAATTCTTGGAGTGAAAAAGACCTGGGTAATGTTCTGGTTTCTACATTTACTAATTTGATCAGAGGAAGTGCTGTTTTCTCTAAAACTTTTTTTTTTCTGTTTTCTTAGAAGACGAAATCTAAGGTGATTCTTCAGATTCTGGGTCAGTGGTCGGACCACTGCTATTAGTAATCAAGGTCACTGTGAAGCTTTCCTCCCCTACTTTCTTCTCCTTATCTCTGGTACCTCTAAGTAGAACAAGAAAGGCCCATTCCTACATGGGAGGACCCCTTACCCATCCGGTATGTCTATGCTTCCTCTCAGAACATTCCTTAAACCTTAGGGAGCCATCCTGGTTGGACGCCATTCTTTGACAGACAAGGCTGCTTAGGGCTCAAGTCTAATTTGTGTGTTTGATCCAGCGTACAAGAAAGTCTTGCATCTGGATGTCACTATTAGGCCACTTAATACCAAAGTGATGTATTGGGCTCCCATTTTTTAAGGATATATTTAGTTTCCTTAGCAATCATCTCAAAGAAGAAAGTCTTTGATAAAATGTGATTGGAGGGTCCTTAGGTTCTTATTGAAATTCCATCAAATAGTGCTTCAAACACTATCTTCATTCATAATATTTGCATTTATAACTTAGATGTCCAGAGATTTGAAAAGTGACACTATTGGAACTTGGGCTTGTTGAATAACTTACCACATTTTAAAAAATGGCATTAACACCAAGTCAAAGGGTTTCAAGAACAAAATGAGCTACTATGCCTTTTGGATCACCTCTTGGCATATAATAAGGACTTAATAATTTTTATTTATCAGACTCTAAATAATTTCAGGGGAGGAGATTGGCTTGTTTACAATTGTTTCCTCAACATTTAGTATACAGTCAATTCATTGTGTGTGTACTTCAGAAATTAATGAATATGGGAGTGTTGAACCTTTTCCCAATGTAAAATAATAAGCTACTATTTGACATGCAAGTGTGTATTTCTGATTGGTATGAGAAGGGAAACAGAAGAGACAGTTTATGGAGTAAAATTTTTAAAACCTTAGTATTGCAGTAAAATTCACCAGCTTCTGGGCAGCAGAAGCTAAGTGTATCTGAAGAATTTCAGGAGAGGAGTCAAGAGAAAATATCTACTCACTCATAATAGCTTTAGAACTAATTTAAATTTCATGTTTCTACCCAATAAACGCGATGCATTTATGTGGATATGCATATATGCATATATGTATCATATATACACATATAATATATAAGTGTGCATATCACTTGCACATTAAAGAATTATCAATAATAAAATAATATATTAAAATTATTTCCCCAAATCTGTATGCAAACAGACTTGATTTGACTAGACTACCTAATTGGAGCAATATTTAAAGCATCATTTATAAAGTATATGCTATTAGTTTATTTTTAATGCATAGCTTTATTCATAGATGTATTTCATACTCCTACATGGGGTATCCATTGTCAGAATCTTTGGTGTGATCTGTGACTTTTCCAGGAAAGTGCTGGAGTAAATTGTTGCAAACTTTCTTTTTCATTTGCTCACAAACTGACTGATTGAGCTAATTTTTCTTTTCCTGAAGTCCAGACAGAGGGAATGAAACAATGTCCCTAAGCAGTAATTTTGGACAGTATCTACTACAAATGCTCTTAACAAGAGAACAGTGAAGAGGAAGCTGATCAATGAATTTTCAAATAACTGCACCCTATTCGTGACATAAATTCTTTATCAGATGGTTTCTCAGGAATCCAATCATAAAAGGTCATAAAAAAGCCCTAAAAGTTGCATTCTAGAAAGAAATAAATAGCTGAGTGACATCATTGACCATTTTAAAGAGCAAATAAATATAAATATTTTAATCAAATTTGATATAAAACAATATTCCAAGATCTTTGGAGGTACTTGTTCACAACTGCATGTTTACAGTAAAACTCTCTTTATTGGGAGCACATTTAATAACAATGTGACAATAAATATAATGAATGTTAAAAAATAGAATAATGTGTACTCTCCTTTTAAAAATATGTTTAATATCTATACCTCCCCCACAAGTGACCACAGAAGATTAATGACCCACATAAATGACCCACGCTAGCTCAATCAGGTTATTTCTGAAGGTAATTTGGAATTATGGCACAGTGAAGAAACACATGAGTTTGGAAGCGGTGGGGCTGCTGTGGATTTGGTAAAAGAGAGACCAGTTTTCAGGGAGGAAAGAATAAAGCGAAGGCGTGGAGGAAAAAGGAGGAGAGGGACTGTAGAGAGGACAAGAAGGTGAAGGAGAATGAGAGAGGGAAAGAGAAGACAGGTACTCGTGTGTATTAAGTAACACGTCTTCGTCTCAAACAGATAATTATAGAGTGTGTTTATTCACCCTTTTCTTTGTTTAACATTTAATTTTTGCTATGTGGCAGTCACTCTTACAGATTCTGATAAAGTGGTAAATGCCGGACTCTTCCTTTTTCATGAGGTTTTGTTCTAGAGAGACATCCTCAAGGAGCACACCATATATTGTAAGGTAGGATAACAATGAGTAATATGAAGTGATATAGAGCAGAAGTTCAGGCTAAATCGTGGGGAGTGGGGAGAGGAAAGTCCCCTGTGGAAAGGGGACATTTTTAGAGCCAGTACTAGGCAGCTCACACTAATGCTCTATTCTTCCACTTTTCCTCCAGTTGCTCTCTCAGTGTGATATAAGATACTGTAGGCACTAGCATAATCCCATGTTCTGCTAATGGTAAAATGGATGAATATCTTTTCAACTTTCAATGTCATTTTCCTGGCTGCCTGGACAACTGACCCCTTTTGTTTTTGTTAGAAAAGCCCCAGCCTATTCCTGGTATCAATCTGGTTAATTTTTTGAGGAATTAAATGCTAGCTGCTACAAGACACAAATCTCAAAATCTTAGGGGCTTAACCCAATAAAAAGCGTGTTTCTCATCTCAGAGTCTGATGCCGTTTGGGCAGCTCTCTAAGAATCTCTGTCCTCCAAATGCTGACTCAGGAATCCAAGTATCTCCCATTTCCTGGCCTCGCCGTTTGGGACCCGTGGCCTTCCAGGGCACAGCAGCAGAGGAAGGGCAAGGTGAAGGAGGCACATCCGCTCCTAATTATCTTAGACCAGAAGTGACACTCACAATTGCCGTTCTAACTTATTTGGCTTGGATTAATTTCATCATTTTAAGCTAACTGCACTGGGACTAGGAAATTTGAAAAAGAACGGGGATATTTGTTGAACATTAATGATTTCCTCTGTAAGAGATAGATTTTCAAAGTAGAGCCACAGGATTTGGTGAGGGCTGGACTGTAAGGGTGTGAGAAGTGGAAAGCCGAAGATGATTCCTGAGATCTGACCTGTGTCACTGCGGGGGCTGCTGGGAGGAGTTGTTGGCACAAGTACAAACCTGACTTTAACAGTCTTCAAAATGTGCTTTTGTCTGCCTGTAGCCATAGCTGCTATTTCTCAGTAACGTTATCTGTACTTGATTTAGGGGTATGATGATACACTGGCTTTATAAAATCCTTTTAGGTTGGGAAGGTGAGTAATTACTTCTTCTAAACTGATTTTCAGCTCCCCAGGTGGTTCTAACATATATCCAGGTTTAAGAAACGCCGGTGTCAACTCTTGTAGATCATTGTAGCAACAAGCAAACAGCAACAGCAAAACTGGGCTTTACTCTGATTGAGGTGAGAATTATATGGTGATTTGGGGAGAGGAGTGACATGAGTTGGTGTTTTGACATGAACTGCTTTGGCTGCCCTATTTAAAACAGATTGCATGGCATTAAAAGAAACAAGATTAGCTAATATCAGCACGGGATCATGGGGGGATAAGAGAAGGGAAAGGGACTGTAATGTGAGTCCAGGGGCATGCTGACTCAGACAAATGACAAACAAGAGGAAAAAAGAGATGAAAAATGATCCCTTTATTTCCTCTGATTCCATCGTAGGGCTTTCGAGACTGAACGTCTAAGCAGTATTTACTGACAAGTGCATAGGCTGAGAGATTGGACTGCAGGTCAGCTGCTGCTTTGCATTCTTACCAGGTTTAAATTCAAGTCCCAGAAAAGCTGAAGACAAAGGGCATTTACATGTAGGTTTTGCGCAGTGTTATTGTTCTCAGAGCAAAAGGTGAGGCCAAACCCTGCCACAATAGTGTAAAGGTTGTGTTTTAAACAGTCTTGGGAGAGTTGTCTTTCTTCTTGAATTCTACTTCTTAAAGTCTGGGACTAAATTGGCATCAAAATTGGTGAAAACAATCAGATTGGTTCTGTAAGACATTTTGGCAACTTTTATTAAGTGCTTTTAAATGTTGATCCCTTGATTTAGTAATTTTTATTTTGGGAACTTCAAAGACACAACATTAAACAGTAAACCATTCATGCACAAAGATTTGTATCAATATAGTTTATAGTGGTAAAAAACTGAAAAGAAACTAAATATGGCTGTAAGAGAATAGTTGAAAAAGCTTACATTCATTTAATAGAAAATAGGCAGATGTTTAAACTAACATGAAAATTATTCATATTGTTAGGAAAAAATGTTTTGAATACTGATCGCTAGCACATGCTTGGTGTTCACTATATGTCAGGGTTTTTTTCTAAACACATTACATATGTAACTCTGAATCCTCGTAACAATCTATGAAGAAGACATAGGTATTGTGCCTGCTTTGCAGATGAAGAAATCTTGGCACAGAGGATTTGTAGCATCTTAATCAAAGTCCTACAGAAAGTAGATGGCAAAGAGGAGACTTGAACCCCACATTGAGGCTTCAGAAACCATAGTCTTAACTACCATGAGGTGTGGTCTTATATCTAGAGCACAGTGACTATGTTTGGTGAGGTCAAATTTCATTCTGTCTGCATGAGGAGAGCACTGATTTGTGTGACATGAAGATTGTCTTAGAGGTAATGGGCTTGTTTACACGGAGTGCCAGGGAGCTTCTGGGGAGAGAAAGGGTGAGACCTACACCTTTCTCCTAAGCCAGTTGCACTGAGTGAGGCCCTGGCATCAGACAAGAGGCCTATGACTCCAGAGATAAACCTTCAGTAAAAGCAGAAAAGCACAAAATGATCAGGCGGGCTCTCCACTGCTCCAAAGTAACAGGTCAGAAGGGATGGTGCGCTTCTGTGGGTGATAGGGGGATGGGTGACAGGGACGTGCCCAATGCTCCCAGGCCGTGTCCCAGCAAAGCAGTTTTGTGACTGAATCCAAACAGTTGTAATCTTGGGATGCGAGGCTAATGATGGTGTGAGACAGCCTTAGCTTTCATACCACTCATGGAAAGGTTGTCTTCCCTCCACCTGAAGAAATGCAGGGCCTGGAGGTAATAACTATTTCTCCTCCTTTTCCCTCTCCTCCTCCTCCTTCCCCTCCTCTTCCTCTCCTCCTCCTTCCCCTCCTCTTCCTCTCCTCCTCCTTCAAAACACAAAAGAGGCTCAGGCTCAGTTGTTAATATCAGAAACCTACAGGGTGGTGATGTATTCTAGCATCCACAGTGGCAATGCTGCTTTTTTCCAGGTTGTGATTCAACTCCAGGCATATGTTTGGGGAACTGTTCAGACCAGACTAATTAGCTCTGATGGCTATTATGGAATCTTTCGTTTCAAGGGAACACATTCATATTCTGGGTAACATGAGGGAATGGGAGCGAACAGGACTTGTGCTCTGGCTGAGAGAATTATGGGTGAGAGGGGTGTGTGTGTGTGTGTGTGTGTGTGTGTGTGAAGAACATGGTGTGACTCAGGCTTAACCACTGGGCTTTGGAACCAAACAGTAAAGATAAACAGTGTGGTTACAATAGGTGGACGACACTCTGCAAAACAAAGCCGATAACATATAAGGAAGAAAAATGGGAGGAAATGCATGAAAATGCTAAGGTTGATTGTTTTATGATGGTGGTTGTTGGGGTATTAAAAATGTTCTCTATGTTCAAGTTTTTCTTGAAGGAATAAGCATCGCTTTTCAAATGAAAAAGTGAAGGTAACGGGACTTATCATTTTATCTATCACTATTGTTTGGGAAAGGCTTATGTTTTCTTATGTTCTCTTTGACCTATTGCTTAAGCATATTATTTTGTTCTAGCATTTAAATGTATGTATTCAGTAATTCACTGGATCTTTTGAAGAAGAATTATTTATAGAAAAAAATGTATTTACCATCTTCATACAGTGAACGTGACATCAGCATTTCATCTGTATAATGTACTGCCTTCTGAACAGACAATCGAAGGCCTTAGGGAAACACTCAGGGTATGCATTTAGGATCTGTGTGCACAGTGAAATGTCAAGGAAATTGAGATTTCCCTTTACACACTTCATCTCCAAATGCCTAAATGAACCATGCACTAAAACTTGGTGGTTCGGGGAAATGCTCACCACCAATGTCACCCTCGTAGCCTCTTACAGGGAGTAAAATGACAATTCTATAAAGTCGTTCCCTGAGTTCCTCTTTAGTCTGCGTTTTTGGCATGTGAACCTTAAATTAAGGGAAACCAAGTAAATTGACACATTCTCTCATATGTTGACATTTTCCCCACATTCTTTAAAAGCTAAAATGACTTAGGTTTTGCTTTGAAGGTTGCTGGGGGTGGCTTCACTGCAGAAAGTCACCAAGACAGGTGTGTTCACCCGGACAACAGCCTCTGACTTCTGCCAGCACACTGGTTCCTTTGCAGAGGGGTCACTGGCAAGTGTCAGCCACGCCTTGTTTTTCCTAATGCTGATTTCCCAGTCCTGGGGAAGGATAACAGAAGCCGAGATACATGATAAATCTCAGTGAATGAATTAGGGTGTATGTCACCTTTGGGAAGTTCAAACACTTAATAGTGGACCTGGTCTACTATGAAGCAGTGGTCCATGGAGGCTCATTGTGTATGGCTGTTGCTGTGGAGCACTGCCCGACTCCAGGGGGGCACCAGTCTTGTGAATGGCACCTTTTGAGGCTGTGCAATAGAGCAGGAAAAGTAACTATCACAGGACGATGATGAAAAGACCATTGTCCTGTGGGCTGAAAGAATATAATTCCTTACCTGACTTTGCTAGGGTTGAGCCATTATCTCGATGGCGATTTTAAAGAATAAAAGTATAATCTGGTCTTCTAGGTGATCACTTTCTATGGCTGTTCTGCCTCAGTACCTGTTTTTCCATTTTGTTTAATATCATATCAACAAGAAAGAGACCATTGAAATGACAACTTACATTTGAAAAATAGTAGCTTTGAGGTAATCCACACCAGATACAATTTCCTAGCTAAATGCACTTTTCTGTAGTGTTGAGTATATTGACAAGATTGTGCAACCACCAACTCAATTTTAGAACATTTTCATCACCCCCGAAAGAAACCACATACCTACTGGCAGTCACCCCCATTTCTCTCCACCTTCTTTACACCCACATCCTAGCTCTGGGAAACCACTAATCTACTTTTTGTTTCTATGGATATTTTATGTAGATGGATTCATACATCAGGTAGTGTTTTATGAGTGCTTTCATTTAGCCGAGCATTTTCACGGTTTCTCCATGCTGTAGCACGTTTCAGTACATCCCTCTTTGTTGTTGCTTAGTGATATCCCATTGTATGTATATTTCACGTTTTGCTTATCAGATCATCATATGATGGATATTTGGGTTGTTCCCACTCTGGCTATTATGAATATGGCTGCTGCAACATCTGTGTCCCAGTTTTTTGTGTGAACTGCGTCTTTATTTCTTCTTAGTATATATCTAGGGGTGAAATTGCTGGGTCCATTGGTAACTCTGTGTTTAACATTTTGAAACACTGTTTGATTGTCTTCCAATGTGGCTGCACCATTTTACAATCCCACCAGCAGTTCACCATGGCTCCAATTTCTCCACCTCTTTCAGAACATTTACTATCTGTGTTTTGATTGTAGCTATTCTAGTGCGTATACAGTGGCATCTTCTGTTTCTATTTGCATTTCCCCGGTGACTAATGCTGTGCTTATTGGGCATTTGTCTGTCTTCCTTGGAGAAATGGTGGCCTCAGAGTCAGTATTCTAGTGTGGAAATTGTACTATAGTTTTATAAGATGTTACCATTGGGTGACCCTGGATAAGGGTGCACAGGGTCTCCCAATATTATTTCTAAAACTGTATGTGAATATAAAATCATTTCAAAATAATAGGCTTAAAAACAAACAAAAAACTGCAGCATATCCTTTCATACTTGTCTGTAGACAGATGGCTAAATAAACTTATATAACTCGTAACATAGCCAGGTATCTTCCTCAGTGATGAGTAGGAATTGACTCAATAAATAACTAACAATAATGTTTAAAGCTCAGACACATATTCATAAATTATGCACAAAAATTAAATCTGCGCCACAACTATTAGCCTCTGTGCGACGACTGCAGTCACTGAGGTGACAGATCAGGACAGTGCTTGGGAGGATCCCAGCCAGCGTCAGGGCAGCCAAACGTGTGGCCACGAATCTGCACCCAAAGTCGCCCTGAAGATGTACACAATGCACATGGCTGATACTGACTTGAAATAATAAAGAATTCTACAGACATAGGGTAAATTTAGTACATATTGTTTGGCCTTGAGTAAATGGAACCTAGATGATCAAAGGCTGGTTTTAGATTTTTATTTTATGCATTATTTATCTTTTGTGCTTCCAGAGATGTTGAGGCTGGCACGATAAATTATGCTAAAGGCTTTGCTGTTGACTTTTAAAGTCATGTGGTAGGCTCTCCCTTTCTTTATAATTCCGCTAATTCATTATTCAGGATGGAAAAATGATTTCTGTGTGATGAGCACACTTTTATGGTGATTTGGGGGCTTGCTGGAGTCAATGTTCACCAGTATAATCAACTATATTGTGTGGTTAAGTTCTCAGAAGAATTACCACTTCTATTCCCAAATCTGCATGTCCAGTGATGGAGCTAACTATTCTGTGTGGTATGTGACTTCAGTAATGACTTTTTCTTTGCTCCCATTGACCCTGTATTAACAGAAGCTACCTACTTTTAAAATTAGTTTTGCAAACTGGGTGCAGGTTTGCTAATGCCTTGGTTTCCTGTCCAATAGCTAACTTTATTCAAGGTTGCAGTCAAATCTGAGATTTCCTTCCTGACAGTTTGGGAATCTTACTACCAAGTGACTTCTCTCTGCCACACTTTACTGGCGTTACCTGCTCTGAAGTGTACCTTTTAAGCACGTGCCATAACCGTCCCGAGCTCTCCCAGCCTCTGGGTCTAACGTGTTCTGTTGGTAGTGACACCTTTGTTGTGACAGAAGCCAGGCCAAAATATGCAAATAAGCCACTGCATGTTCTGAGATCAGCTAAATGTTTTAAAGGAGGATTAAAGTATAAAAGTTACACTGTTATGTTTATTTTGGAATGAGCAAGGTTTCAATCATTATTTTCTGGCTGGAATATTTTTTTAATTTTCCTATTGACCCAAGAAGTCAATTAGATATATGTCAGGTTGTGCAAATTAAGTTCCACACATGGTTGCAGAGGCAGAGCGTAAGGGAGGGGCCGGAAAAAGCCTGGCATCCAACCAGACAAAGCTGTAGCTTTTCATGAATTGCCTTTTAACCTGTGTCCCTGCCAATTGCTGTCACCGAGTCGTATTAACATAAAGCAGCCTCTGTCGCTGATTTATTTGTTGCTTTGTATGGCCATACATACATTGTTGTCTTCTCTGCTTTGGCTTCACTCTGTCACATCATTTATACATTACTATAATTAATAAAATATTGAAACAGCGGGGGTTATGGTCTGTTTATGTAATAATCATTTTTATTTTCCAACTTAAAAAAAGGTCTGAGAATCAGGAAATCAAAAAAAGTATTTCTATGAAGAATTATGCAATCATTTTATTTGAAATTGGCAGTTTCAAAAATATAATTTTGCATTGTTTTGACCAAACATTGCTTTAAGTTAGATTCTTTCCTTTTAATCATATTCTGTCTGATCTAGGTATGTCAGCTAAACACAAAAACCCCCATGGGAATCTTGCTGTCACCATAGCAACCAGATTGCAGTTTCCAATATCTGTGTAACGAAGTGGGGACATGTCTTCAGCACAAAGTGCTAAGTGGAGGTTTGTTTCACTAATTAGGTGGAAAAGTCAATTCCTTCATGATTAACAATGTTACAATTTATGCAGCAGACAAATCTAACAAACTTTCTTAAGTGGTACTTTATATCTTAGAAGGAAGGATAAAAATAATTAAAATCATTTTTAAATTCTTTTGGTTAACTGGGTAAGATAAGCTGAAGCTTCTGGGACCAGCTTACTCCATTAGAATAGACGCGCTCCTTGCATTGCTTTTAAAGTTGTTAGCTTTGTTAACATTTTATGTGATTTAGGATCAAAAGGATGACCAGTAGGGTTTGATGTTTGCTTTGATGGTAGGGGACAGAGATGGATTGTAAATATTTCTTAATCTTATTGCCTTTTGAAGTTTATTGGGCTTCCAATAGCCTGTGCTTTCTCTTATCTAAATAAACCCTCATTATTAAGTGTGCTTTGAATGAATAGGACATCTTGGTTAATTGAGTATATCTGCTAACAGGATAATTGCTGTGCCCTTAGAATGAAGGGAATACAATATTAGTCTTTGAGAGGCTAGTCCTTCCTTTCAAGCTGCAGACATGGAAATCATTTTTATGAAACCCTTCTACATAATACATATCATATGGACCGATGCCTCTTAATTTAGACCAAGTAGGAAGAACTACACAATAATTTCTAAACTCAGACACCCTTGCTCCAGGACTGTTGACAATAGGTCCGCCCTTCCGCTCTGCTCCCTGGTCCTGCAGGATGCAAACTTCTTTCTCCTTTGGTCTCTCAGAACTCTCCACTCTTTTCCTTGTGATCCCCTCCTGCCCTTGTGCAAGCTCAGGGTTCATGATCCAGAAAGGAAATAAAAGAGAAGCATGGAGATAAGTGCTTTGTCTAGTCTTCAAGGGGTGACAGTGACCTTTCAGTCAAGGAGGTATAGTTGGGCTAGCACCTTCTTCAGGCCTTTGTTTCTGCGCTGGTGTAGGCTAAGAAAAGAACACTACTCTTAGTACATATCCGAGATGTCATTTTTGCATGCACTTATGAAGCACCTAACAAAACACTTAGTATATAATATTTAAAAACTAAAAGTTACATATCATTGAAAATAATAGTGATCACGATAAAATTACCTAGGACAGACTTTTTATGCTGAAATAATATGCAATGAACTGTTCATAGGGAAACAGTTTAGGACAGACCATGCATAGGCAAAGACTGGGACAGGTTACCCACGGTTTAGGAATTCAGAAAATGAAGAGGTCACTTCCAAATGGATGGATTACAGTAATTGTTATAAGAAAGAAGGGCATTTTAATGAGCAGAGGAGAGCTTAGAAGGATATTCTTGATGTTATCATGACCTAGGAAAGTAGAGGCAGGGGATAAGCAAGGTTTGTATGAAGGGCAATGTCAAATGCAGCAACAATATGGTTGATATGAGAATTTGCATGTGAGGCTGCTTAAGGTCATTTCCTTTCCTCTGGACAGAGGAGGGCAAGACACAAGGGCAATTTGGCTGTACTGTCTTCCATCCCCAGACTCTGTCAGCTGTACTGGCTGTCTAGAGGGATGATACCTTCTTTCATTGCTTCCTAGGTTGCTTACCTGGAGCTGTAGGCTCAGATGAAGAGGATGATCTAATACAAGTACAGCAGATCCATTTTTGGTCCAAGTATACTCTCCATAAGAGACCACGACCACCCCAGTGACAGTGACCCTTAACCTAGGATTCTCTGGACATGCATCGGACTGCTCAGGTACTACGGGGTCTGTGCATTGTTTTCAATGTCCTGGATCCCTACTGCACCCACGTGTCACCCACTCTCAGTTCATAAATGCACAACCTCCGTAAAACTAAAATTCAACAATTCTTCACTCTGGTTCCCATGATGTAAATTGTACAGGGGCAAACGTGTCCTTATGGTTTAACAAATTGATGATACCTAGGGTTTGAAAGATATTTTTAAAAACACAGTGCCCATGGCCTAGAAAAGGGAAGCATTGCAGTAAAATATGGGGAATTCCTGATTTATTCATTTCGTAATTCATTCAAGCTTTTCTTCCACAGACATTTCAGGAGCCACTACCCTGTGCCAGGCACCTTGCCCAGCAGTGGGAACTCAACTGTGGAAAGGGCAAAGGACCTTGTTATCAATGGGCTTAGAGTCCACTTTTTCAATGAGTTGACTCATTACTATATCTTAAACTCATTCAGCTTTATCCATGCTTACTAAGTCTGACACTGACTTGGTTTCTCTCTGAAAGAAAGAGGAATAAATTCATTGAAAAATATGTGTAAATAGTCACTCTTTGCAGACAGTGTTAAGAAGCATTAATATGCATAGTCTGAGTTCCCACTAGCTGATTTATTTAACTAGCAGTTAGCACTTGTGTATTCTCAATAAACGACACCCCACTCCCCACCAATCCAGTTGGGTCGAAATCACTTTCATTTTCTTCAACGGCCTAAAAGAAGAATTGTCATAAATAATGGTTTGTGTGTGTATGTGTGTGTGTGCGCGCACGCGTGTGTTTTCATGCATGAGCACAGGCATCTCTGCTTATACATTCCTGGGCCTCACAGCTGCTTTGGTGTGCTTACTCTAATGAAAGAAACAGATGCTGGCTGGGACAGCAAGGCTACAAAGCCGCACAGAAAATTGCATGATTCGTCTTCAGCCCTATGTTTTACCTTGTTTAAAACAGTGTCAGGAGCCCATAGGAGTCTGCATGGGAGGTCAGCACATCAATCCTTCAGCTTGGAAAACTCACCGTCTCTTCTCCTATGCTTTGTCTTTTCTTCATCAAAAGAGTGTGATGAGGTCTTCAGTGTGAATGTTCATAAATACCTTTTATCATTTTAATGAAGCTGCCTAATTTCATGGGCAAGTTTTCCAGTTTTCAAAAATTGAGTTGCCTATTCTTACAGTTCTAACAGGGCGAGATACAAGGAGACATTGGACAGGCACTGCTTTGCGTAGCAGAGAAAGGCCTTATGATACACTTCTATTTTCCCCAGGTCACCATGCCACCCTACTTCCTGAAGGGCCCAGTATCACATAAAATGCTTTCAGAACCAACTATCTTAAAATTCCACTAATGGTGGCTTTCATAACAAAGGCGACGATCAGCTTTACATGGTGAAAAGTCTGGTGGTAGGTGGTCCCAAGGCTGGTGGTTCGGAGGCCGTTGTTGGTGCAGCCTCTCGTGATCCCCTTGGCCGTGGCTCGTGGGCGGAAGCTGGCAGCAGGGCTCTGCCCGAGGTCTTTACAGAACAGATGTTGCACAGGAAGGTGGTGCACACAGAAGGGTTTTCTCTGTTATGCTTTTTGATGAGGAAAATCTTTTTCTGGAGCACATAATAGACCCTCCTTACTTTCCTTGGTCAGAACTGATTTAATGTTTATTGCAAGGCCAACGGCAGGCAAGCGACTAATAATTTGCTCAGACCAGTCATTATTCTTTGCTATAAGGGGGCATATGGTGACCCCCACAACTTGGAATTGTGTTAGCAAGGAAGAAAGAAATGACTGTTGTGTAGGCAACTGAGAGTATCTACTGTTTGGTTCTCATCTAAACAAATACGTTTCTTTAGTTGTCATATCTTTAGTTCTATACTAAATATGCCATAGCATTAGCAAATTATTGAATATATATGCATGGTTTCACATCTTTGCAATGAATTCATACTCAGATTGTAAGTTGTCTTTAATTCGAAAACTGCTAACACATGGTAATACAATATACATAGTTTTAGGTTTATCACAGCTTAGCACTAAATTTTGTAGTGTGGTTAGCTATTTGTGTCAGGCTTTTTGGATACATTTCTATTTAGCAAGCATCAGAGCAGTAAATCAAACTTAAGAAAGACAATTTCAGAGTATGTAGTTTTGTTTGCATACTTTTAAAGGGTACAAATATTCAAAATATTAACTAAAACACATGAATTAAACAGGATCCATGGGGCTCTTTAAACAACAAGAGATTTAAAATATCCTATGCTCTGATGACAAGCATCAGTTGGTAACTCAAAATAATTCTGTGAGACTAGAAGGTGCTGAATACTCTCCTTTTCCCTTAAGTCCGTGTGCGAACACCCACACATATTCTCATGCACACTAAAACCACGCAAACCACCCTACTCGCTTGGATATCTAGGGTACAGGTATCCATCACATAGTCCTCAAAAGGCCTCCATCACCAGGCCATTGTTTGCAAGTATGTCTGTGTCGTTTGCTCTTTAGGAAATAAAGATGACTATAATTGCAGATTATGCAATAAGTACTGTCTGCATTGGTATCCATGTTATGTTCTTCAGAAAAACTTCAACTCCTCTCTACTTATTTGGAGAGAAATAAAAATCATCATCACAAAGGTGGAAAAACCTTGGCCAACATGAGAATGGCTCCTCCTCCCCACCCCTGTTCTCCGAAGATAGCACAGTACCATTGCTCCCATTGGGCACAGATTTAACCTCAACAGTGTAGTTTGTAGGAGTAACATTTATGATGTAAATGTTTGTGGATTTCCATGGTAAAGTGTTTACGAATGAGAACTCTGTAGCCACGTGGACCTGGGTTCTCTGGCTCTGTTACTGGCCAGCTCTATTCATTGCTCGCTGTGTGACTCTTAGCCAATACTTATTCTTTCAGAGCGTCAGTCACTCCCCTTGTAAAACCGAAGTAATGTGGTATACCTAACTTACAAGGCTGTTTTGAGGACAAACTGGCACGATGCAAATACAGTGTCTAGCATTATTGTTAGGGTCTTTTTGCCATGTCTTCATTGGAAAAAGAATAGAAAAGAAGCGTTTTTGAGGAAGTGGAAGAGTGTTAAGACTTTACTCAAGCTATATTTCTCCTTAACATAAATAATTCCATAGACATATCACTGAAAATCATTCAGATGCTGAAGAAAAATTAGATGTGTATTACCATCAATTGTATTTTATTTTGTTATTAGTTTTATAGGAAATCTATTTTGTACAGGTGCTAGATCCAAAGTTAGCCAGTTAATTTACTGGATGGAGAGAGTATCAACATAAAAAATTCACACCTAGAGAAACGTGAGACAAAATGTGAACACATGCAGAGTGACATGAATGTTTGTCAAGGGTTTTTGAAGAAAATCACTGCATTTATGCATCTAAGTAAGCCAATCAAGCCCATAAGCCCATTGTCATTTCAAGGTCAATCACAGAAGGTCTAAAGATGATGACCTAAGAGTCCTGAGTTTTAACTGGAAGCTTGGAACACGTGCTCGTTCCCTCTAATGACGATATCTTGCTTTTATGATGCTCGGGGATATGAGGTTAATAATTGATTTTCTATTTGAGTTGAATTGGAGATTTATCTAAGCTTCATTTGTTTATATAAATCTGGGCCCACGTGCACATAGAATTCGTCATTTCAAGGGCGCAGTTGACTTCATGGTTCTCAACTAATTTATGTTTGTCGGTGACCGACCTGCAGAGAGTGCATGGGCTTGGCAGCTGGGACGTATTTTTGTCTCTTCTTTCCCCGATGGACCCTGCCAGCGAGAACATCCGGAAGCCCCATGAGAACAGGAGGAAGAGGAGCTCTTTCTCGTGGTTTGGCTGATGACTGCCGTTTTTAGAGCTCCAGTTCTCATGGGCAAAGCACCAAAAGGAAATTATACTTAAGAAATAGTGTTCCATGTGATGTGTGGGAAAGTTTGGAAATCCACTGGGGTCTCCTGGGAAATTAAAGAGCAGGAAAAATTGGACCAAAGAGATTAAGACAATTTTTAGATTACAAACACTTTCTGGGAAAGGATTCAAACCAATTCAAAAAAGCAGCACGGGGGAGAACGAGGCAGGATTCAAGGACGACTGGGTAACACTAAATTGCAGGGTTAGGTTAATTGGTATGGGCGGGAAGGCTTCCTATCAGGTTTAAGCAGTGAGCGTGTCTAAATAATGCTGAGAAAATTGAGTTAGAGAGCGTACACACAACACGTAGGAACCATGATGATTGTATTTCTGCTTAAACCAGAGATCTAGCTAACGGAAATCATTTTCCTATTTATTCACATGTGCAGGACAGACAGGTCACCTAGATTGAATCTGAAGGCAACCTCATGAGCCTGCGTTGGTTGTCTGCAACTCGAATACGACAGTGCTGGTTGCAGATCTTTTTAAAGCCACTTTTACTTACTTAGCTCCTCACTTAAACGTCAAATGAAATTTAAACAGCAAAAGTACATACACTCAATTGCATAAGGTTAAGGATGCAAACACACTCAGCTTTCCAAGACTTTGTATATAACGGGGATGCCGTCAAAATTGATTTTATAAATACTTGTTGAGGTTTTCATTGTTTTTCTTTGCAAAGGATACACATTTGCTAAGTCAGTGCTTTATACCTGAACGTTTACCTTAAAAACTGGGTGATCTTACTTGGAAAAGAGAACACTGAGAAGTTTTCATGGGGTCATTGTGATGCTATTTTAAAAAGGAGATGGTACGGCCGGGCATTTCCCGGGAATCAGTTAGCTCTGTGAAGCTCGCAGCAGTCTTCTTTCGCTCCTCCTGAGCGTCTGGCACCACTATGAGTAGTCAATACTATCTTTTAAGCCTGACAGTACACCAGTCAGAGCTATTTAGTGTTTGGTTTCCTTATCGCAAGGAACTGAAACCATATCTAGCTATCTTGAGAAAAAGAGGCATTTTGTAGAAAGGTTTTTGGAGTTCACAGAATGGAATAAAGCTGGAGAACCAGACTTTTTAGGTGTGAGGGGTGCAGGAGGGGTAGAGAGGAAGCTGGGTAGCAAGCATATGCCACATATCGGGAGGCAGGGGCTCTGTCTCTTTAACGCACAATCAAGTGAATGCCAGTAGGTTAGGGAGCTCATGTGGTGACTTAGTTCATGTACCCACCTCTGGCTGCCAGTGAGGTGGGTGAGTGGAATAAGGATTAAGGATTCGATAGTGCTTTCTTGTCTAGCCTTCTGTAGGGGGGCAGGATGTAAAGTATCTCACCAGGTACGTTTGCAGTGGAGGATCTTCCTCACGAAGGAAGGGCATTGAATGTCGAACACACACACACACATACACACACACATCATGATACCGTACACTGTAGTTAGTGCTCAGAAAGTATTTATTTGTTGCAATTAAGATTGGTAAGGGTAAATGACTTTAATTTAGGAAAACAGTCATCTGGAATGACTTGATAATAAAGGTTTGTTGTTATCAGATTTTGCGGGGAGCTCTAGCATCTTTTTCTCATGAATTTTAAATTGACACAAAATAAGTAGTGTTTCTGGTAAAAGCTTCTGTTGAAAAGGCTGGGGGAAAATCTTAATTCACAAAGGTGTTATGTTTTAAAGAATTTGTTAGTATTAACATGATCTTTAAAATTATCTAATAATAAACCAGGTATAGATCAAGAAAATCACATCAGTTAGCTATAACATCCATATTCAGAATCACACTTTGTTTTAAGGTAGGATAGAGGATAAAAGTGTATTCTGGGTCACTTTACTATCTAGCCAATATCTGAAATGAAATAGAAGCAGTATTAATGAACCATAAGCACTGGTGTGTGACTTTTATGTTCTTTTTCTTTGTTATTTAGTTTTCATTGAAATTCATTTATAAGACATGTCTATCTCCAGTTTTATTCTTTGTTCAAAATTCTGGAGACACTGCCAGTCACAGTTAGATATTTAGGCTCTCTATAGCAAAAGACGGGAGAGTGGAAAACTGAATAATAAAAATATGCATGATGCAGCCAGTGAGTGATTTAGGCTAGTGCAATGTTTACACCGACTTGTTATTACTGTTTCTGTTGTTGTGTGAAACTACTTTCAAGGCTTCATAAGAACATATAGAGTTTAATTTTAGTTTTCTAAATGAAAATTTCCATTTTTCATTAAAGGAAAAATATGCAAGGTTTCTCATCTGAATTACTGTGACTATGAATTTATTTCACGGGAATGCAATTGAAAATCATTACACTAATTTCCTATGTAAATGTGTTGAAAACTGGCAATTTTTGTTTTGCCTATAACTCATTGAACACTTAGTCATGTAAACAGAAAAAACTGACTTGCCATCAAAACAAACACAAGTAGGAATTGAATTGGCGATTTCCAAATACACCGTTAACATTTTTTCTCACGGAGTTCCTGGACGAGTGGCGGAACCACAGAGGGACGAGGCAGAAATCCACCGTCTCAGAGCCTGGGCCGTGGGTCCCACTGTGCCAGGTCCACTGCACCGTGTCATCAGCCTCTTCAGAATCCCCATCGGCACATCTGATGGTGTCCGTTCTGCTCAGTATTCTTAGGTGAAAACGACCAGAGCGCGCTTGGGCCCAGTGGGCAGAAAAAGAGTTTATCGTGAGGCTGTTAGGAATTCATAGACTTGTTGAGTGCTGCAAAACAGGAGTCAACGTTGTGCAGCCAGAAACCACATCAAGCTAAATCACAGAGCTGGCTTTTTAATAAAACTGGAAATTTTGCAGGGATCTACTTTTTTCAGACACTGTTCCTCTTGCTGTGAAGAGAGAGACCCTCACCACCTTGTTGCTCTAGTTGCCAGCTCTGGTGCACGTATCAGGCTGACTTCAGGCCTCATGCCTGTGTCATAGCATTGAACTAGGGAAGTGAGCAGTATCGGGCATTTTCTGGCTTGTAGAGTGGGAGAGACTAATTCAGAAGTGAGGAACTCCCCAAACATGGAAAAGAAGTTTAGCATTCTGAAAACCGAAATACAGAATTTATCACCAGCAGGAAATTCACAGGAAGACACAGAGTAGACTGTAACTACAGATAAAAATACCTTAAAGCAGGCTTCAAATAACCTGAAGATGTTTCTCTCTCATCGGCCTTCCTTGTTACTTAAAGCGAACATGTTAAAGGTATATATTAAACCCAGATTTGGAAGACGGATCCTGTTAAGCTCTTATCACCATTAATCTTAAGCAAAATTTAACTTCTTTCTCCTAGGTGGCAGAATGGAATGTAGGAAAATTACAGTTCGAAGGACGGAGGATCATGGTAATCAAAATCCTAAAGATTGCTCATCCCCCCATATTAACATCTCCTGATTTTGCAGTCAAATATTTATCTAAGTTGAACACTGTTGTCATGAAAATGTGTTGGATTTTATTAAATACTTTTTCTGTATTTATTCAGGTAATCATATGATTTTCATCCTTCATTCTGTCCATTGATTTATTGATTTGTGTGTTTGAAACCATCTTTGCATCCCCGGGAGAAATCCCACTCAATCACGGTGTATCTCCTACGGAATTTGGCTTCCCAGTGCTTCGTTGAGGGTGTTTGCATTTGGCTCGCTGGGGAGAGTAAACTGTGTCTTTCTTTTCCTGTACTGCCTTCGTCTGGCTTTTGTTTCAGGGTTGTGCTGGCCTTGTAAGATTATTTTATCAGTGTTCTATCCATTTTTTGGCGAGTTTAAGAAGGATTGGCATTAATTTTCTTTAAGTGCTTTATGGAATTCAGTAGAACTCAGTAGTGAAATCATACAGTCCTTGGCCTTTGTTGTTGTTGTTGGAACATTTTGATTCATTCAGTATCCTTACTGGTTACTGATCTGTTCTGATTTTCTATTTCTTCACGATTAAGCGTTGGTAGGCTGTGTGCTTCCAGGAATTTATCCATTTCTTCTATGTTATCCTATTTGTTAGTGTATAATTGCTTATAGTTAGTACATTTAGATCCTTTGTATTTCTGTGGCATCAGCTGTGAGGTTTCCTCTTTCATTTCTAATTTCACATGTGTCTCCTCTCTTTTTCCTTATTTAGTTTAGCTGAAGTTTTTTTCAGTTTTGTTTAATTTATAAAAACACAACTCTTCCTTTTGTCAATCTTTTGTATTTATAGAAGGAATGTATTTCAACATAATGAAGGCCATATATGACATGGCCACAGCTAGCATTGTACTCAACAGAGAAAAATGGAAAGTTTTTTTGCTAAGAGAGGAATGAGACAAGGATGCCCACTCTTGCTAGGTGTATCCAGTGTAGTACTGGAAGTCCTAGACAGAACAATTAGACAAGAAAGTGAGATAAAAGGCATTCATTATTGGAAAGGAAGAAGAAATATTGCCTTTGTTGACAGATGACATAGTACTATATATAGAAAACCTTGGATTCCACCCAAAAATTTAGAGCAGACAAACAAATTTAGTAAAGCTACTAAATGCAAGATCAACATAGTAAAATTAATTGCAATTCTGTATA
Source organism: Phyllostomus discolor (assembly GCF_004126475.2). Lineage (NCBI taxonomy): Eukaryota > Metazoa > Chordata > Mammalia > Chiroptera > Phyllostomidae > Phyllostomus > Phyllostomus discolor. Next base: position 29,392,547 of record NC_040915.2, on the reverse strand, counting down.
TTAGCAAGGAACTCTCAGAAAGAGGAAATTGAGAAAAATTCCATTCACAATACCATCAAAATAATAAAATACTTAGGAGTAAACAAAGTATTAACCAAAGGGATAAGAAACTTGTACACTGAAAAGTACCAAAAAATTGATGAAAGAAATTAAAGAAGACGCAAATAAATGGAAAGACATCCTATGATTATGGATCGGAATGCATGTATATATTCCTTACCTGAAGATATGTTTATTGATCAGAGAGAGAGAGAAACATTGATGTGAGGAGAGGAACCTGGTCAGTTGCCTCCCACAGAAGTGAAGTTGAAGGGTATGTCAGAGAGAAATCAGAAGACTAAATCATGAATACTAAATGTGTGGTTGGCGTTGAAGGTGGAGGAAGAGAGCTACAAGCCAAGGAACATGGATCTCAACTATGGTGAGTTGAGAATGATCCCTAGCCAACAGCTAGCATGGAAATAGAAAGCTCAGCCTGAAAATCACGAAGAGCTAAATTCGGCCAACACCCGGAAAAAGCTTGAAAGCAGGTTTCTCAGCAGAGCATCCCAAAATTATCGTGGTCCTGCTCACACATGGATCCAGCCTGGTGAAGCCTGGAGCAGAAAACCACCTGAACCAGGGAATGCCCGGACTTCTGACTGGAGCAGTAATACAGTGAATTTGTGTAGCTTTATGCCACTGAGCGTTTGTTTGGTATCAATAGAAAGCTAACACAAGGGGATAAGAGACTGGAATATGGAGTAAAAGCTGGTCTTCTGGTACAAAAATGGGCCATATGAATTTAGACAACACCCTAGCACCAAGTGTCGTGGGCACAGAGAGGAAGTGGGAGATGGGAAACAGCATTTGAGGAGAACCGGGAAAGGATTGTGAAAATCAATTTGAAGTCTACTGAAGACACATTTGATATTCATTTGATTGGCCATGCCATTCTTAACTGGTTTCCACTCTGTATAGGCCTCTCTCGGTAAAATAGTATTTATTCTACCATCATTTGCAGATGAGAAGATCCTTATTTGTACATCTTCAAGAAGGACCAATCAAATTGAAGGGCAGTTTGGCGCTGCTGCTGAGTGGCATCATTGGTGAAATGTGCTGCCCTGATCCACACGCCTGAAATATACCCAGAACATTTCAAAGCATTTTCTCCTCAATGAGTATATGGGCATAAATTAAGCCAAGATTACATATTCAGTATTTATAGAAAGAAATCCCTCATTTCCCAAATACCGAATTATTCTTTTAACAATGCCAGCATTTGTTTTTATTTGTTTATATTTCTATGATTACAAACATTTGGGAAGGGCTTGGTTTAAAAACAGCAACAAAATACTAACAGATGGGTTGTTATTTCCAAATAGACTTTATTTTTAATTTCCTAATTTTTAATTTCCTATAATAAGAAGATATAGACTTCTGGGCCAATGACTATAACACTGTTAAGCATTTATTGTACATATTAATATGTAGCCAAATTGGTAATTTGGGAATGTTGGGGGAAGGTTACACTAGGGTGCCTGTTACTTTGTGGTGCTGACAGCAGCTAAACGAGTTAGGACTAGGGAGAGAGGGTCAAGATGAACCAGCTTTGTCCTCATACATTCCCTGACCCAGAAGTAGGTTATTTGCTTGTATCTAAATCGCGACGTATAGCTCGATACGTATAGCTCTTGTATAGTGGCCGCATGCTAACCTCTCGGTCCCTGGGCTAGTTTCAGGCCCCGTACCCACATTGTCTAAGCACGGTGTGTGGTGGTGCATCAGAAGAAAATCAAGGTACCCAGGTGCTGTGTAGCGGAAGGGAAAAATGAATGCTGGGCACGTTCAAACAATGGTGTTACTACTTTAAGTTTCTTTTATAAAGTGATGGATTACTTACAGGAAAATGAGAGAAAATGTAATTTTACAAGGTGTACTTTCTTGAAAGACATTAAGTTGATATGACTTCCTTGATATTATTCAGTTACTTGTTTTTGATAAGTGACAATATCAAATATTTGTTGAGTAACAATGTTGATCATAGCATTTTCCTTTAAAAGTTGTAAATGAAGAATAAGTGTTAGCAAACTGTCATATCTTCACTTAATCCTATACTTAATTTTCAGAAGATACATATTCCTTACCAAAATGTATATTCAGTAAAGCTCTGGAAGATTTGATTTGATTTGTTTTTAATTTCAATTTTTTACTTTCACTCTACTGAGAAGAGATTTCAGACAGGACATGTCTACAAGTGTGGATATTCTGCGTTCACAGACTGAAACCGTTACGCAGACAGAGCTGTGGGTGAAAAGTACTTGCCTGCCATTCCGTCTGGGTGCTGGGGTGCAGGGAGGGGCAATTGAGCAGGGCCCGTCGAGGGCTTCCGTTAAGCATTTGGGTCTAAAAATCAAACAGAACTGTTGTGAGCTGCAGCTTCATCACCTACCGGCCATGGGACTTTGAACAATTTACCTCATTTTTCTTCCATTTTGCCTTCTTTGAAAGGGAGATCCAATGGCCTTCAAAAGTTTGCCAGGATTGTACGAGATTAAGCAGTTGAAACATTTACTGTAGCTCCTGGTGTGATTTGGCGTTCACTTTAGTCATTCTTTATTTTCTTATTGGAACCGACCATATAATGGCTTCTAAATTGTAGTGATTCAGGATATAAGCTTCCCCAGCTGGCTGTTTGAAACGCGCTCTCTTTTCTTAATTTGCTCTGTCGGAGGACTACCTTCTCATTAGCGGAGACATTTGGAAGTACACCACGCAGCCCTAATACAAGCGAGCCAGGCGTTCATCAGCTTCCGTGTGCACACGGCCATAATTAACAAGTAAAATGAACACAGGCCATTTAAAATTCATCAACGTATGGGAGAAAGATTACATTTGATCATAAGTAAAATTCTCTGCGTGTTTACTCACTTAGCAGAAGGCATTTGGACAGAAGTGCTTCATTCATCGGTGTGTTGGGGGAAGGCAAATGGAACGGCCTGGAGCCCCCCCCCCCCCCCCCTCCCGCTGCTGTCAGCTGTCATCATGGGCCGGTGTTCACGTTCATGGGAGTATCTGAGTGCTTGGGGGCACGGCCTGCGAGCCAGACATGAACTGCTTTTGCACATTTTATTATTTGTGTTTTTTTTGGTCTGGTATGAATATTGGAATATCGGATTTTTCTCTATCGCTCGTTCTGTTTTGATCGTGATTGTGGTAGATGGTGTCTTTAGGACATGCTGAAGAGGTAACCGTGAAGGCACGAACATTCCTGTCTCTGTCCGAGTGGGCACGGGGAATCAGTGTTTGCAGTCAAGGCCCCACATCAGACAACATTAATTCTATCACCAGGCTTCAAAGGATTGGCATTGTGAAGCTGACCCTGTAATGATTTGAAAAAGGAAAGGCAAAAAAATAAAAAATAAAAAAACGCTGTTCCCATTCAGTGGGCATAGTGGGGAGAGGGATTTGGTAGTTAGAGCAGAGTTTGTGTTTGTGCCTCACGGAGGTGATGGCTTAAATGGCCCACAGAGCCTTTTGTGGCCAGGGCTCTGCTGAGCTCAGCGTGCCGTTCCTCTGGATCTGGGATTTCAGCTGGTTGGGGAGGAAATGAGGGTAGAGGTGAGGAGGGTCAACAGACTCAGAGTCTCAATGCGGCTGAGGAACTGGTGATGTCAGGCTGCTTGCGGGGAATGAGATTTCAGAGGGCGAGTTAGAGAAGAGAAGATTTGGGGGTGGGTAGCTATTGGAATGGGAAAGGGTAGAGTACAGCTTCCTTTTCAACTCGAACTTCACATCGAAGTTCCTTGGGAAATTTATTTACTTGTTTATCTCTTTATCCATTCATTGTATGTGTTCCTTCTTTCTTGCCTCTGTGTGTGTGTGTGTGTGTGTGTGTGTGTGTGTGTGTGTGTGTGTGTTTTAAAGAATTCTGTAAGTTTTGCTGCTGTGAACATTAGGGTCCAGAGGTTCTTTTGGATTGGTGTTTCAGGATTCTTAAGGTACAATCCTAGCAGTGTGATTGCCAGGTCAAAATGTAATTCCATTTTTAGTTTTCTGAGGAAACTCCGTTCTGTTTTCCATAGTGGCTGCACCAGTCAGCATTCCCAACAGTACTCTAGGGTTCTTTTTTCTCCACATCCTCTCTAGCACTTGTTGTTTGTTGCTTTGTTTGTGATGGCCATTCTGACCTATGTGAAGTGGTATCTCATTGTGGTTTTAATTTGCATCTCTCTGATGGCTGGTGATGCTGAACATTCTTTCATATGTCTCTGGGCCCTCTGTATGTCCTCCTTGGAAGAGTGTCTGTTTGAGTCCTTTGTCCACTTTTTAATTGGGTTGTTTGTCTTCCTGGAGTGGACTCATGAGTTCTTTATATATTTTGGAGATTAAACCCTTGTCTGAGGTATTATTGGCAAATATATTCTCCCATACAGTTAGTTCTCTTTTCATTTTGCTGATGTTTTCTTTAGCTGTGCAGAAGCTTTTTATTTTGGTGAAGTCCCATTTGTTTATTCTTTCCTTTATGTCCCTTGCTCTAGTGAAAGACAAATACCATATAATCTCATCTATAAGTGGAACCTAATCAATAAAACAAGCAAGCAAGCAAAATATAAACAGAGACATTGAAATAAAGAACAAACTGATGGTAACCAGAGGGGAGGTTGGAGGGGGATTATGGGGGGAAAAGGGGGAAAAGCCGTCAAGGAAAAAGTATAAAGGACACATGGACAAAGCCAAAGGGGGTAGGATCGGGGGTGAGAGGCAGGGATGTGTAGGGTAGGGGAGAGTGGTGGGGGGGAATAGAGACAACTATACTTGAATAACAATAAAAAAATAAGTTATGTGAAATAAAAAAAAAGAATTCTGTTGCCTGGCCCCATCCCCTGAAATTATGACATTATTTGGTGTGAGCTGTGGCCCCAAAACACTTAAATTAGAAAGGTTCCCATATCAGATGTATCAGTGAATCTGCTCTCCCATTCAGTGGGTTGCGTTTTCATTCTGTTGATGGCTTCATCTGCTGTGCAAAGCATTTTAGTTTAATGTGGTTCCACTTGTTTATTTTTGGTTTTGTTTCCCTTGCCCGAGGAGATATATTAGTAAAAAATATTGCTACAGTGAATGTCCAAGATTTTACTGCCTATGTTTTCTTTAGGACTTTTATGGTTTCCAGTACAACATTCAAGTCTTTAATACATTTTTCGTTTATTTTTATGTACAGTGTAAAAAGGTGGCGTAGTTTCATTTTTTGTACATATTTGCCCAGATTTGCCAACATCATTTGAAAAGCTGTGGTACATCTACTCAATGGAATACTACTCGGCTACATAAAAGAAGGAAATCTTACCCTTGCATGGATGGACAGAGGAGCATTATGCTAAGTACAATAAGCCAGTTAGACAAAGACAAATACGATGTGATTTCATTTATATGTGGAATCTAAGGAACACAATGAGCTAACAAGGAAATTATAGGCACACTCAAAGATAGAGAGCAGGCTGACAGCTGTCGGGAGTTGGCTAGACTGGAGAATGGAGGGATGGAGGGAGAAAAAGGAAAAATCTCATGGATGTGGACAGCAGTGTGGTGTTCGCCGGGGCGGGGAGGTGGAGGCAGGGAGAGGGGCATAGATGGTGACGGAAGGACACTTGTCTTGAGGAGGTGAACACACAATACAGTGTACAGGTGATGTGTTTTGGAAGTGCGCACCTGAAACCTAGTTCATTCATGGAAAATCTGAATAATAACAAAAACGAATGTATGATTTATACAGTAAACACTATTAGACTTGATTGAAGTTTTATGACAATTACTAGGTATACTAAATATATTTTATTTCATTTTATTGAATTATTTTGGTGTCATTCATTAATATAATTATATATTGATAGGTCTCAGTTATGTAATTCTATAATACTAATTACATTTTAGTACATATATTTTTCTGCCATGAACATAAATATTGCCAAATACATTTTGCTGCCATGGGCATAAGGCAATCAGGGAGTTTCTGAGTTTGTGGGGTGCTCAGTAGCCTAAAAGGCTGCTAGTATTTATTTTTTAAAGCTTTACACATAATTGGATAATTAAGTCAATTCATAAAAACGGAAGAAAATTGTAAATACTATAATTTAGGAATACTTAAGAAATAATTCTCAACCCCCTATTTCACTATGAAAGACAGAAAGTCTTAAATCTTTTAGTCGTAGTTTAGTTAACTGCTTTACTGCAATTACTTAGAACAGGGGTCCCAAACGTCACTGGCCAGGCCGGTACCTTGGTTAAAGGTGGCCAGGCAGAGTCTTCATTTTTGTACAGAAAATTGTTTCCTTCCAGTTATACTGAAATAGGCCTTTCACTGTGTCATTGCTTTTTCCGTATTGACAAAGACATGGGCACAAATAGTGCCATCCCATTCCTTCTAATTCTAGGACAAGAGCAATGTAAGTGCAAGGATGACTAAAAATAAACACTCCACCTCAGCATTAGGAAGGCCACGGAGAGAGAGAGAGTTGGTGATGAGTTGAGTGCTGTCCTACCTTAAAGGCAGGGAGGTGCCTCGGCAGGTAGGGAGGAACTTCTCAACACCTGCCAGTGTGCCCTATGTGAAGTTGACAGTGTTTTAGCTTCCACTCCCCACAATGATAGAGCAGAAATTAAAATCTTCCTAAGTGGACCTAATCAACAAAACAAACAAGCAAGCAAAATAGAACCAGAGACATGGAAATAAAGAACAAACTGACAGTGACCAGAGGTGAGGGGGGAGGGGGATAACAGGGGAAAGGAGGGGAAAGTTAAGTTGAGGAATATGTATAAAGGACCCGTGGACATGGATGACGGGAGTGCGGGGAGAGGATTGGATGTGGGAGGTAAGGGTTAGGTGGGGAAGGGGAGATTAAAGGGGGAAAAACAAGGACAACGGTATTTGAACAACAATAAAAAAGAGAAAATCTTTATGTACTATTTCTTAAAAATGTAAGTGGTATGAGCACTTAATATAAGATTTACCCCTTTAAATTTTTAAAGGGCACAGTACCGTTCGTTAAGTTTACTACAGGCAGGAGGCTGCACAGCAGATCTCTAGACCTTGATCATCTCACAGGAGTCCAACTTTACAGCCATTGAGTAGCGACTCCCATGCCCTTCCCCCGCCACAGCCAACCACACTTCACTCTCAGTTCTCTGGGCTGGACTCTTTTAGAGGCCTCATATAAGTGAAATCATTTAGTTTTTGTCCTCTGTGACTGATTTATTTCATTTAGCGTAGTGCCCTCCAGGTTCATGCTTGTCAGTGTAGCTGGCAGAATGTGCTTCTTTTTTAAAGACTGAATAATACTCCCCTGAATGTACATACCAACATTTTCTTTATCCATTCATCTGTTGGTGAATATTTGGGTTATTTACTTACCTTGGCTATTATGAATAAGCTACAATAAACATAGCCTATGTATGTCTCTTAGAGATACTTATTTTAATTTTTTTGGATATATACTCAGAAGTGGGGTTACTACTTCTTGGGGTTACTAGATGATACAGTAATTCTATTTTTAATGCTTAATTGGTTCAGTAGGCCCCCACAGTCTTTGGCTGTTGGTAAAATTTACGTAGAGTTTCATTCAGGTAGAAAGTGAACTCATCATAGTCCAGTTTACCTTGGAGTGAAGAATGTAGATGCAGGAGGTTGAGGACATCATTCCCTCTGTGATACACACATTGTGTATTTCTGAATCAGAACTATTTAATATCCCCAATCAGACAAAAATAAGGGACACCTTATGTTAACATGTTTATCTTTCCCTGTACTTTTTTTAACCAGCTTAATTTAGAGGTTGTGTTATTTGAGGATAACTAGAAAACTGGTTTAGGCAACATGTAGTTATGATCCAAAAGCTCTAAGGTGGCCATTAAACATAATTAGTTAACTCACTTAAGGTAGCTTAATAATAAGCTTTTACAAAATTGCTATTTTTGTCTTCTATCCCTACACCCCATTCTACCCCTATTTATCTTTCCATTGTAGACATCTATGTTAACGTGTTAACTGAGTTTCTTTTTGTTTACATGTATTCTTATTACCTAGGTACCATTGCTTTATAGATGCATTTTTTAATTCATGTAAAAGTAATTGGGTTACATAAAAACTTCTGCATTGTAAATTACTATATAATCAACTATATTTGTCTACAAAGTGACAAATTACAGTTATTTAGGCAAAAAATTTCCACCCTACTGAGATGCAGTGAAGCTGAAACAATTTTATGTTTTGACAGGTTTCAATAGATTTATGGTCTTTAAAAAATTTTTAATTCCTTTCTTAATGCTTTTTTCTTCATAGCATCGTATTTGAATAGGCCCTACATTTTTTAAAAATTAACTATTTTGCAGTTTCTTTACATTGATTTTAAGGTGAACATGTCTAGACTGCTAAATGAGTTAAATATGTATATTGAGAGTAAAAAAATAACACATTAGTAATTTTTTTCCTTTAAAGTCACATGAAATAGGCTACTCAAATATTTGAAGCTATATACTAAAATGACAGGTAACAAGTGTAAAAACAGTGAAATTTAAATTTAATTTTTTCCCTGCCCTTAGTTATTAAGCTTATTTCATTCATTCATTTCATAAGTGATAATAGACATAGACATAAAAATAGAGGTATTATCAGACCACACTGCATAATGGATAATTATTACTCTAGAGATATAATAAAAGATTTCCCTGGTGTCATTATATGAACATTTTATCTCAGCGACAACTTGTTTTCTGTCTTCAGCACTCCATTTCTTGACTGTCATTTTTGCTGCATTACTTCTTCTCTGGTTCTAAAGTACTCTGTCAATCTTACTTCCCAAAGTAGGACATGATCTTCTAGCTATAGGAAGGAATATAGTAAAACTGGGAAATGAACCTCATTTGGGAATATACAAAGCAATATTGAACTATAAAATTGTAGAATAAGATCACTTCTGAATAGAGATATAAATATTCCAGATACATTCTTTTCAAAGTGTATTAGGAAATGTGAGGTATCATTCTGTGTGACTTAATTGACTTTATCTCAGGCAGGTAAGGTTGGCTTAACATCTGTCCAGTGAATTACATCAATTAAAAAAACCCAAAATTATCTTGTTTGTTATTCTAGAAGGATTTTTAAGGTTAATAAGTAGTTTCTGTATTAAATCAAATGAAAACATCAATATAACAATAAAACAGTAGAGATATCTCTCCTAACATACTTATATAAAGATTTCTTACCATTAACATGTTATGTAACTTTGTTTTGTAAATGCCAGCCCGTGCAATGAGGTAAGATAATTAAATAATAAATAAACATGTTGTGAGTTAAAACATTGTTAATTGTCATGATATAATTAGCTTCAGTGTGACTATATCCTTTCTCACATGTATTTCGGAGATGATGCCAAGTGAGAAAGAGGCAGTGAAGAAATGCAACCATGTGATTTTAACCACTGTTTTGGCCTAGTCTAGTGGAAACCATGATTGGATTCTACCCCAAGTGCTCACCTTAAGTTTCTTTTATTTTCACATAGTCTCCATCATAGTGAAGAACCAATTGTCCTTAGATTCTTCCCCAAACTTTTCCTCAAGGGGGATCTGAGATGTGGCTCTGTTTCTATTTACTGCCTATATGGCCCCATGGGGGTGGTGAATGGGCTATTGCAAGGAATGGGAATGTGCATATGCATCTCAGTCTTAACTTAAAATTTAACCCCACGGTCAAACTCTCTTTGTGTCTTTAGCTTCCCTCATTCTTGTGTTTCAAGTAACATGTGCTGCTCTGATCTTCTCAAGACTTCTTCCTCCTGTTTTGTTTTTCCTCAAGATCTTGGCAGCTTGCATCATCCCGCAGAGTTTTCAAGTTTTACATTCTCTTTCTTCTGCCTATTTTGAGAGCTTTCCATTCTGTTAGATTAATATTGCCCAGTCAACAACAAAAACCTAAATACACTCTGTTATTCACTTCCTTCAAGCCCAGAGAATTCACGTTACATTTTCTGTTCTTCTCGCTTCATACATTTCCCTTTTAATTTCATAGTTTGAACAAAATGAATAAAGTTATGACTTGACCAGAGCACTTAGTACAATTCCAGACAATGTGAAATGGAAATCTCACTTATTTTTCTAAAGTTGTAGGAGAAAAAAAATGAATCCCTCTTAAAGGCTTTCCTGCCACACACTATCCTTTCTTAGTTGGCATTGTGAATGTATTATAAGATATATTATTGCTTCTTTGTCTAAAAGGGTTGCTGAGATAAGTTTAAATAGACTTTCTGTGCCTGTCTTTAGGGGATAGGAGTGAGGGAAAGGGGTAAAGGGGCCCAAATGTACAAACTTCCAATTATGTGGTAAATAAGTTCCTGCAGTATAATGTACATCATGGTGGTCATAGTTAATATCATATTGTCTATTTGAAAGTTATTAGAAGAGTATATTTTAAAAGTTCTTACCATACACCTGGGAAAAATTATAACTATGTGAGATGATGAGTGTTTTAACTAAACGAAGGTTGGTAATCATTTTGTAGTATACCAGTATGTATACATAAATAAAATCTGTATGTTGTGCACCTTAACCTTACAACAACATATGTCAATGTAGCTTAAAACTGCTAGCAAAGTGTTCCTAAAATAGGCTAATATTGGAAGCAATGGGCATGGTTAACAATTTTAAAACCTTTATGTAGAGATTGAATATTGATACGTTTTTCTTTGTATTAATAAAGTGAAAAGTGAAAGAGATAAACATGGGAAGAGTTGATGGATCAAGTTCCAGGAGAAAACTGTAAGAGGTCAAACTAGGAAGAAGAACACTTCTATTTCTAAGCAAGAAGAGATGGGGAAAGTAGTGGTTAAAGATGGGTGTATTAGGAGAAGAAAGGAATGACAGGAAGAGGAGCCTGTCGTTTCATCTAAAATGCAACATAAAAATCATAGTGGCTTTGATAAAGTGCAGACACACATCTACACATCCTACATTCTGAGTTTAGTCATAGATGGTAACAAAAGGTATCATTATATTCTAGACAGAGATGTTCCCGTTGTTCTTTGTTGGACTCTACGACTCCATGAATACTCTAAGATCTACTAGAAGGAAGAAACAAGAGAGAGAGGGAGAGAGAAAGAAGGGTTGAGATTTCAGAGGGTTTTCTCTTGAGAATTTTTACTTCTTGAATTTTTCCATCTGATATTTTTAGGACTGCAATTGAGTGTGGGTAACTGAAAATGCAAAAAGTGAAACCGTGGGTAAAGTGGGACTCTGTTTACCTCCTAAAGTGACTGGATAACCACTGTGTACTGTTCTTGGTTAATAGTTTCTAGGAAGATCCCCAGGAGCTGGTAGTTTATTCATGAGATGGGGGGGGGACTAATACGTAAAAATGGAACTCTCACAAAGGTTCAGACATGTTATCACTGATGGTTTTTTCAGATATTTGCGGGTCTGGACTAAAATTAAAGGGAGACTTAGATATCTAGAGCCCACCCAAGGAGGATTATTACCATTCTGTTACCAGCACTTAAAGGAGAGAGACCAAGGGAAGAGCTGAAAGGGTGATGGCTCTTTGGCACATTGTCCTGGCATTGACAAAGAGTACATTTTTCATCCAATTTAGAGACTGTTTCATCTAAAGGAGAAATGGCTCAGTTCCTCCAGTTTACAAATTGACTCCCTAAAATGAACTCCATTAAGGCCATGGTCATAAAGGCCAGAACGGTGATCAGCTCATAGATAATTCCTGTAAAATGATGGAGCATCCTCCTATTTCCATTGCTCAGATTAGGATCTCTTTGAATAAATGAACTTGGGCAAGCATTCAGGACCCAAAGCAGAAGTCTTAATTCAGCATCTTATTAGCTGGATCTGGCCTAATACCTCCGTGTGGCACACACACTATACTTCAAATATGTGAATCAGTTGTCAACATTTAGAAGTCGAGAAATTCACGGTTAGTCTAGATTTCTTTCTTCTTGTGAAAAAGAAAATGACAAAATATTGCAGCCCAAGATCCTGTCTCTACATGGCAGGCATCAACTGTAGTTTGGAAGTGGCTGTTACCCGTCTGCTCCTGCAGGCTTTGGAGACAGGACCTCTGACTTGGGGAGTGGCCCTCGCTGTGTTTGTCTTCCTGGGGCAGAAGTAATCGAATGTGACTGTCACCACTCTTCTGTTTCAGGAAATCTGCAGGGAGCTTCCCATGGGCAATTCTGTCCTTAGGCAGGAACAACCTTAATATGAAAATAGTTGTGACTTGAAGTGAGAGATTCGGGAAGAAGACAGCCTTTCAAAACCTGGATTTCAGCTTTTTTTTCTTCCTCTTTGCTCAATAACTTCTATAGCCTCCCTGTAGAGAATAATCACTTAAATAGCATCATTGTGATGATAGCTTGACATTTTAAATAATTGTATCTTAAGACAGATGAACAAGGGCTTGAAAGTAAGAGACTAGCTTGAAATCCAGTTGAAACGAGGTATTAATGTTCTGTGCTGGTGGCCCGAAGCTCTGAGACCATTGCTTCCCAGAGATACATGAAAACTAAAATAGCAACTAGAAACAAAGAACTGTGTAGTGGGGGAAAAAAGTGCCCATTATTTTTTTACGCCTTTGTTTGGTAGAATGTACAAAGAGCAATTTTATTGAGCACTGTGGCATTGGTTTCTTGCAAGAGTTGCCTCTCCTGAACACGAGTGTTAAGGTGGAACTAAAGCCGTGATGCCATTAATCTTAAACAGATGAGTGGGACAGCTGTCAACGTTTAATTAATCTGGCCTAACTGAGACCAAATATTAGGATATATGCAACTCAGGCTAAATCTACAGCCACAAATTATTTAGACAGGTTTAACCAGGTGAGTCAGCGTCATCAGAAACATGGTCAAATCATCTTTCTACTTGTTTACTAAACAGCATCAAATACTTTCAATGGAAATGGGGAAACAAAGTTGGGGATACATTATCATTAGCTATTGTGTGTTGAACAAAGTGCTAAACATTTTGAACATGTACCTCATTGAACAGTAACAAACACCCAAAGATATAGGTTCTCACAGTGTTTCCATTTGAAAGCTGAGAAACCAAAGTTTAGAGGAGCTTCATATATATTGTCTGTGGCCAGGTGGATAGTTAAGTCAGAAAGAGATAAATTTGAGACTGAAACCTTCTTGAATGCCATACCACTGCCTGTGTACAACGGAAGAGTGAGAATTGCTTAAGTATACTACTGTTGTCATTAGTGGATTCTTACATTGATGAATAAAGCAGGTTTGATTTTCCTACTCTATGGTAGTCCCTAAAGCATTTAAAGGCCAGGAAAATTACTCAAAGACCCATTGTTAGCTCTTCCTATGGGACTGTTTTCTTCTCTAATTCCACACTTCGCGTCTGCTTTCTGTTTTTCTAATGATTTGAAATTGTTGATGGGGCAAAATTTATCAATGTTGCTATTTTTCTAGGAAGATCTCAGTACTCAAATGGTTCTTAATTTTAAATAGTGTGCGTGATTTCTATAGTAGCAATAATAATGATGATGGTTATGTAGTTAGGTAAATGCCACATAATAATGATCGGGTGGTATTTACTTAACTACAGTGGAATTAATGGCCACCTTTTTTTTTAAGTCATTGCTAATAAAACATTGTTTCCAAGTGTGGGCATTAATCACCCACCACCATCATCCAGAATGTAAAAAACATGGTGAACTTAGCATGTTTGCTCAGCAAGCTTAAGTAACTTTGATTTCTCACTCTAGTTGTAGAAAATAACTTGCTCTGTAACACTGGCCTCAGCTCTTGTTGATAGTTCATTTTTACCCAAAGCCAATGGGAAGGTCGTTTCTATTCAATGAGAAACACCACACTTTTACCGACACTGAGCTCTTCAGTAGGCACTTTGCAAAGTGAGGCTCATTTGCATTCAACCACACACCACTCTGCAAGGTGTAATTTGCGTTTCTGATCGTGACTATAATTTTCCATTAACTTTGTTACAATGTGGAACATAAGTACTGATACTACTTTAATCTATTCATTTTAATATGTGACATAATTTTAAAAAATCAAATTTCTATCCAGGTCTTGTGTGCCGTTATTTTCACAGGCTTTCAGTTCTGTTGTTTACCAGCTACAGATTTAGAATAATTTATTCTCAGATCAGACAGACCTGTGTTTATATCTCAGTTCTGATACAAAACGCTTTACACGAGGTCAGCTATGTCAATACTCTGAACTTCGGATTTCTTATTTGTGAAAGGAGCGCACTAACCGTCCTTGTGGCGTAGGGATTTGGGGAGGATTACATGAAGCAATGCATGGAGAGCACTTTGCGGAGTGTCTGGCATATGGAAAATATGTTTGTTTTCTCTCTTTTTTTTTCAGTCATCATCGTGGTACTTTTCATTTTTCTCTTGTTTTCTTGATTATCCCCTCACTAGGAAAGCAGGCTAGATTCAATATTTTGTCAGGTCTGCTGCAGATAAGATTTGAAAACAGATTTCAGAACTGTCTTCCATTTTTTTCTGGCTTTTCCATCCATCTTAATATATATGACTTTTGTAAACAGTAAGACAGACATACAAGGCTTCTTGCAAACATTGATATAAATACACATGCAGTTATGTCTGGAAACGTGAAAATTATTGTTTAAGATTATAAGGTGTTCAATTATTTTAAATTATGAGGTCGTTAGAAGTTCAGACACTGGAACCACACTAAGTCGGAACATTGCGCTGCCACTGTGTAGCTGTCTGACTTTGGCTGGTGGTGTGACTTCTCCGTGTCTTGGTTTCATCATCTGCAGCATGGAGATAATCGTGTTACTTACTTTGCAGACTTGCTGAGAGGACTGAGTTAATTTATCCGACATGACTTAGAACAGAACTCTTGCACTGTAATGACTTAATGTTAGCCACTACATCACTGAGTGCAAGGATGCAAGCCAGTCCTTACATTGCCAATTTTTAAATGAATGCTGTAATATGATATGTATTCTGTATTTTATGATTACCCAAATATTTTATTTACTCCTAAGATCAGAGCCTAGAACATTGCAGACAGAGGCTTAGGATGTTTTGTTTGGGTTAATACAGACCTACTCAAATGGTCATAATTTGAGTCATACCCAATTAAAAACAAAGAAAAAAATATATGATGTGCTTCTTACATAGAGTCCTACTACTGATAGAACAAGCCATCTTTGGAGTTTTGTAAGGTTCATTGAAATGAATCTCTTCTTCCTCCTCCTGGTTTGCTGAGTAGGTCCAGGCACTGGGAATAATTTTTAAATGTATGACTGAGAAATGTTAAGCCACATCGTCATGATGATCAACTGAAGTGATCCATCACTCTGATGACAGGGGCAGGAGAGGTGCTCTGGGGGTGGATACCAGAAACAAAAATAAATAAGAAAACTGTAGTCTATGCTGAGATAATCAAATAACTCCAAGTGTCATCAAAATTGATTTGAGTTCGAACTTACCCCAAAAATGCAACATGTATTTTTAAAATAGTCACAGAAATAAATAACCCATTTACATACAGTGACCTTTCTGATGGAAATTATATTAAAATATGCTACAAAATTACGTAGTAGCTTAATTTTCACAAGAAGAATAGCATATATTCAGAAAGTTGGTGTCCCTTGCCTGTTATCCCACTATTCGCAAATATGCAGAATTATTCTTATGGCAATATTTATTGGGCACTAACCATGTGCCAAGTATTGTACTAAATCTCACCTGTTATGAGTCATTTAAACTCCTCAATAATGTTATCAGTTATTCATTTTTTAAATTCTCAGTTATCCTCCTGACAGCATTTTGCAACTATGACTCAAATTAATCTCTTGTCCAAGGTCACCCAGCTGATATGCTGCAGACCAGGACTGAACCCAGGTCTCTATTCTCAATGTCCACGTAACCGTGCCCAGGAATGGCGTGAACAATAGTGAGAGCTGGCCCAGAGCTGAAGGACTCTCTCATCTGCATCTATATTTGAGTACGTAACACTGAATGTTTATAAGAATTATATTCAAAACTATTTAATTATTTGACAAGGTATTTATCTACTAAGGAAAAAGTCTATTTCTTGGAATTGAGTGAGAAAAAGTGTTTTTGATAATACTTGAACATAAGGTATCATAGTATAGTTCTCAGACTATAGGATGCTCTCGATTCTGGCCATGTAAGATAACTTCAGTGGTTCATGGAATTGGCATTAGGTAACAATAAAGGTGGGAAAGTTACTCCTTTTCAGTGCCCGTTCTACCAAAATTATCCCAAGAGACAGCATTAGTCTGGTGAACGTTGCTCTGACTTCTTCGAGCACGAGGCAGTTTTTAATTTCTGAAGTTGTTGCCAAAATTCCTGGTCATCAGAATCAGGTAACCAACAGTATTGGATGGAATTAAGCAATATAATTGTGTTTAATTTGTTGTTAGTGTATTTTCTAGCAATAGAGTTTTTAAAAAATTCATTGAGGGATATAAAGTGAAATCCATTTATATAAGTAAAGTATTACTGGTCTAAGTTACTTTGGGTATAGCAATATCCTAATAGGAGTACAATACCATGTGAAATTTGAAGAACACTGAATTTCAAATAGATTTTGGAATCATACAGCTTTGAGTTAAATTCTACCAGTTGGTCAAACACTCACACCTACCCCCCATCACACTGCCCTATCATTGTGTTCTACTGAATAAACCTCGTAAAATCATTACTTTGTTAATATTTATACCTGAAAAATAGGGCATGAGAATACAAATCTTACAGGATTCTTTTTGTACTGAATGTTTATATACACATATAGTGCTTATTCTGTTGTAGATATCTTACAGTAGTCACTTAGGTGGAAATGTTAATATTATTTTCCAACTTTCCATTCTCTTTCTCATTTGCACATCTCATATTGGCTTTCTCTGTGTCAAAAATTAAATATCACATTAATTAAACTCAGCATTTGAAATAGCTCCACATCCTGGAGTTTACTGTTTTCCATCTCTGGGTAGAAGTCAGGATCTTTCTATTATGAGTATAATATTTATCACAAGAACAGTTATTGCAGTACAAATAGCTAGTCAAATGAAGTAGTTGAATTAATTTAAACAATTACTTGGTGGAATCATTTATTTTTTTTCTTACCACAAGTCTGTCTCATCGTGAGAGTCTTATATAACCCAAGTGATGACCACAGAGCTTTGTCATCAAGTACAATAAGGGTCAGGAAATTAAATTTATTTACAGTACTTCTTAGAACAGATTCTGTGTGATTCACTGTGAAGAAACTGAACGGCGATGGGCCATGATTTTACATTATTAATAACAGCAAGTGGGGAGGTAGCTCCTCTCATTTGCTTCTGGTGGGGTTATTTCCAGTGATGTGGAAGTAAATGTTTGCATTCTGTGGAGAATCTAAAACTGACGTGAACTTTCTCTGGTCACAGGGCTTTTGCACATGACATTTAAAGTAGTTCTCTCCCTATATTCCTATCCCATTACCTGTTTGACTCCTTAATAACCTTGGTATCACACTTTAATTATTTTGTTTATTTGCTTTTTGTTTGTCTTTCATCTCCAGATTATAAGCATCACAAGGCCAAGGACCATGTTATGTTGCTCCCAGTGTCTCTAGCTCCTGACCCAATAAACAGATGAACAAATGAATGGAAAACCACACCTAGATTATACTAGTGTAACAGTTGTACCTAGCCGGATGGTTCTTAAATGTTAGCTTGCATCAGAATCCCCTGAAGGGCTGGTTAAAATGCAGATTGCTGAACTGTCTGGTGCAAAGCTTCAGTTGAAAAGTATGTCCGGGGTGGAGCCTGAGAATTTGCACATTCGCCATACTACGTTCCCAGGTGTTGCAGATACTGCTGGTTCAGCTTGAGATCTGACTTATAATAAAAGATATAGTTTAATAATCCCAAAATATTATGTTGAAAGGCTGATGCTTTTTCTGAGGAAGTATTCAAGCCATCGAATTCCCCTACGTATTTGGCATTGATGTCTCCGTTTTTAGTGTTCACCTAACACTTGTAAGTATGGAGCTTATGCATGTGCAGTTATTGTCCATTTCTTTATGTTGATCATATATAATTACATATATATGATTATATATAATCATGCATCACAATTATAATCGCACATATGATTATATATACATTTGACTGTATATGGTCATACATACCCTTAAAGAAAAGAAAGGGAGGAGGAGCCGTCTCAGACCCTCTTGTGCACTGCAGTCACGCCAGGCCCCTTTAAAGTCGCATGTCATGCCCCTTGCTCGCTGCCTTCTGCTGGCATTTTGCAAGCGTCAGGGCTGGCCCTGGGAATGGTTCACTCTGTTTGACTCCCTGGCTTGGTTCCCTTCACAACAGCTCAAAGCTCAACAGAACTTCTCTTGTCTTTCTTGTTATCGTTTTTCCTTTTGGCATGCAGAGCCTTACCTTCTTTCTCAGAATGTGTTCTCTCTCTCTTTTTTTTTTTTTTTACTTTGCCATGGTGAAGCAACACCAGAAAATGGAGGAGAGTGAATAATTTCTGAACAAGCTTTCTAGCGCGTGGAAAAACATTGCAGTCATTCTTGTAAAGGGCATTAGGAATTTCAAGGACAATACGATACTACATTCTTCCTCTAATTACTCCCAGCAAATAGTAATGTGGGTAATCAGAATCAGAATTTTGGCCAAATGCAGAATATTGACATGAAATGGCATTTTCACTTAAATAATGATCACTATAAAGGCATTTCAGAGGAACACTAAGCTTTTATTCAATGCAAAAAAAGTTAATATCAGCAAGCAATTTTTAACATGTATATTTTAAGAGAGGTTGAATTAAAGTTTAATTTAAAGCTGTTAGAAACATTTCTCTGTGTAAATATAATTTAAGTAAATTCAATGAACTGCATTATGCTTATCACAAAAACACAGGCACAGTGAAGATAACATTAATTTTATTGGTAAATATAAATTACCACTGTTTTAAATTTTCATTGTATTTTTTTCTTGAAAGTCTTTCACTACATAGAGATCTGATGGAGTTCTGATGAAAATTATTGCTTAAATTATACATGAAAGTTCATATTGGAACTCTATCAAAATTTGAATAAGAAATATTTTATTAGCGCAGTTCTCTGATCCGTATTTTATTTTGTATGCTAAGTTCTAGCATTTATTCTTATGTCATTTTTGAAGCTGTTATATGCATAGCTCTGTAGGAAGTCATGCCTGTATAGATTTAGATACCTGATTTTTAGGATTTAAGATACGTGGTGTCACTTTGAGGAAATAAAAGAGACGTATCTTTGGCATTCAATACCTATTATCTTTTTGGAAAATTTCCATTGCTCTGGAGCAGCCAGTGATATAGAGGAGAATGAGAAGTAGAAGTCATAGGTCTGCCATAATATTACAGGTTTATTTGCACTAATTACAGCATAAATGCCACGTTGGTTTTCAGCAATTCATTTGCTGGACAGTTCTTCAAGCAGTTCAAGCAGCCAGTTTCAGCAGTGCTGAGACTCTAATTAAACTCTGGCTGATGTTCCAAAACCTCTCTTCAGAGCCTGGGGGAATAAGGATATTTATTTATAAGGCACCACTTGCACTAAGACTTCAGGCCTCCTTCCCACAATCAGTATTCCAGTCTGGCCTAGAGAGGAAAGTCAAGCATTCCATTTGATTTTACAGCAAGTGCAAGTGCTTTTGTACGAATGTGAATTTTATTGATTAAAATGCTCAGTGGAATACTACTCAGAAATAAAAAGGAGTGGAGTATTTTTGTATGTCAAACCATACATCTGTCTCAAAGGCATTATGCTGGATAAAGGACAGCAGTCTTAAAGAGTTATGTAATAAGCAATTTCATTTACAGTATTTCCTGGAGGGAAACAACACTGGTGATGGAGAATAGATCAGCAGTTGCTAGAGGCCGGGTGAAGGGAGTATATGACTGCAAAGAGAGGCAGCTGAGGGAGTTTTCTGTGGGACTGAACTGTTTTGAATCTTTACTTTTTTTTATTTGTTGCGGCAGAGAGAGAGGGTGGTGGAAGAGGAGCCAACTGGTGAATCTTGACTATGGTGATGCTTACACAAATATATACTTAAAAATGCAGAGAAAGAGAGACACAAAAGTACATTTTCTTGCAGGATAACTTCATTAAAAAATAATAAAATACCCACAACTTTAGAAGAACTAAGCCACAATTTTGCCTCTAGGCAAAATTTTTCTCCATAGGACAAAGGATATAATAATGCCCATGGATAAAAATCAAGCTCACTGCTTAAGGTCACATCTATTCCTATTAGAATAATACAACATGTATGTCTAATATAATAAGAATCTGTTTTAATGACCTATAGTACATATTAGCAATAAATCACAGTTGTACCTCTTGCAAGTATGACTATCCCTTTTCATCCTCTTTATGCCTGTTTCCTGTATTTTTTAAAGGACAGGTATTCCCCAGGTTGCATCTTATATTTTAATTTCTTTAGCTCAGCCTGCTCTACCAGGACAACCTCTTTCAGTCCAGGGACTTGACCTATGATCTCCTTGTTGAAGATGACTTCCAAATCTGTCCCTGCGCTCCTAATATCCTTTTATCCCTAATTATATTTCTATGCATAACATATTCTGTTGGATAGCCCAACAGTCCAAAACGTCACCATAGCCAAAGCATTTTAATTAGTAGTTCTTATAAACAGGTAAGATTCTTCTAAGACCACAGACTTCTTGGTCACTGAAGCTAGAAATATTATCTTATACAACCACCACCTTATATTTACTCTCACTCACAAAACTGGCCACTAAATCTAGTTGATTCTTTCAATTTTGCATTTTTCATCATAAAAAACCTGAATTATACCTTCCTCTCAGTGACCTGGAATATTACTAAGCATTCTGTGTGGTCTCTCTGACTCTCATCTGTTGTGTCTCTACTTGATTTTTATACTCTTATTAATATTACTTTATGAAATCTGACTAATTCCTTCTATTTTGACCAGAAATATTTTTCTCAGAGAAAAAATACCAATTTCATTTGAAAAAAATACCAGTTTCATTTGGTATTTTTACCTTCAACATTTGAACCTCCCCAATTTCCAACATCACCCAGCATGGCAAATACAGTCCTATCACTTGCTAACTACCAGCACACGCTCTCCTTGAACTGTAGCCACTTCTTATGTTTTGTTGTTCCATGAAACCATTCCATTTCCTGTGGACAACTTCCCTTTCTATGGCAGCACTCAGTATGTGTATGTCTCCTCTGCCTGTTAGAATCTTGTGAATCCTTCATGTCTCTTATACCATACCTTCCAGGAAGACTTCCTCAATCCAGAAATTTGGAATTCATCTTAGCCTTCTGTGAGCTTCCATAGAACAATTGACTTGTTTGATTTTTTTATGCACACAAAAATTCCTCTTCTAAGATGATAACTGTCTTAAGAGAAACAGTCATACTAATCGTACTTTCTTTCCTTAAAAGGGTCCTCAAAGAGCATGTATAAAGGACACATGGACAAAGCCATGGGGGTAGGATTGAGGGTGGGAGGTGGGGATGGGTGGGGTGGGGAGAGTGGTGAGGGGGAAATGGAGACAACTGTACTTGAACAACAATAAAAGTTACAAATGTAAAAAAAGCAATATATTAAATGGAAATAATGCCGATAAAAATGCTTTCTGGAATAATGTGCAGCACAAGTGCATATATAAAAAGTCTTCATTTTCTTGTATCTGGAACAATGCCTCTCACACATAACATCTACAATAGATGTTTGCTCTATGAATAAATGGATAAATGCATAGCGGACAGGTTAAGCAGGCTAGGGAGTGTTGGAAATGTTATTCTGTACATGACAGTTACGGGGAGATTATCATTAGCAGTAATGTGTTATCACAGATCCCATTCTTCATGATCAGGTAATGTCAACATTTATTTGTTGTGCACCTGCACATACCACCCAAGGCCAAATTGTATTTTCATCCTGTCATTCACCTGCTCAAAAGTCAGCGTCTGCCTGGATGTGTTAAAGATTGAATGTAAGGTTTTATTTGTTTGTGCTCATGACATTTTTACTAGCTTCTGCCCTTTACCCAATAAAATGACACACATGTGTGAATATATGAACACTTTGCTTTCCAGTATTGCCCATGGCCCTCCCTGCATCCCTCCTATCCTTGGTGTTTCCTTTTTTCTCTTCTTGGCTTTCCCTCATCTCTTTCTCTCTTCTTCCGTTTATACTACCTTTATCCTTCCCTCCCCATATCTTTTTTAAAAATAGCATTCTTTTCTTTCTTCTCTTTAACATTTCTTGTTGGTGACTATGTACTGCTTCTTGATCTTGGAATGCTACACACATCATGAGGTTGTTATAGCACTTAAAAAGCTCACAGGCTAGCATGAGCCAGGTCATTTTTTATTATTTTTGTTGTTGTTGTTGTACTGTTTATTTTCTTACTATTCTCAGTGAGAATCGTGCTCATTCACATTGGGATACAACCTGTCATTACCTTTACTTGGTTTATACCTGCTGTAGCAATAATGTCATCCTGTCCCTTCTTCACTTGTGCTTCCTCCAGAATGGAGAAGCCTTGTGTGACCAACCTCACAGCTGGGAACAGCAACAATGCATTAGCTGCTCTGCATCTCCTTGCTTCAGTTGTGTACCGTTCTTGCGAGGCCACGCTGCCCTCCATGGCTCTCCGTAGGTCCTTTCGTTTATGCTTGTATGTCACTCAAGTTTACTTTGTAGTTTTTCTAAAATTCCTCATTGCTTCTAGCATGGGTCTGCATGGGGGATTTGCTGAATCAATTGAGCATTTCAGATTATTTAAAAAAAAAAACAAGAAAGGAAAATATATTGAGATTATGTAAAAACAAAAAGTTTCCTTCAGAATTTTCGTGATTTTTCTAAAAGTAAAGTTGTACAGAGTGAAATCTGGAAGTACAGCATCAGAGGTCACAGTGTGGGCCTCTTGTATAGAATTCGGGTGACTTGTATTATTTTAGTGCGTTTCTATATTGCACAGTTATTTTTAAATTCATGTATATAATTTTATTAAAGTAAGTAAACTTAATTTAATAAATCTTATAATATGTCCTATCATGTGCTGAAGTATGTATGCCAAAGTAAAAAAAAATTACCTAAAGAATTTTGAATTTCCAAAGGAAACCACATATGTTTTGCTTTCTAGGAAATATTCTAGGTTATCAATAAATATATAGAAGACAGATACATATACACACATATATATGCATACATATTTATATATTGTTGCTTTGTAAAAGCTATTCTGTATTTCACCCTGTTCAAGGACATTATTATTCACCGTTTAACAATAGAGGGCAGTAGAATAATGGTTCATAGAATTTATTTTAGACAAAACTCTTCAAATCCCTCATTGGAACATCTAGAAAAATGATCAAAATAAGTCTAACATTTATTAAAGAAGAAAAGTTAGTGTCATGGTTTTTGCTCGTTATTTGCCAAAAAAGAAATGTTGACTCTGAGAGAAGAAAAGTCAGCTGGGAGGTGCTCAGAATCTGGCAATCTTCCTTCGACCTTGTGTTCACTCTTTGGGCTTTGAAGGTTCCATCAGAATATTAATAAGCAATGTTTGTGTTTTTCATTGATCTTATCGGATGGGGCATATCTATTCACAAATAAATTTAGAGAAAAAGAAAAACAATTTAATATAGCTACTAAGTACTTAGTGGTTTTTGACACAAATAACACCTGAAGTGATTGAATTAAAGCGTTTGTGTTCAAATGTGCTTATTCATAGAGGTTATGTAAAACGCAACGACCACAAATTAAGTGTCCTGAGGTTATGTGTCCTCACGTGTGAACTTGACAGAGTGCTGCAGGAAACTCTTAAAGAGACATCTACGAGTGCCATAGTGGAAACTGAGGCAAAAGAAAAGTTAGTATTGTGATTCTACCTTCACTTGGAATTTGATGTTTTATTCATCATGGATTTTTTTACATTAATTTGATTTAAAAATTCATTAAAATATTATTTATCTTGATTACTTTCTCTTTTTTTGGCATGGGCTTAAATTCTGTCCCTGGAGTGAGTACCTCACTCTCTTCACCCTAACCCAGCCCTGGTGGCTGCTCAAACCAAAATACTGTGGAGTCACAGCAATATGTGAACAACCAGGGTGCTGTAGAATGGTAGAAGGGAAATAGAAGGTGAGGCCAATACTCAGACTATCGTCAGTAGGGTGTCCTGCTGTGCTGCATTCTTGGTCTGATGCATAATGAAGTATGTCTGAATAACTCATGCTTCAAGCCTGTTTGGAATCCAGCTCTGTCTCCTTTAGGAGCAAGTATGAACTACTACCTTGGTCAGATATTTTTCTGTATCTTTATATATTATAGAATACACTGGTTTAATTTCTCATTTCAGAGAGAAAAATAGACTAGAAGAGATTATATTGGATCTACACATTCTCTTTGATTCATGTCTTCCTTCAGTCACCTTCTGTTCTCTTTAGAACCTGGATCACCATCTCAGACCCTGCCTATGACATTAGTGCCAACCATACTGGACCTGCTGGGAAAACTCTAACTGCTCTGACCTCAAGCAACCTGCTGCTGCGGTGTCACCTGCCTTTCTCATAAGTTTTATAAACAGAAGAGAGAGAGAAAGAGAGAGGGAGGGAGGGGGAGAGAGAAAGAGAGGGAGGGGGAGAGACAGAGAGAGAGAAGGAGGAGGAGGAATTAGTTTAGGAAGAAATTGTCTACTTTTATTGAAGAAGAATTGTCTACTTTTAAGAAGAAGGAGAAGAAGGAAAAGGAAAGGAAAGGAAGTAAATAGAAAGTAGTTATTGATTTAAAATAGACTTGGCCAGGAATGGCAATTGAGTGAATTTTAGCCATCCTGGTAGTTCATATTGCACACCTTAGAAAAATTAGTTGTCAGTGAACGGAGAGAAAGATAATTCCATGCCCATAGAAGGGCCCAGAATTCGGTACCCTTATATGGGCATGGAATTGCTATTCCCTGTTACTGGAGAAATCATGTTAAAAGCTCAGAAAAGTCCTACAGATATTCCCTGAAGTACTAACCCAACATTTTCCAAACATGTCTGACACTGAAACTTTTCCCTACAAATATAACTCTAACAAAAATACTTCACAGAGTTAGTACTCTCAGAAACACAATTCTGAAAATGTTGATCTTTTTTTTTCAGAATATTGAGACATCTATATTCAGGCTTTGGGGATGGTTTGTAATAACATTAGAAATAGTACTGATAGTAATAATAAGCATGGTAACTGACATTTGTAGAGTACTGAGGTTCTTTTATTTTTTTTCTGGGTTGACACCCTTTAGAGAACAGACAGCTCAGCCAACTTCCTCTCCCCTCCCCCCATATCATTCTCTTCCTTTGTATAAGTATTAACATTTTGTAACAAATTAACAGATAAGTTAGAAAATATTTTACTTACACATCAAAATACAAGTTTGCAAAGTATTTGTGATGGATGTCTGGTACAAAAATGGGCACTTCAAAGTTAACAGGAACTACCTTCTTCATGACCTAAATTTCTATTTCTCTGCACGACACTCTTAGTTCTGAACATTTGTGCGTGTCTTATCGTTCCCAGTAGACGGGTTGTTCCATGGAAGCAATGTGTTCCTATTTCAAATTTACGGCATCATTATTACTATATTTCCTGCAGCTCTTCTTAGGCCTGCAGAATAAACAAATACTTATGAGTAAACACATTTCTAGAGCCTTGTTCCCTAAAATTTTATGTATTATGCTATTGTTTGGATGATGATTTTCTTATTAAGTATCTGAGTTGTACTTTTTTCAAATGGAAACCTGTGATGGAAAAGGATGACTCAATAGATCTAAAGCTCAGTTTTACATTTAGGAAAAGGAATTAGTTTAGGAAGAAATTGTCTACTTTTATTTTACATATCACAGAAAGAGATGGGTTTATAACTTTGATAAATAAAACCTAAAGTTATACATTTTTTTTTTGCCATTTCAGAATCTTAGTGTGTATCACACATTACAGGTGACTAAGGAGACACTCACCTTCTGCCTCAGCCATAATTTTTTTTCTGAATGATCGGAGAATATGAGGCCGTAGTGTGATTGCCTGAACATGTCTGCCTGTCAAACATGCAGGGGTAGGTTGACATGTGACGGTTAAGTTGATGGAACTTTCTAGTTAGTGTGACCTTCCGGAAGTTTTATCTATAAATTCAGCCCCTGGCCCTACGAGGCTGGTCACAAAGACTCTTGCCAATGCAGTGACGTCATGCTTTTGGGACCCCATGTCTACAACTTTGGTGACACTGGAGGTTGGCCCTTTTTTCAGCTCATGATTGTCATCACCAAGTACCTATCACGTTCAGTGTAGTTCTCTCTTGAGTTGAAAAAGCATAAGCCTTGAGGAGGGTTGTATGAAACCTTATTTTTTCTGATAAATGATGTCATCTAGCTTGAGGTTAGCTTGACTATGTAAATAAACACACACCACACGCATACACACTGCATGTCGATATAGATATATGCGGTCTGTCTGAAAAAAGTCCAACCATTATTAATGTAGTGAGAACAGTTCACGTGACATCAGTGTAACCTGGCAGCCAAGGAGAGTGGACTGGGATGCTCATTCATGAACAATGATGACATCACTGTACTAGTCAGTGGGGGCGGTAGATGCTGCTGACTGAGCATGGGTACCTTGTGGCCATTGGATTTAGAATGATTGAATGACTACAGCAACAAATCTGCAACAGATTTTGCATTAAGCTTGAACATTCCTTCATGGAAACTATTCAAATGATTTAGAAGGCCACAGCTATGGGCAACTGCTGATTGGCACCTTTACCACAACAATGCACCCAGTCGTGCATCATGTCATGTGCAGTGTTTTTTTGGCTGAACATCAAATAACCCAGGTGATTCAGCACCCCTACAGCCCAGATTTGGCACCCTGTGACTTATGGTTTTTTCTAAGCTAAAATCATTTTTCAAAGGGAAGAGATTTCAGACCATCGATATGATTCAGCAAAATACAGCGGGGCAGCTGATGGGGATTGGGAGAACTGTGTGCGGTCCCAAGGCACCTACTTTCAAGGGGACTGAGGCATCATTGTCCTGTGTACAATGTTTCTTGTATCTTGTTATCTTCTTCAATGGATGTCTGTATTTTTCACATTAAATGGCTGGATGCTTTCTGTACAGGCCTTGTATAATTTAAAATGCTTCTAGAAGTCTGTAACTTGCTTTTTATCCTTTACTTGAAATATCTTTTCAAAATCTATTGAATTTATTTTAACTTGTTATTGTTTTATTTGAGAACTAATTCATTTTATTCCAGATTTTTTATCTATGCTTATTCTTGAGATTGCCAACATATAAACCAACTCATATTTCACTCATTGTATGTTACCCTACTTGGAATATTATTTCCTTGAAAATAATTTTTAGTTTTATTTCAAGAGGCAATTCAATTGTTTTAACTTATAGGGTATTAAATTTTGCTAGAAATGAGCAAGAAAATCATTAAAAGTATAAACTGACTCATAACTATATTGATCCAACTAACAACATTGACCTACTTGCAGTGTGTATTTAATGAAAATATCATTAGAGAGAACAAAATTAACTTCAGAGACCAACCAAAGCAGATGGCTATAATAAATACAGCCACCTATTAC
Organism: Phyllostomus discolor; assembly: GCF_004126475.2. NCBI lineage: Eukaryota > Metazoa > Chordata > Mammalia > Chiroptera > Phyllostomidae > Phyllostomus > Phyllostomus discolor. The sequence goes on along the minus strand of NC_040915.2, from coordinate 29,364,853 downwards.
TATTGTTTTATATATTTAAAGAATTTTATCAATGTTTTCTGGAAGATAATTTGTCTGACACATTTCATGTATAAATATTTCCCCGTGTACGTTTAATGTTTCCTTATCTTCAGGGTAAGAGTTTGTTTCTATGCTGTTAGAATTAATGTGTAGTGCAGTGGTTCTAAGTCATATTTTACCAATTGCATCAGTCCTGATAGGGAGTTTCACCTATGATCAGAGGCTGTTTCTGGCCATAACCAAACTGGTGACGAAGGCATATCTCCCTCTATGGTCTGCTGGGCCGAGTGGACATTGCTGGTCGTCCTTCATGTAAGCTTCATGGGGTGGTATGTTATATGACAAGTGCATTTGAGGTAATGGAACCACCATCCACTTGACTTGCTCAGAGCAAACCTGGGGTTTGCCTTTTATTACTCGCTTACTCTCATTGCTCAAACCCATAAGCCAATCATGTCTACATCCAAAACCTATCCCGGAGCTGTTCTCTTCAATTCCTCTGTTACCATTCTAGTCACGTCACCATTACCTGGTGGAAACACTGCAACATCCTGCTTTTCCCAGTTGATATTCCCGCTTCGTTTTGTTGCCTCCTTCAGTCCATTGTCCACAAAATTGCTTTCATGACCTATTAAAAATAGGAATCGGACTGGATCACTTTTCTGGTTAAAGTGCTTCAAATGGCTTCTGACTGTGATTAGAATAAAGTCCTAGCTCACTGCCGTATCTACAAGGCTCTGATGTCTTCCTTCAGTGTGTGCCTAAACTCATCCTCCACCATTGTCCTCTTCCCTCCTAGGCTTTTTTAAAATTACTATTTCTTAAGCACACCAGGCTTATTTCTGCTGCAGGGATTTCGCATTTACTCGTTTGTCTTCTTGGAGTTCTTTATACTATTCACTTATTTTCGAGTTGTCATCTCAGTGATCAGCCCCCTCGGAGGACTGTTCTGAGCAACCTACCTGAAGTAGCACCTTTTATTAGTCCCTTCTCTCCCATTGGCCTGTTTTGATTTCTCCATAGAATTTGTCACTATTTGAAATGGTGCATTTGCTTACATTTTATCTTGTCTTTCTTACCTTTAACTTACTCAAGCTCCAACAGACTCAAAGCCCCATGGAACAGTGGTCTTCTCCGCCTTGTGCATGACAGCAGTGCCTGGCATGTAGTATGTGCTCAGTTATAATTATTGACTGAATGAACCACAGTTGGAATAAAATTAAAGAAACCAGCATGAAAACCTGACTTAAGTCCATTTCTTAGCATTTGTTTGTCTGCTATTATGTTCTTATTCTTTCTCTGTTGAACACAAGTGGGAAACCAGCCAACTGAGGGAACCACAAAGCCCTGTGAAAATGCAGTTGGATGGGAAACAGGCAAGGAACTAACTCCCTTATTGCACACTTGTATTTCCTTCAACCCAGAACTTTAACATGAAAATCAAATAAGAGAGAATTTATTTGAAAGTAAAATCCCTATAGTCGAGATTAATAGTTAGTGTCACTTGTATGCCAAACAATTTTCCAGAAATGAGCAACCACCAAGAGGGAAGGATCAAGGGCCATGTAATTTCCATCAATAGCTGATACCATACTTAATTTTATTCTTGGCTCATATGCACCGGTCAATTTTAGAACAATGCATTAAATAGAAAATATTCCCTGCCCCTCAACAAATATGGGATAGAAATAAGTATTTTAAGAAGCCTAATAGGCTAAATTGTATCTTACGATTTCCATAATGTTAGAGTATAGTATGTCTTTGTTTCTGGACTATAATAAGATGTATTTATCAGCAAACTGAGATTTATTGGCATCATGTTCATGCAGGCAAATGGCTTAGAGTAAACTTTAGGCTACTAAATGACTGATCTGCTTATTATACAGGATTTACCTTAAATATTGTGGAGTTGTTTACAGAAATATTACCATGATACAATTAGGTAGGTGGTTATATCAGTGGTAATCAATATACCTTTCTATTTTTATTAAGTATTTTATTGTTCTATTACATTTGTCCAAATTTTTTCCCCATTGTCCTCCACCCAGCCCAACTCCCTCCCCCACAGTCAGTCCCCACCCTGTTGTCCGTGTCCACGGATCACTCATACACATTCCTTGACTACTCCCTTCCCATTCTTTCCACTCTCATCCCCTACGCCTCCCTTCTGGTCGCTGTCAGTCTGCTCCTTGTTTCCATGCCTCTGGTTCTCTTTTGCTCATTTGTCTTTTTTTTTATTAAGTTCCTTTTATAAGTGATACCATATAATGTTTGTCTTTCACTGCCTGGTTTATATCACTTAGCATAATATTCTCTAGTTCCATCCATGCTGTTGTGAAGGGTAGGAATTCCTTCTTTTTTTTTTTCAATTGTGTAGTATTCCATTGTGCAAATATACTACAGTTTTTAAATCCACTCATTTACTGATGGATACTTAGGCTGTTTCTAACTCTTGACTATTGTAAATAATGTTGCTATGAATATAGGGGTACATAGGTTCTTTTGAATTGGCGTTTCAGGATTCTTAGGGTAGAATCCCAGTAGTGGAATACCTCAGTCAAAAGGCAGTTCCATTTTTAGTTTTCTGAGGAAATTGTATACTGTTTTTCACAGTGGCTGCACCCGTCTGCATTGCCACCAACAGTGTGCTAGGGTTCCCTTTTCCCCACATCCTCACCAGAAGTGTTATTTGTTGGTTTTATTAATGATGCCCTTCTGACTGGTGTGAGATGGTATCTCATTGTGGTTTGCATCTCTCTAATGGCTAATGATGTTGAGCATCCTTTCATTTGTCTCTGGGCCCTCTGTGTGTCCTCCTTGGAGAAGTATCTGTTTAGGTTCTTTGCCCATTTTGTAATAGTATTGTTTGTCTTCCTGGGTTGAGCCATATGAGTTCTTTATATATTTTGAAGATCAAACTCTTGTCTGATGTACCATTGGAAAATATGCTCTCCCATATGGTCAGTTCCCTTTTCATTTTGATGATGGTTTCTTTAGCCATGCAGAAGCTTTTTAATTTGATGTAGTACCATTTGTTTATTTTTTCCTTTATTTCCCTTGTCTTAGAAGATATATTAGCAAAAATATTGCTGTGTGGGATATCTGAAACTTTACTGCCTATGTTTTTCTGTAGGACTTTTATGGTGTCATGATTTCTATTTAAATCTTTTATCCACCTAGAGTTTATTCTGGTGTATGGTGTAAGTTGGTGGTCTAGTTTCATGTTTTCACATGTACCTGTCTAGATTTCCCAACACCATTTATTGAAGAAGCTATTTTTACTCAATTCTATGATTCTCTCCCCTTTCTCAAATATTAATTAACCACAGAGACATCGGTTTATTTTGGGGATCTCTATTCTGTTCAATTGATATTTGTGTATGTTTTTGGTTACAAGATTGTTTTGGTTACAGTGGCCTTGTAGTATAGTTTGATATTAGTTATTGTGATTCCTCCAACTTTGTTCTTCTTTCTCAAGATTGATGAGGCTATTCAGGGGCATTTATGGTTTAATATAAATTTTTGAAATACTTGTTCTAAATCTGTGAAATATGCCATTGGTATTTTAATACATATTGCATTGAATCTATAGATTGCTTTGTGTAATATGCACATTTTAATGATGTTAAATCTTCCAATCCATGAACACATTATATGCTTCCATTTATTTGTGTATTCGTTAATTTCTTTTTTCAGTGTTCTGTAGTTTTCTAGGTATAGGTTTTTTACCTCCTTGGTTTAGTTACTCCTAGGTACTTTATTTTTCTTGTTGCTATGTTAAATGGGATTTTTTCCCTAGTTTATGTTTCTGATATTTCATTGTTGGTATACAAAAATGCCTTCAATTTCTGAATATTGACTTTTTATCCCACTGTTTTGCCAAATTGACTTACTAGGTTGAGTAGTTTTTTGGTGGAGCCTGTAGGATTTTCTATGTATACTATCATGTAATCTGCAAACAATGACAGTTTTACTTCCTCTTTTCTAATTTGGATGCCTTTTATTTCTTTTTCTTGTCTGATCACTGTGGCTAGAACTTCGAATACTATGTTGAATAAAAGTGGTGAAAGCAGACACTCTTGTCTTGTTCCTGATCTTTAGGGGTAAGCTTTTAGTTTTTGCCTGTTGAGTGTAGGTTTCTTGTATATCGACTTTATTATGTTGAGGTATGCTCCCTTTGCTCCCACTTTGCTGAGTGTTTTTATCATAAATTGATGCTAGACTTCATCAAATGCTTTTTCAGCATCAATTGATATGATCATGTGGTTTTTGTCTTTTATTTTTTTTTATGTGGTATATTACATTTACTGATTTCCAAATATTGTACCATCCTTGCACCCCTGGAATGAATTCTACCTGACCATGGTGTATGATCTTTTTAATGTATTGCTGGATCCAGATTGCCAGTATTTTGTTGAGGATTTTAGCATCTATGTTCATCAGAGATATTGGCCTATAGTTTTCTTTGTTGTGTCTTTACCAGGCTTTGCAATTAGGATAATACTGGCCTTGTAAAAACAGTTTGGGAGTCTTCCCTCTACTTGAATTTTTTGGGATAGTTTGAGAAGGATAAGAGTTAGTTCTTCTTTAAATATTTGGTAAAATTTGCCTGTAAAGCCATCCAGTCCAGGCTGTAGAATATAGGAGTAAGGTACAATATAGGAGTAATGTACCTTTTTCACCTTTGAGTAGCCACACGATGTTTCATTTGTACAATTGTTCCATATTCCTTGAATGGAGTGTAGTAAGTGGTCAAACTCGGAGGATATAATCCTTGTTCTCAAGGATTTTCTATCAGGCATGGTAGAAAATCACATGTAGCAGCATTTCTTCTACCATAATTCTGATTTATTTAACTCAAAGGTGGAGCTAGGTAAATCTTGCCAACTCTCCAGTAATGAGTGGACATACTTGGGGACAATCATGCAAACTGTGTTAATGACCAGGGTTCAAGCAAATAAAGGTTTAGCTGTTGTGCTGTGGACTGGGGAGAGGAAAGACAGGGGTGGTTATATGGCAAAGGGGATGTGACATAAGAGATGGCATGATCTGACTCAGCAGACTAGACTTTACAACAGAATGTTAGCTTCAAAAGCAAGTCGATTTTTGGATATGGTATGGTGACTGATACTGCTCTCATCAAGAAAAATCATAACATTTTTATGTTGGATTGGGAAAGACTGGTTAGTTAAAAATTAAATCATTTAGGGATATGTTGGTATCCAAAGCACTTCACTGTTGGTGATCCAGAGATAAAGCACATCTTTATTTAATGAGAGATTGTTGAATTGTTTTGGAGTATGGGAATTGAAGCATAAACTAGATACATTAGCCATGTCAAAAGCCAAAGATTATTTGTCAGTGGGCCTAACTGTCTTCATTCGTTTCCTGCTGTTGTTGGTGTTTGGCTGATCTGCAATAAACCACACAAAGAAGCATGAACAATTCAATTCAAAAACCAATGGGATAGGACTTCAAATCCTTGAAGAGAAATTTGGTAATAGTGACTAGGAAGGTAACAGCCACAGGCAATACTATCATACAAAGAATCATCAGAAAGAGAGAGAGAGGATGCTGAAAAAAAGCCTTTTAAATTGATGAAGAATCAACTAGGCTAATAGAAAAATAACATCCAGAAAACTCCTTGGTTTTATAACAAATTCATGATGGAAGGAGAAAACCTGACAAAAGTAGTAAATAAAACATAATATTCTCATTTCTTCCAATGTTAAGAAAGATTCAATATTTAACTCATTTCAGATGTTCTCCAAGAGTTTAATTATTTGTCTTCGAGAACAGTTTGAGAAATTTGGGAAAATATCTGAAAGTATTAAGAAAAAAAAATAAAAGCAGCCATGATATTTAAGAATAAATTTCTCCTACATAAATTTCTTGGTGCTTGAGATTCACCCGGATTTTTCCAAGTGGACCTAAGTTGAGAAATTATTGTGTCCAACTCTACTGTTTTTGAAGATACTGGCCTTTTCATCTGTATTGTTTCAGCCCATTAATGCATTTTAGAAAGTTAGTAAGCATTTCTTCTTCAGCAAAATGGATGAGAAATTTTCCTACTATAACTTTTGTATATCTGTATCTATTACACTTAGAAACTCAGGGGAATAACTTTAATCCTCTTCACTGAAAACTTGAAATGACCTCTTTGGATGTGTGTGTGTGTGTGTGTGAGTATACTTTCTAGGGTGGCAAAACCCAACCTCAGATGCACGTTGGCAGCACCTAGAGAGCTTTGATACAATGTCTGGGTCTCATCTCCTGAAAATTTTGACTTATTTTGTTTGCTTGCTTGCTTGGAGTCTAGACATAGGTATGCTTTAAAAATTTCCTCATGGATTTTCATATTCTGTTAAGGTTGAGAAAAACTGTTTTAGGACAAAACAACTTTCATTTGGCTTTGCAGTCCTTAAAAATTCCCCCATGTTGTTGAATTACATTTCTGTGTGGCTTACACTGTCAGGGACATGGTAGAGAGAAGTCCCTTTATGGGGCATGCCTATTTCAAACCCTTTCAGGATGGTATTTGCATCGAAGAATATGTAAAACCTCTAAACGTGGTCCAAATTTAGTCCCCAAGGGTTGATGTGAGAATAGAATTTTAATGTATTTGTTTCAATCATTAATACCATATCCTAACACGAAACATTATTGGAACAGAGGTTTCCTATAAAATAAACCTTCATTTGACCATGTTAAGCAATCATATATTAGAAAATGGTATTTCCATTTCACAATTAAGAAACTGAACAGAAGGCATATTTGACTGGTGGCTAAATAATTCATTTCTTTAGGGCCCACTATGATTCCCTAGAAATTATTCAAGATCTGCTTTGCTGGAAAGGAACCACCTTTATATTGATATAAACCAATAGGAGAGGCCGATCTTGAGAGTGAATGCAAAATGTTCATTAGAAAGGCAGATGGGCAACACAGGCGAGACAGAAATTAAATGTCACAAAGCAAAACTTTCTAAGTTTAGAGACAGATGCATTTACATTTAATATGGCTTCTGCTTCTGATTCTTAAATACTTCCCCTAATCACTCGCCTCTTAATAACTGATTGCACTTGACTTCTCAGGAACCTTGGCTGATTAGCAAACAGACTTCATCAGGAGGAAAATGTGTACCTGTTTCAGAGGAGAGGGGTTGCAGGAGCCTCCAAGAAAAAGAAAATATTGTTGCCATGCTAATTTTCATGACAAGAGCGAATGAAAATCAGTACAGACACGAAATGATTAGATTGCCCTTAGGATTTAGTCAACTCCCTCCTGCCATGTTCTGCTGGGATTTCAAAGGTATCTCAGTGACCTTTTCAATCCATTCCATTGGGATTCTGGCCATCAGTGGAAAAATACTGAAAACGTAGCTCGCAACTGAGGCAGCAGGAATTCTAATTCCAGTAAAAGTAGATAAAGTTCAAGAAGCTCAGAAGAGAAGGAGAGCACTATTTCAGGATGAGGAAAATAAATCTCCCTGAATAATCTCAAATAATTTACCAAAGTTTAATAAGCCTTTTATTGTGTTTTAAATAAGCTCTGCTGTTTTATTACTCTTAATTATAAATATGCATTAACATTTATTTAAGAAATCACAGAGGGTGCTCTGGAATAGAGAAAAATTTTGAAGATTAATAGACTGTGAGTTTCTTTATTGCAATAAAAAATGATTATTATTTTGCTAAGTGAAATAAGCTAGTCAGAGAAAGGCAAATATCATACAAGGAATCTAATGAACAAATACACTGATGAACACAATAGAAACAGAGGCACGATACATGGAACAGACTGACAGCTGTCAGGGGGAAGGGAGAAAGGGTTGGGGACTGGATGAAAGGAGGTGCAGGGAGGAGCCAAAGAACAGACACGCACAACCCATGGACACAGACATCACAGTGCGGGGATGGCCAGAGGGAAGGCGGGCAGGAAGTGGGCAAAGGGAGAAAAGATGGACATCTGTAACAGTGTCAACAAGAAAGATAGAGTTTAAAAAATATTGATTTATTCTTTAAGAATCCAAATATTGGTCATGGCATGTAGTCCAGAATGATACTTTCCAATCTTTTTTACCTCCTTTGTTTGGAAAATATTGAGAGGAGTTGTGTCAATGGGTTATGTTAGAGAACTCTCAGAGGGCACACGCACATATGGGAAAAGGTATCCCTACACACATGCCCACTCTTGCAAACGCGCACATGCACACGCACACACACACACCCACCACAATACCATAGGGAGTTTCCTGTCACCTTCAGTGTTCTAGAGACTTGGTTTTGTTGGTGGTATTGTCCCACCATGCTTTAGCAATAAAGTGACCCTCTTTTTTTCAATGGATGGAGGAATAATCTGACAAATAGGAGTGAGTGCACCAGGAATATTATTACAAAAGAAGGTAGCCAGCCTTAAATTTGACTTTATGGTCAACTCACAAACAACTAGTACTTTGAAATAGTCAACAGTCATACTGGAATGCAGGGCAGACCCCATAAAATTTATTTGGCTAAAGATATATTTTTCCCTTTCTTACAGAATGTCACAAATTGCTTCAGGAAAAATCCCACTAGCCATATGCATCTATATGGCTAGTCTTTTATTGTACTATAAACTTAGTTGCCTTTCCTATTTATATTAGTAGTGTCCTGAGTTTCAAAACCTAACTTGATTTAATTTTCAATCCTCAGTTTATATTAGGTATCACTTGATACATTGTAGGCATGCACGATATAGGTTTCCAATGGCAAATGTGGTTAGTCAGTCTTTGAAATTACCAGGGAAATAAATCATGAATGACTTAGTAGAGAATGAATTTATGGAAGGATACCAATAAATTACAGGCCACATATCCGACTATAATCAACCTTCTTTCCTGCATATCCTCATTATGTTAACCTTGGGGGGACCTACGCACAAGTACTGGAGATGGTTGTTCAGCCAGCCAGGAGATGGGCATATACCCGAAGTCCAGGTTTTCCTCCTGGGAAGCTGAATCTTGAGAAGTTCATGGAACGATGCCCTAAAATGATTATCCAATTGTTTCTGGCCCATAGATTCCCCAAGTTTCTCTGTGCCTACCACTGATGAACTTGTGTTTGTGTGTTTATAATTTATTACATAAGTGCACATTACCTAGCCAGAGAAACTTCTACCTGATTGTTACCAATGACTCTACTGTAGTTTAACTTCTCTCCAACTGTAGACACAGTACAGAAACATAAACCACGATGGAGGAAAATATCACTGATTTCAAATCTCAAAACAAAGATATTTACAAACAAATAAATGCATCGGTTACTCCTGCAAGATCATATGGAACAATTTCATTATAGCAGGTAACCTATTTGTGGGGGGAAAAAGTCTTTTTGTTTTACTAATCTGTGAATCTGGCTGACCTGATGTTGCTGCTTTGTCAACATTCATTGATGTTGAACTTCAATTTCTGGAAAATTACTATATGTGCTACTGAGTTGTACCCATGCTAATCAAAGCCAAGACTGTTTCTGAACAAGTGCATGATACATGATAAGCTTGGTGAGTCATCTAAAAAGAGGCAGCAGCTGACAGTGAAACTGCAGTCCGCTACAGTAAGGTCAGATCTCCACATTCAAGGCCAAGTGGAAGATGATTGTAATAATTTATAGGGTTTGCATAGAACTTATGTTTTAATTATGGGATTTGTGGTTTGTTTTCTCTGCCTTAATGTGCCATAAAGGATAAAAATAAGCCTTAAGTCATTATTTCCCTTCAAGTGTAAAGGTAGAGGGTTAGGTCTACTCATAAGCCAAAGAAACTTGCATTTCCCAAAATGGTAGAATTGGCTCCTACTTTTGGTTCTAATTTTCTTTTTAAGGACACATTTCTCCACCACTGTGGCTGAGTAACTTCATGTATACAGTGTCTCCAAGAACCCAGTGTCCTGAATTAGCCTGTAAAGAATGTTGGCTGGTTTTGCCGTGCCTTTTCCACTTGTGAAGTCTATAAAGTTTAATTTACATTCTCTTTGAAGAAGTGGCAATCGTAGTCATTATACAACTGAGTTCCACTTGTCCTAGGCCTTTCGGGTTTTCTTGCTGCTTCCTTGGCTGCCTGGGGCTACAGTATGCCAGGTTCATTTTGTTCTAGGAAGTTTCCGCGTCTCCTTTTCTCTCACTGTTCTTGGGAGCTCTTGTTCCTAGACGAGATGCTTTGTTTGTTTTGTTTGCCCTGAAGCCAAACATGATACATTGCATTACCTATCAAACCAATTATACAGTGCTTAAAGTCTACCAAAGAATATCTTTAAAATATAGATGAGAACTATAAGTAGGCCACGCTAAAAGCCCATTCTCTAAACATGAACCATTATTTAGTCAATTTGTTAAAACACAAACTCCATTATGTGGCTGATGTGATTATCTGGATTTCTTTCATCTGTCCAAGGAAAAGGTAACATGAAGTTAAATATGACAACGTTGCTTCTTAAAATTGTTCATTTTCAGTGAAGATAAGTTTATAAATTTATGAAACTGTCAGGTTATTTTCAGACTGCTGCAAGTCCATATCTGATTTATTTAAATCTGTCATAAAACATTTTTTGGATTGAATGTGGAAGATACTTTGGGTTTTAAGCCACGTTGTAGCAATGTCTTCAATATTCTTTTTGAGCACTGGTTAAACCAACAATGGGATTAATGAGCTATTCATAAATCAAATGTTCATTGTACACTGTATAATTTTTTTGTTGATGGGAATATGAGATAGTTGTATAAAGAACTAATTAATTATCTGCTGAATTTAATCCATCTGTACTTGAATGCTTTAATTCAGAATTGAAAAAATGTTTTTGCCTAGAGAGCAAAGTACACTTTCAAAATCAGCCAAATACTTGTATTACAGAGGATATCTGCCTGTTTATATTTTTGATAGCTAACTTCCCCAAATATATTTTTAAAGTTCTGTCAAAGGTTTCACTTCTGACTATCTTTTTTAGCTAAAAACTATTTCCACATACTTTTAAAGAATATATGGAGTACAGGTTTACTCGAGAAACACAAAAACACATGTATAAAATACAGAGGAATCAGTAAATTTTCTCAACTGCAACAAAATAAGTAGGTGAATATAGTAGTTAGGCAGATGAGATGAGATAGAAAGAGGAAATGTTTTTGTGTGGTACATTTATATGTTTTTATAGCAACTTACAAAGTTGTAAAAATCATACAGTTTGGAATTCTTGCCTCACTTATATTCCGATAAAACGAATACGTGTCTGTTTGTAAATTCTGAAAGTATGGTGAAGGGGCGACCTCTCTGTTTACCTAGCCTCTCTCTTTTTGAATGGGGCAGGTAAGACCATTCAATGGATGGCTGTTCTAGCACCAGATTTCAGAGTCTTTCAGGAAGTGTGAAGATGAAGTATACGAGGAAGGGATGCGCTGAGCTGGAACATTAAGTCGTATGAAGATTTAATATTGCTCATGGCAATGCCATGGTTTGTGTTTTTCAAACAACAAAAAAGATAAACTCGTTCCCACATATTTCTGTCTTGTGGTCTCTGTGCCTCATTATCAACAATTTTTTTCTCTTTTAGATCTTAAACCTCTTCTTCTGCCAGCTTCTTGCTAAAACAAGAATTTAAGCTTTATATGTATAAACTTAAACAAATATAAAGCTATATTTCTATTCATATTTAATTCTCCCAACCTAATACCTCCATCAAACCACTGGAATCTCTCATTCTTCCCTTCTAGGGTCCCGTTACTTGCAAGAATGTCTCCATTTGTTCACCTCTTATTCACCCAACATTCAGCCCATGATCATTTGTCCTCTACACTTACCACTCCATTGAAACTGATGTCAACAGAGATATGAAAAATTCTCTGGGTGTTGAACGTCATGACCACGTTTCAGGCCTTATTGTACTTGACCCCTCTACAATGTCACTTTTTTGAGAATAACTAGAATTCCCCCTTGAAACATGCTCTTCTCTTGTCTCCTATGTTGCTAGACTCCCTGTTCTATCTCCTCCTGTGGATTTTTCTTTCTGTTTCCTTGCCAGAGCCCTCTGACCGTGTCAGTGATAGTATGGCCCTTTGATTTGGACTAAGCCTGCTTCTTTTTTCTTTTTATTTATATCATTTTTAAATTGTTGTTTGAATACATTTGTCTCCATTTTCCCCTTCCCACCCACCCCCACCTCCCACCTTGCATCCTTTCCCCCTTTGGCTTTGTCCAGGAGTCCTTTATACATGTTCCTTGATGACCCTTTCCCTTCCTTCCCCTGTTATCTCCCTCCCCCTCCCTTCTGGTTACTGTCAATTTGTTCTTTATCTCAATGTCTCTGGTTAAATTTTGCTTGCTTATTTGTTTTCTCAGTCTCTGCACCTTCTAAGGAAACTCCTTTGCTCTCAGGGCCTCACATTCCAAAGGCTGGCTGATGAGTCACAAGTCTTTATCTCAGAACGCTGGAACCAAATACCTAGTATTTATTCTACTCTGTCATTATTCCTCTCCTGCCCTCTCCCCTAACTCGTTGCCCTTCCATGTCTTCTCTTTTAGTGAGATTCTCTTGTACATACAGTTGCTGAGTACATCTTTGTCCACTTCCAACAAGTTCGGTACCTCCCTTCGGTCTTGTATGCTACCTCCTCTAGGAAGCTTCACAGAGCCCCTGGATTTGAGTGGCGAGCCCTCCTCCAAGCTTCTGTGTTCCCATCGCAACACTTGCCGTCTGTTCCCCTTTCTCGTGCAGCATGTTCTGCCTCCCTCCTTCGACAAAATACTCTGTGAGGGCAGGGATATTTTGGTGTCATTCACAGACTTGTACTACTTGTGGTAGCCCAAGTACCTAGTCCGTAGTAGACTTCAAATATTTCCTCAATGAGTGAATATAAAAGAAAATAGGAGGTAGACCATGTTGGAAAGCAAAAACAACAACAACAACACAATCAGTGTTATCAATTGCAATGGGTCTCATGACATTTAATAGGTTGATTTCAGATCCTACCAAAAAGCAAGGTAATAAAATACAATTTTACTTGCCAGTTGTTATTGCATGCAACAGAAACACAAATGAAACAGATTAGAACTGAAATCAAACCGACTTAAACAAAACAGAGGAATTTATTGCCTCAAGTCACTGAATGGCACTAGGTAGTCCAGTAGGAACTGAATCTAGGAGCTTAGGTGATATCAGGAATAATTTCTCTCTCCGTCTTTGGCTCTCCGCCTTGTGTGTGTTGGCCTCGCTCTCAGACAAACTGTCCTCCAAGCTCTCAGTCTAGCAGCGTCCCTCTTCTTCATGCCAATAAATGTCTTGCAATTGAGCTTCATGAACCCGAGTTAGATTGTCTTTCCCTATCTGAACCAACCATTTATATGAAGGGTTCTATTCTCTGATTTACAGGCCTCGGTCACATACCATCCCCTTGAACAAGAGGTACTGTCAGATAAATTAAAGTACATGAAGTGTGGGTGGAGAAGGTGGTTTCCAAATAAAATATGTTCTATTACCAACAGCAGCGGGAATGGATTCTGTGCATGCAGAATTGGTCAGTCAGCCTCTTGCAGGTGGAAGGACGAGCCATACTCTTGATTGTAATGCCCTCTATGAGGAGGAGGGAGTTTTAAAAGCTTCTAAAGCTGGTGCTGAGCTTTGTATAAACAAAGAAAATATAAGCTGTTGGATGTTTAATTATTTCCCCAATATCTATAACTTTATATCCTGATCCCAGAAACTCATTACTTTAATGAGGAGTTGGCATCTACAATTTCTATCTGAATGTTTTAAGAAACCAAGTGTTATTTTTCAATAACTTTTCTAGCTTGCCATGGACTAGATACCTTGAATTCTCTTCCCTTCTCCCAGTATTTTTCAGTTGACTAGTCATATATCTGTAAAAGCAGTTGCAAGGATACATGCCAAAAATGTAGCGGTACCTGCAGGGCCACTGAGTAATCATTTCTGGCAGTTACATAGCACATTAAGTGACTTTCTCTCCTGGATGTGGGGTGGCTACATAGGTAGTTTAGGAATGCAAAGCCAGCTACAGGGTATTTCTCCCTTCTCATCGCAAAAGCAATTAGCATGCTAAGAAGCGCATGTCCTTCTAGGTCACTTTGGTTGCAGAATTTTTGCATGCAAAGCTGTCTTTTGAAAGATAAACAGAGCTTTCTTGTGAAAAGAGACAGCAACAATCCCTTTGCACGAAAACTTGGAAGTTAGAAAAGCAACACAATTCATACCATTCCTGAATCCACTGATTGTCATTTGTACTGAGATATCTTTTTTCCAAGGAACTGTAAGTCGAGATTCATCTTAGGAGAAGTGATTGTGAAACACCATTTTAAAAGTGCAACATATTTAGACTGCAATTTTTAGGACATCTAGGTTAATGAGCAGGCCCGGAGAGCATGCTGTTAGAAAAAGAATAGATACCTTTGTAGTTTAGGCTCTTTATGATTTCTGAGAAAAGACAGACTAGATTGCTTTTGTTGCTGTGGAGTTTTATAAGGACACATAGAAAGGAAAGTAGCAGGCAAGGCCTTGACAGTTTAACATTTATTCTGGATTCGAGAATGGAGTTCTCTCTCATGGAGAACTGGAACCTGATCTCAGCAGTGTTCCAAGAATTCAGTCTGAATTCCAGTAGCCAGTTTCTTTCTGTCGAGGCTTGTATACTTTCTACAAGCCTAGAGGTTGTAGGAAGTAAAAAAGACAAGATAGACAGAACGGAAACCGTGGGCAAGAATGGAGCAGGCCCTAGACTGTACTTCCTAGACTAGACTTGATACTTCCCAGAGGGAGGGTCTCACTAAAGAGCATTGACTTTCCTCATATCCAATCTTCACAGAGTGATGGGCTTAGGCACTGTTCCCTGGTTTCACCAAAGAAGGCCAGGGGGGTTGTGTCGATGCCATGAATGTGACATAGGCAATCCTATTTGGGAGGAGACACTTGGAACTGCTTGCTCTCTTGCAAAAAGCATACTGTGCAAAATTGTAAGCTCTGGCATAAAACTGAACTTTTCTCAAAATGACTCAACTGTTTTCCAACCTCGCAACATGCAGAATATTTTAGACCCTCAGAGTATTAATTAGGGTAGGCTAGATTATGTAGTGGCAGCAGATAATAACCCACGTTTTAGTGGCTTAACACAAGAGTTGTTTTTTGCTCATCTAATCTAATGCAGGGCGGTGACTACTCCAAGGCAGCTGAACTCCTCATGTAACTCAGCAAGCCAATGTGATTCAATCTTGACACCATTATCTCTTCAGTTAGCTTCCAGGGGAAGAGCGAGCTTAGCAAACCCTTCACACCCCTCGTAAATCCTGGGAGCGGCACCCACCAATTCCAGCTGTAGCCCCTTGTCCAGAACTGGTCACACAGCCCCGCTTCCTGCAGGTGCACTGGGATTGGGGAGAAGCATATCCAGTGAGAATGCAGCTTTCCTGTCAGTTTTCTTATCTGTGAAATGGACATGCTCACAATGACGCATAGAATTATTACAAACTAGTGCTGTGTAGTAATTTAGGACCGCTGTATAACAAATGATATCATAAATCTAATGTGCTTGGCACATGTATGTCATGTAGCAAGGGTGAAAGAAATAATAACCTTCATTGTTACTATTCAGAAAAACAAACTATTGGTACAGCAGAGTTTCATAGTACTATATAATAAGTTTTAAGATCACTTCAAAATATTGTCATTAACTCCAGATATGTTTTTATCTTTCCTCTGTCTTTTTTTCCTTAGTGGTTCAACTTTAATCCCACTAAGATTTTGAAAATAGCTTGAAACACTTCAACATTTGATTCTATCACAGTAACTGGGGATATTTGTATTCAACATGGAGTTTAGCTCTGTAGCTCTGTACAGTTTAGCCCATGTATTAGGACTGGCTTTAGCTATAGGGGGTCAGGATACATTTAACCAAAGTTTCATTCTCTTTCCACAGTTTTAAGGGGTCTTGTTCAAATCCATTTAAGGCAACATGTTTACTTTGTGAAAATAATTATATTATAAGAGCCACAGGGCCCTGGCTGGGTAGCTCGTTTGGCCAGAGTGTCATCCCAATGTACCAAGGTTGTGGGTTCAATCTCCAGTCAGGGCACAGACAGAAATCGACCAGTGAGTGCATAAATGGGCAGGACAGTGGTTTGAAGTTTTTCTCTCTTGAGTACTGAAAATTTATTTGCAGTCAATGAGTTATTTGACCTATACTATGCCCATCTAAGAATTGTAATAGCATTTTAAATTTATTAGTAAATGTTCATAATATACATAAAGCATTAAACTGATCATCCGTTTGTTTTTAAAAAAAACTACAAGAATGGTTTTTTTGGTAATTTAGGACCACTGTATAACAAATGAAAAGAATGGCTCAGATACATCGTAGGCTTCAAAAGCTCAAAACACTGATGAATAGGTAGACCAAACACATGCATGGCCACAATGCCTGTAAATTAACCTCTTGGTGTCAGCAAGAAGATATTACTTATATCTGGTCAGGCAGCCAGGGGCAATCTGAAGGAAGATTATGAGATGATGTCAGTGGATGTGGAGGATTTTAGAACACAGAGGTGAGAAAAAAGGCAAGACAGAACAGAAAGGAAACCCTAGAATGGAGCAGGCCCTAGACTATGAGCAAAGAATGTTATAAAGAACAATTTTTAAAAACCAAGCTCATGTAGTAGGGGGTAGTCAAAGCTATAATTACAAATAATTCTTAGCCTGCTGAGTAAAGTGGGTCTGCAGAGGTTTATTTATTTTTTCTACATTATCATCAGATTTTACCTACTTGAAGTTTTCCATGTTTTTTAGTCACTAGGAAAATTTTCCTGCATTAGGCATCTGTTCCATTATAACAAATATGAAAATTTATATCTTTAAAAACCCATTTGACCTTGTCCTATAACCTTTCACCAGAAATATTTTTCAATTAAATTTCAATCCATTCTAAACCTGATAAAAGAGATGAAACAATGTTCCCAGCGTAGATGGTAATAGCTGATATGTATTTAAGTTAATGCACTTGATTTTCATTTTCCATTCTTAGACTTTTGGGAGTTTTGAAGGAGTGAGGAAAAAATAGAATAGAGAAGGCTTTTAAAGTTTGTCAAGTTTTTCCAAGTAGAAGTTAAAACTCTTTAAATAACTAATGGAAGGCTTGATACTTTGGATGCAGAAGAAAATTTCCAGGAAGATTGCTTTACCTATTGGAAATATCAGATTAAAGGACCATGTGGTTTGTTTATTCAGCCTTTATATTCAGAAAAATAAGAGGATTAAATGGAACACAACGATAGTTTGAAATTATATTTGAATTACTAGTTCAATGTTGATTATTTTAAAATTCATTTTATTATTATTAAATGTTATCCTCATGCAAGGGCATTTTTTCATTGCTTTTAGAGAGAAAGAAAGGCAGAAGGAGAAGCATCAGTTGGCCCCTCCCATACATGCCTGGACCAGGGATCATAATATCGCCCAGACCAGGAGTGGTATGCACGAGGACCAGGATTGAACCTGCAACCTAGGTATGTGCCCTGACCGGGAATCAAACCAGCAAACTTTTGGTTATGGAATGACACTCCAACCAACTGAGCCACACCAACCAGGGCTCCATGTTGATTATTTAAGGAGAATATTACTGGAAACATTTTTTTTGTTAGAACTAGATAAACAATTCCGTAGAAGGAACACTTTCCAAATATGTGTTCGTTATAAATATGTTCTCCTTTGTCATCAAGCCACTGGGAGGAAGATCAGTTATAGATTTATGCAGTAATTACCTTTTTAGAACAGTTCTGGTTGAATGATTTTTAACTTAACTGCTGATTATGTACAGCAGCATCCTGTGACAAAAAATAGAGCATGTGTTTTTAAAATCAAGTGATAACAAATTATAAAAAAGAAGACTTGTTATACTCGCATCTGCCAAAGAACAGAGCAACTTAGGATCAATATTGTCCTTTAATTTATTTACAAGTTTATAGGTGCCTGGAGTAAGTGCTCAGATGAAAACATTATACATAATGTGTCAGGCTTTACCCACTTACCTGATGCTGTAGGAACATAAGGAAAATAATGAGGATTTTTTTTTTCATTTTTTGTAGTGGATTATTCCCTGCTATTCATTTGGCAGTGGCCTATAATAAACTTGTGTCTTTGGCTTCATTGCAGTTTAAAACTAGAAATAGTGACTACTTTAGTGCCAGTTAAAGCCATATTCCTTAGAACCATCATGGTCTTGCCATTTTTGCAAAAGTATGTCCGAGAAATGAAATGAATCTCAGCGTTCTGAGCTATGCAGGAGAGTGTCTACTATTTTAAGGTAAACAATATCAAGTTCAACTTGTACTCAGTGTAAATGCAAAACTGAAGGTGGTACTGTTGATAAAAATATCAAATGGCATGCTATATAATTATTAGGTAATATCTATGGAATATTTTTATAATTGATTTTATGATTATAATAATTAAAAAACCCTCTTTACCAAATTTAGAGTGTATTTACAATTCAAGATGCATTGCGTTAATTCTTTTCAAACTGAAGTCAATGAAAACTTTTTTTCTGACAGTGATTGTGTAATAAGAAAGGGTACATTAATTTCTATCTTTTTTCCCTTTGTTTTTAAAGTGAGGAAATCAGAGCTTCCCAGAATAGAGACATAGCTTCCCAGATTAGAGCTTTGGAGAGGGAAGGAAGCCTGCAGAATGAAAGGTGATTGCAAGGGGATGTCATTGAAGCTATGAACCCCTTGCCCTGGCTGAGTGCATCAGTTAGTTGGGGCATCATCCCATACGTGAAAAGGTTGCAAGTTCCATTCCTGGTCAGGGCGCACACCTAGGTTGTGGGTTTGACTGCTGGTTAGGCAGTTGATCAATGTTTCATTCTTTTTCTCTCCCTCTAAATTCAATAATAATAATAGTACAAACATATCCTCTGGGAAAGATTTAAAAAAAGCTACCAACTATTTGGTGAGTTCAAGATGTGTAATCCCAAAGCCAGGATAAAAAAATGGGATAAGGACCCACCACTTCCAAGTCCTTCTCCAACTTCATTGTCCAGGGCCTACATATTTTTAAGTTATATTTGACAATATTTTCAATAATTGGAACCACATAAATTGTAGCTATGTTTTATCTACCTGATTTCTGATTCTTGCAACAATCTCTATTAAGTTGAATTGAAATGCCTCCTTTATTTTTATATACAGTCAGTTCTTTTTCTAGAGAATCTATTTCTTTCATGAGCTGTAGGTCAGTTCTTACTCAGTGCCACACAGTTTCAATAACTATAGGTTTATAGTGTATTTGCTTTTCAACAGACTATACTACATGCTGTCTGTCTCTTCCCTTTCTTTTCATAGAACCTCCTTCACTCACCTGCCCACTCCAAAGGCTAATGCCCAAGGTGTGATGAAGGTCTTATATTCACATTAAGTCATTGTGGTATACCTACTCATGTAAACACCAGTTCTGAATGAGTTCTGGTGAGGAAACCAGGGGTTTCCTACCACCTGCACTTTCTCCTTCATGATTTCTTATACCTGGGCCAACATTGGTGTCTCTCACTGGAACTCCTTCCTTTTCCCACAATTTCTAGTTTAGGATGTTCTAGGTGTGACTCATTCAAGGAAAGGCTAAGAAAGGGGTAGAGAGCAGAATTATTATTTTTTCCAAGTAATAGCCAACAAACATAAGAAAATAACTCAAGCCCTGGCAGGTGTGGCTTGGTGGATTGAATGCTGGCTGTGAACCGAAGGGTCACCAGTTCAATTCCCAGTCAGGGCATGTGCCTGGGCTGTGGACCAGGTCTTTAGTAGGAGGTGCACAAGAGGCAACCACACATTGATAAATCTGTCCTTCTGTTTCTCCTTTCTTTCTACTCTTTCTAAAAATAAATAAATAAAATCTTTTTTAAAAGAAAATAACTCAAAGCATACTAAGTTTCATGTCTGAATGAATGTCAAATTTATCATTATGATCTTCATGCTCAATAATTGTCATAAAGCATATAGGTGTTCATAAACACCTATTTCTGATTTTTCTAAAGCAGCATTTTCTCAGGAAAGTATAGTTGTTGACATATTCTGTAGCATTTCTCATAGGAAGAAGTTATTTGGAACTTTGCTGGTAGTCTGCCCCAGGTTTGTTGAAAGAATTACCATACTTGTACCTATGGGCAATTATTCTGTTCAGAATATTTTCTCCAAAACAATGATTTTCAAAAATTTACTCGCACATCAGCTTTCTCCAGGGAGTTTGATAAAAGCTTGGACAAATAGTTCTCTAAACCGAGTGAATCAAATCCTTGGGCTGGGAACCATAACTTAAATTTTTACCCAGCTGGCAAGTTCGCTTACCTGAACTTGGAAAGCACTCCTCTGAATATTTTCTTGATATGCCACATGGAACAGATCTCAAGCCTGGCTAGCTATCAAAGTTACCTTGGGAGCCTTAAAAACACTCATATCCACAGTTCTCATCCACAAAATAGTAATTATGTGGATGTGAAGGTGGGCAACCAGAATCCATAGTTTACAAAAAGTTCCCAGGTGATTCCTATCAGAACCACACTTGGGAATGACTTTAAAAAAAGGATTCTATATTAATAGAATTTCATTTTAGTATTCTGTAGTTTTAGAAAAATCTGAACTTAGCAATTATCTCGTTTTAAAAAAATAGACCAGAGTTAATTAAAATGCTTGACAACTTAAATGCTTAAACATGAGACAACCCTAAACTGTTTAAAGGATCATTAAACATAAGTTATTAGACTCTGGTTTACTTAAAAATATTCTAGATTTTCACTTAAACATTCAGTGTATCTAAATATCTAAAGTGGCTCCCCCTTCCTAGTTAATGTAGTATCCCATTCAAACCCTTATAAAATTTATTTCATTTTTTAATTTGTTTATTATATCTTCCTCTACTATAATATTAACTCCATAAGGATTTGAACCTTCTATGCTCTGTTCACCTCTGCACTCCTAGGGCCTAGAACAGTGGTTTCTGGTACCTAGTAGGTGTTCAATATCTATCTGTTGAATGCCTCTTCATTATACACATACATATATACATATATACTATTTATGTATAGATTATATATGTATGCTGTCTCTCAATGTATGAGATTGGTATACTACCTAAGCATTCACATGCATACAACTGACATGTGTGTAATTTCTTAGTTACCAATAAAAGTACATTTTAATAGTCATGACAGCTGTTCTCTTATCATCAAAGGCAAACGAATCTCCTCTAGATCCCAAATATGAAGAGAGTTTGGTACTCGTGAATAGATAGCCTCATTCGTTTTATTTGAAAGGGACCTGGAGGCCTTGATCTGGATTTTTATTAGCATTTCTTTCCCAGGGGAGTCACGCTGCTGCTCCTCAGGTGTTCTGAATCACTCTCACTCCACGTACGTGAAAAGCAGCTGAATCATGCTGGAATCACGTCGCCCCACAGGGGATGCATCGACTATTTAGTCTTCGTTCCCGTGATGGAAAGTGCGGTGAGCAGCACTGTTAAATCATCACATTAAAAAATGTAGAATCAGGTGGCTAAAAATATGTCCTCATTGTGTAAGGTAGAGGGGACACTCAGAGCTTACCTTTAAGAAATATTTTTAGAAGATGAGGCTATTATAATTGCACCTTTCTCTGTGGGAGACAGCCTCTCAAGAGAAGAGTGCATTTCAGAGGGGTTCAGCATAGTGCTTCCTGAGATCCTCAGCCAGGCTGTGACGCCACGCTGGCCAGGGAGGCTGTGGATGAAGGGCACCGTCATTCATTTTTCATTCATACATTAATTTATTCAACAACATTCACTCTGGGGCCTTTTGTATTTCAGGCACCATGTTAGGCTCCTCTAGAAGGCAAAGGAGAATAATAAGGATGGATTCAGCACCATGTGGTATATGCTGACAGTGGTATCCACAGATTTCTCTGGAGACAGGGAACAAGAGCACCTACAGGCTGATGGTATCAACTATGGCTACCTGGAGTTGCAGGCATTTGTGCTGAGTCTTGAGGACGAGTGGTATTTACCCATTCCACGAATATTTGTTGAGTGACTTTCATGGAACTAGGCTAAACACTGGCTATATTGTAGGGGAGCAAAACAGACACAATCTTCCTACAGCTCCCAGCCTGGCAGGTGGATAGATATAAAGCAAATAATCTCAAGTAATAATGTATGATAAGTGAAGGAAAAATGCAATAAGGCGTAAGAGTGCACTGCAGATGGACCAAAATTGTGATTTATTGCTCAGGAAGAACCTCTCTTAAGGAAAATAACATTTGAGATGAATCCTTAAGTTAAATGGAAGATGGCTAAGTGAAGTCAGGGAGAAGAGCATGCCAGATAGGAAGAGCAGGGTTCATTTTATTTTATTCAGGGAAATTTGCTCTGAAACAGCCAAAAGCAAAATGCAAACAAAGTGTTCAAGTCCTTGCCTTCAATGAACATTATGCCAATTAGTAATTTCAGAGCATAACCAAGAGAGGTGGGCTAGAAACTCCTAGAAAAAGAGCCTGAAACTGCTTCCCCCACCTCCTCCTGTCTTTTTAAATTATTTATGAAAAGAGAAGAGAAAGTACTTTAGAGGTAGCCACCAGAATGTTGTTTCAATGCAATTTTGTTGTTGTTTTTAAGTTATATAGTCACTTTTGATTTTATGATATTGGGGTTTTTTGAATTTTTCAAATGTCAGCCCATACTTGGCTCAGCGTAGCCATAGAACACTAATATATACAAAGACCAAATGTGGAATTGTTACAGAACACACAACAAGGGGGGCCTGGGACGATATACTATTACCGAAAGAAGGCCCCGGGTCCGTTATGTCAGCCGCCAGAGGAAAGACATCTCTCAGTACCAGAGATTTGTGAAAAGGAAAGGAAACGTTTATTTAATGCTATATACAAACTTAAAGTAGTGACCTAATGTCTTCGCCAAAATCCCAAATTCCCTTAAAACACCCACAAACACACAGTCCTTCCTTCCTTCCCCTTTGCCCAGTCCACAGTACCGTGTCTCAGGGAAGGAAATAGAAGTCCATGGCTCAGGCAGTCCCTGGTTCTTCCCAGTTAGAACTCCATCTCCACTGGGAGACCTCCCTGGGTTCCCGGCACGCTCGGCTGAGTCACCGGGATCTCTGCTAAAACCAGGTGGCGGTTCCCCCTTCTAAAGCTGTGGGGGCCCCACTCTGCCAGGCCACGTGGTTCTCTCCTCAGGGCTGCAGGAGTCTACACTCCGTCAAGTCCGCGTGCTTCTCCTCTCAGGGCCAAGGGAGTCTTCACTCTGCCAAAGCTGTGGGGTTCTCTCTTGCAGGGCTGCGCATGGCTCTCCCCCCTCCAATGGCTGCTGCGTCTCGGTTTAAATCCCGGCGCCAATCTTCCTCTGCAGCCCCATTTCCGGCTCCTCTCACAATTGGCCACAGCTGCCAGATTCCGGGCAGGTGTGGCCCTGTGGTGTGGAGCCAATTATCTCCAGGCTCTTCTGGATCTTATTACAGATCCCTATCTGAGGCTACCCTCTTGGCTGCACCCTGTTACAGAATGACTGTGTTTCTAACTCTTGACTCTCCAACCAACTTTTCTACATATTGCCCTCCAGCCAGGATAACTCAGTCTTGTCAGATTGTGTTTCCCTCTGCCCATCTCCATTTTCAGTACGTTTTTGCTCTCATTCAATATTGATTATGCTGAAATGGAGCGCATTCATGAGATCTAAGCTTCTGGTTTCCAGTGACACAAGTGCTTTCTCATGCACGATGGGGCAAAGGCTCCATTTGGCTTATGATCTAGTAGGCTAACGGGCAAACCCAAGTTGCTGGGCCTTTACTCCAAGGCTTTTTTTGAGGAACTGATGTGTAAACAGGGGTTTAATGGAACTGGTCTTGCAATAAGAGTGAAGAAGAGCACTCCAAGTGAATAAGGGAGAGGCAGGCATTCTAGGCAATGAGAAGTGGGGTGTGCAAAGGACTCAGAGAGTTAAAATATTAGGATCCACTCAAGAAACTACTCTTCGTTGTGTAGGCTACAGTGACGTGTAAATGCAGAAGGAACAGAAACAAAGGCATCAGTTTCTGTCTTACTCAGAGGAAGAAAACAAGATACAGGAATAGGGAATATTTGTAGCTTTGGCCTCTCCAGTACCCATTCCTACTTCTCCTAGCAAGTATTGTATCCAGTTTTCCATGGAATCCACCCTTCCCTTTACCCACCTCTGGCTCCAAGCCTGCCTACCAATCTGCTAATTACAAAGGGACTGGTTTAGAAATGGATTTATTATCCATCAGGGACACTGACCTTAATTCTAGAACATTTGCTTAAATCTCAGAAACAGGTATCTCTCTGTCAAATGGAGTTAGAGTTGGAAGGTTTTAAGAATGGCATGGGGAAGGCTTAGTGGAGAGTAAATCCACTAGTGAAGTGTACAGAGCTTAAAGATGAAGAGAAAACTGCCATCACATAAAGACATGAGCACTCATATCCCAAGCTATGGGACTTTCAGCTACATGAGCCAATAAATTCATCTTTCATTTATATAAAGTAAGCTTGGGTTGCAATGAAAGTGTCCTGAATAAAATGAAGTTTACTGGAGGAAACTTTTCTTGGCCTAATCTAAATATTTCTGGGGCTTCTCAGATTAGTTCAATAGCATACTGCAGGCAGCTTTGGTCTTAATGAACCAAATTGCGAGTTGTACATGGTATTTGACTTACCTTCTTTTTCCTAGCTTTTTCTAAAGCTATAATATGGAAATAACTCCTATATATCAGCTTTCTAGTTTTTTCCAGCCTATAACTTGTGTTACCTTCAGAGTAAATGTAGATCTTCTATTGAAGTGTCATATCCATCCCCAAATCATATACAGTAAAACTGGGTTTTTAAAAATTCCATCTTTGTGGGATGTAAAACTAAAACTCATAGACCCAGACAGCTGCATGGTTGTTACCACAGGGAAGAGGGGATGGGGTGGTAAAGGGTAAAGGGGGCCAAATCAATGGTGATGGAGATGATTTGACTTTTGGGCTCATAATGCGATAAACAGATAAATGTATCTATGATAAATGTATCAAATGTATCATCTATGATAAATGTATCATAGAAATGTATACTTCAAACCTATATGATCTTATTAACCAATGTCATCTCAATACATTTAATTTAAACATTTCCTTGTTGGGAAAAATTTGATCTCTACTTTAATGCTTTCACACAATAGATATTTTATTTTTAGCATTATCTTTTTTTGGTTATTCTGCAAGCATTGTTTTGTCCTTCAATTGATATTTCAGAATGTTAAGCATTTTTTTTTTTTTGCATCTTTCTAAAGTCATTGGAGATTTAGCTCCTCGAATGGTTGCCTGGAGCCTACATAATCTCCTTTAAGCTTTCCTGGTTATTTGATCTGCCATTTCAAATAGTTTCATCAGCAATTTTTTTTTTTACTTTATTGATCTGATAAGCTTACTGGAACAGAAGCGGAGGTACTAATGTAATCAAAATGAGGAGGTTTAGTGAGTCAGAGCCTAGGTGGGGAGTTAATGAACATATTTAATGAGATAGAAAGAGCTGTCATTTTGTATTCAGGATTTTGTTCTATATGTTTACAATCTTGCATTCATATACATAATTCATCTCATTTTCCTTAATTCCACACATAGCTTGAGCTATACTAAGGAAGATTCTAAACCCAAATTTTACGTGGATTTTTTAGAAGTACAATAGAGTTGGTAAGTTGCTTCAATGAACCAAGCTAACATAGGGTGATTGAAAAAAAAAGAACTGCCTCAAAGACTATCCTATCAAGATAATCCAAGTTCGTGTTTCTTACAAGGACAGGTGGACAAATGGCCAGGTCAGTGGGCCAAGGTCAGACTTTGGAAATGATAAGGAAATTTGTCGATTTTGAGGGGAGAATGCAGGGATGTGAAGAATGAACAAAGCATATTTGTTAAGAGACAGGGCTTAGTTCACAGACAAATGTAAAGGCAAATGAACCTCAAATCCACAGTTCACTAGTTAAGTGGTTTTGGTCTAGGGGTTTCACGTTGAACTTGGACAAGTAATGTATGGGATCCCCAATTCTTTCATCCTGTCAGTGGCTCAACTGTAGATGTCAGTTTCTTCATGTGTATAAAAAGTAGGTGTTTAAGTGCATATTATAGAATTCTTGTGAAGTATAATGGGATAACTCATATAGGGCTACTATAGAGTAGCCCTATAGAGTACTCAGTTCATTATGAGAACTTATTAAATGTTAATTATTATAATGATTATGATTAAAATATATTCTAAAATTCAATAGAAGATAGAAACTCTTATGACAGGAATTACATGTTAGCTGTATTAAAAGTAATTTTACACGTTTAACCAACATCACTAGCTTCAAAATTACACGAAGAACTTTAATTTATTTTGTATTTAATGCAGTGAATTTTTATTTATATATAGGCAATACATATTTCTGGGCAAAAATAGTCATTTTGTGATTACAGTCTTAAGTGAAGTCTTTTATGTTCCCAAAATGAGTTTTTGATCCACTCATATACAACATTTTCTTTAAGAAATGCGCTGTGTTCTCCACATGGTAAGAAAGTTGAAATGTCTTCTTAGTATTTTTGGAATACTATAAAGCTCTAGAAAACAGATGTTCAAGGTTTGCCAGTGTACAAGTTTAGAAAAGAAAAATGGTTGATATGATTTTAGAGTACCTATAAGTTTACATCAAAAAATTAGTGTCAGCTGGGATACTCTCACAAAAATTCACTCTTCACATTTACCCACTTCTTGATCTACATAGTAGGCTTGCTGTGGATGACATTCTGATTTATGCCATGGAAAAAATCAGTGAAAACATATAATGTATCTTGAAAAGGACCAGGTTTTAGTTGAGTCAACTAAATAGATATCCGTATCTTTCCTCATATTTTTCCCATATGTTAAATTACAGAAAAATAGAAATGATAGAATTTCAGTTATCAGATACCATAAAGATACCAATGTTTCATGAGACCTAGGAGAACCATCTTTAAATCAATTGGTACGCTTTTCTGTAAAACTAAATGAGAACTAAGGATTTCTAACAGTTGAAGCATCACCGCGAAGACTAATTAATGACTCACACGGGAGCGAAACAATAATGACACATGATAGATGAGTCTGTATGCATTCCTAATAACTAGTACGCGACAGCCGGAGGGCGCGGTGATCGTGGCCCTGTGGCCGCTTAGATGGTGCCGCTTCCCCTTCTCCAAACTGTGCACTCAAAACCGTCACCCTCCTTCGGCCAGAGGAAATGTGTGACCTTCCACAGCCACTTAACCCATGTGTTGTCATCTCGAAAATGATAATGTCATAATCAACAGGGCTTCTGTGTGGGCAATGGATAGTATGGTCCTCACTTTGAAGATGCTTTATGTAAAGCAGGGTGAGCCTGCCAAGCATGCTGTGGTATAATGAGACTTTTTTTTTCTTTTTGTTTTTATTATTTTTAGGGAGGGAGATAGAGAGAGAGAGATAGAGAGAGAGAGAGAGAGAGAGAAACATCAATGTGCGGTTGCTGGGGGTTATGGCCTGCAACCCAGGAATGTACCCTGGCTGGGAATCGAACCTGGGACACTTTGGTTCCCAGCCTGAGCTCAATCCACTGAGCTACGCCAGCCAGGTGAGACTTTTTTTTTATTAGGAGTCATAACGAGCAGCTACTAGCTGACTTAGAGCAGAAGATATACAGGATCTGGATGTCAGACTGCGGTCAGTCCTGAGTGAGCAGACACTCATGTCCAGTTCTCTGAATCTTGGCCTAGTTTTCACTCCCAGAAAGCCTTTTTAAAAGGTAGCTGTCAGTGGTCAGAAAGGATGAGGGACAGTAGAGATTTTTAAAATAAATTTTAAGAGGAAGAGCTTTGAATCACCCTCTACTTTTCCTGCCTTAGCTTTTTGTCATATTCCAGAGCTATGTTTACAAAAAATCAGTTTTGAACTCATTATTTACATTTAAAATAATAGAAACCCTTCAAGTCACAACAAAATATTATAATGTATTTGACTAATAGTTCATGTTTTTTGAGATTTTGAACCCTTTATAAAATGCCCTTAAGGGATGTCAGGCTCCCAGTGGGTTATACCTCTGAGGTACTTGGTATTTATACAAAACCTGAGTTTTATTAGAAAATACTTTATGGACAAAATTTGTGAAGAACACATATGTACTTCTGCTTGTTGAATTAGTCATTTGCGTTCTAGAGAATAGGTCGCAATAAACCATCCTCTATAAAGTTTGATATCAGAGCTAGTCAAATCAGGACTGCTAGATAATGTGTGCAGTTGTCCTTGGTGACTTGGGAGACAGTAGGCTTCAGTGTGACTTTTATTTCTACTTGGCACCTTACCAAAGTTTCAGTATAAATATATATAATATGAGGGCACAATGGATAGGTATTGTTCTCATCGGTGTCACGTCCATTCTGCTCCCTCCCAGTAACAGCTTCATGAGTTTCTTTTGGGAACCACCCACCCTCAGGTTCAATGCTTGTGTTTCCGGTGGGGCGGAGTCTGCTGTGTGGGTCCAGGGGGAGGCCCATGACCTGGATGTGGCAAAAAGAGTATCAATGAGAAAGAAGTGGTGCTAGGATCTTACTTGGAATGCTAGAAAATCTACTGGAATGACAAATTCAGAATGGTGGGTAAATGTTTTTTTTTTTAAAGAATTTGCTTCCAAATAAAATTGGCATAGTGGAAAACAAAGCAACTAGAGTGAATGAGGGAATTTATACAATATTGTCTGGGCATCTGAATCTTGCTTTTCTTGAAGCCAAATCACTCCCTTACAATTTCAATTTCATAAACAAATCATTGTCAATTATTTTTCACAAAAAGAGTGCTAACTACACAGAATACTAGAGTATTTATATCCTTCTTATCAGAACTTTGTGCATGTCAAGTATTTGCCATAGTGCCTGGGAGTATGTGCTCAGTATGGTCTGTTGGTCTGTTATCTGTGTCGCTCTAGACCAATGGCTGAGCCTCCCTGACACTGTGAGCTAAAGACTGAGGGACCTAGTGGTCTGCCAGGTAATATGTTCCTAGCCACCACAAGCAACTTTGGGAACCAGCACACATGGTTTAGAAAAATTTAGGACCCATCATCCCAAGAAATCTTCCTGGGGTGCATTTCTGGAGCACACTCTGTGTATCAGGTATATATTCAAGTTCCTGGACACCATCCGTGCTGAAGTCAGACTCCCCACTGACAACATTAGTACCAAGACTCTGGGACAAACCGCACAGGGGTCACAAAAGAATATTAACACATGGGAATAATATATATCTTAAAAAATCTGGATCACACAGTACTCGAGACACTCTGAATCATATCTGCCTGAAGGTTTTTACCAGTGTCTTTGGAAAGAGGACTTGAAAAAAAAATATATCGAATTTCACTATTTGGAGTCCAGCATTTCTTAAATTTTTAAAAACTTCATCATTTCCCCAAACTCCTGCATTTAGAGTGCCTTTCATTTTATTATATTTAGATCTGGATCAGGAGGCAGAGATCCTATCTGACTATTTCAGATCAGTGTTCTGGCTCCCGGAGTGGGCACGCCTGGGTGAGCAGCACCCCTGGAAGGCTGTTACCTTAGAGACCCGGCCAGAGGGTTCTCTTCCCCCCTCCCCCTGCCACAGACATTTGCATGTAGAATGTGTATGGGTTCCTCAGCATCGATGCCAACCTTCTTGTGCAGTACTTCTTTGATATGGAGATTGCAACTTCATAAATGGCATAAAAAATTGCATCTTTGAGAGTCTTTTAATAGAGCTGTTAACATATTAGCAATCTGCTAACAGTCTGGGCTGTCATGAGCAAGAACCTACGCACAATATGAGCCATCGTTTATTTCGGGGCACACCAAGAATGTACAACATTTATTTGAATAAACTAAGACCTACCTAAAAGAGGGCCAGGTTAAGATGCACCAAATGGGGTACTGAGAGACGGCAAAGCATGGTTGACTCTCGATGAGGACAGAGGAGAGACTGGGCGCCTGCCATTTGCAGTTTGGTTTTAATTATCACAAAAAAAATAGGCAAGTCTTGCTTTTGGTCACTCTAGAAAAAAACCATCAATTTCCGTTACCTTCTCTTAGTGGTGATTGGTTGGTGCCATTATTTACAATGCACAAGGACTGTTTTCCAGAGAGATGCTCTGTTGGAAACACGCCATGATATGCTCTTAGTTTGTTGCTGAACACTACGTTATTTTTATTTCTCTTTGCGGATAGGGCGGTGAGTCTGCGCTTATGAGTAGAGGATTCTGGCAAGACATTTTAAATGGGAAACTATTCAGGGTGAGTGTGCTGTGCCAGGGGGAAATTTGGGCAGTGCCTGCAGAACATAATGGACATGATCTGACCTCTGGCAGTTGATATTAAGAGGGAGAGAATTCCGCCATTCTATTATTATGCATAGGGCACATACAACTCCAGAGGTGCTATCTGTACATCATTTTTGAATCTTGATCTCTCTGTTGAAATCACAGGAGTGAAAGTGCTGATTTAGAAAGCAGAGGCTGGAAAGAAAGGAGATGGAATTAGGGCTTTGGCGCAAAGGCACAGGCTTGACATGCAACATGCAGACTGCAGCTGCACAAGGGTTACACAGAGTGAGTAGACTCTCCCAGACTCCAGATACGATGGAATTTTTGCAAGAGGCTGGTCGTCACAGATGGGAAGCAATGTCAGGCACAGTAGCTTGCTCCGCACAGGCAGGACCAGAGGACGAGGTGTTGTTACCACCATGATCTGCTGGGCAAGAGTGAAAATTGCAGAGCAGAGATCACCTGTGATTTCCATGCAGGGCAAATCATTGTTTCTGTTTTCTTTCCACGGCACTGAAGAAGTAAGACAGTAAATTAGCTTTTCCCCCCTTTCTTCTGAAGTTTCTTTTATGCAGAAATCCATAAGACATTGCCCACAACCATACCTGACTGTTTTTCTGAGAATCAGCCAATTTCTCTGATGGCTATGGCTTTTGGGTGAACTGGCCAGGTTGGGATGGGTCCCAAGGAGATGGAGCAGGCAGTGGGAATGTACTGAACAGCTGATTTGCAAACTGGTGTCCATGTGCACGGAGGGCAAGGAGAGACCAAAGGAAGGGGCAGACCACTCCAGATTGGTAGGTGGCAGGTTTAATAAGCAAGGAAACTTACATACGAGGTTTGTCTTGGGGTTCTGCAAGATGAGTACATCTCCACACCTACCCACCAGAATCATGAAAGTTGATATAGAGACCTTAATGGGGTTCAGGTCTTGCAACAGCTCCAGTGTGGGAAAGGGGGTCGGAATGAACCTTCCAAGGATGGGGGTGGGGGTGAGGAGCCTCTGATTGCCCAGGTCCAGTCTGAGAGTCAACCACAGTCATGTTCTCCCAGTAACCTCCTCCAGCAGGTGTTTGCTATGAGTGTGAGTTCACAAAGCATGAAGACAAGTACAAAGTTTCATAGATTATATGGGCTGGGGTTCAAAAGAGTATACTCATGAGATTTCAAATTGAGATACAGGTATCTGGGACTGAGGTCCTACCAAGTTCTGCTATCAGAGAGAAAGGAATGGTGAGCTTCACTGGGAAGCTGGTGAGTAACTTCTGGCACCCGGACTTTGTCAGGGAACTGCTGCATGGCAGGGGCACATTGATTTTAAAAGCATGAGACATAATGAGCACTTAGTCCATTTACATGTACTAGAGATACAGCTGTGGCTACGGAAACATCAGGCTTGCTCTTGGAGCTTAAAGTCTCACTCCCTTTCTTTTTTATTATTTATTTATTATTATTTTTTTATTGTTGTGCAAGTACAGTTGTCTCCATTTTCCTGCCACCACTTTCCTGCACCCCGCCCACCCCCACCTCCCGCCCTCACTCCTTCCCCTTTGGCTTTGTCCGTGGGTCCTGCGTCCATGTTCCTTGATGACCCTTCCCCCTCAGTCCCGTTCTTATTGATGAGATATTTGTTTCCTTCAGGAAATGATGTGGTCATAGAGTTGGTTAAAATGGTACACCCGTTGGGTTATGCGCTTCTTTTAAATGAGTCAAAGTATAATAATGGGCAGTAAAGGACTTTATTTTGCTTCTTCCCAAATTCATTGTGAAAATGAGCTGATCAAACATTTTTGCCAACATGTAGATATTTAGATTGTATAAAGTGATTAATTTTCTGGAACTTTACCTAATTTTCTGGAGATAAACTGAAAAGATGACTGTTTTGATTGCAGGACTGGCTGCTTATTCACCCCTTTCATCAACATTTTAAAAAAGAAGGAAGAAGTAAAGAAAAGAAAGAGAGGACTCCTAGAGGTAATTTGTAGAAATTTATCTGCTTTATTTCCTTGATGTGGTCAGCAGCCATAGCATTATTTAACTGTGATTATTGATTCAATTAAGCCAATTAAACTACCCTTGTAGTTTCACTAGGAAATTCTCTTCACCTTGTATTCCACATCTCTGTAGCATCTTTGCTATTTAGATTACATTTTCAACTTGCTTATTTGACTTTTTGTGCCTTTTGAAACTACTAATATAGCTCCCAGAGATAACCACAATTTTATTATAAAAATATAATTTGCAGAAATATGTATCAGTTTTAACAACACACAAGGAAATACAGTCTTAAAAATAAATTTGTTATTAAATCTTATTAGATAGTTATAATCTCTAGTTTCCGGATATTAAAAACAATAACTTTTCCTGTCATACTAAGTCATGTAGCTTACATAAGTATTGAGTTTTGGAAATATGATTTGAAATTTTGCAACTTGTCAAAATCATTTCTCAAGCTTTTTTTTCTGGTGGAGAAGTTAGTATTAAACTTTCCAGGGAGGAACACGTGACCACCCCTGCCCTCTTATACACAGCTGCCTAACTGGGGTTTTTTTTGTTTGTTTGTTCAGACATCTATGAGGGACACTGTTTTAGAAGGAACTAAGAAGAATAATTTAGCAATTATGTGAGAAAATGGAACTCTTCCAATGAACCTGGTGAAAGTAAACTCAATTGGAGCCCCGGAAGGCAGAAAACAGATATGCCCCGTTACTAACAGTGCTGTCCCAGCTGTTTTGGGCTAAGGCGTAGGTGTTAGTACAAGAGTCTGTCCTGAGAGAAGGGACCGTCCACTCCATCGAACTGGAGGTAGGATGCACACTGGCTACGGGAATTTTTTTCTGAGAACATCTTGCCAGTTACCAGCTGCATAATCTTGGTTGAATTATTTAACTTCTTTGGTATTGAACATATTTTAATCGAAAAATGGATGTAATAACAAAAATCTACTTTATTGGGTTATTTTACAGATTAAATAAGTTAATATTGTAAAGCACTAAAAACATCCACATTTTAGAAGCACCTCGTTTTTGTGCTGTACAAAAAAATTATGAAGGCAACGGAATAAAGAAATATAGTGCCTCAGTGCTTAGAACATACTAGTTTTAATTAAATATTAGGTCCCCACCCCCAATTCCTTTTTCCCATGTGAGAAAGGGAATAGATTAGGCAATTCCCTTTCAAATGAATGAGAGGCTTTAGAGTGTGGCCACTGCCTGTCACGCTGCTGAGGACCAAGTCCTGCGACCACACACTCTGGTGATCTCAGGCGGGGAGCTTCCACCACACTGTGCTTCGTTTTTCTCATTCGCAAAATAATAGTGCCTAACACATAGAGCTTGTTATGAGGACTAAACAAAATAATGGATGATAGGGCTTATCCGTTATGAATTCCATTATCCGTTCCTTACCCATTATCCATTCCTTATCCATTATAAATGCCAATGATGTTGTTTTTATTATTCTTGTTAGCATGTTACCTATAGACAGCTGAATAACATAGTAAGTCCATGTATGATAGAAGCATGATGTTTTTCACCTGAGTCAGATTGGTTTCGTCTTAATGTCTTGAATGGTTTCCCAACATTTTCCTTTATTGGCACACCTATGAATTTATTGAAGAGTGTGAAAGAAGTAAGTAAAGTGAAGGTGAAAACAACCTAAAAAGTAAGAAACTATTTCTTTCCTGGTCCCCTAAGGACTGATATCACAGGTATACCTCATTTTGCAGCACTTAATAGATGCTGGTTTTGTTGTTGTTATTTGTTTTGTTTTGTTTTTACAATTTGAAAGCAAGACCATCCATGACTTGCTTTATTGTGATACTCGTTTTATTGCGGTAGTCTGGCCAGAGCCCACACTATCTCGGTGAATATACATGTATATTCAAAAATAGAAAGTTGGCTATTTCATTACCTAGGTGATTTGCCTACTAGTTGAAATGACCACTTTTCCATATTATAAAGTGTATCAAAATGAGCTCCTCAAATGTCATCCTCAGGTTGCACAGCTAAAGGAGGAAGATCTATAAAGAACAAAATGGAACCAGGTAAGGATATTTAAGACATGAGATGTAGCTGGGGTGGAGTAGGGGGTTGGGGTCTTAGCAGAATCTGGGCTGGAAGAGAGTTTGATTGCTTGCCTTTCAAGAAGAATGCGAATTGGAAAGAAGTGGAAAATCTGCCCTTCCTCCTCCACTGTTTTTCATTTCAGAATTGAAGTATCTAAATTCTCTGGGTAATAAAATATGGGAGCAGATGATAGATGGCTGTCTAAAGGCAACATTGCTCTTCAGCACCATTAATATTTTAGGCTTGCACTGAAATAGCAGGCGGGACTTGTATGGTGATTTTGGCTGAAGGGCAGTGCTAAATCCTAAGACATGGAGAGGCGCTTTGAAGGACGGCGCCCTAAGCTGTAGCCCACGAACTTGCTTTGATGATTGATAAAGTACCACGGCAACTACTGTACTTAATTCCAAACGTTAAAGAAACACACATTTTCTCTCCAGTTTTGTTGCAGTGTGCAGCACTTTTTCAGAGATGCTCAAACTCCTGTGTTACGTGCCTCAGGCTTTGCATGCATCACCCGCTCGCCCCCTCCACACTGCGACGTGGGCCTCTCTGGCGTGCACTCGCCCAGGGTGCAGCTGGGTGCTGCCAGTACCTAAACCGTTCTGCTGTCCAGACCAAAGAGTAGCATCCTTCTCTAGTGCCCTGGGCTTCTGAAAATTGTATGCTTTATTTTAAAAACACAAAGAGAATGTGGCTCTTCCTGTATTTCTCTCCTCAGGGAGGCTGTTCCATTAGCGCATTCAGCTTTTCTCTGGGCTCAGATCGCTTTGGCGGATGCTTTGAAATGTCTGGTCACTTTCATCCAATCACCCCAGCCCTTTCACTGAAAAAGTCTAGTTACGGAATGATGTTGACGCCATAGAAACAAAATCTGACGAGCTGCCCACTCTCATCGGGAAGTGGAGCACATGTGTGCGCACTGGGAAGAGGGAGAGGGCGGGAGAAGGCGTCACGCTAGGTCAGAACAGCTCACTGTGCTCTAGTTCAGATCTTCTTAGTTATGGGGGGTCATTCATTTTTATTAAGTACTAAAGAGCGAGACATTGAAATGATTGAACTCCAGTTGTTTGATGAATGATACAATACAAAAATTAAAAAGTAACAGTTTTCTGAGGCGGACTGTAAGGGAGAAAAAATAATTTTCCTTCTACTCTTCTGAGTTTTTAGCTGAGACCCTTATAATAAAAGACAGATGAACCAAGAAGAGCAAGCAGGAGTATATTATTATGTAAATTTCCTATATCTGTGGGAGAAACCCAGGGGAAAAAAACAAATAACTCCTCCAGGTGGCCTAGAACTTGTTATTAAATACCATCTTAATGGGGAAGGGGAGGAGGACGGCGGGCCCCTTCGGGGAGAGGGTAAATGGTTTCAGGAGAGACGAATGGGCCCTTGGAAAGGGTGGTGGGAGGTAGGATGGTTTGCGACAGAAGTTTTGCCTGGGAGCACTGTCAGCTTCCGGTCTCTTGTCCTGTGATGAGTCAGTCTCCTTTAATTTGTAACACTCCAGGGAGTGGACTGCTGACAATCGAGTTCCTTTTGGAGGATCTGTCTTTAGACAGATAAGGGGAGTTCAGACAAAAGCCATCCTTGTATTTGGTGTTCTTAAACTTCCTACAGCTCTAAATAATCTATACACTCAGGCGGCGTATTTTGGGGGGTATGTCCTGCACTCCTACCGTCATAACTTGGAGTGGTATTTCTGCCGTTCCTCTCTGATCATTGGTCAGATCAGAGACACTATTTAATTCCCTTTATTTAATTTATAAGGTGATCTGTGATTGAGGGCTTTGATGAGTATTCAGTGAGGTAATGCCTATAAAATACTTGCAATCACTGGTTTCTGGCACACAGTGGTTGTACAACAAATGTAGTGTTATTCCTTTCCTTATTTATATCTGTAAGTGAGACTTGAGCATACATAAACATACTGTATATGATTATAAATACCTACAATAGTCACAACAATAAAGATTCAAATACACTTGAATAGTGATTATATTTGAAATATAAATTGACTCAAGAGAAGTATTTTTGACCTGGACACTTCAGTTATATTCACATTTGTGTATTATGTACTGATCACTGTGGTTATAAATATGAGGAATTTTTTTTAAAAGTGCTCTTTGACTAGTATGTAATTAAATTAATTGGGAAGATGCCCTAAGCTTGCAAAACAATTATGGAGAATAATAGTTGCAGAAGTATGGTCAAATGCTAAATAGTAAGATATAGGTGATAATGACTAAAAACAGAGTTTGGAAAATTTTCCTTGAAGAGCTAAAGCTTGCTTGGGTCTTCAAGTTTGATGAGAATTTAGGTGATTTTATTTTAAAGAGAAGAAAGAAGAAAATCAAACTATAAGCAATTGCCAAAAGTGCTTTTTCTCCATGGTGAATAGTGGGAAATAAATTCTTAAAGATGCGTTAATTATAAATTATTTTATAATTTGTTTCCAAAAGTACTCTGCAAATGTATGATTTGTCACATGTACAATTCCATACTTTTCATCTTAGAACCCAGCACTTCATTTCTGGCTTCCCTACACCCCACCCGGTACTGGGTTGAAGACAACCCAGCTTCTAAGAGTTGAATCGATGTGCTGAAACTACAACGGAAAGATCAGGACTGGGAGTTTAGGCTAAATTGAATCTGCTAACTTCAACAGCATTCGGTTCCTTTCTCCAGTCCTGCTTCCTCCATTTCCTTCTGTCTTCTACCCCCTCTCTGCCATAGTTATCTACCAATATTTTATAACTTATGTTAACAAATGAATTGGGTCACTTAAAAATTCTCATATGTTTTTGTAGCCTGTAAGTCGTGCAACATCTGCGAGATGTCTTCATGTAACTTGAAGTGGGGTTTCTATCTAAGACTGTTCCCTGGACATAATCTGTCTTTCCCTACTCTGTGCTCTTGTTCTCATGGGTCCCTCTTTGTTTGACGTTATTCCCCTTTCCCCTTCTTTGGTGAGACAGCAAATAGCCTCCCCCTGAAATATGTCTTTGTCAAAATCCCTGGAATTTATGTATGTGTTAGGCTACATGGCAAAGTGGAATTAAGGTTGCGGATAGAATTAACATGGCCAATTAGTTGACTGTAGGATACGGAGATTTTCTTGGATTGTCCAGGGTACCCCAATAGAATTGTGAAGGTCCTTCAGTGGAAGAAGTACATAGATGAGAAGAGTCATAGGGCGATGTGACAATAGACAAAGGCAAAGACAGATGTAAAGTCCCTGGCTTTGAAGGTGAAGGAAGGGGGTCAGGCATTAAGGAATGTGGGTGGCCTCTAGAAGCTGGAATAGGCAAGGAGATAGATTCTCTCCTAGAGCCTCCAGAGAGGAATACAGCCCTGACGGCACCTTGATTTTAGCCAAGTGAGATTTGTATTGGACTTCTAACCCGCAAAGTTGTGCTGTAATAAACTAATACTGTTTCAAGCCACTAACCTTGTAATAATTTGTTGAAGCAGCCATTGAAAACTAATACCCCTTTTAAATTCTATGACAACAGGAGCTCTTTTATGAAGTTCTGTGGCTTTCACAGTTGCTGGAACTGTGACTTATATATATAGAAGTAATGTAGTGAATGCCTGTTGGGTAGATGGAAAATGGCAATCTAAGTGTAAAACCAGATTGAGGGATTATGAGGACTACGGTATATGGGGAGGGCCTGGTCTATTCCCAGTAGGGAATGCACCTGAAGTATGATGGTAGGAAATGGTACTCAGAAGTATCTAAAATGCAGCAAAGAAGGATACAGTGGGATCAAGTCCAGCTATAGCAAATCAAGTACTACTGCTTCGACCTCAGTTTTCTGACACAGTTGTCAGGAGGGTCATGGAGAACAGTATGTGCAGAAATCTTAGTGCCTGGAATCCAGTGAACATATCAATGCATGGTAAGTTTTATTATTTGAATAATAACATCATGCACATACATTTAGGAAGACAGAGCCTTGGATGTTGGGTACAGTGATGCTCCCATCTGTTGAAGCGAAAACGTGCCCTATTTTCCTAGAGGGTCTAAAATTGGCAAATGTGGCATTCCTCTCCAGTGCAGTCTTGCAGAGCATTCTACTTAATATTACAGAAAAAATGCGTTAATTTTAGCTTTCACAGCTGGATATTTATTAAATGTAAGCATTTCATCAGCAAGAACAAGAATTTTAAAACACACACAGGTGCTGTCTTATATAATTAGGACACATAGGCTATTGACGCTTCCGTTTCACATGATTTGTGCAATCGTGGAATGTGTGGGCAGGCATGTATACATATGCACAAACACTAAGTTTTATGGGGATCAAAATGGCATAATGTAATCTATGGCCATTAAAAAAAGCGCATGTTAGATATATAAAATGATTGATGTGTTGAGAGCAAAATTGTATGTGATAAATTGAAAATTTTGGGCAACAGAAAACTAGAAAATAGCCTGTTAATAACCAATGTGTACATTTGTGATAGAAAATGATATTAAAAATGGATCAGCAAGAGAGGCTTATGATGGCTAGAATAGCCACAGAAGTGCTCACGGGAAACTGACTTTATTTGGGCTTTGACGCACAAACTGAAAGAGAGCAAGGGGGGCGGCGATTTCGGAAAGGGAAAGTGGCATCAGAAAAGCATTAGAGGAAATGTGACCATCCTGAAAAGATGGGCGGCAGTGCTGATCACCCGTCACCAGCGGGAGCTGGGGAGAGGAGGCATCAGATGTTTTCAGTTTCTGGAAATTTTGTTCAAGCTCCCGAACCAGCCTGAACAAGCACAGAGCTGGCATTTGGTAAATGGTCTGCAAAGCCATGTGCTATTATCTTTGTCATAACTTTGGCTCTTTTCCTTTGTCTTGTACTTTAATTTGTGGGTACTATACTTTGCCTCGCAGTGACACACAAAAAAGGAAAACAAGTAGAGTAAAAAAATAAAATCAGGTTTAATCTTAAGCCAACCATGGCTTCTGATCACTTCTCTGAAGACGTCCCTTTTCTACTAATTGCACTGTCTCGTATATATAATTTGTCCAGAAGCTTTTTGCTGGAGAAAGAAAATAAATGAAGAGCAAAATGCAGATGTTCAAGTATCAAGCCTCATTAATCAGATATGCATTAACTAATTTTAATAGACGACTTACTGTGCCTCACGGGACTGAGAGAGATGGTAAAGAGGTTTTATTTTACATCAAATATGTCCTGTTTTTCTTACGTTTTTATGATAAGTCCCAAGCAATGTTATTTTTTATAATAGTCCCAATCTGAGATGAATAAAACATCGTCATTTTCTTATGTTATGTTCTTACCCAATTGAAGGTATACGTAGTGCCCTGAAAGCCAGATGAAGAAAGTATTCAATGAGGGTGGACGAGAGGTTAAGTGTGCAGAAAGTTCAGCAATGACGAAGTTTAAGGATTAAATGTTCTGTTTGATAAAATAGAATGAATGCCATTGGTTGCTCATAATGAAGGATTAAAGGCAGCAAGCTGATTGGAGGGGGTCCGTAGAGAATAGTTAAGGAGACGCCGGGAAAGGGGAGCATATGGAACTTCCAGAGAGTTGTGATGTAATTGAGAATATAACATTGATGTGACCTGGAAGGTAAAACGAGGTCAGAATAGGGTTTGTTTACATGCAAGAAATTACAGTGATGTGTAAGCGGAAGAAAATGTCTAGAAAAGCGAGTGGAAATCGTGACAGAATGCCGCAAGGAAACTGCTGGAGCCACGGGCTTGAATAGGCAAAGGAAGAAGACCTCGGTGCACAAGGCAGGGTTCGCGTTCAGAAGAACACGGACAGCTCATCTGCAGTCGCAGGAGGCAGCAGGGGGAGCACGTGGGCTCAGGTCGCCTCTGCTCCATGACTGTGAGTCACTCTCCCGTTTTCCATAAGTTATGTAACATTCAGGGGACTTGGTGTGCTGTGTCCTGGCATATCTTCCAAGACACAGACTGAATTTTCCTCTTTTAGAAGCTTTCTTCAGTACAAAGAGCTCCCACTTCTGACTTTCTTGAACTCTAGTAACATTCAGTAAATGATACAACATATCTCAGTAGTAAGCATATAATCAAGTCTTGTTTGTCCTCCGTGTCTAGGCTGAAGGCTGAAAATCACTGTAATGTATTCACACAACCACCTTTTAAGCTCACAAGCATTTCTGAGACCCCACATAAGTCTCTGTCTTTCTGAGAAGCCTCCTGTGACTTCCTTCAGTCCATGTCTTCATAATACCAAATCTCACACTGTCCATTGCAAATACTCCTGTTGATCCCCGCTATTGACTCATTAGGGTCGGGTTGTTTCTTATTTATATTTGTATTCCCAGCTGTAAGCAGATCATCTACACATCAAAGTTACAAAATTTATGCATGAAAAAATAAAACAAAAATGCTAGTATCATGTTTAGTATGTGAATATGTACTGATTGGATTAAACTAAATTATCGCTCCCTATAATTTGAAAGTGGGACTTAATGGGTACTAAAAGTGGTGATTTAATTTGCTAAGAAATTATTAAATGGAATTTAGACCCAGAAAGAAGGATGCCTTCTCCCTGAGGTGAGCAGAGTATGTGTATTATTGTTTATTGTGGTAAATATGAGTTGTATTAGGGGCGGTCTCAGTCTAGGAACATGTCACCCTTGGGCATTTACAAGTAGCACTTTATATTCATTGACATTTATGTTTTACTCTCTTCTGTACATTTCTTTTTTTATTGCTGTTCAATTATAGTTGTCCCAGTTTTTCCCCCATTGCTCTCCCCTGCCCTGCCCCACCCCCCGCTCCCATAGTCAGTCCCCACCTGCTGTCCCTGTCCATGCATCCTTTATACGTGTCCCTTCACTACAGTCTTCCCCCTGTTATCCCCCTTCTCCCTCCCCTCTGGTCACTGTCAGTTTGCTCTTTATTTCAATGTCTCTGGTTCTGTTTTGTTCACTTGTTGGTTTTGTTCATTAGGTTCCACTTATAAGTGAGATCATATGGTATTTGTCTTTCACCGCCTGGCTTATTTCACTTAGCATAATGCTCTCCAGTTCCATCGACGCTGTCACGAGGGTAAGAGCTCCTTCTTTCTGCTGCATAGTATTGCATTGTGTAAATGTGCCATAATTTTTTATCCACTCATTTACTGGTGGGCACTTAGGCTGTTTCTAGCACTTGGCTATTGTAAATTGTGCTTCCATGAACATTGGGGTGCATAGGTTCTTTTGAATTTGTGTTTCAGGATTCTAAGGGTATAATCCCAACAGTGGGGTTGTTGGATTAAAAGGCAGTTCTATTTTTAGTTTTCTTAGGAAACTCCATTCTTTTTTCCACAGTGGCTGCAACAGTCTGCATTCCCACCAACAGTGCACTAGGGTTCCCTTTTCTCCACATCATCACCAGTTCTTGTTGTTTGTTGATTTATCAATAATGGCAATTCTGACAGGTGTGAGATGGTATTTCATTGTGGTTTTAATTTGCATCTCTCTGAAGGCTAGTGATGTTGAGCATTCCTTCATATGTCTGGGCCCTCTGTAGATCCTCCTTGAAGAAATGACTGTTCAGGTCCTTTGCCCATTTTTAATTGGATTGTTTGTCTTCCTGGTGTTGGCTTGTATGAGTTCTTTATATATTTTGGAGATCAAACCCTTGTCTGAGGTATCATTGGCAAATATGTTTTCCGACATAGTTGGTTCCCTTCTCACTCTGCTGATGTTTTCTTTAGCCATTCAGAAGCTTTTTAATTTGATGTAGCCTCATTTGCTTATTTTTTCCTTTATATCCCTTGCCCTAGGAGATATATTGGCAAAAATAATGCTGTGTGGGACATCTGAAATTTGATAAAGGGGGCGGGAGCATAAAATGAAGTAAAAATAATCTCTTCAATAAATGGTGTTCAGAGATCTGGATAGGTATATGCAAAAAAAGTTAAACTAAACCACCAATTTACATTATACACCAAATTAAACTCAAGATGGATAAAAGACTTAAATATGTCGTGACACTTTAAAAGTCCTACAGGGAAACATAGGCAGAAAAATTTCACATGTCCTACACAGCAATATGTACAGTTCTTTATATATGGCTCTCTGATCCCCCTCATTTTAATAGTTGGCCTTATGTCTCCCAGTTTCACTTTGTTCATTTCATTGAATCACACATTTGACAAAAGTTTATTACTATTGCCTGCATTATAGTGGTATCATTATATCAGTTTTGGGCTAATATAGTGTTGGCTATCTCCATCTTATCACACAATAAAAAATTTTTTAAGAAATTAGAAAAGAAAAAAAGGAAATAAAAACACAACTAGGTTACCCTTTGTGTGTCCATGTAGTTCTACTGATAGTGGATTGTTAGTTGAGAAGATTTGTGAGGCAGCTTCAGGCTCAGTGGAAAAGTTTATTGAGATAATTTATATCTGTCATGCAATACAACTCTATCAGCCTTGTTTCAGTTCTTGTAACAAACTAACCTTTGGAGGCTTTTGGAGCCAGCTTCTCTGCTGGTGCCTTCATATGTCCAAAACTTGCTTATTTTCTTTGTTTTTCTGG
The DNA here is from genome assembly GCF_004126475.2 of Phyllostomus discolor. Lineage (NCBI taxonomy): Eukaryota > Metazoa > Chordata > Mammalia > Chiroptera > Phyllostomidae > Phyllostomus > Phyllostomus discolor. The sequence goes on along the minus strand of NC_040915.2, from coordinate 29,321,863 downwards.
AACATGTTTTATTTATATATATTCTTTCAGATGTCATCAACACAAATGTAAATCCCACCTTCTGACTCGCCCTTTTCTCACCGCTGCCATGCTCTCTCAATCACCACATGCTTTTTTTTTTTTTTTTACCACATTCTTTTAAGATTCTTTTAATAAGTAATGACTGGCACTTATTTTTGTGCTTAAATAAGATTGATCTAGCACAGCACTTGACACACCGTTTATGCTTTATACATATTTGTAATGAATGAGTGAGCGTTGCATGGATGGGTCGATGTGTGGCTGGATCAATGCGTGGGTGGATGGGTAGATGGTGAATGTGTATGTGGATCGCTCAGACTTGCCGTCTTTCACCCTTCACTTGGCATATGTAAAATTATCAAGTTGTGGGGCTTGGGGCATTAAAATAAAACAGGACATTCCCTAGCTTTCATTAAAATGATTTTAATTATCATTCAATATATCAGTGAATTGATGTTTAATAGTGTACTGTAAGGCAAACATAGCAAAAGTGCTTTTTCCTCATGTATCAATTTTATTTCTCACAATGGTCCTGCAGTGTAAACAGTATGATCTTTAAACCGTGAAGATGGGGGTTCCCCTCCCCTCAGCTCCCAGTCAAGGCCTACCGTGCCATATGGGAGGGGGAGATTGCCAGTACCGCCCGTCTTTCCCAGCTCTGAGATGCAGAGTCTAATTCCTGGGGAATGTAACTCCCTTCCTCCATCCAACCCTGTTGAAACCCAGCCACTCTTCCCGCAGCTCAGCCTTACGGTTCTCTGCAGGAAGACTCAAGCCAAGGAGACCAGAGGTTACTGTTCCCCCCAGAGCCCAGCAGTGTCTCTGAAAGTTTACTCAGGAGGGAAGACAGTCCATTAGTGAAGAAACTACAAAGGTCTCACAATGTGAATTGACTTTATTTGAAACAACTATTGGGAAATGAAAGCCTGTGACCAATCTTAAAGATAATAGCTCCTTTTAAATATCCTCAGTGTGATCATTACTGATGAATATACGTCACTAATTATTGTCCCAACCCATAGAACGTACAACACCAAGAGTGAGCCATAAGATAAACTGTGACTTGATTATGATGTGTCATTGTAGGTTCCTCCTTGGTAAAAACATGTGCCATTCTGGTGAGTTATGTTGATAACGAGGGAGGCTATGCATGTGTGGAGGCAAGAAGTATCTGGGAAACCTCTACCTCCCGCTCAACTTTGTTGTAAACCTAAAACCAATGTAAAAGTAAGTGTGAAAATTTAAAAAATGTACATAGCAAACTCTAAAAGTATATACTTGTTTCCTTTTCCCAGATTCCATAATAGAAAAAATAAGTATAACAATACGTATTGTTGTAATAATCAACCTATTGTTGATTTTGTAATGAAATTAGACATAATATGTTTAATAATGACCATAGAAGATGAGGAAGAGAAAGCAGAGCAGTATAGGGATAATGCATCTATATTTCACCAGAATTAAGAGAGTATACATCTGAAGTAGATTGTGATAAAGTAAGTTATGCATGATAAGCTCTAGAAAATGACTAAAAAGAAGTAAAAATATCATTAAAGATATTAAAACGCTATGCTGGAGAATATTCAAATAATGCAAAATAAAGTAATAAAGGAAAACAGAGAAACAAAAAAGGCCTGACACATAAAAAAAGTAAAATGGTAATAAAAAATCCAACTGTATAAATAATAGCATTATAGCATTAATCATGGTAATGAGTTGAAGAATCTAATCCAAAACCAGAGGTTAGCCAGAGGATTTAAAAACAAAAACAAAACAGAACAAATCCAACTGTGTGCTCACAAGAACCACACTTTAACTCATAAATATGAATTGACTGAAGGTAAAGAATGGAAAAATTAGCATGTAAGTTGCAGTCATAAGATAGGGGAGGGGCTATACTGATATCAGGCAAAATTGATTTTAAGATTTCAAAAAAAAGTTTCCTGGGGGAGCAGGATAATGGGGGAAAAGGGGAAGGGGCAAGAAAAGGCACACAAATAGAAGATTCATGGGCATGGGGGGGGGACTGACTGTGGGAATGAGGGAGAGTAATGGGGAAAAAGGAAGACAGCTCTAACTAAACTATACCTGGCTGGTGTGGCTCAGTGGTTGAGCACCAGACTGCAAAACAATGGGTCGTTGGTTTGATTCCAAGTCACAGCACATGCCTGGGTTGCAGGCCCAGTCCCCAGTAGGTGGTGCATGAGAGGCAACCACACATTGATGTTTCTCTCCCCATCTTTTTCCCTCACTTCTGCTCTCTCTAAATAAAATCTTTAAGAAATAAATTAACTTAAAAAAAGATTTTATGGTAACCAAAAGTAGAAAATTAAAAAAAAACCACAAATTTTTTCACATTCATCAGATTCATAAAATTAATTACCATGATAACACTAAATGTTGGAAAGCATATAAGGAAATAGCTGTTATTATTAATTATTTTTAATATTGCTGGTGGGAATATAAATTGTCAAGGTCACCCTGGACAGCAACTTAGGCAATATTTCATATATTTGAAGATGTGTATGGCCTATACAATACAGCACCTACTCTAGAGAAACTCATGCACACATATGTAAGGAGACAAGTACACAGTTGTTTAATGGAGCAATGTTTGTATAGAATAAAGTGGAAGCAATCTGTCCCTCAGTAGGAGAATGGCTGAGTAAACTATGGATTTAAAAAAAAAAGCTATCAGAGATAAAAAGCTGTATTTTGTAATGAAAAATGGGCCAATCTATCTGCAGGTTATAACAACCATAACCATTTATGCAATAGGCAATGGAGTCTCAAAATACCATATACCAAAGGCAAAGAGATTTAAGAAGAGAAATAGACAACTTGACAATAAAGATCAACAATCTAAATACCCCACCATCAATAATGGATAGCATATCTAGATAAAAGACCAATGAGGAAATGGAGGACTTGTATGACATTGGACACAAACTAGACCTATCAGACATTCTCCACAGTAGGTTATGTGGCAGGTTAGAAATTTCCTAAGTTCTCACAGAATGGCTGGTACTTCTGTTCTCAATTTAGGCAGGGATCTCAGACACGGCTCCCCATTAGATGGGGGCCTCAGGCCACTTTCTTATCCTCATTTGCCTATTGAATCCTTAACTCCCATAGTTTGTATCATTTTCTGATACTTCAGTGGGCCTTGTCATATCAGTTCATGATTCTGACTTTGAACTCTTCCTTCTTATCAGTATGTAGCATTTCCCCTCCTGGCATAGTTTTAATGCCTTTATCCACATATCTGTATAATTCACCCTTTTAAAGTATGTAATTCATGGCTTTTGAAAGCCAGTGAACATACTTCTACATCTATTAACACAATCGGTTCTAGGACATTTTTATTACTCCACAGAGAAACTCTTTATCCCTTTCTCACTGCCCCTCAACCTGTTTTTTGGTCAATTTTGTTTTTGTATTTTTAATGGATAGATTTTTATTACATATCTGAATGTTAGCAGAGCATCATCAAAATGTTTAAATAACAGTTAATGGTCTGATTATAAAAGGAATACATACTCATGATAGATAATTGCAACACCCAGAGAAACACAAAGAAAAAATAAAAACAGTCTCAATTAAAATTTTACCCTTTCTGTGTCCATATATCCTTATAAAATTCATATTAGATAGTATACACATTGTGTGTGTGTGTTTTTTTTACAATAGCTAAATTTTGGAAACAGCCTAAATGCCCATCAGTAGATGAATGGTTTAAAAAACTGTGGTGCATTTATACAATGGAATATACTACACAGCAGAAAGAAAGAATGAATTCCTACCTTTTGTGACAGCATGGTTAGAACTGGAGACTATTAGGCTAAGTGAAATAAGCCAGGTGGTAAAAGACAAATATCATATGATCTCCCTTATAACTGGGATCTAATAAACAAAATAAACTAATGAGCAAAATAGAGCCGGAGACATGGGAACATGGAACAACATTTATGAATGGCCCATGACAAGGACAGTGGTGTGGGGACTGACTGTGGGAGCAGCAGGGAGGACAAGGGGGGAAATTTAGGGACAAGAGTAATAAACCAGACAAGAACATTCAACCGTTTTACCTCCTCCAGCCATAGGAAACTATTGGGTACTAATCTACATTTGTCTCTATAAATTTGCCTATTCTAGACATTTTATATAATCATAGCACATAACACTGGTCCTTTGTGACTGGTTTCATTCATGCAAGATAGTATTTTCAAGGCCAATACGTAGTTTAGCATGTATCGGTACTTCATGTATTAGTTGATAGACATCTGGGCTGTGTCCACTTTTTGTCTATTACGAATAATGCTGATATAACAATCCATGTTCAGTTTTTTGAATGGACATAGTCTTTTATTTCTTTTGGGTGTACACCTAGGAGTGGAATTGCTGGGTCAAATGGTATCTCTCCGGTTAACATTTTATGGCACTGTTAGACTTTTTTCCAAAGTGACTGTACCATTCCACATCTCTCCAATAGTATATGATGGTTCCAACTTCGCCACATTCTCAACAACACTCATTATTGTCTTTTTTATTATAGCCATCCTGGTGGGTACAAAGTAATATCTCACTGTGATTTGATTTCTGTTTCACAGATAGCTAATGCTGTTGAGTAACATTTTATGTGCTATTGACCTTGTGTATATCTTCTTTGGAAAAAATGTCTATTCAGAAATCAACAACTTAATGGAATGTCTCTCAAACAACGCTTTTTAAAAATGGAAACTCCAGAGCACTCGAATTCTTAATAAACTTAAGAAATACTGGATTTGGCTTTATTATGTTTTTGCGAGAATTAAATGGCATATATTTAACATAGGGCTTTATACATAGGGAACTCTCAATATATGCTAGGCATTTCTGTCATGGCCACTTAACCAATGAGGAAACAGAGGGTCAACTAAGTTGTCTTGCCTGTGTCCCTACAGATATAAATTAGCAGAAGCAAGATTTGAATTTGCTTCTCTTCAACTCTGAAGCTCATACTCTTTCTCCTGCAGCAGGTAATCATTTATATTAGCTGATTTATCTTCTTCATTTATGGAGTTTCCCTTTTTTGCCCTCATTTATCTGATACCTTCAATGACTATCATCCAGTACAAAATATTTTAATTGTGCATCACCAATAACACGAGAGTCAAACTTTTATATGAAATCAGATTCGCTTTTAATTGGCTCTTTGTAAAAATTATACCTGAAACCACTAGGAGGGTCTCAGTGTGCAAATAAAATCACAGAAGAAAGACATTAATGTAATCTGCATAGACAGCAAGCATAATTACTAGGATCCATTGTAAAACTATGTGTTAAATTTGCATATGAATACTTTCCTTGAACAAAATAATGTAAACCAACAATTATGTAGCAATTTTGCATTTGCTATTATTAGAATTTATAAACACGTTATCATTTCACCGTTAAAAAAACTTGCTAAGGTAGGGTAGAGCAGTGCTATTACAGATAGTAAAGAAATTAAGGCTGGGGCATGAACAGGGTTAGGCCAGTGTTGCAGAGGAATTTGAACCTGTGCTTCCCAACTGGGGCGGAGCACCCTCAGGATATCGATGACTGTTACCAAGTCCAAGTTTCTTTAGACAAGAAATACGAAGTGCTTTGTAACCTCGTCACATCCACTTTTAATACTAGCATGCTTCCCCTCTTCAACTGACATTTCCTTCAAGAACAAATAAAGAATCGGCGGCATTTGAAATAAAGAGCAGTCATTGCTCTTTATGCTGGACATAATGCTTATTTAATGTTGACGTAATGTAGACAGACGAGTGCAGGGTGAACCATTGTTACTGCGAGAGGTCCGGAGTGTTTTGTGAATGACCAGTGAGGCTTCAACTCCGAGGGCTCCGTGTGGCCACCAATGAGAATGAACCGTGAGATAAACAGATGAAGTGGGGAGATCGTGTCCGTATGTTTTATCCATCTTTAATTAGGGATATTTTCATGTCATCAGCCAGACTTTACCTGATGACTGTTGCTTGCGTCCCTCCCACCGATAACCTTTCTGTACACCTATGAAGAACTGAGGTAAAAAAATAAATAAGGAAAGACACTGCTGTGTGATATGTGCACAGTGGTGTGGAAAGGAAAATAGGATTTGCTTCTCAGCACAGCAAAGACTCTGTTTATCAGAAAGTAGTTCCAGACAGCTGACTGGAGATGCCTCATAAACTCCGACCATCTCCAAAGGGAAAAAAATCACTTTATCAAATGGCAACTGGATGGGCTAGGCACTCTTCCGTGGTTTGATCTTTCTGCCCTGCTCTCGTTTCCTAATCAAAACTTCTGGCTTGTTGCCCTCTGCTCTGCAAATTCGGGTTCTGTTTATATCACTGTGAGACATCAAGATGATAACAATAGCAGAAAATCATTACATGCCATCGGCGACTGGGCCAGAATATGGATGACAGCATAAATGAGATCCTCTTCTCATATTTCACAATGCAGAGAACAACGTGAGGGTTAACGTTTTAGGCTCTGGGCCTGGATTCCTTCTTTTCTGCTCACCGGCTCTGTGTCTTTGGACAATGTAACCTCTCAGTTTTTTCAGTTTTCTGATCTCTAATATTAATGATTAGGATGCACAACAAATCAGGATTTTTGAGGATTAAATAAGGTAACATATGTCACATGCTTAGAATAGGTTTTGATGTTCAAAAGGCTATTAGGACATTCTAGCTATTATAATTATAAATACCATTATTATAAAGTTATAATTATATGGCCACTCAACTGTATATGGATATATAACTCCCCTTTCATACATTGTTAGATTTTGTTATCTTTGCATGATCTCCACGCTCTCATTTAATGTTGCATTCATACATCTTTGTATTTTTAAGTGTGTGATGTAAGGCCTCTTACAGATGAGAAGCTCAGTACTTATTTGTGGACAATAAATTGGTTCTTCACTAAATTCCTTGCTGCAGTGATTCCAGGTGAGAACAAGGAGAAATCCACCAGAATTATATGGGGAGCTTTTTGCAAACTTCACACACAACCCTAAAAGATCCTAGTTGTTTCTACCACAGTAAGCTGCTGGTGCTCATGGGTATATGTTGTGCTCAAGTATATTGGGGTGCGATACAGTTTGAGAAAAACTGCTCTTGTTAAACAAGTTATTTGGAGCTTCAGCTGCATCATTATTTCAAATCAGTTATAGCCACACTGCTCAGACTGTCTCCTGTGATCAGTGCTCCTCCAGCTTTTTGCCATAAATATAGAAAATGAGAGACAGTGTTTAGAAACTCGAAGATAAATTTGACATTGTCTTGACAGGCTTGTATTTTTTTTGTTTTTCTTTGTGTCTTGTTTTACTATTCATTCTGTAAAAAATATATTTCTTAGTTCAATACATACAAAATGAATTGGATAGTAAAGATAAACAAGCAAAATACCCCACTGATCCTTTACCACAGATAGTTTGAGGAGAAGTGAAAAATAGCATTTACTTGGTATTTGGGATTCTTCTCTTATTAATGTTAGTGCGGTCATCTAACATAAGATAGGCCAAATGCATCCATTCTCAGAACATGAACGATAGATCTGGAGCATGTTTATGGACTTACCTATAATTTCTTATGCAGAGATTTGACTATTCATATGTGCCTAGTCATGGCCAATTTCATTTGTTCTGGAAGGGGACTGGGCCAGGAGAAGTGTGGAATGAAAACTGCCCACATTACCCTGACCAGGAAGGAGCCTTATCGCCCTCTGCTCCTGATTTTCACGTCGCAGGACTCCTTCGAAAGGAGGAGCAGATCTGTACCGTGTGAGAATGTTTGAAGGTTTTTGACATCCACCGGCCAACTTTCCATCTGAAACACTATATGCAGTAGGAATGAAGATAGCTTGTTTCCCAAGGGAGTTCAGAAATCAGGGGAGAGAAAGAGGTTCACCCTAGTGGTGTAAAGTTTATTTTTTAATAATAAAATGCAATGGTAAAATAGTTGTGTAATTATATCCAGATATTCAAGCTCCCCATTTCATGTTCCTAAAATATAGATCAACTGCTCCTTTATGAAAGCCAGATTCAACAGGTAATTGCTGGTCTAAAATTGTGAAAGCCTTTTAATATAACATAAGCTAATACACTATATCTAGGGAAAAGAATCGGCTAAAAAATGTTAAATGAGTCATAAGTTCATCTTGCGTCTATTCTGCACTTAAATGGTAGAAAAAGATGTGGAGGAAGACACAAAACACAAGGTAAAATGTTGCTGTGAAAAGAATAGTGAAAAACCAAAAGCACAAATAAGAACACAAATCAATAAACATCTCCCAGTCTCTCTTTTCCTTCTTTAAGAGGCGGCAGAATGCCTAATTAACGAGGTACCTTCCTGGTGTCTGCACCTACAGAGAGTGCTTCCATCCCCCTCCCTGGAAACATAATCACCACATCTTTATAAATGCGGCCCGCAGAACATGAAAAGTCCGTTGAACTATCTGCCAGAAAGGTAATTTAGCTTAGACTTTCCGTTTTAATAAAAGAGCATGAGGCATAACGGCAATAATCTCTTCTCCCATTTAAAGTGGAAGGAAGGAAAAAAAAATACTCACCTTACCCTAAAACCCTCTAAACATATCAGAACTATTTATAAACTCTGCAATATGTCCTAATACTAGTTGCGACTGGAAACAAGGAAAAGAGAGGGAAAAACAACGAAAAAGGAAGGTGTGCTGTAAACCAAGTTGTAACACAAACTGTATGCTGATTAGAAATCACAGACCTGTTTTTTTTTTTTTTTTTTTGAAGCTCTTTAAATCACCTTATTATCCAACAGGGGCTGATTTAAATGGGCCGCTTTACATGAACCCCAAATTATTCCTTGTCAAGAAAAGAAGGCAGACATCTACTTCTGAGGGTTTCTGACTTCAACTGAACTTAGCATGCCATGGAGAGTTAATATGACAAAAAATATGACAATAAAAGATAAAACCCACGCTCTGTGTCCCACGGCAAGGGTGAGCTGAGAGAACACACCCTCACTCCGGCCAGTCAGCAGATCCCCCAAAGGCCAAAGAGAAGCACAGAACTGTTTGGCACGCAGATTGCAGTGGCACGGAGACTTCTGCTAGAACGTGTCCTACCCAAGGAATCGCGCCGCCCAGTTAGCAGACGCTTGCCTTTTGCTCGGGAAGCAACCGTACTTACAGATATAATGACAACTTGGGAGGCTGATTCACAGGTCCATTTTGAAAACATTCATAGGAATGATATCAAAGAAATAAGTATGTGGGTCAAAGTCATGCGTTTTTCTTTGTTCACTCTTCTGGTTTTGTAAATTGAGAAGGTTTGGTGTTTTCGTTATTGATTGCTGTGTAATAAATTACCCAACATTTAGCAGATGTTAACACAACACAAACATCATTTCATGCAGCTTCTTAGGCTCGGGAATCCGGGATGAGCTTAGCTGAGTACTTCCGGCTCAGCATCCCTCAGGGGCCTCTCTGAGGGATCTGCAGGAGCCACTTCCAAGCTCACTCACCTGGCCATGGTCGTGAGGGTTCATTTCCTTACCGTGTGGGCTCCCCATAGGGCTGTTCATAATGAAGAAACCTAGTATAATCACGATTGCTTCACATTCGTGAAGAATTCCTCAAAAACTTTTAAAAATGCAATTCAAGTTACAATTGCACTAAAATTTCTTTCTGTCTGCCTCTAAGAACTCACTGGGAGTAGGGAGTCAGTTTCAAATGTGAAAAAAATAGATACATTACTTGATGGGCGGATGTTATTGGCTGATGTTATGTAAACAGAGCAGAAGGTAAGAGTACTGTGTAATTTTAACCCATGCCAGGTTTCTGCAGCATGCTAGGTATTAAAATGTTGTGTCCTTCCATCTTACACATTAAATTTAAGCTTCCTAAATTTTCAACCGCATATGGTATGGTTTTCAGTATAAAATAGAACAAACAGTTAAGCGCTCAGCCTCGCGTCCACTTGTAGCAGAAGCACGCACAGCCACCTTCTCACTGGAGATACTTCAGGCAGTGGGCCTGGTGCCATGTAAAGTTTTCTGATGCTTTTGTTCAGCGCGGCAGCTTCCTGTTCTAAATATCCCTGCGAACGTTTGAGCTTACTTACCATGGCATGCTACGGGAGTAACAACAACAGATGCCTCCGTATGCCTGTTTTGTCAAGACTATCAGGATATCCAAGAGGCTATTTACAAACTGTGGAAATTTCACTTTCATTTCCAGGGGGATGCCAATTCTGTTTTAAATGCAAAGTGTGTTTTATAACCAGAAAGAGAGGAAAATGGAAGGATTAATATCTTAGTTTATATTATTTTGATTTAAAAATTCTGTTGATTCACTCTACTGATCGTTTTCTGTCCCTTCCTTCTTTAGCCTATTTTGCTGAGTTACTATTTTATGTCCCTTGATTAAAAGGTTGAGAATTTTCAATTTATTATTTCGTTTTAAGTACCAAGAATAAGAGTACCTTACCCTCATTGCAGAAGCTGTTTAAGAGGTATTCATAAGGGTTGCAATTGTTTAAAGATTTACTTATTTTTTTTCTATTTAGAAGCTAAACAAAGTAGCATAGCTAACTCTAATTACAGTTATCCCTCTCTAGATTTTGAGTGGAATTACACTGATGTTCTCCCTTATCATCAGCATTAATTCTTGGTATAAGAAGTAAGGGATATCTTTATCTTGCCAACGGAGACCCTGACCAGTCTCTGCCTTCCGCCACACGTGCCGCCAGTACTGCCAGAGTTGGATCAAGACTTGAGTCAAGTCCTCTTTCTACTGCATCTGCCTGCTGCCAAAACATTATACTCTCCATATTTGTTTGCATTGGCACCGTGCATTTTATTTTCTTTGCTTACTATTTTTTCATGCATTTCACAGCTTCTTTCCTTCTTATACTCCTCCTTCTGGAATGCTTTGAAAAGTTTATTAAGGGCATTTTATGGGAAACTCTCTGTTATTATTTAAAATTTTCATTATTTCATTCCTATTCTTGAAAAGTTCACATAAATACATGGAATACTGATAGTTATTATTTCTCAATAATTTACATATACATATTATTTTACTCTTTTTTACTGCTAGTGGCAGAAAGCCAAATACCTTTGTTTTTCTTGTTTTTGTCCCATTGTTCTGAGAAAAACTATTTTTTGTCTGGTTTCTTTGGAGAACTTTTGGTGTGTTGGAGTCTTGGGGAATTCTCTGCAGTGTGTCTAAGTGTGATTTTCATTATTTTTGCTGCTTGGGCTTCGTTGACAACCCAGAACTTATAGTTGCATATTTCCCAGTTCCAAAACTTCCTGAACTATTACTTTTAAAATATATTGCCTCCCTTCATTAATTAAAACTCTATCATATCCATCTGGAACTTAGATATATATGATTACCATCTTTTCATTTTTGTATTGAATTGTGGATAATTTTTTCAGATCTGTCTTTCAGTTCACTGTGTCCTTTGGGCATGGTGACTGTGCACTCTGACCCAGTTCTTTGCTAGTGTGCAATTTCAACAAATTGGCTTTTATCCTTTGAAAATAGTCTTCTTCAGTTTTAACAGTCTCTCCTTATATATTGATCTTGATCTCTTCTTAACATCATTAAACATAATAAACTTTTTTAGTCTTAGTATGTTTTAGATAAATGCAATATTTGAGTGTGTGGTGCTTTGGCTGTTTGTTCTGTCTCCTGACTCTCCACCGTAATGCTTTGCTTACTTGTAGATCCTGTGGATTTTTTTTTTTTTGGTCATTTTATGTTTGGTAGGAGCTTTGTGGGACTCCTTTGAAGTCTTGTTTGATAGCATATTCCTCCAAAAAGGATTTGCATGCATTTCTGGCAGACAATTAGGTGTATTATCAGCCTGACATCAATTTGTGCCAACATATTTGTCATGAGTACTGACTGTGGCCCTTAGTAGCTGTGTGACTTTGGGTGAAGTGTGTAATTTATTTGTATTTAATTCTCTCATTTGAGTATCGATATAGTACTAGTGCTTAGATAATAAGCTGTGAAGTCCTGTAGCTCCATGCCATGTATCTCCATATTATCCAACTCAAAAGAAATAATTAATAACGCTAAAAATTATCACAATACCTAATCACTTTACAAATTAGAATATAAAATGTTTTTGATATTTAAATTTAACTGAAAATTCAAGTAAAACAATGAAGCTAAAAACAGTAGCTCCAAAAACAGCTAAAGTTTGTGTCTTCCTTCAGCTCTTGTTCACCTTTTCCTTCGTTCTGTAGCATGTGTTGGAGGAGAAAAACAATCAAATACTTTTTTCTTTCCCCGTTGCCACTGGGGAACATATAATGTACATTTGCACACCATATACATTACTGGTTGCAAAGATATGGAGGGATATTTGTTATCTTCTGCTTTAGGTTTCATCTGTTGAGAATAATCCTTCAGGGATTATTTGTTTCCTTGTTAGTGATCTCACCGTGTCTGCTCTTTCCAGATTCACAGAAAACAGAGATGCCTTAGATAATCCTCTGATCAATAGAATCAAAGCTCTTTCTCTTTACCTACCGGCTAGAGAGCTGCTAACTTTCATCATGGAAAAAGTGAAATACTTTTTTCTCTTATGAAACTGTAAGAGCCCTGAAGTTTTAAAGGTAATTTTACTTGGCAAATACGATAAATAAAACAAAGGAAAATGATGTTTTCATAAAGGGTGGATGGAATAAAAAAAGAAATCTCCCTGCAACCCATTCCCAGTGTTTGATATCTATCACTCATTTTTCAGACAACTGGTCCACCCTGGGATGTATCACATGCTACTCCCTGGATGACAGCACTACCAGTCAGGATCTCACCATTGCCCTTGACCTCTTTTGTTCCATCTGGTCTGTTTGTCAATGCATAAAACTTATTGTATTCACTTTCTTCCCACATATGCCATGACCCAAATCCCAATTTTGGATTCAGCCATAATGTGTAGGCTCTGTTTTTGTTTAGTGGAAAGTACTTTGGAAAAGAAGGCCTAGTCTTTTGACCCTAGTGAACTGACTTTTTAAAAATTAGGAATTTAGGTTTTTCTTTATATATCTCCCTTTCCTTCCCTTAGGAGAAGGAGACAATGGTTGCATCTCACAGTAGGCATATGACTATTCTATGAGAATCGTCAAATTTAGTGATGATTCTTCAAATCAAACTTTTGAGGGAATAAAAGGATACAACCATTTAAAAAATCATGACTATTGTGTACTAACACTCTGGGAAGTAATAGAAAATCATAAACAACTAAGCGAAGGTGTTGTTGCTATGTTTTTCCATAATATTCAGGAATCTGTTCCATAGAGCATTTATGTAATAAATAATAATAAAAAGTAATATTTGTTGAGTATTCACTACTGGTTGATTGTGTCCAGGTGGGAGATAACACTCATGGGTTTTTGGAGGCAAAGGACCATCATTCCATCTGCAAGAAATCCCCTTTATATCAGGGGAGACTGACCCAGGTATAAAGGCAGGCTCTGGAGAAAAGAAAGAAAGTGGTTTTAATCTTAACTGTAGAAGCATTTGTACCAAATAATCTAATAAAACTGGTCTAATAAAAATTTTTTGGAAGAGGTTGGAAATGGAAATGGAGCCAAAGGATTTCTTAAGAATATATATGTAGTTGTTACTGAAATATATAGTGAAATATCAAAGATGTAAATGAACCTACAATACTTGGTTTGAGAGAACCAATTTCTTTTTTAATTTAGTCTATACATCTGGTAGGGGCTCAATAACATTTGGTTAGAATTTATAGTCTATAAAGAATTAAACCGATTAGGATAATCACAATATATAGCAGTAGAAATGTTCTGCATACTCTTAAATAAAGTTAGGATATAATAGTGTGCTAATATCTTAATATTCTTTACTCAAAAATGATTTCTGAGACTTAATTTTTTTAATATTTAAAAGTAAGTACTTAACCCTTGGTATTTAAGAAAAAATATATTTAAAATAACATATATGTGATATATAGATGTTATATTACTATTGATTTTCCAATAAAATATGGAAAGAATATAGATACATATTTGCATGATCAAAAAGGTTCATCTCGATTATGTGTAATTTTATTATTCTACTTTTCTGTAGTTCCAAAATATCTACAGTTAGCACATATTCTGAGTATAATGAACACCAACATTTATTTTATTTCAAAGAGTAACAGCAAGGAAGAGAGCGGTTGGGTAGAGAAAATAGAAAATAAAGTAAATAGCTGAGCAGACATAGTTTCTTACTTATTTGTTTGTCTTCTTCAGCTTTCGAAGAGATAAAGGAATCTGAGTTAAGGATCTGAATTTGTTATTCCGTTAGTGAGTTGAAAGTTGCGACGTGGTTCAGCAGACTTGTGGAGGTAAACGGGAGTGTTCTGCACTGTTCTGGTGGGAATTCACTTCTTGTATTCAGAGAGTAGTTAGCCTGTACATTGGGATGGCAGAAATAGAAAGACCTGTATCACGTGCTACCTTATCCAAGTAAATTAAAGCCATTTATTAATATAAACATCCAAGAAACTGCCCCTCGGCAAAAGAAATGCATGTGTGTCATGGTCCTTTTCTATTTTATCATCTAAATAGGGAGGCCAAGCTTAACACATTTGAAACAATTCTTGAAGAAAATAAGTCAGGGACATTAAGTATAAGCCAGTTTACCATAGACTGCTGAAAGATTAGAGGTTCAAATAAGAAAAATAGTACCATGTCTTGAGAGCCATGGAAGGTGTTGTAGAGGGTCTTCAAATGAGATTTAAAGCAAAGTTTTGAGTTAATGGAAGAAAAGAAGATGATTTCCTGAAACTAGTTTGGAAACTAGAACTAGTTTCCAGAAACTAGTTCTGAGTTCATAATGTAGCAGGAGAGATTTGAGAGTTTGCTTCAGCCGTGATCGGGGCTATGGGGGAACTCAGTCAAGTGAAAACACATTGGGCGTGTGAAACTTAAAACTGCTCTAAAAAGGGTCTTTAAAAAAATCAGGTTATGCAATGATAATAGTTCCCAGTTGTTCCTAGGCCTGGGTGGCTCCCCGTGCAGTCTCTTTCAGTCTGCGTGCTGACACGGTGTCATGAGAGGCGCGGGAAGGACATTGGTGCAGAAGTGTCGGCTGCTGCCGACACTTCTGCAGGTTCGGACCATTTCCAATTTCCCCCCAGAGACACACAGCAGTTTTAGCACCTTATGTATTTGCCACAGAAGCTGCACCTGGGAATATCGTTTGTTTTTCTTCAAAGTCTGTTTAGGTGCACACCGAGTTGTTCGTAATGAGTGCCATAAAGCATCATGGAGTCACACGAGTCCATCTTTACAGATTAGTAACAGTGTGTGCATCATCGGAACGAGCATTTGGAGGATGACCTTCATAAAACCAGTGTTCTACACCTGTCATGAGGTCCAACTTGATTTTTTTATTGCGTCGAAAATTATGAGGACTCATGCGCTTTTATAGTGATCGTTGTATTTTCTTCCACTCTGATTTAAAGGTGGTTTTTGCGAAGGCAGGGGACGGCGATAGGAGTTAACGGATGAATTGGTGGGACTGACTGGAGTGCTGGGTGGGAAAACATTCCGTGGCTGGATCCAGACTCAACAGGATTAAATGGTCCATCAGCAACTAGTGATGTCTGCTTTGGGTGTGGTAGAGACATCTGTGATCTGTGTGCCTAGCCTTAGCCACTCTTGTTAGAGCCAATTTCTTCTTAAGTCAGACTCAGAACAATCAGAATTGTCTACAGAAATGTTTTTCCTCTGCTTGAATTTAAATCTCTTGGTTTGAAGAAAGATTATATTATATATTCAGTATAAATTTAGAATCGCATTTTTTAACAGTTCTAATTCATCGAAATCAACCATTTTAAGTGTTGAATATGATATAGGAATACAAATGGATTATGTAAGTGAGCATAGAGCTTTACTGGTAAGATTCATTTCTATCTAAATAATGCATTATTTTAGCTCCACTTTATTAGTAACATGGAACTCAAAACATGTAATTTGTGAAAGTTTTTTTCCCAAACTCTTTGTTTTAATTTCAAGTGACTTGAAACCCAGGAAAGTAAAAAGAGAAGTTGAAACCAAAGCTGCAGACAGTATTGCCGTGGACAGCTTTCGTGCTCTTCTAGGGGTGCCAGGCTTGTCACATTTGAGACTTGCTTTAGCGATACCTTAAGAATCAACTGCATGGAATATGTTCAATGAATTTGGGAAGACCAATTGACTCTGGCAATCACTGTCTCTGTGGAGGTGAAGGAAGTCAAAATGAAAACTTCAGGCACTTGCCCACCCCTTTTAGCCACGCCCCTTGTTGACAGAGTGGAAATCTAACTCGACCTGCACCATTTCCGAAGGAGTAGCTTGCTATTGTCAACACTGCCATGATTCTTTCTTGAGAGTCCAATTGATTTTGGTTCCTTGTGTGCCCTGTGCTAGCTGCCTGTATTACCATAAGTTATTTCCACTGGAAACATGGAAATGTGCAACAAAAAGCACTGGGTGTTTTCATGCAAGAGAACGGAATCTTTCCCGAAGGAAATAACGTCCTCATTACACTCTGGTGTGCAGCCTGTATATTCAGAATCTCTGTCTACACCTCGTGTGGGGGACAGTGTATTATTGTCATACAGCTGCTGCAAATGTTTAAACACATTGCTAATCTAATACTAAAACAAAAGGCTTCTAGGCCTCTCGTCTCAAAGCATTTAACCAACATCTCTCAGTGCTGAACATTTTTCTTTTGTTCCATTGAACTTGAATCCAACATCAGTGCTTTGCTTTCCTAAGAGTTTTCTGTGCACTGTTTCACAAACACACTGACCTAATCTCATCTTCACACACATGTGCAAATAAGTATTTTGTATTAAATTCATAATAGCTAGTTACTGTGTTAGGAGCTTTCCTATACACTAATCTCCTGAGGTCAGTGTTATCTTAATTTAACTGGCGATAATAGTTTGGATAAAAGGAACAAAACCAATTTCTACCATTCACCGAGAACTTGCTACAGGGCGTGTCCTGTGAGAAGTACTTTACACATATCCTCTCCTTCAAATCTCACAGTAAACTTACAGGAGAGATCCTCACATAACTGCAACATACAATGAAATAACCTAGTGGTTATTAATTTCCTATGCAGCTTGTAATGAGTTGAGCAGGGGGGTAAACAGGTTGGTCTTACTCCGAGCCTAACTCCTCTCTCTCTTCCGCATATCCACCTCTCTCCTATCCTTTAAGACTGAAACTGAATCTCACATCCATCAACAGTGCCTCCTTAACTGATCTTCTGGGGTGGCGCTAGTACTGTGACTTACAGGGAACTTACAGCTGGTACCGTGAGCATTGTCGTACCATTCTTGTTGCTCCGGTTTGTTACTGTTACTCCCTTCTTATGCCATCGATATCACAAAGGAGCCAGCTTGTGTGTGCCAGGTGCTTTCATCATGCCTGGCTCAATGTTGAGTAGCTACATGGAGGTGGGGAGAAGGGCTTATTTCAGTGCAGAGGAAGTTTTGAGACTTTCATGCTGAGTATTTCTATTTTGGCATGTTCCAAAAAAAAAAAAAAGAGGCTTTCTCACTGCTTTGCCCTTTCCATCAAAGAATTAAAATAGGTAGCCACTTAGCCTGATTGTCAACATATTCTCTACTCCATTGCCTTTTAACATCATTTTAATAAACACAAGCTGAGGTGGAAAAAAATAGCTACCTCATCAAGTTACTGTCGCAATTGTAAAAAAAGCCCCTCCGAACAGCACACCAGCTGTGCACTTTCCCACTTTAGACATCATCTTTTCTGTCCCAGAAAACATACACAGTGTGCACTGTGGGTTGTCTTAGTTACCTATTTTTTTAAGTGAGCAGAGAGGACAGGGAGAGCCAAACTTATGTAACGTTATTTCACTAGATGTATGTTATGAGAGTGAGTACTGGCTAGTAAAGGAAGATGAGATGCTCATCATGATTGTGAGGCTTTCACGTGATCTCAGATGACATTGAGAAGATCATTTGACTTTGCATCAATCATTATTCAAATATAAAAGTTTTTAAATAGAAAGTTATAAGTACATTTTTCTTCTCCTGCCCTAGGAATTATGGACTGGGAATAAGCTCAGTTGGTTTATATACTCTACTGCTATTTATTGCTGCCATTCATTCATTTATTCAATCATTCATTCATACAGTATTTACTAGGTTTCATTAATAGATATGGTCATAAAACAATGTATATTGAATCTCAAGCCTCTACTGTTTAAGATCAATCTGAATAGTAACACCATCCATGAGTCTGCATATCCCAGGCCTTGTTTTTTTTTTTTTTTTTTTTAATGAGGCAGAAAGGACATTCCATTGTCTTTGCACACCATTTTACTAGTTATGTGACAAGATGAAAATTCAGGCATCTTGCCTTGTTATCCAGATTCCATGTGACCAATTTGGTGGATCTTTCCCCCACTTCAATGGCTTATTTGCTACACAGAATTTAAGAACATTCACTCCTTTTGTTAAATGTTCAGTGTATGGCAGGCTCTGTGCTATGTGCTTTGCATGTATTACCTGGTAGAATCCTCAAGAGAGCTTAACGTGGTAGTCTTTGATTTTATATATTTAAAAAAAAGGAACCTAAGAGAGGTTGACACCACTTATCCTTCCTCAGGTGGCCACATAGATGAACAAGGGGTTGAGTCTGTTTCTGACTGCATGCCTGATGGACACCAAAGTTCATGACCCATGTACAGCACAGAGAGGTATCCCTGAGTCGTCACAGTAGCCAGATGGCCTTCCCTGCTTTGCTTCAAGGAAGCTCTATTTTCTCGCTCTTCTGCCGTAGTATTTACTGAACAAGAACAATAAAAACTCCCTCTGCAGTTCTGGTAGAAGGAGAAAAGATCAATACTCCTCTGGCTTTCTAAATTTTAAGTCACATTGAGGTCGCTGTGCTCAGTTGTGCTCCTCTTTATTCCCACTTCAAGTCAGGCCTAGAAAATAGGACTATTATTTCTGAAAATCATTAACGCTGCTTTGCTTTCTCCCTCCTTCCCACACCTTTCGCACTTAACCATAACTACTATGGAAACCAAAGCAAATATCGTCTCATTTATTTTAAAACTCATAAGTAGAAGTGCATTAAAAGTTCAGTTATCTGTCCTTGGTATTGATGTTGGAGAGATTGGTTTTTGTATTCAACTAAAAGTGCTTATTTGGGAAGTCAAGAGGTCAATTTTATAATCTAGACCTGGAATAGGTTGATGTTGTTGGTGACTTAATATGCCACATTCAGAATTGTTCGGCTTATTAAGGGCACGGCTATTATTCCAGGGGCATCATTGTTAGAACTGACTTTTCACAGGCGGAAGGTTCTTCACACACAATTGGCCTGGCAAAGAGCTCCGTTCCATATCGCAGTGCGCTGAAGCCTCAAAGCACTCACCTGCTAGGAGGTGTGCCTCATTCTGGTCTCTTTAGCTGCCACCGAGACCGCTGACACAGGGATCCAAGCCACCATTAACTCTTGCCTGCTAATACAGCCTGCTTACTCCTCCACCTCTTTCAACTGTTTTCTAACAATGGTTTCTTCTCTACTCAGCAGTCAGGGTGATCCTTTTAAAATACAAGTCTTTCATTGAACAAAAGAAAAAAAGCAAACAAAATATAACCAGAGTCATTGAAATTAAGAACAATCTAATAATGGCCAGAGGGGAGGGGGGAGAGGACAGTGGGGAAAAGGGTCTTCAGGAACTACTATAAAGGACACGTGGACAAAACCAAGAAGGAGGGTGGAAGCAAGGGAGGGAGGTGGGTTTGGAGGTGGTGGGGGGAGGTGTGGGGAGAAAATGCAGACAACTGTAATTGAACGACCATAAAATAATTTAAATAAAATACAAGTCTTATTAGAATCAATGACCAATCAAATTATTGCTTGGCTCCAAGTTTATGTAAAGAACTGTCTGCATCCACGTAACACCATACAAGGCTCTTCACGACCTGTCTACCCAGTCCCAGTCTGACCTCCTACTCTCTGCTCCTGCTGTATGCCCTGAAACCTGACTTCGCTGTCCTCCAGTTATGCCAAAGCTGTTTCTGCCTCAGGACATTTGCATTGTCTGTTCCTTCTGCATGGAATGCTCTTCCTCTGGATATTCATATGACTCTTTGAAGATTCTGTTCAGATGGTACCTTCTCCAAAGACCCATCTCAGGAAGACCCTATTTAAAACTGCAACACCCACCACTCCTGATCTTCCATATCAGACTCCAATGGTCCTGCCTTTATACTTATTATCTTCATATGTCATGTACTTATAATGATAATTTACTTGTTAGACTGTAAGTTCCAGGAGGTAAAAGATCTTTGTCATCTGTGTCTATTGACATATCTTGAACACTTAGGTAAATGCCTGATAGTCAATTTTTATAGACTGAATTAAATACATAAAAAATGCCTCCACAGATCCTAACCACCTCTGGCTAAGATGGTTTGATTTCTAGCATGGGCCATAGCACAAATGTACCAATTAAAGGGATAGGCACTTATCTTTGAGAACGGTCTTATACTTTGGTGTCAAACCTAGCTAGCTGGAACATAGACTGCTTCGGTTTCCAGGTATGTAGCTTCAGACATTTAATTATGTAGAGTTAAATAATTAATTATTGTTAAATAAGTAAGGTACATGTATTTGAAATTAGTTATGGTATATTCAGTTATTCTATTTCAGAGAAGTTAAACAGTTATTTAGTAATGATATTTCTCTTTCCTTCTCTAGAGTATCTTTAATATAAGAGTATTATTTTGCAGGGTGACACACCTATTTATCAGTAGTAAAGAATTACATTTCAGGGGCTGGAGGGAGGTAGAAGAGGGAAATGGGAGGGTAAATGGTGATGGAAGAAGACTTGACTTAGGGTGGTGAGCACACATACAATGTACAGATGATGTGTGATAGAATTGTACACCTGAAACTTATATAATTTAATTAATTAATGTCACACTGATAACATCAATAAAAATAAAAAAACAAAAAGAATAAATAAGTAAAAATAGGTCAGGAATTTTTGGAAAATAAGGGTTAGGAGGAAGTTGCCAAACCAGTTAAGATATTATAAATCCAAAATCACTAAAGTAATTTTGTACTAATACAAATATGAAATATGTTCGTTAATATTAATTCTGAATAGTGGAAATATGAATGATTATTATACTGTTATTTAGCTTTTTATATTTAAATATTTTAAATATAATTTTAAAAAGCCAATAAAAATATTACCATTTAGAGAATAAATGGATGAATCAATATAGAGAGCCTATGTAAATCTTAATAAATGTAATAATTTAATATGTAATTAAACAAGCATAAAAAAAGAATGAAGAAGAAATGAAATATTCAAATTATGCCATTGATAAAACTAACTCTGTAGGTAGAAACAGTTTTAGATTCCATGCCCCATATACTGAGATATATTTAAGTTGCTGTCAGAAATTCATGAGTAAAACTTTTAAAATATAAGAAAAATTTAAAAGAATATCTTACTTCTGAAGGACAAAATGCTCCCTAACTATAAAACTGATGGAACAACTATGACAAATTTCAATATATTTCAAATAGTTTTATGTTTAGAACTTCTGTTTATGAAAAATAAAAAGTTAAAAGACATAAAACACATTTGGAAAAAATATATGCCATGATATTATAGGAAAGGAGTATTCTCAAAATTTAAAGAATGCATGGAAATTGAGTAATGAAAACGCTATCTAAGAATCAGTCGTCTGAGGAGTGCATATCCTGAAAGTAATTAAACCAGGCCAGTAAACTGAGATGACTCTAATGCCTTGCCTGTTCACGTAAGCAAACCGAAGGAAACTTCAGCCCCAGGCAATGCTGGTGCCTGCGTCGGGGTAAGAAATCAAAACTTAAAAGCAACCAATCACAAGCAACCAAGCTGGCTTTCCCAGCGAAGGTAACCTTAAGCCAGAGCCAGTCAAATCGTATTCTTGCCTTGCTTCCACGTCTTCTCTATAAAACCCTTTCCCTGAGCTCCTGCTGGTGGAGCCTTCTTAAGTTTGTCTTGGCACTGAACAGTTTAAATCAATGTTTGCTCAAATAAACTCTCCAAAATACAAAACAAAAGAATTACCTTTCATAATGCTCACTAACTCGTGTCCTTTAGGGTACCAGTATATCCATTGCGTAATTACCATACCTGGCTCGATTCCTGTATGCCATCGTGCTGCTGCACAGATGGGAGGGAGGAAGCGACTGTCTCTGGGTAAGAATTCTTGATAAAGTTTATAGTCTTTCAACCTGGAAAGCCTCCAAGTCATGCTAGCATCTGCCTCTAGAGAAGACATGAATATGGAAGCCATGCACAACCTCTTCATTTTCCAGGACGCAAATATATTGCCATCCTATGACAGTTGCTTAGTGATACTATAATATTTTCAGGTATCTATAAAACTTTTATAATATGTAGCTAGCGTATGTTTACTGACGATGGCTTCAAACAACTTTCCTCAAAACCTTGGATTTTCTTAAGCGGTGGAGGGAGGATGAAAAGCAGATGGCGTTGTGATAACAGCAACAGCAAACACTGCACAAAAGAGGAAAAATAGGGACCATAGTGCAGGAGCAAGATACAAATAGTAGAAGACAACTGTGTGAATGCCTAGCTACCTCTCCTGCTTGTCTCTCGGGCAAACTGATAGAAGCCTTCCCACTTACTGACAGTTTTCGGGCATCTCATTGTAGCGGACAACCTACTGTGGAGAGTGCTATGCTCCTACTGGAAAAACCATTTCGTATATCTGTTGGGTCGGCCAAAAGGTCAGTTTAGTTTTTTCATAAAATAAAAGACATATTTTTCATTTTCACCAGTTTTATGGATTTGGATATTTTGAGTATGTCGGTTATCTCCCATATGGTATAACATTGACCATTCTCAATTAATGTCTCCATTTGATTGCTATCAACTTCGACTGGTCTACCTGACCATGGAGCATTGTCGAGTGAGAAATCTCTAGCAGGAAACTTTGTAAACCACTTTTGACACGTTCAATCGGTCCCAGCACCTTCTCCATACACTGCATTAATCTTTTCTTGTGTTTCAGTTGCATTTTCACCTTTCTTGAAATAACAAAGCCTAATATGCCAAAAAAAGTTGTATATTTCCTTTCTTCAATATTAAAATGGCTACATGAGAATTCAGCAATTTTGGTGATTTTTTAAAATGCATGCAGATTTGACAGCTGTCATAATACAATTTAACAAAATTGTTTTAAATGAAATTAAAGACAACTAAGCACTACTAGAGCCATCTTATTTAAAAAAAGGACAAACTTTTTGGCCAACCCAATGTAATTTGTAGCCTTGTGACTGGCTTCTTCTATCCAGCATAATTTTAGGGTTCATTTATGTTGTAGGAAAAGTTCTACATTTGTTTTATTAATAACTAATATTAAATTGGATAGATATGTTACTATTTATTTATCCATTCATTAAATTATGTGTTGTTTCTACTTTCATTGACATATGAGTTGTTTCTGGCTATAATGAATAAAGCTGGTATAAACACTTGTGTACAAGTTCTGTTTGATGATCCTCTTGATTATATATCTTAGAGTGAAAATGCTTGATCATATGGTAACTCTGTACTTAATAATTTGAGAGACTATCAAACTGTTTTCCAAAGTGGCTGGACCATTTTTCATTTCAACCAATGAAAATACACCACCTCGAGCACTTTGACATACAGGGCACAAAGCACATACAACTGAGGATGGGAGGAAAGTAATCTGAAGTTCTGGCTCTCATAAAAGGAAGTGCCAAGGAGGCTACTGTTTTTTAAGGGTCTACTTTGCTCCAAGCAACACGCTAAGCATTTGGTATACAATAACTTACTTTTATTTTTAGAATAACCTTGAAATGTGGGTGTTATTCCATTTTTTTGAAGGAGAGTTTGAGGTACGCAGCTGTTAAATAACTTGGCCAATGTCACAAAACCAGTAGCTGGTGGAGCCTGATACAAAGGTTGGCATTTCTGAATTTTAATTTCAGTCCGTTTAATACAACTATTTTAAATTCATTATTGCATAACTGGCAGTGAACTTGAGCTTCTGCTTTCCCCATTTGGGGGCATGATAAAAAGCAGCGGCATATTGGACCGACTGCATCTTTCTGTCTTATCAGACAGTGTCACACATGCTTAGATCTTGTCTATAAGCAAGACAGCAAACCTGCCTGCCATTTCCTGAAGAAACGGCCTCCTTTGGTGGGAGACAGAGGTCACTGCCAGCTAACAGACAGACCTATCTTTGAGAAGCAGTGTTGGTTGATGATCTCAAAGCAGAAACCACGTATCCAAACTTGCATTTCAAGTGCAGTAAGTTATCCTCATGAATTTTCCCTTTCCCTTTCTCTGCAATACCAGATGGATGGCGAGTCTTTGGATAATGCCTCTTATTATTTGTTTCAGCATCTTCATGATCCTGGGTGCTATGAACAAAACTGGTGGCAAAGTACATGTGAACACGTTATAAAGATTCCCCGTGTAATGGGAAATTCCTTGTGTGCTTTCAGCAAATGACTGGAATTCAGCCCAATGGGCTAGTAGTTTGAAGACAGCATGGTTTGTTTCTTCGCGTGGGCTTCGCGTAAGCCGTACATCATGTTCTGCCGTGACAGATTTCTAGAGTGGGGATGTGTTGCATAAGTGACCTTCTTCATTAAACTTATAAGGCATAGTTTTATCAACACTCACCACTTGGAAAAGAACCATATGGTCAATCTCACCCACTGGGGTTCTTTCTAGAACCTCTCAAGGGAAAATATTTTAATATGTGGCTTCCTGTCGTATTCACAGTCACCAAATCATGCCACACGACTGCAGGCAGCAGTTTTATTTGCATGAGCCTTGGAACCAGACAGAACTCAATGCAGATCGTGTCTCCACCATGTAAATAACTAACGTCCTCTAGACTCTAGAGTCTTCATGTGTGAAATGGGAATAACATCTAGCTCTTTGGTTTTTTTCTGGGAGCTATGTAAAATGATTAAGGTAAAAAATATACTTAGTTTTCTTTATGCATTTGGTTTCTTAGCCTAGCATTTAGGGGGTTTTTGAAGTGCAGTGTTGAGAAGCTTTCAGAAACGAGTGTTGGGCTCAGCATGAGAGAGAACCCTGGTGTGTTGGTGATGTTTCCATGGGCCTATGATGTGGGATGACAGCACAGGTTGCAGTCTCGTGTCTCTCACCTTCAAATCTCGCTCTGTCATTGTCATCGGTGGCTCCGACTCCAGATTGGAGGAAAAAAATAAAACAGAAGAAAACACAGTTCTAATTCAGGATGCCTCTTTTCACAAAGGCTGGATTTTTAAAAAATTGTAATTTTGTGATAAAAGGGATTTAAATTCAATGGAACAAGCGATTTCTGATCATTGAATCTATTAGCTGATGGGAATAAAATCCCAAGAGGCGTTTGGAATGATTTAGGAATTTTAAGAGTAAGCTAATATATATCAATCGACATCTCCAGAGTCTAGGAGAAATTAGTCTGGGATTAGTGGACCACTGAGTTTGAATTAAAATGTAGGATTTTTTCCCCTGGCATTTCAAGTTATGTTTTTATTTCATAGTAGCATGCATTTCAGTGAGGTACTATCATTTCTACAGTTACAATTATTACTAAACCAGCCAGTTAGCAAGTTAAAAATGATGTGTCTTGGACACTGAGAATAGGGAGGAAGGGAGAGAGAAAAGAAAGAAAGAAGCAAAACAGAATCCCTTTGTTCAAGGAACTCAGAGCCTTGTGGGGCTGCTTTAACATTTTATAGCTAGGTAATGATTTAAAAATTACTGCAAGTAGCAGAATCATTTTGGATTGGGAAGGCAGCTGCCAGTGCACATTATTTGTTTCTTAAAGTTTAATGTGCATACCAAATCACCTAGTCTGGGTATTAAATACAGATTCTGACTCAATGAGGTTAGGACCCAGATTGTATATTTCTGACAAGTTCCGAGATGATGTTGGTGTTCTGGCATCACAGGGGCCTTACCACTGGTGAAGAGTTCCTTCTGAGGCAGTGGAGGTCTTTGTGGAGACCAGTGAATACACCTTGAGCAGCAGTCCTGAAAAATGGCTGCACATTGGAACCTTCTAGGGAGCTTAAAAAATTATCCATGTGTGGTTCTCATCCTGGCCATTTTAATGTAATTGATGTGGGATAGGATCTGGGCTTCAGGATTTTTAAAAGGTCCAAGGTTTCAGTTTCTGTTGCTTCTGTGACAAATTGCCCCAAGTTTGGTGGCTTAAAAACACATTTACAAATGTGTTATCTTACAGTTCAGGGGATCACAAATCTACAGGGATCTCACCGGGCTAAGATTAAGGTGTCGGAAGGAGGCATTCCTTCCTGGGGCCCCTAGGGGGAATCCAATTTCCTTGCCATTTCCAGCTTCTAGAGGCTGCTTGCTTTCCATGACTGATGGCCCACTTCGAAGTTAGGAAATCGGGCCAAGTCTGCCTTAAGCCTCCCTCACTCTGGTTCTTTTTCAGAATCACTATTTTGCTTTTAAGGGCTCTTGTGATTACATTGGGTCTATGCACGTACTCCAGGATAATCTCCCTATTTTCATGTTAGCTAATTAACAATATTAATTCCATCTGCGACTTTAATTTTTCTTTGCTGTGCAGCCTGCCATGTTCACAGGTTCCAGAGACGAGGGCGTAGACCTCTTTGGGGGCCCTAATGCCTACCGCACCATGTGATTGCGATATGCAGCCGGGGGTGGAAATCAAAGTAGAGCAGGGTCACTTAAATGAGACCAGAGGGAAATAAAAATGAGCTAGAGGCATGAGGGGGTGGCGGACGTAACCTTTTACACTTCTCAAATATTCCTCACTTTAATAAAATATGTGTATGTCTTTGTGCCTGAGGATCAAGAGTCTCCTCTTTAATATGTTCAAACTTGGTTCCTGTTAAATATCCAGGATATAGGATGAACTGCGGAGAAAAGGTCCCGTGCAAGGAAAGTGGGAATAAGCAAGGTGATAGCAGAGCCTTCAAATACCAATTTGGTATTTGTGAATTATTCACACACTGTGGATTGAACCTTTTCACTTGATTCTTCGAGTTACGATCCTCACCCTTTTTGTGCCTGTGGCCACTGCCTGGTTTTACATGTCGGATAAACCTCTTAAATGCCAATACCCTGGGCACAGGAGACCACGCTGTGACCCCTAAGCTTTAAAGTGACAATTTAAAGTAAAGATGGTACTAAAAGAGTAATGAATCACCTTATTATTAATGTGTATCCTATTGTAATGCAGATACAGTTGTTCTGAATAGTCTCCTTCAAAACTTAAAATAGCATGGCTTGACAGTTAAACGTGGTAGGAGAAATAATGACATTATAATGAAAGTAATCAACTTCTCAAATGTGCATATTTACACGCAAAATGAGTGATTAAAACTCTTAGGTGGGAAAAAGGGTAAATATTTTAAGATTCCAAATACAAGGGGCCAAAATGCTAAATGAAATAAGCCAGGCAGTGAAAGACAAATGCCATATGATCTCACCTCTAAGTGGAACCTAATCAACAAAACAAACAAGCAAGCACAGTAGAACCAGAGACATTGAAATAAAGAGCAAACTGACAGTAACCAGAGGGGAGAGGGGAGAGGGATAATGGGGGTGAATAGGGGAAGGGTCATCAAGGAACATGTATAAAGGACACACGGACAAAGCCAAAGGGGGAAGGATTGAGGGTGGGAGGCGGAGATGGGTGGGGCAAGGGAGAGTGGAGAGGGGAATGGAGACAACTGTACTTGCACAACAGTAAAAAAGTTAACTCCCCTGCCCCAAACAAGAGTTAAATATCTCATATCACATAGTTAGCTTATGACTTCCTTTATGATTCTTATTTTCTATCATGAAAAGTTTTGGAAGTTTGAACAATGGACCCATAGATAATTGGTGTGCATGATGTAAACATAGTAAGCTAATATATAAAACACTCAAGGAAAACAGATTATTGCAATAATCGCTATTTAGGAATTTTTTTCAGGAATCCTTTTCTAATCCAAGTAGATTAATTGGTCGTCATTTACAACTGTGTCAGAGTCTTCGCTAGTCCAGTCAAAGCCTTTGTCACACTACTAGGTAATTGTATTTTTATTAATCTGCATCCCCACCACACGCTGAAACATATGAGCATAGACATCTCCTGAGCTTCTTCCATCGATATGTCTCTTGTGTTTGCCACACAGGGATCACTCCACTAAAGTTTGAATGAACCAACAAATAAAGTTATTCCAAAGCTACTTAATTGAAGTCACAAAGAAAATAACAAAATCTCTAGATTTAGATTTATGATGATAAAAGCATATTTTTTAAATTCAAATGTATATTGCCCTGACTGGTGCAGCTCAGTGGATTGAGCACAGGCTGCAGATCAAAGGATCGCTGGTTTGATTCCCAGTCAGGGCACATGCCTGGGTTGCAGACCAGGTCCCCAGTGGGGGGTGCATTAGAGGCAACCACACATTGGTATTTCTCTCCCTCTCTTTCTCCTTCCCTTCCCCTCTCTCTAAAAAAAAATAATAAATAAATAAAAGTCTTAAAAAATTTTAAATATATTGTCAAGGGTTTATTCCGGTGCCTGGAGATACAAGCAACCAGTAAAATCAGATCCTTGTTCGTCAGGAGCTCACAGACTTGAAAAAGAAACAGAAACTTAAACAGAAAATTGCAATGTGCTCTGGTAAGGGCTGCGGCAGAGGTGATCAGAGCGTGCTGTCATTGGAAGAGAGAGTAGAGAAATACTTCAAGGCAGATCTTCTGGAAAAGATGATTTTTAAAACTAACGTACCATAGAAGTTAGCCATGTGATGGGTTGAAGAAGGATATTCCAGACAGAGGAAGAAGCTGATTATCTGAAATGGGGGGAAGAATGGATATGGGGAAAAGTACAAATGGGAGGTGGGGAGTTATTTGGTTTAATTAAGTGAGGTTGCCTAGCAGGCTGCCAAGCCAAACCCTGTCAGGGATAAGTGCTACTGGACCGGTGTCTATTGTAATCACGTAGCATTCAATGTAATGTAGTTATTTCTCTCTCTTATCACATTAACTGTCATGCTTTCCTATTTCACATTTTGAAAAATAAGACTACTCAGAACAACTATATTTGCATCATAATAGGGCTTGCATTAAATTTCAGTGGATGAAATTCTGTTAACATATTTTAAATGTTTCTCTCTGTTCCCAAACCAACCACCTCCGTGTCATCTGGGAAGTTGTTGGAAATAAGATTTCTTGTGGCCCATCCCAGACCTACTGAATCGAAAACTCTGGGGCACGCCCCAGAAATCTGTGTTTTAATATGTGCTCCAGGTGATCTGGGTATATGCTGAACTTTAAAAACCACTGTATTAAATGAACACAAGAGCAGTACTACAGGGAAACTTGGTTTGCTGTTATTCACGCTGCGGTCATGGTGATGGAGGTACAAGTGAGTGACAACAAGGCTCAATCTCGGTGAACCCGTTTGGAGTTTGAACATCACTATGTGTGAGTCTTTTGTTTGTTCTGTTTGGTTTGATTTAGAGGGTTCATAGCTTTCGCCCATATTCCCTTAATCACGTACTTTCTGGGAGCATAGAAGGGGGAAGTCTCACAAGGTTCTGGGGCTAGAGAGAACTGCTCCATGATTTTAATTGAGTCAGACCGATAGTTCAAGTTCAGACAGTGTCATATTTCCTTAGGATTTGTGAAACTTTCTTCATTGTGGCTCTGCCGTTTTTCATGAGAAAGGAAACAAACATATTTTGATCCAGACTAGATCCATTGGAGATTTATTTCGTGTGCTAACAGAGGCTGATTGAATTTTACATTTTAATTATCGGTTTGGTTGATAAGCACTTTAACCAGCTGTTAGTCAGAACCACCGTTGGCTGCTTACATTACTAATAAAAGATTCGTTTTGAAACACCTGTCATTGTCTTCCAAAGTCTATAGATGTGAAAGAAAATGCTTTTCTTCTATGTTATTCTGCCTAGAAGAATTAGTCAGAGGCAACTTTGCCTTTTTATGTCTCCTGCAAATTGTGTTGACATTGCTGCAACTCGTATGGCAGTGACTTTGAAGATCTGTGGTAGGTCGAGTTCTGTGTTTTTCAAACTATATAATTGGGAGCTCATCTAGCACAAGTGTGTCCAGTGAAACAGAGTTTCAGAGACAATTTCCCTTATGCCTGCAGGAGCAACCATGCCAGAGAAAAATTTCACTGAATAAACAAGTTAACCAGAAAGTTCTATTGGACGTGTGTTACATTTTCCAGCCATTGTGGTTAAAGGAAGGCTGTAGTGCTTCCTATTCCAAACCTAAAGTTGGAAATAATTTTATGAGTTTAATGATACCAATCACCTAGTTCTTATTAAAACTAGACTGATACCTTCCCCTTAGGATATTGCCCAATATTTATTGTAATTGTATAAGTTTGCAATGATTGTAAATCACTCCTTTTCCAAGTGCATTCCTCAGAACACAAATTTTCCATTTGTATATGAGGTAGAAGAGGGTTGGGGGAAGACAGGGACAGATCAGAGGTCAAATAAATTTGGCTAATGTGCCATGCAACATATCCCTCTTAGAGATACCTAAGACATATTAATATATCAAAATCATTGCCCTGGCTGGCGCAGCTCAGTGGATTGAGCACAGGCTGCGAATCAAAGCATCGCAGGTTCCATTCCCAGTCAGGGTACATACCTGAGTTGCAGGCCACGTCCCCAGTGGGGGCCACATGAGAGGCAACCACACATTGATGTTTCTCTCTCTCTCTCTTTCTTCCTGCCTTCCCCTCTCTAAAAATAAATAAGTAAAATCTTTAAAAAATCATCAAAGCTGTATTAATATATCAAAGACTTTAATAAATTTTGAAGTTTGTTTAATGCAAGTGCCCAACACATTTTTCGAATATGAGTCCTTCTATTTTAAAAGTAAACTGCTATAAGCACAGCTTTTTAAAATGTCCTTCTAAAAGGTTTTCCATTACAGTTGATGGCTTCTTTATAGTTATTAATAGGAAAGTCATTACAAACTTGGGCCTAAAGACTAATTGGACAAAGTCATTAAGCAGAGTAAATGTTTTATTTTTCTTCTCCATAAAATACTTTAAAAACAGTTCAATATAAAATATCCTTTCCACACTAAAAACAGCTGTTCCCATTCGTGTATCGAGCTCTTTTCCCCACATACAGCACACGATGTCACTGTGTTTGTTCTTCAACACAGCAAACCTCATCATGCCTTGTTCTAAATGGTAGGGTCATACATGGGAGATTGGAGCACTTACACTTGTTATTTACCAAATGTCCTGTTAGAGTGGGCAATCCATGTTGGGGTCAGGTAAATGCTAAAGGCTCAGTGGCTAATGAGGAAAGCTTATTTCCCACTCACATTGAAGTCTGAGGCAGGTGATGCTAGAACTCACGCTGTCTCCATCTCACGTCTCTCCTGCGCTGAGGCTTCAAGGTCAGGCTGGTGTCGTCCACCAGGCAGGGTAGGCAGGAAGGCTTGGGGTGGGTTTGGAAGGGGAGCCAGACAAGACATTCTAATGCTAGACCTGAAAACAGAATGTATCACTTGGTCCACATTCTCTTGGCCTGAACCAAGCCAGATAATGTAACTACAAACCAGAATGGGAAATGTAGTCATTCTACATTCCCACAAAGACAAAAGAGGACTCATGAGCATCCAGCCAGTCTCGTCAATAACAAGAAAGATCATTCTCAAGAAATCATTTCAACTAGTTCCATCTAATGAGAATGTACTAAATAGGAATTCTAAAACAAATTGGTGTGCATATGTTTGAGTAAACACATACATAAAGACATTCATGCATTTGAGCAAATATTGTGGACCTTTAAGTCCTTAGCAGTTGCTGATCTTGTCACTGGCCATCTCTCCAATGTTGTTATTCCAAAAAGGGAAGCTCATTTTCAAAAGAGACACAGAGATATGCTTTTCAAAGCTGTTCTGTAGCCACAGGCTAAAGTCTTTAGCTAAAGCATTACCACAAAGTCATCAATAATCTTTTTGATGCTTCCCATGCCTGAGATGGTCCAGGAGAACTTCTGAGGGTGAGATCACACTCTGTCTACATGGAAATAGAAGGTGATACAAGGGAAAAAAAGGAGAAAATTCCCAATGACATCTTCATGCTTGGAGAGCCTGCTGTTCATTTTCTGTTTGCTCACAAAGAATAGGCTACACTTTGGGGTTTCTTCATTGTCCTTTCTGACAGAACTCTGCCTTTCTTTTTAAATGTACATTTCTATTTTAAAATCAAGAATAGAAGAGGTCTTCCAGTCAAGATGGCTGCATAGGCAGGCATGACTTGCCTCTTCACACAATCACATCAGAATTATAACTAAAATATAGAACAACCATCACTCAGAACCATCAGAAATCAAATTGAATGGAAGTCTGACAACTGAAGAATTAAGGAAATCACATCTATCCAGACTAGAAACCCCAGGGCCAGCTCACCCAGTGGGCAGCTACAGACCACTCTGAAGCACCACCACCCTGCCCCTGCACAGCTGATCCTCCATGGAGAGTAGAGTTTGGTGGTAAGTGGTCACAGCCAGTCCTTGCCCCTGACTGGCCTGGGTAAATCCCCCCATTGATCTGCCAACAACAACCAAGGCTCATATATGAGAGGATGGTGTTCTCATCTCCAAAAAAGTGCTCACCTCAAGTGCACAGCTTGGGTGGTACGGGAGGCTGTGACGCTGGACCCTCCAGGACACCTACTACATCAGGCCACCCTACCAAGACATGGAGTCAAAGTAGCTCTAGCTAATACATAGAAACAAACATAGGAAGGCTACCAAAATGAAGAGACAAAGAAACATAGCCCAAATGAAAGAAGAGATCAAACTCTAGAAAAAGAGCTAAAGAAAATGGAGATAGGCAATCTATCAGATGTAGAGTTCAAAACACTGGTTATAAGGAGGCTCAAGGAACCTAATGAGAACCTCATCAGCATAAAAAAGATCCGATCAGAAATGAAAGATACACTAATTGAAATACAGAACCATTTACAAGGAAACAACAGTAGAGTGGATGAAGCTGGGAATCAAATGGGTGATTTGGAACATACGGAAGCAAAAAACAACCAGTCAGAATAACAAGGAGAAAAAAAGAATCCCCAAAAATGAGGATAGTAGAAGCAGGCTCTGGGACAACTTCAAGAGGTCCAAAATTCACATCATAGGGGTGGTAGAAGGAGGAGTGAAAGAACAAGAAATTGGAAACCTATTTGAAAAAAATAATGAGAGAAAACTTCCCTAATTTGGTGAAGGAAATAGACATGCGAGTCCAGGAAGCACAGAGAGTCCCAAAGAGGAGGGATGCAAACAGGCCCACTCCAAGACACATCATAATTAAAATGTCACAGATTAAAGATAAAGAGAGAATCTTAAAAGCAGCAAGAAAAAAGCAGTTAGCTACAGGAGAGTTCCCATAAGACTGTCAGCTGATTTCTCATAAGACACTTTGCAGGCTAGAAAGGATTGGCAAGAAATATTCAAAGTCATGAAAAGCAGGGACTTATAGCCAAGATTGCCCTACCCAGCAAAGCTGTTATTTAGAATCAAAGTGTAGGTTAAAAGCTTCCCAGACCATGTAAAACTAAAGGAGTTAATTGTCACCAAACTATTATTATATGAAATGTTAAGGGGACTTGTTTAAGCAAAAGAAGATCAAAACTATGAACAATAAATGGCAGAAATACGTATCTATCAACAATTGTATCCAAAAACAAACAAACAAACTAACTAACTAACTAACTAACTAAGCAAATAAGAACAGAGACAGAATCAAGGATATGGAGAGTGTTTTGGTGGCTGCCAGATGGGAGGGCAATGTGGGGAAATGGGTAGAGTTAGGGGATTAAGAAGCACAAATGGGTAGTTATAGAATAGCCATGGGGATGTACGGTATAGGAAATCGAGTAGCCAAGGGAGTTATACCCATGACCCATGGACATGAACAGTGGTGTGCGGATTGCCTCAGGGAGTGAGGGATGCTGGGTGGAGGGGGCCAAAGGGAGGAAAATCAGGACAACTGCAATAGCATAATCAATAAAGTATAATAAAAAATAAAAAGTAAAATTAAAACTGAATAATAAAACAATCTTATTAAAAATGGAAAAAGAGATATAGCCATAGCTTTACAAGTCCCCTGTTAATAAGTGATAATTAGGTGCCTTTATCACTTATTTAGTCACATATTTTTCCATGTTTAGCAAAAATGAAATTTTCCCCATTAGTTATTAGTGGCATTTAACCAAAATAATTATCCCCCTCATACAATTGCGTTAGCAGTCAAAAGTTCTATTTTAGCCTTTTTCTGTGAAAACTGCAGAACAGCATCTTAATTTCTGTGAACCAGATTGTCTTAACCTTGCCAAATATAGCAAACTCTTCTGCATTTCCATTAATGAGTACACACACGTTTTGTTAAGAGCAGCAACGTGGGTAGCTCTGTCTACCTTTATTTTCTTCTCATCTCGCGCTAAGCTTTCTCAGTTCTGAATCACCACGTTGGTGCCCTTTTCAGAGCATAGTGGCATTTGAGCAGATTACCTAAATTTAGTTCTCGCTTGACCTAGTGGCCCATTGTTGACAGACCCATGATCACATCCCAGCTCCGTCTCATCAGACAGCTAGAATAATCTTGGACCAGTCTCATTACCTCTATGGGCTTAGGTTTCTTCACTTGTAAAATGAGGTTAATAACAATATCATACCTGTCACATAAGTACTCAGTAATATGAGCTGACATTACTCAACACACATGTTTTCTGTCTAATCTCTTGTAATTCCAGAGATATTTAAGACGAGGGTTGTTGGGAAGATTCGACTACAAATTTAATTCTAAAGGGCTTACTACATGTCACCCCTGCAGACATCAAGAAGGAGAGAGGAAAACAAACAAACAAAAACAAACAGTCCCTGACTTGGAAAAACTCGCAGTCTAGTGGAGAAGATAGATAGGGAAGCAGATCACTGGATATAGTCACTGATGGTGTTCAAGTACAACCGAGGAATCAGTGATTCATTCCGCTAGAGGAGTTCTGAGGCAACTTGCAAGGGAAAGGGGAATTTGCACGAGAGGCTGAAGGACGAGCAGGCGCTCACCAGGGAGCCGCAGGACGAAGCCCTGCGCCCAGTCATGGACCAGGGGGGTAGCACTGGAGGCTGTCCGTGCAAGGGTGGGGCCAGGGACACCAGCTTTGCTGATGTGTCCTCATAGGCTCAGGTAAGGACCTCACCCTTATCTGTGCTCCAGGTAAGCAGGGAAGCCAGGAGAATGACGAAGGCATGCAGCTCAATTCCAGCCCTCAGAATCCAGTGTTCGCAACGAACCTTGCGTTGGTAGGCTCATTTATGTAATAAGTATATTTGAGAAAACCCTGGGGTGAAAAGATTCACTCATTACAGGGAAAAACAGGCATTGTTCCTATACTGAAGTATTTCTCCACGGTCGTAGTTGTTTCATTTCCCTACGTATTTTCTTGTGACCTGTCATTGTTTAGTTTTTAAATGAACATTTTATTCAGTGTGTATACAAATATATAAATGCATATTAACTACATACATCTATATAATACACGTGTCGATAATGCACATATCCATATGTAATGCATATGTAAGTATAAATTTCTATCTAACTAGAGATTAAGCTCCCTGTCAGCAAAGTTTATATGTAACATTTTTTGCCTGCCCAAAGGTGAATACTCCACAAAAATTGTCCAATATATAAATGTATGTGGTGCAAATAATCACATGTATAACAGAGAATGCTCCTCTCTCTCAACCCTGCCATGTTTTTTCTTGGTTTCTGCCCAAGATTTCTTGGTTTACATCTTATACTTTCTATTATGATCATCACTTCACTGCTGTTGTTTAAGAATCTTACGATGTGGAGAAATGTATCAACCTACTAGAAGTAACAATAACAATAACAATAATGATCACTTTTATTGAGTGACAACTATATGTTACATTTGGTTCTTTATTGCTGTTTTACATGACAGTCTTGCAAGGGACTCTTCTTACCCTTTTACAGACCCCCATATCTTTGCCCTGAGAGGGATGCAGTTTACCTGAGACCACATAGCCCGACATGCTTCAGGGACCAAGGTTTGAATCTGTGCTTCTCAGTCTCAGAAACTGTATTCATTTACTACTTTAGAGTTTACAAAACAATTAAATCCATTATTTCAATTAAACCTCACAACTTTCTGGTTTGCGGGTAGTCACCAGTTTTGCAGAGGACAGAACTGAGCCTCGGAGAGGTCAAGGGACTTGCTCCTGATGTATAGTCGAAAATTCGCATTTTATTCCAGAAATTCTTTTCAGCTACACTATGGTGACTCCGCCAACCGGGGCTGCATAGGCTGCCTCCCTCCTGGAATGTGGTGGTCACCCCTCCGGCTGTCAGTCACAGTTCTGATCGAAACAAGTGCATAGTAAGGTTAACTATTTTTAACACAAATATGTTTTAATATTAACAGGTTCTTCTCATTTAAGCACCATTATGACCATCCACACAGCCCCACAGTGGGAAGCAAATCAAGTTGTTAGAAGAAAGATTTAGTAAGTTGTGTTTTTCCGTGGAACGGTGGCGGAGAGAAGGGGGAGCGACTTGGGGACAAGAGTCCACGGCATCCAGGCTTGTGAGATGGATATTAGTGATTCCACAGTGTTTGCCTTGGCGTGCTCCTGATGGATTTTCCCCTTCTGAATTAATGTCTGTCTCCTCTTGATTAATTTAGAGTGATTGTACTGTGAGTCAGTTAATTACATTTTCTTTCACAAGTCAAATATCATCCGTTGTGATGAAGGCAGTCATTTTGATTTCTCACAAAAACAGTCCCTGATTAGCATCGAGTATAGATCTTACAAAATGAGTAGGAAAAGTTTCTCCTCATCCAGGGAGGCGGCACCAATACCAGAGGAGCCTTGCCATAAATCTCACGTAGGATCTTATCCTATAAATCCCTACTCGGAGCTACTTGAGGTGCACCTGGTGCTCTCTCAGACCGGACACTTCCCTTAGCTGATGTGCCAAACATTTTTTTAAATGTTCTATAAACGTTTTGCTCCAGGACATGTATTTTAAAGAGTTTTAAAATACTTTAAGATTGTTCTCTGGAGGGGGAAAGCAGTATTATAAAGAGAACACTGAATTTAAAGTATGAAAAGTCTACACGTTTCTTCTAAAAACTAAGCGAACCTGGGATCTAACCTCTCAGATAAGTACAATAGGCATTGTCGCATCTGCTCTCTGGACTGAAACACATTTATGAGAACCGTGTGACGTTTGAATCATGTGACATATCATATAGTTTAGACGTGTGGTATGGTTGTCACTGCTTTCTTAAGTTCATCGTCTGTGAAGAAGACTTTCTACTTTGTTTCTAAAATTGTAACTGTTCTCCTATAAACTCATTTGTATAGGATTAAAAAAATAAACGCAGATGTCCCGATGCCTGCCTGGCAAAACAGCAGTGCTCAGTGACTTAGCACTTCAGTTGTGCAGCCCGCCAGACCTAGGGTCACCCCGAGGTGCTCTGTGACTACGTGTAATTCCTCGGGCAATCACCTAAGCTTCATAGGGTTGAGTTTTCTAATCTGAAAAATGCGGTTACCAACAGCAGCTTCCTCTTAGTATTGTTGAGAGGATTCAGTAAAATGATGACCGTAAAGGACCCAGTATAATCCCTTGCCCCGCACTTTGCTCAATAAATGATAGTTCTGTCTTCACGCAATACAGAAATGGTTTATTTTGGCAGAGAATGACTTTTTAGATAATTTCAGTAACTGAAACCTCCGAGTTGTCTGAAATCCAGTTCGGCTTCAGCATTCTTATTGCTTATCAGAGAGAAGCGGAGGGCACTGTCCTGGCCGCTCTCACTGTGGGATGCCTGTGGGCGGCGCCCCCCACCTTCCCCTTTGTCACGTGCATCAGGCTTTGCTTCAGCTAGTCCCCATCTCTATCCCAGTAGGAAAATGAGAGTGTGGGTGTTTTCCCCTTAAGATGCTGGAGAATGTCTGGCATCGCCCTCCGTCCTTTGCATGTTATCTCATTTTGTCTTCATAACCACCCTGCAAAGCAAATCCACTATTTTACTAGTGGAGAGAGGAACAGTTAAAGTAAGTAACTGTCCAAGGTCACACGGCTGGTGGGTGGCAGGGCTAGTATTCCCACCCAAGGCTCTGTATGTCAGCCCTGAACAATTTAATTTTCGGTTGTCCGCCCAAAGACGTCCAGCTCCATGAAGATGCAGGCCATGGAGCGATAGCTGTGTGGAAGGACGCTGGCCCAGATGTTGGCTGTAATTACGGTATTTGGGAGGCAGCATTTCCAATGAAATTGGGTTTATTTCTTGTGCTTTTGAAATATTTTAAATGCTTGTTTAATGAGTGTGCATATACTTTTAGAAAATAGTGTTTTTAAACTAACTGGCTCGTAGTGAGAGTTGATCCTGTATCAGGTGATCCACAGGAACAGAAGAAATCTTTTCACTCACTTGAGCTGGTGTTCAGGGGTTTTCAGCCTTCCTGACTATCAAGCCAGAACAATCACTATTGTTCAGGAAAACAGACTTCTGTTTTTAGAAAGAGTGATTCATTCCATGGCAACGTGACTTGCCTGTCCCCACCCCCACCCACCGAAAATAAACATGGAGGGACAATAGAAGCCCCAGAACCAGCATTTGTTTTGTCTTCAAAGTTTGAAAGCTCTCTTGGCTGACACTAACAGTAGCTTCCTTTTCTTTTTCTTTTCAAGTTGACAGAGGTTACTTTGTAATTAACTTATACACCCCAACATCTCCAGGCCCAAGGAACTGTGGGTTCTGTGAAAGCAGATGGCGAAAATGCCTTTTTTTTTCTGTCTGACAGCAGAGGCTCTCTGGGCCGTGGCACCTGCCCGCCAGGGTCTGCCCATTTCCGTGTCTGGCCTGCTGGTGAACCGCGCACAGAGAAGGGAATTTAGAGTCAGAAGACCCATGCATGTGTCTTGGCTTTGCCATTAATTAGCAGTGTGTTTAGTCATATGTTATAATCTCTCTGAAGAGCAAATTCTTCATCATTTGTTCCCATAACAAGTCTTTACTGAGTTCATGTGTACCCATTATTTTCTGTGTGCTGGAGACGTAAAGCTGATCAAAATCAACAGAGTTCGTGATCTCTGGCAGTCCTTACTGCAGTGGGATAGGCAATCCTCAGTCCTGCAGTCACACTGAGCAACGCAGG
Organism: Phyllostomus discolor; assembly: GCF_004126475.2. Taxonomy (NCBI): domain Eukaryota; kingdom Metazoa; phylum Chordata; class Mammalia; order Chiroptera; family Phyllostomidae; genus Phyllostomus; species Phyllostomus discolor. The sequence goes on along the minus strand of NC_040915.2, from coordinate 29,282,519 downwards.
CGTGCACAGTGGACTGATCCTCCTGGAGGAAACGCACCTATAATGCTACTGGTGGGAGGGGAGCTGTTTAGGGAAGAGTTCCCTAAGAAAGTGATGCTTAGCTGAGATTACAAGAAAATAAACATCGACTAGGCAGAGTGGCTGGGAGAGGGAATGGGAATATGATAGGAAAGAATATTCCCTACACAGGTCAACATGCAAATGCCCTATGGGAGGAGGGAGCGTGGCTTATTGAAGAAACAGTATGTAGCTAAGAGCTCAGCAGGTTGGAGGGTGGCAGAGGTAAGGATGAACACGTAAGGATGTGAGGAAGGGACAGTGTCATTTCTCAAATGTTCATTTGCTCACATACACATCCCACCTCCCTTTCAGTTGGGTGAGTCAGCTCTGTGAGTAATGTTGCATTTGGGCTGGGGCCTCAGAGGACCTGCACAATTATCTAGTCCTGTGATGCATGAGGAGGCTTCGCATGGACTGGCGGAGCCTCCAGAGCTACTCGGCCTGGATGTAGGTCCCTGTCTGGGGGACAGTTGATCTGGAAGGCTGGTTGGATGCTATTGTGGTGAAATTTGTGTAAATAAAAAATGTTCTGTATTAAGACATTTATATTTTAGGGTTGTTTAGTATTGTAACACAACATAGCCTGCTCTGACTATTATAGATGGTGTCCAACAGGGACCGTACAAAGCAAACTAGTAATTTGGATCATTTTTCTGAGACCATGGGGAAGCATCAAACTATCTTCTTTTTTTAAAAAGATTTTATTTATTTATTTTTAGAGAGGGAAGGGAGGGAGATAGAGAAAGAGAGAAACATCAGTGTGCAGTTGCTGGGGTCATGGCCTGCAACCCAGGTATGTACCCTGACTGGGAATCGAACCTGCGACACTTTGGTTTGCAGCCCGTGCTCTATCCACTGAGCTACGCCAGCCAGGGCTCATCGAACTATCTTAAAAGAGCCAAAATGATGAGATACTTTTCTTTGAAAAGAAGTTAGTCTATACTAACTAGTTGAAGGGATGGCGAGGAGCACGATGCTGCGAGGGCACCCCGAGAACTGTCACTGCCGTTGCTGCCCTCACAAGAACACCGAGGAGCACAAATGTGGGGGCTCTGGCAGTTTGCAAAACACGCACCGTAAAATAAATACTCTGGGTTTGTTGACGTGGATTGGTTTTTGTTATTATTGATTTACATTTTATGATTTACGTTGATTTACATTTACATTTTTGACATGAACCTGTTGTCCCGGCCGGTTCTCTTGGCCCAAGAAGCCAGCATCTTCGGTCGATCTGCTCTGGTCTGTGTGGCTGTCACCTGTAGACGGAAAGGTGATTCTATACACTTGGCTAGTCCGCTCTCCCCTGCAGTCAATAGCGGTTTGGTATGTGTGGATGTAACTCTGGAAAATCGCTTAGTGGGAGGGGCTTCCGATGTGTCAGGACCAAGCATTCAGTCAGCAGCCTTGTTGACGTGCCAATTTGGGCGTTACCTAACTCAGGCAGAAGCAAGATGTTCTCCTGTCCTTGCCTGTGGCTACCCATTGCAAGTTGAAGTGAGAAACAATTTGGGACGTGGGTGAGTCATGTAGCAAATTTTAGAAGATGAGTTTTTTAATGATATTTTACTTTGATGATATTTCTACAGGGTAAATAATGCAGAGTCTCGATTCTATGCTATGTGGAGTTAATAAAGATAGAGAGATGTTTACTCAACTTGTACAAAAATATAGTACCTATGGTGTTTTAGGTGCTCTATTGGGGGGCGGGGTATGCTGACCCAAAGCAGACCAGACACAGCTCCTTGCTTTCCCTGAGTTCACAGTCTAGTAAGGGGAACGGACAACTGTAGCCATTCTATTTAGGCAAACTTGCTTTTACCAATGAGGGAAAGGTAACCTAACTTGCTACTCTTTACTAACCACTTGTTACATGATTGGTCTTATAGTAGGTCATTATCAGTCATTAAATAATTGAATTTTTGACACTTCCCCATTTAATTTGTTATCGTAACAACACAAATTGTTCCCTATGTGCTAGATAGTGTGCTAAGAGTTTTGTATAAATTATTTCAGTGACTCCTTAGTAGAGCCCTAGTGAAAGGGGGTTGTTAGCAGCATTCTAAGGAAGAGACATGCCTTGCTGTCCCAGAGACTGTGTTCTTAGTACATGGTGTGTGATGTGCATCCCCTCTCCGTGCTCTTTCTCCTGCTACCATGCACAGCATACTTCTAGGGTCATCTCATTTAAGATGACTAGATAATATGAATTTTAGACTCATGCCTAAAGTTCTGCTCAGCATAATGCTGGATGGCAGAGTGTTCCCGGTGTTTTAGAAAATAATTTTCTATACTGTACCCAAAACAAGTTTAGGTACAAGGTACAATGTTACAAATATCTCTTTACCACTTCCCTTCAGAGAGATTATGTCTGTATGTTCGGTACACTTCCAAGAGAAGACATGATAGGTAGCCTATTCTGAAGTCACTTGGTCACTGAGCCATTTTTTTCATGGGGTGGCATCTCAAGGAAATTGTTTCTCTTAAAACATACCTTAGGACCGCTGCCCAGTGTACTCATGTCTTCTGATTTGCTTCTTGTTGCCCTGGAGCCTCACTACGAAAAGGTCAGAGGTCAGAATGAGACTGTCCTTTGTGATGGACAGGAGGTCAGAAAATCCCTGCAGGACGGAAGATCACTTTTGTTGTTTGCTCCTGGGCCCAGGCTGGGAACGTTACAGCATCCTCCAGAGGTGTCAAGTATTTTAAAACCATCCAAGGCCTAACTGCTCCGTTTGTATCAGTCAGGAATGCAACAGCAGAACGCACCCCTGGCTGATTAACACAGAAAACAAACGCACTGAAAGGATGTTGCAAAGCTCAGAGAGTTACTGAGGACGCTGAAGAATAAGGTTTGGGGCTGTGCCCTGGGCCAGGGCAGAGCGAGGGGAGGGAACACTGTGATCATCAAGTCCAGGCCCCTGAAGTTCGCTGTGCTGGCCCTGAGGCTCGGCACACTCCTCCCGGCCCTGAGCCTGCTGGTCACGGATTCCCCAGGCGTCTAGTCCTTCCACATTCACCACTGCAAACGGAAAACCCCTCCTGGTCGCTCTGGCTCCAGGGTCAGGCCATCTGGTTGACAGAGTTTAGCTCCTGAACGTGATTTGTGGCTTCAAAGGAGGCTTCAGAAAACAACTGTTTGCCGTGTCCATCTTCCATGAGGCAGGAGGTGGTTTTTGCCTTATGTTGTTCGCAGTTCAGAGAACAGACAGATAAAATGAATGTGTCTACAACTTAATCATTCTCTATAAAATGTTCCAATTTAAAACATACATTTGTATTGTCTTAGTGAACCACACCTGACCTCATCATTTTGATGCTCATTTTTAAACAGAGATTAATTTAGGTGAGGGCAGTACTTAGATTAGGATCTGGGCCATGATCTGTGCTCAATAAAAGTTTGATAAGTGAGTGTCCACAGAGTTCAAATGCACACCCAGGGCCACATTATGAGTATCAGAGTTGGGGTACAAATGCAAATCTTATTTTTCATCTTCAGATTTTTGATTGCTTCATATGAAAATAATTATTTATTAGTAGTATTTTTTTTCTGCCACTTACAAAAGAAGATGCCTATGTATTCTAGACATGTGGGAAAATGCTAGCATTCTCAGTTAGGAGATCATATGGGTAGCAAGATATTTTTACAGTTGGTATTACTAGCCCAAATTCGACAGGAATAAATGAATCATTTATTTTATCACCAGGTTAGCAAAGGGGGTAGGAAGCAAAGAAAACCCTCACATTCCATTGTAATTAACACACAATAGCATTTATCGAGCAGCTTCCGCTTACAGAGCATTGACTTTGAGATTTAAAGAGCGGCCACATTAAACAATAGCATTTTTCTAGAAGGCTCAGATTAGCATTTCCATCTTAAACTACCTAAAAAACAAACATACATTGTTTGCCGAGAAACTTGACTCTGTCTTAGAGTTTTAAAATTCCCTAAAGTTATTTCATGTGGGCCCAATGTGGGCCTAATCTTTCATTTTAAAAAATTGCTCAAAGTACTAAAAACTTGAGTCTTCTGAACCATTCATCCAAGGGACAGAATCAAGGCTTTAGTTGTAAACAATGCCGCAGGAAAAAATGACCACGTGGGCGAGCCAGTGCAGGTGACAAGGAAGTGGATCAGCGCTCTGCTGAGAGAGGACAACAGGAAACACCAACCCTATCATCTCAGCCCACGGCTGCAGCTCCGAGTGAGAAGCACCGCAGTCCAACAGCTGGCTCTGTCTCTGAACCCGAAGCTCCCTGATGCTCAGCAACACTCCCACTGAGGCTCCTGCTCGCAGCTCGCCAGCACTTCCCCATCCTAAAGCCCTCACCCTGAGCCCAGCGCTGGCATCTCGGAGTCACCTCCGAGCTCCCAGTGTGGCCTGGGGTAACGATGTGGAGGAGTTAGTATACTTCATTTGCTCTCAGTTCTCTTGGTCCGACTGTGGATATTGAGTTATATAGTCCTTGATAACTGGATTTTTTCAAAATTGTGCATGCCTTTTATGTTGCAGAAGCTGGATTTTATGTGCATCATTTCATATGACATGAGCCATATGACAGCAATGTGGGTCATTATTCTTATCTTCACCACACAGATAAGGAAACATACCTAGTGAGTTAGCGACATCATGTAGGTCGCACAGCTAATAAACTCAGAAAGCAGAATTTGAATTCCAGCTCTGGCTGCCTCCAAAGGGTTTGAAAACAGCTCTGGCTGACTTCAAACAGTGATTTATGCTACTCACTATAATAACTATGTACTGAGTGAGTATCTATCTATCTATCTATCTATCCATCTATCTACCATCTGTCTACCTGACTATTGTAGGTTGAGGAATGGAAGGGAATGATCAGAAGGATAATCACTAGTAAGTGTAATACACTGTTTTTCCACTGGGTCCTTCTGACATTCATTGCTGAATAATTTCTATTTATACATAATGATTCAACACAGATGTCACTTGCTCTGTTTTCAGTAGCTGCCCCTCTTCTCTGTACTTTCATTTATTATAGCACTTCTCAGAATTAATTGTCATTTATTATACATTAACTTATAAACTCCCCGAACTATTAGCTTCTGGGGAACTGGGACTGTATCTTATTTCTTTTTCCTCAGCAAGTGGCAAAGTGCCTGGCCTCTTGAGTAAAGTACAAATGAGACCTGGTCACAGACTTGGTTGTCACAGATGGTAGTATTTGGGTCCCTTGTATTAGGGAGGCATTTCCATGCACTAGTCATTCTGCCAGATCAGTACTGACAACCTCTGGACTGAAAGTGGCCTTTAATATCCTCTCCCACTCTCCAGCACAATTATTTTAATTGCATTTTAAGGTTTAAGATGTTTTTAATACTTTTTCCCATCCTGTAATGATTGCAACCCAATATGCTTATTTATGAAACCTTTCCTCGCCCTGTAAGTCTTTGAGTCTGCCACTCCTGCTCCAGATATTTCTCCATTAACCTAACTATGAATTTGTGTATTATACATCTAATGGGTTAGCACATTTGGTTTAATGAGAATTTGGAGTCAGTCCCAGAATCAATTATTTTCTGTCTGATCCGTGTCCTTGCATTATGCTCCTAAACCATCGGTATTATAAACGCATGAACTCTCTCGACACCACTCCATCCTCAGCAGTGAAAAACAGCAAGAATGACAAAATAGCAAGCAAACAAATCTTAACTGGAAGAATCTGCCACATTGATGGTGCTCTTCCCTCTTTAGAATGATAAGATTAGGAATTAACTGTCTCCCGTGTAGATACACACAAGATTAGATTACCAAATCATATTATTTCTTTTTTTAAAGATTTTATGTATTTATGTATTTATTTATTTATTTATAGGCAGAGGGGAAAGGAGGGAGAAAAAAGGGAGAGAAACATCAATGTGTGGTTGCCCTTCACGCGCCCCCTACCAGGTACTTGGCCTGCAACCCAGACATGTTCTCTGACTGGGGGTCAAACCAGTGACCCTTTGGTTCGCAGGCTGGCACTCAGTCCGCTGAGCCACCCTAGCCAGGGCCATATTACTTCTCATGATCAATATTCCTTAGAAATGAACACACTGCTTATAATTAAATGGGTTTGACCAAATTTTCTTTGGCTTGATTGTGAATTACTATTACTCGCTAATTAATGATATTATTCATGTTTCAAAGCAATTAAATCAATGTGTTTTTTAGACCAATGTTTAGGATTTTTCCTACGTATTATTTTTTGTTTAAGATCTCCCAAGTATGACTCTCATATATAATGCTTTGGATTTTGAAGCAGTAACCAAGACAATCATTATGATCCCTGCCATGTGCCTGGTAAGGAATGACTATATCTGCTCTCTCTCCATCTCCTAGCGAAGGCAGGCAGACACAAATGTGCTGTTTCTTTGCAAGACTCATGTGTAAAAGAACAGAATAAGACTGAGTCCGATTCCTCACTTACAGCTAAGCTGGGAATAATAACAGACCCTCAGAAGTGCACATGGGAAGACATTCTCCTTGGCCATTTGTTGGGGAAGAAAGAGGTTGGAGAATTGCCCAGTGTTCCTTGCTTTTCCTTACTCATTCTGATTCACCGCTTTGCAAGTGGATTGGAAGCAGTTTATAATAGAATGCTAAAAATTATACACTGTATTAAGATTTAAATAACAATTAGGAAAAATACATTTCACTAAAGGATTAGTTTTCAAGCATTTACCTAGGCATTGTCAAAAGGATCACAAGGATCCAAAGATGTTTTCAAAGGAACTTTGGAAAATCATGGAGCAATTTCGGTAGTGTGATAATTGATATCATTAGATGTTTTTTATGTGCCTACTGAGTATGAATCACAGTGCTGAACACTCTAGTCTTCACATGGAATAAAAATGGCACTATTGGCAAAAGTACCCTTTCTGGCTTCAAGTAGTTTACAGTAGTTAGTTAGATATAGAGTTTATGTATTTTGTATATTTGGTTTAAATATTAGCTTTGTTCACTGTCTAGTTACAAAAGCAATGTATCAGTCTTGCAGCACAAACCATTAGTAGTGATAATGTAGCAGCCCATTTTTATAAGTGACACTGTATGTTATTTATATGACTTCCCTATTGTTTGATATTTATTTCGATATTAATCTTTTATTTTCGTAAGAATAAACAATGATGTAACGGACACCCACTACACCACTAAATGTAAAAATGCTTGGTCACAAGAGAAGCATATTATAAAACTTTTTGTACATATTGGCTAAAGTATATTCCAACACAGATTGTAACCAACTTTAAATTTAATCCTTCCTGGAATTTTTTTGTAACACAAAGGATCTTACTGTTTTTCATAGTCAGGAACTTAACCCAGAACTATTAGGAAGTTTGTCGTTCTTTCAGAAATCTCAAGTGTTACCTTTATAACTGATTTAAATCCTATACTTGTTTCTCAATTTTTTATTTTCTTCCATTAATCAATCTGTCTATTCCTGTTCTAGCACCACATTATTTTCATTATGGCAGTGTCAGGGCTGCTTTACATTGAATACATTACCTCACACATTAAAACCCCATTTTTACTTGCTTTCTGGGTTCACATCCTTCTCCAGATGATGCAGGAGGCGAGAAAGGGGTCGGGTAAGGACATGCGCACGTCACACCTGCTGGAACACCCTCCAACCCCAGCAGCCTCACCTCCTGCAGGAACTGTGCCTGCTGCATTCCAAATGCAGGCCGCTTTCCATGAGGCACAGAAAGTTCACGCCTTGGTGACAGGCTTGCTTTAGTTTATTCGTTAAGGAAAAGAAAAGTGGGCAGGGCAGCAAAATCCTACACAAGTTTTCATCTAATGTCTTTTTTTAAAGATTTTATTTCTTTTTGTTTTTAAAGAGAAGAGAAGGGAAGGAGAAAGAGAGGGAGAGAAACATCAATGTGTGGATGCCTCTTGTGTGCCCCTCGCCCCACTAGGGGCCTGTCCCGCAACCCAGGCGTGCACCCTGACCAGTGACCCTTGAGTTCGCAGCCCACCCTCAGTCCCCTGAGCCACACCAGCCAGCTCATCTAATATCTTTTAATTGTGTTGGAAACACATTGGCCATGTATGGAGTAGCAGCCGAGTATCCGTGAACCCACCTCCTAGAGTGTAAGTTTGGTCAAATTTCTTAACCTCCTGAGCCTCATTTCCCATAAAGGAGGGGTATGAATAGTTCCTATCTCACTTCACTTTTCCTAGTAAGCACTCCAAAAAGGTAAATTTTATTATGATGATTATGTGTCTTTCAATTCACAATTGTCACAGGCAAGGAAAACACGGGTTAGAGGAAACTGCCTGATCTTCTGAACATTTCAGATCGGCTTGTTGGTGAGAGACTCATAGTAGCAGAAAGTCTGAAAACAACCCCATAAAGACAATACAGAAATATTTTGTTTTTCAAGTTTGACGTGTATTTCTTGCTTTTACAAAATCCATTGTATAAATCATATCACAAGAACACAACTTTAAAATATTTCATTGTGTGTCTCTGTATGTGTATTGTAGCAGAAAAGAAATTATAGTGGTTTGACGGGGGCTTGGGAGAAAACAGAGTGCCTGAGGGTGGGGAGTGACTGTACCTGACATTGAGATAATGAGAGCAGACATTTCTGACATGTTTAAAATGCGTAATTATTTGACCTAAACCTTTACAGTCAGATTCCTTTGTGCAACTTTTCCAACAAGGCAGGTATTGTATTTAAAAAGTGGTGGTGGGGGCAGGATGAAAGAAGGACAGAAAGAAAAAGGGAAGAAAGGAGAGCCATGCATGTCTGCATATTGATTTGCTTGGGTGAGTCAGGCTGGCCAGGGTTCCAGAGCAGACCTCAGCTCTTAGTCCAGGCTGCCATACTGATGGAGCAGAGACAGGTGGCCTCTGCCCTACTTTGTCAAGGAGACTTCAAAATCATAGTCCCCTGAGCCTTGGGACAGTGGAGAAAGCAGCTGAGCAGCATACTCAGCTTGTGGCGTGAAAAATAAACCCTTGGACAAAGGCGCAGTCTGCAAACTGAGTACCAGCCCCACCCTCAGCTGTGCGGAGCAGCTGTCAGCTTTGATTAGCTTTTCTGACTCTTAAGATTCCTGGGCTCTATAAATTGCTCCATCCCCTCGGCCCTCCTCAGTCTTCCTCTCCTTGGCTCTGGTACTGTGTGATGAGCTGTCACAGCTGGCTGGTCAGACTGCTGCCGCCCGATCAGCTTCTCCTTGTGCCCAGACCCTTGGCTGACCTTGTCCTGTCTTTGCTGTGCCCATCCTTCTGATCCCCCTGCAGTTGAATCTCCTACCCCTGCTGTCTGATCCCACTGCTTGTCTAATCAGCCCGTTAGACAGTTTGATTAGCTGCTCCTTCCTCTCACCCTGCCAGCTCTTCCTGCTGCTGCCAGCTGTGCTCCGGGCCTGCTGGAAGCTCACCATCAATTCCTTCTGACCCCCCATTAGTGCTGCTGGCTGATCGACTTAATACTGTTTCTCAGCGACTCCCTGATCCCATGTTGTCTCCTTCCGCCATGGTCCTCTGATCAGCCTCCTAACATCGTTCCTTTCTGTCTCCTGGGTGCGGCTCTTGCTGTTCATTGAGCCATTCCGGTGTCCTGTGGCAGGCACTTTGCCATTAGGCTTTAGGCTAGGGTTACCTGGGAGGCTACCTTTGGCAAGTAATAACACTTCAGCTCAAAGTTCAAGGCCTCACTGCACAGCTTCCTCCAAATTCCAGTGGCTGGTGCTGCTGTCGGACCGTTTCTGTTCAGGGAGCTGCATCAGTGGTTCCGGCCTTCTCCACGAGACAGCCTGATGGCTGGCAGTTTGTAACCGGGTTCCGGTGGGTCTCCTGAGCATCATCTTCCTCCTCGTTTTTCCTCTGAGTAATAATAGTTCTTTACTTTATTGTAGTCACAATTCTAGATGGAGAAATTATTCCAGTTCAAATTCCATGTTTTTACCATTTACCTGTATGACCTTGGGCAAGTCACTTGAAGAAAATACATTATTTTTTTTAACTCTAGTTATTGAGTAACTACTATGGGCAGTCACTGAGATTTGAGCTGCAGATGCATCTGTGAACAAGAAGATATCCAAGGTCCATGAATACCTAGAGTTTGCGTTCAAGAGCAAAAGCAATAGACATAAGCAACGGGATAAGAAAAATTCCTGAAGTGGCAAGTGCTGTGAGGAAATAAACTAGAGTAGTGGACTAGGAAAGCACTTGGGACGGAAAGGCTCATGTAGATGGAATAATTATGAAAGGGGTCTTTGGGAAGGCGATGTTCGAGCTAGTACCTGGAGGACAAGTGGGAGGCAGCCGTGTGGTGAGCTGGGAGAAGAATGCCAAGGGCAAGGGAACAAACAATCCCAAGCTCCCAGCTACGCGTGGTGAATGGAGAAACACGAAGAAGGCCAGTTTGTCTGGAGCATGGTGAACAACACAGAGTGGTATGGAGTAAAGTCAGAGAAGTAATCAAGATCCAGAATATATCACATGGGGAAGGCTAGCATAGCATGCTTAATTGTATTCTAAGGATGATGACTAGTCACTGGAGGTTTGGTCTAGATCAATGCTGTTCAATAGAAACTTCCGTGTTGGTGAAAATGTTTTATTTCTATGCTATTTGATACAGTTAGTAACTGCTAGTCATGTGCAGCCAATGGGCTCTCAAACTGTGGCCAGATGCTTCACACTTAATTTATCGTCATCACAAACTCATAGTTGTGTCCAGCACACTGCCCATCAGACAACATAAGTCAGAGATTCACTTTCTTCACGGGGATGCAGAGACAAAACGCTAACTGTGTATAAAACACAGTGGGAGTCCCTCCATCTCACCCTCAGGCAAGGCTTCTAAGTGAAAGCACATACTTAAGGTTGCAAATAGGCCAAAAAGTTGTGTTACAAGGACTCAAAAGCATTAAATTGGGTGAAGAAACTGGAAAAATAGTATTTTCCACACATCACGGTGTTCTTTTATTTATTAATCAATTCATTCAATAAATATTTATTGATCACCTATGTGCTGATTGCAAGTGTCTGGTCCAGGTGGCTGGTATGGAGCAGTGAACAAGAGCAGCAAATTCTTGTTCTTGTGGGAACTATTTTTTAGCTGTTGAAAATGACAATAAGCAAACTAAATTAGTAATTAGATGATATAACCTCAGGAGATGATTATACAGTGACCTATGTGTAGAATGGAGGATTGAATTTCTTACTGCCATAATTAAGTATAGTAAATGCTACTTTTTAAAAAAAGATTTTATGTATTTATTTATTTTTTAGAGAAGGGAAGAGAGGGAGAGAAACATTAATGCGTGGTTACCTCTCATGTGTCCCCTGCTGGGCACCTGGCCCACAACCCAGGCATGTGCCCTGACTGGGAATTGAACCGGCAACACTTTGGTTTGCAGGCCAGCGCTCAATCCACTGAGCCACACCAGCCAGGGAAAATATTACTTAAAAAAAATTCTGTACAGTATTCGCTCCCTTCTTCTATTGAGAAGGGATTCTGCCTCTGAAGAAACGTTAGTGAGAGGTTGTACTGCACATTCTGGATCTGAAGCTAGAGCCCTCAGATCCTTCCTCACTCCAGCCTGAGAGAGCCAGGGTGTGGAGAGCTGAATTAGCTGCTACCTGGATAACCTTATTTCAGAACTTTTAACCTTGATCGAATGATGCCAAGATGTGGTAGGATACTTTTAAGGGTTGTTCACTGAGTCAGCTATAGCAATGGTGCCCAGACTTTTCCTCTTCAGAAGAAACAGTCTGTGTTTTCTGTTCAGTAGTTGGCCACCTTAGAGTGCATCTTTGTCTTCTGAGCCCGAGTTTCCAAACTGCCGTCAGCTCTATGAACTCATGGTATTGCTCATTTAGGTGATCATTCATTAGTTTGCAGCTACTTGCCAGTAAACATATCTTAACTGATAGACCAGCTCAGATACTTTTACTATTTAAAATGTGTCTCTCTCACACACAGATCCCTGAGGCTCTGATGGTTGGAAACATCACCTCCCCTTAGCTCTGCTGTGTTTCACATACCTGTCTTTCCCTGGAGAGCCCAGATACCTGATCCAAAGCACTTCCTTTTGCACCTCAAAGAACTTATGTACTGAGAAAGATCATATAGATAGTAGGGAGTTTGGGGCATTGAACCTTGAAGAAATATTTTCATTTCCCTAAAAGTCATGATGCAATAATATTTTGCTCCATTTTCTATAATCTGTAATTTAAAAAATAGACATTTATTGATTTTTCTGGGAAGTAACTAGGTTTTGTCTGCATCTACAACAGCTTTTTAAACTATTTGTAGAAGAACTATATAGATTAAAAAAAACATATTTAGACAATTTCTTAGTATTATCCCAGTAATTAGAACCTTGGATTTTATATGGTATTGACTCTTATATACTATAATATTAGAGTCCAAAATATACTATATAATATTTGTATTATTTTACTTATAATATTAGTAGTATAGTTATGTTATTCTATGTAAACATAATATAAGACTGTAACAGTTGTCACTATTAAGTAGTTTGTGTTCTGTGGAGAATAGATCCTTTAAATTTTCTTTCATATGGCCCTGGCTGGTGTAGCTCAGTGGATTGAGCACGGGCTGGGAACCAAAGTGTCCCAGGTTCGATTCCCAGCCAGGGCACATGCCTGGGTTGCAGGCCATAACCCCCAGCAACCACACATTGATGTTTCTCTCTCTCTTTCTCTATCTTCCTCTCTTCCCTCTCTAAAAATAAATACATAAAATCTTTAAAAAATTTTCTTTCATATGTAGTTAGTAAACAATTACTGAATAATCTTTTAAATTGTAATTCTTTGTTATCCTTATCTCCAATATATGTGGTCTCAAAAGAATACAAAAATAAAATAGAAAACCCAGACAATACCCCTAAGGAATTTAGGTGTTTTTCAGTTATTTCAAAGTCAGCAGATGATATTTCAAAATGAAAGAACATCGCATGTGTGAACATGTGAAATAATGGCATGTATATATACACACATACATATGTACTTTATATACATATAATGTATAACATACATTGATTTGAAACAGTAACACTTTAAACATTTTAGTTGCCCTCCAGAGCAATCACTACATTGGAAAATGGTTTTTTTTTGACCTTTTACAAAACAATATTTTAATACCACAGTGCATAATTTAGTTTGAAATCATGCAAAGGTCATTTTCTTGTTGATATTAAAAAGGAAAGGAGGGAAGTTCTAGAAACGAAAGTCATTTTGTAAGATTAAGTAGAAAATCAATAGTGTTCTTTTATCTAGAATGCTTACCTTTTATTTTCTGATTGCTTCTCAATTCCTTCACACACGAAGGGAAGAAATCACACATTGAAGATGGAGAGATCGTCCACAGTGAAATGTGGCCTTTGAAACTGTTGACAAATAAGGAAGGAGAATTATCAGAAAGGAACTCATTCGCCGTGTTGGGGCAATTATTATTGAGAGTACAATGACATAGAAAATTGTGGGATGGGACGGGACTGATATATTCCATTAGGTTTATTTTGATTAAAGCCCAACGTATGTGAATAATTTTTGAACTTTGACTTGCTTGTGATTTGGAAACAATACAGACAAATGAAACTGCTTGTGAGGAACTGATGAAGCAGTGGCGGCAGTTGCCAAGCCCAATGAATGTCAAATTCAGTTCCGTTCTGCTCCATCAAGGGCCTCCCATGGATAAAACAAAATGTTTATTCTAGGAGTAGATCATTCGAGTCACCAGTTGACCGATGTAGGATGTTTCATTGACTTTGGCAAATAAGGAAGTCGAATATAACCATTTTATCGTTTGTGTTCTTGTTGCTGGGTATTTATGATCCTCATTAGCTTTTACTTTAATTAGTGTTAGTGTGGGGCCTGTGCTTTTAGGCTCTAAGCAAATATTTGTTCAATGAATTAATGAACATTATTCAAGTCAATTCGTGTTGTCTGAGGACGTATCAAGAGCAAGAAGTAGACGGAAGAGGCACCCCTTAAGTAGATGAGAATATGGGAAAGTTACGTCGGTCTAGTGGGAGAGTGAAAAGTGACATGCAACTTGATGGATGCAACTTGAATTCTTGAATTGATTACCTGATCAAAACACGATTTTCTGTTTCACTAGTGAATTCAGTCCAAGGGCAGACCTAGGTCGTGCACATGGTAGAGAACTCGGGTTAAGAAGCGCCGCATTTTCATTCCACCTCTACTCCGACCTTTCCGTGGGGCGTGAGGCCAGACCTTGGACTCTCTGATTCTCTCTCAGTCATAGGCTCTCAGAGGCTCGATGGGTGGAAGGAAATGTCGAAAACTGTATTTGTCAAAGGACCCAAAAGGAGTAGGAAAACCAGCTCCAACTCACTTCGGGAGGCTTTTGAAATGAAGTTAATTCTAGGGGTGTGTCGTGCGTATGCTCAGCTTGTTATTTCACACCATCCTTTTGGCAACAGAATTACCTGGCACCAGCCAGACACTGCTTTTAAGGGAAAACATCACCAGATGTAGAGTCAGTCATGCTTCTTTTCTCAAGAGTAGAGATCTATATCAAGGAATCCAGTAATCAATGAAATGTATTCTGGTAATTTTTTTCATAAAATTATAAGCAGTAAGCAACATTACTCCATGTATTTTTTTGAAGGTAAAACCAAAGATATCCAGTGCTTTAGAACAGTGTGAAGTACTGTATGCTGCATAAAAAGAAATATTTACACGTAATTTGCATTTTAACATTTGTGTCCTCATTCGTGTACTCAACACTAAAAAATTATGCTTTTGTGTGTTCTCCTGTTTTTGTGCAAGATGAACAAATCAGGTTCTTAGTGTGGAATTTTGCTGGCTGGATTCAGGTGCATTCATTCCTTTTCTGAGATGGTAAATAGGAATTATGTACTCTGCCTATGCATTTCTGCATTCCCTGAGCTTCGTTTGGCTTGTGGACCTTTAATGTGCTTCTCTGCAGAGTTCCTGAGTGTAATTTGAAATCAGTTTCATTACTTCTCATACAGAATGGATAATTTCATCCTGAGGTAGAAGCTAATGCAAAGCAAATTGCAGATACACACACACACATAGAGTATGGTAAACTTTTTATAAATTACAAAAACAAGAAACAATACTATGTATTTTTCCTGGAAACAGAAATAGACTAAAAAGTATACAAACATGGATAAGCACTAAATTTGTGACAGCAGTGTCCCTGGAAAGAGAAGAAGGTTAATAGGATGACAATGAGTACATAGAAGATGTCTACCTTATCCTTAATAGGCTATTTCAGATAGATAGATATACCGGGTGGGAGAGAAGTAGGTTTACAAAGCTGTTCATGTGGAAAATAATATAATAATTAATAAATAACCCAAGAAATAAACTCTCTGTTTTGTGTACCCACAACTATAAACCTACCTCTGCCCCATTCTGTAGAGATAAATGTGAATCAAGTATGGGATACTGTGGACGTCTGAGGTGGTTTTATGGATGCTTGTCATTTTATTGTTTGTATTTATGTGCAATTTAAATGGCCTTTCTAGGTTAAAAATGGAAGTCATATTATTATACTTATTAAGATATAAAGACAAAGCACAGAGAAAAAGATTTCAGTGCTAAAGAGACTTCTATCCTTCTCAAATACCTTCTCTCAGTCACTTCCTGTCTCCATTGAAAAAAAAGAGAAAAGTTTACTATGTATTAATAAAATTATTAATAAACCATGAAAATTTTATTTCTCTGTTATAATTGTCCTCTATAAAATATTTTGGCAATAAAAATGTGAATGAAATATTATAACATTGCCAAAGAATATGAATGCCTTATAAAAATTTTAATATTACACAGCTATAAGTTATTGGTAGGCTGTTTTTATGTAGGTGTATCCTCTGATATCCAAATAGTATGTAGAAACACTCATTCGGAATATGCTTTCATCCTTTGTCACGTCCACTGGGGTCACTTCAAATGAAGTTACACACTATTTGTCTGCCACAAGCACCAGAGAAAGTATGACCTGAAATCAGGGCTTGCTGAAGGAAGAAAAAAATCAGAACTTTGTCCTCCCTTCATTAAAGGGGAAGATAATCCTTTAAGCTCTGAACCTTTGAGTGAGATTAGCCTAACTTTAGGTCAGTTTAAAGTATTGGATGTAAGTAGATTTTATGGCTAGCTGATTTTACTTTCTATTTTTCTGCAGCTGAAGGAAAGGGGAAGAAAAAGACTCTACTTAGAGATGGTAAATAAAACATTTGTTCTAGGTCACCTTAAAGCAAACAGGCAAAGAAAAAAGTAAACTATCCCTGGCACCAGCACTCTATCCATTGTTTGGAATTTGTATGTGTGTGCGTGCACACACACACACACACACACAGCCACTTGTAGGTTTAGCTTATGCAGTAGACTGAAGATGCTACCCAGCGCTTGAGCAGGAAATCAAATTCCAAATGTAGAGGAATTCTAATAAAGCAGCTCACAATTCAAAGAATTGCTCTACATAGTGTGAAACTTGTTTTGTCTTCAAGGATATGTGGTAATACAATGTTTACATTTATCAGTAAGTGATTATGATGAAATTGGGTGTCTTTTTCACACATTCCCTGTCCACCGTAGTGCCTCAATATGTGTTTGAATGTGAGACAACTGTGTGAAGGTGCATTTGAAAAATAGTTTTGGAGCCTCTGTGCATAGACCGACAAGAAGGACAACTCAAAACTTTAGACTCCTTTCACACTATAAAACCAATTGGATAAGGAAGCACTTTCAAAATGGCAGAATAAGGAAATCCAACACTTGCTGGCCTGTAAAAGCAAAGAGACACTGGTAACATTGTCTCAGAACTCTGCAAGGTAACCAAATACTTGCAGAAATCCAAGGAGATTTTTTTTCAAACCATCAAATCTTGGTGAGAACAGGGAACTTCGGGTCCTTGTGGCTTTTGAACTTGCTCTCTTCTTACTCCCCTCTCTCCAGGTCCATGGTAGCCTTGACAACCAACATTTCTATGAAAAGTCGACAGTGGACAAAAATCCATGGAGATCTTTTTTTCATGACAAGATCACAGAGATGTTTGCAGCAGAGCTTTGATTCCAGTTCTAGTCCGTGTGACCCTAAACTTTTGCTATACTCTGTATGTGCACTGCTACAGCTCAAAATGCCTCTTGCAGAGTATTGCACACATTTAGATTAACCGTTGCCACCTTCCAAAGGTGTTTTGTGTTTACAAAGATTGAAGGGTGTGAATTGATAAATACTCCCATAGCAGGGAGTGTTTTCATAGAATACAAACCAAGTGCTTTGTCCTTGGTTTCATCATTGCAAACAGAGCCTATTGCTAAGCCTACAGGTTGCCCAAACCTGGGCTTGGAGGTTAAAGAATAATCACCGTAGTCATTCTGAACCACATAAATAGAAGAAAAGGAAATTTTAATGTGCTACTTGCCTGAAATTTGATTTTAAGAAATACTCCATAAAACATTTCCTATTTTCTGGATGCATAGCTTAAAAGAAGCATATTTGGGGGCCTCTTTTAGAAGAATTCATAGCAATTTCATGTGCACAGGAAAATGTCTTTTTTTAAAAAAATGAATGCACTTTTATTTTGTAAGTTTCTAGTCCTTTCATATGAAAATGAAACCTTTACTTTTTTGGCCGATGGCATTCTCATTAATCATTATTTATCCTTCTAACCTCTTCTTTTTTATATATTATCGAAATGACTGCTTGAATGATTAGTTCTTTCCCTCAATTTATATACATAAAGGGAGAAAGAGCTTTGTATATAAACCTTTAGCTAATCTGTTCCTTGGCACTGTGGCTAACACCCTGTGAATGTCTTAGGAGATACAACTTTGCAAAAGAAAAAGGAAAATAGAGACTCTCTAAACCCAGAGAGGTTTTTACCATACCGCCTGTTACAAGATGATAAACTAGGGTAGAACCTCTTTACTTCCCAAGTCACTTTAACAGGGCCGCCGATAATTAAGGATGGTTTTTCTCTGGGAGAGAGAACTATTCTAAGGACTGAGTGGTTTGTTTCTGTATTTGGGAAATTTTGAGTCAAGTAATTTTCCAGCAGTAGCATATAAGTTTATAATTTTCTATATTTTTAAGGAAGGCATTTTTTACTTTTTACCAAAGAGCTCTTTCCTCTCCCTTTTGCTTTTATATGCCAAAAATATGCTGATATGTATGTATACATGTAAACTTAATGATACACATTTGTCATACTGGTTTTCCATAAAGAAGTAGATATTAGAAACGATCACAGTAATGCAGTATTAATGGATTATCATTTAATTTTGAAAGGGAACTGTGGGATATCTAAATTCTATTTTAGCCTAAGTTGCTGTTTTTCCATACAAAGGCCTAAAGGAGATTTCTGCAACAACAAAAAAAGAAGCAAATAATAATTAAGATGTTATACATTTTCAGCTGGGGATTTGTTAGTTTTAAGGTAACTTACATTGTGTAGGTGACTCTCTTACCTGAAGTTCTCTTTCTCCATTACCTAAATTCACGGAGATAAAATTGTCAGGTCACACCTACTAAACTCAGAGTAAACCGAGTTAGGAAGATGTAAAGCAGGGTAGAGTGTCTGCCTGGGGCAGAGTGCTCACCGAGCGCTGGGCATTTCACACGGATGGCATGGTGTCATCCTTCCAGCCATGCTGAGAGGAACGCAGCGGTCCCCCTCGTCCACAGTCTTGCTTTCCGAGGTTTCAGTTCCCTATGGTAAACTGGTGTAAAAACATTAAATGGAAAATCCCGGAAATAAACAATTCATAAGGTTTAAACTGCATGCCCTCCTGGGTCGTGTGATGAAATCTCAGAAGCCCTGGACGTGAATCATTCCACGGTCCAGCGTTGCTGCACCTGTACCCACCCTGGGCACAGCCGGGAGTAGCCATGTTGGTGATTAGAACGTGGAGGTATTGCAGTATTTGTGTTTAAGTAACCCTTATTTTTTAAATTGCTATTCTGTTACAGTTGTCCCAATTTTTCCCCCTTTGCCCTTCGCCCAGCCCACTTGCTACTCCCACAGTCAATCCCCACACCATCGTCAGTGTCCATGACGTTGGGTCCATGGGTCATTCAGACATATAAAGCAACCCTTATTTTACTTAATAATGGCCCCAAAGTGCAAAAATGCTGATGCTGATAATTTGGATGTGCTATAGAGAAGCTGTGAAGGGCTCCTCACTTATCGTCAGACGTAGTCTCATACTGTCACACCTGTGACATTCACCCCACCCACTTCATGTCCTCACTCGACACCGTGAAGGGCACACACAACACAGTAAGGTATTTAGAGGGACAGGAACCACATCCTCATAACTTTTATTACAGTGTATTGCTACATTTGTTCTATTATATTGTTAGTTAGTGTTCACCTCTTCCTGGTCTAATTTATAAGTAAAACTTTATTACAGGAAAAAGCAGTGTATCTAAAGATTGGTACTATCCACAGTTTCAGGTAGTCACCTGGGGGTCTTGGAATGTATTTCCCACAGATAAGGAGAAACTATTGTATCACCTTCGTGTTGTAGGTGAGAAAACTAAAGCTCAGAGGGTTATGCAGTTTCTTCAGGTTCACTTTGTGCAAAGCCTTAATCTACAGCTGCTCTGTCTTCCCTCCACTATATTTTATTTCCACTATTGTCCTTTGCAACCCAATTCTCATTTAGGGGCACATAGCCCCGGGTCAGCTGTTATCCCTGAAAGAGGGAAGAAGACAGACATCTATACAGGTTAAGAGGTTTCCTGGGCTGCTGAAGCTCTAGAGTTCTTATGTCTCAGGCCATATGGAAGCAAGGGGATTAGGTGGTTACCCCTACCTTCATGCTTGGCCTGTCTTCCATTGCCTAAAATTCTTCATGTCCTGGAGTGTGACCCATTCTCATGTCTGGAAATGAGACCTATCACATCAGCCTGTTTCTCTGTAAGAGATTTATTAATTACTCAACAAAGTACCTTAGGTATGGTGGTTCAGTGGTAAATAGGATAGAGGTGGTCTCTCCCCTCAAGAATTTTTATTTAATCGGATAGGGAGAGGGATGAATCCCTCATAGGCGTCAACACATACACTGGAATTTTAGATTGTGACAGTAGCAATAGAGAAAGCAGTAATGGGATAGAGAATAATGGGATATGGGGAAAGAATAATTCAGATTTTAATTAGTTTTTTCTTAACATGGTTTGGACATAGAAAAAATTCTCTGGGGAGGTGGCATTTGAAATAAGAGCATCATGTTAATTAAGAGAGAGTGAACTGTTCCAGTCAGAGAACAGTTCAAGTGCAGATGCCTCCGCGAAGCATCAAGCGTGGAGATTTCGAGGGAAAGAGAGAAGGCCGGTGTGGATGAACGTGGAGAAGGGGCAGTGATGGTCGACGTGGGGTGCACTCAGTCGAAGAGAGTCTGACCCGTGGGCCTTTAGGGATTTGGGTTTCATTCTGACTGTGTCACGGGGTTGCCGATATACAAAGTGGATATGATTCACTTTATATTTTTGTAAAGATGACTCTGGGTACTGTGTGGAAAAATAGAACTGGAGAAGTGGATGGAAGGGTGATAAAAGAATTAGACAAAAACAGCAGAAATGATCCTTAGGAGATACGAATGACTTAGATTGCACTGTGCACTGACATTTCTCGAGCATAATCAGGAAGACATTTCGAATTAACTGAGCTTATTGACTAATCGGGAAGCTACATACTCATATGTTAAGTGAGAGTTATTTCTCTCTTGCCCTGGCTGGTGCGGCTGAGTGGATTGAGTGCTGGCCTGTGAACCAAAGTGTTGCCAGTTGGATCCCAGTCAAGGCACATGCTTGGGTTGCAGGCCAGGTCTCCAGTAGGGGGCACTTGAGAGGCAACCATACATTGATGTTTCTCTGCCCATCTCTAAAAATAAATAAAGTCTTTTAAAAAAAGAGTTATTTCTCTCATTATTATAACCAGCTGTTCCTCATCAGAAGATACCTTAAAGTCTTATCACATAGTTGAATATTTTGTACAAAGCAGCAAAAAAAATTCAGAGTGAGTTAGGAGAAATGTGTGTTTTTTTTTAATGTGAGTGGAATTAAGTTTAAGAAGATGAGTTAGGCATTTCTATTTGAGCAGAGGAATACTTTGAATAAATGTGGTTTCTCTTTAGCACGCCTATGAATTAGAATAGTTGATTATGTCCTTTCTGCTCCTCCTGGTAAATGAAAAAGTCAGACAAAGAAAACACTCATGCTATCCAGTTAATGAAAAATACCTAAAAACAGCAAGAATATCTATTTATGTTCAGTAGGTGCTCCTAATGTGTCATAAGAATATGGGCATGATGTCATGAAATCCTTAGAACAATACCGTGAGAAAATATTTCTCCCTATATTGGGAACAAAAAACATAAAACATAGTTAAATTAATTTGCCTAAGTTCACATAGTTTATGAGTGATGGACATAGCTGTTATCCCTGGTCAGAAATAAAAATAAGAATTACTATTAAAAGAAAACTTCAAAGCAACAGACTGTCAGTATTTACAAGCAATTCAGTATCTGTTTGGGAATTCATGTCTTGCTATCGAAACTTTATAATTCCAGTTGTGTCTTCTAGTAGTCTGAAGGAAAATAAAACAAGAATCAGGTTGGTGTATGAGTTGTTGGCAACAAAAAGAAGAAAGATAGACAGAGCAATTAGAAAGACCAAAGATAGATATGAAATATTGGGTTTTATTCCAAAGGTTTCTGCAAATATGCCACAGGCACACTGCCCAGTGTACCCATCAGCCCCATGTTGCTACTGGATGGTTGAAATTGGCTAGTCCAAACTGGCTAGGCTGAAGATACAAAACACACAGGATTTTGAAGACTTCACATAAAAAATAAATATCTTATTATTAGTTTATATTGATGATACATATATAAAGAGTTGTGTTCTTTTTTAAAGATTTTATTTATTTATTTTTAGAGAGAGGGGAAGGGAGGGAGAAAGAGAGGGAAACACTAGTGAGTGGTTGACACTTATGTGGCCCCCACTGGGGACCTGACCCACGATCTGGGCATGTGCCCTGACTGGGAATTGACCCAGCGACCCTTTGGTTCACAGCTATATTGATTATATATTAAAATGATAACATTTCAATACATTGGGCTAGATACAGTACATTATTAACATTTCAATACATTGGGCTAGATACAGTACATTATTAAAATTAATCTCACCTGTTTCGTTTTATTTAGCGTGGCTGCTTGCAGGGAGACATTGCACGTGCAGCTCACTTGGGGGCTGGCACTGTGTTTCTGTGGGATGGCACTGGTCCGGAGGGTTTCCTCTGTCCTGTCCAGAGCCTGAGAACCTGGGAATATGAAGAAAAAATAAAAAGCTTTTCTGTTGTTAGGTTTTCAAAGAGGGAGACGCTGAATAGGGGAACTTGAGGAAGAAAAGTGCTTAAAGAGTTCCAGGGGATTGATTTTTATTTCCTTCATTTCCCATGACACTAAATAAATTTTATTTTAGTTATACAGTGAGACAAAAGTGAATTTTATAAAGAGGAGTTTTTATGGGATTTAAAGGTGAATGAATAGCTTCCATTTTGACTTCAAGGTCAAAGAGCACTCATGAAAGAGGAAATATGATTTCTAAGGTTGGAAGTATTCTGGAGCTTAAAATATTGCAAAACTTATTTTGCTGAGAAAGATAGAATTTAGACCTTGAAACACTAAGGAAAAAAAATGATGGGCTGCCTTTCTCGGAGCATTTTCAAATGAGAAATTTGGTCTTGTTTTTCTTAGGAATGGCACCAAAACTTGGTCAAATCGGGTTCGTTCTGTGTGGCATCTACTTGACCTAATGCACTGTTTATTATTCATTCATCAAACCCATACCTTGGTGTCGTCACCTTGCCGAGTGACCCCAGACGCAGAGGGATAAGAAGGTAAGGTGTTAGTTCATATCCCTGCCTAAGGAACTTAATGTTTAGTTTTTAGCAGTGAAGATTACTGAGTTTCAGTCACATTAGGGTCTAATAGTGCTTATTCAACATGCCTCATTTCTTCTCCATATCAGTTCAGGATACTTTTGCCTTGGAGAACAGCATGTGGAGTCTTGGGAAGTGACGAATGTGCTCTTAAGGGTTATTAATCAGATGAAATTTAGAAAACATTTGTGCCTGGCCTTTAAGTCGTTGGTCTGGAACAAACAGCAGTCACAATCCCTTAGTCTGGAGTGCTGGAAGAGGGTGGGGGAGTTTATGTGACTGGCCGGGCTTCTGTTGCGTGCGAATGAATGTCTCTGTGCATCTGTCATAAAGAAAAGCAATGTACTTTTAGTTTCTGTCAAACTCACACTCGGATGCATGCACCGTTTCAAAGACGGATTCTTAATCAGTGGAAATGAAACACCCCAATGGCATTCAGACGGTTTTTAAACATTGAGGCATCCTGTTTAATGTTTGCTCATTACTCAGTTCTCTTTGCTACACAGACGACCTTTCGTCCGTTCTGGGCAACACAGATCAAATAAAAAAAACAATAGAACTGAGCATTTCAACCTAACCATTCCAACATTTAAAAATTTTTAAATCATTAGGAAGTTTGATCAAATGGTCAGCTGTTAAGTGGGATGTAAGAGATGCCCTCTAGGGCAGCTGTGTAGCCGTGGAGAGCTTCCAGTTGTTTTACTGGTAAAAGGAAGGGAGTTGAGAGTTTGGTGTGGATTTGCTCACATCTGATATCTTTTGAGAACTACTCAAGCCAAAATCCTGTAATTATCACATTTTCTGGCTCTAATAAAGTGTAAAGTAGGATATTTTAATCACTATAAGTATTTGGAATATTTAGTGGGATGAGAATAACTGCATGATTTGGGGGTTAGTAGAGATACAGTTTTTTAATTGGACAAAAGAGCTAAAAAGAAACTAAATTTTTAAAACTACAATTAATTTAGAAATTTTATTAATCGAGAAACATTGCTAAAGGAGGAAAAAAAGTCAAACTATGTGGTGAGAGAATATGTTTATAACACATATATCAAACAAAGGATTTGCATCCATAATACATTTTAAAATCTTAAAAGTCAATAAGAAAAAGGTAGATAACCTCATAGAAAATTGGCAATTGCCTTGAATAGACATTTTCAAAAGAGGATTTATTTCCAAGTGGCCAGTAAATATGTAAGAAGTTCTTTAACCTCACTACGTGTCAGGGAAATGCAAAATAAAATGACAAGAAATGCCACAACACATTTATTACTGTAAGAGCAAAAATGTAAAAGACAGAAAAATACCAAAAGATTTGATGAATTAGATAAACTTCAATTCCCAGACATTGCTGTTTGGACTATAAAATTATTTAAACATTTGAGAAACGATTCTGAAGTACCTACTAAATATGAACATGTGCCTAAAACTGAAGCCATAAACTTGACTAATACGTATACCCACTGAAATGTATACGTGTTTTCACAAAAAAGAATAATCATGAAAACACTTGCGATAACCAAATTAACTGGCAATTACCCAAATGTGTTTCTAAGTACAAGTAAAGAAGTGATTGTATTTTCATGTACTCAAATATTGTCCCACTAAGAAAATGAGTGAATTACAATTAAATAAAATACCATGAATGAATCTCATAAGCATGAAATTGAATGAAAAATGTCATGCACAAAAGAAGACATACAATTTATTTATATAAATGACATGCAGTACATTTGATATGCACATGGGAAAAATAATAATCAGTTATCCATTGACTGTGCATAATAGTGTAAAATATTTCTAGAAGGAAGCATAGAAGAATATCTTAATTACCTGGACAAATATTTCTTAAACAGGATTCTAAAAGGCACTAACCATAAGAGAAAAACAATCACGAATAGACTATCTCAAAACAAGGAAGTCATGTTAATTAAGAGAATAAAAATTCATGACACATGGTAGGGGAGCATATTTGCAATAGTATTACTACAGGGAGGACACCTATATGGCAATAAATAAATACTATAATCAATTAGAAGGCAAATAATCCAATAAACGTCTTTAAAGACTTCACAGGTATTTCACAAAAGAAGATAGCCAAATGGTCAATAAACACGTGAAGATGTGCTAATGGCATTCATCACCAGGAAATGCAAATAGAACCATGATCAGATACCACCATATTGTCACTAGCAATTCTAAAACACGAAAGACTGGCAGCTTTACACATGGGTGAGAATGTGGAACAACAGGAACTCACACACGGGTGTTGGGAGTGTAATGTAGTAAAATGAGCACAACCGCTCCGGCAATATCTTCTCAAATAGAGCACAGGTGAGGCCTATGAGCCCACAGTTCTACTCCTGGGTACGTTCCTGGTAGCAATCATTTCAATAGTGCTGGATATAGACCTAATGTCCGTCAAGAGTAGTATAGTACCTCAATTCTGGTAAATACAGTGAACTACTGTGTAGCAATGGGAATGAGTGAAGTATGTGTACACACTGCAGCATGATGAAAATCACAAAGGAGAGCATTCTGTATGTTTTCAGTCACACATTTTAAATCACGCAAAACCAAACGTGTTAGAAGTCAAACTGGTGGTTATTTTGTGAGTAGGAGTCGAGAGTAGGATTAGTATGAAGAGGACTTTGGAGGGCTGGTAATGTTCTATTTTTTTCATGTAGATGCTGACTTTACAAATGTGTTCTCTTCTTGAAATTTCATTAGACCACGCATGTTTTATTATGTATGTCATGCTTCGATAAAATATACTTAAAATATGTGAAGTAATAATTTAATGAAACTTGCTATGAAAGCAACTAATTTATAAAATATGAACTGAGGTTTCCAAGTACAAAATTAGGAATGTTGATAACGGGGGTAGCTGTGCGTGCGGGGCGGGGGGGGGCAGGGGGTGTATGGGAAATATTTGTGCCTTTTACCCAATATGGCTGCGAACCTAAAACTACTCTAAAAAATAATGTCCATTAAAAATCATAAATAAAATGGTAAATGTTTGAATTTAAGTACACTTAGACATGATGGCTAAGATTAATGTCATTGGAATCATCTGAACTCATTTACCAGATGAAAAATTTTCTATAATTATGGTTTATTTATCTATTCTGCCATGATTTCATCAACATCATTAGTGATTTTACAAGGGCCTTATACGTCCCAGGCTCAAATTACAAAGGGAAGTCATCTTCTAACCAGACGCTCCAGTTGTCTGTTGCTGTGAACAGACCTCCCCAAAAGAGCAATTTGGATGGGAACTCAGTCATGTCTAAGGGCCAGGCGCCCAGTTCTTCTTCTCGTGGGGCTCTCCCTGTGGCCCGAGCTTCCTCATGTTAGATGGCTGAGTTTCAAGAGAGAGAATCTGAGAGAGAATCAGGCACAAAGTACACCCCTTTGTATTGTTTGAACGCCATAGAGCATCCCTGTGCTAAATGAATGATTACATAGATCTACAACACATACCTTTTGAGGAATTGCCTGTCTTTAGTGGAGAAAATTTTATGTCTCCCTAACCATGCTGTCACACCTACTGTCTGCTCAACATGAATCATATGAGGCCTGTCCTGCACATGTGAACCGTGGAATAAAAAACCTCATAGAACCACCTGGGGATAAAGTTGTATCATGGCATCACATGTGATAGACGAAGCCACTGCATTAACACCAAATGTATCTAGCCGTCATGTATTAGGATTTTTCACCATGGTACCTCTATGTAGTCACCTCCTCCATCCTACTCTTGCCACCCTAAAGCCCAGACCAAGGCATCATCAGTTCTCGCCTTTATTAGGACAGTGCACAATTTACTGCTGTCCCAAATTCTCCTCTCCCCATTCTATTTCCACAGAGACACCAGAAAAACACAATTTTTTAGAACACAAATTGGATCACATTAAGCCTTTGCCTAAAGCTTGCTAAAGGCTCCCTAAAAATTTTTGAGTAAATCTAAAATTCACTGTCAAGGCCATGGATAATCTAGCAGATCTTTAGCTCTTAGCCTTATCTGGTTTCAACTCCCCATCACTACATTGTAACCGAAAAGTTCTCTCCCCACTCCTTGAAATGCTAAATTTTTTCATGCCTCAGGGGCTAGATTCAGTCTATTCTCTCTGTTTAAAACAGTCTCGGCAGAGGCGCTGGTTTATTTCATCTGTCTCAGTTTAAGTGGCGCTTCCTCCCAGAAACTTCCTGACCTCCTTGAGTAGACCCAACTCCTTCCTACCTTCTGTTACGTTGCAGTGCTGGTTTCTGACCTAACACTAACCAGATTGTGTATATGTACACAATCTGTACGTGGGTGTGTGTATATATGGTTTTTATTTTATTTTATTTTTTGTCTATCCCATCAGATGGTTAGCTTTATGGGGGAAAGGACTGCGTGCTTTGCTTACCGTTGTATGCCCAAAGTTTAGTACAGATTCTGAAATATAAAAATCACTCAGTGGCTAATTAGTTGAATAAATAAATGAACATATGTACCTGTGGCCACTATCTGTATGATGGCTATTATAGATAATTATTCTATAAATATGAATATATTCACGTTTACCACCTATTCATCATACTAAAACAATATGCTGGTGTTTTGATGTAGGGGATGGTATTAAACAAATGGGAATCAGAGCAAATTAAAACAGTGATTTAATGGCAGCAGGGACTTCATAGAACAGACTCGTGATTTTAGGATGTTCCAGTTGTGACTTTTTCATTTATTCATTAAACAAACACCAATTCAACACCTGTTGCCTTCCAGTTTTTGTTCTAGAGTAGGTGACTAAATTATGGTCCTAATCATTGAAAAGCTTACAGTAATATCACAGAAAATAGATATAGATCAGATACAAGTAAGTATAATACAACGTGTTTAGTGGTCCATATGAAGTACCGTTAGAGCTCATTGGAAAACATTCCCAATTACGCCATAGGTAGTCAGAAAAGGTTTGCCTGTGTATGTGCCATTTAAGAAGGGGCTTAAAATATGAGTGGGAGTTTGGTTGATGGAGGAGAAAGGAATCCTGGATAGAAGAAACAATATATTCAAAAGCAAGATGCTGGAGAAGAAAATGATATAGGATAGCTGGATAATGGGGAAACTTGAGTTCATACAAGATGTTGAGCAAGGCTAAGTTAAATTATTTTGAAGTTAGAATGTGAAGAGCTTTATACACAATACTAATGCATTTGGACAATTTTCCTAAGCTCGGAGAAATAAGCTTAATAGACAGATTTATTTCTCTGTACAGCACAAGTACTAAAGGTGAATTGACTGTGGTGGGACTATAAGAGATCAGTTAAGAAGATGTTACATTTGTCCAGGTAATTTGTAGCAGCAATAATGAAAAAGACAGAAGGAAGTTAAAATTCATTTATTTTGGAGGTAGGATTGACAAGACTTGACAAATAAGAAAGTGGTGTTAAAGCATAGTACAAAGTCTAGACCAAGGATCAGCAAATGTTTCTCCTGAGGGTCAAATGGTAAATATTTTAGGTTTTATGGGCCGTACCTTCTCTGTTGCAAGTACCAACTCTACCATTGTGCATGAAAGAAGTAATAGACCGTAAATTCAGGAATGAATGTGACTGTGTTCTAATAAAGCTTTATTTACAAGCAAACAAACAAACAAGGCAGCATGTTGATTTAGCTTGCTGGAGTTGTTTGTTGACTCCTGGTCTAAACAAAGTTTCAGGCTTTGATTTTTGCCAACATATTGTACAATAATTGGTTTATCAATATCATTGCTTTACTGGTTTTATGTACATTTAAGTAGAATCATTGTAATTCAGAACATTAAATTTTGGAGGTCAAAATTTTAGATAAATCTTATTCTGGATTCCTAACATGGTTAAGAAGATAGTATAGGTAGCTGGATACTGAGGCATACCTTGAGGTCCTGCAAGGTATTGGAAAGTTCATTCTGTAGCCATTATTGTTATATAAATAAGTATTTTTGTTTATCTTCACTACATATAATTAGTACTTTACAAGAGGCAGATGACTAATATTAAGGTACATTTATCTGAGATACATGCAATCAAAGAGATACCTATCAAGCACAACAGAATTATTCATCTCTTTCTGATTGTGGACTCCAAGGATATTACCTTAACTCTGATCATCTACCAATATATTGAGAAAAAGTCTATACTGCTATGCATATCAGATGCATGGTTTCTGCACAATCTTCAAACAGCTCATTATAGAGCACAAATTATTAAAGAAAAGTCCCATATAGAAAAGTCCCATGTAGGAGAAAGATTTTACGAGATCACTATTTTAAATAAATTTCAATCTATTTTCCTTTCAAAGTGACAAAGAACAATTGCTCAAGGGATACATTTCCCTTCTTGTTATTCAGGAACTGCAATTTCTGTTAGGGTCACATACAATTTGTTTTTCTATGATTAGTAAATCTAAGAGAAAAAGATGGCCATTATAAGCATTTTCTACCTTCACTTATTTCTCCCAATAAAGTTAACAAATGATGCCATATTCAGCAAACGGGGTTCATGCCAAACGCAAAAACAATGGACTGTCTACCTGGCTTTATACTTCCAGAATTGACAGGCGAATACACTGAGGCACGCTTTCAGATCATGCTTGCTCCCCATTTAACTAGATGGAAAGTTGCAGGCTTTAGCGAGAGCCAGTGCTGAGTTCTATGCCCATTAGCTCAATTGAGTAGAACCTAGTGCCACGGTTCAGTCCCCAGAGCTTTACTTAGCTCTGCACTCATTTTCTATATCACCGCCTTTAGCAATTTATTACACCAACAAATGAATCTCATTCTCAATAGTCGACTTCATACCTATTTCTCTTTGACTGTATTGTAACAAATCTCTGTAAATAGAAGTCTCCGTGGTTGCTTTCTAATGATTTTATAAAAGCGTCTGTGCCTGAGCTATTAGGTGCCTAACACAGGATTTGGCACTGAGTAAAGGTTAAATAAAGAGTTTTGTAATAAAGGAATCACAGACATGAATGAATTTATCATCTTTCATTTTTTTAATCTACTTTATGAAGAGTTAGTATATAGGCTCCAGTTTGCAAATGTACACAGCCCACCCGTGGGTTTTCTTTAACATGGGCTGTGACTTGGAGTCCTCATCTGTGGCTTAGTATCTGGGATTTTAGTCTTAGCTCCTCCTAGTGATCACACTTTTGCTGACATATTTTTTCCCTTCTGGATCTGTTTTTCCAGTTTTGAAAAGAGGGCTAGCTCATATTGTTTAAAAAAAAATTCTAAAAGGAAATTTTTGCAGACAACCTGAGTGGACTTTTTAAGGTAGAAGTTCTAGAACTCTAGTCCTAATGTTTACTATATGCTTTTACAGTCATAGCCAGTGAGTTTCCACTTTATTATATTACTATTGTATTATAAGAAAGGCATGGACACTGTAAAACTCAGATACATAGAAAAACAAGGAGAATACAACTAGAATTCAAGATACTGAAGTTCTACCATCTTCATGTCTACCTTCAGTAGTAAAGTGAGTGTGCTTAGTAATGAAAATGCTCCAAGTTGGTGAACACTTACTATGTACAATGTATGCATTTATAGGGACAATGCATTGCATTTCTTGTGATTCAGTAATAATAAGTTATGAAACTTTGTCAAGGTTTCCATCTTCTTAACCAACTGCAAGAGAAGGCAGATAACATACTCCTACAAGAACACAGAGAAAATGTCTTGTGTAAAGATAATAAAACCCTAATGACAGTTAGCACTGCCCCAGCTGTAACGCCTCCCACCTCCTCCTCAGGCAAGGATGTCATAAATAACTGAAAGTGATTTTCTTACGAAGATAATTTTGAATACTCTGTATGTCTTTCACAAAATTTGTTACTTTACAAGAAGTAAATTATTTCTGTAACACATTAGAACGGAATGTGATATATCAGTGAGTTATAACTCCATAATGAAGGCCCTTCTCCAGCAAATAAAAAGATGTAAAGTTTTCAGTTGTTACATTGTGGTTGTAATTATTTAATGTGCACATCAAATATCATAAGCCTCTGCTGAGCTAGGGACGCCCTGATGGGGTAGTATGTATGGCTCACCTTGGATGCAATTGTGGGGGAGGCGAGCAAGAAAGGAGGTAACACAATCCCAGGAGAGAAAGTTTTCTATCATAAATGTAAACATGCCAGATAGCTCTTCTTCCTGTATTTTCTCTTATTTTCTTTTCTTCTTTTTAATCCTCTTCCTCCCCTTCTATTCCTGGAATTATTATTACAGGACACAATCAACCGCAAAGCCGTTAGTTGAGGTAGGGTTGGGGTATTGCAGACTGAGCTGGGGAAGGAAGCTTTCCATGCAGAAGTTCCTCGCAGCGTGAAGTTTTAGTGCCCAGGGGGGATTAGTCGGAGGCAGTGACAATGACTGGGAATGATTAATTCAATAAATATGCAACAGGGTCTCGAATAATGTTGTTTACTTCAATGTCATTGCATAATAATGTTGATGAAATTCTGTAGGAACTTAACTAGTGTTTATATCAATTAGCCTATAGTAACATTGATTTCATTATACATTGTTTCACTTCAAGTCACAGAACCTATCAATGACATTATATCAAGGGCAATGGGACCCAGACTTCCCACT
Source organism: Phyllostomus discolor (assembly GCF_004126475.2). Lineage (NCBI taxonomy): Eukaryota > Metazoa > Chordata > Mammalia > Chiroptera > Phyllostomidae > Phyllostomus > Phyllostomus discolor. The sequence goes on along the minus strand of NC_040915.2, from coordinate 29,250,887 downwards.
GTCAGAGAATGAAATTACAAATATGAGAAGGGGAAATGTGGAACAAACTCTGTTGAATTAGAATTGAAGGTATCAGTGTGAATTCATAGTTTTAATAGACAGACAGATGGATAGAAAGTATAATAAGGAATGGGATATTTACAGAATTTGAAAGTAGTTTCCCACGAAATACATAAAAATAACAAATATAAAATTATAGTGTTTTTATAGTAGAAAAATTATAGCTTTTATAGTGGAAAAGCCTGGCACACAACATCTTAGTCATACTATCGAAGCGTACATCATCAGCGATAGGGCAAACTGAATTTGTGTGTTACCTGATAGATTTCATTGAGAAGAACACAGCATCCTTCTGGGCTACTCTTCATAACAAGGCAGACGTATATTACTGATGAACAAGAAACATCACGCAGCCTCAAATCAAGACAAACTTTATTAAAACAACTTGCCTGCCATCTACCCGCAAAAACTGCAAGTTCATAGCAGTTAGTGAAAGACCAGGGATACTCCAAACTAAAGGAAAACAAGACCTAACAAAAGACAATGCATGATTCAAACCTGAATTCTTGTACCGCTATAGACACTATTGGGACACCGACAAATGTGAGTGGTATCTAAGGATTTGACGATAGCAATGTATCTGTGTTAATTTCCTGATGTGGATGGCTGGGCTGGGGTTACACAGGAGAATGACCTAGTTTGTTATGAATAATACACTGAAAGAATGATGGAGTGGTGGGCGTTAGGTTGGCAACTTGATTTTGAATTGTTCATGAGAAAACAGTGTACTTATATTGTATTTGCGACTTTCCTGCACATTTGAGGCTTCCAAATATAATAAGTAAGTAAATAAATAAATAAATATCCAATATATTTCCCACTATAGTTAAGGACAAACAGCAGGAATGACCTTAAGGGGGCCCAGAGACAGGGTCATAGTAACCGTTGAAGGGGAAAAAAAAGGATGTCTAAGGTCTAGGAAGAATCTGAGATCTGAAAAGCAAACATATAATATTATTGACTTGAAATTTAAGCCACCACTAAAAATTAATAAGTGCTTAAGCAAACATATTATATCAACCTCATTAACTGCTAGATTTAGTATTTACAAAATTTTCACTCCATTTAAAAGCAACTTACATATTCAGTTTCTCACAGTGAATGATCTCTCAGGCTTGTGCAATAATTGTTAAAAGAAAGCAGTCAACCATAAATGAATTTTAGCTAGCTATATTAACTAACTATAGTTAATGTGAGACAGAGGTGTATTGTAATAGCTTTCACATGGTATTCAGTAGGGTCCCCAAATGACCTACCACTGGCTTTGCCAAACCCCACTGGAATATAGTTTGATAACTGTTCAGACAACTTGACTATTGATCAAGAAGGAAAATTCTAACGCCTCTCTTTAAAGAGGCTGACAAAAATATGAGATGTGGGATTTTTAGAATGAATGGTATCTTTAAAAGGTCAGACATTCCAAAATGAACCGGATGACTGCCACATAAAAGTAACCCTTTCCCCTGGCCTCCTACTTTCCTGGCAGCCATCAGCATCGCCAGTGCCCTGTGGGCCGCTGGGATCATGTCTGTAGTTGAACAAGCAGGTTTATTACTCTCTGCAACCAGGCGGAATGCACTCTATAGGGAACCATAAGGTGTCTAAGAAAGATGATATTAGAAATAACCTATTAAAGGGTTTGGGCTTTAGGCAATTTTAAGGGAGGTCTAAGGAAGCAGAGGTTGGCTCTAAATTTGGTCTGTCAGGAAGTGGGAGAAATTCTACCATTTCCATAAATCCTATCTACAGATAAAGAAGGCTAGCATGAGGACAATACTCTAAATATAAAGTTTAACAGTAACTCTAAATATAAAGAGTTATAACTCTAAATGTAAAATTCTAAACATAATGTTTAACAATAACTCTAAATATAAAGTCTAAATATAAAGCTTAGCAGTGACTCATTTTGGCCGAGAAGTGAGGGATGCCTCTTACTCCCATGGATTATGGGAGTGGTGCAATGACCGTGTTTTGCTTTATTGTGGCCTCAGGATGGCCTCATCTGATGCTGATGATCTGTAAGATTTTTTTATGTTCAACGGGAGAGAAACATGGTCTAGCTGTACAAGCATCAGACACGTTCTCAGATGTCAGTCTTCTTTTTTCGCGTTTCTGGACAGGCCCTCTTCTCTCCAGCGGTAAAGACCCCAGGTTTGCCCGATATCAAAGTCTTTTCCCTCAAACTCGGTGCAACAACAGCAAGACTTGCACCCTCTCTGGACTTCCGTTTGCCAACAGTAGAATGTGTTATTTTAAATAGATGTGAGCTCCTGCTGGCATTGATGTCTATGAATGTTTCAGCTACATATGTTAATTCCTAGACTGCACCCATGCATCCCTGACTCGGGAAACTTGACAACGTTTGCTTGTGAAAATTGTTACAAATCGATTATTCTGAAACTTCAGCAGTTCCCAAACTGAAGCCTGGATCAGAGTCATTTGGAGAGCATCACTTAGGAGGTCTAGAACAGGGTCTAGGAATTTCTGTTCCTAACAAGTTTATACTTGATACTGATAACACTGTTCTGAGAACTCACTTTGAAAAGCACTGGTATAAACATAGGGCCAGCAAACCAGGCAAAACATGTTTATCATATGTGTTTAGCATACATATGTGTGATGTAAATAATCTGTTCAGGATTGATTGGAAATTTGTTTTAATTGAAAGTTTCCAGAATGAATATCCCTTTCCTTGGTGTTATTTAAAATTTCACAATGATTATTTTTGTCTACCTCTTATGTAACCAGGGGCTGGACTCTAAGCGAAGTTATCTGACTTCTGGCAGGAGGCCTTTACCCAGTGGTTAAGGACCTGCACTTGAAGAACAACCTCCCCCGCCCGCTCTCCCCCCAGCACACATCACGTACCCACACTTGCTCTTTAGCGGATCACTCAGAGTCATGTTTCTTTAAAATCACGGCTTTTTTCACAATATATAGCTCCTCTACTTCAAAATGTCAGTGGCTTCTGACTGCCCTTAGAACAGCGATACACATTTCTTAACATGCCTCGTACGCCATTCAGACTATTTCCAGATCCTCAGTTGTTTGTTCACCAAGCTTTGTCTACACAGGACTTCTTTCTAGTCCTCTGACTTGCCCAGGTTCCTTTTCTCTTCACGGGGCCATCTGTACCAAGTCGGTTATCAAGCTGGCCTGTCAAGGACCCCCGCCTTTCCCCATCGCTACTCACTTCTGCCTAGCAAGTTCCTCTGGACCCCCCATGTAAGGGTTTAAATGTTCTTTCCTTAGGGAATGGCTTTTCCCAATAGCCACGTCTAGTCCTCAGTAGGTGAAGCTCTCAAATATCCCGTGCTTTTTCAAAGGACTTAAGGGATCTATAATTAAATATGTCATGGAATTATTTGTTGTATAACTGCCTCCTCCTTCAGATAGGTCCTTAAATTCCTCCAGGACATTCAGCATGTCTGCATCACTCAGCGGTGAATCCCCAGTGCCTAGCACGGTGCCTGGCACACCGTAGGCACAAAAATATGTATCCGTGGATCACTAAGGAAATGCGTGAATCAACCAAGGAGCACCACATACCTTGCGGACATATCAACATCCAGGAACATTCCTTTTGGGCTTAATAGAAGCTACAGACCTGACACTGTAAATAATTTGTTTGTGGAAATATAAATATGGATTTATACTTCAATGCTTTAAGTTTGATTGAATTTTGAAATAACAACTGGAGCTTTTTACACTCTTGAGATCAGAGCTGTGTCTACACGCATTTGTCCTCTCAATGAGACGGCTCATCAGTCTTCTCCCCTGCGCAGGGTATAACAAAGGCGTGCGTTCTTGCTGTGGCAAGGATGTTACATCTACAGAGACTCCCTTATTAAAATGCTGCCTCTCCACTAATCAGAAAAAGATGACTCAGAACAGTTGGGGACCTGAAACCTTCCGAGATGAATTCCAAATTCCTTCTTATCCTGTTAGCTTGCAGCAGAGCTCATGAGATTGCAGAACAGTCCCTTCTTTTAAAGGCATCCCTTATGGCCTTTGGGAACCCACAGACAGGGGCGAGTTTCAATGAAAATGTTTACTTGCATAAATATGTGTACTTGTGGTCCTTGTATTCGAAATGCAACACATTTAGAGGACATGGATGGGGCTGGGACTGTGACTCGGGAAATGTTGCCTGGATATAACTAACCTATTTTCTTGTAAACCTTGGCATCTAACTTCTGGGACAGAATCCACAATATTATTCTTCTCAGAGATTAGTTGGATGCCCCTAAACATTGCGGATTTCCATTTGGTGAATATAATTAACACAGTGTGAGAAGTCTCTGCATACCACAGATGATGAAAGAGTCAAGGACCTTCTTGTTAAAAGGTGCAAATCAAATGCCGGTGGGGGGTATTGGCATATCTTATTGCCGGAAAGGGCAAAATCTGCTCCTTTTCTCAAACTTGGCTGCAGCCTTTACCTTCATAGGATCAGGTTCACAATAAGCAAAATATTTGAATCTGTCCATTGTTTGAATCCTTCTCATCTGCTAGTTTTGAACTTAAAAAATAATCCAAATCCAAAGTCCTATTTTCGGTTCAGTACACTGTACTTTCTTCTAGTTCTTATCTTGATTTTATAGCAGAAATAATGGCCAAAGAACCCATTCTTGATGACTCTATCTTAATTAACTATCCCCTTCACAATTACTTCTTATTTCAGCCACTTGTATTTATTTTGTGGCATGTATCATAATTTGTGTATTATTTATTTTTCTATATTTTTAATCTTTTAAAAAATGTTATTTATTTATTTTTACAGAGGGGGGAAGGGAGGGAGAAAGAGAGGAAGAAAAACATCAATGTGTGGTTGCCTCTCATGTGGCCCCCACTGGGGACCCGGCCCACAACCCAGGTATGTGCCCTGACTGAGAATCCAACCTGTGACCCTTCAATTTGCAGCCCACGCTCAACTCACTGAGCTACACTACCCAGGGCTATATTTTTAATCTTTTATACTATAAGGATAGGGGCATGTTTACTTGGTTTTTCTTTCTCTTTTTACAATTATAGCCCCTGGAAGAGTACCAAGCATAAAGTCAGAGCTCAAAAAAAAAAACATAGATGAATTATCTGACTGAAAGACCTATTTCTTCAAGGATTTTGAGTGTCTCTCATCTGATTGATTGATTGATTGAACATGTCAATTATTATTATTATTAAACAGGTAGAAAACTGAGATTTAGAGAAATATCATGACTTTCCCACGTTCTTTCAGCTGGTAAGGGCCAAAGATAGAATTTGAGCCCAGGATTTTTTTTACTTCACATTGTTTTTCTAAAAGTCTTTTACTTACAGATCCCAGTTCCCAGTATCCTGGAAAAGAGCAAAATAATTGAAAATTAGAATTTCCTAACTCACCTGATCTTGCCTTTTCCTTCCAACAGTCTTAGAGGAAGGTGTGAGTATTCTCCTTTTATACGTCCATGTCTCTCAGTCTGGGCCGAGTAACACATTAGCTCATGAGGGTTTATACAGGGGTGGGTAAAAGTAAGATTACAGTTATTTGTATGGAAAATAATGTTATAATAGATAATAATACAAAATAACCTATGTGTCACATACTGTAAACCTACTTTTGCTAACCCCTGTGAATATTATTCTTCATCTCAGCTCTGGGTTTGAGACTCAAGATCTCTAATGTTTTTAAATTAAACAAATGATTCCTAATATAGTTAGGCTTGAAGTATGTCTCCATATGTGAACAAAAGAGGCTATTGGAGGTTAATTATCCAAGCTTACAATGATAGATGATAAATACAGTACTTGAACATCAGCTTACACAGCTCACCGATTTCTTCTCTTTTTTACAACCCCTATAGCCCTCTATATTTTCTCCTTCCTATTAAAATTGACCTCAAAGCATCCATTAGTTTTATCCTATAACCAATTCTCACTGTCTTCTTGTAGACTCTTACGTAGGCAAACAACCTTTTGCAATGATTCTTAACCACACATAATCTTTGCATTTCATCTATGAACATATAGATAAACTCAGATACATAAATTTTGCTTTAGATATTTGAATGCTCATAAATTCAATCTTCCATGAGAGGACATAGCAATTTGTAGCTGACTAAAATGTTCAAATGAATATTCAAATGTTCAAAGTCATTTTCCTTCATGGGTGTCCAACATGCAGCCCAGGATGGCTATGAACGTGACCCAACACAAAATTGTAAATTTACTTAAAATGTTATGAGATGTTTTCACTAGTGTTTGTGTATTTAATGTGTGGACTAAGACAACTCTTCTTCATCCAGTGTGACCCAGAGATGCCAAAAGGTAGGATACCCCTGTTAGTACTTACATTGAATATTTCTACATTTCAAGTGTACAGTTGCTAGAGAAAGAATGATGAATGAGATCAACACTGATGCACCACTTAAATGCAGCTGGTGTTATAGTAGAAAGATAGATATGGGTTTCAGTAAAATTGTATGAGCACTGCAAAGAGATAGAGTGCCAACAATTACAGGACAAGGGCTTCTGGGGAATGAGGACAAGGTCCCTATGCTATTCATTGCATAGAGCTGGGAGGAGGGGTGGAAATGGGAGGAAGAGGAAAATGTTGTCAAAGTGATGCTATGATTCTGGCTTGCTCAACTTCATATACACTCATATAATGGTGTCATTTACTGAGCTGGATGGCAGTGGAAAATGCCACATTTACATGATAAAATGGAGGAAGTGTCAGGAAGGGATGTGTACATACTGAGTTTGAGACGTCCTGGAGATTCCAGGTGAGAATGTAACTGGACTTCTGTACTTTCATGACCTGGAGCTTGTAGAAGACCTCTGGGATTTATAAGTGCAGAGGTAGTCAGCCTGAAGTGACAGGAGATAAAAAACTTACCGAAGGGTAGAATACTGAGTGATTAAAGTGGAACTCTAAGACTGAGCCTTCAGGGGTTTTAGTATTCAAGAGCCAGATAGAAGAAAAGATCAGAAAGGGGTTGAAAGAACAGGCAGAGAACAGGGAAGATGAAATAAAGGGGTGGTATTGTGAAAAAGAAAGAGACTTTTGAAAGGGTGAAAATTTTCCTCTAAGTTAAATTTCTGAGAGAGCAAGAAAATGAGAACTGAAAAGCCACATAAAGATTCCTCAGTGATCTTTGGAGGAACCATTGTGGATTAGTGACTAGAGTCAAAGCCAAAAATTACAATAGGTTAATGAATGAGTTGCAAGTGAGTAAAATAGGAAGATACAGAATCCAGAGATAGAGTAATTGGCTTTAGATATGAGACACATTCTTTTTTATAAGGGGAGAAATAGAAGAGAGAAGTTAGATCATTTCCAGTAATTTGTAAGTATGGGAGCAAAAACACAAGGAGATTTCTGTCTGACAGCTTTTATTTTCTCTGTAAAAGGATATATGATCTTCTGAGAGTGATGGTGTATCATCAGATAGCTATTGCTGGGTATCAAACAATCTTAAGTCTTTGGGACTAAATGACAGCCGTTTATTATTTTATCCTATTATTCAGCTGAGTCCATTGATGTGGGCTGGCCATGCACGTGTGTCTGCAGTCAGCTGCCAGCTGGGCTGCAGGCAGACTGATCTAGAATGACTTCAGCTGAGACAACTCATTTCCTTTCCATGTTGCTTCTCATCCTACAGCAGATTGGTCCAGGCTTGTTCTAATGGTGGTAGCAGTATTCTAGGAGTCGAAACTGTTGCCTATTAAATGTTTGTACACCGACCCCCCCAAATTCATACACTGAAGCCCTGATCCCCAGTGTAACTGTATTTGCAGATTATGGAAGTGATTAAGGTAAAATGAAGTCATAAGGGTAGGGCTGTGGTCAATAGAATTAGTGCCCTTACAACAAGAGACCCCAGAGAGCTTGCTCTCATTTTCTTATTATGTGAACCCGTGGCAAGAAGGAGGCTGTGTGTGTCAGAAAGAGAGCCCTCACCAGAATCTCCCCGATCATGCTGGCAGCCTGATCTCAGACTTCCAGCCTCCAATGCTATAGAAGGTGAACATTTTCATTTAAGCTGCCCAGTCTCTGGTATTTTGTTAGGGCAGCCTGAGCAGACTGATGTAGAAATAAATAAGTAATAGCCCCATGTATATGTTTGTCCAAGTCTCTACTACCCCAATTGCCAAAGCAAGTCATATATTCACCTCTGAATTTGGAGTAGAAAGGGTCTCCAAAGTTATAGGGAGGTCATTCATTGCAGTGAGTTATGAGAACTGAGATGGAAAAATACAACAGAAAAGGGAGAGTAGATTTGGATATCTGAGTAGAATGGACAGAATTTAATTCATTCACTGTGGGTCATGGAAGAACTCATGGATGAGACCAATGCATTAGTGGTTTTGGTCTGTGATGAGTCACACTAATCAACTTTGTGGTATGATTTTTTCCAGAAATTCTAAAATACCAGGCCTATTAGTAAGCTGGGGCTGCCATAACAAAAGACTATAGACTGGGTGGCAGAAACAACAGAAATTTTTTTTTGTCACAGTACTGGATGCAGGAAGCTTGAGATGAGAGTGCCAGCATGATCAAGTTCTAGTGATGGCTCTCTTCCTAGCTCCAGTTGGCTGATTTCTCACTGTGTGTTTACATGGCCTTTCTGCAGTGTTTGTACATGGGTTGGGTGGGGAGGGTGGGGGGAGAGAGAGAGAGGACATATTTCTTTTTCTTATAAAACTACCAACCCTGTTGGGTTAGGGCCTCACTACTATGACCTTATTTAACATAAATTACCTTCTAAAATCTTTATCTTCAAATACAATTACATTGGGGACTAGGGCTTCATCGTGTGAATTTGGAGGGAAATGAGCTTTCCATAGCACTGGGGCACAGGAAAGAAAATAGGTGTTGCTTACTTGTTTCTTGTTCGTTTTCCCAAGGGTTTTGCCAGATGATCAAAGTGCAGAGATGCAATGGAATTAATGTTCTTGGTTAGAGATCATTTAAAATACAAACAGAATATAGAGGGCAGTGAAAACCAGAGGGAGATGGAGAGGATGAAAAGAGATGTCACCAGATTGGAAGTCCAATTGCTTATTCTAGATCTTCTAGGCAGAAATTGGTATACCTTCTCCTCATTAATATATTAACCATTACAAGGACCTCTATACTAGCAATTAACTCACTGTATCATAACTGTTTCCTCTACTAGATTATGACCTCTTTGTGAATGGAGTGCTAATCTTGAAATGACCCCCAGCTAGCACAGAGTTACTGAATAATAGCAAGCATTTATTGAGTATTGTTATGATCCAAGAACTAGCCATACACTTGATTATTCTTCACTCAACTCCTTGAAATGCCAAAAAAGATAGATATTATATTTACCTCTATTTTACAGATGGAAAGTAGCACAGCCATTAATAGGTTGAATCGAAGCTCAAACCCCAAAAATGTAATTCCAGAATGTATGCTCTTCACAGCACACTGTCACTCAACAGGTATTTATTTAGCAAGGGCCATGTGCTATATCTTCTGCTGGTCACTAACAGTCCTCCAGTGTCTTGTGAGACTCGTGCTAATGGGGTTAGAATAACACGATGCCTTATATACGTAAAATACAGGTTGATATTGGAAAGTGTTATCCATTAGGACTTTTTCCTTTTTAGTTTCAAGTAGTGAGAAGTCACACTAACAATGGGTTAATTTCTAAGAGTATCTGCTATTTACTTAAGAAGAAATTCAGAGGTGGGCAGTATCAAGGTTGTTTGTGGCTCAGAGTGTCATTCATGACACAGTCCCCTTTGATCTTTCTCTTCTACCTCCCCTGGTGTGACTGTGATTTCCCCCTTCATGGTTTTAAGATGACACCACAGGTTTAAATCAACATCACAACTACAACTGCATCCAAAGCAGAGAACAAGGTGAGGAGGGAGCTTACAAAAGCTCCCCTTCCTAAATCTGTTTCTTGTGAAGAAAGATATCTTTTCTGGAACTGCCAACTGGTTGAAGGGAACAGCACTTCCATGATAGGAATGGCTATTAGTAGGAAACCATGCTGCCTGCCATAAAGGAACCCTGGTTGTATTGAGCAGTTATTGAAAAGCTGGGAACAGCCTCCTACAGAGGAAATGACATCTCTGTAACACTTGCAATGTAGTAGAAACTGATTGGCAAGAACACATGTTGAGCCCTCGCTGGGGTGGCTCAGTGGATTGAGTCCTGGCCTGGGAACTGAAATTTTCAGTCAGAGCACATGCCTGGGATGCAGGCCAGGTCCCCAGTTGGGGCAACACGAGAGGCAACCGCACACTGATGTTTTTCTCCTTTCTTCCTCTCTTCCCATCTCTCTAAAAATAAATAAATACAATCTCTAAAAAAGAGTACATGTCGAGGAAGAGAATTCAGGGAGAGGGGTTGTGTATAAAGCCCAGAGTCAAGAGAAAGCTTGGCATTCTTAATGGCATTAAGGAGTCTACAGGTATTACGAATGCTTGGACTAAACAGAGCTAAAGAAAAGTGATAAGGAAGACTCAGGAGTCAGATTGAAGAGGAGTGTATAAGTCACTTTAGGAGTTGAGGTTTTATATTTAGCAGAATGGAAAGTCATTGAAACTTTCAGGAAATACTGAAAAAAATAACTGGAGATAATATGAAAATAATTATAATATTTTTTTGAGGAACAGCATAAGAGATTTCAGTATGTATGTACAAATGTTGGTTTTTAAACATAAATGCATATTTCTTCCCAGCCCTCTTAAAAGACGACACAGTTTTATTCTGTGACCCTTATGCAATAACTACTCAAGAAACTTGTAAAGGAGAGTCCAGGACCACTTTGAAGACAGGTTTCTCTCCACATTTTCTGATTTCCAGCTGAAATACAGTAGGAGAGGCTCAATCCATAGGGATGGGACAAGGGAAGGGAGCTCTGATGTCATCCATACAGGCCAGCTTCCTGGGGCGGCGATGGGGACAGGAAGGATGGGATAGGACTGGAACCAGGGTGAGGACTTGAGAGCGAGTGCTTTACTCAGTGGGTGCTCTTGGTGCTTCTCAACGTCAGTCTTGACCTAGCCCTGGGACTGAGGGTGAATCTGAATTTCGAGCTCCTTATAGCCAGAAGTATCTCCACTAATAGAAATTTTTCTGCACATCTGAGTTTGAATAGCTTATAGTTTTGTGTCTGTAGGTAAGTTACTTCATCCTCACTATGTCCTTATCAATTAATGTGGTTGCTTTGAAGGGTTGTATGGAACAAGTTTGGTAAAATGCTTAAGATGATAGACCGCTATCACTGTGAAGCTCTGAAAGTAGTAGAGTATAAGTATTGTGCTGATAATGGGTTGTTATTAGATTAAGTTTTTACTAGACTTGCTATGTCTTCATCTTACTCTAAACTTGTTGTCTGCCCAAGGAGTATAGGTCATAATGAGAATTTTAATCCACCAAAGCAAATAGTGAGGAGATATATTTTGGAATTGGAACATTGTCATGTGGGTATTCATCAGTGTTGTCTTGAGATATGACATGTCCAATTAAGCAAAAATGTGTTTAAGTAGCGTTCTAGTTACTTGGGATGATGCAAAGAATATGAACATATTCTCTGACCTCTGGTAGCTTTTGGGCTAATTATAAACATTAGGAAAATTATCCTATATACTAATGGGAAGTAAAGCTATGTCTCAGAATTTATTTAAAATCTCTTTTAATTTTTTTTCATGGAGTCTAAATGAGCTAAAAAGCATAAAATGATTAATGTCACCTTATACCAAAATCAAAGTTCAAGATGTATAACATTTTCCAAATAAATAGGACAATTTGGGTATATAACAATGTATATTTTAAGAGAAATTGAAGACCATACTATTGCATACATAAAAATGCCAAAATAACCTATCATAGTGCTTTGACATTGGAGAGAAATCTACGATTCTCAAACATGTTAGCTAACGGTGCAGAGTTGGTGGAAAATGAATACTGTCACCATAGCAACCAGATTTGAGATTCGCAAGGTGAGTTTTAACTGAGGCTCCTGTCTTAGGAATGAATACAAGCAAGTAATTAGATAGCCGAATTGCTGAGACAGCACGTGAGAAACACAAGTAATATTTAAGGAAAAATCTCTCCCAAATGTATATCATCGTCAGTTGTAAACAGCATCGGAGTAAAACCAGAGAGCACTTAGTACTGGTTCACCTGTATTTCAAACTGCTCTATGTGAAGGTTTGGGTCCTTCCTTTTATCTAGAGCTACAGCATTCCTTTTTAAGATTGTTACTGGACTGCATAAAATGTGGCTATACAGAAAGGGTCCTTACCCATGAAATGAAATCGCCAGAATATTGTTTCAGTATCCTAGCCAGCTGGTCTTGATGGGGACTTTTGGACTTTAGCTTTAGTTTAAAGAGGCCTCTTTCATGTTTCCTCAGTGGATTTAAAATGCTTCTCTTTAGTTGTTTGGCATGTGTCTTAGGCCTGCGATAATTTGGGTGAAGTATGAGATACTTGGTCACATTAGCTTAAGCTGACAAAGGCGGGGCACAGGGACTTCAAGGCAAGGAAGTGTTGCCATATCCACTTCCGGTATCATTGCATTTGCTGCGTCACATGGGCCAAGGTGAAGAGCAGCTTGCTCTGCAGACTAGACCAGCTGTAGGGCTTTGTTAAAACAAACGTGTTAAGAATCAAAAGCAAATATGGTCAACAACTAACATTATTCTATTGTATTTGAGAATTTTAAGAAAATGCCTAATTTCTCAGAAAATTATATAATTTACCAAAAGTTAGTTCGTGAGCATAAAACCCAAAATAGACCAGTTGTCATTAAAGCAATAGAGTAATTTCTTTAAATATTTGTTAAAAGTATTTTAAAATTTTTATTTTTATTTTTATTTATTTATTTTTAGGGATGGAAGGGAGGGAGATAGAGAGATAGAGATAGAGATAGAGAGAGAGAGAGAAATTGAGAGAAACATCAATGTGCGGTTGCTGGGGGTTATGGCCTGCAACCCAGGAATGTACCCTGGCTGGGAATCGAACCTGGGACACTTTGGTTCCCAGCCCGTGCTCAATCCACTGAGCTATGCCAATCAAGGCTTGTTAAAAGTATTTTAAAAACCAATTTCTGCCCATACATTTTATAGGTGAGTTTTATCAAATCTAGAAACAGGTCATGTTCCTCTTTTATAAAATTAACAGTCTATTTTTGTTAATGTAAAAACAGGAATATTCTAGTTCATTAAAGAAATTATAATAGTCTTTGTGTAAAGATAAGCATTGTATAAGAGAGAAAATTACAGGGCAATGTCACTTAACATATTTAGAAACACAAGTAAAACACTAATGAGCGGAATTCAGTAGTATATCAAAATATATCCTGGATAAAGTGATGGTTATTCCATAAAGATGTATCAGTAATATTTACTTTATACGGCAAGGCTTCCCAATGTCCCCTGAAATCTGTTTTCTCTTTCATCCATTGACCTGAATTTGTAGCTAGGCATGCAGCAATCTCAAAAGGAGCTACATTTCCCAGCCCTTGTAGTTAAGAGTGGCCAAGAGTTTGCCAATGGAATATGGGCTGATATAAACAGGGGAGGGCCTTTGGGTAATAGGCGTCCTTTTTCATCTGGATTTGACAGGACCCAGGTGGACAGGGCAGATGAGGACAAACCTATAGAGGGTGCTGGAGCAAAGCCGATTTCAAGAAAACAACGCCTACAGGTAAGTAAAGAGACCGCGCCTTTTGACAGTGTGGACTGGTTAACTTAGACTTTGTCATGATGGAGGAAAGTTATTTGTACTTCCATGTATATGACTAGGCACATATGTGAACATTTATCCTCATTTATTCACTAAAATGATTTTTAAAATTGTTTAATTGCTACCGCATTTTAACTTGTCACCTAAGATTTTTCATTACAAGTTTGATAGTTTCTAAATATGTGTTCTGGTAAATTGCTTATAGCATTTTGGCTTTTAACACATATTTTAATTGAGTTTGGATCTGCATATTTTACTCATTGACTATAGAAATGCTTTATATGTAAATTGAATAGCAGAGAGTTTTTAATTTTGTTTTTACCATATTTTTATCACCATTTATCCCCCTTTTACCTTCTGCCACCTTGAACCACCCCCACTCTCCCACGATTACCACACCATTGTCCATGGCCATGACTCTTTTTTTTTTGCTTGATTACCCCCACCCTAGCACTGTCCATCTGCTCTCTATCTATGGGTCTGTCTCTATTTGCTTATTGGATCAGTGTGTTCATTAGATTCCACATATGAGTGAAATCATATGGTGTTTGTCTTTCTCTTACTGGCTTATTTCACTTAGCATAGTGTTCTCCTGGTTCATCCATGCTGTTGCAAAGCATAAAATTTTCTTTTTTACAGCCAAGTGGTATTCCATTGTGTACATGTACCATAGTTGTCTTATCCACTCATCTTCATTTAGAATAACATGTCACATACTGTAACCACTTTTTCATGTATGAATCTGGGAAAGAGAAATATTTATGAATGAATGTATGGAAAATAGATAGACAGTCATTGAAGAGACAGAGATAGCAAAAATCAGGAGACTTGAAAATCCTACTGTAACAACTATGTATGGTACCAGCTTAATATTGGAAATATCAGGGGAAGATTTTATAAAGTATATCATCATCTAACCACTATGCTATATACGCAAAACTAGTACCAAAGAATATTGAATGTAAACTATAATTGAAAAAAAATTTTTAAGGAAAAAGAAAGTGAGAATCCTGCCATTATTCGATGCAGGAGTAAAACTGCAGTATTTCCCACCAACTTACTTTTGTTGTTGTTCTCCTGGGTTTCTTTGTGAGCAGAGTATCCCGCTGCTCATGCCTACATGATTTATACCTAAGGGCAATGCATTCTGGCAAGATTCATCAGCCAGGAGAAATGCTGTTCCTTTAAAAAGTGGGGGGCAGGGTCAGGAATCAATTAGAAAGCCCAGGTAGTTATGGAGAACTGATAGGAAACAGACATTTTCAGGAATACCACCTTTAGGAATTTAGAAGTTGAAGACCTGGATATCTATTTCCTTAAAATCATCCATGCCTACATATCACCAAATTCGTGCATACGCAGGGGGCAGGCAACTTCCCCAACTTGAAGACTGACTGCTGGACTAGAGCAGTACTTCAAATAATGTGGTATGTGGACCATGTGCCCTAGAAATACCAAGGATGTTCATTAAAAATGAAGATTCTGGAGATCGAGTTCCAAACGTGATTTGTGACTCCAGAGATGGGGCCACACGGTCAGGTTTAGAGCTATCGCAGTGATCCTGATGTATGTGGTCTAGTCCAAACACACACACACACACACACACACACACACACACACAATCAGTATAAAAGGAGCCTCAATCTATCTCCATCTTCTCAACACACATAAAAGGAGATTCAATTCAAAGCCTCAGTGAACCTCGCTGGGATCTCTGGGGCAGATGTGCACAGAGTTGTCCCACTTTAGGCTGAAATGGCCGGGGTGGGGTCTTTATGCCCCTACTTCTCTCAGACACCAGACGTGAGCTGCCTGGGAAAGGGGAGGCCCGGAAAGACTGCTGAGGCAGCCCCTGAAAGAGCCTGTTGCTGAAGGCTGCGTGCTGACCACACTCCCCCAACTCGTCAGCAAGCAGCTCCACCACGGGGACTCCAAGCCTGTCTTTAACAGGAGCAATAGAATGATTGAACAGGACTGGGAAAACCAGGAGTGATGCTGCAAGTGGAGGTGGAGAAGCAATTTTGGAATAGGGCACGAGAAACGGAAATAGTAGCAATGGCACTGGAAAGCTTTTGATTTAGGGGAGATGGTAAAACGAGATGCTAGGACATTCCGTGCTATATTCATTTGATCGTCATGAAAATGTCAGTTGAGATTTCCTGCTCTGCCCTGAGAAAAGTAAGCGAATGCTGTCTGTGAAATGTGTTCTCTGGCTGGCGCTGACGCTGTTCCCTTCCGTTCTAAGAACTCGGAGGTACCCTGCCAATAAAGACCTTATCTACCTCCATTGGTTAGAATCCACTTCAAATGCCTCAAAAAAGTATTCTAAAAGACAGCACATTTTTCCTAAATTTCTCCAAAAATATCCAACCAATTTCCATTTCTGTCGATAAGTACATGAGAGTGTTAAGGTAGAAGACTGAGAGAAATGGAGAAAAATACCCAACTGGACAAATGAGAACTGACAATGTTGTGTTTAGAATTTGCTTGGTCAGAAACAACATTCTTTCTTCTCTCACTGAAACCAAATTATTCTGGGCTTGCAGTTAATATCACAGTGAATAATGAAATCTCAGCTTCAAAATTAGAAAACACCTTTTGTGATGGGGGCATGGTTCCCTCAGCAAATACAAATGTCCTTCTTACGCTCTGTGAAGATTTTCTTTTTACGAGTATGCTTGGATCTCCTTTAGGGTCACTTTAGAATTTGTCCAATCTTGCCAGCAAGTGATTATAAATTAGACATCTCTGTGAATAAACATTCAATTTATTGCAATGATTTGGAGATGCAATTTTGCATCTCTCTGTGTCTGGATTTAACTGCATGTAGAAGCAATAAATGTAGTACGAGCATAAAAATAGCGAGGTATGTATTATTGTAAGTGGTAATTAAGAAGCAAATCACCTGTGAAACTGATGGAATGATGTTTAGGGTCTACTGGGCTTGAATAATACCATTTAACATTTGGAGTTCAATTTAAATGTAAAGAACAAAGGGTTTACCCAAAAGAAAATGTAGGTATTGAGGTATGAAGATCATGTGGTTACTGGCACTGTAGCTGAAGACAGTTATTAAGAGTAGATTAAGATATTTCCTTCTTAGGAATGGAGGCATAACAGGAAACCTTTAATTAAGGTGTGTGTGTGTGTGTGTGTGTATTAGGGGAGGGTGCCTAATAGCAATAAATCAGTAAAAATAAGCAAGTTGACTGAATCAACTCAAAACAACGCATTGTGTTCAAATAAAGGGAACACATATTTAGAATTAAGAGAAGTAGTTATGATATAATTATTGGTAAAAAATGTACATATCACTTTGAGATGTTGGCAATATTTAGGCGGGGCAGTTTACTACCATTTTAATTGGAAATGTTGAGCTACAGAATCAGTTATCTACTCTGATCATTGCATTAAAAAATACATTCAGTGGGGCCCTGACCACTGTGGCTCAGTTGGTTGGGTGTCGTCCTGCAAATCAAGAGATCACTAGTTCAATCCCCACTCAGGGTACATGCCTGGGTTTCAGGTTTGGTCCTCAGTTGGGGTGTGTGGGAGATGCAACCGATCGATGTTTCTCTCTCACACTGATGTTTCTCTTTCTCTCTTCCCCCTCCCCTCCTCTCTAAAAATAAATACATAAAATATTTTTTTAAAAAAATACATTCAGCAGAGAAGGATGTGTGTTGGATGGATATTCATGTAGGTTTCGGCCTCAATGTACCTAGGCTCAAATACAAACTCTACTGTTTATCAGCAAGTTAGCTAATCGTGTCAAGTGTCAATTTCCTAAATGTAAAGTGACAGCTGGTGTGTAACTGACCTCAGTGTATTTCAGGGATGTTTAATGTGCTCAGTGGCCTAACATATAAGTAGTCGAGAATGGTAAACTTCTGTTTTCGTAAAACAACATCATGCAGTATTTATATTCATGCCATGTGTTCAACAATTTTTATTGCTACGAATTAAAACATGTTTAAAACCAAATTAACTGCTAAGTTACATCAGGGTTTCTTATGAGTGGAAATGATGACATTTTGGACAATCCTTTGTTGTGGGGGCTGTCCTGCCTATTGTAGGATATTTATCAGCACCTCTGAACTCTACCTGGTCTATACTAATAACACCCCCCCCCCACACACACACACACATAGGACAATCAAAAAACACCTCAAGAAATTGTCAAATGCCCACTGGTTGAGAACAACTGACTGTATCAAAATTGTTGGATGATGGTTTTTGGAGAGTATTTCAGAGATATTTTTATTTTAATGATTATGTGGATGTGTTCATTAACTTAGAAGAGTATTTACTAAAATTTCCTTGTAAAACATGTTGCTAATTTGTAATATGACAGTAAGCACTCACGGAGGCAGGCAGTCATCTCCGAAGTACTACTGTGGTTGAAGTTGAAGTGGAGAGTCTGTCCAAGGGGTACCATTTGCTTAAGCCCTCCCACCCTCCTCTTTCGTGGTACCCCGGGGATCCTCCATAGAAAACAAATTGAAATCAACTGCCTATGAGGAAGGACCTAGAGGGGAGGAAGGAAGATGATCCCCAGGAAGCACTTGAGCAAAATTTTAAGTGTATCTTATATAAAAGGGAAGCGCTAACTTTCCAGCATGCAACCAAAGCCATAGATGCCTAGCAACGAGTTCCCTGTATTTGTGTGTTTCCAGTCACTGAACTTACAGCAGTCACCTCTGTGCTGAGTGTTGTGCTAGGGGATGGCAACGTGGAGAAATTCCCATCACTGTCTGATTAATAGCCTAGTATGGGGAGTCATCTGTGTACATCTTTTGCTTGATTATATCCCCAGGCTTATTGAAATTAAGTCCGTGTGAAAGATTCATACAATGCATGAATAAGTAACATTCAGAAGAAAACTTTCTCTTGTTCCCCTGTAGACCCTCTCATCCCTGCTCGAAGGGGTCTGGTTCAGTTTGAGGAACGTTCTACTCAAAGCCCTTGTGGACATACTTTAGGTTGACAGAAAACAAAATTTACATTGCCTGGTTAAATTGGAATTCTAGATAAATAATAATTTTTCTTCTTTTCAGTGTTGTCCCAAACAACACTTCAGATATATTGGAAAAATATTGCCTGAAGTTTAAATTTAAACTCACATCCTGTGTTTTATTTGCCAGTTCTGGCAACCCTACTTGAAATTCTTCAATCAATCTTCTCTGTCCCTAAGCTTTTCCTATTCCTGGAATGCTCTCCCCTCCCATTTTTAATTTACTTTTTAATTTACTTTTTCATGTCACCACCTACTAATCCTTGAAGTCTCTCCTCAATACTCCATCCCTAAGAAAACCTCTATTGCTTCATCACATGAAATTGGACTCTATATTATGTGACATCATACACCCTGTATTCTTCATGATATGCTTCAGAATTATAACAATAAGATGATTATATGTGCATTTATTGGTCTACTATGGTTTTTTTCCTAGCTAGATTTTAAATTCCAGACCAGCAAGATCAGGATCTGCCTTGTTCAATGCTGCAATCCCAGCACCAATTGTTAGGAGCTCAAGAAATATGCAAGGCGAGTAGTTGCATGGTGCTTATCTTGAATAGCTCTGCCATGGGTTTGATATAGTGCCAGAACAAAACAAAACATTTTACCTGGATGAAACCTCATTTTAATGTTAAGCGTTCCTTACTGAGGCCTGGCAGAGAATTCTAGGAGTGTAAGATCAGAGCCTTTTCCTCTTACATGTGACAGAACAGAATCTCCAGAGCTTTTTTCGTTGTTTGATTTAAAAAGAGACAAATGAATAAGAATGGATTTATTTACCCAAATGTGGATGAGAATTAGTAGCGACTATGTACATCACTCAAAACAGGCAAATTGGTTTTTTTGATGTTCAGATAGTTGATCTGATGCCAGTCTCAGGTCCCACTCACTGATCCTCCTCACCATTGAGCATGAATTAGTAACACACTTTATCAGGGCTTGAACTACCACAGAACCATAGAATTTTCTACTGGAAGGAACCTAGAGTCACATAGCACAGCCTTTCCTGAAGGGGATATGGTAACACATTTCCCACAATGTGCTCTGCGTTAGAAGCTGTCTAAGGGCAAATGATTTGGGGAGCACTCTAGTCAAAGCCCTCGTGGATATTAATCACCTACAATGATGGCCAAGAAGCCTTCAGTAAAGAAACTTGTTTACCTGTTATCAAACCCAACATTACTCAAGATGGCATGACTAAGAAATTATGTTTTAATATTTATTAACATCCTACAAAACTTGTGAAATGTTTACCTGTATGAGGACAGCGAGGCACAGACTGGGTAATTAACCTTTCCAAATGTACACAGTCATATACAGGTAGGAAAGGAGTCCGCTGAGACCAGTTCTGTAATTGTGACCCTCATTCAGGAAGTTCAAATCGGGATTATTTGAATGTAGAGAACTTTACCTCAAATGCAGGAGGATGTTGACCATGGCATTGTCCTAATTTTTCTATGTCAACTAGTTATTCGGTGTAGTTATTCTTTTCTAGTATCACAGTGGAGATGGCCAAAATGGACCTGACAATCTATATTGAATGTTCAAATACAACTTTCTAAAAGGAAAAGATATTAAAAAAATATTTCTTTCCCTTTCATATCACCCTGTATATAGAAATCAACAATGGAAAATAGAAAACATTTATTAAACATCTATCACGTTCAAGGCACTGTCCAAGAAACTGGAGGTATGGTTGTGAACAAGAGAGTTAACTGCCTCTCCTCTCCAGAAGAGAGACGGACATGTAAAGTAATTGTGGGCATGTCTGTAAAATATGATTTCAGGGAGCGATACAAGCCACCAAACCTATCAGTATGACAGAGGTAGACCATGCTCTTTTAAATAGCATGGTCAGGAATGACCTCTCTAGAATTAACATTTGAAGGATTCTTGGGTGGAGTTAGAAAATCAGTGAAGATAACCCTGGTGAAGGAAGAACAAATGAAAATACTCAAGAATGGGAATAAGCTTGACACTTCTGAAGATAAACAAGGAAGGCTATATTTCCGAAGTTAAGTGGGGAAAAGAAAGAAAGTAGGTGATGATGACAGGGAATTATGTAGGCTCAGGTGATGTTGGGCCTTATCGATCATGACACTGAATTCAAATGGCATTTTACAAAGTGACAGTGAACCATTGACTGTTTTTGAGGTGGGTCAAGGTATAAATATTTTTATTTCATTTTATTTATTTTATTTTACTTGTTTATTAAATTGATTAGGATGGCATTGGTTCATAAGATTATATTTGTTTCTGGTGTATATTTCTATGATAAATGATCTGTACACTGCACTGAGCGCCTACCACCGAGATCACATCTTCTTCCCTCACCATTTATTTAGCCCCCTTTGCCCTTGACTACTCCCCCACTGCCACCCTCTGGTAACCGCCATACTCTTGTCTGTGTCTGTGAGTTCTGATCGCAGAGTCATAGTCAGAGATTTCCTTGTCTTGTGTCTCTTTCCTATTAGACAGAAGACTGCATGATCACGGGTTGTGTCTGTCTTCTTCACTGTTCATAGCCCTTTCATCTAGCATGGTTCACAGAGAAAACACCCAACATTCATTAAACATCTGTAGAATCTCATTAGGTATAAATATGATTCCACAATTTTTAGTGAAAGTTCATGTTTTAGCTACACTTAGCAAAAACGAAGGGGGAGATATGAGAGTGATTAGAATTTGGAGTCATAGACATATATTTATACCTTAATAGATGACTGTGGCAGTATTCTCCTTTGCACTTGGTCATGAGACTTTCTTATTTTCATAAGGGAATTCAACCAGGATGTAAATGCTGTTACTTTAGGTAGTACATTTGCAGACTAAAGTTTGTCCTTCAAACGCAGTGCTCACCTTAATTAGAATAGAACAGTAGGGAATGTTAAACACTTAAGATATTCTGTAGGTTTACATCAAAATACATCACATTGCATACTTGGCAAGCTTCTCTTTATAACTGGATTGTCTCAGCTTTTACCCAAGGCAGCACATTAAATACAAAATAAGGGCTTTGCTTCTGCTTCTATTCTGCATAAAATAATAATCTAGATTTTTTCCAACCTACATAAAGAATCTTCATTTATCAAAATGAAGCTATTATTGAATCTCCTATTATTTTCATATTTTTGTGCCAAAGTTGGAGGGAGTATTTTCATGATTATGCTGCTACTTCTGCCTGAAATTTTCTCTTCCAGATCCTCTCTCTTGTTTTTATACTAGGAAGCTAATATTTATTTTTCAGAACCTTTGTTAAATATCTATTGACATGACTGCACCGAGCAACATTAATTGCCCATCGTTTATATCCTTACAAATCTTTGTCTGTGGTGCTCATTGTATCTTCCTGAATGCATCATTTCCCAAATCCATCACCTCCTTGATTAAGAGCTTTCCTGGAGAAGGGATTCAAATGCATCTAATCCAGATCCTCAAATATTAGCCAGGGTCTGGCATGCACTGTGCTCAAAGCAAACAGCAGCCCAACGAAAGGCTGTCAGGTACCACAGGAAACAAGATACAGTCCTTGTTTTCGAGGAGCCTTTATTATATTTTAGAATAATAGATGAGTGATGACACAAACAATGAGGTGTCAAACTTTCTGGCTATCAAAATTCAGGAAAGAAATTAGAGTTGTTGCAGAAAAACTTTATGAAGGAAGATAACTTGAGGTGCTTGTCTCAGCTACACAAGGTAGAGATTTAAAAAGTACCTGTGAAGCTCATTATAATAGTCGGTATTTACATGCAACTGAACTGACAAGAAATGATGTGAGTTCTGGGAGAATAACAAGTGACTGGGAACATACCTGCTTAACTCGCTGTTCTAATAATGAAACGGGCTCTTTACAGAGATTGTTGAGGGAAAATATGCACTCCACAGGACTCTGGGCACACATTCCAACAGATGCTTTAACTGGGGTTTAATTAATTAACTGGCCGATAGTAGTTAGTATGCAGATTAATTTCTCTAGGGGAACAAAAGCAAAAAAAGTCCTTAGGGAGAAGGCTACTTTCAGAGCAGAATAAAGAAGTCGTTTTCTGCCCTCTGATGCCTTTTCTTTACCGCATGGCAACGAGGCCCTGCTTAGGCAGCCTAGCTATTACCGAGGTCCCAACAATTAGAAAGGAGACTAGGGAAATCAATTAGTACTCGTGTGTATAACATCTGCTATTTGTCTAGATGGAAAGGCAGGATTTTGTATTATTTTGGAAGCGTGGCGCCTGCTTCACGTTCCCAGAATTCTCAATCTGCCTCTCAACACCGTTGAACACAGACAAGGAGGAGAGGGTGTTTATGATGCTGCCCGTTCGTATGTTGGCCACGTAGGCTGATCGCATTCCAGAAGCTGGAGACAAAGTCATCTCAGGAGAGATGGTGTGGACTGTTTTTTAAAGAACACAAAGAAGGGGAGCCTGGTGTATGTGAGTCTCTAGAACAACCAGCTTTCACTGGAGTTCAGGCTCCCATCGTGCTACAGGCGTAATTTGTATGGTACAGTGTTGGAATAAATGATGCAGAATTCAATTTTTATTTATTTTTTAAAGATTTTATTTATTTATTTTTAGAGAGGGAAGGGAGGGAGAAAGAGAGAGAGAAACATCAATGTGTGGTTGCTGGGGGTCATGGCCTGCAACCCAGGCATGTACCTTGACTGGGAATCGAACCTGCGACACTTTGGTTCGCAGCCCGCACTCAATCCACTGAGCTACGCCAGCCAGGGCAAATTTTTATGTTTTTAAAGAAGTAAAAACTAAACTTTTTATTCTGGAGATGATTATTATATTATTATACTAAGATGATTTGATTTAGGGTAGAAACTACATATAATTAAATTGGGATGTTAAAAAATGTTTGAACTATCATTTCTGGAAGAGAGAAAAAGGAGAAATGACTTTCATAGATGGTTCTTTTTTTCTCTTTTGATTGTTTTTCCCCTTTTTTCATTTTTTTCTTTTCTCATTTTCTCTGTCTTCTCCTAACCCTACCCTAGCTTACTTTACTTTTCTCAGAAAAGTGATCCGATCAAAAATATGAGGGCTGACTATCAATCTCAGTTCATTTCAAATTACTCAGGTCAAAAATATCTAATGTCCTTTTGGTACAGTGATAGACCAGATATGAAGACTTTGTGTAACATATTGGTAACTGAAAAACATATTTTTGAAGAGCATTTTTTATCAAGAAAATTCACTTATTTTTTTAAACCAAGCGCTGTAGCACAAGTTCACTTTACACTGATGTAGTGACATAAACGTGCCTTGCCTCCATCCTCCTCAAACTTCTTTATTAGAACACTTAGCCGGCCGTTGTGATACAAGAGGAGGGGAGGAGGGAACTGATTCTGATTCCCACAGAAATGGCAACTGGTCAAGCCAAAATCAGTGCTGTTGCCGTGACACGTTGCCAGCGAGGATTCCTAGGGTGCACTTACAGGGGCGGACGCATATAAGCATGCAGCAGACTGGCCCCGAGCAAGGCTGACGTCAGTTCAGCACCTGCCCTTTGGCAACATGCTGGGGCCTGGACCAGAGCGGCAGCTGTGTGTTTTCCTTCTTCCCGAGGAACACAAAGGACCGCGTCGATGCGAGGGGTCTGTGTGGAAAGCAGATTTCTCACTTTTTTTTTCTCCTGGAGTTGACCCACAACGCCTGCACAAGCAGGTGGGGAAAGTTAGCCTGCGACCCACAACACTCTCTCTTAAGTCACGTTTACTGACTTAAAGAATGGGCTCGGAGCGTGAGAATATTAAACCACAAAGGGCATGATGGGGGCGCTTGGAATGAAATTTGTTTTTCCTGGTGTGATTTCTGGCCAATCAGTGACTGCCACCACCGTCCGAGGCCACTTTGTGTAAGGCGTGGTACCTAGGACCATACAGCTTTTGGAGGGCTTCTGAATGTGTTTGAAAATGAGATATAAAATTTATATACACGTAGTTGGAAACAGAAAAATTAAAATTACTGTTTAGCCGCAAATTATTTTATGACTAGACAACTACACCTCAGTGCCATTCTTATGTAGAGATGAAAATCATGAAGTATAATCTAACCTAATAAGGCTAAAATCGTAAGAAAAAAATGAATAGTGAATCTTGTGATAAACTCAAAATTTTAAAAAATTAGAAAATTCCACTTTCACTTAGTTATAATTACTTACGATATATGATGGGTTCATGGGAATATTTTAATATGCCTAGTGCAGCGTGGGGTAAGGACTCTCGAAGTAGAAATGCATGGACTATGAAGGCCCTACGACGGCACTACCGTCATCTCCTCACACAGAAATTGTGAGTTCTGTGTCCTTACTGTGTTGCTCATCCACGCCTTTCCCAACCCGCAGGAGTCTGCTTCCCCAGCCCTAATCACCGGGTCTCTCCAAGTTTCTAGCAGTAGTTCTTTCATTCTCCAGTTGTGTTCTTCTCTTGTAAGTCATCCTCACTGCTGCTCCATGTCAGGCAGCTCTGACCTCAAGGTCACACCGCTCCGACCTTGTTCTCCCTTCTCAGTGACGCCCAGTACGTGCAGAGCAAACACTGACCTCACAGTTCTGGCCCAGTGAAGCCACCTCCCCAGACTCATCTATCTCAATCGCATCCATTGCCTTCCCTTTCTCTTTTCCGTGCACACAACTCTTCCTTTTGGTCGTATTAAAGTTCTTGTGGTTCCTTGAATCATGAACATATGTTTCTCCTTCAGGCTTTTGCCTGTGGTCTTCACGCTGCTGGAAACGTTGCCACATCCCTAACCCTACAGTGCAAAGCGGGTAACATATCTCATCCTTGAGATCTTAAAATACACAACATTCATGATCCTCGGACCCTCCTCTCTCCAGCCATCATACTTGACTGATTGATCCTTCTTCATCTCATACTCTGGCCTCCTTCTCTGCATTGTTTTCACACTGTTCTCCTTTTTGGAATTCCCTAGCTCATTCTCTAACTGTTGAACCTGTATGCAGTTCCCAAGTCTTTAATTAACACTACCTACAAGACGCCTTCTTTGGTTACCTCTCTTAACTATTATAAATTTAATTCTTGTCCTGGTCAGGTGGCTCAGTTGGTTGGAACATGGTTCTTCTTGATCACCGGTCAGGGCATATACCTACGCCGTGAGTTTGGTTCCCAGTCTGGGCGTGTACAAGAGGCAAATGATCCATGTTTCTCTTTCACATTGATGTTTCCCTCTCCTTCTCTCTCCATCTCCCTCTCTCTCCCCCCTCTTTTTTCTCTCTCTAAAATTAATAAATATATCCTAGGGTGAGGATTAAAAAAATTAATTCTCAGAACATATACATTATCTGTTTATTCAACATTTACTATATCCTCCTCTGAAACATCACTGAAGCCTGTCATATATGGTAATTCTGTTATGGTATGCACAGTTTTGTTATGGGAAGAACAAACTGCAAGAATTCTGTGTATTCCTTGAAGCACCTGCCAGAATGGTTTATTTACATAGAAGGGGACTGGCAAAAAATAAAATAATTAACTGAGTGAATAAGTGGATATGTGACAACATGATGATTTTGTTGTAAGTGGGAAAGGCTTGTTTTATACCAATTGAAAAAATCATGAAAAGTTATTGAAAAATCAGATTATAAGAAATTTCATAAAAACTATGAGTCCTTAATACATGTGGCTTTGAGAAATGGGTAGTGGTAACTTGCTGTGAGTTTATGGCCAAAATACAATTGACTCTGATGGGAAATCATTATATACATCATATTGGTGTTCCGTGCACATCTCCATATTCTTTAGTTTGTACATTGTTTCTGTGCATTCAGACTCCTTTTACATTCAAAATGGAAGGAATTAACATAATGCAACATCTGCCGATGAAGTGTGTTTTGATCTGCCAGTATTATAACCTTGGAACACAATATTGTGGTAATTGCCACCTGTTTTTGTATTTTCAGTCAGTAAAATGCCGTTGTAATATTTAGCCTTCATGTTTTGTGGAGATGGTAAATAGAATACTGCTGTGTTAAGTACACCAAACACAGTAATTTAAAAAGCAATTAATTACACTCATCTTGATGGGCCACAGCATTGTAAATACGGGATAAGGCGTAGACACTGTGATTATATATGCTAACTAGTATCACTTTTGGGAGAATTCACACCTAAAAATATGAAGCAATAATAAAAAAAGAAATTAAGATTTGAGAGAGAAATCGCAGAAGTTTATTGTACTGTCCCAGCCTGAGGTTGTATTTTCACATCACTTCAAAACAGCAAATAACATGATCAGTAAGAAAACAGAAACAGAACCATAAAAAAAAAACTAGGTCACCAGGTTTCCGCTTCCGTGTTGTTTGATGTTTTGTTATGTCTGTACTGCAGGAAAAAATGTTGAGTGCCTGAACTGCTCATTTGGCTGTCAATTTTGTTGGTAGGGTGCACTGTAGCTTTTTGAATCTGAGAAATCAGCTTGCTAGAGGCCTTGCCTGCTATTTAAACAGTATAGTGGCAGAAATCAGTAGCTTTCCACCACACATTCCTACTTTTTTCCATCCATAGTGTATAGCTGTGGCTGGCACGTGGGTTGCTGGCTAGAGATTACATTTCCTTGCATGTAGGTGGGACCATATATCTAGCTCTTGATGAAGAAATGTGAGTTAAAGTGATGTGGTTTCACTTCCGGGCTAGGCTGGTTAACAAGACGGGGTATGCCTTCTCCGTGCTCCTGTTCACCCTTGATTTGATTGTTGAGCACAAAAGATTCCCAGTACCTAGAGATGGTGGAGCTGTAAAATTAAAGGAATCCTTGAGTTATCAGATGGATAAGGGCTACTCACTGACCAGGAACACCTCCACGGAAATGATGTGAGCAAGGAATACACTTGTATGTGCAGCTTACTGAAATGTGGTGGCTTGTTATAGCAATTAGACTTGTTCTGTGATTGTTAGCACTAGTGTGGGGATCTCAGCATTGCCCTACTGTTCGCAGTTAGATTCTTTGGCTACCAAATTTAATTGCATACTACAAAGAAGTCTTACCACACATCATTCTAGAGTTCACATTCTTCATAATCATTTTCTCAATCATCTGTCTATTCCTGTAAAATACATATTCAGTGCCTTTGATGATAAAGTGCTAGCAACGCAGAGGTAAATGATTTAGCAGTGCACTTTCAAATGTGAAAAAGTATGATGTTTTGAAATTTCATCACCATTCCAAGATATTCTGTGTGTTCAAGTAGTGTGGTCGTCCTGTGCCACAAGCATGATATTTCTGCCCAATCAGTAAAGGATCGGTTATTGTGGAACGCGAGGATCAGTTGTTATGTACACTGCCCGCTTCTGGGTGAAACAGGGGATGCGAGCATATGACACCTGGGCATACAATCTGCCAGGGAGTCAGTATTACCACTCTCATATCAATTAATAACACAGATATCACATAATTAGATTTCACTTCTCATTTATTGTAAACATTCATGCACAAACAGAGCTAAGGTGAGCACTTCCTTGAATTTATATGCAGGTCCTGGGACAAAAAAGGTTGACTTCCTTCTGTTGGGGCAGCTGAGCTGAAATGCTGTGACCTTCAATTCGCCATCTGTTGGTTGAGTATCATGGAAAAGGAGGCAAGGTACAGAGAGTTGGACATAAACAAGATAAACCATAAACTGCTTCAGTTCGTGGTTCCAATTATACCTAATACTAACTGTCTGAACCTTACTTGTCTTTTTCTATTTTTTCTTATTCATGTCCCTCTTCCTTTTCTTCTTCCTCTTCTTCTTTAAGCTGGTTTGCGTTGTGTCAACTGAAAGCGTGCTCAGTGAAGTAACACCGGGCTACACACAGCCCCAAAAATCAGAAAAAGGGGCTTAGTAATTATAATTAGGCATAGAAAGTAAAGTTGATGGCCACCTAAAGTTAAATTTAAGTGTACAAGCAGGCCATTCAAGGGGATGTTCTTCATACGTGAAGTCATTTTAGTGAGCGTATCTCCGAAAATGTTTCAGCATGAGGACAATAAACTTAATAAAAGTTGTTGAAGCAAAGAGCTGCTTCTTAGAAGTACTTTGACTTATTAATAGTTACACGAAACTCTACATGTCCTTTAATTAAAAACTCAGGAAAATGGAGGTGCTGAGGCGTTTGTTCTATAAAATAGAAATGGCTTACAGCCAAAAGCGTCTTTCATTCTTTCTCATATGTTAATGACCTACATACTGCAAACCCAAAGTATGTTTCTCCTCACACCTAAGCCTAATGGACAATAGTTTGATGAATTCACATGCCATTTCACAGCTAACTTTTAATTATGACTCAGGCAACAGTCATAAAAGGTTGAAGGCTAATATAGAAAGCCTTGGGCCGTACCACAATAGGTTGCTACAGAAAAAGCCAAACTTTGCTCCAAGAAAGAACCACAATGAATAGCTTTTCACAGACATTGAAACATAAGGAAGCAAAATTGAGGCATTAATACTTCGAATGCGGATGATGGCAAGCATTCTCTCAGTATCCTCACAGACACCAACCCGAGTAATAGGAAGGCAAGTTTTCCTCCTCTTCCAACTGTATATGCGGCACTCAATTTCAGTGCTCACCATACACTTCATGCTAAAGCTCCTTTGGGAAACTTCTCACTAAAACCACTCATTCAGAAATTGTATGGGCTATGGATCAAAGATATTATCGTGAGAGATTGTCAGCTGCCCTACTCACTGGATTCCGTTGCAGCTCCCGTAGCAGCCACAGGCGAGCTGAAAGACGTCCTGTGAAAGGCTGTGTCTTCAGGGCATCTGCCTTTGCTCCACATGTCAGCCTTGCCAACCCCTGCTTTCTGGACTTGTTTTCAAATGCTGGCTTCAGATCCGTGTTGACCCAGGCCCATATATTTTGAGGAAGAATGTCTGAGCACTTCCAGATAATTCTTAGAGACAGACATCAAACCCCAAAATGGACTAGCTAACATACTCGGTGACTTGCATAACTTGAGGGCAGGTAGAGTGATTTTCCAGCACGTCCACAGTTAGGATCTCAAACAGTGCCCCCCAAACTCATTTTCTCTCTGTTTTGTGACTTTTCTCCATTTTGGACCCTGTCCATCGATTCCCACGTGGAAAACCTCAACACTATCAGACTTACATGTCAGCTCAGGATAAAAGAAAGGTTCATTCCCCTGATAGTTCCAGAATAATACAAGGATTTAGTTTCACTGGACTGGCTGCCTTTGGTCATGTTTTTATTCTACTGGGGCCAGAAGAGAGAGAACATGCTGATTGTCTAGAGCTGAATTATATACCAATAATTCAGAGGACTGATAATGAGAAATGGGTGCTTCTAAAAATTAAGATCATGTGCTATTATCAAAGCAAGGAAAAGTGGATGTTGAGCAGGCAAACAAACCAAAACAAAACAATTCAAATGCCGTTTATATGCCCACTGTAAGTGAGGCACATCTTACTTCTGTGATAAAGTCTTATTTCTTAGTATACTTAATCCAGGCTAGAAATTGTAATGATTGCAAAGATTACAAATTGCAATGATTTGTAAAGCTCAGTGTCAGGTACAACCTTCTCCAAACTGTAGTCTCTTTGGACTCAGATGATTCATCCTCGTATAAATGGACCTCTAAAGGGGTAATGATGATTGTGCAGTCAATCCCAAGCAAAGCATTTTTAGTGTCAGGAGCCCAAGCAATCCCAGTGCCATATTCCCAAATTCAGGGAGCCTATCCATCAATAATGAACTGAAGCCAAACTCATCCTGGGAGACTATATGCAGGGAAGGAATTGATTTCATTGAGCCTTCCCATTACCATTAATTACCATTTTTCTATGTGCCTCAAATGCTTCTTTTTTTAAAGATTTTATTTATTTATTTTTAGAGAGGGAAGGGAGGGAGATATATATAGAGAGATAAACATCAATGTGTGGTTGCTGGGGGTCATGCCTGCAACCCAGGCATGTGCCCTGACTGGGAATCGAACCTGCGATGCTTTGGTCCACAGCCTGTGCTCAATCCACTGAACTATGCCAGCCAGGGCTCAAATGCTTCTTGACAAGGAGATGATCTACCTGTTTGTGGCACATAGCCACTCATTTCCATCTGTAATGAAGCTTGTCTTTGTCCTGGTTATGCACAGACTGATGAGGACAGTCACATTATTTGAAAATATGTCACCTGATTCTAAGGGACAGAGGTTAATATGAAGTCATTTTTTAAGACAATTTAATAAACTTCAGGTATACTGTGAGAGTACTGGTTGCCTTTTAATGGAATGAAATAGGGATTCAGTCAAATTATGGCTTTGGCCACTGTTACAGTATATTAAGGGAGCTAATAAGTATATAACATATAAGCTACACGTAAGATCAGGATTTTTTGCCTTATCCATGGTTGCACTTATGTACTTATAATAGTGCCTAGCAAGGAATAGGCACTCAACTATATAGATGAGCAAATAGATTATAAGATAAAAGTTAAATCCTTTTTTTATTGTTGTTCAAGTACAGTTGTCTCCATTTTCACCCCAACATGCCCCTCACCCCCACCCCTTGAGCAGTCTAAAAGTTAAGTCCTATTAAATCTGGTGAAACATTCACTGAAACTCAGTTCTTCCTGAAATCCAGCACAGCATGGACACATAAGTTAATTAAAGGGATCACAAAGTGAAGGGTTCAGTGAGTGGAACCCAGGTATATTTGATCCCAGAGTCTACTCTATTTTTTTATTCATTTTGTTAGTGCAGCAGTTTTATGCCCGGGGACAGGAACTCCAGGGGCAGACGGCCGGGCCAGATGCCAGGACTCCTGTAGCCATTAGCAGTGTGACTTTGTTTCTCAAACTTGTCATGTTCAATTTCGACAACTGAACCTGGGGGCCATTAAGATAGTTTTGGGTGTTTAGAAGAACTGACTTGTAGGAAATTACCCATTTTCTTGTTAAATTCGTTCTAAAAACAACTGTATTTTTCAGCAAAAAAAATAATAATAACCTAAAACTAAGTTTATCCAAAACCTCCCAATATGCATTTTATTAAAGCTTACTCTAAATGAATGTTAAAGCCAAGAATCTGGGAAAGATTTCGTGATCCCCATAGTCTTATTTGTAACATAATGGAAATGTCAGAAGGCAAAATAATCGATGTGCTTTGGGTTGAGTTCTTAACACAGGCCTTTACCAATTTTAGGGCACATTGTGTCAGATATGTCAAAATGTGACATTATCTATAATAAAAAACAATCATGTAGCTTGAGTAGATTCAACATAACTCTTTATTTTGTGACTTCAGGTTTTCTATAAGGCAAGCTAAATTTTATGGAATAAGGACAGGAAAAAAAACAAAGATTGCAGAGAAGAAAAGAATCCAACACAGCTAACTTACCCAGATACCTATGAAGCATTAGGCTATTTTAAAAACAGCCATTTTCATTACTTCACATCATTATTTCGGAGATTCAAATAATAGGGACAAAAATATTTGAGGATCATCATCTGTGAAAAAGAAAAATAACAGCCCCAATACTTTCCCCCTAGTTTTCTGGTGGAAATGGTTATGGTAACAGTATCATCTGTTTTAATGAATCACCACTTTTCAGGTCCCAGGAAAAAAATAAACACAGCAGTGTACATATTTCCCCTGAAGCACTATAAGTTGGACAAGGCTTCATTTACACATCTGCTCTCTGGTTTATTTCCTGCCTTGACCTCACAAACGGGTATGAGACTATTAATATATTTGGAATGTGTAAAGCTATCACCTAGCATTCCCAAATGCTTAGCTTCCATTTTATTATAGCCTCATGTTTCCACCAATTAAATTGAGTGGAAAGTGGTATGTCCTAAACTGAGAGATACAAAGATAAAAAGCTATTGTCTCCCAAAGAGTTTATAATCTAACAAGAAGACACAGATAAGGAGAATGTCAATATAACATAAGAAATGTTCTGAAGTTATTTATACAAGTTAAAAGTGTGTATGTGTGTGTGTGATTCAAAAGTCAAATGAAAGTCATTTGATTGAGATATAGTTGAGATTTAAAAAACATATGCAAGATTATTCTGTGCTTGAAATTATGAGTTGTATTCACATAGACATCTCTTTCATCTTTATCACAAGGTTTTACCATAGTAAATATTCAATTATAGTAATATCTATTGTATCTATGAATTGATTTTCTCTAACATGTTCTTATTCTGAAGACTGTTATGCACAAATAAATTGATCCATTTTGTTAGTTTGAGTTCTCTTAGCAAGATGAATTCCCAAAGAAAAAGTAGAAATTAGTATGTATAACATCTCCATAAGTATATTCATTTTGAAATTAGTAAATGAGAAGAAAATAAGAAAACTTCGGTATGCAAAAGGTTGAAATGAATAGATGGAAACTGAATAGGGAACTTTGAAAAATTGAATTTTTTTGGTTAAGGATAAAGCAGAAAAACACCTGCATCAACTTTTCTGGTTTTCAAAGTGCCATGAAGTGAAATTCACTCAGTATTTTACAGCAGCCTATTCTGTAATCTTAGATTTATTATTCTGAACATCATTTGCGATTGAATGGAATACCAGGTATAATGGATAGAGAGGAAAATTCATGGAATAGTTTAAAATACAGGTGAAGATGTCAGGAAAGCTGTGCTTCATGAATTGTGCATTTGCGTGCTTTGTTATTCATGTCAGGTTCACTGTTTCTCTCCTGTTTGACTTCCCCCTAAAAATAGACTACCCCGAATTAACTCTTCTGTCAAAGTTTCAATCTAGTTTGTTTTCTGTGACTCAAGTTTTATTGAGTATTAATAGTGACTTGGTATCTAATAACATATTTTTAGAAATCTCTCTCTCTATTCAAATGTACCTTACACACCTATTCCTGTAAATCACAAAGGAGAAAAATCAATTTTTTATTCATCACACAAAGTCACAAGGAATAACTAATATCATACTGGACCATATCAGCATTCACAAGACTCCAAATTTCTTGAAGAAAAATATCGAACATCTTTTTGCCCTATGCGCACGTACACGCAAATGAATGCTAAATAGAAACACAGATGTAATGTTAGATGGAAGAAATTGGGCTTGACGGAAATCCATAATAACAAAGCACAATAACCAAGCATGACTTTTAGATGATGCTAAGCTCAGTAAATATTGACACTGTGAAATGACTCAGAAGGCTCCTAATCACACCTGAGGATGAATAAACAGGGCGAAGGGGGAGGGTTATTCCATTGTGCTTTGATCATCCTGATCAAACTGTGTCTGGGACTCAGTGCCTAATTCTCTTTATAAGGGCTCTTAGAAAGAATGTTGATCAACAAAACTGCTGCAAAAACTAGAGATGGTCTAATAAAGCATAAAGGCTTTTCTAGGAGAGGGGCATTTAGAAGCAAAAACCCTCCTCAAATTATGACTGTGTGTAATAGAAATTAGATTTGTATATGTTATTAAACCAAGGGGTGGGTATAAAAAATTTGGCTCAAGCTTAAGGGCTCTATGTCATTTTGTTATTCTTAGGATGGCTTGCTGTAATGAGATCCATTACCTTGAGCAGACTCACCGCTGACAATATTTCGGGGAGTATCTTACACTGAACAACCCTACATCGACTAGATCCCTCAAGGCCTTTTATAAGCCACCTCCCACCAACTGCTTCCATGACCCACGCTGTAAAGCGCATACTCCTCCTGAGTGTTCTCATTTCTTTGCACTGGCAAAACACCCAGTCTCCTAAGAACCTGAGGTTTTTATCTGGTTTTGGTAGATCATGTGACTAGCTCGAATCTGGGCTAATTGAAAAGGCATGGTTCCAACACTAGATTATCAAATCAATGGCAGCATAAAATATACTTGTACAGAAGGCCGATTTTAGATTCTAATTAGAAGCAGGGGCCATGGTACATTGACTTACTAACAATTGTCTAAGCCTGAAATTAAATTAAAAAATCGTTTTTTTTCTGCAGAGGCCTCTTAATAAAAATATGCTGCTGTTCGAACAACTTTATTTCCCTTGAAACACTACCTTCAATTGCTGTATCCAGCCATTATGAAAATAGTGTTGCTGTGTGTCATTTGTCCCAAAGGTTTTAATTTTCACCATTTCATTATGGCCGATTATAAGCTGCTGAGCTACATCAAGCAGCAAAGTACAAGGATGACACTATTCAGAGCATTACTGGCAGGATAAAAACAAGAATATAAGTGATTGTAATGTCAGGCACAGCATACGTTTGAGATCAGAGGGTCATTTCACATTCGTAATAGATGCTGTTATTTCTGAAATTTCTTAATTTCAAGTGAACAGTCCTTTGAATGCTGTTGCTAGGTTGGAATAGAAGTCCTAAAATAAACCTGTTTCTTATTCAGGAAACCTATATTCAGGTCGGAGAATATGGAAGACTCTTTGTCTGCATTGTTTTACATATCACAACAACCACAGCATTTGTGTGTGTGTGTGTGTGTGTGTGTGTGTGTGTGTGCATGCGCACACGCACGCACATGCGTGTATACTCCCAAACCTTCCAAATGTTCAATAAACAAATGACAAAAATCAAGAAAAAGAATAACTGATAATAAAATAATAATAAAAGGATTGAAAACATATTGTCAGAGACGGTGTTGGGAGAAATAGTTCTACAAATGGAAATCTGGAAGTTATTTCCTTTGAGAAAAGTACTTAGCCTCCTTTGCAAAGTACAAATAATTCTCCAACTTTTTAATTATCAAAATTCTCCCGTTTAGCTGACAGAGAAAAGTCGAGGACTACTCGTTCCAGTTCCTCACCAAGGCAGAGTGAATTTAATGAGTGCCATCCCTGTTAGCGTGACTTTTCTTTCCCTCTGAGATGAAGTGGGACTCTAGATATTAAGAGGTCCTTAAGCCTGCCTTGCAAGAGAACTGCATAGATGCTTGCCTGAGCTCTTCAATAAATAAACAACAGCCATATTCAACTAATCCTTTCATAAAACAAAAAACTTGCCAAAGAGAGATGGTCACATGTAAGTGGCTTCATGAATATAGGGCTATTCATATAAAAATGAGGTTAACACCATAAAGGAAAGGACTTTTCCTGGCTTAGGGAAAAGTCTGCAATTTCTAGCTTTGCATGTTATCAAGAACTGTATTCTCCCTCAGTCATTAGCTTCTGTTACAATATAAGCATGAAATGGTTTGGTAGGTGGAAAAACACAGTCTAAGTATTTTGTGGCTTCTGCAATGAAGAGGAGAAGCCAATTTCCCCACTTCTTGAGTATGGGTTGGTCTTGTGATTTGCTTCGACTGGCAGACAATGACAAAGTGACATTGGGGTCCGGAGGCTAGATCTCAAGAGGTCTAACATTTAGCTTCACCCTCTCAGAGTGCTCAGTGCCTTGAGCCACCATGTAAGGAGGTTGGTCTGCACTCCTGGAGGGTGAGAGGCATGCCAAGGAGATTCAAGTTGCCCAGGTCATCAGCCAGCATTAATGGCAAACTAGTCATGGTGGGTCTTCTAACTCCTGAGCTGTATATAGTCATTCATGTATGTGAGCCCAGGTAAAATCAGCAGGGAAGCCACCGAGCTAATGAACAAATTGTAAAATAATAAAGTTCCGTTTTAAGCCACAAAGTTGGTACACAAAAATAACCAAAATAAATGGTTTGTAAGTAAGAAGTCATTTCAGAATTCTTTGATAGTGACTTATTAGATAATGATATCAATAATGAGTTCTTATTTTAATAAATGTACATTTCATTAAATGAGTTAGATATTATGTTTTCTCAGAACACCCAATATGTACTAGTTTGTTAATGTCAGGAAACTAAAAATAATAGTATTTACTTATTTTCATTAATTTTTTAAAATAAATTATCACACTGTGAAATTGACCTCTATTTTAACACATTTACAGAATAATGCAACCGCTACCAAAACCAGGATACAGGACACTTCCCTTACCCCCAAAATGTCCTGATATCCGTCTGTACTAACAACCACATCCCTATCCCCTGAAAATCAGCAGTCTATTTTTGATCACTATAGTTTCATGGTTTTGAAAATACCATGTAAATGGAACCATATGGGATTTGATAGTTTGAGACTTATTTCCCTCACATTCTACATAGTGCCTCTGAGATCCATCCAAGTCTCTGTGTGTCAGTCCTTTTTATTGTCCAGTAGTATTCCATTGTATCCATGTGTCACTTTATGTAGTTGAATATTTTAAAATCTTTCTCTCTTTTCATTGGTATGAATCAATATTCTATATTTAATTAAATTATTGATACTGCAATTATTGAAATTATTGATAATGAAATTAGGGTATATGTTGTTATGAACTGAATTGTATCCTCCCCCTATATCTTATTTTAAAACCTTAGCCCCCAGTGTGACTGTGTTTGGAGATTGGGCCCAGAAGGAGGTAAGGAGGTTAAGTGAGGGCAGAAGGATGAGACCTTAATCCAACAGGGCCGGTGTCCATACAGGAGGAGGAGACACCAGGGATCTCTCTCTTTTCCTGAGCACATAGGGAAGGCCACGCATTGTAGGGTTTTAGGGTTTTAGGGTTTTCCTGCCAGGAATCTAGAACAAAGAACAGACAGATTCTTTATTATACAATGTAACCTTTTGTTTCAATATGTATTTCACACATCTCAAGACAAGAAGAAGCTAATATATTTACTCAAATGTTTATCATTTTTGTTGCTTTTCAGATGTTCCTAGTTTTTTTAACCGGGTATCATTTTCTTTATATCTTAAGACTTTAATTATGCTTTATAGCAGTTTCCTTCATAAATTATCTTCCTCTTTACTTGCAGAGAGCTCCGATAGCTATCCCATGAGTTCTGTCCAGGTTCTATAGCTGTGGTTAGTGGCAGAAACAAGGAATGTGCTTATTTCATCTCAGAGCCTGGACTTTTTGACAGCAAATATTTACAGAGTAGATTTCATGTGACAGGTCCTATGCTAAGCGATTTATATAGACGATCTCTTTATCTGTGACAGCAGATCACTAGGCTGGCTCAGTTTTACAGATGATAACACTGACCGTTGGAGAAGCTGAATAGCTCGCTCACAGCCACGCGGCTGCTGAGAAGGAGCTCTCTGCGCCCAGACTTCAGGCCCACGGAGTTGTACAGCATAACGCATTTTCCCGGAATAACTTCATCTGGGGCGGTTACCCACGATGACAACGGGATTCTGGAATAGAGAGATTTCCGTGAAAGCTGTGGAGTGGCGTACTTGAGGGAAATTACACGTGGAATGCTGAAGACTAATTTGCCTCTTTCATTTTTTTATTTGGCTCTAGTCTTGCTGTGAAAGTCAAAGTCTTTCCAAGGTCAGAACTACGGGTTTCCTTGCAGGAATAAAAGGTGCTTGAAGACTTCTTAAAACTCTAGAAGTCTATGGGCAGAAAAAGAAAAACTAAACCTCAACAAAGATTTTTAAAATAGAACATGGAGATGGAAGAAAGCAATAAAACACTTCCCTGGTAATTCTCTGGCTTTGCCCAATGGTAGCTTAGCTTTTTGCAATAGCTACTAGATATTTAAGGTGGGAAAATATTATTGACATTTTAAGAGTCCAGAATCATGTTTCAGTATATATTCACTGTGTAAAAGCTGATGAAATTATTTTATTGAGTTCATGAAAGCTTATCATCTGGAATTTAAAAAAAAGTATTTGAGATCCCTTCCAGGTAATTTTTGCTATGCAAACGCCTGAGGGAGGCCTAAGAAATGAATTGTTAACATAAATTGGGAAACAATGAAAGGAAAAGTACACTTTACGATCACCCAATCTTGACTTGGGGCCTAGGTTTATCTGTCATCATTTGACTTCACGAAGCGTGCTCTTTTGTGGGGAGCTCTGTGGTTCTATCTGTCCTGCGCACCTCCTCTTTTTTTGGTTTGATTTTGCAAACAAAGCTGAAAAATGCAAAAGGAAGTAAAGGGAAAAATTGCCCAGATCCAGCAGCCATGTGGTAGGAACCTACTTTAAAAAACCAGTTTACAACCCAGTTCTAACCTCTTCCATTGGACTGTAGGGTTCGATACGACTGTTTGAGGAGACCACTGCTTGCTGGAAGTGAGATGTAGTTCCGCAATAGGGACCGTCACCAAAATTGAATTCTCTCAGGCTCTTGGAAGTATTGTAGGTACATTCCCCAAATTAAAGCTTCCCCATAACAGGGTTATTTGATAGTCAGGCCCATTAGGGAGGGATGTGATAGATCACCTTAACTCCTAAAGCAACATCCATGATTTCTGACTCAGAGATGACTTATGTACTCAAAATGCATTCAGCTTTGCTATAACTATTAACACATTTTTAACGGGATGGGGATGGTATTAGCTTGGTGGAGCTGCCATCACGAAGTACCCCGGAACAGGTGGCTTCTAAATAGACATTTCGCTTCTCATCATTCTGGAGACTGAATGTCTAAGATGGCGAACAGCGTTGGTGTCTTCTGAGGCCTCCCTCCTTGGCTTGTAGATGGACATCTACTTCCTGTGTCTTCAGAACATGGTCTTCCCCGTATGCCTGTCTGTGCCCTAACGTCCTCTTCTTCTTACCAGTACCCGGTAAATTGCATCGGGGCCATTTGAACTTAGCAACTACTTTTAAGACCTCATCTCCTGATACAGTCATGTTTGGAGGTAGTGGGGATTAGGAGTTCAATATATTAGTCTTGACTGATTTCGACAAGTCAGCCCTTAATATATTTAGATTCCATGTTATCACATATACATATATACATGATTTACATGGGACATGGGTGTGTGTAACTAAATAGAGAATATAGAACACTACACTAAATTGTTTTAAAATTAGCAGATCTGGTTACATATTACTTGCATGCACTCAAGGTAACAATTGCTTAGATAATCTTTCCTTGGTCTTTAAACTTCTCTTAGCTCTAGAAAATTTTTTCTCACAAGCTATGGCACTCAGAAAGGCAAGCAGAGCAGCCCGTGGCTCTGTGGGACCTAGGGACATATGTTCATGTGTCAGCTTATAACAAATGCTCTGACCACTTATAGACCATGTGAATCACGCCAACCTGCCTGATTCCAGGCCTTCTCTTCCTGGAGGGGAGGAATGATGTTTTGATTCATTGTCTGACTCTTAGATGCTTCTGAAGTCATGGCATATAAGGTTTATAGCTCAACATCAAGTAAAAAGGATTCAATATCCTTGATGCTGGCTTGTTTGGTAGGTTTTCCCCTGTAAGTGTATTTTCAAACATAG
Organism: Phyllostomus discolor; assembly: GCF_004126475.2. Classification (NCBI taxonomy): domain Eukaryota; kingdom Metazoa; phylum Chordata; class Mammalia; order Chiroptera; family Phyllostomidae; genus Phyllostomus; species Phyllostomus discolor. Next base: position 29,210,897 of record NC_040915.2, on the reverse strand, counting down.
ACGGCATCTGTGTGTGTGATGCAGCCATATCAATTCAGTGCAATTAAAACTGTGTCTCTACAAAAACATTTGAAAAGTACCATTTTCAGCCAAACTCCTGTGTTTTTGTAACTTACATTGAGCCATACAATGAGCTATCTCACTTATTTGGTTTTAATAGTTTGACCAAGGTTTATACAGAATTAGCTATCTTTTAGCAGGAAGTGAAAAAATACCAGTAAGGGCTGTTTATGTGTATGTTACATAATTTTGGAAAAGCTATTTAAATAGAACTTTTTTTCATTTTTCACTGGCTGGCACTTTGAGGTAGACATGACCACAGACACTTATGGTGTATAGGTTCTATGAAAGTTGGGAATTCAAAGTACTGTGATCAGTTATGAACAGAAACAGATTACCATCAAAATAAGAGGCTTTCAAAGTTCTAACTCACACCAAGAGCCAAGTAAATAATAGTAAGCGAACCTCATTTTAACCTTACAAAATATTAATGAAGAGCCCAATTTTTTTGGATTTCTGGGTCTGAACAACCTTGAATGAATTTCAAATTCAATTTTCAAGTGGTTCGCCTACCAGCACACCCCAGTCTAAGCTTCTTCAGGTGGTAAATGACTTGTGCATTTTAAACAGCCAGATGACGCGTAGACACACACAGCCACAGTGCTCTCAGAATTGATGAAAAACGAGCATAGTGATGCTGATATCTTTCTTTCTGCCGTTTTTCATTTCCTCCTTTTGATCCAGTATCACTCTCTGATAATCTCCTTTCAGCAAGCATGAGGTGACCAGTCACCCTCCTGTCTCTCCTTTTATTCGGCACCGGTGCATCTAGATGTTACTAGGTGTGTAAGGGCTGCCTTTCTCCCAGGTAAATAAGAGTTACCTGGAACAAAATTCAGTGGGCGTTCTGTTTATCCTGCCTGACTATGGCTTGCATTTCACCAGTACCCACGGTCCTGTTTTTGCTTATTAATTTTTCTCACCCTAGCCATGTAGATTTGCCTTAGCAAATCGTGACATACAGGCAGACAGGCAGCGAGGCGATGCCTTTGGTCAAATTTTCCACTTGTCTCTTCCTGCATCTGCGTCGTGTGTCAGGTCCAGTGGCTTCTAAAGAGCCCACGAAGTGCTCCAAAGAAGCCAGCTTAATTCTGCCATGACCTATGCTGCTTGTCTTATTTGAGGATTCACTTGATTTAAAACTTCACAGGACTCTGGGACAGAGCAATGATTACCATGCCTTGAGACACCTTCACCGTATGCCTGCACGTCCCGGCAAGCTGAAAGTCAACTGGGCTGCCAGCCCAGCCGTGCCGCAGTGAGTGACTGCAGCCCCGGGCGAGCATGTTGTGTCAGACATGATCGTGGGAGGCAGGCTGGACGGTAACAGCCAGATCTCAGTTGAAAGAAAGCATACTTCAGCGACCTTAACATGGGCCCAGAGGCTCTAGCAAAGAACACAACCGTGACCTTGGTCATTTAGAGGGCAGCCTGGCGCCTGTCCTGGCGTACTCCAGCAAGCTGGCCTGGAGAAAGGCAAACCCAAAATTTCCTCTTGCAGGACTGGCTTGAACGGAAGCCTTCACCACTGACTTTCCACGGGTGGTCACCCCATTTTATCTTTGTTGATTAGTTAACACATCCAACCTAATTGCTAGCGTGCTGTTCCCGAATCTACTTACAGCCTTCTACTGTTTGATTTCTCATCCAGTCCCCACCCCCCAGAGTTTTAACCTCCCACTAGTAACAACCCCGGCTGACTGTTGTTTTCCCTCTAATCCCTGCAGTGTGTGTGAAGCTGGGAGTTTGAAATGAAAGGTGATCTCGCAGAGAAAAACACACTTCTTTATAGTCTCAGCAGCACCTTCGGTCAGCTCTTCCATTCTGATTCAAGGTGACCGCTGTCCGTGCTGCCTTTCTTACCCTAATGTTCTGCTTCAGGAGCTGCGGGACATTCGGTGATTTTTAGAAGAATGCAAAAATCTCCAAAGCCTCAACCAGGACCACTGCAGCTTGCTAATTAGATTCATTAAACAGTACTCAAAAGCCGAGGGAATTTGCCTCTTACTCCCCCCCCCCCCCCCCCACACAAGAATACCTCGCCACACTGCTTTATGAAATAATATGCTGTGTTTAATGGTCCTTTTCGCTAAACATGGGGACACAAATGGCTGGTTCACTAGACTTTTTGCCAGTGCAGCTTGGTTAATGCCAGGGGTTCCCTCCTTTTGGCTGCATCCGGTGTGCCGGCATGTAGGGGGTTATAAAGTAGTCAAAATAGGATCCGCATAATGTCTAATTTTGGAGCTATAATTGTGCTACAGGAAGTAGCATAGACAGCCTTCTTGGGTTTTCTTTTTGTTGTAAACAAGAGGAATAATTCTATTATTGTACTGGCTTTTCAACTTTCACATAAAGGAAAAACTCTTTTTTATTCTACATTGCTGAGTTTTAATACATCCGTAAACTTACGTAACAACCAACACAATCAGGATTCAGAATAATTCCAACCGAAGAAGTTTCTCTTGGCAGTCAAAGCCTTGTCCAACCCATCCAGGTTCTAGCAACCAATAACCTTCTCTCCATCAAGGTTGTTTTGCCTTTCCCACAGTATCTATGAATGAAACCATGCAGACTGTAGCCTTTGAAACTGGCTTCCTTCACTTGGTATAGTGCCTTTGGAATTCATTTTTGCTACTGCGCATGTCAGTTGTACGCCTGCTGTGTTGCTAAGTGGTATTCCGTTGTATGTTGGTACCAGTGTTTGTTTGGTTATTCCCTCATTGAATATCCTTTGAGTTGATTCCAGGTTTTGGTAATTATGACTAGAATGCTGCAAATATTTATGTACAGCTTTTGTGGGTTGGGTTGATGGGTCATTTGTTAAGTGCAAATTTAACTTCATAAAAATCATCAAATTTCTGATTTCTCACCTGGCATGAAAAGACCTTAGAAATGGCCACTGTGTCCCTAACAAGTAAAAACCTGAACAAACTGAAAAATAGCCAATTCTTCTTAGATTCATTACAGAAGTGAGGTCACAGGGGAAATGCTGCCCCCAGACTTAGAGAAAGACAGGCATGTACAGAGAATCGCAGTTCACTGAAGTAGAAACCCCCATGGGAATCGATGCCAAGGCAGGAGAAAACCAAAATAAACAAAACCTAAACTGTAATTGACTGCCAGAGCCTAATGTGGCAGTCTAAGAGTTTCACCTCCAGCAGGGGGAGGTCCAGTTGTGAAGGGACCCCCATGCTTTTGTGAGTTTTATCTCCAAGAACTCTCATCAAATTCTTACAGTCAATATTGTAGGGGAAAAAAATCCCCTAGTGCTCCCATGATTCTGGCAGCAGAAGGGCAATCTAACCACTTTGAAACGTGCCAGGGCTCTCCATCTTCCCACCAGCGATGCAGCTGTAATTGTTCCTCTTACTAGCCAGCGTTGGTCTCACAGGTGTTTTACATAGGCATTCCGATAGGTGTGTACTCACATGGCATTGTGATTTTAATTTGCATTTCATTAATGGCTAATAATATTGAGCATCTTCTCATATGCTTATTTGCCACCCACATATTTTCTTGCTCAAGTTGCTCCTCAAACTTTTTGCTTATATTTTGATTGGATGGTTTGTTGTCTTATTCTGGATTTGTAGGAGTTAGTGCTGTATTCCGGATATCAAGTCCTCTGTTGGACTGGTGAGTTTAAGAAGTCTTTGTCTAACTCAGTGACACATAGTTTTCTTTCTTATGTTTTCTTCTAAGAATTTTATAGTTTGACATTTTACAATTTGTTCTATAATCCGTTTCAAGTTAGTTTTATGTAAGGCATAGGTCATGGTACTTTTTTTTGGTAAATCAGTGTTCAAATACCACTTGTTAAAAGGATTATCCTTTCTTCCTTGAATTGCCATCACCTATCTGTTAAAAATGTCAATCATATTTGTGTAGGTTTTTCTAGATTCTATTCTGTTTCATCGATCTAATTGCCTATCTTTTTGTTCAATAACATACATTCTTGATTGCTATTGCTGTATAGTAATTGTCTTGGCTGGTTCATTTGCATTTTCATACAAATATTGAAGTTAGTTTGTCTATATCTATAAAAATCCTATAGGAATTTTCTTTGGGATGAACCTCTTCATTATATTGTCTCTTCCAATCAATGAACACCATATATTTCTTTATATACTGGATCTTATTTCATATCTTTCATCAGTATTTTATAGTTTTCAATATACCTGTGCTATGCATAGTGTTGTTAGATTTGTACGTAAGTAATTTATTTTGGGGGGACTCGGGAATGGCACTTTAAAAAATATCTATATCTAATTTTTCATTGACAGTATATAGAAATATTACTGATTTTGTTACGTTTACGTTGTTTTCTGTGACCTTTGGAAACTCAGTTATAAGTATTAGGAGCTCTTCTGTAGATTATTTAGGGTTTTTCACATAGAATATCTTGTCTGCTGTAAGTAGGGATATTTTAATTTCTTTCTTTTTATGTCAGTGCTTTTTATTTCTTTCCCCTGCTTCGTTATGATTAATAGGATTTCCGTACAATGCTGAATAGGAGTGTTGAGAATGAACATCCCTGCCTTGTTCTTAATCTCGAGGAGGAACATTCTGTCTTTCACTATTAAGTATGATGTTAGTTGTAGGTTTTATGTAGCTGCTATTTATCAAGCAAAGGAAACTCCCTTATAGTCCTAGCTTGCTTGATTTTTTTTTTAAACCATGAATAGATGTTGACTTTGCCAATGCTTTCTTTCATCTACTTACATGATCAGGTGGTTTTTCGCTTTAACCCTGTTGATGTGGTAGATTCCATCGATTGATTTTCTAATATTAATTTTTAATACTGTGTTTCTGAGATTAACTCCACTTTGCCATGATGTCTTACACCTTCTATTTATTGATGGATTAAATAGTTAATATTTTGTTGAGGGTTTTAGCATCAATGTATATGATTGATACTGTTTTTTCATTTCATTTTCTTGAATTCTGTTTGTCTGGTTTTGGAATAAGAACAATCCTGGCATCAAATAATGAGTTGATAAGTGTTCTCTTTTCTTGTTGTTTTTTTTTTCTGGAAGATAACATGTAAGTTCTGTACTTTTTGTTCTTTACACATCTGGTAGAATCCACCAATGAAAACTCCTAGGCTTGACATTATTTTTCAGAAAGAATTTTAATACATTTAATCTCTTTATTACATATAAGACTACTTAGATTACCTGTCTTCCTTTTTATTAAATTTATTGGGGTGACATTTGTTAATAAAATTATACAGAATTGAAGTCTGCACTTCTGTGATGATGTTATTTAAACAACTTTCATTCTTCTGAATTTGCAGAATTGCAGTCTAGAATTCTATAATAAGTCATCTCTATATTGCATTGTGTGTTTGTCACCCAAAGTCAAGTCTCCTTCTGTCACCATATACATTATCCCCTTTTCCCTTTACCACCTCCCCCACCCCCTTTGCCCTCTGGTGACCACTGCCCTGTTGTCTGTGCCTGTGAGTTTTTGTTTGTCTTGTTCCTTCATTTGTTGCCTTTTAGTTTTATATCCCACAAGTGAGTGAAATCACAGGGCCCTTTCTTTTTCTGCCTGATGTATTTAATTGACAATTCCAATCATGAATAGGTTCCATCTTGGTACCAAAACTATGTCGCATTCCCAAAGCAGTGTGACAATGCACAGGGAAGCTGTCCCAGATCAACATGGCTGTTTCTGTGAATATGAATCAGTCATATTTGTGTGATTGAGATGATAGATATTTACTCCAGGGTTTATCAGAGTTCAGATTATAACTTAGCAGTGTGTTCACTAAATTTGATTTAGTAGATGGTGCCAACATTAAAAAGTATAGGGAGGAAAGAAGAGGTAAAGTAATGAGAACATAGAAAATATTAGTATGTATTGTCATAGTTAGCCAGTTGTTGTTTTATAAAATATTTGTTTATATTATAAGTACTAGGATGCAGTAAGTTTATAAAGGACCAGCTGAACCAGTTTTTACAATAATGAAGTGTCTGTATTCATTAGGAAAAAGTCAGGGACTCCTGGCCCCTGGTGCTATTTGTCCCCTGGACACAGCCACCCCCTGGGCCCTCATATTAGAGCTCATCAGAGTTTAACAGCTAAAGGGACTTCCTGATGCATTGGTGTTTCCTAGTATTACCAATACTATTTTGATTGATCAGTGCCCATGCCAAAATAATTGTATAATATTTTATATAATTATATATTCCCATTTACATGTATGTGTATATTTGGGTACTGAATTATGGTTTAAAATGTATGTCTTGGCAAAATAATATTTAAACCCCCCAAATTAGTCAAAGTACTCTATGTCAGCGATCCTCCATCAGGCACGGTAGCCTGTTGGAGAATATTCGGCAAAGTCTGGAGACATTTTTGGTCACCACTGGAGATGGGAGAGGAGAAGAGGGGTGGTACTGGCCACTAGTGGGTACAGGGACAAGGATGCTACTGAATGTCCTGCTGTGCAACAGACAGTATGTCCAGCACAGGGTTATCTGGCCCAAAGCATCCGTAGTGCCGAGTTTGGGAAACCATGACCTCTCTGGCACTATAGATACTGTTGCTATTTTCTTGTATATAGCACTCTATAATTAATACTTTAAACCCATCATAATAAATATATTTTAATTATCCCCATGCTAGATACACTCTCTTACCCGAGCAAGCTGTTTACCCTGAGATTTAGAGGATTCTGCCCTTCGCTTGCATGCAGTTTTAATTTTGTTTTCTGTCTGCGTTTTAATTTGCAAGATTGTCCCCACAAAATTATAGTTATTACAATCCGATTGGTTTCAAAAGAATTTGTATCACCTGGCCGAGGAGTGAGAGCTTGTTTTCCTGACGAGAACTGAGAACAGCATCACCCGCCTGTGTGTGCTGGGTGTGCAGGGCGTGCTGGGGGAACATTCCCGAAGCGGCCTCCGACTGCTTCTGTGCGCTCTGCAGACTGTGGTGTTCCAGGGAGACCAGCAGCCGCAACGCCGTTGTATTGAATTCTACAGTTTTCATTTAAACGTGTTTTGTCGTTCTTTTCTGAAGATGATTGCGGCAAGCAGCACATTTCAAAAAGAAAATTAATTTCTGATATCTATTGCTTTTTTTAATATCATTGTTCTTATTAAGATGTGCTTCTTTTAACTTGAAAAGTAAAAATAATATATGTGGATAGCCAGAGTATAAAATATTTTAGACACTAAGCCACTACTGAATGCCTAGGTATTTAATAATCTACAACTTCAAAAAGTCACCTTACAAAAATTGGCTTATACTGTATAAACATGTCCTTCAACTATAAAGGACACATGGACACAACCAAGGCGGGGGTGGAGTCAGGGGAGAGAGGCGGGGATGATGGGGCTGGGAGGGAGTGGTGGAGGGGAAAATGCAGACAACTGTACATGGGCAACAATAAAATAAAAATAAAAAAACAAAGCCCTGGCTAGTGTAGCTCAGTGGATTGAGCCAGGCTGCGAACCAAAGCATTGCAGGTTCGATTCCCAGTCAGGGCACATGCCTGGGTGGCAGACCATGGCCCCTAGCAACCGCACATTGATGTTTCTCTCTCTCTTTCTTTCTCCCTCCCTTCCTTCTCTAAAAATAAATAAATAAAGTCTTTTTAAAAATTAAAAAATAAAAAATCATGTTCCTGACATTACTTTTTGATGAATAAACCTTGGAGATTCCTCCCATATTAGCATGTGTACTTCGACCTTGCTTTCACCTGTGTTTATATCATAATTTATCCATAAGTTAATGGTGGCATGGGTGTACTGTAACATCAGCATTTAATTCGGTGGACTGCATCTCAGACTGATGGGTGTCTGGTGATTCTCAGTCTCCCACCCTCTCTCTTTTATTACAACTGATGCTTCATTAAACAGTTTTACATTTATGTTTCTACACTTGTTCAGGTATATCTGTAGAATAAATTCTTACCAGTAAAATCAATATGTGAAATGAGATGTGCACTTTTAATTGTGATAGGAATTGCAAATGAGTAACACCGGATTTTTGACACCTAGGTTCATTAAAATATTAACAGTATTAGAGAAGGAACAAGTGCATGGGGTTGAGATAAAAGGCTGGGAGTGGGTTGCTTTCTCTTTGGGTGTGCGAAAAAAGTCAAGTTTGGATGGGATAAGTAAAGCAGTCTAAGAACATAAAAATTACCCTTAAAAGCTTATTGTAATGTTAATTTTTCTAATGTTTTGACCATGTAGTATCTAAATTTTCTACTTTGTTTTTCTTTCTTTAACTCTAACCAACATGTTCTTTTTTTTTTAAGATTTTATTTATTTATTTTTTAGAGAGGGAAGGGGGGGGAGAGAGAGAGAGAAACATCAATGTGCGGTTGCTGGGAGTTATGGCCTACAACCCAGGAATGTACCCTGGCTGGGAATCGAACACATGTTCTTTTTGAATAGATATTAATACTTGAAATTTTCTCACGCCATTTCATTCAATCATGTTATAGAGTAGAAGGGTGATTTCCCATAATCATAAGCAACAAGTTAAGATTTACATATTTGAATATGACTTCTGCTTAAATTCAGACCAGTAAACCATAACCTGGGTGCCAGCATTCTCTAGGACAGCTTGACCAAATCACACAACTAATGTGGAGGAGAAAATGAATAGTCTCGTGTGAGCCAGAATATTTAAGTGATAGCAGACAGGATAATTAGTGGTTAAGTATTTTCTTTCCAGCTCTCAGTGGTGTGAAATCTAACAATTTACTTCTGATTTTATTAAATGTTGCTTATTATACAATTTGCTTTCAATAAAAATAATCTTGCCATTTGAGATGTAGGAGGCATGTTTATTGGAAACTTAACTATGGTAACAGGGAAACAAGATTGCTGTCTTTTTTCCTCTCTTTGAGTCAAATATTTGACAATTTTTTTTAAGGTTGATTTAGCCTTTTGGCATTTATTATTTTTATTTTTTAAAGATTTTATTTATTTATGTTTTAGAGAGGGAAGGGAGGGAGAAAGAGAGAGAGAGAGAGAAACATCAATGTGCGGCTGCTAGGGGTCGTGGCCTGCAACCCAGGCATGTACCCTGACTGGGAATCGAACCTGAGACACTTTGGTTCGAAGCCCGAGCTCAATCCACTGAGCTACACCAGCCAGGAACAATGTTTTGATAACTATGTTTAGTCCTAATTTGTTACAAGATTATAAATCTATGGAAAAATGTATCAATCCCAATCAATCATACCTAGCAAATTCAGGGTAAAGGTCAAAATTTGTATTTCTTCTAATCATTAATTAAATCTACAAATATGTTGAAATTCAAAGTAACACAAATTCTCTTTCAAAGCAAAGGAGACAAAGCAAATGACTCTTTCAGGAATGTTTACCCAAGTGTATTTCATCCGTTTTCTTTATTTGATGTCACAGGAGCAGTCTGTTGTTTGCGCAGGGTTTTTGAATAAGACTTGGATTGTCCTTGATTGGACTTGATTTATTCTATTTCTTTTTTAAACATTTCTTTTTCTTTTTTTAAAAAAAGTATTCTAGTTTAAGTACTACCGTGTTTTCAGGATTTGATTGTTATCCCTTAGCGGCACTTTAAAATAATTTGTGTATATTTGGTGGAACAATTCAGAGTTTTTCTTCATTATCTTCTGATAGTCCTTTTATGGTGCATTCTGTATAGGAATCTCTCACAGGGCAACCACATTTCTTCTCTCACTTTTCCGCTATGTGCCTAGTCTTGTGTCTTTGCCAGTTGACACTTCACTATTTCTCCTGTGAGCATTACGAATCGTTGATATTTCTGGAGGACAAGAAAGACAAATTCAGACATGTGACTTCTAAAATTAACATCATAAACTGCTGGCACTTTAATGAGTCTAAAAAGGAGATTACATTTAAACCACAAGGAATGCGACAATTTTGGGGGAGAATGTGCTCTTTAAAAGAAGTCTTTGTTTTTGGAGACGGTGTAAGTTCACAACAAAATTGAGTGGAAGGGCCGTGAATTTCCCACACACCTCCTGCCCCACACGTGTGTAGCCTGCCATGTTATTGACGCCCCTCAGCAGAGGGGCTGCTTGGTTTGCAACTAACATACTGGCGCATCATCCTCACCCAAAGCCTGTGGTTTACTGTAGGGTTTGCTCTTGGTTTTGTACATCCAGTGGGATTGTGACACATACCCATCAGTGCGGTATCATACCGAACATTTTCACTGCTCTAAAACTCCTGTGGGCTCTTCTGGTCTGTATCTCTCTCCCTTCTGATCTCTGGCAACCACTGCTCATTTTTACTGGGTCTATCATTTTGTCTTTTCCAGGATGCAGTATAGTTGGAATAGTATTGGCTTCTCTTACTAAGTAATTTGCATGGTTTTTTTTCATGTCTTTTTATGGCTTGATAGCTCATTTCCTTTTAGCACTGAGTAATATTCCACTGGCTGATATACCACAGTATATTCTTTATAAGGAGATCTCGGTTGCTCCCAGGTTTTGACAATTAGAAATTAAAGCTGCTATAAACCTTCGTGTACAGGTCTGGGGTGGACATATGAGCACATAGGATATGCATCGTCTTTTCTTAAGCCATTTGTCACCTGTGTGTCTTTGGTGAGGTGTCTATTATGGTCTTTGGTTACTTTTCTAATATTGTTTATTTTCTTATTGTTGAGTGTTAAGATTTCTTTGGATATTTTGGCAATCAGGCCTTTATCAGATATTTCTTTTGCACGTATGTTCTCCCAGCCCGTGGCTTGTCTTCTCATTATCTTGATGTCGCACGATTTTGATGCTATTGTGATAACTTTGAAATCAGGAATTGTAAGTTCTCCAACTTTATCTTCATTTCTAATAAAATATAAATTGTTAACTAAAAGTGAGATGTGACTTTATATAAGAATGTACAAATAGGCTCTACCTGAAATTCATCAGAAGCAATTGAGACAATAGGATAGAAGGAAACAGATATCATATAACCTAATTACTGTTTGGGAAATATGTTTTTGTTTTGAAAAGAGGGTTTTTTTTAAGACCCTCATGAGGGATCTTAGGAAATACATCTAAATAATCATTGTTTTGTAGGAAGTATTGTGCTTGTTAGTCGTTTGCCTTTAGAGGGGATTTTTCTATAACCGTCTGGGGCAAAGGAAGGGCTTGTGTCGGAGGCTCGTACCTCGGCTGTCCAAGCAGAACGTGGCTACGCGCATGGTTAGAAAAGGGCCCGAGGATAAAGCGAGTGTCACAAAGCCCAAAGACACTGAGTCAAAGAGGCTCGCCAACAGAAGTCTGAGAGCCGTTCTTACGTCCAGCAGCCAACTGCCTGGAATAACCAAGGGTTACGTGAAGCATGCAGAACACCGAGGAGTACTCGTGTCCACCTTTCTTCAGGTTCCCCTGTTCTGAGGACTTTCTTCTTGGGAGTAGATATTAAGCCGATTTAGATAATAACTCTAGAAGCAAGGCATCACTTCTAAATGTCGCAATGAATCAATCCAGCCATCTGTCATCCTGTGTTAGAGCACAATAGTCCTGGGCCCGTGTGAGTCATGGCTGTGCCACCTGCCTCTGACTGCAGCTCCTGATCCCCCAGTGTGAGCATCTCTGGTACTGGATCTTAATGACAGATTATTCTTATGTTTTGGGAAAATTAAATGATATTGTATCTCCTAAGCACTTAGAGTTTTATCTGGCATATAAGAAGCACTTCATAAATATTCATTCTTACTCGCAGTCCTACCATGTGCTCAACTGTGCTCCAGGGGGACATGCTATAAGGAGAAGCAGGGGAGGAACAGCGATTATTAATTTGTGAAACAATAATTTAATTTTTGGAGTTTCTACTTTATACTAGCCTTTGAATATGTAAAACTAACTGAAATAAAGTTTGTGGTGCCAATGAACTGGTTGGAGGGTCCCAGACAGAGCAGGGGCAGTATAAAGTGTAGATGCTCTTAGTGTGGGCAGCCTTACACCTAACCTATAACATAATCGGTATTCAATAAACATTTAGCAAATGAATAGAGTAGCATTTCATTTAGAATACCTGATCAATACACACACACATACACGCACACTAGCAAAAACAAGTGTAGATAAGCAATAGAGGGATAAAAATAAAGTATATAGTGCTGAGCTGATTTAGAATTGATGAACAAAAATGGAGATTCGACTGCCTGTTACCATTAAAGCCAAACTCATGAGGCAGATGCTGGTGCAAGGAGAGTGGTTCTGTTCAGGTGCTGCATGATCTAGGAGAATGGTGCACTCTTGTCCTAAACCCCGTGATCTCAGCAAGACCAGAACAAAGCCAGTGATCGGAGTTCCTGCTCCAATTTAAAGCGCAGTCCTTTGGAACCCATAGGGGGCTGCTAAGCAGCCCACATTCCCCATCCAGGTAGCATAGCTTGTACTCAGCTGCTGTCCATGTCTGGTTCCCTCCTGGAGCTGGGCTGTGGAGCCCACCAGCCATGGGCCATGCCACTGCCCGGGCCTCAAGATCGCATGCTCCCAGGGGAGAGGGTGCGACTGCACCAGCGAATACATCACCAGGTGGGCAAGAGTGTGACAGAGCTCCCTCCTGGCATCCATGTGCCATGTGGCCTTAGCATCTGGGGGCCCACAGAGAGAACAGGCAAGTCCACCATCTGAGTGCAGCTCACAAGCCAGTGATCCAGGGAGAGAGAGAGAATGAGAGAGGAAGAGAGAGAGAGAAAGACCCTTTTTCCCTTGGTATTATGTTAGCTTGGGTGTAGGACGGGCTAGATGCTTTCTCAAAATGACCTACTGACTTCCCAAACTTTCGCTCTGCAGATGGGTCCTCCTCCCAACCAATCCCTTCTTTCCCCAAGCTAGACTGACAGGCCTCTCTGGTCCAGCACCTCCTCCTGTGCCATTTTGACTTCTATGGTGCATGTGTCTGCCTTCCCCTGATCTCACCCCTAACCTGGTACCAGATCAGGGAGTAAGGGCTTTTTCTATCCAATTATCTTGCTAGCCTTCTATGGCCTGGGCCTGATCCATTGGTATTTCTAGCTTTCTGCGTGCTTAGTTATAAACCTCCCCTGCTACCCTCTTGGCTCAGTGAGGAGAATCCTCAGGTACTCCAGAGAGACCGTCTCCCAGTAACAGTAGGAGGTTGATAAAAATTGGTCACTCAAAATATGTGATGGGCTGGGCGTCAGGTGGTATGAAAATTATATGAGGTTACTGTGATCCTGTAACCCAGCGAGCCATGGCAGATATAAAAGTAAGTTAGCGGAGTCTGCCCTTGAGGTGCCTAGAGAGACAGATACAAAAACAAAAACTGGAAATACAGTGGATCAATATTATAATTCGCACATCCCTTGCTATTTATCTCTTATTAAATTCCCAGTATACTAATTGTTGATACATGAATATGTGAATAAAGAGTGTGTTAAAAACAAACAAACAAACAAACAAACAACAAAAAGTGAGAAGCGCCTACCCCTGCCTTGCCTTAGGAAAGGATATTCCCCAGAGCTGACGTTTCGCCCGGGCTGGCTGGGGCTGCGGGGACTCATGGGAACACTGAAAGCAGAGTACTTGGTCAGCTGTATGCTGCATTTTGCTTTCTGCCAATGTAGTGGGTCGAGGATGGTAAGCCATTGAAAAAGAGACATGGCTGTAGCCCCTAAATGTCTTACTGAAGATAGGTTCCCACTTTGTACAAGTCTCCTTGGAACTACATCCTTCTGAAAATGTAGCATTGGAGACTCCTACAACTCTCACCGTCTTTACTGCTAATATCAAAGATCGGTTTACGGATTGTCTTGGCATGGAGCACAGCTCGTTGGTTGGGTTTGCGGCTGAGACGGTCTTTCTCCCCGGTTGACTGTAATTGAAATTTTAAATTGTCATTGTGCCACCAGGAATAGGAGTTTCATCTCAGAGTTTATTAGGAATCAATTTCTCTAGGCCCCAGGATGCATTTAACAATAAGCAGGGAAGCAATTATTCAATCTCCGCGGTGCTCTGTGTGATAACTTGTCATCTACCTGAGTCTTAAAGGTTAGGAATGTTTGTGCTTGTGGATGCTCCTGTTTCCAAACCCAGCCCTCTTCCTCAAGTAGGTGACTGCCAAGGCTGCCCCTTTCTCAGAGAACACCTTCCCAGTTTAGACATCGAATCCACCATTCAGCTGTCCCTGATTGATTGTCTCCCACGGTCATAATCATTCACGCCCTCAAACTTTGATTATCTCACATTCTTCTGATAAGCATCTACCATGATTACAAAAGAAAGCTTGTGTACAAAAATACGCCTTCATTAACTGTGATTGCAAAATGTTTCTTGCCTGAAAACTTTCAACAGGGATACCCAAGCCATTCATCATTTGTACTAGCATTGTATGCGTATCAGGTGTCCGTGGAACTGTTCCCCACTGAGGGCACTCGGAGGAAGCTGTGAGCCCAGAGTCATCAGTATAATAACCCATATCCTGCAGGTTGTCCACCGAACTCTGACATGGCTGTCACGCCCCGCTCAGACTCCCCCAGTGCTGTCCTCTCCACCTTTATGCAACTCATTGTTCATAGCTGCACAGATCTGGGCCGATTTTGTTTCTTGTTATGTTTTTCTATGCTTAGCTTTTCTAGCCTTTGCATTTGGTTAGAAACTCCTCGTGTATCCAGAAGCTTATGTTACTAAATTTAACCAGGAAAGATAAATTGGGTCCTGCAGAGTCGTTATCTCTCTGGGAACAGCTTAATATTCTGCCTGTCTCTAAAATCCTGCAACTGTTGGTTGATGGTTGCCTACGAGGTGAATTAATTTTTTTAAGATTTTTATTTATTTATTTTTAGAGAGGGAAGGGAGGGAGAAAGAGAGAGAGAGAGAAACATCAATGTGTGGTTGCTGGAGGCCGTGGCCTGCAACCCAGGCATGTACCCTGACTGGGAATCGAACCTGCGACACTTTGGTTCGCAGCCCGCGCTCAATCCACTGAGCTACGCCAGCCGGGGCTGCAGCGACTTTTTAACTATGGTGGAAGTAGTGCCAAGGACCTCCCAAGAAAAGGGGCAAGGAAGGTTTTGGAGGAGGCAGAGTATGCAAAGGGAGAAAAACCATCTGATTTAATTAAATTAAAAACAACTATTTGTAATTTGTATTTTTAATCACATTTTAATTATTTCAGGAACATAAAGTGCTTTGGGCAAGTAAATTAGAACACTCTGAGATGATGGTGATGATGATCTAAATTAAATTCTAAAACCAATAATTTGATTTCAGGTTTATTTATTCTCTCCATCCCTCACTTCCTTCCTGTTTAAATTCTGGAGGTGTGTGACATTTCAAACACTGTATGGGAAAGTGAAGAAAAAAGAATCTTAAAAAATTTTTTTCCACTCAAAGAGAAAGCAGTTCTAAAGATCTTAAAAGTTCTTTGTAGCAAAATTAATATGTATAATTTATTATTTTTAATGCATCTGCTATTGATCTGTTCCTTTAGAAACACTGTCTACATTCATTATTTGTTTAATTTTCTAAACTAAACTTTCCCCTTCCTTTAGATATATATTATAAGCAATTTAATTTGTGTCTTTCCCTCATTATATCTGCCTGAGTTTCTAATTTTTTCATATCCAATAGCAAATCTAAAAATATCTGAGATACGTTTTTGCTATGAATAATTGAAAATGTATGTTGTTTTTTTAGCCTGAAATAATTTTTAGGAAATCAGTGAAGTCCCTCAATTATCTCAGAAACTCCATCTGCAGTTAGGTAAGATCAATTAACTTGGCTCACCCTTATGCTGAGTTATCTCTTTATAGGAGAATTGTTCAAAATTTAAAATAAAACAAAATGTTGATTATGTGACTTCAGCGTGACACTAGATTATTTTCTAATAAGCCCATCTGAGGGATATCTGATGCTCCCAGAAAATGTTGCTTTGGCCAGTGTTTGGAGTTTGATATTTTACAGCCTTCCTAAGTCAGCCATTAGGTTATAGAAACTGGTATCAAGTGATTATTTCCTCTCTCTCCAATGAACATGATAGTTCCACAGAGTGTGGTTTATTATGTGGTAGGATATCAATTTTCTCAAACACAGCAATCTTATTTGAGCAGTTTTTTCCCCAATAAACACGGGTGCCATTTTCTCAAAGCCTTCCCATACCATCTCTTGCATTCTGGTGATTCTCTCATTAATAACATGAGTGAACCATATTTGTATGAAAGTTATGCGTTTAACAATTTAACAGTCATCCTTTCCTATGTGATATCCTTGAACATTCTGGTTGAGTACACAAATTTTGTTTAAAGAATATGACAGCTACATGTAAAAGACAAAGTCTGCGTGTTTATAACCCTACATTCACTTGGAGAAGCGATGAAACAGGAGTTGGTTTGGCACAATTTTTTAAAAGTATCTTTGGATGTGAATCTAGTATATTGAGGAGTCTGCTTATTTGTTTATTCAGATCTTTGGCCTTATTTAGGTATTTAGGTCAAAATTCTGCTGCTAGATCACTTAGAGACAGACAACAGGATTATTACTTATTTACATGCACATTTATTACCACCTGGTCCCTGTGCGTAGTAGATACATTTTGCAAACATATAGGTTTTTGAAAATTATGAGACAGTGATAAAAGTAGCCAAAGCATTCTTACTTTATGGTCTCTCAGGAAAAACTTTATTGGAATTGATAGAACAGTTTATTCCACTTTTAAAATCCACCATGTCACAAATTTGAAACGAATTACTGAATACCTCCCTAATTTGAAGGGCACGTAAGTCCCAGTCCTGTAGGACTGGCTGAGTCTGCGGTGCTGGGCACACACCAATCACCCCTTTCTTTGTCTCCCTGTCACCCCATAGGCCACCCTGTTAAGTCACTGTTGGATTATAAGATAAGTGAGTCCATTAATCATCACTACACTTTGAGTGGACAGAATCTTTTGATAGGCATATTCCTGTCTAAGCTGACTTAATCACTGATATAAAAAGGGTCCCTGATCACAGAAACTATTTCCTGAGGGAGGAACGTCAACTAAAGAAGCACAAGTTTCTTTGTCAAGGACGGGAAAATTATAAATAAAGGACAGGAGAATTATAAATAAAGTCAAATGGGCAATTGAGAGAGAAACAGTGCCACTTACCTCTAGTCGGTTCCACAATTATTGGAAGAGTAGAGGGCTTGAACTTCTGTTCCTATGCTTCTGTTCATCTTTAATATTGTCTTTACTTCATCATTCGGGAGTCTTTTGATTTTAAGTTACAGTAATCCACCTCAAAGCAATTTAATCCAAAGAGAGAATCTGTGTGCCTGGTGAGCGGACAGTCCTCAGGCAAGTTCCTGAGACACACTGGATTAAAAAGTCCAAAGCGTGTCAGTAGAGTTCTCTTCCTTTGTCTCTCAGCTCTGCTTTTCCTACCTGTCTTTCTTCGAAGGTATATGCTCTTCATACGTCATACGTGACCACAGATAGCCACAAACCTCCGTTATCCTAGGTCCTTGTCTGAAAAAAGGCACCATCCCTACTGAGAGCTGTGGCCAGTTTCAGGAAGGGTTCTCATTGAGCCAGTCAGTGTGAGACCTATGGCCATTCTAGAGGCTGTGACTGTGGCCAGAGTGCTGGAGCTCTCTGGTAGGCAGAATGATGAGCCTGACCCAAAACATTCCTGGGATACAATTCAAGAAAACAGTCCATGCAGACTGTGGAGAATACCAGCAAAGAGAGTTCAGTAGGAAGGTAAATGTGAGAGAATAGCATGCATTAAGTCTGCACTCAAAGGTATTTCAGAAGAGACGGCATTTCCTGGTTTAAAAAAATATATAAATATTTGTGTGTATGTGTCTATATCTCACACACACACACACACACACACACACACACCTAGCACCACTTGGTGAATAGAAGGCATTTTTTAAAGTTTTAGATTAATTATTTTTAAGATTTTATTTATTTAGTTTTAGAGAGGGAAGGGAGGGAGAAAGAGAGGGAGAGAGAAACATCAATGTGTGGTTGCAGAGGGCTGTGGCCTGCAACCCAGGCATGTGCCCTTACTGGGAATCGAACCTGCGACATTTTGGTTTGCAGCCCACGCTCAATCCACTGAGCTACGCCAACAAGGGCTAGATTAATTTTTTAAAGGAAATGAGAAATAATGGTCAAAGTAGCAATAGCATTGTCATTCTCAGAATAAGCCAGCTCTTTCGCTTATTAGCAGTCTGACCCTGGTAAGTCATACAGTATCTATAATCCACTATTTCCCTATTTGTAAAACAAAAATAATCATACCTGCACTCACGTTGTCACAGGATTGTCTTTTTCAACTGTGAACTATTTTATAATTTTTTTTCAAATTTCCTTAATCCCTTTTAATGCCCTGAGACATTCCTATGGGGCAATGTTGACATTTTTAATCCCTCATTTTCCCTCCTTTTAAACAACGTCCTTCTTTTTAAATCCCTTTTTTAAGACCTCACTCAGGTAGTATAGTACCTGAGACTGCATAATGAGGAAACAAATTTGTGAGCATATAAACACATAGAAATTATACTATGAGGCGAAGTTTAAGAAGCAAAAAAGAAAGAAAACCCACTTTACTTGTCTTATATAAAGTCACTCTGAAAAATCTGTAAGAGTTTTCTCCTATTCTATGGAGACCAAAGATGGACATCTGCTTTTCTCAAGGAATCCAAGGGTCCAAGGGAAATTTAAGGGGTTAAAGAAGAGGAGATCAGAGAGAAGCTCATTGATATCCATATGCGCACACTCCGTATGGACTGAAATGAGGTCAACACTGTTTTCACACTATCTGGACTCTGTATGCAGGGCTGCCTCTCACGTACACAGTGGGGTTAGAAAACGGCATTTACCTGCCTCCTTAGTGTGTATGCATGAGGAAAAGGCACCTCCTCTCGCTTTGTACAAGACCATGAAGCACAGGCTGAAGTACAAGAGTGTGAGGCCTGAAATTCCTTCCTCATCCAATCCCTCTGTCATGCAAGTGATAAATATGCACGAGTTTGTGTGTGTGTGTGTGTGTGTGTCCAAAAAACAATGTGGTCTTCTTTTTTTTTAAAGATTTTATTTATTTATTTATTTTTAGAGAGGGAAGGGAGGGAGAAAGAGAGAGAAACATCAATGTGCAGTTGCTGGGGGTCATGGCCTGCAACCCAGGCATATGCCCTGACTGGGAATCGAACCTGCGACACTTTAGTTCGCAGCCCATGCTCAATCCAACTGAGTTACGCCAGCCAGGGCCAATGTGGTCTTCTTTGTGCTACAGACCTATACCCATTTGCCTTCCTAGATGTCATGGGCACAACTGAACGAGGAGTGAAGAAGGTAATTCAGCTTCCTTGTAGGCTTCCATATTTCTCCGAGTGTTGTTTTTCTTCCCTGCCTATCCTGTGTTCTTTTAATTCCCCTCCCTCAGGTGCCCCCTGCCCTCCTGAGAATGAAATGCAGCATTTACCATTTATATTTGCCCTGCTCAGCAGTGTCCTGGGAAACAAATATGAAGCGACAGCTCCACTCCACACTCTTCTCCGCGTTGCACACTTCTGCTCCCCTTTGCAAATCTGGGGGAGGTTCAGAATTCTGTTGAGAAAACTTTTTAATGGAAAACGCTGCTTCCCATTGCTGACTTTTAGAGGACTCGAAGTACCCATCAAAATAATTCCAAGTGCAAAATAAAGCAACCACCCAGCTCCCTGGAGAGAAAAGGGAATATTATTATGCCTACTCTATCACCATTATCATCACCAAATAGTGTTTGCTGAGCCTCCAGGAGCACGAGGCAGTGGGGTGGTTAAATTGGCATCTTTTCCTCCTCCCCAGACCTTGCACTTTAAATAGAAACAGAGCATCAAAAACAAACATATACAAGGTCAGGCTGAGACCAACACTTAACACATTAACATAATCATTATAATAGAATAGAGCTCATTATAATTCAATAAGAATGGTGGGCAGCAAGAGAGAATGTAAAAATGTGCTGAACTAGGAGTCAAGGCAACACGCTGGGTGTAGGGCTCTGGGCAAGTCACCTCCCCAGCCCTCAGGGCCAACTGCTTGGGAAATTTTGGAGAAGGTAGTTTGGGAAGGTGAATCAAACACAGAGTTTGGAGCCAGAAAACCACACGATTTTTGTATATGTGACAAAGTGACTTAATCCCTCTCGATCAATTTGACCTCCTTAAAATGAAAACTGTCTCTAAAAATGAAGAAACTGAGGCTTAGAAAAGGCAAGTGCTTGCTCAAGCACCATGTGCTTAGAAGGAACAGAAGCCAGGCAAACCCAAGGACACAGGGAAATCGTAAGGACAGAATTACAGCGTGGTGACATCCGGGCGATAGCACAGTGGGCAGACCGCCCTTCCTGCATCTTCTTCCCTGAGGCTGTATGACCATTTGGCTCAGACTTTTAAAAATAATTTTTAATAGATTCAACAAATATTTATTAGAACACCTACTATGTGCCAAAAACAGTTATGTGTGCTTGGGATCACCTGGAGTTCCTAAAAGTGATGTAAGCTCTGACGGTTGGGTTTTCTCTATTCTGTAGAGAAACCAGTTGCCAGATCAAACCCGAAACCTAGGTGTGCGCCCTGACCGGAAATCGAACCTGCAACCTTTTGGTGTAGGGGATGATGTTCCAATAAATTGAGCAACCCAGCCGGGGCCTGACTTAAGCTTTGATTGCATTCTCTTCAAAGAGACATCCACTTCAAAAGGGGCAATCTTAAGTAAACACATTACCAGCTGTCTGTGACTAAAAAGCCAGGCCAGTCATCCTTGCCCCTCCCACCAACCCACAAGTCCCCTTTGTTTTAAAGGGGTTTATCTTGGTTGGTTTCTATAATTGACCATTTGGGCCACTTGTTTTTTGTTTGGTTGGTTTTTTACTTCCCAAGGTTTAAATCCCCACTCTTATGTTTTAAATTCATCAATAAAGGATGGCCCCCACGAAACCCTAGGCCCAACCCTTGACCCTAGGAAAAGCAGAATGCCAGGCCCACAGTTCTCTCTCTCTCTCTATCTCCACCCCTCCTTACTTTACTATATGGCCCCATGTGATTTCCAGGACCTGTAAGTAATAAACCATTAGTTTTCAAAGTTTTATGACGGTTATTGCTGAAAGGTGACTTGCAGTCATAAAAAGAACCGCAAGGGGTAGTCCAGCCACAACACTGGTCATTAATAGGTTGAGACAGACACAAAATGGTGAGCAATAATGCTCCTCTCTTCATGGAGCTGCTGTTCCAGGACAGGGGGAGAGACAGATGATACCCAATAAGTGCAGAAGAAAATACCAGATAAAAGGGAGTATCAAACAGAATTAAAAACAGGATTATATAATAATGAGTTATCAGATTACTTCTTTTATTCAGAGGTCAAGGACGACCTCTTTATATATTTCATATTTAAGATAAGAGCTAAATATAGAAAGGGACACATTGAAGATACAAGAGAAATGGAGGTCAGTTGGGATCTGGACCCAATAAAAATCACTGAGATACTTGAGTTTCCCCTTCCCACAAAGCAGCAGCCCCAGATGGCTCTTGGTTTATGCCCCACTGTACCAGGCTCCCTGATTAGCTAATCTGTATCTCATTTCCAAACTAAAAAAAAAAAGAAAAAGAACAAAGAGGATCTCTTTAGTCCGGATTGGCTCCATAGAACACAGTCTTGGCCCATCCACACAAATGTATAAGTAACACGTGGCTTCTTACGGCTTCTCTGCGACATGTCTGCGCTGTATCTAGAGCACTCCCCAGTTAGAGAGGGGCAGAGAACGCACTGAAAGACAGCCACGTTGGTGCAGCCAGGATAGTCTGTTGTGATTACAGATACACAATATTGCAGACAGGACTTCCTTGTTTCTTTAAACAAGACATCCTTGGTCATTGGCACTAGGCCCAATTCAGGTTGAACGTTGACTATAAGAATGCTCTAGTATTTGAGGGTCATATTGCAACTGAAAATGTAGTAAAGTGTTCAAATATTAGTACTGGGGATACGATGGCCTCAAGAAATAGAACATAAGAAAAGAAAAAAAAAGAACTATTCTGTACATTCATCAACAATTGTGACATTTCTCATTCCTCAACTCCTTGAACAAGTAGTATAAATATGAGCAAATGATATAAATTCTTGGCTAACTCAGCTCCTAAGAATGTTGGCATGTCCTGAGGTTATGAATGTTCCATTATTTCCTTTGATCGCCAATTCCAAGAGATCCTCCAGGTGTTACCCAAAAGCCACCCCCTCTGTGGTGGGCACCACGGATGATGTCTGTGGTACTTTGGTTCCATGTGGAGATCATCACGTGCTTTAGGATAACTATGGTATTCGATCAGAAACACTGACCTTAAGAGACAATAGGCTCAGAATTTCATCCATCCCAAAGTGTTAACTATTTCTCCTTTCATTAGTGTAAATATTGTTATAACAATTTAATTCTGACCATCACCTTGACCCCACCCTGTGATGGGTAGGATGCCTTGGCCTCACCAGGGAGGATGTCGACTATGGGTAAATGTTAAAGAGAAATGTTAAAACATCACCCTTCTTAAGTAGTGAAATTTCTATATCTATCAAGAATTGCCTGAGAATGGGGGAAATTACTATTTAAGGTTACTCTTTCCAGGCAGAGATAAAAAGGAGATACATTCGGGGAGAAAATGGGGGGCATGTAAATGTCGCTATTTATTTTTTTAATATGGCCTAATGCAGCCAAGTGATTAGGAAATCCATAACTCCAGAAATCATCACATCTCATGCTAGATGTTGCTATTAAATGTGAATTCTCAAAAGAAAATGTTGTCAGACTATTAGCAAGCTGGGCTTATAACTATGTTTATTAATGTAAAGCACTATGTATTGGGGAACTGGTAATGAATTGAGAGGTCTCCAGGGCAGGATCGGTGTGGAGAGGAAAGGATGCATTGGAAGGGGGGTCAGGTGTCCACGGGAAGACAGCACCAAAGAGCTGCTGTTCAGGCAGTTAAAGAACTTTGCTTACCCCACAATTGGGAGCAAAGCCAACTCTGCACCTAATTTCAAGATTTTGAGCAGTAACCTTCCTGCTGTTGTGAGAAAATGCTCAGGAGCAAGATTCTTCCTCCAGAGAAATGGAGCCAAGGGGCCATCTGATAAGAACTGGAGAATACAAGCCCGTGGGTTGGCAGGAGCAGAACAGGTACCATCCCATTTTCCGCCAGAGCCAACCGAGCTGTAGCTTGCTGCATCCTCTCTCTGCGTCCCTCTGTGTCAGCGCCACAAGGCCTGTCTGCGGAGCCTGAGGCTGGATGTTCTTTACCCTCTGCTGCCCTTCAGCTAGAAGGTAGCTTTCCCTGTTGAAATTACTGGGGTGAGACAGGTTCCAGACGTGCTAGGAACTTGTATGCGAGGAACTCGTTTCCTAGGGTGCTGGTTCCACAGAGATGCGGCAATTCAACCGAGAAGGGGGCAAGAAAGGATACCAAAGGCAAAGCTGGTGTTCAATTTCAGGAGGCTCCATCATCCTCTGATGGCAGTAGTAACTAAGCTGTACTGAATGCTTAAATAGTAGGCACTGAGCACTGTACTAGGAACTTTACATTTGTGAGATAGAGATTTTCACCAGTTCACAGAGTAGGACCAAGTTCACAGAGCCAGGGCCTTGGAGACTACATTCAAACACAAATCCATGTGAACCCAGGGCAAGGGGTCTGTCAATCACGGTATTCGCTCTTGGAGTTCTCCCTGTTCTCTCTAATCTCAGGGGTCGTGACTCTTTTTCTTCCTTTCCCTTTCCAGCAAATGATACAAGTAGTAGTGAATCCACTCTATGAAGCCCTTTGAAATGTACACATATATATAATTTGAAATACGTATCTCAAATTATGTATTTAATATATAAACATACATATATCAATTTTTTTCTGTCATGGCATTTTTAGGAGCAAGAGGTAGGAAAGCCACAGCAACAAGAACAGATGTGGCTTTGATGACCTGGGAAAGCCAGTTCGTTTAGTTCACACCTAGTACACTTCTTCAGGACGACCCCGTTCCAGACCGTGTTCATATGATGACACAAATCCTTGCTCAGGCATTTAATCATCAAAGGTTGAATTTCATTTTGATGAGACTACATGGTTTGTGAAGATTTTCAATCATAACTATTGAAAGCAAGACATTTATAGTGATATCTTCAATACTCTTATAATCTAATTGCCACACTCTATTTCCAAACCATTCTAGAAAAATTAAAATATTACTGTATATAATTTGAATGATGTGTTTAAAAGTCTCTGCCATCAAATAAAAGGTTCTTTTATTGGTGCGTGGATACACACACATATGTGCATGTATGACTACATCTGTCTGCGTATGTAATAACTAGGAGATCCAGCTCTGGAGACCATCAGATCTCAGCATGAACCCCAGCTCTACCACTTACTTAAATGTAAATTTTGGAAATTGCTTAAACCATGTAAGCCTCACTTTCTCAAAGCTGTTAGAGTTGCTGGAGGAATCAAATAAAGTAACTGCCTGCAAAGCCCCAAGCATAGTGCCCAGCTCTTAATGAGCAAACCCTGATGGCTATTATTACTCTTTGTACTTTTCCCCCGGATTCACATTCTGCTCTACTGGTCCATCTTATTCATCTTATAAGAAGCTGGAAAGGAGTACAAGGGTTTCTGAACCTTGGTGGGGGGGGTTAATTTCATTTGTGATGGTATCATTTCTCATTTTCTTCCTTCTCTGTCATCTGAATGGTCTTCATCCCTCTGCCTGTAGTACTAATGACTTTGGTATTGAGCATGAAGAAAAAAAATATGTATGAGCAGATGAACCACATCTTTTATTTTCTGTGTTGGATGCCTTGGCATCCAGGTCCTGGTTGACTCTGGGGGCACTGCCCGGCCCAGGGTTAGACAATCCCTAGAGATAACCAACGGCTTGTCCAGGAGCCTGCTTTCCCGTGCACGCCAACCATCCAGAGCCCACTCCCTCCACCACATTCTCTATGAAGCTCCCACACTCTGGGCCACTGTGCATTTACCCTTGTTACCTCGGGGCCAGGCTCCAGACAACCAGGGACAGTCCCTGTGCCCTGGAGACCACTAAAGTCATCCACATTATCCAGTATTAAGCATATTCGCTCTGCCTCTCCCATTCCTTCCCTCAAAAACCACTGTGGAGTGTCTTGCCCACATTTCCCCCTCCTCCCTCTGCCCCCTGACCTATCCCACCCAGTGCTTCCCTATGTGGTCTCCGGTGGTGGGACATTTTCATCCTCATGGGACCTTTGAATACGACAAACTATATGTTTTCAGTGACATTGTCTCACCATACCTAAATAACACTAAACCTGTATTTGAAAACAATGAGTGGTTTCAGTCAAGCAACAACTATAGCTGTCTCTTCCAATTGACTGTAGGGACCTTGAGTCCAGGGACCAGACTCAGTAAATATTTGTTGAATGAATGCATTTCCTGCATACCTAAAGTGCCCTGGCATGTTTCTTTATTTGGAGGGCATCTCTGCATTTTTAAAGTTGAATAAATATATACTCTCAGTTTGTATGTCTCCTAGCATGTTCCTTAACAGGTATTTGTTTGGCTATAGAAATGTGTATAAACATGGTAATGAGATATACCAATGCAGATAAGGACAATTCTGGAACTCCAGAAAACTGCTAACGTAGGCTGAAGAAAGGGTTCAAGGTTAGGTGACACTAACTTTTTGATGGAGGACAGAAAGTACATCATATTCTATCAGCCACCTAACGCTGCTGGCGTGCTTCCTGAGGCTGCTTTTTACTAAGGTGTAATTGTGTTTTCTCCAACAATTTGCATGCTATTAGAAAGCTTCTTTGGCAAGAGGCAAGTATTCCAGATGAACCCTCAGCTCAAGGAGTACCGAGGACTTAAGGAGAGGGTAGAACTCGTGCTTTTGGAGTAGCAAACCGTGTGGAAAGACTCGTGTTGGAGAATAACCACAAGGGACCCTTTGAAAGATGAGAGACTAAACCCGATACATCTTTCTTTTTATCTAGCATCTGCTCTGACAGGCTGAAAAATAATATTAGATGAAATTATTTTGCTCAGGCTAATTCTGTTTGCTCTTTGAAGAAACTTGGGCTCAACAAATATATATGTTAACACATGGATCTATCTTTGGATGTGAGGAAGAACAGAGTTTGCCACCCCAAAATATGCCCTGTTTAAGGATATTAGTTTAAGCTGGTTATTTCTAAGGAACAAAAGACTCAGGGAGAACCTTTTTGACCTTGCCCCAACTGCCTAAAAGAATTTAGATAGAGGTCTGCTCTAGGAAGGGAGCTATTACAGATAACTGCTTTCCTAGGAATAGGTGTCATAGGGAAGAACCTAACAGGGATAGGATCGAAGTCCTCTCTATGTCCTACTGTTAAAGCTGGCCCAGCAAACATGTGTTTACCAAATATTTGCTTTATTTAAATCTCCATGCGAATTACCTGAATACCAAACCACTACCCCAACCCTTTCTCCTTGGCCCAAGATGGCATATAAGCCTCAACTGCTCAATCTGCCCTCAGGCCCCATATTCTCATGGAAGCCTAGAATGTACATATGCAGTACAGTTTGGTTATTTCCTCCTGTTCATCTGTCTCATGTCAATTTGATTAGTAGACCAGCCAGAAGAACCAAAAGAGAAAAGAGGAGACATTTTTCCCTCCCTTACAGATGCAGTTCTTCTAGGAAAGTCAACTAAAATAATACTTGATGCATTCATCTTTTTTGCTAAGGAATTGAAATGTTTCTGAAGAAGCAAAACTTACATTAAATGCATTTCTAAAAACATAGGTGCATGAGGACATATCCATAAAATGATCAGCTTCATTTAAAATTAAATTCTACTAGATAAGGACAGATTTGATGTAGACTAGAAAAAAACATAAAGTAGGAATTCAGACGAACCTGTGTTAAGAATCACTGCTGTATTATTAACTGCGTTGTGTTTGTCAAATCAACTCTCTGGCCTCCCTTTTCCCATCTAAAAATGGAGATGATGAAAACAATATCTGTTAGATTTGGATTAAATAAAATAATGTAGGTACTTAACAAATTAGATTCTAATACAGGGAAAAATTATGAAAGACTCTGAATGGACCAAAAAGATTACTGAGTGCCCTGTCTAGTGCTCCTCTCCAGGTTGGATCTAGCTTCTCACTGTTTTTGAGCTATTTTACATTTCTGTCCGTTGTAGGAGACTGCTAATTATGCAAAGACCATTGTCCGTAACAATGTAAATTTTTCCAGGGGAGATTCAGTTGGCGGAATCCCTGAGGAGACTGACCAGTTTTGCCAATTCTGCATCTATTGAAGCACATTAATTTCAGCATTTCTGATAGCCCAGTACAGTCACCTTCCCTTTAGATTTTTCTTTGAGAATCAAAACTAATATATTACTGGTCCTCTCCTCAATTAAAGAGTTAAATGCAAGCTTTGACGTGTTTATTTTATATCTATGTGGTTTTTGTAAATGTATCTTTTGAAAATATATCTTTTAACCCTGGCTGGCCTAGCTCAGTGGATTGAGTGCGGGCTGTGAACCAAAGTGTCGCAGGTTCGATTCCCAGTCAGGGTACATGCCTGGGTTGTGGGCCATGACCCCCAGCAGCCGCACATTGATGTTTCTCTCTCTCTCTCTCTATCTCTCTCCCTTCCCTCTCTAAAAATAAATAAATAAAATCTTTAAAAAAAGGAAAATGTATCTTTTAAACACTAGTAGTATAAAAAAGAGGAGAAAAGAGAGTCCCCGGGGAGGAGATTAGAGAAATAACAAAGGCATGTCCCTTAGGACTCATGCCTGTCTAAATGACTAAGGTGGTGGAGTCACGGACTCTCCTAAGACTCAACTCAGGAGAGTTTCCTGGTACTACACAGTAAAGCTTTTCCATTCTTACAAGAGACGTTAATTACTTCCTCAACAGTTTCCTTCTGAAGGACTCCCTGGAGCTAAGCCCCGTATAGCTTCCTCCCCAGGCTGCAGCATCTCTTTGGTGTCCCTTAAACCACTTCCTCCCAACCATTTGAACAGCTCCTGCAATTACCTTGCATTTAGAGGAGCCCACCTAAAAACATAATGCACTGCATTGCATTGCTTTGTGCACAGCAACACCCTTTAACACTTCAGCAGGTAAGGCAATAATTACCAAATCAATTCCTCCAGCATATTAGTTTCAGAGACGGAACACAGTGGCTTTGTTTCTACTTTTTATAGAGTCTTTTGAATTGCTGTTATATTCCACTCAATTGTGCTCCTCAGCGCCTATGACGATCTTTAATGCTTTATGAAGTGGTTCATTATGTGTTGAATGAAATTTGAAATCTGTTCTAAACAACTTCACAACAGAGTTGCCTGACTGCCTGAAACACGGACAAATATCCCTGTCCTTAGCTTGTACAGCAGGTAATCACCTAGACAGCCACCTCTAGGTAGGATAACCTATATTTCCCTAAAATACAATGTGCTTTTTCCTTAAAAGGACTCAAATAATTGAAAAAAAAAATGAAAACTGACCAGGCTAAGAAAGAGAAGTAACAATGACTTTGGACATGATACGCCAAATAATGCAATATGTTTATTATATTCTGGTTGTGAGTTAGTAGGTTTTGACCTTAGGCCATCTTAGATTTAGTTTATAAGCCCTCTATTTAGTAGCTGTGAAATAATGATAAATTTCTAACTACTTTAAGCATCAGATTCTTCATCTGTAAAATCAAGATAAAATATTAATTCATGAAGTTTTATGAGGGTGAATTTAAGGCACAAAGTGCTTAATAGAGTGTTGACATATACTAAATGTGTAATAACACTAGCTATTTTTATTTTATGTATTAATTAAAAATTCAGATCTTAAAGCTTCTGTGATTAGGTATCTCCTTCGATTTCCAATGCCTAGTCCAATGCCAGTACGGAGGAGACAATCAATAGTATTTCTTGGCTGAATGAATGACTTACTCCATTCCTGAATATAAGGATACATTTTATTCCTGAGTATAAAGAGGTGAAGAAATGTTAGTGAATGAGATTAAAGACAAGAGAAAGTGACGCAAAGTACAGTAGTCCTAAATGTTCTATCCCTTTAATCAAAACTATGTGTAA
The DNA here is from genome assembly GCF_004126475.2 of Phyllostomus discolor. Lineage (NCBI taxonomy): Eukaryota > Metazoa > Chordata > Mammalia > Chiroptera > Phyllostomidae > Phyllostomus > Phyllostomus discolor. Next base: position 29,181,753 of record NC_040915.2, on the reverse strand, counting down.
TGAAACCAATTTTACCATAGGCTAACTGATAGAAATCAGAGTTAATTTCCTGTGGCATCTCATTAACTTTATGACAAAACACCTTGAAGGAAGCTTTCCTCAAGGACTTGCTGTACACGTGTGAGAAGCAATCCAATAGGTTCCTACTGGAGCTGGGGGTTAAATTTCCCAAATTATCATCTGAGCGTAATCGCATGTGTCAAAAAGAGTGCCTTCAGAGAGAAGATATAAATATGAGTAAGAAGTGGGTGAAAGAGAAGAAGGAACAAAAATACAAAGCATTTCTACTTTGGGGGGTGAAACACTAAAATAGACAGAAAATGACTAATTAAATTCTTCTAGACTATAATTGGAGCAAACTTCATGGTTTATAAATAAGGCTTGGGTAAACGAGTCCTGTGCATGAGAGCTGACAGAGTTAACAACTATCTGAGAATCTTTCTCCTGCAGTTTAGATTGGTTCAGTGCTGGTCTCATTTCCATCCTCAACAGAACACACAGGTTGGACTCTAAATAGAATGTGAACAAAGAAAGCAAAAGGGTCAGAAGCAAAAGACTTAGGTATAAAGGAATCAGAACTTTGTGCTATGAAAAAAAGTTGATAAAAGATATTTAGCTTGAAAAACAAAAGGTCCAGAATAAAATATCTAAACACTTGAAGTTATTGATGAGTAAACATTGGTTATACTTATTCAATGAGACTCACGAGGAAATTGAAAACCACGGCTGCAGTTGAGGAACAGAAGAATTTATATGAATGAATGTTACTCAGCACTGTAATAAACCTGCCCAGGGCTTAATGGATTTCTCCCTCCCCCCGTCAGAGAGATTCAAACAGAAACTAACTGGACCATCATATCTCAGGGATATCACAGGACTGGAATAGACAATTTTGGAAGGTCCTTGTAACTCCAAGACTCTGTGTCCTGTGATTGCTTAGCTCTAGCCAAGGTGGCCAGATTTTCAGATTCTAAGCTGGTTCCGCATACATCAGTCCAGATTTTCTCCTGTTTGTTCAATAAGACAACAGAATACGTGGTCCCAACATATATTCTCATTTATTTCATGTTTCACAACTAAAACCAAGTTAGGAGAAAGTGCTTGCCTATTACCCTGTCTGAACCCTTTTTGAGAAATTCTCATCCCACTGGGGCCCTTTCTGAATAGGGAAAATCTTACTCTATCATGAAAAACTGAATTTTCCTTTCTCTGTTCCCTCAAATCACAATGACTTTGTTCCTGTAATTATTATTGGTTCTCCTAGAGAGATTCACTCTGCATATCCTCATGCAGCCCTTTCCCTTTTCCCCATGTGTGATATTATTCAATTTTTACATTTAGACACATTCCACACTTCATTTTAGAAGTCTCTGAGCTCTGGTAACAAGAAGAGGTACCAGGCATTAACTGGGGAGGGGGAATAAGAGCCGAACCAAGGGCAATTGATAAAATACAGGGCGATAGATGCCAGATAGAGCCCCGAACCCAGCCATTTGAAAAAGCTTAGTGTCAGACACTTCCAATTTCCTAAACTTCAGCTTATGTCTCTGTAACATGGGATTATTAATCATCTTTGCCCTGTTTTTCTTAATGAATGGTTCGATTCTTAAATAAACCAGTACATTTGAAAACTTCCTGTAAAATATAAATTATTAATAAATATGGATGACAAAGATAATGATAGTTCAGAATATCAAATTAGTTCATGAATTCTTCTGTATAGTATACATACAATATTCCTCAAAGTTATATATGCTTAGTATACTTGTTGCTTCTTTGAGTTGGGATTGTTAAGGGGTTTGCATTAGAACTGCACTCAAATTCCAGGTCTGATTCTCTATGATGTTGGGAGAATTTCTTACCTTTATCAGAGCCTTAGTTTTCTTAACTGTAATAAGAAGAGATTTGGTGGTATCCTGCACAATTTTTGTAACCACTAAGAAAGTCAGTAATGTGAAAGCATTTAGCACAGTACCTGGCATATAATAAGCACTCAGAAAACAATGGTTAAACTTGAACTTGGAATTTTAACATCAGTAGATATAATTTGTAGTAGTGGTTGGCTTACCTCCTTTAAAAACATTTTTTTTCACTGTTAGAGGTGAGATAAAACTATTCTCCCCTGAGGTCACTAGGTTCCTGATGTTTTCCACTACAGTATTGTGGTCGGCTGATAAATGGTAAGATAATTTCCCTAGAAGCACTGTTAGCTTGGTAGCTTGCGTTAGCAGTTTCCAGAAGACAGGGACGCTAATTTGTAATGTAGATAAGTCTCCTCTAACCCCTCCTCATTTATACCTCTTTTTTAGGATTATTTATTTATTTTAGAGAGTGGGGAAGGGAGGGAGAGAAACATGAGTGTGAGAAAGAAGCACTGATGGCTTGCCTCTTCTGTGCACCCCGAATGGTGGCCGAACCTGCAACCCAGGCCTGTGCCCTGATTGGGAATCAAACTGGCGACCTTTCACTTTGCAGGGTGGCACCCAACCCACTGAGCCATACTGGTCAGGGCCCCCAGTTGTACCTTTTCATATGCCTTTGATTTCAGGGAAGACCCTGGCAAGAATCAGGCTCTAGAAAACAACAATAAAGGGAAACCATAGCTATAAAAATATTGGTGGGAAGTAAAACCGCATACCTCTGTGTGGATGGAGGGGATGGCTGACCTCTTGTTTCCTCCACTTTGCCTGTTTAAAGATTCTCACAGCAGAAAGAGACTTTCAGTGCTAATAACGATGGCATTACCACTTCCTTGAGTCCTTGAGATGTGTTAGTACTTTGCATTTCCTCCTCTCTCTCTCTCTCTCTCCCTCTCTCTCTCTCTCTCTCTCCCTCTCTCTCTCCCCCACCCCCACGCCAAACAAAGTGGCCTATTTGGTTCTCTATTATATTTCCATTGCCCACGCCTCGGCCCTAGTAGAAATGCAATTTTTATTGAACGAATGAATGGAATGAATAAAATGGCAGCGCATTGTCTCAAAGCAGATGCTGCACCAAGCAGGAAACCTGTTCCCAAAGGGCTTCAGTAGCTCCTGTTTGTTCACGATGAGTACAGTATCGCTGAGTGGAGCTTCCTGTCAGATCCTTTCCGCAGAAGGGAAGCATAGGGCCTGTGAAAAGAGATTTATCTCCACCCACAACAAGAGGAATTTCCTGAACATGCAGAGGAAAACTTTTTTCTGAAAATGAGTCTTGTTAAAAAACAAAACGGGATTACAAACTTTGAAATTAAAGCAAGCAGATGTGAAGTGGGGGTGAATCTAAAGTCAGAAAAATACATGTGACGAACAACGAAATCGCTAAATTACAAATAAAGATAAAGTCAAGCAAGGAGAGAAGACAAAAACTGAGATATTTACTGAGACCCACAAGATAAAAATAAAGTATATAGTAGTAGAAAGACATTAGCAGACGTAGGAGATCCAGTTTCTGTGTATGAGGATGACCTTATTTGGGCTGGGAGACAGTGTTGGCAAGAATGATCAGAGAAGGACAAATACTCAGTTAAGTGATAATTAATATTAATAATAATAATTACATTTATTCTGAAAGGAAGATTTAAATACAGATTTAAAAAGTCCACAAAATTCAGGCCTAAATATTAAATTCAAGAATAAAATGAATATAACATTTACATATCAACAAAAAGGACAAAAACTGCATACGGGGAAAATAGCGCTCCTAGACGTTTCCTGTGTGGTCTGAAACACCAGAAGGCAATGCGACGAAGCTGACAGTTTTGAAGAAAAAAGAATTGTAACTCAAGAAGTCTATGCTGATTTAAGCTGTCATCTATATGCAAATATAGATGTATACATACATATATGTGTAATATGTAAAGCATGCGTACGTGTTTTTTGTCAGAAATCTTAAAAGTAAACTAAAAGAAAGCCAAAAACCCTTTATCTGTTATAATCCTTTGTAATGGAAATGCACACACGTGCATTTGCAGCTGTCTGAAAGATGAATTTAAAAATCCAAGGTTAGGTAAGTGACAGTACAAAAGGGTTGATAACTTTTTTTGAAGCTACTTATTCAAAGTATAGTGTTCTAAATCTGAATCTTCTCTGGATACAACTGCTGTAAATTCAAGAGGGGAATGGAGGAGGAAGCCTTCTTTCCACTTCAAGCTGAAGCCGCCATTTCCAGCCTTTGCTGAGAGAGTTAGAGAGTGCCGTTCTAGATTAATAGAGTCAAGCCACCTTTCCCATTTGCGTGTCCGTTCTTGAGCATACTCTCTCCTGCTTCAACAGTCCCAGGGAGCAGACGGACTAAGTGCTGACCCTCTTCACCACAAGCACACACCTGCAATGGGGCTGTTCTCCTGGAAACACCAGTGCACCGTCACTACTGCATCAAACCCCTCTCCCTTTCGCTTTCAATGTTAAGAATGAACCAACTTTTTTCTTTCAAAAATTGAGCTTTAAATTATGCGTTTGTAAAATATAGCCTTCCCAGTTTCCCTATAACTCTAGGGGTCTTGCCATGACAAAGGACGCTTGTGGTGGGGAGGAGACGTTGCAAATGCTGCAGTGACCCCGCTCTGGGAGCTCTGTGAAAAGAGAAATAGCCACAAGAGTGCTGTATGGCAAGGGCTTTAAACGTTTATCGAAAGTAAGAGATTGCTATGGAAAAAGAGCTCGTTCACTCCGTACTTCTTAACAGGGACATGCGTTACAAACTTAACCCAGTAGCTTTTCTAAACGTTCTGCATTCGTGGTGGCACCATATGAGGCTACAGAGTGAGAGATTTCAGTCTTCCTTGGTTGAACAGAGAATTTCTGGTTATTTTCAAAGAGCTAAATAAATAGGAGGTACACTCATTTCAGAATCCGGAGAAGGCCATTCCCGCAAAGCTTTTGGCTTTTTAGAGAATTGCTTTTTGAAAAAGATGCCGAGAGAAAGGGAGAGGAAGCAGGGGAAGGAGGAGAAAGGTGTTGAGAAAATAATGATGAGTCCTGTTGGTAAAGGTATATATCTCTTTAATTTATTACCAGACTATGCTGGGTAAAAACCCAGGAAGGAAATATTTTAAAGCTGGGTTTTATTGAACACTATGAAAGTCAAAATTCACTCTAACAGAATACACTAAAAAATGTGAATGGAGGATAATTACACTTCATTTCATGTAATTAATCTTGTTAGTTTTAAAGACAATTCTGAGAATCTTATTCGTAAGTCTTATAAACAAGGTCATCGCTTTCCAACATTTCTTAGCATCTGCTAGATTCAGTTATAGTTGGGCAACACTAAACTCATTGGCAAATAATGTTGGTATATCATGTGCTGTGTCGAATGATGATATTGACCTTCAACCTTTGACATCCATAAAGGTTTTGTGTGCATGTTCATGACGTGACTTTTGCAAAGCACCTAAGGATGGGAGTTGGTGGCCAGGAGAACCAACAATGTGATTAGAGGGTTGAAACTTTCAGTCCCTACCACAGCCCCCAACTCTGGGGAGGGGAGAAGATCTGGAGAATGAGTTCAACTGCCAATGGCTAATGATTCCACCTGTTGTGCCTATGTAATGAAGCTCCATAAAAACCCAAGAGGACAGGGTTCAGAGAGCTTCTGTGTTGGTGGACATGAGACCTGGGGAGAGTGGTGCACCTTGAGAGGTAGCAGAAGCTCCCTGCCCTTTCCCCACACCTGTCCCTGTGCACCTCCCCCATCTGGCTATTCCTAAGTTATATCCTTTTATAATACATTGGAAATCTAGTAAGTGAAATGTTTCTCTGAGTTCTGTGAGCCATTCTAGCAAATGAATCAAATCCAAGAAGAGAGTCGTGGAGACCTTTGATTTATTGCTGATTTGTCAAAAGCACAAGTAACAGCTGGGCTTGCAACCGGCATCCGAACTGGCAGAAAGAGAGCGGGGTACCATCTTGTAGGACTGAACACTTAACCTGTGGTATCCGATGCTATCTCTGGGGGATAGTGTCCAAGAATTGCTTGGTGGTTTGGGGAACCCCCCTCCCACTTTGGAATTTAGAGATAAGGAAACTGAAAGACTCTCCAACAAAGTAAAGAGAACACTTCTCCTTTAGGTTAAGCTTTATTTACTTTATCATGGTGGAAAGAAGACAAGATATGGTAAAGATATAAGAGTAGAAGATGAGCAGGATATGTATAAGGAGGGGCAAATTTAAACTTTGCTATATAATAACAATTAATAATGCTTATTTTGTATTTATTATATGTCAGGGATAATACACTCAAGTGAGCTCCTGGCCTGGACAGGAAATAACTCCCCAGTCTGGACGATGGGACTGTTGGCCACCTTCTGTTACAATAACCAGAATATCCCTTCAAAGTCAGTTCCTATGGTTAGTATTTCCTAAAACCAAAGGGAGAGTGTCTGACATGTTTGTTGCAATCTGTCAATGGCTCTTTAATGTGGGACGGGCACTACGTACCTTGACATTGAACTAGGAACCAACAGATGACGATCAGATTTAGAACATCCAAGTTATCCCATAGAAAATTGTTGCTGGCTCTCGTACTAGTATTTTTCTTGGCATTTATTATTCCTCAAACATGGAATGTCTCCATTTAAAACTGCCTGGCTTTAGTCCATAGGTTGTGAATATGTAATACCTAGTAATAATACCAACTGTGCCAGATCAGTTTTATAGGGCTATAAAACATTTCCTGGTGGTTAATTTTATTGTTTGGTAAGGTCTACAGCATTTTTGCTAAGACATGATAATCCTACAGAAGAGATGAAAATGGACTCAGCTCATCCAATGATGTCCCTGGTGGTGATGAACAGATCAGCTACGTGGCCTGTAATATGGGCTCAGAAGAATTAGACAGGCATGATTGAACCCCCTCACCATACACACACAGAATTCTTTAATAATTGCAGTTCCTGCATAACACTTTTTGTAAAGAATTTGATAAGCAGTGAGGTATGAAAGGTTAGAAGATAACTAAGTGGATGCATGTGAATTGGTCCCCTTTCTGACCCATGAATTACACTGTGCTGGGTAGCTTTCTCACGCCCTCCAGGGCATCTGTGCTGCTGCCCTGTGCTCTGCCTCCCAAAGGCTGACCTTTAAGAATCTCTTTCTCTTTCCCTTTGGGCAGACAACTGGATAGACAGAGAGGTCACTCAGGGTATTTGTTCTCGCCACTGTATGGTTTCTCCTTGGCCTGGCTTCATCCTTTAGCTACAGGTCAAATCTCCTCTCCAGGTGGCCATATCCACATGACTCTCTTTAAGAATATCTATAAATGCTCTGCTTACTCACCCCTTCAGGGGTGCAAACAGCCCCGGTTTTGACCTGACCACATCTTTGTAAATAGTCCCTTTAGTAAACTCCCTTGAGTCATCCTCATTTGAATGTGCCATCTGCTTCTGGCTGGCACCCTGACTAAAATACACAACCTCAGACACAAACTATAGTTTGGTGATTTCCAGAAGGAAAGGGGGGTGGTGGAGGTAGAAGAGGGTAAAAGGGGATAAATGGTGATGGAAGGAGACTTGACTCTGGGTAACACACAATACAATATGCAGATGATGCATTATAGAATTGTATACCTGAAACCTATATGATTTTATTAACCGATGTCATCCCAATAAATTCAATAAAAATGTTTAGAAAGAAAATTCCATCATAGAAAGTTAAAAAATAAAGCTGTATTAAATGAAGTTATGTGTTAAAGGATAAAAAGTAAAGTCTAAGTTATTGGGCATTTTTTTCTGGGTGAGGAAAGTGCTTTGTAAATCAATATATGTATTTATCTCTCTCCAAACAAGATTGAATAGCTGTGTTTGAATAATTCATAAACTAGCTGCAAAAGGTTCCTTCTGTTTCATAGGTCTCAGCTAGTACAGCAAGGATCTGCTGGAACCACTGAATTGCTTTTCCAGTTACATACTAACATCACAGTCCCTTTTACACGGTTTCTGAAAATACTCCTTTTGCAAAAGAATTGAGCAGACTCCTTCATGACTTCTTGTACCATCCGTAGGCCGCAAACACCAACCTTCACAATTTCACTTCCTTCTCTCCTTATTTCAAATTGGTTTCAGTGTCCTCACCTCTGAAAAACCATGCCAGATAGCACAATATTGGGATCTGTGGGACTTTTCTGTGTGTCTTTAATACCTTATATTTGCTTTAGTACAGAATGTATTTTAAAATATTGAAATTACCAATTTAATTGCTACTCATATCCATATATTTATAGGAGATTCTTGAAGACAAGAACCCTATCTTATTTATTTGTGCATCCTTTATATTTATCCTAGTGCCAGCACATAGTAGACACTCAATACTGGGGGTGGATCCGTGAACATAATACATTTGGATTGGGTTCACCTAGCATTATACCTAGAACCCTAGCTATTTCCCTTTATTTCAGAAGACATAATAGGGATTATAGAACACCCCAATCTTATTAAGTACTCTCTCAGACTCCTCATGCCTTATGCAATCATGAAATATTAAATAGTGTGATACCTATGTGTTGAGGGTTCAAGGTAAATACCATGAATAGAGTTCATTGAGGTTTGTCGAAGTAACAGGGAAAGTACTGTATAAAGATTGAGTGACTTCTTTTTATAAGATAGTAATTCTGCTATGATTCCAAAATGTGTATCAGACTCTTATATTTTTCACACACCAATATTTCATAGGGGCTATATTTTATTTTCAATCTCTACATAAGTTTTAGAATACAGGGGTAGATAAAAGTAAGTACAGTTGTACCTAAGGAAAACAATACAATAATTAATACATCATAATACAAGAGTAAACTCTGTGTTTTGCATACTTTAAGCCAAATCCTGTATGTTTAATCCTTAATGGAAGGACTTCCTTCAATATCTCAACAGTTTATTCTGGCACACACTTGTAAAATCTCCTTCTTTTATTTAATTCACTTCAGGAGAAAGCAAAAAAGCATGTATTCTAAGATAAATAGCATTTTGCATTTAGTTAGTCCATTTTAAGAAATAGCTTATAGTGTTGACCTTGAATTTATCCATGAGTAAGTTCCTATGTACCTAAGACATGCTTTAAAAATACATAAATATGTGAATGCAATGGAAGAAAACATATATAAATGTAACGAATGAATATATAAGTTTAGAGATGAGAAATTTGAAGCAGCAGAATCACAGCAAATTGGCATCATGTCATTTGCCAGATCATACAGGAAAAGAGTGAGACAATGAAATACTCTTTCTCATGAATGTTTAGATACCTCTTGAATTGGCTATACTATACATCACGATGATGCCATACCTTCTAAATATTTCCAGCTAAAGGTAACCTAGAAAAAGTTGGCAATTTATAGTGTTTTCTAAGACGATAGAAATTATAACAGTCCTATGCTCACATTTACATTGAGTAAAGACAAGGGAGTACAGCAGGTATTGTGTTGTACAGAGATAGAAAGACACTCATACTCTTAACGTGGAATACTCGTACCTGATAAATAACAGCGTTTTAAGAAATACTTTTTGAATGAATGAATAAAAATGCAAAGAATTATCATTAATAACTAAAATATTTTAATCACTCCTATGGGACTAGCTTTATACATATTTGCCTCATTTTTATTCTTAGAAATTTAAGTAGGCATTTACATTTTAGTTCTAGCAATTAGGAAGCCAGAATTAAGGAGTTCAATAATTCCATTCCAGGCCTAAAGATTGGAAGCCATAGCACCATGGTTTGAACGTGGAGCCTCAGAGCTCGAAGCCTGTGTATTTTCCATGATCTAAGTTGCCTCTAGAGTGCTAGGAAGGGACCATTATAATGGATAGGTCTTGATACCTAACCAAACAACAGGCACACATAATTGTTAACCAAAGGACAGATGTCCTACTATTTGACAGCTGAGTGTGGTGAGAGGACAGGACTTAGAGATGTAAAAGCAAGAATAATGATGAGAACCAGCTAACTGCCTCCGACTCTCTCAGTATCGCCAGGATATTAGGTCCACTGTTGAGAATTCAGCTTGATCCCAGTTGTAAAAATAGAACTAATGACAAAGATCAATGCTACCCATACTCTTCCAGCTGAGTACAGCATAGGAGATTGATTTTAAAGGAATCAAGTTTACATTAATATTAATGCCTTCACTTGTCTCAGCAGAAACGTATCTTCCTTTCATAATAAAGAGTAATGCATGAAGCCACCGAGGTGGGTAATGCCCCAGTGCAGTTCGGGTGCAATAGGGTAGGACTTCACTGATGGATTTGTATGTTACTAGGGCATGGTCAAGGGAGGGTAGGAAGAGAACTAATGGCAAGGGTCAACTTGATCACATTGGTGCATCTGATCACTTGGGTAGAGCACTTATGCCTGCTTGTGGGGATGTTGAGGCATCAGGAAGCAAAAGAAAATAATGATTTAAAAACTTTACAATATAAAGTTTATAATTCTACCACCTTGTTTTATTAACCCCTCTCATATATTTTTCCCAATTCTTGTTACAAATTCTGAGAAGAAACAAGAAGTCACATAAAATTATATCTGCACTCTAACATAGCAGACAGATCCAAATGGAAGATCAATAAGGCAATAGAGGACTTAAACAGCACAGCGGACAAAAATGAACCTAATAGACATAATCAGAGCATTCTACCCAACAATAGCAGAATAAACACTTTTCTTTAGTGAATATGGTCCGTTCTCCAGGGTACACCACATGTTAGGCTGTCAAGAAAATCTTAAGAAATTTTAAAAGGTAGAGATTATATTAAGTATCTTTCTGACCTTAATAGAATGAAAATTAAAATCAATTGCAAAAGAAAAACTGGAAAATACACAAATATGTGAAAATTAAACAATATACTTTTAGACAACCATTGGGTCAAAGAATAAATTGCAAGGTAAATTTAAGAATATCTTGAGACAATGAAAATGAAAACAGCACATACTAAAATTTGTGGAACGCAGCAAAAGCAGTGGCAAAAGGGAAATTTATAGCCCTAAATACTTTCATTGAAAAAAGATCACATATCAACAGCCCAACTTTACACCTTAAAAGAAACTAGAAAAGAATAACAAATTGAACCCAAAGCTAGCAGAAAGAAGAAAATAAAGATTAGAGAGGAGATGAACAAAATAGAGAATAGAAAAAGAAAATCAACAAACCCAGAGTTAGATTTTTGAAAGCATTAACAAAATTGGAAAACCTTCAGCTAAAGTAACTAAGGGGGAAAAAGAGAGGATAAAATTAACATAACTGAAATCAGAAATTAAAAAGAGATTCCTATTGATTTTACAGACATAAAAAATTATTATAAGTGCGTCCTATCATGTGAACATGGCCTCCCTGTAGGGACAGGCTTTAGTTATACTTCAAGAAAAAGCCTTTATCACTACCAAGGATACAGTTTATACGGGACATAAACTCTATGAAGTCTAGTTACTTAGTTATAGAACGATAGTAGTGACTTCAGTAGTTATTGTTGATCAGGCAGTAGTATGATGGTTAACCATTAGAAGCCACTGTCATAGACAATTATTTGGAAAAAATAGAAGTTGCGGATGTTTTGATAGGAGGAATGATAGTAGTAGTAAGCGTAACTCATACTTATTAAATGTTTATTGTGTATGCTCCATGCTGGGGTCTAGGAAGCAACTCTAAGACAGAGATCGGTGTGGCAAACATCGGTACAAATCGATACTTATGGGAGGGAAAACAGCAGTTGTGAGTAGATGAAGAGGTTGAGATATGACATAGGTTCAGCACATGCCTCAGCCAGCTCTGGATGCCTCCCTAGAGTGGGGGATGGCTCTTTGGAGTCACCCCTGTATTGGGACAAGGGATTTGGCCCGGATACCCAGTGTCGATCAGTCAATGGTGCAGATTGCCCTTGAGTAAGACATGACCTTGGGTGAGGCAGTCGGCTTCCACTGAGGCAACCCATTAAGAGGCCTGAAAGCACTGTTAGCAGGGAAGAGAGTAAATTCATTCTTTCCTCTTGAAGGTGCTCCTTGGAGCTTCTACTGCAATATACCAGGATCTGGGCTTATCACCTAATGAGCATTTCCTTGTTTACATTTTCACAGTATAGCAAGAGGTAGGTGTTCTTTTCCCTGCTTTACAGATGTAATTAGGGCCTAGAGAGGTTTCATAAATTGCCCAGGAAAAACTTAGCATGATCCATTTTTATATACAATACATATATTAAAAATAAATATACATATATTAATTACATATAGCAGTAATATTAAGGCTTGGAACATACACCACTGCTTTGGCTCAGTTTTCTATGTAATTCTCTGCTTGTTTATCCAATGTAGTTATTACTAGTACCAACTGCACTCTGAAAAGCACCCCAGTTTACACAATGAAATAAAAGGTCGGTAGGGCCAGCGTGGAAGGCATCAGAGGCAATGCACAGAGACTGGATAGGTCTGAAGTCAGACCCCAGACCAACAGCCTCAGCATCCCCTGAGAAGCTGTTAGAAGTGTGGATTCCTGAGCTCCACCCCCCACCCCGTGAATCACACAGCCTGCTGCTGGGCTACTTCCCCATCGCCAGTTTGTGTTTTAAAAACCCTTCACATGATCCTGATGCCTTCTGTTTCAAGTCTGAGAATTACCGTACTGGGATACATTCATGGACTGGTTTGGTCAAAGTGTTTCGAACTAATTTGTTTTTGTTTTGTAATGCTTTTTGACTGTAATCAAGAAGGACTCATTTCCCAGAAAGTAGAGAAGTTTCAGGAAGAAATGCAAGTTTTAAGGCTCAAAATTTTCCATGGTGTTGTGACTCACCAAGCCCTAAAAAACCTTCAGTTTCTTTCTCTTGTTTCAAGTAGGAGCTCTGTGTTCACTCAGAGTCAGCCGTGTGGCTCTGGAAGCCTGGGCTTTCCTGTGGGCTTCATCAGCTTATCAGGCACCTGCTGTGACAGAGTAGCTGCTCTCTCTCTCTCTCTGTCTCTCTCTCTCTCCCCCCCACCCCATCTTCCTCCCTCTCTCCCTCCCTTCTTCACTCCTCTCTATCTCTCTCTCAACACTAACCTATTCTAAAATATCTTTCAGTTGTCAGTTAAATAAAATAAGTTCTCATGAAATAACTGCTTGTCCCCATTTATGTATAGATGGAAGGGTTAATGTTATTTTACCTCCCCCATAGTCCTTCATGGAGCTGGAATAAAATCACATACACAGTTATTTGCAAGCGAAGTGCTATGCAATGGTGGGTAGAGTGGTAGTATGATACCCTCTCTCTTTTTTAAAGATTTTGTTCATTTACTCTTTGGAAAAGAGGGGAAGAGGGGGAGAAAGAGAGTGATAGGAACATCAGTATGTGGTTGCCTCTTGCATGACCCCTACTGGGGACATGGCCTGCTACTCGGGCATGTACCCTGACTGGGAATTGAACCAGCGACCCTTTGGTTTGCAGGCCAGCACTCAATCCACTGAGCCACACTAGCCAGGGCTGTAGTATGATTCTTAACCAGACTTTTCTTGAGCTCCTCAAAAGCACAACTTTGCTGGACCAATCCATATGTCACACTGTAAGGAGAACTCATTGAAATAATACTTTCTACTTTGAATGTTTTCACATATTAAGAGAAAAAGACAGAGAATAAGATATTACAAAAAGGGAAGAGGCATTCTATTCTTATTTAATAAATTTACTTTCCCTCTGGCCATGAAAATGGAAGCTGAAGCTGTAACAAATATTTAACTGGGAAAAAAATGTCTATGGTGTCTGTTTCTTTCTGGGCACAATATCAGTTTCCTCTGGGGCATTCAAACAACACCAGTTGAGAAAGGGCAGAATGAATAAATAAAAAACTGGAAAACAGTCTAATCATATTTTTATATTGCATGATTGTTAGTGAAATCATCCAAGAAAATGAAAACTGTTCTCTATGAGCTCTTACATCCATCTCAGTCCTCACAGGGCAATCAAAGAGGCTTACTTAGCTGCTGGGTACTGGGACACATATTTCAACAACATGAACTGAGTCAGAATATAACCTAACCTGGTCCTAGCAAGCGGAGGAGTAAGGGACAGTTAGTTACTGCCAGTGGCAGAACTGTGACCCTGACTCCCCACCCTCCCAGAGCTCAGCCCACCTGTGATAGTTTATGTTATCTGAATCATCTAGCTCGCCCATGCACTTTTGGAAACCAGAGTCATTTTACGGATACCTGATCGAAGACCAGGTCCAGCTGAAAGTGGCGGAGGGAGAAAGTCCTCACCATTGGAATCAGTGAGAAGTGTGGCTTCCGGGAGAATATGCTTTTCACTTCTCAAGTGTTGTCTGCAGATGGTATAGAGCAGCAACACTTTGACTTTTTAACGTTTCCTTGACAAAAAAGCTATTTCAGAAATCATCTCAATGCCGCTTCCTCAATCATTCACGCCAGCCAGGAATTCTGTCAGAACATGTCACTGTTATTTAAGCAAGACCCTGACATAGAGCAGCTTTATTCCAATCATGCTCACATTCCATCTGACAGTTTCAGAGTATCTTGTAAGTCCATTGTACACACTCAGCTGGATAATTTACCACCAAACATTTCGCTTTTGGCAATCTGATAGATTCTCACCTTCTTTTAGCTCAGTTTCTGGGGAGCAAAAAAGCCTACATTAAAAATATCACTGTTTTTCGTGTCTCTGTGGGTAGTGTGAGAAGACATATTATAGAGACAAGCACAATTTATTTCATAGAAGTGGGAAAAAGCCAACGGGATGTAGCACAAAAAGATGTTACTGCTCCCAGGGAGTCGAGTCCTGAGCTTTTTGATTTTCAGTTTGAATCTGATTTATTCAAAGGAACAGATTACATTCGCCCAGTTGGTTATTTGGAGTACACAAGACATGTTAAAGTGCAATTTTTAAGTGTCATATTAATATTGAAGGGTTATATGTAAACTGAATCTTCTAACAATATCTAGCATACTAAAAACTAGAGGTCAGCGAAGGACACTACTGAATAATTTGCTTCATTGGTGTTCCATTATCTCTGTAATGCTATTAGCACTTCTCATTTTTTGAATAGGTATTTGGCTCAAATACTCAATTTGTTTTAGATACATTATTTCATAGATACCTCACATCCACCGAGTAGGCATCATCTCTCTTTGTTGAAGAGGCAAATGGACCTCAGAGAAATCAACATCTCCAATGGGTTAGCATTCAAAGATGAAACACTGGGATGGTGACTAGGTTGTGAGGATGGAGCCCTCATGAATGGGAACAGTGCCTTTATAATGGGGGTCCCAGAGCCCTCCCTCGCCCATTTGCCATAAGAGGGTACAGTGGAACGATGGCCAGCTATCAGCCAGGAAGAGGGTGCTCGCCAGACGGCAGATCTGCGGGCACCATCTCCCAGGCTCTAACACTGTGAGAAGCACATTCTGTTGTTTATAAACCACCTAGTCCACGGGATTTTGTTATAGCAGCCCCAACAGGCTAACACGCCAACAATAATTGTAACAGTCTTGACATTGATTTGGGTTGGTCAATATGTTGATTGAAAACTCTCTAAAATGTTAATGAGAAAGTAAAATCTCAAAAAAAAAAGAGGAAAAGTAAAACATAATTCCAGGTATCTCATTTATATATATAGTAATATACATATATAAAATAAATGAAAGATATTTGCATTAAGCCTATGAGACATCATCCTTTCATCCCCAGTTGCCTTTTTCATGGACACAAATCCTTACTCAGCAAAGTTTCAAGGAATCATTTTTGACTTGCTGGAAATGGCACCTGAGGTGTGTAGTGGATTGAATGGACTCGCATTCAATGAGCCTCCAATATAAGTCCATATTCTGGAATCTGTGAATGTGATCATTTTGGAAATAATGGGCCATGTAAAAATGAAAAAAATTAAAGATCTCAAGATGAGATTATTTTAAAATATGTAGGAGGGACTAGAATCTGATAAGAAGTGTCCTTATAAGAGACACATAAAGGAGAGACACATGGGCAAAGCAGAAGCCGCGTGAAGGCAGAGTCGGAGACTGGAGTGGTGCAGCCCCAAGTCAAGGAATCCTCAGAGCCACCAAAAGCTGTAAGAGAATTCTTCTCTGGATCTGTGGAGGGACCATAGGCTTGTTGACAGCTTGATTTTCAGTGTTTGTCCTTGTGAACTGTGAGATAATTAATTACTGTTGGTTAAGCCATCAGGTTGGTGGCAATTTTGTGACAGACCTAGGGAACACTAATACAATGTGGAAACAGCTTCACTTCCGGTGGCCAGGGTCTCGTAAGTGATTAGTGTAAGTGTCTGGACAGGAAGTCTGTGCCTTAGATGCTGGTTAACTTTGCTTCATCCCATAGTAACCAGTCCCATGCATCTGTAGGCAACTAACCCTGACAAACTTATCTACCATGTAAGTGACCATTTACAGCCAGAATAGATTCTAGAAACTCCATATAAATCAGTGAGGTATTTTGGTAAGCGCACTTGGAAGTTCTATGTTAATCATAATTTATCAATGACTAACTTTGCAACTTAAATCAGGTTATTTAAATCTGTGGGTCTCCATTTCTTCATCTGTAATATATAGAGGTGATAGAAGGAAGAACAAATTACAGCAGAAAGCAAGTGAATTAGAACTGTTATGTTGAAAAATCTCTTTGTTTCTGTGGTTTTGTTTATTCACCCATACCAACAAATTTGCTTGGTGAAGTCTGAATTACCTTAAATCTCAAAACCATTGTAGTCAATTACTCCTTGCTAAACTACATGAAAACAGAACCAAATAAAATAAAAACATTCATTGGAGAAGCACGGCTTTCAGTTATGTCACTGCTTACTCTATTCAGTGGTGACATTTACAAATCTTATTGCTCCCCATCACTTACTGGTGAATTAAACATCTGACTTACATCTTTCTCCTCATCCTAAGTCCTTAAAAAAATTCTGTTTCTTCAACATCTGTACGGATCACACAGAGCTTCAGTCCTTTGAACATGGTAATTCTAATGACCTTTGACCACAGTCAATGCCAGTAATCTGCACCTAGTGATTATCGGGAACTATTTCCTCTAATCTTTCCGATCTATTCTTTGATACCAACTAGGTGACTGCCTTTCAAATCCTTCTTCACAAACTGGATCGAGTACTTTTATTTCATAAAAATTACTTGGAAGTTTGTTCAAAGCACAATTTTGGGTCCAGTATTCGGAGAGTCTGATTCTGTAGACCTGGATTGGTGCCTGGGAATCTGCATAATTGAGATTTATTCTGTGACTTTGAACTGCAACCATCCCCATCAGTATTTATTGCCTCCACTCTCCTTCCTAGATCCGTCACTTCCATTATTGTCTTCTTAACAAACTACCTTCACATCTCATCACATCTGCACCAGTTTCTTTTACTCTTCCTTGAGTTATGATATTAAAGGTGATGTTTGTTCCTCCACCGTGCGCAGGAACCCAGTGCAGTCCGTCTCCTGAACAGTCTGGGTCATTAGAGATACAGCTTCTTTTCTCTGCCTTCAACCTTTTTTTCTCTGACTCCTTCTCGACAGCACTTTAGACTCTGAAATTCTCTCCTATCTTTGAAAGGTAAATATTTTCCTTCGCTTCCTTTACAACCCCTTGAGCTGTTTTCTTCTCTCTCTTCTTTTTCTTCAGTACCAAGTGTGCTAAAGGGGTTGTCTACAATTGTTGTCTCTGCTTTTTCACCTTCCATTTGTGCTTCAGACGGCTACAGTCTGACTTCTGTCGCCTCCACTCAGCTGAAATGGTCGTCGATAAAATCACCATTGACTTCTTTGCTACTAGATTCAGTGGAAACTTCTCAATCCTAGTTTTAGTTAACCTTTGTGTGGAACTTGAATTGTTTGTGAAGTTCTCCCTGCAATGCACTCTATTTCGGAGGAGATAGGTAGGGGTGCTGTGACTTTCTGAACCTCCTTGTTGGAATTTCCTCATAGTTACATTCTTTTCCTCTCTCTCATTCTAAACACTTCCCCTCGGTAATTCTATCCATTTTCTGATCATCATGTACTATTTTATATCCTAATCATTGTGGTGAAAAATAGGTTCTACAGAAAGTAACCTCACAGGGTGATCTGATCATAAATTTCCAACTGGCCAGGTCTTGGTGGGTGGTCTTGTCCCAGGGATGTAACTTCTTTAGTAAAAGATTTATCTTTGCCTTAAGCAAATCCTGTCCATTGTTTTTGTGCATCTAGGGTAACACACCTTTGAAATAAGCTAACTGTCCTCAAGAGAGCACATAATCTTATTGACTATACTGTAATCCAATCCCCATCTTGCTTTCTCCCACCTTCCTGTCATCTTCCTTAATTCCAAATGCATAAAAGGAACTACAAAACAGTGATTCTCAGGGCATTTGAGCTTTCTCAGTAGCTTTCTAGCAATTATTGTCAGTTTAGCTCAAATAAAATCTTATAAAAATTGTCCTGGCTGGTGTAGCTCAGTGGATTGAGCGTGGGCTGTGAACTAGGCATCGCAGGTTCGATTCCCAGTCAGGGCACATGCCTAGGTTGCAGGCCATGGCCCCCAGCAACCGCACATTGATGTTTCTCTGTCTCTCCCTCTCCCTTCCCTCTCTAAAAATAAATAAATAAAATCTTTAAAAAAATATTATAAAAATTCTTTACAGGTTTGGATGTTTTTTAAATCAAATAATTTAGATGATATTATGAGTCTATATTTCTCTCTTTGGTCCCAATCTAAGTAGCCAAGTACAGTATCTACTGCATATCATAACCCACAACCGGGATAGTAATACCGTTGTTACATGTAAGGATCGTGATCACTGAGAAACACCTGTGAACCGGCCTCTCTGACAAACACATTCCATGAATTATCCCAACCTTAAAAAAATAGGTTCAAGTATTGTCCCCATTTTAAGATGAATAACCTGAGGCTCAGAGATATTTAATAAATTACTGGACATATAACTAGAATCTAGATGTACTTGATTTGGAATCCCACGCTGTTAAATACTTTGTATAATTCTTCTAACGATACTTGTATAAGGGGTTCTCCATGAAAACTCAAATACAACAGGCCCTAAACTGAAAGCTTTCATTTGACTCACTATCTCAATGATTTTCAAATTCTAACTGAATTTACACAACCGAAAAACTGGACTTTAAAAAAAATCAGGACAACTGTCATAGCATAGTCAATAAAACATGATTTTTAAAAAACTGGACTTTTTTCTTACAGGCCATATGCTAACGAATCACAAATTTGTGTAACATATTACAAAATAACTTCTATTTTCTTAATAACTTAAAAAAACACAACACTTTCTACCTATCCCCCCTGTTCCAAATGCCAGGAACCCTCCCTGCATCAACGCGGCATCTTTCTAACTGGTGCCTCTGCTTTATGCCACGGCCCCACCAATCCATTCTCCACAATGCAGTTTGAATGATTTTTCGAAGTCAAATCTGACCATGGGTGTCCTTGCTTCCTTACAGACAGTCAGTGCCATTCTGCCGCTCTCGGGATGAAGTCCAAACTCCTTACCAGGGCCTGCAACGTCCCCTGTGACTGAGTCTCCCCAATTCTATGGCTTCTTCTATCCTCACTACTCACCTCCTCCGGAGCTGCCGTCATTGGACAGACATTATCTGTGGATCTCTAAGCAGGCTGTTTTAATTTGAGTTCTAAGATTTGTAAAAAACTTTTTTGTCCTGCTGAAAAGCTGTATCTTTCTTACCCCATTCAGTGAGTTAGCTGCACCGCACCTTTCTGCTTACATGGAACTTCCTCTTGTAAAGCCCTCGCACTCCCACCGGAATCCCCCTCGGTCTCCCAGGGCTCACGGGCGTGGTCATTTCCTGATGGCGAAACCCGTCACAGTGCATCATCATCATCACCCATTTGCTTGCCTGACTCTGTCGCTGCGCTGACTTTGTTTTAGCTTCGTTTTCTACATAAGTGGAGCCTGAGGGAAGGATTCAAGAGCAAATAATTTGGTAGATAATCTCTTCTCCGTAAACTTCAGAGGCCAAATAAAGATGTAAGACAGGGAAGGGAAGGTAGGGAATGAAGAGTTCAAGTGCATTGCCACTCTGGGTTCGCCAAGCTTACTATGCCGAGGCGCTCTGGGCCTCAGAGCTGCCCCACCTAGGAGACAGTTAGCATAGTCACACTCTGCCCTGGTTCCCCCTCAAGTTTCAGCCCTGGGTAACCCCTCCATCCTGGACAAATCAGAGTAGTTAATCGCCCTACCATCAGCTCTTATCACTTATGGCTGAAGAAAGCTAAGGGGAGAGTAAGGGAGTGGAAGAGAAAGTATTGATTCTCTGACACCTCCAGCCTGTTGTGTAGACAGCACAATTAACTCCAATGACATGAAAGTCCGCGAGTAAAGAAATGTAAGAGCTGGCAGCTGAAGGTTGGGCTGGTGTACACTGGGCATAGTGTGCACCGTAAATGTGCGTCTCATCCAGTTATAGTACAAAAGGGAGGGGCAAAGGCAGCCGAGGCGATATACTATTACCAAAAGGAACCCGCCCAGGTTCCTTATGTCTGCTGCCAGAGGAAAGATATCTCTCAATGCCCAAGATTTGTGAAAAGGAAAGAAATTCATTATTCATTTGAAATAACACAAACTAAAGTTCCCCACAAACGCACAGTCCTCCCAGCACCCTCCACGTGGCAAAAGGGAGCACCTCCAGAGCCTCGTGGTCCTGACTCTCACCCAAGCCTCATGGTGCCAACCAAGACACCAAAGCCGCATGGTCCTAAACAGATGCATGGTCCTAAACAGAAGCATGGTCCCAAAAAGAGAGACCCCCAGTGGCTGCTGTGCCTCCGTTTAAATCCCAGCACCAGTCTTCCTCTGCAGCCCCATTTCCGGCTCCTCCCACAATTGGCCACAGCTGCAGCATTCTGGGCAGGTGTGGCCCTGTGGTGTGGAGCCAATTATCTCCAAGCTCTTCTGGACCCTATTACAAATCCCTATTTGGGGCTCCCCTCTTGGCTGCACCCTGTTAACAATCATTTGCTACAACCTTGTTTATTATTCCCTGCTTATTGCCTCACAGTGTCTGGTACAGAGTAGGTACTCAAAATATTTATTAAATAAGTGATTTCCTAATAAAGAAGGAGGCGATTTTCTGTATCTTGTTGATAGTTAAATTGTCAGTGTGTAGCATCATTTGTAGCACCTAGTAACCTTAATAACTATTTTGAATGAATGAATAATTGAATAAAGTTCTCACTTGAATGAAGTAGATGGTCTTTAAGGTTCCTGTAAGCTGTGAAGTTGTATAATATTTAAAAAATCAACATGCACCTTACATAGTGTCCTATTGCGTCACTTTATAATCTGGGTGTGGGCACTGCGGAGAGCAGAGCCCACTATTTAATCATCCTGAAGCAGTCCCCCTCAGGGAAGAAGAACGCTGAGAAGTTCTTTCATCAGCCTCCTGGCAGAGCGGTGGTGACTAATTGGAGGACGGCCACCGTGACCCAGTTTAAGGGCCCTGTCACTTGAGAAACTTTTAAAACCTCACGGCGGGATGGTAAAATATAGATGGACTGTTGCCACCTGAGCTCCACTAATGACAGAAATATAAAGAGAACTTCAGTCTCCAGATCTATTATTCTGACACGACCCATGAACATCTTCTGTATTTAAAAAAAAATGGAATTGAAAGTGCAGGCATGGGTGAGGGAGAGGCTGGGTCTTCAAAGCGCGTCCTGAGCTGCCGTCTGAAACAGGAAGGGCTCAGAGAGGAGGCAGTGGGATGGCCTTCAACAACAGCAGACAGTGAATACGCTCGATTTATGGTTTTTAGAACATTTAATAATTAAAAAAACTTTTTTTTGTTTTGGTGAACTGTGTATGCATACAGGTACCACTGAGGTCTACTTTGCTGGTGGTAATTTTTTAGGTAGAATGTCTTGTTCTCTAACCTCTTTCATATGCCGAGCACATACAAAACCATGTATTTAAAAATCCGGATTTTTATTACAGCTGTTTTCTAATTTAATGCCACATCCCTTTTCCGATGACTAAATTAATTCATGTGCACAAAAAAGGGTTTTAGAAAATTGCAGAGGGTTTCTGAAAGAAAAGTACCACTAATCTCTAATACTCCAAACAGTGTAAATATCATTAACATTTTTCTCATACCTATCTGCCTGTCATTTATCTATTTATCTTTTCATCCATCTAATCTATCTATGTACCAAATTTGGAAGTTATCTTCATGATTTTCTGATTTAAAACTATACTAGGTGGTATAATTAAAATTTACTTTTGGAAAGTCCTGCGTTAGAAACCCCAGAGGTTGCAGGCCTCGATCTGTTTCAGACATGAGTGACTTTTGTAGCTTGCTCTCGGGTGGGTGGCAAAAGGCTTCATGAGTCTCACTGGACATTTCTCTTTGAGAGCTGGCTTCCACGGTGCCTGAGATCGAGGCCAGCTGGGGGCCGTGGGACTCTGGCCAGGGGACGGGAGCCCAGAGGCACTGAGACTATAAACTGAGGAAACGGTGATTTCAGGTTACACATCCCAAGGGCAGTTAACTCTCAGGTGCCAAATTCTCACTCGGCAAACGTACGTAACACACATCAGGATAAACGGCATTAGGGATTCCCTCCTGTGATGGGGGTTCATCATTCCGCCAGACAGAGAAATGAAGGCCACTGTAGGGGTGTGAATGCATGGATGAATTAATATATGCACATGTATATGTATCTGTTTTTCACAATTGGATTATTTATACATCTTGCAGAACATTTCCCAACTCCTAAAATATTATTTTAATTCCTTGTACTTGCAATTGCATAGTCAAAACTTGTGATCAACCTACAAAATGCATTTTGCAAAGTGCACTACTGTAAAGCTAAATAAACATAACGATGTGTCTACTGATGCTCAACAAGCTGTCTACATTCTCTTTATTTTTTTGTCAAGGTCTTGGGATGTTTATGTGAAATTTTATACAGAGCTTATATAAGATATATATTTAAAAAAGGTAAATCTGGAGTTAATGTGGTCCCGATCCCTCATGAGAAAATTCTGAACCTGCTGTTTTTTCCCCTGAGTTCACAACGCTGGTGAGTTGCAAAAACAGAGCTAGGCTGAAATTGATTTGGTTTGCCGTCAACATCCTTTTCCCTGTGCCGAGGGCCGCACAGCCAAAGGGCACATTTTACTGTTACAGCAGATTGATAGTGTTTGTAGATGGATATAAATGAACATTGAAAATGTGTATGTGCAAATACATCCCTTAAAGTTTGTATTGAAAAACACACACATATATATACACATATATATTGAAGAGTGCACTGAAAAAATAATTTTTACATAATGACCTACCCGTGTACCCGGCATCCGGGTCATGAAACAATATTATCAGTGTCCTGGAAGCCTCTCCCCCCACACCCCCAACCCCCCCGCCCCACACACACACACTCTCAGAAGAATACTCCCTGTTTCTGTACCATGGATTAGTTCTGATTCTTTTTGAATTTTATGGAAATTGAATCTCACTGATGTTCTCTTTTGCGTCTGTCGTTTTGCTTTGTGTCACGGATTGCTGCATGTAGTTTATCTGGCTGCCGTGGATTCTGCAGTGTAGACTGTGCTGTTGTGAGGATACACTACAACTCTTTTATCCAGTCTGCGGCTCACAGACATTTGAGTGGTGTCACGATACAGGTTATTGAACACTGGTGCTCTGGTGAATATTCTTGTAACCATTTTGTTTTGGTGAACATGTTAATGCTTTTAGGAGCAGAATTGCTGAGCCATTTGATTATGTATAGTTTATCTTTACTAGATTCTTCCAACAGTTTTACAAAGTATTTTGCAACTTACATGTCCACAGAGTGTGGGAGTTTGCATTGCTCCACACTGGCCGACACTTAAATTTTATTTTTTTCCTTTTTTTCCAACCTGTTTCAGCAGTTGTATAGTTCCATGACATTGTAGTTTTAATGTACACTTCAATAAGGACTATATAAAATTATTTGAGTATCCTCATTTATGAAAAGCCTGTTCACTTCTTGCCCATTTTTCTATGGGGTTGCGTTTTCTCATTGATTTATATGACCTCTGTTTAAAATTCAAACAAGCCCTTGGTCATACATGTATATTGCAAATAACTACTAATGTCTCTGTAGACTGCTTCCTGAAATGTGTCTTTTGGGGAAAAGAGTTTTTTAATATAATTCATTTTATTGCTTGCTTACATTGTAGTTAGCACCTTTTTTATTTTGACTAAGACATCTTTTCTTCCTTTGAGAATCTCTCAACTTTTTACAAATTCCATAACACAAAGCTCTACAAGGGATACTTTTGTTAAAGGAAAAATAAAATAGTCTGGAAATATGTAAAAATCTAAAATATCAACGTCTGTGAAGTAAACGGTATAACAACAATGTGTATCAAAACACAGGAACACAGCTCTCTTGGTATGTGGACTTTTGTTATTATTATTATTGTCACTAAAGGAGGCATTTATTGGGCACCATCTAGGAGCAGCATACTGTGATTAAGCTTTATGTCGTAAACAGCAAAACATTTTGAAAAACCATGGAGTATTTTCTGTAAGTATACAAATATAAGCATAAGTGCTGAAATTATTGCAAGTGGTAATATGAAGGCTCATGTAAATTTTAGTAACAAAAAAATCAAATCACAATATGATAGAATTATTATGTTTCAAATTCCAGTTAGATTATTCCTGGCATTAACTTATTTATAGTCAGGAAATTATAAATTATCTGCAGCCTTTTCCCCACGTGCTATTTACTCCAACTTGCTATTCGTCTTGTTCTTACTGTCATTCACTCAGAAGACATAAAGATGACCTGCTTCTTATGTTTTGTATAAAGTGTATGATGTAGTCAAAATAATCCTTTGAATGATGTGGAAGTTACACAAAATAACCATAACCATACTCATCTCTTTATTTTCCTGCTTCTGATTAGATATTAGAAACATGATGTATGAAACATGAGAGGACACAAGATTGGTTACATGATCACTTAAAAAAGTTCATTGAGAAAATTATAAACGACAGCTAAGCATTTCCAGTCTTGCCCTTTGTCGGACAGATTCTTCCTGGAAAAATTTAATTTAAGGAAATTTAAAAAAAGTTCTCCCCCAAACTAAGTTAGTCTATTGGTTGTCATCAATGCATAATTAGTAAATGACAAATCTCATTATGTTTCCTGTAATTTTATTGTCTGTTAGTAGATGTCGGCTTTGATGTTGATCTTAGATTAAAATCTGAGGATTACCTTTGATTTTGTTCTACTTGGTGTGCCCCTCTGAGGGAAGGGTTGTGGGAGGTGCCTTGGGAGACTGTGGAGATATGTAACTATAAATAAGTATGTAAAAACAAATTTATTCTGAATAACCTGTTTCAAAAATCAAAAATATCATGAGTACTTTAAATGAAAATTTCACAAATAATAGTAAGTAGCATCCGTTTTACAGATTTTGTTTCGAAAATTCTGCATCTCTCAAGTGCCTCTTATGGGAAAGGGCTTTACTAGGCAACTGATATTCAGAGATGAAAATCATAGCCCCCACTTTTAAGGACCTTGTGACTTTAGATGAGAGCCGTAAGAAGCTTTATGAGATAGCTTACCATGAGAAATTTTATAGGAAATTGTGTGTATATAGGATCCACATCATGTATTCATTTTACACATTTGGGGAAGGTAAGGATTTTGTGAGCTTGGCTTCTCATTTAATAATTCTACCTACTGAATTTTAAATAGAATACTCTTTTGCCATTCTATAATGTGTGGTTCACGTGCATGTGTTAGTTTGTAACATAAAATCATTTCTTACTGTCAGTCAGTCTGAACCTGAGAGCCCCAGCTGTCATGGGAACGGTGGGACTTTGTTGACTTTAGTAATTGTGGCCAGTTCTTCCGTGCCCAGCTAGGGAGGTCAACAACCTCATATAAAACACTTTTCAGAGCACTTCAGGATTCTCTATTGCTTATTTCCTCAGTGAAAGTCACCATGCCTGACGACCAAGAGAAATGCACGTTGGCTGTATAACTTCATATATACTCCAAAAAAGACCTTTTTGAAAGAAAAGTGAATTCAACACTGTATTAGATATTGACAACAATTCTCTCCTTGACCAAACTTCCATCAGACTTCTCTGAGCCTTCTACCCCACTGGGGCCAACCCCGTGGGCATCTCCACCCCTCACACCCCACTGAGTCAGTTTAGCAAACATCCCGCTGGTGTTGAGGTTTCCCGTGTACTTCCCATCTACTGACCGCACTGTGCTCTTTGCTATAAATCCCCACTTGCCCTCTATTCGTAATCGAGGCCAATCTCTCTCCCCTACTCAGAACCCCACTGCAGTAACCCCTCTTGAGTAAGGTGTTTCCTCATGTCTTTATCAACTGTCATGAATAATTATGTTATAGTGACTTCTTAGATAAATAATGTATTAATCTAGGGAACCCCAATGATCTATATATGTATACATCATTTCTCCATCTGCATATGGGGTTGGGGGGTTAACTATTTTGTGATCACATCTTTACTTATGCAGTGATAATTCTCACCACCTGCTGAATTTTATATGTAGTACTTTTCGGCATTGTATTGTAAACTCTGTAAGGACAAGGCCTGTACCAATAGTTTTTACCATAATATTTCTAAAGCTTAGTGCAGTGCTTGGCATATGGCAGGTTCTCAATATACTTAACTGAATGCAATCACATCGTCATTACCTTATAAAGGCATCAAGCTTTGGTGGGGGGTTGGGGGGAAAGAAAGTGAACAGAGAGAGACAAAGCCTCTAGAGTCTAAGAAGAAGAAAGGAACCAAATTTATTTTTTATTAATTTCATTTTTAAAGATTTTATTTATTTATTTTTAGAGAGGGAAGGGAGGGGGAGAGAGAGAGAGAGAGAAACATCAATGTGCAGTTGCTGGGGGCTGTGGCCTAACCCAGGTATGTGGCCTGACTGGGGATTGAACCTGTGACACTTTGGTTCACAGCCCTCACTCAATCCACTGAGCTATGCCAACCAGGGCTCTGAAAGGAACCAAATTTAAATACCAAGTAGAATCGCCCTACCCTTCTGTCCAATAGAGGTCAAATCTGGTCCTAATGAGGACTAGGTCCTCCTCTGAGGTTTAAGGCAGTAGCGGCTATTCAATGAGGAGATGTGTATTCTGTGGGTCACTGGGTTCATTGTCTACTGAGCTGATCCGTTCTTCCAGTGGTCCAGCCATAGTCACTTTAGGTTAAGTTATAGCAGTTAAGTGTTAATTGTCCCTCTATTCCTTTTGCTTATAAAAACAGGACTCTGACTTTGCTATTTTTAGCCCTAAACCCAGTACAGAATTGTACCCTTGGGCTTCGACTGACTCAGAAGGCCTGCCTCTTTTTGAACTGAACAGATGAGAAATGTTGGCTCAGGAAGTCCGCTCTTTGTGAAGACTGCCCCAGGCTGCTTTTGGCTGCACGTCACTGGCTGACTTGGCACCTTGCGTGGGGCTCACCAGAAGGTCATGGCTATTAACCCACATTAACGGCCAGAAAGAAGTTTTCAGGAGGCATTTGCTTGGCCGTTAGAAAGCCAACTGGAAAGTTAATTCGTGTTGAACAGAATACATGGTATAAAATATATAGCGCTCTAATATTCCAAACAGCTTTCTATCTATACCTGTACCTCTGTCTATCTATATCTTGTAAATATAGAGAGAAAGACAAAAAGAAAAAGGAGAAAAGACGATGATGCTTTTTATTGGTTTATTCCTGCTCATGAAGGATATTTTTTACTTGAGCTATTTTATATTTCTAAGTATTTCTGCAAGGTTTTCATTAGAAAATTTTAAAGCAAGAATGGGAATTCTTCTCATATGGTGAAACCTTTATAGGCCAGAAAAAAAAAATACTCTGGTTGCAGCCACAGTGAGAATAATGATTTCTTCTACCTACAACTAGTTTTATGCGGCTCTATTATACTTACTTGTGTTCTTAGCTGATTCCCCTATCATATTAGAGGCATTTTGGGACAGAAAGTACCTTAACATATATTTTGTCCTGCTCTCATAGTGCCCTATGTGAGGGTTGCAATAGGCGTTCATAGAAAGCTTCATATTGAATTGAAGTTATAGGTGCTTAATCAAAACTTCTTTGATTAGGGACTTATTTCCAAACCCATAAAAAAATACTCATGACAGAAAGAATTATGAGGCGAATTTATAAAGCCAGCAGATACACAGAAGATTCTTAAGATGCAAATAGATATTGAATTATTTATATCATATTCTTGTCATGGAATTGTTCATTTAAAATATGTTTACTAAGATGATTCGTTCAATCTAAGTATTTAGCTGAGGTAAACATTAGAATTAGGCTATTCAGAAATCACCTCAAGTACTAGAAAAAGTAAAAGAAAATAGCCTATTGTACTTCAATGAAATTGGAAAGTCCTCAGGGACCAGGCAGAATCTTTAATGAGTGATGACTGTTCGGCGTGTTGAATGGAGAAAGGCATCCTAGGCACATGGCCCTCTTTCAGAGAGGACTCAAGGAGAAAATAGGACAAATGAGTGAAAATAGCTGTGCGAAGATATGAAAGAGTTAGGAGGGTCTGAATGTTAGATAATAAATCATAAGACATAATAACACCATTATAAAACAGCAAAGGAGTAACAGAATTAATATGTCAGAAGGAGAAGTGACCAAATACTCTCATTTGCATATGAGAGACTGAGCCTCTCAAGATAGGGATTTTTAGGAAAATCCCCAGAAGTGACTTGAATTATCTATCTCGTCTAGTGCCATTATTTCTTTTTTTTATGGGAGCAGTCCTCAATAATGATTAAGCATCCTCATATTCATTTCATTAATGATTTTGTAAACTTAGTTACAAAATAATTTATTGGCTTAGTTACATTGCAAAAAATACTATATTAAAATAGAACTACATATTTATTTATAATGTTATTTATGTTTATTTAGTAATGCAATTAGACATTTCTATATTTTTAAATCATAATTTTTACTTTAAAAATATCTACTTGTACCTTCATATATATCACATATAGTGATTTAAATAATACACTATTCCACTTGGAAATAGTCAATTAGCTCTATAATTTTCTTTATGTACATGAATTCCCCAAGTAAGGCATAATGTCAGTAAAGATGGTTATTGAAATGCATTCATACACAAAGTGGAAAAATGTAGCAATTAACTTCATTAAAAATAATTATTCTTAAGGAAGGTGCACTATGATTCTTGTGCCCTTTCCTTTCTGACACTTCATTATCTGTGTGAAGAACATTTCTAACTTCCAACTACCCCTTTGTGTTAACACAGCTACTCCTTACGATAAAACTGTGAGTTATGAACCATCATTACTCCCATTTTTTCAGATGAAGAAACCGAGGCAGAATGCAGTTGGGCTTCTGACTAGCCAGTGCCAGGGTTTGAATGTAGGTAAATCGAAGGCAAAGCCTCTGCTTTTTCATTTTGTTTTACCAATGATAACAGGGGCAAACATTTATTCATTATCTCAAATACGGCACAAGGAAGTTACAACTGGCTTTTGTAATTAGCCTATAATTCCTAATCCAGGATGAACTCTAGAGATCATTCCTACAACTTTCCAGATGTAGTAGAAAGAATGAGCCTATAGACCAGCCAGAACACACTGTCATTGTCTAATGTCCCAGTCCCTGAGGGACAAAGGCCAACTCTGGTTCTGTAATTTGTCAGGTAATTGCAGATCCCTTTTTTCAAGTAGAATTTTGAAAGCAGTGAGTAACATTAAACATTGATTGGTTATTATATGAGAGAGTAAACAAAATGCAAACTTACCTACGTATTCTAAAATTTTCTCATTTAAATTAAAATAATTGAAGTGAGATCAAGGTCAAAGAAAGAAGAAATCTCCAAGTTTGGCACATCCTAAAGCACTGACAGAAAGCTAAATCGTTTCAGAATTTTGCTTCGAAATCCTGAAACACTGTGAGGTCCAGTAGAAAGAGCAGCGCTCAGGTGGGGTTTCCAGGCTTGCCGTTAACTGGCTGTGTGACCTTTGGAAACTCGATGAGCATTAAAACACTGGAGCAGAGCTGTTGCTCTACACGTTTGACAAAAATCCGTAGTGACAGAGCCCAGAGATGGCAATTTTTGACATAATCCCCAAAGAGCGCTTCATTTGGTTAATTTAATTTGACCTTCAACACGGATAAAAATGGTTACTACTTGTCAGAAGAATATTGGGAATTAAAAAAAAAAAGGAGGGGAGGGGTGAAGTCCATATCATCAATATCTACCCAGCTAAAGATAAGGGCATTAGTTAGAGCAGTGGTCCCCATCCTTTTTGACTTTGGGGACTGGTTTCATGGAAGACAATTTTTCCACGGATGGGAGACAGGGGGGAATAGTTTCAGGATGATTCAAGTGCATTACATTCAAGCTCACCTCCTGCTGTGAGGCCTGGTTCCTAGCAGGCCCAGACTGGTCCCAGTCTGCAGCCCAGAGGTTGGGGACCCCTGAGTTAGGAAACAGACAGAACCTCGGTGAAAACTGTTTTTATACATGTCTGGAGGGTGAGAAATAGATGCTTAAATTGGATGCAGGAAGCCACGAGGGGCCAGGAGAATGACAGGCAGAGGGAGGTTACGGCAGCTGTGTTTGTAAAGGACTGAGCTGCATTTTCCTTTTGAAAATTTCAGAGGACTTCAAGGAGACATCACATGGTTTCTGGAGCATAGCTCCCTATGTGTTTAAGTTTCAGGAGTACAGAGAAGGGTTCTTTGACCTTAAAAAAAACAACTAATCTAATGTGTGAGAATTCTTTCAACAGTAGAATTGGATTTTCAACCTAGATGTAAAGAAGGTTTACAACGCAAATACTCTTTTAAAATGAACCATCATGACAGAGTCACACTAAAGCTTGATTCCTTTAGGAGAGCTGATTGATGGGGGTGCATGGTCAGCAGAGCACCTTAGGCACCAGGAGTGAAGGACGGGGCTTGTGTCCCTCTGTTGAGTGCCACTACCTGAGGTGGCATTATCACACCTAATGTATAGCTGGTAAGATGGAGGCTTATTAAGGCTGAATTGACAATTGTCAAACAGCTGGTAAATGTAGCATTGAGACCCCAATCATGTCTGACATTGTGTCCATAGTCTTAACCACACCACAAGTTTTGGGGTACAGAAGGCTTGAGCTTTACTACTTCATGACATTTCGACCTTCCATCTGCACTCCACATCCCAAATGCGTGTCTCCACTCTTCTGAAGCGAGGAGCATCATGATTTAAAACGTGATCACAAATGCTCACACATGAAGACCACCCAAAGGGAAGGCAGAGTCAGGGCATGAGCCAGGAAAGAGAGGGCACAATCGTCAAGACAAACAAGTCCAACCAGACCACTGGGATGTCACCTTGGATTAGGATGCAGCATTTTTATTGTAAAAGTCCACATATTAGGCAATTCCCCTTGTGAAAAGGTTTTCAAATACATACACAGGGAACAGCTGAAAATTGAGAACTAGATCATATATAATAGATATTCATATTGTCCATACTATGCACACACTGGAAAGCTAGCTTTTTGGAGTATCCCCATTATGGAATACATTTCAAGTTGACAATAATAACATGTTTCCCATCGTTGAAAATTTGCCAACAACTCTCCCAAAGAGTCAACATTTAATAGGTTAACAATTCAAAACAAGAAAATAATTGATTCTATTTACATGTGTTTGAGGTTGTATCCTAGAGCACGGATATATTAAAAGTTTGTCAAGTTGGCAGCTAAATGTGTTTCAAGATTCATCCAGATGACTTTACATGGATTTGTATTTACAAAGTCACTGCCTCTTGTTTTCTCCTCCTTCCAGGTTATCCATAAAGTTTTGCTAGCTGTGACTGAATTCTGACTTAGAGGAATGATTGGCGTAAAGAAGAACTGACAGAGGGTGCTAATTTGGAAAAATAAGGGTTCAGGATGAGTACACAAAGATGAAACTGCACTCGAGATGGTTTGAAGTCTGGGACAACTGCTTCATGTGATTACAACCTAGCTGAATGCGGCCACAGGCATAGACTCAACCTCCTTGTAAGTCATTCATTAGTTATTTCATTTTTGAAATTCAATCTTCCGTACTTTTTAAAAAAAATTCACAGAGTATAGATTACTATATTCTGAGCACGAGTCAGTATGAATCTTGCTTATGTCTGTAATGGGTCCTCAAGCACATGGTCAAGGCTGACTCACCCCTGAATGTGGAGAATTATACACACACTTTATTCCCTAGTAGACTCATTTCTGTATACAAATACAGGACACAAATATTGTTCTAAAGGAGTATGGGCCTTTACTAAAATAAATTCTTGAGAATGAATATAAATAGTCCAAGTTCTTTGGATCCTCCCAGTTATCTCTGCAAGATCCAATATCCTCGGACAATGCTGATGTGAAAAGATGAGTCACTGGTTCCGGGCCAGCACAGAGCTAGTCACTGGAAGCACGTGGGGCCAGCTCACTTCACATCATACTTGTGGAGCACCACCTGTGTGCCAGGCACTGTGCGAGGTGCCGAGGACCCAAACAGGAAGTGACCAGGGTACTGCCCCAAGGCACTCACAATCACTAGAAGCAGATGTTGAGATGGAGACTAACTTCTGTCAATATCTATAATCCTAAAAGGAAGAAAAAAAAATAGCGGCAAGCACATACGATCACTTTATACTCTATGGAACTGGACATATTTAGAGGCAGCAGATGTTGAATATTCAGTCTCTATTTTACTTAGAGTGTTTTAATATGTCATATAAGGAAAAAATAAGCGGTTTCAATCTTCATGCATGAGGGATAAAAATAGTGAAAATTTTCCCCTCCAATTCTAATCCCAAATCCTTATAATTACATTCATGATTCTTTTGTAGCCCGAAGACACAAAAAATAAAAGACAATACTTTACCATGATAAGTTTAATCCATTTATTTTGGCTCTAAAGAGATGCATGCATTAAACTCGAAGCATTCTATGTTATTGAAATATTTACATCATTGTACATGTGATGTGGAGGAAATTTTCTTTCTGTTTTGGGATAGAGGTAAATTGATTTCTTGTCTAGGTTCTTATATTTCAGATGAGTTGTGATTTGTCTCAAATGAGGGAGATGTTCTGCGAGGATCAAATTTATCACAAGTTGACCCCAAATGAACTTAGAGTACAGTCTGGGATGTTTTGTGTCTAATTGTATTTTGAATTGAATAAGGACACCACCACTGTAAATAATCATTGCTTTTACTATATCAGTTCTGTAGCTGGAAATACGTTGTTTGGTTTCAATGTCCTTGCTCTTATTTCACTTTGCCCTGCAGGTTTGCAACACAGAACATTATAGTTGAAATTACACTTACCGAAAGAGAGTTGGGCACAAACAGTATGACGGGAATACAGCTTACCAAGTCAGAACACAGAAACAAATTCAGATGATTGTAAACCACACAAAGGATTACTTAAATGGACTTAGAAAGGACACCTTCTCCCATGAGATTTAGTGAAGAATAAGACCCATATCAATAAAACCAATGCTTCTTCACAGGTAAAGGTAGGAGACCCAATACACCAGATTGAACAAGCAGAACGCAGTGGGGAAGAAGATCCGTGCGTACGAGTCCATCTTGGCAATACGGATGTGTATCCTCCCGTGCCTCCAAGCTCCTGTTCGGCAGTCTTCGAAACAGCAGAAAAAGCTGGCGCAGTCCTTGCCGTCCAGACACTCATACCCGTATTCTTCATCTCTCTCTTGAAGGTGCGTGGCATTGTTCATTTGAATGGTTGCTGATCTTGGGCGAATATCAATAGTAGGGGCCTGAGACAAGGGCAGGGACAAAGAGGGATCAGAGTTCATTATGCTTGGCAAGTCCTAGACTGTGTCTCCACATGTTACCAATGTGAATGATGAATCTGAAAATGAGTACTCAGGAGATTGCTATGACAGCGTGATCTACAATGGTGAAATTGAACTTAGAAGGATAGCACATTTGCAGATTTCAACTTTTGAGCTTAAGCAGTGCGGCTGAAAATAATACCATCAAGCTAACAGCTAGAGCAAGAAGATTAAACACCAAAAGAACTAAAAGTTTAAAGATTTAAATCAAACAACTACATGGAATCTTATTCTAGTAAATATTAGATGTGAGGTTGGTTACATGAAGGCATTTAATGGTTTTGCATGTGAGTAGAACAGAGAAATAAAAATGCACCAATTTTGAAATCAAAGTTTGTGTCATGCTTACCTATAGGCAAATAGTAAACCCCATTATACTGAGCAAATGTCTTAAAGGCTTTAGTATAAAATGCTAAAAAAATATATAAATATAGAAGTTTGCTGAGTTTATACCACAATAGTATGGCTTATGTTTTAAAGGGACATGGTACTTCATGTAACATTCACCATCTAGAAACTTCAGAATGAATGTCAGCTATGTTTACCTGCCTGTGAGTGAAAATTCAGGAAAAAATGTTACTGCCACCAAATATAGTGTTGAGGAAGAAACTAGTACCAATTAATTGAATGCTAATCAAAGGGGGTTTTTTTTAGTATCTCATTGTGATTTTAACTTATCTCTCTGATAGCTAGTGACTGAGCATTTTTCATATGAGTTTCTCTTCAGGACAAATTATAAAATTGCTGTAAGACTCAATGGTCTTTCTCGTGTTAATTTGGATGACTTAGCTTTAGGATAATGTGAATACAAATCCCAGTGTCTCTGATGCAGCTGTCAGCATTCAGCTGGGAGTAGAAATCTTGTAATATTGCATGACAGAGCCCGAGGCTCTTGGCTCACCCTGGAAGGTGGGAAGGGTGTTTTAACTGAAACATTTTAAAGGCAGTGTTATTTTTACAGACCTGACGGGTGGAGCTTAGACCAATAAAGATTATTAAATTTATTTATCCAAAAGCAATCTTGTTTTGCATTAGGATTTACAGAGTTAAATCTTAAGTGCATATTGGTTGTATGTGGTATGTAGTAGATGCAGGCAGTGAAATTGAATTTAGTTTTCATCTGAGAAGAGAGGGTAAGATTTGGCTTTAATGCTCAAAGAGACCCCCTTGACTAATGCCACCTCATCCTGCTTACGGCATTCAGCTTCCTGGAAGGTCAACACCTCTGTGAATTCGTGTAGGGTTGCTGAATCAACTCTAGAAATCTATAGAATTTTCTCATCTTAAACGTGTAATCTTTAGTAGAATGCTTAAATGTCTAATCATAAAAAAAAAATAAAACACCATGTAAGCGTTAATACTTAAATTCAGCAGTTGCATGCAGTGAATTTCCATTCCAAAAACATTATACCTTGAAGGAAAACATCCGAAGAAGCTTTGGGTTTGTAGACAGAAAAGAGAATTGCATTTGTTTATTAAAAGAAGGAAAAAAAGAAAAAAGAGACAAAATAAGATAAATTAAAAATGCATTTTGAAAACATAGTAAGTAAAATGAACTGAAATTATAAACACAGAATGACAGTTCTGAACATGGAACAAAGCATAAGCCTAAAGTTGGAAAAGGGAGTTCGGTGGTTGCTAGTAAAATCTTCAGTAAATTAACCCACAGTTACCTAACTGCAAAAGCTGGTGTTGTTTATTTGGGACAAATCTTTCTATTATTTTATTTCCTAATCCTCATTAAAAAGGCCTTAATAGGTGAATCCTGATAATGAACCAAAGGACATATTAAATGGGAAAATGAAGATTTAGTCCCTCATTCATCACTTAGGCTCTTGCATCTTCTGATAAATCATATAATTTTGCCTTAAAAAGGGGAAATGCATGAAATTCGCAGATAACTTTAGTTTCTCAGTTTCTTTAATTGCCTTTCTCTTCCGCCTTCTTTTCTTCTTCTGTCATCTTTATGACCTCGGAATAAGGAATCCATGGTTTCTATTTCTGTAACAAAATGCACTCTGCAATGACCCATCTGTGAGAGAGGGCCAAAGGGCTTTTTCCAAAGGAGAACAAAAAAGGAAGGAAGGAAGGAAGGAAGGAAGGGAGGGAGGGAGGGAGGGAGGGAGGGAGGAAGGGAGGAAGGGAAAAAGGAAAAAAGAACTCTTCAGACTTGTTTGTAAGCCAGTCCCCTCACACCCTCGTTACTGTTGGCAGGTAACAATGCTGAGTATCAGTCGAACCATCTTCTTGGGGGGAAATGAAATGGAAAGTGAAGGAGAAGAAGAAAACAAAAACACCAACACAAGGAAACTAAAAGAGAGAGAAAATGCTAAAGCAAAGAGAGGCAGAACAGAGAAGGAAAGGACTGCATAAAGCACAGTGAATATTTGGGAAATTAAAGAGAAGCATTTATTTTTTATATCCATCAAGAAAAATGGTGCTTCTTTCTTTACCTGTTATGAATTCTTATATTCAAATGAACATACAATTTAAACAATTTCATTGGTGTTCCTGGAGATGCATCAAAATACAACAGAATCAGCTCAATTTCCTCCTTATCATTCAGCCCCACAAAGTTTATGGGTCAGACAGCCACTACCATTGCCCTCGGGGCCCTTAGAGCAGACAACCAGGAAAGGCTGCACATTGAGTTCATTCCTTTGCCTCTGACTTGGAGGGAATGGACCTTAAATTTCACAGGGGCCCGTGAGCCAGACATGGTGTTCAGCTGGGTAAATGGGTAGCGACTTGCTCCCTTCAAAATTAGTAATAAAAGACAATGGCCTTAGGCATTCAATTTGTGCTTCACCATCTCTATTAAAAGCTTGGTAGCAGGGAGAAGTCATTCTCCCGGTTTCCAAACCCCTGAAATCAATCCAGGTTGGTTCCTGTATAAATCATCAACATCAACCATCACTGTCATCTGTCATGATAAGTACCTTCCATGTGTAAGGTACTATGTAATGCTTTTTACCTCTATCAACACATTTATTTCTCACAGCAGCTCCATAAGATATGTGTTTTTTATAATATTCATTTTATACATGAGAAAACAAAGGGAGGCTAAATAACCTGCCCATCAAGAGATGAGACATTTCTTTTAAATCAAAATAAATAAATTGAATATGAATGAAACCAATAGAAATCCTCTGGTGGCAATACACACACACGTATACACACATTAAACTATTTGCAAAAGTGTGGTGATCCTTGAAATTTCAAGAATCTTGTGACTTCTTAGTAGAAAGCTTTGGGTAAAAATTTTAATTTAGCCCTGGCTGATGTGAGTCAGTGGACTGAGTGCCAGCCTGAGAACTCAAAGGTTGTGGTTTGATTCCCAGTCGGGGCACATGCCTGGGTTGTGGGCTGGATCCCCAGTTGGGGGCATGTGAGAGGCAACCACACATTGATGTTTCTCTCTCTCTCTTTCTCCTTCCCGTCCCCTCTCTCTAAAAGTAAATAAACAAAATAAAATCTCTTAAAATTCATTGAAAACATCAATAATTTACAAACTCTTATAGCAAAGGGGCAGAAAGATGAAAATCAGTGAAATCTAGAATAATAGCAGCTAGCACATAGATGCATTTCTTAGCAATGGTTGTATTCCCCATGAAATGAAGAGAGCAAGAGTCTGCCTTAGTGAACTAGGTCTCTCTCATTGAATCCTATGTTCTGGTCAAACTCACACATTCACTTTTCATTTTGGAGCCCAAAGTGTTGAGGCTTAACCTGTAGATTGGCTAAGTAAAACCAAACCACAACCAAGCCAGGTGGTCTTTCTGCATAAAAATGTCAGTGGTCCCAGTGGGAAATGATACGTACAGGGTTTTTCTTCTTTTTGTCTTTGTCTTTGCTTGGTTTCCGGTTGCTGACAAAATAATGCAGGG
This sequence comes from Phyllostomus discolor, assembly GCF_004126475.2. Classification (NCBI taxonomy): domain Eukaryota; kingdom Metazoa; phylum Chordata; class Mammalia; order Chiroptera; family Phyllostomidae; genus Phyllostomus; species Phyllostomus discolor. The sequence goes on along the minus strand of NC_040915.2, from coordinate 29,143,996 downwards.
TGCCATACTCTACCAAAGCAGAGAAGACAAATATGAAGCAGACAGACACAAAGAGGTCCATTGCTGTGACGTAGGAGACCTTGGGGAGCGACTTCCGGGCAATGGTGCTGAGGGTCGTCATTGTCAGGACAGTTGTGATACCTGAAGGGGCGAGGAGGGCACAGTAAAACAAATCATGTGACCACATCAGTCACCACTGAGGCTGCACTTGTTTTGTGGCACTTGGTAAGCAACCTCAGTGACAGGAAAGGAAGTATAATTGAAATCATTCACTATGCCCACAAATATTTATTGCCTCTTAAATGTCATTTAATTTGGTAGCACCTTTGCTTCTTTAACTCTAAAAAATGTGATCATTTTTTAAACAATCACAACTTCTGCATGCTGTAGTTATGGAGAATAGAAAATGCATATTAGACATGTTTGACTTGAAGTCAACTTTTGGTCAATGATCAACAAACAGGAACGCATACCTGCTCCCTCATTCCTCATTCCTTAGCTCCCCCACCTCGATCCCTTCTCCCACCATTGTCTTTGCCAGTGAGCAGGCATTAATGATTGGTTAAAATGAGCTGTGAGAGCGCCCATAAGAGTGATTGTGACTAGCAGGAATCTGGACTTCAGAAGAAGAAATTGGTATGAGATCTTTTCCTTGAAATATTTGTGGGATGGGTAAATTGGAATATATCAATCCATTTGTTCCATTTATTCATAAGTACACATATATTACTTGAATAACTGTTGAGCTACCAACTATGCACCAGGTACTATACTGGAAATAAAAAAGATATTTACCTGCTCATGCAAGAGACAGACATAGCGTGTCATGCAACACATTCTACCCAGGGTGAGAATTAATTGTTCTAAAGTAATAAGCTCAACACATTTTGGGTTTGTTTCAGCATGTAGCATTAAACACTATAATTGTTGAATAGGACTTGTAACATAAAGTACCACATATAACAGAAAAAGTAAAAATAACTTTATTTTGAAACAGATGGCAGACTAAATTAGGTTTGGAAGAGGATCAATATGCAAATGATAGCTTTAAAAATTTTTTTCCCCAGTAATTGCTTTTGCCCTCAGTTTTAGTAGCTTGGTACAGATCATTTTGTCAGAAAATGACTATAGTTGCTAACATTTCCGAGGTCTTACTATGGTTTGTGAACTTTGCACAGAATACCTTATCCAATCTAATTAAAACCCCACAAGTTAGGTAGGAAACGATACATGTTTTACATGTGAGGGAACTGTGATGTAGAGATTAAAGGGTATTTCCAAAGCTGTACTATAATTGTGGGTTGAAATTCAGATTTGTTGGACTTCGAAACCCCAGCTCTTACCTATTGCACGATACTGCCTCTCTAGCAAGGGCTGAGCAAGGGATGTGGCTCTAATTTTCACGTAGCTGATGGAAGAGATTATGGTTTAATAATCCATTTTTCAGTAGTTTTCTTAGTTAAGTCTTCAGAGAATTTTATCAAGTATAAAAAGTTTATTCGTGGCCCTAGACTCCAATTTCCCTGTGAGTCTGTGGCGTTGTTGTAATCTCCGTGTACCTTGTTTCTCATGTGACAAAATGGATGTGAAAATCTGAGACACATATCAGCCATCATACAACAGACTGAGCAAACTGTAAGTGATCTTAAAAGTGGGGAGATGGGTTCTCAAAATTTCCCATCATTGTGTGTTCCCCCAAATAATCTTTTTAGTGGCTCTTGGGTAAGGAGCCAATTAATATATACGTATGTCTTCAAATGTCATCATGATTATATATGTGAGAATTAATGAACAGCCAGTGGTATGCTGGTGAAGGCATAACAAATGACTAGAAAATATGGAGGCTGTGATTTTCAGTGTTTGACTATTTCTTTGGTGTTAATGCTTTCACCTCGGCTGATGTCAAGCTGCCAGTATGACATCACTGGACACACCGTCGGGAAAGGACAAATGACCAGTTCTCATGAGCCGGTGTAAGCAGCTCCAGCATATAAAACTGCTCAGAGACCAAACAATTTTTTAAATCTATTGAAATTAGAAGGATTTTTCCCCTAATTAACTTAACTTTATTAATAATTTACTAAGAATAAATTCTATGAAGGTGATTAGGAAAGCAGAATTAGGAAACTTTAAACATTGTTTTTTCATTTTTAATATGCTAGTTTTCCTTAACAATGAAAAAGTAGCATGTCTATGTAATGGCTGACTGAATTAAAAGCACATCAATTTAGAAAAAGGAGTAAAGGTGTGTCTTACCTAAGGAGGTCCTGGCTGGAACAGCATCCTTGTTGATCCAGAAGGACACCCAGGAGAGAACGACAATGAGGGTGCAGGGGATGTAGGTCTGGATGGTGAAGTAGCCCATTCTCCTGCTCAGCTCAAAGTAGACGCACATGACCACGTAGTCTCCTGGAATAGAACAAAGACGGCCCCATGTGCCCCCTTACCAAGCACTGGAGAGCATTCAAAAAGCAGCACATAGCCAACCCTCACACATTTCAACTGAGAGTTCATACAGGGGTATGCAAAAACACAGGGCAGGAAGCGAAATCCAAATGAAACGGAAGTGTGATCCTTTCAGAAACAAAGTGACTACTAGACAGAAGAAAACATTGGTGAACATACTGATCATAAGTTCTTTTTTCAGGTGAACTTTGATGGTGCCTTTTCTGCTTGCTTAGTGCATGCAATATACATTTTTTGTTGTGGTTTTCTGGGGAGGGAAGGAACAGTGTTTTTATACTGTGCTTCTCTTGCCTAAAATGAATCCTAAGATTTGTAACAATTTCCTCTTGTTCTCAGGATCTATGTCCTTCCAAACTGGAGAGTAATATGCTGGTGCTGAACACTAGTAAATAACTAGTTTACCCACTTTATAATGAAATCCCTATGCTGAGACATGTTTCCTCAAGGTTTCGTCAAATCATATGGTATTCCTGCAAAGCAGTTACTTCAATTCATAATTTCTCACTTATATGTGTGGCTATGTTTGTATTGTCTGTCTTCTTCATTCAGGCTGTATCTGCATGAGTCCACAAACTGCCTATTTTAGCCCATCATTGCACTACTAGTAATTAGCACCCTACTTGATTCTAAATAGGCATTTCATAGCATTTGTTGAATAAATGGTCAAAGAATGAATACACTTATAAATTTGTATATAAAGAAAAAACAAGAAATCAGGAGGCTGTCTTTTGGGACATTTGGGTTAAAAAAATGTGGTTATATAATAAAGGAATCAAGACATAGCCATGAGAATAAGTTAATGTGACAAACTTTGAGGTCTCTGATTTTTTTACTGTCAAGATTCGCGCATTGCTTCTAAAATTCCATGTCCTTCATTTTGTATGCTTCCAAGTGAAATTTTAGGGAATTTTAAGTTTTGAATTTAAATAATGTACCATGGAGACTTAGCCCAGTTACTATATATTAATATTTTCTTTCTACTCTTAGAGAACATCAGTTTCAAAGACTGTACCTGTTCTTGCAATGGGAGGCGAACAAATAAGAGAATACAGTTTTCAAATACTACTTCTTCTTTTTTACTAAATTATAATGTGCCCTAAAATGCATGGAGAATGATATCCAAACCATGCATTCCATTTTAATTACTTGGCTTCCAGCCCATGTTTCTCTGTTCACTTGGCTGATTTAGAACTGACTTGAAAACAAGGTGCTTTAGAAGCCTTGTGCAGAGAAGATTGACTTTGCGAGATGAGGTATTACCGCTCAGTCCAGTTCTCCCTTCCCTTCTCAATCTTTACTCCACACCCTTCCAAGATGCTGAGACAGAAGACCCTCACTGGCTCTTCCTCATGAAGTCAAGAGTCTCCCCTGCAGTGTTTGCTACGTGGGGTTCTGAGCAGCTCCTCACACTGCCCTTCGGTGGATTAATGTTCTGTTACTTCCCCGAGTGAGGCCTGGTGAGGGCAGCAGCAACGGCATGGGCACTGGGGCATCTGGTTCCACTGGAACACATATTCCTTCTCAGAGATCAATAAGTAGCAATTATGTAGTGATTATCTCTCGAAACTTGAAGGTATGACTTTCTTATCATATTAGCTAGATTTTGATTAGTTCCCTGAGGTTATACTCCTCTGTGTTGATGTGTCTGGATTGAAACTATTTCATGTCAACACGTCTTATAAATTAGTTTGGTCCTTGCTTTTTATTTAATTTAGAATATAGCATACACAGGCTATGATTGAGGATTAAAGTAATTTAATTTGAGATGATCCCTACTAATGGCTGTCTTTTTTTTTGCTTTTTCTCCTGTTTTTCTGATCTGAATACCAAAGGCAAATGCAAGCAAAAAAAAAAACAACAACAAACAAAGAAAGAGGCTTTCTTTTTATTAGTCCAAACTAATAATATTCAGGAGGTACTTTTTCTCCTTATTTTCCAAGACCTTAAGAGTTTTCTGCATATTTTAAATGTGTTAAATGACACTTCACAAATAATAGTTTAATAAATTTGGACAATTTTAGTAACTTTTTATTCCTTATCATATAAATGAATGAGAATCTGCACTTTGGCATTAATGGTCTGACTCTTTTAAAGGTGAATTTTAATTTTGCCTCAAGTTAACAAGGTAATTATCTCGATTCAATTCTCCTATTCCCTTTAGGTCAGATTCTAAACCTCCATAGCCTTCTAATCTATTGATATCTATTTTGAGATAATAGCTTCTGAGCATCTTTCATTTTTACCAGCAAATCCAAAGCTTTTCTACCACTGTAATACAGGCTCAAACTTGGGAACAGGCCACTGAAAAGCAAAGCAGCTTCTCAGTGACAGCCCGATGCCTGTCTTATCTCTAAGGCCATATCCTTTTTGTATTTTAAAAAACTCTTGGGCTGAGGTGCCTAGAAACCAAATCCCCTGGAGGTGCCGCATCAGTGATTCGCCAAGTGCGAAGGGTTCAATGTCAGCTCAGTCAAGGGTGCTGGTTTCAGCCACTTCAAATTTATTTTTCAATTGACTTACTTGAAAATAAATGTTTAAAGCCATAGCATTTTATAAATTAGTTTGTTCCCTGCTTCCCACCTCCCCCCACCCAATTTAGATGCAATAGACACAGGCCATGATAGAGGAGAGAAGACATAGAATTTTAATAACCCCCACTGATGTTTATTCTTTGTATTTAGTATGATTCTCATGCCTGGTTTCAGGAAGAGACTATCAACGTCAGTGAACAATGAACTCCAATTATTATTTCTTTAGTGTGATGTAAACCATATGAAAGCTTTAAAACTTCAGATTTACTAGAGCATTTAGCCTCCATTTCATACATGAACTATTTCCTCTTAAAAACTTAAAGGTCCCATGACAGAGAAGTCTGCCTCTCCATTGAACACCGGAAATCATAAAAATAATTATATTCTAGTCACCAGTAAAGTAGCCCTACTATGTGCAGACACTGGACTAAATGGTTTGCATATATTATTGCTAAACTTCCTAATCATTTTGTCAGGATGGTAAAAAAAAAAGCCCACTTCACTTTGTTCCTTTCTCATGATTCTTCCTCCACTTAAATACAGTGGATAGAGAATGTATCATTCTACCTGGGTAACTTTGAAGGCATAATTATTATTATACTCTTCTTTTCATTCCTTTCTCAAGTCTCATCTTTAAGTTAACACATATTTTTAATCTTTTTATGCACAGAGCACTATATTAGGCAATGTAGAGATTAAGGTATAAGGAATCTTACAACTAATTCTAAATTAAATGGATTAAGTGAGAACAAAATTATCTTCTCTCTGACTATGACTCAGATAGGCAGGGAGATATGCTGAGACAAGGTGTTATATCTACCATTAGAACTCCTTACTAAACTCTTGAATCTGAAACCTAAATCCTTGAGGTTCATTTTGACCACAGGCAAGCAGGGTAGTTGATTGGTTGTACTTTTATTGGGGGAAATTGTTCTCTGAAATTAGATCGATACTTTACCTAATGCACAAAAATAAATTTAAAATGAACCAAAGACCCAAATTTACGTGTGAATATAAATCCTACACATGGAGAAAATATAGGGCAATATCTGTATAATCTCAGTGTGGAAAAGGCTGTCAGGTATACAAAATATAAGAGACACAAAGAAAAAAAATGATACGTTTACCATGTAAAACTTAGAAGTTGTATTATAAATAATTTGCTTTAAATAAAGTATTTCCAAAATAAATAAGAAGTCAAAGTCTAATATCACTGATACATAAAGAGTTCTCATTAATTATTGAGAAAACAAACCCACATTTTCAAGTAGGCTAAACTCTGTGGACAATTCATGGGGTGCTAATTATATGGAAAGAGCCTGAACTTCAGTAGTGATCAGTAATGGAAAATATTAGTTTTTCATGTGTAGCCTGTCAGACTGGGGAAAAAAAAAACGAATTTTCAGCACTGACCAGATGTGAAACAAGAGCAGAACTACACTCTCTTGGTAGGGGTACGCACTGATGTAAACTTTTGAGACAGTAATCTGGAAATATATTTGAAAAAAATGTACTCCTAGATATCTGGAATAAACACTGAAGAGAAAAACATTTTCTAAAATAATGCCTTTCCGTTGACACCAAGCGTTTTTTAAGGCTTGCAGTGTGCTCAAAAAAAGGAAAAGAACGCCAAGTCCTTGGGCAGAATCCAGGTCCCTGAGCTTAAGGAGTCCAGAGCACTGTGGGGGGAGAAAAGACTTTCATATCCAATCAGTTTCTAACTTCTGTGCATGTCACCCCCCAGTGTGTCATCCCCTGCCCACCGTTCCCAGTGGTAGTCTAGGCTCTTATGAACCATTTGGGAACCACAGTCAGCATCCTTCCAACAGCCAGTCTCTGTGGGGTCAAGAGAGGGGAAACATACCTGAACTGTACTCTTTGCCCTCAGAACCCTCAGGCTAAGAAAGACACATAAATATGGTGTCGCTCCTCGATGCACAGAGGCTCCAATGAAACATGTGCAGGCTGTTATCTCACATGCCATGATGAGATGAAGTTGCTGGCAAGCACATTTCTGACAGTTCTCATTAAATAACAGCCACCTTCATGAGCCTTAAAGAGGTCCACGCTCCTCTACAAAGAGAGTCCAAACTCCTTAGCTTGGCATGCAAGGCTGTCTATAATCTGAATTTAACTTAGACCTTTCTTTCTCATTATTCCATGTCCTTGAATCCCTAGACAATGTAGACTAAATATTTTTATATCATGCTTCTGTCTTTATTCATCCTGGCATCACATCTCTGCCAAATCCCTAACTCATTTCCTCACCCCTTTTCTTCATCCCAGCTGCCACCCACTGACCACCAGACATACATACTCTTTATTGTAACTAGACTTGTGCTAAGATTAAATGAAATTTAAAAATGTATTTTCTCAGTTGATCAAGCTGCATTATACGTACACATGTGTGTAGTGACTACTACATTGTGATGGTTCAGATTATAGAAAAGTCACTTCATTGTGGACAGCTCTGTTGGACAGTGCTGGTCTTAATTAACCTTTCTGGAATGCCTTTCTGCTCATTCCCTTCAAGTTCCTCAGGATAAAGTCCACATGTGACTCTAGCCCCCTTGGTCCTGATCCATATGGAACCTTCCAGCTGTGTCTCACATCATTTGTAATTTCCATTTGTCCTCATTTGCCATGTGACCTTGAATCTCTGGACTACTCTCTGTGCTTCTGCTCATGTCACACACATATGCAAACCTCTGAACCCTTCTGGAATTACCCATCAGTGTCAGGACACACTAAAATTCTTTAACTTGTCCTGTGACACTCTGCATGGTATTTTCCCTGACTACACCTCCAGGCTCTATCTGGGGTTCTTGTATTTCCTTCAATGCCCCCTGCTACTTCTTGCCTTAGCGTCTTTTCACATGATGATTCCCTTGGCTCAAACTCTAATGCCACCATCTTAACTCTATTCTTTCTCAGATGTCACTTAACTTAGCTCAACATTGGAGGAACCCTTATTAGCTTAGATGTGCTCAGTAAGAATTTACAGCACTGTATAACCTTCATAGGGCTGATCATCACTGAAAGTATGTGACTGGTGTGAATATGGAATTCACTCGAGTTTATAATTAGTCTGTGGGCTCCATGAGCAAAGTAGCTGCACCTACTTTGCTCACTGATTTTACTCTCAGCATCTAGCACAGTGCCTGATACATAGAAGGAATTCAGCAGTTATTTGATAAATGAATAAATTGAGCTAAGAAGGCCACGAAGAACATTCTGGTTGAACTACATACCAAAAGCATTTAAGATCAAGGCAGAGATCAACATGGGCTTTTAAAATATTAATCTTTTACTTTAGACACTATCGCTTCTGGAAATAATTTTACTGGATACTCGCGGAACTCCGGAGATGTGGACATAAGGTCTCAGAGAGCTGTTAGCAACCTTAACTGCTTGCCAAGGAGAAAGAAGGGGAGGGAATAAAGCTACACCAGAGTGGCTGCATTATGCTTATTAAAGAATCGATCGGTGATTTCAGCCTCTCAGCCAGATCCAATTAGTGCGAGACAGAACAAAGGGCTTAGCTGCTGAAACAGAACCATCCCTGTCTGCCACATAAAGCCTAATAGGTGCATTTTCATCTCAGAACTGGACCAGTTTTGTTTCATCTGTTGATTGTTTAAGCTCATAAGTGGAAAAAAAGAACAAAATCATGATTAGGGAAAAAAACAAAAAGTGTAATTTATCATTTATTTTTCTAGGCTACATCTGTCCCCAGTGAGGAAAAAGCGCCTAGCATTATGATGAGAAACAAGAGCCACTTCAGGCGCAAGTGCCTCCAAGCAGAGCTGAAGTCCAGCATTCTTACAAGGGCAACTGACAGGGTTGATCTGTTGGAAAAAGAGGACAAGGGAGGCAGGAAAGGTGACTGGGAAAAAGCTAAGCATGATTCACGTCAGCCTAAGGAGGAAAGCTTCCGGGATTTTCTGGAGCAAACTGCTCCACAGAGTGAGTTAGCCCCGCCTGGAGGCAGGAGAAGCAGTCATCTGTTCTCTGTAGGCTGAGGTAGGGGGTCTCAGTCTCCTGGCTCTGTGGTGGCCAAAGGCGGTTCTCCAGGAAAGGGGTCTGTGGTGGACTGTTAGCAGCCAACCCTTGCAGCACCCCAGGGAAAAGGTGCACCAGCTCAGAGAGGATCATGGGAAGGAGGGGCATTAATAAAATCCACTGCTAGGACTGTGGTGTCAGACTGGCTGGGTTCAGAAATCCTAGTCCTTCACTAAATGGCAGTGTGACCTTCCTTCCTTAACTCTCTGAGTCCCGACTGCCTTACTAGAACTCACTTCACAGGGTCATTGTGAACATAAAAAGAGTTAATAGTCAACACGTATAAGGTGACTGGTGTAATTCCTGACTCATAGGAAAAGGTCCATTCGTGTCAGTTATTACAACCTCCTGTAGTCCATGTAATATAGTCAACACCGTTCTGGTGCGTATAACCATAGAAGTTACTAAGCATCCCAAAGAAAACTGAAGTTAAAAAGGGTCCTAGCTTTTACCCACGTCAACCAATTCTATCCTCTAAAGATCAAGCCATTGAGATTACTAAAGAAGATGGGTGTTTTGTGTTAGGAGGCAAAGCTGTCTAGTGGCAGACCTGGCATCCCACCTCCCAGACTCCAGTTCTCCTTCTGGAGTGAACAGCCTGCTCATTCCAGTCCAGGGGTCAGGATCATGGGTTTAAAGCAAAAACAGTGAAAGAAGAGTAATTTCTGAGGGCAGTTAATACAGAAAGCTGGTTTGGACAACTGGGAACCCCAACCACAAAGGGAAAAATTCCTTTCATTTCTCCTTGAACCTTATACAATATAATAGACACTACTTTTAAGAGGAGGAAAACTCGTTTGTCTAGAATACCAGCCTGTCTGACTCAACAAACCATACTAGAATTTTTCTTTAGGAGAATAGTTTTAGGCAAAAGGAAGCTCAGTAATTACAACCTCCGGAGAATAGTGGTTTTCCTTAGATTCACTCAGTGAACATGCCTATTTGCTAATATCTCAGTTCTCTACACTTTTACTAGAAAAGTATATTAGTGTAATAGCTTCTCTTCCTTGCCCTCTGAAAAAGCCATCACAGGTTCTTAGCTCAGCGTGGCCTTCTGTAATACAATTCATTATTTTGTGGCCATTGTCCAATTCCAACAATGCAGTGAATAAACTCACCTTGGGATTTATGTAAATAAAACAACTTCGGCTCAGAAATCTAAAGCTGCAGATACAAGTGAGTAAATGCATTTGCCTCTTGGATCCATCCAAAGGGAATGCAGTTTCCCAGCAGAATTAAACCTAACTCCTGCAAACATCTGAGTAGACACAAAAACCTTTTTTAACAGAAAGCGCAGAGTGGTTCCTGATTGCAGGAAGTATGCAGGATTCAGAGCTAGGATTCAAGTGCTAGTGACATTAACAAAACACAAAGACTTGTGTAAGTTGTTTAAATTCTTTCAGTAAATAGGGATGTCACACCTACTGCTAAGGCTGTTGTGAAAACCACATATGCTAGTGGTAGGGAAAGTGATTTGTAATCTTTCAGAGACAATGTATAGAGGAGGTGGTATTTGCAGCTTCCCAAGCACAGCTGTTTGCAGAAGAGCTTCCGTGACATTGGTACGTCAGCTTCCTGTTAAGGGATTTTTTTTTTAGCCTTTGTTAAAAGGCTACTGCAACTGTCAGGAATCTCTTCCAGACCATCACTGCTAGGAATGAGGATGGTTTTTAAACTCTGTCTGTTGAATTTATGAATGTATCTCGCAAACTGTTCCAAAATCGGAAGGCAAAGAGAGACATGTTGATAATGATTATAATTCAAAACCCAGAAACCTCTTCTGGAGAAATAAACTTATATTAGTAGGAACACTTTCTTTTCTTCTTATTTTCCCTGCTTCGATGGGCTTGGCATAACTTTGCGTTTGAAGGGGGACCTGCTTAATGTATCCCAGCCGTTGACATTTTCTTAAAGAAAAGACTCCACAGAGCTTGGGAAACCTAATGTTGTCAGAATACCAAGCTTTCTAAAATGGCTTTGAAAGCAGCTGGAAAAAGAACGTTTAAATTCAGTCAACTGCAGGCAATGGCTGCAAAAGGTCAAATTACAAAATGTTCCCCTAGATGTGAAATCACTCCTGGGGATACTCTACAAAATTATAGGCTTAAAAACTTGACCTCTCTTGCTCTTTGCTCTATGGCCAAGCACTCAATCTTAAAGCTTTTTTTTTTTGTCGTTGTATTTCTCTGCTGGAATTCTCTTACCCAGGAAGTTTTGCATTTTGTGATATTTGAGGTAATTTTTAAGATGTTGTAAAAAACATTTGTAAATTACATCATTCTACATATAGTTGGTTCTCAAAAAGCTCAACTTCTCTGAATAAAGAAACTTTCTCTGTTGCCGAGGAAAGCACTGGACTCAAGTGAGCGGACCTGGGTTCTGATTCCTGTCTGGCTTTGATCTTGAGTGATCTTGGGCAAATCCTTTCTCCTTCCTGGTTCACTTTATTTCTTTTTAAGTAAAATATAACTAATTCAGTTAGATAATGGATCTTCAGAAAAACAGCCAACCACATCCATTGATCTGGTTACATGTGGGATTCAGACCTCAAGGCTCGGTCGGTTTTTCATTTACATGCCACAGAAAGAATTCTAGCATCAGCCTGCTTGCCCCATGCAGTCTTGTGTTTCTTTCACTTTATAAAGGACAGTCTAAAGCAGGGAGTTGATGCCCAGCATTCTCTGTCCACAGAGAAGATGAGGACAGTATATTCTGAGCAAAATGGGCCTCTGGGAACAACTACTTTGAGAGAAGAATTATGTGAACCAATGTATGTGGTATCTGCCTCGCTTGTATCTGGTTTCCACTATTCAGAATCGATATAGGGGATTATCATATGCCCTTTGAACCTTTTCTTTTTTTGAATTGGCACTTGCTCTACTTTTGCAGATGGTATTGCCCATCTACTCAGCATCTAGAGCAATGGTGTTATGCTCTGCTCACCAAAACCGAAATTGCCTTTGGACTCATTACCCAGAGAGTTTTCAGTGCTTTTGTTGCTGGATTAGAATTGGGATTTCTTTTTAAATTTTATTTTAATCATTGTTAAAGTACATTTCTCTGTCCTTTACTCCTATCGCAGCCTACCCACCCATTCCTCCCCACCTCCCTCCCATTCCACCCCCCTGCCCCGCCTAGTTTTTGTCCATGTGTCCTTTGTACTTGTTCCTGTAAACCCTTTCCCTTTTCCCCTGAAATTCCCCTGAAATTCCCTCCCCTCTCCCCTCTGGTCACTGTCAGCCTGTTCTCCATTTCAGTGTCTTTTGTTATATTTTGCTCGTTTGTTTTCTTGTTTAGGTTCCTGTTAAAGGTGAGATCATGTGCTATTTGTCTTTCTCTGCCTGGCTTGTTTCACTTAGCACAATGCTTTCCAGCTCTATCCATGCTGTCACAAAGGGTAGGAGCTCCTTCTTTCTTTCTGCTGCATACAATTCAACTGTGTAAATGTACCACAGTTGTGGTACACAATTTTGTATCCACTCATTTACTGATGGGCACCTAGGTTGCTTCCAGCACTTGGCTATTATAAATGGTGCTGTTAGGAACACTGGAGTGCATATGTTCTTTTGAATTAGGTTTCAGGATTCTTAGGATATAATCCCAGCAGTGGGGTTGCTGGGTCAAAAGGCAGATCCATTTTTAGTTTTCTGAGGAAATTCCATGCTGTTTTCCACCGTGGCTGCATCAGTCTGCAATCCCACCAACAGTGCGCTAGGGACCCCCTTTTCTCCACAACCTCTCCAACACTTGTTGTTTGTTGCTTTGTTTATGATGACCATTCTGACCAGTGTGAAGTGGTATCTCATTGTGGTTTTAATTTGCACCTCTCTGATAATTACTGATATTGAACATCTTTTCATGTGTCTCTGGATCCTCTGTGTGTCCTCCTTGGAGAAGTGTCTTTTGATTCTAGGTGTCAGAGCGGAAAGGGAATTTAGAGATAGGGACAGGTTCTTTGTTTTCCAGGTGAGAAAGTAGAGCTCTGAGGAGTGCAGGGGCTTGCCAAAGGTCACCGTTCACACCACAGAACCGGCGCCAGAAGCTAGGTCTCTCGCTTTACCATGGAGCACTTTATCATTTCCATTAATGCTGTCATTTAAATAACTAAACTCTGAGTGGTAAACTTGAACTATGGTTTTATGCATTAAAATTTTAATTAGATTTTTCTCTCTCCTCCCCCACACTTGAATTCCTGAATAAACTTCAAAGTGAACCAAGCCTTACTAGGAAATAAACTGCTCTTATGACTTACATAGAATAAACTGGAAAAATAATGATAGTCCTTAATTGTAAAGAGGTACATTATTTCCTATAGTATGAGGGTGCTATTGTATTCTCAGCAATGAAACAACACCTCGGCCAGCTGATCAGGAGAAATTTCTCAAGGACAATGTGACAGGGGCAGTAATGACATTGCAGCTTACCTAGCGCCGGTGGTGTTTAATAGTGAAAATAATGGAAGTCTTTTTCTTCCCCTCTAGAGCCTTCCTTGAAGGGAGAAAGAAAACCTCACTCTCTTTCCAAGCCATTTGTATAGGATGTGCACTTTCTAAAATTTATTAACACTAACGTACAACTCTTTCACCCCAACCATTTTCTTGACAACCTATTAGAATTGGTGTGTGGAAGTGCTGATGGGAAATATTTGTAAAAACTGGCATGCAAGCTGTAGGAAGTTGTAGAATTGAATAAAGCTGCCGTAAGTTAAATGTTAGTCTCTCCCATTTTCTTCAGTGACAGGGAAGATGGTCCCAGTGATGTTTTCAGACTGTGTTCTGAAAAAGGAGAAGATCCTTCTTTCCCTGTTTGCCCTGTGTCCTCTTTGGTGGACAGCCTGTAATCTACCCTGAGGACAGATTCACCAGGCTTGCCTGTAGTTCGTCTTTTGTAGAGCAGCAAAGAAAATTCTAGGGGTGAAAACATTTCCCACAAACTCTCATTGCTCTCCTATATCGTTTGGCCCTTTTTTCTCACTAAAAAAAGACACTGACAAATAAAGACTATAGACAGGCTCTTTTTGTTTTTCACTCTAAAATCATTCCTTTAACCACTATCACTTTAGAGTAAATAAGCTATATTAGTGGGAAAAGAAAAACCATATATATAGTTTAAACTATTTAGAATTACAAGGGATCTCAAAAGTCTCCTAATCTAGCTGTAACTGAAACTCAGAGAGTTAAAACTGTATACCCAGGGCCACACCATTGGTTAACACTAGATATAAAATACAAAATTCCACTAGCTTGATTCTTTTAAAATTTGAAATGGAAATTTTCTCATAGTGGCTTTCCATTAAAGGCACGGACAGTTTTGTTTGGTTCGTGCCACTGAAATAATTGCGCGGTAACATCGTCATAGAGATATGCCATAATAGTTATCAACTTGTCCGATTCTTTCAGCTTAGAAGTGAGGAAACCAAGTCCTAAAAGAGGCTTCTCCCCAGCCAACCTCCCTCCTAGAGAACTGACAGCTGCCAGTGGCCTTGTCATGGGTTGCCATGTGTAACGTGGCAGAAGAGGGAGAGCAGAAAGGAGAGAGGAGCTTGGCGTTGGGGAAAGTTGATTATCTGCCTGCTGAGAACTGAGCTTGGAGCGACAGCATTTCCCCAGAGTTGATATATCCTTCCTACGTGGTATGAGATGGGAAGCCGAGGCTGTTTTCAGCATTGTTCCTTGAAGACCTGTGGCATGCTGTTATGTAAAACTAACCGAGACAAGGAAAGGGATGCCAACAGTCGTGCCACGCTCAGTCAACTGCCCTCCAGGGAGAGACTGACAGTGTCTCTGCCTCTAGCAGCGAAAGGACGCCACTTGCTGAATGTGAGTTGAATGACCCAGATGAAAATCTGAGCTGAAATCAATACACCTAGTCCCTGTGTCTTAGCCAAGGAAGGGAACCTGGGACAGCGAAGCAGAAGAGCATCTTGGCTTGGCATGTAGCCACGTTCTTTAATCACCAGGAGAGGAAGGACATTCAGGAAACTGGACTGGCAGTTCTAAGTAAACAAGGTTTCCCCTTTTTTTTGGTTAATTCTGAGTATCTAAGAAAAAGCATGATACAGACTGAATTTATATATCATATTTTTCATTTCTCTGCTTTTTTGCTTTTTCATGCTCTCAGTCCTGTGGGACCAACTATCTCCTCTCCACCCCCTGTCCAACTTCACATCAGGCCTCTGCCCGACTTGCTTGCCCCAAGCAACACTCTGTGCTTGACTCCTGTGTATGCAAGTGTAGGCTTTGAGAATCACAGAAATGGAGATCACATGGAGCGCTATCAGTGGGAAAAGGGAAGGGGGAGAATGGAGGAAAAGTTACAGGGAATAAGAAGCATAAATGGTAGGTACAAAGTAGATAGGGGGAGATTAAGAATAGTATAGGAAATGGAGAAGCCAAAGAACTTTTGTGTCTGACCTATGGACATGGTGGAAAAAGTGGGGGCACCAGGTGGAAGGGCACAAAGGCGAGAAAAAAATGGGACAACAGCATAATCAATAAAATATGCTTTAAAAAAGTGTAGACTTTGAGATCAAATCTGCATGTGCACCTCCACTCTAGTTCTTACTAGATATATAACTTTAGGTAAGAAGATACCTCGCCCCTAGTCGGTACATCAGTTCTTTCATATCTACACTCAACTCTCCTCTGTGTCACGTTCCCTCCCTCTGGTTTGGCCCCCTTGGTTAATCCCAGACTCTCAGGCCAGGCACACCTTCTTGCTGTTCCTTAGACAGTGCAGGCATCCTCTCGCCTTGGTAACTCTGAGGAAATCAGCGGGTGGTGTCTAGAAATCTGGGAGTCCTAACTTTCCAAATTGGTGTCTGGGTTAGCCAACAGACCTTACATATTAGGACGTAAAGTGTAACCACTATGGATATTTGCACTGAGACATCTTCAGTGCCCGTGTCACCGGCCATCTTGGTGGTCAGTGGCTTGATCACTAGAACCCAGGGGCCCACTGATTATCTGTACCTTCATGAGAAAATCTAAAATGATTTGTTAAAACAGACAATAATGGCGTAACAGATATATGAGGAGACTGCAAGATGACAGAGAACACCCAAAGGGTTAAGTAGGACTCTAGCACCAAATATAGTTGGCCCAAACACCCAACTGGAAGCAAATAGATGTAAAATCTAGGAATAAAAAGAAAAAAAAATACAGGCAATAGCTGTTTCTCTACCTAAAAAGGCAAATCTCTGACATCTCAGGATACAGCATATGTATCCCAAGGTCTAATCTTTTCGGATTAATTTTTTCAAACTATTGAACACAGATGAGTTGACCCAAGCTGAGAGAACTCATCCTGCATGCGGTGTTTGGCATGCTTAGGTGAAAATACATATTCATCCCTCCATTGCAAATGAAACAGGGAACAGTGTATCTTACTTATTTCAAGACTGTCCTTATGTTTAAGAAATGCCCTTTCTAAGTGGCTCTGTGAGCTCTGTTGAGCCATTTTGCAGAGGATTGTTTCAGTTCCATCTCAATGCTTTGGGAATTTTTAAGAGGAGCCAGGACTGGATCTCAAGCGGCAAGTGAAGATTAGGACTAGAGTGAAAGCAGTGCCCAGGTCAGGCACAGAGACGTGTGATGAACCAGAGAAGGGAGCCCCAAGCTTACTCAAGCAATTGTGAGTGCTGAGTCCGACGGAGCTCACCAATGACCGGTTGGATAAACAGTTTTATACCTCTAAGTTCACACTCACTTCCACTTTATCAGTCACGTTCTCACTGACACCCACAGGGATTATTCATAAATAGTTCAATAGCTTTGGTTTTTTGGGGCCTAGGAACTTCCTCTTGTGTTGTGTCTGAGGATGCTCACAAGTGCCTTTGGATCTTCTTATCTGATACTTGCCTGGGGAAATTACCCAATTCTAGAATGGGTTGAAAATACAAAATGTCAGGCACTGTATTTTGCCCTCTACTTATTTGATCCAAGTAAGCTTCCAGGTACATATTTTCTTAACTGTATAGCTAAAGAAATGTCCATTAAAAACAGATAACACGAATGACTCACTAAACCGGCCCATTGTGGCTTTGTGGTTTAAACCTCAGTGTTTCCAACTACTGAGCCATGTTTTTCCCCATGCTTGTTTGAAGAACCATGGCCTGACTCTAAGGTAACAAATTAATGTTGATTTAGATGCTTGCTTTTGAAATACTTGAAGCTTTATATAGTATTGTCAGACTTCAGATACCACCACATCACCACTTGCCTCCTAATAACTTTGGTCAGATGTTGTAAGAAAGAATACGCACATTTTGTTACCTTCCTGCCATTTCTAAAAAGAGAAAAAGAGTTTCCTTTGTATCCCTTGGTCTCTCTGGATCAATTTCCCGAAGAAGGTTAAGGCCCTCTCCTTTTCTGAGGTGCTATTTCAAGACCTCTGCTGAGAAACTAAGCCCCAGGAGCAGCCATTGGAAATAAGAAAGGTTCAGCTAAGTCTCCAGGGAACTAAAACCGACATCAGACACAATAGACTTCAGGTGATACCCCTGGATATAGGAACGCAGGATGCATTACACATGCGGGCAGTTGTGGTGGGCCCAAATCACTTATGCAAGAGGAGATAAAAAGGCCAGCCTGTCCTTCATACATGAGACAGCACTTCTCAGACTTGGTTATATGCCTAAGAATCACCTTGGGGTCCTGTTTCAAATCCCGATTCTAAGACCACACTTCTAATTCCCCAGAACGGGTGGGATCTGGCAATCTACACGGCGAATAAGGAACAGGAATGATGCCGAAGTGCCCAAGATATGTTATGAGAACTCATGCTCTAAAAAAATCAGAGTGGTAAAGGGCCAGTTAGCAAAGGATTGGAACGAAGCAGCAGCTGAGAGATTCCAAAGCTACCTCTTCTTTTATGTCCAAGCCCCATCGTCGCTGGAAAGGAGAAGAGAATCAATTGTTCCTCTCAGTCATTTTAATGACTGACATGAGTGGGTAACACAGTCGCCTGGATCGGTGGCAGAGGTTTAAGTAAAGACATAAAACCCTTTATTCTACACCTCCTGCGGATTCATGTTTTTGAAGCCATTTAAAAAAATAATTTAAAAATAGTAACAGTATGCATATGACACAGGTTATGGAACAATTCGGAAAAATCTAGGACAGGAGCCAAAATCAAACGTGTTAATGCTTCCTCAGGAAGATGTATGAATATTCATACTCAGTGGGATCAAGCCTATCACAAGCTTCGTGTCTTTTCAGGTCAGTTCTTTTCTGCCAAGTGAGTTGAGATCAAGTCATGTTATTTTTCTCACAATGAAATAAAAGCCTTACTTTGCACATTAAGACCGTGACTTGAGATTAAATGCTGTGGGTAAGACGCTATGCACTTTCAATAGCTACAGCTTATTGAATACTTACTACTTACACTGTATAGTGTTTCATATGTGATTTTGCTGTTTTTACAATATTCCTACGAGGGCAGGGATGTCTTCCTGCCCTCATTTTAAAGGTGAGGAAACCGAGGCCGAGGGGGTTAAAATGATTTGCCTGGGGACAAGCTGCTGAATGGCAGAGCCAGGTCTTGAGGGTGACGTCCTTTATACCACACCGTCCTGCCTTGACCCCAAATCCTCTTGTTCCCAACTGAATTAAGAAAGAAAAATAAGCCTCCGTGCAATAGAAATACAAAGTCAGATCTCTTTTTATTAATTCCTAAGATGTTTCATTAATTTTTATGCTCTCATGTAGTTCTTCGTGCAGTTCACACATGTTCCCATGCTCCTTTCTGACTGGCCCCGGGGAAAAACCACTCATCCATCCCAGTTGGAGAGAGGTGCGGCCCTGTGATGATGCTCCCGCAGCACAGTCCTGATGGTGGCCGCACCCACTAATCTGCCGCTCCCTGGCTTTCCTGCTTTGCACCTATATTATTAGCTTCAGTTTCCACTTCTAACCTACAAAATGACCAGTGTGAACATCAGTTGATAATGTTGCATAATAACTTTGCTGTTGACATTACCGCCGTTTCCTACCCTGGGTCATTGCCACTCACACTATATGATTAAAGGAATACAAGAAAACATACCCTGATGTGTTTTTGGTTTGACACCAAAAATTGCTCTGAACCTCTAGGGTTAACATCAAATGTTAAGACAAAGTAAGTTTGATGTTCACCTATTTTTAAACAGATTTTTTCTTACTTGTTTTTGCTCTTATTCATGAGATTTCATTCCAATCCTCTCTAGGTTTAAGAAAAAGAACACCATTGTAATAAATGTTTACTGGTCATTTACTCAGTATCTTATCCCTTCCTTCTTCTTTGACCAAATGCCCTAATTTCCCTTTGAGAACTGACTTCTCTCCTTTCTAAGCCATTGAATTTGCGTAATTATCCCACTGCAGACCCTAGAGGCAGGATTCATGTGCAAATCCTGCCCTGATGGCTAGAGCGGTGGGTTTAAGGGTGTGAACCAGATCAGATTTAGAGCAAGGAAAGGAATGTCCCAGGCCCTCCACAGGCAGGTTCTCTTTGATGGTGTGGTGGGAAGATGTGCGGGCTGGCCTCCCTGTGCCATTCCGCTTCCACAGAGTGAGAGGTCGGACCCCTCCGTGGCGGCCCTGAGACTGAGGGCGGAGCCAAGAGTGTGGCTAGAAGATGAAAGACACAGACAGAAGCCAGATCTTTGGTAAACATTTTTTGTTACTGAATCTAATACTTGTGACTTAAATAATCTCGTCTGACACATATCTTTGTGCTGTAAGTAAATTTTGCTTAGACTACATTGAGACAAAGGAACCAAGTATCTCTACATAAGTTGGAAACATTGTGTGAACCATGCTTTCTTGAGTAGAATGGGTGACCAGCTAGGCGTTAGAACATCCCCGAGTGTGCACTGAGCTTCCCTCACATATCCACTCAAAACAGTGCCATAAGGGGGGTCATTTAATTCATCTGTTTTCAGTGAACTTAAAATCTGTTTGGAGAGGCAAGAAACATCGGTGCAGTGATTAAAGACACACAAAGTGCTTAGCTGCATGGTAATGACTGTACGTGCAATAAAAATGTTGCAGATAGCAGTATATGAGACAGGGCAAATGTAGTGCATGCATTGTCATTACATCTTGGGTTTGGAAGGTTGTGTGTGATTTGACCACAGAGAAAGGGGCTGAGTATTTTAAGGAGGGGGAAGAGAATGGTAATGGGATGGTAGTGGAGAAACTGACACTAACCCATCACTCATTGGTGATCGGCTATGGGACAAGGCCCATTTCCTGCAGTGTATCCTTTGGTACCTCATGATAATCCTGTGATGTAGACAGTATCAACTCTGTGTTGTAGAAGAGCTGTCCAGTTGCTTTAGTTTTGATTTGGTTTGATTTGTTTCTTCCAGGCACAGCATTGCACTAGGGATCTAACTCAGAGTTATTAGGATATATAAGTTGCACTTAAATGTTCAACTTCCTGCTTAATTTTAGTCAATGCAACTTTCTTTTAACTCTGTATAAATCAAAGTTACTTAAAAATATGTAAGTACATTTTTGTCAGGCTTTAAAATAAATATTTGTATTTGTGTGTGTGTACCTTTTAAAGTCAGCAAAATATTGCAAGCTCTAGGCTAGTGGAATAAGGAAATATATATATTAAACTTATCTCACTGAATTCCACAAATTCTGTTATGCTTCTTTGTATACTTTAAAGTTAAGAACTTTTGAAAACTAACACTTCCCCTCAGTAACACTAAGACATTGCAAAGCTAGTGAAAGATTAATTTATTCATGCATGCAGGCATGCCTATAAATAGTTCTATATGACCCTTTGATTTCAGCTCTTCCACACTTTTCAGGAACAAGCACTTAAATGCCAGACTAAGAACTTTCAGCAAAACACAGGAATTAATTTTTCTGATGTCATACCCTCAGCCTCTGTCAAAGGCCAATAATTGTGAGAAGTACAAGCCAAGAATTTTAACTCATTTTCCGATATGTCTACAACTCTTGAATGACATTAAACAATAATCCCCTGCTCTCAAGTGGACACACTGATGTTCTTTCTGCTCTGTCCACATCCCATCAAAACCAATTTCTCCCTATTTTCAAGATTCAGTCAAATGTCTCTGTAGCCACAATTCCTTCTTTGAGCTCTCTTCCGTGAATGCTACAACAGGTAGTTATGGAACACCTACTGTGTGCAGGTCCTGTGCTCTCTGCCCCGAGATGACAACCAAGTCAGACTTTGACAGCGTCTTATCTGTATTCAGTCTTATAGAGCAGAAGCCCTGACATCACATACACGGAGTCTGTGGTAGGTCAGTTAATTAGAAGTGCTCTTTTGTCAGGTATTAATAAATATGATTTATGCAATGTTTTTATTTTTTAAATATTTTACTTGTTTATTTTTAGAGAGAGGGGAAGGGAAGGCAGGAAACATGAATGCGTGGTTGCCTTTTGCACACCCACCCCGCCACCCTGGGGATCAGGCTCACAACGCAGGCATGTGCCCTGACTGGGAATTGAACTGGCAACCCTTTGGTTCACAGGCCAGTGCTCAGTCCACTGAGCCACACCAGCCAGGGCTGATTTATACAGTGTTTTAAAATGCATTTTAACCTAAAACCCTACAAAATACATACTTTATCCATCATTATAAAAAAAACAGACCCAAGACTTCTTTTCCTTGAATAAGTGTCTACAAATTTGTTACCAAAGTGTCACTTTTTTATACATAAATCACTTCTAAATGTATCCACTTTAAAAATATCAAGTGTAAAAAAAGTTTAAATGTGGTGATTTTATAATAATTTATAACTAGCCTACAACTAAATATGTGACGTTGGGGAGTATTCAGTATATCATTAAAATAGTTCAGCATGTATGAACGGCTCTGGGCAGGAATTCAGTGGACTCGGGTTGAACATTACATCCAGCAGAGCTGTAAGGACAGGCGCTGTGGGAACCCACGAGCCCCAGGAGCGCGACTTGCCCTGGACGCCAGTCAGAGCTTCCCACAGGGCAAAGGGTGGCCGTGTGGACTAGTTGGAAGTGAATTAAAGAATGAGAGTACAGAGTGCTTCTACAGTTTTATAATGTGAATAACTAGCTAAAATAAGTAGTCCTTAGGCTTCTTGAAAGTGAGGAGCATGCCTCATATTGCTTTTCAACCTGTTACCACTTGGCCCAATGCCTTACTCATCATATGTGCCACTGAATGATGACAGTTATTCCTTTAGTATTTGATGACGAGCTCACTGAAGAATACCTCGGTTAATGAAACCAACGTTAGATTTCTTCTGATGTTTAATAGGAATTCTTAATATAAAGTGGCAAGTTTCCTTGTATAAATGATCCTATAGAGTTATATATAATGCTTTGCAATTAAAAAGCCATTTACACATACTTTAATCTCATTTAGTTATTATAAAGATTCTCTATGGTTGACTAAATAGAATATTTCAACTCTCATTTATAAGCATGGAAACTAGCTCAAAATCTTGCCCGAGTCCGTGCAGGTTGCAGAAATGGCACCAGAGCTCTGGTTATCTGACTCCTCACCCCGAATTCTCCCAAGTCTACCTCTTGGGCGAGAAAGATGCATTATTCAAGGAAAAGCTACAGTGCTGGAGGGGGCTGTCTGCAACTTCCTAATATCGCCGTTGTACAGAGAATCTCAGCAGGTGTAGTTCCATGTCAGACAGGAAAATTCAGTCCTCCAGGGATGAGTGATGGATGTGAAGGTGCGCTCAGTGCTCTCCTTCGCTGTGATTACAGTCTCCCGGGCCACAGAGAGGGCTCCTGAGGGACCAAGGGTGAATTGCAAGGTTGCCCATAATGTCAAAGGGCTATGCTATCTAGAGGGGCAGGCAGATCAGATTTGTCTGGATGCAGAGCTCACCCCTGGTACTTCCACGGGCCAGAGATTGAATGTAAAAGGCAGGGGAAGGCCAGCAGAAGCCATAAGCATCTCATTCCCTCAGCATTATGCTGGCACAGCTATGTAGGCATCACCTCGGCTGAGTTTTTAGTGAAGGCCCCCATCGTGCAAACTCCAGTTCTCAGGGTGCTGGGCTGGCAGTTGGTCTCTGCAGACAGCTCTCCCCCACCAGCTTCTGGCTGAGAGGCACTAGGTGTTGCAGGCATGGGGGTGAGCATTCCTACCTCCAGAAAAAGGCGTGGGCAGAGGTAAGCAACTTGCAAAAATAAGCCTCTGGAGCAGTCCCAATTATGAACTACAATAGCTCTTAAACTGGATTAACATCTGTACCGATACTTTCAAATTATATTCCAAACATATACTGAGGTATTTTAAAAATCTGAGCTATTTTTAGTATAATAATATCTTCCTTCAGAAAAAAAAAAGAGTGAGAATGACATACAATTGAAACACGTATGCATTAATATGCTCTGCTGCGGTAAAAAGTATGGATTTTTGTGCACGATGCTTCATTAGGCTTGTCACGTAGAGATTCATGTAAAAATTATTTAAAATTCAGTTAGATACAGCTCATTGTCATTCCATTAGACTGTGGGCTTCTCCAGGGCAAGAACCATGTCTAATTGATCGTCCTGAATCCTGTTAATGGTGTTTGAAACATAGGAGGCCCTGAATGAATCACCGGTGAAGTGAACCCAGCTGACATCACAGAGAGGCGCTCACCAGGGCTTTCGACCACTCTTGGCAACACAGAGCCGTGTTACGCGGATTTATACCGGCAGGCTTTGCGGTCTGCACTGGGTCTGAACCCGGGCTGTCCCACTCATCAGTCGTGCGACCTTGCACAAGTTGCTCATCCTTTCTGAGCCTCTATTTTTTTTATTTGTAAAATGGCTGTATTAATACCTACTGCATGGGGTAGTTGAGAGAATTAATTAACATTGGCACTGTTATTTCAATAGCAGAATTGGTATTTTTTTAAGTGAGATACTTTATTTAAAACCATAAAAAATACTGAGTCAGTTAAAAGAAAACTATGATGAAACCATTTTTTTCTGTCTAATGTGTTTTACGTGGGTTCACCCCCTAATCGGCATGCATCCCTAACCTATATTGAGTGTCTGACTATTCTGAGTGAGTAAAATTCAACATCAAACAAGTCTCTAAGAAAAAAGGAAGCTGATACATTCAGGTGCCTGTGAAGTGACTTTTAAAATGTTTTTTCTCATTAATTACCATGTGGAGAGGGACCACAGTGGAGAAACTGAATCAGCAACCTTGAACCTGCCTCTGGCAAACTCTGGTAGCATTTTGGCATGTGCCATCTAGACTTGCTGGTCTCAGGCTTCAGTGGTTTCTAAAGTAAATTTCAAGTGCAGAATAATTTCCCCTACCTGTTCATCCCCCATCTCTCATCAAAGGCATACTCATAAGGAACCCTACGGAGCAGGGTGTTTCAGAACCTGGTTCACTCTGATTTCAAACCCTTTCTTTCTCCTACTGAAAGTCTGGTCTTGGACTCCTCACTTAATTCCCTTGAGTTACAGTTTTGTTATCTCAAAGAAGGGCAGTAATCACGTCTACTCCGAGGTTTTTATGGGGATTAAAAGATATGCTTTCTAGAAATGGCCTGGGGCCGTTGTTCCACAATCTGATTTCAGTAAGTAAATCACGTTATTAATTATTACAATATTGGATAAGTGTAATATCTTAAAATAAGCTGCATTTATCCCAAGAGAAACATTCAACGAGGCCATCGGTTTAAAAAAAAAAAACAAGCATTTTTTCCTCTCACTTCCAGCCAGCACAGAGACTAGCACTAATGCCGGGTTTTGTGATTTTTCTTGAATCCACACCTAGGGGCAAGGGACTTCACTGAATGTGTTAAAACGAAAGCATGATTCTCTTACAGTTTGTTTCTAATTTCAAAATATTTTCCACCCTATATTTCTCATCTAAGAGTTTACCTTTTTAGCCCCAGAAATTGAAAGGACTGAGTTTAGCCCTGCTCAGCAATTCCGCAAAGTCTTAGAGCGACTTCAAAACTGTCAGATGCTACAGGTGCTGTATTGGCTTTAGGTGAAAATGTATTCACTGCAGGGACCAGCCAACTTCCATCCCTCTGTCTTCCTCTGAGTATAAAACTTTCTTCATCCTGTCATTTCCAAATTTAGCCTTGAGTTTTTAATAGCAATTCCCCCTCCCAGGAGTTGCCAAAAAAAAGTCAGAATTTTGCCTTTTGTGTTGCTTTAATAACACCCTTGATGGTTATCAGATAGTTATTCTCATTATGTACTGATGACAAAAATCTGATCACAGGAGCCCAAGAGTGAGAAGTGGGAATCTGAGTCACACTCCAGGCTTGCTCCTTCTGGAGCTGGGCGAAGTGATTGATTTTTTTCATGCCCCCTTTTTCAAAGATATATATATATATCTTTGTGCCAGTTTTAAGATATATATTTATATTAAGATATATATATATATTTAAGATATATATATATATATATCTTAAGTCTTAATTCCAAGGCATGACTTGAGACTTCAGATCTCCAGGGGGCTTCACAGATAATTATTAGAGCAATGACAACGATGCTTTGTTATAAAGCAGTTTCACATCCCTTGCCTCACCTGGCTCTCTCTGCACCTCACTGAGAAAGAACACCTGCTAAAGTCACGTGTACCTTCCCGAAGAGACACTGAAGCACAGAGGGCTAAAATCATTTGATCAAGGAACTGCCAACAACCTAGAGGGAGGCCTGGGTATGGTAGGTGGGTTTTAAGATGTACGCAAGTTTTCTTTGTTTGTTTTTTTTTACCACTCCATGATATTCTAACTAACAAATTTACAAGCACTACTAAAAATGTTAAGGCACATGTAATTTATTCTCCAGAAACCACTGAATGCCAAGATCTTCCAGCAAACATAGAAGTAGATATGTGTCATCATTTTAATTCAGTCATTTTTCCCCTCTTGTCTTTTTTTTGTTCCTCAATGTCTGATGGGAGAGAGAGGACCTGCCAAAGTAAGCCTCTGTGTTTCAGAACTTAACAAGGACACTTGGGAGAGGTCTGTTGCAATGAGGCCTGAAAACCCAAAACCAACCATGAGATGCTTCACTTCCTGTGAAAGCAGCCGGGAGGCCACAGGCAAGCCATGTCACTTTTCTGGACCTCATTTTTCTCCACCTAGGAGATAAGGAAACTTGACCAGCAAGTCCAGAGTCTCTTTGATTTGCATGTTTTTGTCTTTATTATATAACTGGGGCATCCAGTATTATTAGTCATGTGGGATGATAAACAGTGCATCTACTAAGTGTGTGTGTGTGTGTGTGTGTGTGTG
The DNA here is from genome assembly GCF_004126475.2 of Phyllostomus discolor. NCBI lineage: Eukaryota > Metazoa > Chordata > Mammalia > Chiroptera > Phyllostomidae > Phyllostomus > Phyllostomus discolor. Next base: position 29,117,710 of record NC_040915.2, on the reverse strand, counting down.
TGTTAGATTCACGGAGGTAGTCATGATCGCTCAGCAAGTCAACTTAATATTTCCCAAATCCTCAAGCACTTTTCTTCCAAAGCCGCTTTTGGGGACAGCTATTAAAAGAGCACTCTCATGTAATGACTCTGCCTTTTTTGGACACAATTTATCTTTCTTCCCTTTCGTTAGTCTACATGGAAGGGTGCAAAGCAAGCAGGAGTGGACCATTGCATCCGTCACTATCTTCTACAAACCTGCAATAAATTACACACCCCTTTTCTCAGGGTCATTAAATATGGCTGGAGTGTTCATGCAGAAATCCTTTCTTAATTTCAAGGGTTAGAGAAAGGATGAGAAGGAGTGAAAATGCAATGACATTATGATCACATTTTCTATTTCCAAAGCTATGTGTAATTTCCTAAGCATTTTTAGATACTTACTTCAGTTAAGTTCCATAGAAGCTCTGGCAGGGCAATTATAATTCTTTCACCTTACAGATAAGCAAGGTGAGGTCTGAGAGGCTAAACGCCTGCCTGGATGTAAACACCTATTAAGTTCAGCTAACACTTAAGGACGGATCTCCTCTCTGCTAGCCCAGCGTACTTTCTTTTCTAATTTTATCAGAGGTGATGTTTTATTAATATAGTGCTCAGGTGCTTTTATCCAGAGTGTTCCTTTGAGTCACAGATAATGCTTCTAGTAATAGGAAGCATTTTAACCAGTCTCGTTCAAGACACTATTGCTTCCTCATTCTTATCTTTGTAAAGAGAAAACTGGGCCTATCAGGTTAGAGTCAGTTATCAATGCTCAGCTGTTGCCATCAATTTGAATAACAAAACACACTCAGCTGTTACAGTGTACAAGTGGCATAAGGTACTTTGAAAACACGTGTTCTTTATCTTTATCTGTAGTATGTATTGCACACATGGTCACACCTGTTGATATGAATAGCCTTTTTCCTTTAGTAAAAAGAACTTTTTACAGATGAGATCCAATAAAAATGTTATGGCTCACTCTCAGGGCATAGGTTCAGATCTTGGCTCTGCTACTTACCAGCTACATAATCCTGGAAATAAAACTAAGATTTATATTCTAAAGTTGTTGCATATTCACATGAATCCTGTAAAGTGCCTAGCACAGTACCTCGCATGTGTGAAATGCCCGAAAAAGCTGGCTTTAACATCCATATCATCATCATCATCATCATCATCATCCTCACATCATTATCAACACAGCTTATCTGTATTTAAATTAATAGTGGCAGATTTGCAGGACCAAAATATCTCCTACTACTACTTACTTATTCATGTCAGCTTATGAGATGGGAATTCCTCTTTGTATTAGATTAGTCTTGGGCAGTGGCAAGGAGCCAGTGGCTTGGGGTCATGGATGCTTGTTGGTCTGGACACAAGAAAATGTTTTAAATCAGTGGTAGATAAAGTACATAAAGTACTTCATCTATCAAATAGAACATTAATTTGAAGGATGTTTCATAGAGGCAGGAGTTCAACTTTTAGCTCATTGTTTTGATGAAATAAAATGTCTAAGTTTTACTTGCCACTACTCCATTTGCACTCTTTCCCACAACAGGACCGTTAGGGACGGGAAGGATTTCCCCTCTGTCACAAGTAGCAGTGATCAAGAGAGCCTGACCTTTTCATTGTTTTATGGGCACTCTTTATTAAATCATGTTCAATTACTTTCTCCTACTGACAAGAGAATGATTCTGCTTCATTGTATCTTAGAAGCCACCACTGCCTAATTCCTGTAAAATTGAATTTAGTATGGGACCAGTATTTACGGACTTGTTTATTTTTGTTGTTGTAATTAATAAAGCTGTCCCAGCGGGACAGCAGAGGAAATCTTGCCCATGTTTATAAAACCTGACAGTTCCTGTCACCCTGCAGTCACTCGCCTGTTAATGTTGGGTCTTCTCACCTGCTCCTTCTGAAGCCAGTTTTACAGAAATAGGAAATCGTGGCTTTGGGTCATTGACAGAGTGAAGCAGGCTTAAACCCCAAATAGTCTTTTCTTTGGAGAGGATAATTCTCAGAGTGAGAGACACTTTATACCTGGGGTCTGTCTTCCTTGGAAGGAAGGCATTCCTCTCCCTTGCTAGGGATGACATCCCAACACGTGGTCTTGAGCTACACGTACTTGTTTGGCCAGGTAGGTGGGCCATGTATAGCCTACAGGGTTATACTAATGGGAAATTCCAGGTATGATTTTGCAGCTCAAAATATTTGTTCTCTCCTTCTACCGAGTCCATACCTAGAGAGGCCGTCCCTGGGGCCTTTGCTTACCCACGTGACTTGCTTTGGCAGATAGAATGCAGGCCAGGTTATCCGTGCCTATCAAAGTAGAAACTTCAAGAATCGTTTTATTGATTGGTTTTGCTGTCTCCCCCTTGGGCAATGAGAATGGCAAGCCACAGAATGAAAAATCACAGGGGGCTGGGGGTGGGGGAGAGCAATACATCATATGTTAGTTTTAAACCACTGAGATTTGAGGGCTATTTATTTAACTGATCAAGGCAGTCTGCTTCTGCCATACTTGTATACAACCAGCTTTAGATAAACTGATGATAGGAGATAAATAGATGGTAGATAGGTAGATGCCATAACAATAAAGAGGAAAGAGGTATAAGAGATTGTATTAGACTAGTCTTGTGTATCTAGTGTATCATTAGAATGTCTGCAAACCCAAGTTCAGAGACAACCCTAGCTCTCAAGGCATCATGGGATTGGAAAATCAGCCTGCTAGCCAGGAAACGTGGGTGTCTGTTTAGTAACTTAATCTGCAGTTTTGAACAAGATCCTTGCCATCTGGGATGCTTTTCTACAAGATTGGCTGTACGTGATAACCTCACCTGGAAAACAAGCGTCACACTATAGCATTACCGTGAAAACTGAGTGAAATGATGTATGCATAAAGGGCTTACAAAGGCTAGCCTGTCATATTCTTATTGGAGAGGTGTTTGTATCGGTACTATTTTAATGGACTGCCAATTCATAGCACTGTATACTTCAGTCAAGTTTATATAATTAAGCTATTCAAAATAAAGTAATAAGGTTATACCATGCACTCTTGATCGCAAATATTCTTTCCATTTGAGGTCACTGAGTGTCTGTTCTTTCTCTTCTCGAGAGCTGTGTCATAACCATTGTCCTATCCTCACCCTCTCCCGATTTCTCATTCACAGTAAACTCAGTTGACATCCACCCTCGCACCTCACGCCCACAGTGGGCCTATTTCCCTGTTCCAAATTCATTTTTCAGACCTTAACTAATTTATCAACCATCTCTATGGCAAAGCCCTGGGCCTTTTGCCCCCACAGTTGCCACCAGAGCTCTCTCTAGATGACAGGTAAAAATAGATCTGAGTTTCTGAGTCTCACAGAATAAGAAAGCCCAAGGAAATTTCTGTTAGGAACTCGTGGGGACATAGAAAACCTAAACACCCACCAGAAGTTTGCTCTGCGACAGAGCTGCTGCATATCAGCAGAGTGCAACACAACCTTTCAAGGATGAAAAGGACCTTCAATTTCAATCTAGTCTGATTTTTTTTTATTTTGAGATGAAATTGAGAGACAAGAGAGAAAGTCCCTGGCTCAAGGTCGTTCACCTATGTGGTAGCACAGCCACAAGGGCAACTCTTAAATAGCAGTCATCATTTTTTGCTCTGTATCCAGCTGTCCCACTTCATCAAAGAAAATGAACGGGGCTTTATTACAGAACAAAAACTGTATTCATCTTCAGCGAAGTACAACAGGAAAACCTGTTATTTGGCTATGCAAGACTGCTAATCAATAACGTACAGGAAAATTGCAACAAAACTTTTAGCTGTTTGGATGTGAGCTAACAAAGAAAAATACAGAAAAGGCTGGAGACACAGATGTTTGTATACAAAGCTTTGGAACTTTACGTTTACTCAAAGCCCGTCTTTGGTGAAAGAGGATCGTAGAGATCAGCTGAATGACCTTAAAATCCATTCCAATTGTGCACACTAGACAGTTATGATAAATAAACCCAGTTCCAGAATGTAAAGATGAAGTGAGACCTAGGTTGGCCAGGGTCTGGCACTTCTCTGTAACTCACTGCATATTCTCAAACCAGCCTTGGCTGAGTAGCAGTTTTCACGTTCATCTCTTTGAGTGCGGGTGACCGTGGGAGAGAAACTCCCCTTGCCTGTTTCCTAAGAAGAAAGGCACAGAGCCCTGAAGATGCACCTAAGCAGTAGGGACTCTGGTAACTGGAGACCGTGCCTCACCAATTGGGGCAGGAGACAGCTCAGATTTACCCAATCATTTTCAAATGAAAATGAAGACCCGGATGTTGAAGATGGAAAGATGTTTAAGATCTTCCACTCATATAAAATCTCTCAATTGTTCAGTGTTGACTAAAATAGATAAAAATTCAACTCTTTCCTTGTCTAACTATCCATGATCTAGGCTGCAGTTAAACAATTGTTTACAACGGATTTTACCTCTTTGGAATAGTTTCCCTGTAAGTAAAATTAAAATTGGGCTTGGTCTTCAAGATTTAGGCCTAAGTTTTTCTTTTTTAAAAATTTTTTATTGTTATTCTGTTACAGTTATCCTTAATCTTCCCCCTTTGCCCTCCTCTGCCCAGCCCACCCCATCTCCCACGGTCAATCCCCACACTCTTGTCCATGTCCGTGAAATTTTACTTTTCTTTCTTTTTTTTTAAAGATTTTATTTATTTATTTTTTAGAGAGGGAAGGGAGGGAGAAAGAGAGAGAGAGAAACATCAATGTGTGGTTGCCGGGGGTCATGGCCTGCAACCCAGGCATGTGCCCTGACTGGGAATCGAACCTGCTACGCTTTGGTTCGCAGCCTGCACTCAATCCACTGAGCTACGCCAGCCAGGCTGAAATTTTACTTTTCTATCAATTTTATTTTACCATCAGTCACTGATACTAGTAACCAGAAATCACCAACTAAGAAAATGTAATTATTAGGTGGTTATAATTGGTGTGTACGATTGCACTATCTCGTCTCTAACAAGCAGCTATTTATTACACAGCTCACGAATTACACATTGTCTTCTCTATTACATAGCTCTTCACCACCTGGCACTGAACAATTGATATAATGATGAAAATTGAGGTGTGTGGTGCTGTGAAGTAAAATGAGTATAGGCAATATATAGTGAGTATAATATATATAATCTATATAGTAAGTGTAAAGGATAATGTTTGAAAATTATTCCAATGAACTCAGTTTTCTAAATTGAAGCTTTTATAGTATCAGCAATATCACTTAATGCCCTTCAGTATTCATAAATATAGATATATTGCTGATAGAGAAGCACTTAGGGGTAAAATAAGTAGGTTGGTGATGGGGATGAGAGAACTGTAATTTTTTAAAAAACACTCTTCAGCATTTCTTTTTGTCATTTCTGAAAGATGATTTATAGCAAAGAGTAGTTTATGTGGGGGTGGATAAATTGGAAGACAAATGTGAAAAATTAGAATTTATGATGTGGCTTCTATGTTAAATGAGAAGCGTTGCCATTTTTCTTGAAAAGCAAAGACACCTATCTATCAAAGTAAACAAAAAATAATACACTAAGTCACGTTTAACATATCTGTCAATTCTCTTTTCCTTGAGCTCTCTGCTCCTATTGAATGTGCTAATGGATTTTCTACAGGAAATAGATTCCCTACAGGAGTAGCAGGAGAGAGTGGTTAACAAGTTCTGGCCAGTCTAGGTTGTATGCCCAGAAAATTCTTTTCTGGGCTGTCTGGCACGGCTGTATGTTGTCATTTGCATAATATCCTCCTTTTGAAGAAAGAAAATTAAATTTGTAAAAAAAAAAGGCATTGTTTTCCTCACTGCTATTTGCTGTCCATGGTAGTCTCTGGCATTCTTAAATTTGCATGTTTGCATTGTTGAACAGCATTATTTTCTGAAAATGCAAAAATAAGATGAAATATTCAGTTGCACCAAATAGAATGAGTGGAAACTTCAATGAGTTTCAGTGACAGCATGAAATCTGTATACCCAGTCTCCATCATCTCACTCACGTTTCTATATTTTTAAAAATTACTTGTTGTTTTACATTTATTTTGGGGGGGCAACAGCTGGACAAGAGTGGCCTATTAGTTATATCAATCACACTGATAAATGTGTCTCTTAAGGATTTTCAGTTGAGTTAGAAAACATCAAAAACTTGGATAAAAATTAATGTTGTTTTGATCTGGGTGATGTCAGAGTAACCTTGGAATTTAAAAGTCCAGTGTCCGATTCTTAGATGTGACATGTGAATGTTCTAGTCCTGCAACTCAAAGAAAATAGAGAGGGCCTGTGTGTATGTGTGATTTCCCCTGAATCAAAAACCTAAAGGAGTTTTTAGCATTTTACTTTGCTTTAAGAATATGTCAATGCCCTGGCTGGCATAGCTCAGTGGATTGAGCTCGGGCTGCAAACCAAAGTGTCGCAGGTTCGATTCCCAGTCAGAGTACATGCCTGAGCTGCAGGCCATGACCCCCAGCAACCGCACATTGATGTTTCTCTCTCTCTCTCTATCTCCCTCCATTCCCTCTCTGAAAATAAATAAATAAAATCTTAAAAAAAAAGAATATGTCGAAAACCTAATGAAGGCAAACATTCTAGGAGAACATTAGCTTATAAGGAGAGTCACTCCCGTATCAGGCAGGTATAGTATAGCCTTGGTTGCCTCAGAGAGTACGGATAGCTCTAAGGGCAAGGGCTTTAAAGGGACTTGTAGTCAAATGCATTTATTTTAAAAATAGAAAAACTTTCATTCCAATTGTCTTCCCCATGGCTGTTCTTGGCCCAACTCTCTTTACGTAATTCATACATTTTCCTCTCCTGAAACCAAAGTTAATTTTTTTTTATTTCTTTTTTTTTTTATTTCAATCATTGTTCAAGTACAGTTTTCTCCCCCCTACTCCCGTTCCAGCCAAAGTTAATTTTTTTTAAATTGAAGCTAAAAGAAAATAAAAATCTATTAGTCTTCCACTGATTTACTTTAAGATATTATATTGATTCAAGTAGTTTGAAAAGTTTACCATTGACTGAACCAGGCTTACAGCTTGCTGTGACTCAGACGTGCTAGGAGACTGTAGGGCTGATGCTGTATTAATTCGCTACTATCATGTAGGATTCTAATTTTTTCTTTCTTTCAAGCTCCTCAGTGAAAAAAATTACTGTAAACTTGTATCTGTTTTTTTTACACTTCCTTTTTCATGTCTCCGAACTACTTCTCAATGATGTATAAAAGTCGAACGCCATCTTAATTAAAACATAGCCTGGAAGGTGGAAGCTTTTTCCCCCCTCTTCGGTGAGTTATTTGAATTATATGACCAGAACATATACACTCATATAAGCAGAGAAGTTTGGACTTGGGCTTGGTATGAAATAAGGAAAATTGAGCACGAAGACCTGAAGGACAAGCTACCCAGAGAACCTCAGGGGAGATAAAGGACGAGCTGGGAGGAGAGAGGGAAAGGTTGGAAGGTAGAGTGGGTTGCATGGATTTTAGACAGCTGGCCGTGCCCAGGGACTGAATGGACAGAGCTGACTTTTCCCAAATTGTGGTCTGCATGTCACTGTTGAAAAGTAAGATGAATTTAGTGGTATGTAAAATTTTAATGTTTATATGTTTCTTATAATGAAAATCAGGAAAATATAAGTAGAACATGGAATCTAAGCCAAAAATATGTTTAAGACAAAGAGAAAGTAAATAATAATTAATCTACATTGCTTTATTAAAAACATTTATGATGATATTTCATGAAATACTGATGTTTACACTGCTTAAGACAATATGGGAGTTTTAATGGTATTCTAATTTAGGGAGACTAGGATATATTATTTCTGAACCAAAATGATGGCATTTGCATCCCAAGAATATAGGTTTCCATAAGAAACTAATTTTCTCACTTTTCTAGCCCACATTTCACAGTCAGAATACGAAGGAACAAAGTTCTGTTTCATACCAAAAATTGGGTAGATAATTTGGTGAACAGGAAATAGGAATATGACCAGAAAGAACAAAATCTTCTCCTTGAAAAGGAACAATGAGTAATGGAAAAATACATACTAGGATTCTGCATTGCTTATTACATTGAGAAAAAACAGAGTTTTATCAATATAATTGTCATAAGCAATTCTGCAGTTACCTAGTAATTAACAACTCTGAGCAAGCCACCCTGCTACCAGCATCATCGATGCAAAGATGATTATGGAACGGCTTCTGTTGTGAAGTTGGTGATTTATTGGAGTGAGTAGGCAGAAAGGGAGGAAAATGAATATCCAGGCAACACGAGGCAGAAAGTGTTTTCATAAGGTGGGTGAAAAGATGATGAGGGTAATTAATGGAATCATGATTATAACAATAACTAATAATGCCTTTCATCTTCTGAGTCCTTTCTATGTGCCAGGCAAAATTTTAAGCATTTTTATGGAGTAAAAATGTCTCCAAATTTCTATATTGGAGGATCTCACTCACTCCTTAGAGCAAACTGGCAATATTAGTGATATTGAATTTAGATATGTTAAATAATTTATACAAGCCAGTAATCAAACGTGAGCTGCCTGACTCCAAGCACACACATTCGTAAAAACTGTTTGAATTCATGTTGGTGATAAGGTCAGTGAAGGCTTCACTGAGAAAGTGCTGCTATTTAAACCTTGAAGTCATAAGGAGGATGGGGATGAGTGGAGAAACTGTCAACAGAGGACGGAGAGCGAGATTCAACATGTAAATATGGGATTGGCTAGTTGTATTCAGGAAACCAGAGCAGATCATGACACGCTGGGAAATGACAGAAAACAAGGCTAGAAAGCCCCTGAGACTGGTGCTCACATATTAGAAGCAAATCTCTGGTGTGTAATGGCACGTGCTGAACTTGAGATATGGTAAAAGCCGTGCTTCAGAAGGATGCACTGGGCCGCAGCGGGAGTAACACGGGGTGGTATCCACAGCGTTGATGACAGGAAACAAATATGACTTTGATTATGAGAATTAAAGTAGGCCGTTTATATAAAATACTTGCTGTGCGTGTAGTTAGTACTCAGAAAGGCTACCTCTTCTGGTTGGGATGTAAATGATGCACTATAGAAGAGAGGGACAGAGCAGGGACATGACTTCATAGGCCACCAGCACAGTCCCAATCTAAACAGACTAAATCATGAACTAGGCCAGTGGTGGTGGCAACCGAAAAGAGGACAGTTACACAAGATATTTCAGAGGCATAAGTGCCTTCATGATTCATTAGATGTGGGAGGCAGAGACGTGGCTCTCTGAGTGTTCGTGCCTGGCTCACTATTACCAGATATAGAACAATCAGGAAAACATGATGATTTGGAGCAGGAATTATGGGTCCGAAGTCTTGTTGACTATGAAGAAAAGGTATTATTCAAGTTTTATCAAGCTGCCACCAAGGCACTATTTTTCCTGTGTGATACAGATACAAATGGTGGTGAGTGGATGATCTGGTTGGTGGATGCAAGGGTTATCAATAGCATTAATTTCCATGGGTAATAAATTTCTTTTCTGTGAAACACTCCTTCCGCCCTAGTTGCTCAAGAATTTTTGTCACTTTGGTGCTAGCTGTACTCCCCCATTTTTCTGATACCTCTCTTTCTATCTTTTTCAACATACTCAGAGTCTGGGGAACACAAATATAGATGCACTTAAAATTTAAGAAGATTAAAAAAGGTTTTTAAACATTTGTTTTTATGAAATTTTTATATCAATTTCTGTTTATGTCAAATGTCTCTGGTTTATGACTACGACCTTAATATGAATTTTCCTGTAAAAATGTTTAAATGAATAACAATGAATCAAAGAAAAAATACTAAGAAACCAGTAATAGAGTCACTTGGATATAACAAAGTCGTGAAAGGGGAGGTTATATGACTGAAGGTTAGAAACCCCCTGCAGCCAGCCAGGTAACATTTTAAGCAAATATTCTCACCCAGTTTCCACAAAGGCTTCTTAAAGGAGGACATTTACTATAAGCCTAGGAGAAAGCCACATTGCTCTAATGGCTGGAATTGAAAAAGGGCTAAACATTTGATATTCTAACACTTCCCCAAGAAAAATTGTTAACATAACTTCTTAGTAGATATTAACTAATTATGGAGCTGTGCTCAGAAGCAGGAATGGCATCACAAATCCAACAAAAGACCCTGTGGAAACTTGTAGTCATTACAAATCCTACTGTCACAAGAATCAGGCTGTCTCATGGCACTGGCTTTAAGTTTCAGTGCAACCCTCTTCACAGAGACAAGTGAAATAGTGCTGCACGCTAAACACCAACCAGCAAGAGAGCAGGGTGTGGACGAGAAGACAGATATGAAAGCTAACTACCACAGTACAATTCACAAGGAGCTGATGCAATCAGTTAGATGATGCTACTCAATATTTAATTTGATACCAACACAGTTTGGGTTGATTTCCCTACGAAGCTTAATAGCTTTGTGACACCTTGCTGATTTTTCTTACCATGCTTTAAGGGAGTGGATCATTTTCTTCTGGAAGTATCTCTTAATAGATAGTAACTACTCTAGATCATTCTCAATATGAGACAGTGGGAAGGGAGTGATGTTAGGACTGTGATATAAACCCAGCCCTTCCCTCATCAACGTTTGATTTTAATGCTGCTCTGGGCTAAATGGCTGAACAAAAGATTGACTAGTCATGAATTTGTGGGTTCTGTTTTAGGGTGCTGGAATAAGTATGGAAATATAAATATACAGCAGAACTTGATGCTCAATTTCTCTTTCTGGAAGCATGCAGACTTGGGGATTATTTTTACACATGTCCTTTCTCTCACAGATGGAAGACTTTACTCCTAAGGCAATCCTGAATATCTTTCTTTGGCACCAAATGAAACTCTATTCTAGTACTTGGTGGTCAGGATTTCCAGTGAATAAGGGAGCAGAAGGAAACTTTTCAAAAAATGTATTCGAGCATTTCTTTGACCTTCTTTCAGGTTCCTTTTTTCAAAACGAAAGCATGTTTAGGAGAAATTTGCAACTGCTGAAAAATAATATTAGGGCCAGATAGCTCTTTAAATGAGAGAATCTTAAAGGTAGAATTTTAAATTTTTATGGAGGTAGACTCTTAAGTTTCCATCTTTGTGTAGGTCCTAAATTTGCTTTTCTCTGAACAAAAGACCAAAACCTTATTCCAAATGAGTCAACACAAAACCGTGTCTTACAAATTCCAAGGGAAAAATATCAAGTATGTGTGAGTAAATCAACAGAAAACAGCTCAACTAGTGGGAAGACAGTCTGAATAGATGGTAATCTGAGGACACAAGGTTTATATTTGAAATTGGGGCATATTTAAATTGTCATATTAATTTTAAAAGGTGGAGTAATCTGTATGTAGTATATGCTCAGCACTGCAGAAGATTCATACTTGCCACCAGAAGACAGATCTAGTTTGCAAATATGTTTAACTTGCCTCACATGGATTTTTTACATCAATTAATACCATTAAAATCATGGGATTTTAATATAAAAATATAAATTTTTGGCTTCTCTTGAAAAATCTGAAGTCCTGACCCAATTAAGTGTTATACACACTTGATAATTATAATTAATATTAATTATGAAGAGCTACTGTTTATTGAATGTTCACTAAGTGCCAAATGTCATTCTAAGCATTTTACTTTTTTCCCCCTACACCCGGAATGTCTGTGATGCAGATCATTTTGTCCACATTGGTCACCTGTGAAAACCGATGCCCTGAGACATTCAGTAATTTTCTCAATATCAACAGCCAGTAATTGATGGAGTTGGGATTTGAACCCAGGCCTGTTTGATATCAAAGCGCAGTCCCTTATCCAGTGATGGAGTCTGTCCAATACATTAAATTATTGAATGGAGAATTCATCCATATTTATTATGGTTATTTTTGTACATTTGTAGAAAGTTGATTTTTGTGTTATTACTTTAAATGTTTCTATTTCAATATACTAGAATATTCTATTCTATTTATTAAATGTGCAATTTAATAGAATACTCTATTTTCTATAATAGAATATTCTATTCTAATATTCTATTTCAAATATAATATAAAACACATTTCTTAAAAGAAACATTACACTTATACCTAATAAATATTTTTAAAAATAATTGTTACTTATTTTTGCTTAAAGAAATTAAGCAAATAATTCACTAATTCAATTTGAATGTAAGTTGCTTTGAATTGATAGAATCCACTTACATTTATCTATTATACTAGAATACCCATTATATTTTTCTCTAGAAAATTAAAACACTTTAATTTTCTGAGTATCACTTGTACACGGGTACTGGAAAACCTTCTGAATCATGTACATCAGAATTTTCGCTCTTGAAGGGTCGGTCACTCAGAATTCTCTTTAAGTGTATCTTACCAGAAGTCGTCTTCACTACTTCAGTGGTGTTTCTCAGCCCGACAAATGAAAACTGATAAAGCCTCCAAGATCTTGTGTCACCTACTTCAACAGAGCTACGCTTCCACTGGTAGACGATTTCTTCCCGAGGATAGCCATCTGCCATGAGACGGGAAAGCACATGTTGAAAATGGTTGTAAATGAGCATACGTAGCAACCACCTCCAATAACAAGACACTGAGGAAAGTACTGAGAGAGATAAAGTTATGACTTAATGAGGATCCTGGACTAAAGAGCCTCACCCTGGAGAAAATAAGTACAGTGACATCATATCCTAATGGGAAGTTAGATTTAAAAATCATGAGGTCAAAAATCATCCTTGAAAGTCACTTACATTGTGTAGAAGGTATACTATACATGGTTTAATATATACTATACGCACACTTTACATTGTCTGGGTAAGATATAAAAAGTGGTCGGTATATAATAAATAATACATATGTAAGGTATTGTTCCATGGTGAAGGGGAGTCCACCAGGGCAAGACTGGGAGAGTCCTGCAGACACAGAAAATACTGAGAGAAGGGCAGACTCAAACTCTTCTCCAGAGCATGCACGTGGAGTGGAAGGTGGTCGGGAAAAATAACCTCAACCATTTACATTTTGTCCACTCTCTCAATTTCTTGGGACTTTATCCTGCTATAAACAGAAGTCTACAATGAAAGCAGGAGGTAGAAACATCAAGGGGAAGGTACCAATGAGCAGTGCACAGATTCCAAAGGGTCCATCTGGTTCGGCCAAGAGCTCAGAAGGCCTTTGTGAAAGAGGCAGCATACTGATGATGCAGTGACTGTCGGCACCATTTCCAAGCCCACGACCCCAGACAAGTTTAATTTTTTTCTAAATTATTTGATTTCTTATGGCAATGATGATGATACTTATTTCCTAAAACTAATAGTCAGTGTATTTTTAATGGATAAACATTACTATTAAGTAAACTGTACAATAAACTCAAGTAAGAAATAGGTAAGTAGAGAGAGACTGGAAAAAACTAGAAATCATCTCAACTGTTGTCTACTAACGATGTTATGAAACGATGTCTTGATTGTGGAGGCTGATTCACTACTTGGAATAAAATCCCTTATGTTTCTTCCTTTTCCTCATTGTCTTTTCTTTTGGTCCAGCTCTTTGGCTGGTATGTATCTGTTAATTAAGAAGAAAGAAAAAAGAAAGCAGGACCCTCATGTACTGTGAAGCAGAGTGGGGGAGGCAGGATGTGTGAAAACAGAGGAAAAGAGTGATGACATTAGGAATCTCCCTACGGAGCATGTGACTGTGATTTATTTTTTTGGATAGCGATAAGTGATATTAAGTTGTGTTTGGGCTCAGAAGACAGTTGCCAACTGGTGGCGTGATGGGGCAGGAATCACCAGTTCTTAAGCTTTAGCTGATTCAGAAGACGTGTAATCCCAGTTAGAAATTAAGAGAAAATAAATCTAGTCTCCTAAAGCTTGGGGAAGCTTGCACTTAAAAATACCCCAATCTTGGATGAGGCAACACATATGAAATACATTTTATGATGGAACCTTTTTAAATACTGGGCAGGGCCAAAGTAGGTTTACAGTTGTGAGTGCATGAAACACAGAGATTACTCTTGTATTATTATTTATTAATTATTGTATTGTTTCCCATACAAACAGCTGTAAACCTGCTTTGGCCCCACCCTGTATATATGACATTTTTCTTCTAGTTCCCTCTGGAATGGATGCAATGATAAACAAATGATTGTTTCTCTCATCGCTGATTTTTTTATAATATGGTCATTATGACTTCATTGGCTCTTAGGAGCCTCCCTCACTCCCTAGCTGGGCAATTGTATTTACGAAAATAAAAACTTAACATTTATAATCAGTTTTCATTGCTTGATATGCATGGTTGGCAGACCAGCAATAAGGAAGAGGCAAGCAACCTCACGGGCCCTGAACAAGTGTGAGGCCAGCACTTTGGGGAAACTGAGGCTTGTTTTTGATTTAGGCAGGGAATGTCTGTGAAGGTTACTAAAGGGCAAGGTCGTTTGTGTTAGAATCATCATGGATGTTCTTACTGCAGTCTGTTGTCTGGTGATAATGATAATAATAAAACAAATAGAGCTTTTTGGTGAATCCTGAGTGTTGAAGTGGCATATCAAGCATTTTACATACATTACATCAACAAAACAATATTGTGATGGGTTAGATCTTGTCATCTCTGGTGAGTACCTGGGAATGGGGGCTGACTTGGAGATTTAGTAATTTGCTCAACTCCAAGGAGATAGACTCAGAATTTGAACTAGACCCAAACAACACCAAAAATCAGTCTTTTACTCACTGGTGGATAACTAGTTCCAGGTATTACTAGAACTCCAGGAGGAAGAGGTAATTATTGATTTTGTTCTCTTTAACAGGGCTACGAAACTGAAGTATGCAAATGACATTGTTGGATCTGTGCTTGCCCTGACAGGTAGGTGAGAAAATAAGTAGCAAATGTACTGCTATTCTCCTGAGCCCATGGAGGGAGGGGGTGTGTAATTCACCATTACCCCTTTCCGTTCAATCCAGGTCTGGCTTCGTAGTTCTTCTCAGCCCAACAGAGGGCTCCTGGCAACAGCTGCCAATTTATTAAAAGTTTATACTGCAATGAAACTTTTTTATACTTCCTGATAAATTAGGTTCGTTTTTGCAAGAATCACTCTAATAGGGACAAGCTGGTGGTATGATGAAAGAAACTGTCAAAATCTTCATTGTGAACAACACCGCTTAATACAATTTTGCATTCTCTGTGAATCTCCCAATTAATTGACATTGCAATTAGACTACAGTGAGAGGGGATACAGAATGCAAACGAGTACTACTTACAACTGGAGAACTCCAAGGGGCAGGAGTGTTCATCCATTGGAAAATTGTGCAACTGTAATTGGCACTCGGCATCAATTGTCAATCTCAATAGAAATATGAAACATAAGTAGAAAGATTTGAGACATAGTTTTCAAAATGTACATTAGCATAATTTCTAATGCCCATTTTTCATCTTTATTCCTGGAGAGTATATCTCACATTCTTACCTATAACACAAAATGATTTTCACTGAAGAAATCTACCAAGTCCAGGAGAAAAATAAGACTTAAAGTGATCCATTCATTTTCACAGACCAAACAATAGGTTCACATTGACCTCGACTCCATTTTTTTCAAAGCTTAGGATCATGCAATTATTATTTTTTGGGGGGGAATTAATTGCTCACAGGAGGTTGCTCAGTGGAGATATTTAACTTAACAGAACAAACAGTTATAAGAACTTAAGCTCATTTACTGTTTGCATGTAAATGAATGCTGATGATTCTCAGATCTTATCTGCTAATTAAAGCAGAACCTTCTGTTTGTAAGTGCTTATTAGCTGTTAACTTTAAATTACTATATGTGAATTTAAAATTACCTATGTTTCACAATGGAGTATTATGCATTCTTATAATGGAACACGTTGAAGCCATTAACTAGGACGTTATAGAGTATAAAAATATCTAGTGGCAAACAGAAAATGTTAAACATAGATATACTAGAAATATATTTCCAATGAGTCTCAAATAGTTTAAATCTGGGGTGCTTATTAAACATGCAGGTTTTCTGGGTCCCAGTGGACCGGGGTACTAGGAAGGATGAAATTTAAAGGTGTTCAGATGTTTTGATTACCTTTGGAGACAAATGAACATATTCTAAAATTATACTGGTAATGACTGAGGATATCTTAAATTTCATATTTATTAGTTCTATTTTTTATAATGATGTCGATCATGAAGTAATGAAATGTTATCTTATGAATATTTTATTTTAAAATATTTTTCAATTTAGCATACTTTTTAATTGGGGAGATTATTTTTCTATAATATAATAGGGTAATTAATGACCTTAAAACATAACTAATAAACATTGAGACATTAATTGTTTATATGACACTGAGTAAAGGTGAATTGTCCTCTCAGTTTGTACATCTTATTATGGCTTTATTGTACTTGAACTTGCCAAAAGTTACAAAGCTAGTGGCACAGTTGTGATCTAATTCCAAGACCATGTGTCTCCAAAGCTGGAGATTTTAATCATTGCCACTCAATAATTAAATGCTCTTCCAAAGAAAAGATTAGTTTTATTCATAAGTAAAATTATAATTAAATGAGATATTTTAGTGCTATCTTTCTAAATTATACTGGAATTATTAAAATGAAAATGATATAGTTTGCAGAAATAGATAAATACAATACATATAGCTATGCACTGCACATCCATAGCTCATGGATAAGAACAATAAGATCGTCTCTCAGCATAGCCTGGCAGTTCATTCAAAATTTGAATTTTTTGTGAGTGACATTTCTGAGGTGGTTTCTGAATTAAATATTGTATAATGATTCTGTAAATCCATGGAAGTTAAAAAATGGCTATAACATTATGAAACCATAAAGGGACTTGAGATAGTGTGATCGACAATATTTCAAAAGGTAGACTGAGCTCTGATTTATGAGACAAACTTTTATTTTTACTAGATTCTAATTCCAGTCATTACCTTACTCACATTTAATAAAACCCATGATGCGATCAGAATGTATGCAATGACTTTCTTCTAAACTTATAGCCATTTTCCCTAGTTACTGATATAACTGTTTAACTGATATAAAGGTTTGAAGCCATTTTAAAGTATTTTATTTTGTATGTTGAATATTATATAAGGTATAAGGTATATGTCACAAGGGCATTTAACATGAATCATTTTGAAGCTAGAAGTTCCAGGAATACTAAGACCTAGAAGAATCGTATTTATACCTTTCACTAAAAATATACATGAATAAATTTAGTGTCTTCTGTGCTTACTATATATCAGGGTCTAAGCACTTTACACATCACTCTGTCTAGTCCTTATAACTCTGTAAGATAAGAATCACTGTCTATTTTACAAAAATAAAGAAAGAAAAGTTAAGAGTTAGCTCAGTTGGGTGGGCAGTGTGTGGTGAGGTAGTTGTGCCTTGCTTTCCAATAATCCCCTCAATTCCCATCTGATTCCTCTACATAAAAATGTAACCAAGTAAAAACATCAAGCTTACTATTCAAATAAAGCTTGGAGATGTGTCTTTTAGCACTAACACCTGTGCTATCAAATAGCTGGCCCCTAGAAATTTTGGAAAGATGCCCTAATGCATATAGGTAGCATGGTATAGAGCTAAGACCTAAAGCCAGGTATGTCTGAATTGTAAGTGCATGTACTTATCTGTTATGTTGTTTGATAATATGTGCTCACCAATGAAAAACATCAGCATAAAAATATGCATCTAAGTATAAAGTGCTAAGATAATGGCATGTATAAGTAGAAAACCTCCCAATGTTACTTTATTTTTAAGTTCAGAAAATAAAAAATAGCTCCAAGTTTTCCCAAACAATGTCTTTCCAAAATAGCCAATAAATTAATTCAAACAGCCTGTCAGTGTATTGGGGGTGGGTGCTGGGAGACAGAATTCAGTGTAGTTACTTGCCATTGTATAGCTGAAAAGAGAAAGCATACAGCAGACTTCCACATCAAAAAAAAATCTCCTTCTGCGACAGTTTCCTTGGAAACGGAGACATTTCCAAGCATAACAACCGGTGGTCCCAAAGATGACTATGTTTTAGTTTCCATATTTTAAAGTTGCAGGACACACGCACAAAAGCCCGGGTTGATGCAGAGCTCGGGAGGTCTAAGAACAGCCAGGGTTCCATGCCCTCGTGAGAAAGAGAAAATGAGTTCTCACATCAGTCAAAAAAAAAGTTTGACCTATTCCTAGTCCTTTGAAAAAGCTCATTGACAACAGAAAGAAAAACTAATTTTGTACTGTCACATACTGTTTTGATCAAACATGCCAACCCTGATGTTGGCCTGAACTTTTCTCTTTCTTTCTTTCTTTTTTGTCTTAAGAGGTTGATCTTTGTTTTATTCCCAGCAATTACTTATATCTTCTTCCAAAAGAATACCTTAAGGTGTAGAGCACTCGCCCATCATTCCAAATTCTCAGCATCCTGTTGGGGGTGGTAATCCAATGTGCATCGGCCTTTTTTGAGTTTCTGAAGAAAGTGTCTGGAATCCAGATTTTCCCCACCATGTTGCTATTCAGTCGGAGGACTTTAATGGTGCTGTTAAATTTCAAACGTCTGTCATACCATGTTTGGGCAAAAAATATATCAATTGTATATTCCTGTGATAAAGAAAACAGCGAAACACAACATTTGTAATACAGTGGGGTTATCTTGTAGGACGTATTTTTTGTGTTCATCATTTTTTGTTCTCATTGCCATTCTGAGCTACTTTGGCTTTAAATTGTCCCAAAGAAAGCAAAGACTTTGCTAAGGAGACTCACTCATCTCTTATAGATGAGTTGATACTTTTAAGGGGGGAGATAAAAGGACTGGTCTCAATGAATTTTGACAAAAGATCATAGCCCTGATACCATTGTTTGCTTTGGTGCCTACAGAGCACAGTTTCTCTGGTTATTTTTTTTAAAGATTTTATTTATTTATTTTTAGACAGAGGGGAAGGGAGGGAGAAAGACAGGGAGAGAAACATCAGTTTGTGGTTGCCTCTCACGTGCCCTCCACTGGGGACCTGGCCCACAACCCAGGCCTATGCCCTGACTGGGAATCTAACTGGCGGCCCCTTGGTTTACAGGCCAGTACTCAGTTCACTAAGCCATACCAGCCAGGTCTCTCGGGTTATTTTGGGCTGGCAAATTTCTGGTTGTGGGGGCCGTCTTGTACATTTTAAGATGCTTAGTAGAATTCCTAGTCTCCACTCACTAGACGTCAGTAGCGCCAACATCAACCTCACCCCCACCCCAGGCTGTAACAACTCAAAACTTCCTCTGAACAATGCTGAATGCCTCAAGGAAAGCGGCCACCTGGGTTGAGAACCACTGCTGTAGAGTTTAAGCAGTCTTAAACTGGAGCTGTGGAGCCTCTGTCACCTCATAAGGAAACGGGGACATGAAAGAACCTATCTTGTGAGGCAGTGTGAGGATACAAAAAGAGAATACACGTGAAGTGCTTTGCATTGTATCCGGCAGATAGCAAACACCGGCACAATGCATAAGATGGCCTTCCTTTTTTAAAACTACTGTAGTTGTCTTTTCCTCCAAACATGGGGAAATAAACCAATTAATAATAATGTTTAATACTGTACTAATCTCTATTGCACAGCATAGTCTCAAAGTGCCAGAGTGCTATGATGATAAATTACTCTGTAATGAATACGCTCAAGGATCTACCACTAAGTGGCAAGGGATTGACTTTAATCAAAGAGAAGTATGATATGAATTCAGACCATTAGTCCTGGCATCGAGAATGCCTGAGTTCCAGTTTGACTATCATATTTAAGTAGTATATAGTGTTAGTTTATAATTTGATTTTGATCACGCCGATAAATGAGAAAATTGAAAAAAGAAAACTTCAGCATTCTTAGAATGTGAGAGCCAAGGGTTGGGAGTCCTCCACATTTCCTAACCCAATCCGCTTAATCCACCCCCAGTTTATGATGAAGAACAGACAGGAAGATTGTTTCAAAGTTGTAGTTATGTTATATTATGCTACATTACATTATGTTATGTTACATTACATTATATATATTTTTTAATTTTTTAAAAGATTTTATTTATTTATTTTTAGAGAGGGAAGGGAGGGAGATAGAGAGAGAGAGAGAGAGAGAGAGAGAGAAACATCAATGTGTGGTTGCTGAGGGTCATGGCCTGCAACCCAGGCATGTGCCCTGACTGGGAATCGAACCTGCAACACTTTGGTTGGCAGCCCGTGCTCAATCCACTAAGCTATGCCAGCTAGGGCACATTACATTATATTAAGTTATGTTAATGTTCTACTCTATTCTATTCTGTTATAGACTCCAATCTAGTTTCTTATTTCAGATTTGGATAGAAAGGGTTATAGAATAAAAAGTTACATTTATTGTTACATTTGATCAATTATTTCCTCTGGGAGACAATTCTAATTTAAAGCAAATGATACCTTCTCTAAACCATTAATATTCTAAAAATTACTAGAGCACTGTATTTTAATTTGTAGAAAGCAATACTTACAAAGGAATGATTATTGTTGAATTTCGAGTATAGCATTTTACCCAAATTAATTTTATAGATATGATCACATTTAACTCTCCTAAAAAATCATCAAAATTATCTTCTTATTGCAAGAGAGAAAAAAGTTGAACTGAAAGATTCTCGCTTCTGAATTTTTTTATTGGCATATTTCCTGCTATTTTCCTCATACCACATGTTAATAACCAACTATTAGAATCTTACCATATTGATGGCGTTCACTGGACCAATGCTATTCACGTACATGTCTGTGTGAATCAATGTCGGTTTCACTGCAGAGATGAGCACAGAGATATGGACATGTAGAGAAGCACAATTTTTAGTCTGCTTTTCTAGAAATACACTTATTTTTCCACTTTAGAAATGGTTTATTTGCAACTAACGGGGTGCCAGTGACTAACTTGCTTCCTTTAAATAATTTAGTTGTCAAAGAAGTATCTCTGCTCAGCTTGTAAATGCCATAACTAAACATCCTTTCAAGACTTTGTGCAAAGATGAACAGACCAGAAAAAGTCAGATTTTATCTTTTTTTTTTCAGATATCCTGAATTTTACCATTTTTCCTTTAAGCCCTGAAATTTATTTGGGCATTGCAACCTGACTTGCCCCATATAGAAATAAAAATATTTGTGACCCAGAAAAATATGTAAAAGAAGCATGAAGTAGATAAAAAAGGCAACAAGTATTGTGAATTGTTTTGGAATAGCTGCACCTGTTGATTTCTCTTGTGCCCACTGTATCCACGTATGCCTCTAGCCATCATTAAATCGATCTTCCTCGGTGACTTCGTGGATTCTGTGACTAATCAGACAACACGAGGGAACCATATGGAAACCCAACACACACCTATTTGTCAAAGAGGTCTGACACTGAAAGTAATGGAGTGTTACATCTATGACCAAATGCACGTGCTCCATTTTCATTTTGCATTTAATGAACAAAGATTCATAATGTCATTCTGGGCTTCAGTTCAACATTTGTCCCGTCTGTATCATTTTCCTTGAAGGGGTCATGCCCTAACTGTCTGTGATGGAATGAGGTCGTCACTATTCCTCACACCTACAACCTTGCTGTCACCCCAATGAGGCACTTCTGTCCTCTGAACTTTGGACTTGGCCATCGGACCTGCCACTAGAATTTGTAGTTGTTTGTTTCAGTGGGCAATGGATATATCTCCTTTCTCCTTATTGGCTTGTTTGTTTTTTATGTCACTTCATAAAGAACTTGTCGATTTTCTTCTACAGCCTTTGCCTGGGCTATCTAGCCAAAAAAATGAATGTTCAGTTCTCATGTAACACTTGAAAATTATCTTTCTTCATTTGTACTTATCGGTGCCCCTCCTACCTTCAAACCGGAATGCTGTTTGTATATTTCTTTGTCTATTTTATAACATATAATGAAGGTATCATTTAAATGGCTATGGTTTTTGAAATATGCTGACTTTTTTCTAACGTGGTAGGCTTGCTTATGAGTGTCTGTCTATACCACACTACAGAAGTTTTGTACATACCTCCTATATCAGGTCGAAGTTTATTGTCATATCCTTCCAGAAGGTTGTTTAAGATAACAGTGACATCACCCTCAGGAACTTTGGGTGTCAAGACCCATGTTTTGTTAGAAGCATAATCTTCATAGTCATCATCAGATTTTTGGCTAGTGAGGCTGAGGAAACAAAAATAGTGGTTAAGAAACACATAGGCTGCATCCAAGTTAACTCTTACTCCCAAAGCACTGGTGGAAAAGGAGAAGTGAAACCAGGTTACAGGAATAAAAATTAAAATGGATTACAGTGAAAAGTCCTACCTGAGGATTAGTCTAGATCATTAAACCTCACAGATGTAGGCTACAGTCTATAAAAGTGTACTCTCCAGGTTCTCAGAAGGCTCTGCCTTCCCATCTATACGTAGACTATTTCTTACCAGTTATTTTTGCCTTTTCTGTGGTTGATATTCTTTTTGTCCATCTTCCCAGCCTCATGAAGGACCTATTGATGAACCTATTTTTGTGAAAGTGGTGCTTAAACGATCAGAATGTAGTCTAAGAATTCAGGCATGATTTCTACTTCTTTTTCCTTTGAGGCGTTAACTCGCTCCCACCTATTAATGAAAGTAAGAGACTGATAATTAGATTCACTCCCACAAACCGCCAGATGAGACTCTCCCCCCTAGATTGAACTACTGAGGAGAGCTCAGTCTTGCTGCCTTTGCTTCCCCCAGGGTGTGTGTATGTGTATTTTTCCTCTCACTTGCACTGAAGCAAGGGCGGTTCATTTATCTTTGATTGTTAAGAGCCTGGTACTATGAAGAAAAATGTAGTTGCAGACTTTAAACCACTCTTTACTACAGCAAAAGCTCCTAAACTGGAAACTCATACTATTGCTTAATGTATCACAATCATAGAAATGAAATTACATATTTTGAGTGATCAGAATGCCACAAAATACGCTGCAATTCAGTTTCCCATGCCCAAACGTATCAGAAAATCCCCATGGTTGGGCCAGAAGCTAAGGTTGACTTTGGAAAGATTACAGTAGAGTTACTGTAGCTTGTCTTTCCCCTGCTCCAAGTTCAATCCCCCCTCCCCCACTCCCACCTACCCCACAACACACAAGACAATTATATTTTTCATATCTAGAGGTAAGGCAAAACCTTACAAAAGCTGCCATTTTCATTTTTATCAGCACTCAGTGCATACTGGTTACTTCTGTGCTTTGTGGTGAGAAACATAACAAATGTAAAACATAAAATGTCCCACCCCATCTTCACTTTATTTTCCTAAGTATATGGTATAGACTGGATCTTGTCAGAAATCAAATCGCTGCCACATTACCCTAATTAAAAAAATATATATATTATGCTCATTAAAAAATATATGTTTTTCTCAAACCACATTTATCACCTTTCTTCAATTATGCTCAGTCATATACATATGGCTCTGTTTTATATATGAAGCTTGGAGATAGATAGACAGGTAGATAGATAGATGATAAAGCTAGTAAGTGATTAATCTGGCCTGAGAATGAGTGAGGGAGATGAACTTTTAAGAGAAATCACTGGCGTGAATCCACTTAGCAAGCGAGCAATCTCTTTTTATATTCCTTCATACAAAAGAACCATGTAAACTGAGCCACACATCTGCATAGCACCCAACAGAGGTAGTGGTTTATACCCTGCACTTTAGTCGCAGGGGAGCTTTTCCATAGCTGCCTATGGAGTGGGGGGGAGGGGTTGGAGGAGGGGGGCCCGACCAGTTTCATCTAGCAGAGACCAGTTCTCCGTGAGGATAATCCCTCTCCACCCCCAGTTCCTCTTTTCTTTAGAGCCCCGTGAACCCTGCGTAATGGAACTCTAATCCTGTGACCCAAATCTTACTACTTTAAGAAGAAAAACAATCTCTCTTAAGATATTTCTAAATCCTTCCAATAAATCATTGAGGGGAAAAAAAAAACGTGTTTGGCACATGAGATGTCATCGTAAGGGAATTTTACTACTGTTTCATTTGGTCATACAAAAGGGCCATTTCACAAAAAAATTATCCGTCTTTCTTCCCCTTTCTTCCCTGTGTGTTTGTCTCTCCAGCTTCTCTCTGGCTCTCTCTATCAGACAAATACACCCTATTAAAGTTTCTTCAAGGGAAGATGATATGTATTATTCACTTGTTTGGTTTGCTTGCTTAAAGCACTTCCTCATACTAAGAAATAAATGGCCCAAGCCTCACGGTGCTGCATTACTGACATTGCTATTGCCTGGTGAACAAGAAGGAAACGCAGTTCGAATGAAATGATGAGAGAGATACTTGCTTAGAAGAAATGTTACTTTCCAGAATTGCACCAGCAATTCTCTTCATCTCATCCCCTATTGGATGCCAGAACAATAATCATATTGATTTCACTTAAAAGTGTCAGTCATGCATTTCTTTTCACACTTTAAGATGCCTACTTAGCCACAGAGAGTTTAAACAGAGTAGAGAAATTAAGGGCATATATTTAGGAGTTAGGAATTACCAGGTGTGTGTGCTGGCTTCTTGTCCCTGTCGTTATTTTATGACCTTGTGCAAAGTATTTAACCTGGCTAAACATCAACATTCTCTTTTTAAAATAAAGTTAACACTAGTATTCATATCACACTTTTGCATAAGGTTTAGAGAATACTCACTAAATGCTTAGCCTAGTGCCCGGCACATAGTTTTGAAAAGAGTTTTATTACAGTTATTACTATCAAGAGCCCACCGTGGTTGACAACAACAGCTCCAACTGTGTCACTAAGCCTGATTCTACACATGCTGCTCCCCGGCTTTTGTCTAATATAGGCTACGAAGGACTCAAAACAGATGTTTTCCAGGAAGAAAAATAATGAGCCCCTACAAATGAAGTTTTTATTCTCTAGAGCTTTTCCAGCTGATGTCTAAATTAATAGGGCCGATGCATAATCTGGGATTGTGCCCAGATTTGTCTTAAAAAAGGGAAAAGGAGCCTCTCTCATTCAACGTTGGCCGTTTTTATCCTCTGTGATTCTTCGGAGTCAAGAATGGTCACATTTCTAGGTGAACAGTCAAGGGGTGAAGAACTCGGACCATTCTGTACAATTGTGAGCTCCACGAGAACACGAGTATAGAAATAAATTGATAAAGACTCAGGAAAATTGACTTAACGGTTGAACGGGCTAAGAGCAAACAGAAATTTAAACTTCTAGCTAAAGGCACCTATTTAAATAAATAGACTTTAGAAGTGATTATTCCTTCTTGGGTCCTTCAGTTTTTAAAAAATGATCTTTTTTTTAACATTTTTAAATTGCTGTTCAAGTACAGTTGTCACCATTCCCGCCCCCCAATCTCATAAGAGGAAAGAACTACAATTGATATTACTCTTAAATTAATTTACCATAATGGAAACTTTTTTTTCAGTTTGAGTAATAATTTCTGGAAGACAGTGCCAGAAAATGTTCTAAAGCTTTCATAAAATTGTTAGAAAGCTATCTGACCAAGAGCTTTGAACAGCAAAAGGGGCATGCACCTCTGGGAAATTGCTAGAAATACTAAATGCAGAACCTTGAACCCCACCCAGGCTCCTAAATCAGATTCTTTATTTCAATAAAACCTTCAGGTGATTCATGTATATATTAAAATTTGAGACTCTCAGGCATAGAATGCTTAAATCAGTGGTTCCCACTCTGGTGTGTGTGTGTGCACATGCTGGGGTGAGCACTGGTAAAATACAGGTTCCTAGTTTAGACCTCAGTCAGAATCACCATGTTGTGAGTTAGGTTATTCATTTTAATTTTCATCTTTACAGTTTTATTCATGGTTTAAATTTATGCATGAATACAAACATGTAGTGAATTTGTGTTTGCAATCAGAAATAAAACTAATATTTAGGAGAAATACTCATAAGTGGCTTTGAAAAATAATGAATACTGGATAGACATAGTTTAATGAGCGATTGCTCTCATTAATATAGGAGACTCTAGCCCTGGCTGACATAGCTCAGTGGATTGAGCATGGGCTGCAAACCAGGCATTGCAAGTTTGATTCCCAGTCAGGGCACATGCCTAGGTTACAGGCCATGGCCCTGAGCAACTGCACATTGATGTTTCTCTCTCTCTCTTTCTCCCTCCCTTCCCTCTCTAAAGATAAATAAATAAATAAATAAATAATCTTAAAAAAAAGAAATATAGAAATTAGAAAATCTTTAATAGAAAGAAAAAAATATATAGGAGATGCCAAATATTTGAATTTGGTCCATATTGTGGATATTTGGCACTGTGAAGATTAATCATGCAGTTATGGGATTATAAACTTTAATTCAGGCATTTCAGA
Organism: Phyllostomus discolor; assembly: GCF_004126475.2. Classification (NCBI taxonomy): domain Eukaryota; kingdom Metazoa; phylum Chordata; class Mammalia; order Chiroptera; family Phyllostomidae; genus Phyllostomus; species Phyllostomus discolor. The sequence continues at coordinate 29,091,384 of NC_040915.2, read as the reverse complement.
TTCCCACAGATGCAATAAATAAAACCCAGGGTGTACAACAGCAAACGTCTGGATGAGATATAAAGCATTTCATTCAGATATCTTTAAATCCATTGTTTGGCTTCATAAAGACTGAATTTGTGTATTATATACATAATACATAGGAATATATATCATATTCCTATATTCCTATATTATATATATATTCCCTGACATAGGTAGGTAAATAGTAGAATAAACAACTCAATTTATTTTTTAAAATTTCATTGTGTTTTTTCCATTATCATTAAGTCCCCTTGTACCCCGTCCCTCCCCCCACAACCACCCACTGTGGTCCATGTCCATGAGTCCTTTTTCTTTTTGTTCAATATGGCCAGAACTGGAAAACTCATTTGCTATTTTTTATACTTGAAAGATTTTTAAATGATTAGTATTTGATTCCTTTGAGCCATTAATTTTATTAATACTTTTTCATTGGTATAAATTTTGACTTGCTTTTATTTCACAGGTGCAATGAGTCAAATGTGGAGTGTTTTAGATGTCAAAATAAATCTCCCAAGACATATATGTCAGCAAAATAAGATCTTTTCAAACTGTTCTATTAAAAATTCCTGCACATTGGACTTGCTGCTCTGTGGTCTCCGCTGTATAGTGTAAAATCTATTCCTTCCTTGTAATGCACTCACAGGGATCCCCTGCTCCCCCAAATTCTCATCAGGCTGTAAAGTCTGGTTGGGAACCTCACACTCCCTAAGCGTCAGTAACAGAAGAATACATCGTTCCTTACATCCTGGTGTTACCTGAGAGTTTGTTGAATTTCAGAAAGCTGGCCGAATTCCAGCACCTTTGCCTGTATTGTTCTTTCTGCTGACAATCTTTCATTCTCTCCAGCTTCCAAAACAACACTCAGCTTGGCTTATTCCTTCTTGCCTTTCAATTTCCCACATAAACACCATCTTTTCACGAAGGTCCTCCCTTACCATTTATCTACCTTTGTCCCCCACCCCGCCTTCGTGTACCCTATTCAGTCCTTAATTTGCTTCTTAGCATTTGTCATAATGTGTATTTAGTGATTCGTTTATTGTCTGTCTCCATTACTAGACTGTAAATTCCATGAATACATGCTTAATTCAGATTTGTGGAAAGAATCTTTTTTTTTTGCTATCTAGTTTTTCTAAGGTAAATAAACCAATAGTGACTACTGTTAAATATTCACTGTGTTCTAAGAATAACTTTAGGGACTTCATCTACATTACCCCACTCAATTCTTAAACTACTGTAGTTTCTATAATTATCCCCTGTTTACTTGCCCGTGTCAGAATATATATATATATATATGTATGTGTGTGTGTATATATATATATATATATTCTATCTTTATGGTGCCAAACACCAATGAAGGAAAACAATAATATTTACCGATAGTCACTTTAGGTTGCCAAACCAAAATGCTAAACCATTATACCACAAACCTTTGAAACAGGAGTCGGGACCAGAGAATCTGCCACTGTACATTCATCAAAAAATGGGATCAACCAAAATAAATGGTTGCTCAAACTCATTTTTCCCTTAGGACAAGAAATTAGTTTATGCCTAAGCTCAATAAAAGTATGGCACCTTCAGCACAAAGTTAATAACTTCAAATTTCATAAGCCATTGCAGATACCAGTGATTTGATTTCCCCACGCTGAGGAATAAAGCAAAGCTCACAATTTAACTTAATGAATGTGATAAGCAGCCTCACTTAAACAATTCCAGGCTCGAAAAGCAATGCACACTGCAGGGGCAAGGCATGTGCATGAGCTAGGCTGTTTCACCAGGTTCCCCGAGGGACTGCCAAAGGTGGACTTCAGTAAAAGTGTAGGAACAGCTTTGTAAGGTGAATACATATCACCAGAGGTTATTGGGACTCAAAACCTGGTCGTGGAGGAGGAGACTCTGTATTGTCGGGAGGACTGGGAGCTCTTGAGACACCTTGTGCTGGTGTTCAGTGACCAGGAGCATCAGCGCACAGAAGCCGTTGGGACAGGTGCTCTGTGCACAGGTGTGTACAGACAATTGTGTATATGCAGATACAGTAGAGTTAGGGCAGGGAAGTAAACTCCGAAGTATCGATTCTGATAGTGAACTGTCCTACTTGTAATGACTTCCTTAGCTCTTACCTAGTTCATTTTTAAAATATTAGGATAACAGCTGTTGGCAAGTGTGTTTATTTGCCTCAGTCCATCGTTATCAGAACTACATATTCCATTGTGTACAATGCAAACTGTTATTTTACTAGATCACCAGTGATCCATATTAAATAAATGTATGGGGTTTTATTAGCCAAGATGAATTTTATTGCAAGAATCAGAACATTCAAACTAAATGAGGAGGCACCGGTATATATAACTATAAAGCCTAAGTCTCATTTTGTGTATCATTAGCCTGAATACTTTGAAATCGACATCTAGGGCCACAGAGTGGGACTATGTTAATTATTTTAGTCTAATTTTAAGCCCTGCCTGCTGTAGCTCAGTGGATTGAGCATGGGCCTGTGAACCAAAGGGTTGCCGGTTCAATTCCCAGTCAGGGCACATGCCTGGGTTGCAGGCCAGGTCCCCACTTGGGGGCACGTGAGGGGCAACCACACATTGGTGTCTTTCTCCCTCACCCCATCTCTTCCCCTCTCTCTAAAAATAAATAAATTCTTTTAAAAAATAATTTTATGTTCTACCACTAGTATCAAAGATAGAATTGGCTTCCCAAAAAGCATGTGGGCTTCACAAATACCAAATTAGAATTGGGATGATCCAGAAGGTGAGGAGGGAAGATGGGGAGGAGGCAACTACAGCGGTCACTGGGTCCAGGGCTGTGAAAGGAAAAAACCATCAAAGTCAGGTCACCTTCTGGGTTTGCCTCTAAAGTCCATTTTCTGTGGGTCATGTTGCTGCTGTTAGTTTGTTCTAACCCTTCTTAAATAAAAGTGGGGGCATGTGGAGCAACTAGGACTCACGCACTGCTGGGGCACAACATTTTGGCATCATCACTTGCTAATGATGAGCACTGGGGTATCCCATCATGTGGAAAGGCCATCCCTAGGTTTATTCCAAAAAGAAATGCATACATTGGTCCTCTCGGAGACATGCCCAAGGATGGTCATTATTGCATTATTGGCAACAGAAGTGAACGGGAACTAAATCAACAGAAGAATGGTTAAATGAAATGTGGTATGTGTACGTACTGAAATATTGTAGGACCATACAGATTAGTGAACTCCTAATGCCAAGTGCAGCAAAATGAATCTGAAAACTGAAAATTTGAAAAAGATGCTACACATTACATGCACAAACACACACACACTATGTTTCTCTTTTTGTAAAATTTAATGTCAGGCAAAATTCAACCCTAGAGCTCAAAGTCAGAATCATGATGACTTTGAGAGCCAAGCAAGAGGCAAGGGGTTGAGCTGGACATGCGGGTGTTTGCCAGGGTGTTGGTGATATTGTATTTTCAGACATGGCTGGTGGTTATACGGGTTTTTATTTCAATTTGTGATAATTCATTGAGCCATAGTTATGTCTTATGTACTTGCTATACATTTGACCTCATTAATAATAACCACGAGTGTTTTAAAAATTAGGTTTAAGGTGTGAGCGTTAAAAGTAGAACGTTGTTAGGTCCCTAAGGGCAAGAAGTGGTTTGGTTTTCAACAGTATTGTTTTCCAAGCCTTTGCAAGTGCCTGGCACTTGATAAGACATCAAATGAATGCTTTTCAAAGTATGAAATGAATCAATGAGAGTATGAGTTATTTTTAAAGATTCAACATTTGTAAAAATTAACTTGGCAAAACTTAACTCTTTACAAGTATGCATACGAGTTGTAGCTGATATTAAAATGAGCTATCTCTGTAACATGCCAAAGGATGACTGCCACCCATAGTTATGTCCTATTAAGATCACCCCCATTCCTGTTCCCCAAAGCTCAGGAGACCTACCCCTGGTTCCCAAGACAGTTTTAAGTGCCACACAGGCACAGCATTTAAGAGACTGGAAAACAAGTAGTTAGAAAATTTTTTCCTTTTAAATTTTTTTCAGCACATCCAATTATATCAAGGACAGAGTCTCATTTTATTTGTAATTTGGCTTTAACCGCACTTTCCGATCGGCTAACCTGATTTCTAAGGAGAGCAACATTATGCTCAGAGCTGCTGGTAGAAAACAATATATAATTACGACATGATAACATTGCTCTGGTTTCATTGTATTTACTTTATAGGTGCCTTCTGTTATGAAAAGTAAAACTGATTTTACAGGTTTTATTATTTTTATTAAGTATATTAACTCAAACAATTGTATTGTTAAAAATGCTGGCTTTATGATAGCAATTAAGTAAAAAAAAATAGCCAGATGTCTCTTAGACGTGGCAAAAACTGTGAAAGTGGACAAATTTGGGAAACAGATCTTTATAGATTTAGATTTCTTGATTCCCCAGCTAATCAGCACGTATTACAGACTCTTTTGCACAAGGCACAGTTGCAGACGGAAGGAAGTGCAAACCGCAGTGTTGATATTAAAACACCTCTCATCTATTTGAGGAGACAAATACCCGAGCAGGTAGCAAGATGCAACACTGAACTAACAAAACAAGGCAATGCTGAAAAACATTGTCACAGGGTGGAATGTGACTAACCTCTGTCTACCAGCATCTCCGCCTTGGTATTTAGGTTATTTCTATCTGTGTGCCTCTGTGTTCACTTGCAAGTTTCAATTTCTGACATAAGAATATTTTTCTCTGGAACATAAAACATTTTGGGCAACTAATAAAACTTTTGGTTCCCTCTTCTAGCAAACAGAAGGTAATACATGTAAACATGCAAAATAGTTCACTTATGTCGAAGGAGGCCACAGATGGATCTAAGGATCTCTATGTACTGTCTCGTGGCCCATGAACAAAAGGCAAAATTATCCCAGATTTAGGATAGTTTCAAAGTCACGGAGAGCCAGAAAACCAACAGGAAGGTCAATTCTATTGCATGAAGTATCTACATATCTTCAGATATGTATTCAAGTCTATCAAATTGAAATATATGAAAATTTATTGGAAATGAGTAATATGTTAGGTATAGGCTTAATCTTAAACAAAATTGCAAAACTTTTCTCTATTTTTTATCCCTATTCACAATGTATGAAAGTTCTAGTTGCTCCACATCCTTGCCAGCACTTGGTCTTGCCAATATCGTTTTCACTTTGCTCATTCTGAAAGGCATATAGTGGTATCATATTACGCTTTTAATTTGCATTTGCCTAATGGCTAATCATGTTGAACATCTTTATTTTTTTTCGTGAAAAGGAAGGGAAATGTTTATCTAATGCTGTACAGACTTAAAATAGTGACCTAATGTCTTCATCAAACTCCCAAAGTCCCTTAAAACACCCACAAATACACACAGCCCTTCCTTCCCTCTTTGCCCAGTCTGGGGTACAATATCTCAGGAAAAGAAATAGAAGTCCGTGGCTCAGGCAGCCCCCGGTTCTTCCCAGTAATCCATCTCAGCTGGTAGGCCTCCCTCAGTTCCCGGCACCATCAGCTGCGTCACCAAGATCTCTGCTAAAGCCAGGTGGTGGTTCCCCCTTCGAAAGCTGCAGGGGTTCCCACTCTGTCAAAGCCGAGTGGTTCTCCCTTCTATTGCCACAGCCGCATGGTTCTCTGCAGTGCCACAGCTGCGTGGTTCTCTCTGTACAATGGCTGCAGGAGTCTCCACTCTGCCAAAACTGTGTGGTTCTCCCCAGGTTGAACATCTTTTAATGTGCTTATTAATACCTCAGTAACTTGTGCATCTGAAGGCACTGTGCTGAGTCAACTATATGATTCCACTTATATGACATTCTTTTTTAATTTAAATTATTTTATTGTTGTTCAGTTACAGTTGTCTGTATTTTCCCCCTCCCCCTCCCTCCTTATATGACATTCTTGAAAAACTACAGTGATAGGTGACTCACCAGTTGTTGTCAGCATCAAGGGTGGGAGAGGGTATGAGTATAAATGGGTGGCAGGAGGGAACTATTTTGGGGGGAGATAAGACTCTTCAGTATCTTGACTTGGGATAGAGAATTACAAGAATTTACATGTGTATTAAAATTCACACAACTGTACACCAGTAAAGGTCAACCTTGCTCTATGCAAACTTAAAAATAAAACAAAAAAATCATGCCCTGACTGGCGTAGCTCAGTGGATTGAGCACAGGCTGTGAATCAAAGTGTCGCAGGTTCGATTCCCAGCCAGGGTGCATGCCTGGGTTGCAGGCCATAACCCCCAGCAACCGCACATTGATGTTTCTCTCTCTCTCTCTCTATCTCCCTGCCTCGCCTCTCTAAAAATAAATAAATAATTTTAAAAAATAAAACAAAAAATCAAAGCTATTACATTGTAAAGTAAATTATGAATTTGAAAATATTTTTTGACATGAGATTTTTTTGGTGAAATTTTCTCATACTAAAGGATGAAGTAAATGAGTCTAAAAGTGTTTAAATCTCCTGGTAAAAGAGAAAATAGTATTGTGGTTTCCTTTCAATTTGGTGAGTAGATTTTTGTATCCTTTTCAGGCTGTAGATGGGACATTACCCTCCCTGTTTCTGCCACACACAGATTAAGTTCAACGGCTGTGTATGAATAAGAGATAAGCACACTTTTGTTAATTCTCTGAAAATCTGTTAAAATTTAAAATCAGTTTCCCAAATAATTACTCTCAAATTATATTGATTAATTTGGAATTTCAGAACCTTCTCTGTCATTTCTTCAATGCAAAGTATTAATCTTTATAAAAATGTATTTGTTGAAATGTGTTAGAGTGCAATAGCGTCATAACAATGCTATAAAATAGTATGCCTCAAATAATTGACATAATAGCAGAATCAATAACTAATTCATGATCCTGATAAGTTTTGTAACACAGTGTGTGTGTGTGTGTGTGTGTGTGTATATATATATATATACTGTATAAAACCATATATACATAGCACTATATATAACTCTGAAGAAGCCAGAGGTCATCCGTTAAGGTAATTGCCAGGTAATTGAATATAGGTAGGTAAATTGCAACTCTAACCATTTCCCAAACCATAGAGGCACATCCTTCCTTCAAAAGAACACCGGCGGTGTTATATGAAGTACTCGTCATGATCCAAACTTCTCACTGGGACACAATTCACAGTGCGCACTGTGGCTCGAGGTCATGCAGCCTTCTGCCTCCCAACCCCTGCATGCTGGTTTCTTCATTCATCACTGTCTTACAGCCATCTGGGCCCTTCTTCAGCTCCCTCACCAAAGCAGGTTCTTACCCCTTTCATGGTCCTTGCACCTATGTTACCAATGCTGAGAAACTCTCCCCTTCAGTCTTCTCATGGCTGAATTTTTCCACCCCCTTCCCCTTCTAGTCTCAGATTGTTATTCATCACTCCGGAGTCTCTCCTGATCACCTCTCTGAAGGAGAGGTTTTCTTCATTTTCTCCATGACTCCACACTTAAATTTAGTTATTGCTTCAACTTGGATCATATGTAGCAGTTTCTTGTTTACTGTCTGCCTGCCTCCACACTGCTCTAAGGGGATTCAGAAGATGTCTGTTTTTCTCACTGCTCTACCTCCAGTCCAGTGCAAACCAAGTATTGGAAATTCAGTAAATATTTATGGCAGGAAGGCCAGAGGCATGAGGAAACAAGTTCGTCCACTTTGCATTTATTTTTATTTACATTTAGCCTAGCAACTTAGAGCTCAACAAGAGTCAAATGGTATCGCCTGTTGGCCTGTTTCAAGGGGAAAAAAACAGCATCATGTAAATTTCTGGGCTTAAGAAAAGGTTGAATGTAAAATGTGTATCTGGTTCTACAACTTACTTAAATCAGAGGTAATAAGTGAAACAAACCAACACAAAGGTAGAATACTGTTGATAAGTGAAAGTATGGTTACAATATATATTATATTACTATAATACAGTGTTATTTTTTTAAAAAAATGTCTCTGTTCTACAATATAAGTTCCACAAGAACAAGGACTGTGGTTGCCTTGTTCCATGCTGTATCTTCAGAATCAGGTAGAGTGCCAGGGGCATAGTGGACAGGGATTAAACAAAATGGGATTCACACAATAAATAGGAATGAAGCGGGCCACTGTTCAGATCACCTAAATCAGAGTGTGTAACCCCTATCTCCCATCTTCAGCTTTATGTGCACGTGCATTTTTATGATCAATTCATCAGTACTTAAGCATCTATTAAGAACCGGCTCGGGAGATTACTTCGAGTCTGAAGTCAAGGAGAATAAAATTGAATGAGGAAATCTCTCCCTCCCCATGTGATTCTCTGCAGAGTTTCTCTTGATGCTTATTCATCAGGGAAATGGGTCTGTAAAATGCATGTGGCCCCAGGTCTACAAAAAGGAGCTCCCATCATGGACTCTGGAAATTGGTAATGGCCTGCTGACCACAAGGGCACCTGAAAATCATAGTCACTGTGATGGATGTTTCGAGAAGTATTTGAGTGCCGACATGTCCTTGGTGTTATAACACCGAGTTTGATTTTATTTGCTGTTTACCTTATTGTGTAAAAGAGTTTAGGCAAAGTGACATGTGATATCTATCACTGGAAAATAATCTATTCAGAGTCACTGTTCTTGGAGAATATTTTCATGCTTTCAAAAATATTAGCTTAAACTTATTCACTGTGATCTTTCCTTTTAACCACAAGTAGAAACAATGTATAATAAAAATATTTACAGGTCTTAAAACACCTCTCAGGTGAACACTCTGTGTACGAAAGACGGGAAGACTTAAAAGAAAATGGAAGAAGGATAAAAAGCCCTGAAAAGGGCACATGGAAAGGAGGGAGGAAATAAGACTGACGTTCGTAGGAATCTACTGACATGCAGTGCGGTAGTCGGCCTGTGTCTGGTGGAGGGCAGGAGCCAATGCTGGGGAGGCCATCAGGGACCAGGGCAGGAAGGACCGTGTTGAGTGATCATATGCCCAGTTTGCCTGGGAAAGTTCCAGTTGGCACCTGTGGTGCTGACATCATTATTCATAATTATGCCCTCTGTCACTATAAAAAGGTGTCCATTTTGCACAATAAATATATGGTCATATATACTGTGTAGGTAAGACAATTGTATCTTATGGGAGAAAGAGGAGTTATTGCAAAACTTTAACCTTATTTATATTTTAGGAACTCCTTCTGAAATGAAATTGTCTTTATTTGCAGATGACAATACTATATATAGTATTCATAAAGAATCTATAAAACTATTAGAATTATTAGAACTAATATCACAGGATATATATTAATATACAAAAGAAATGCTTTACTATATAATGGCATACATTTGGAAAATAGATGTTAAAATAGAATAAAAGACACAAAATACTTGAGCATAAACTTCAGGAAATGTGCAAGATGTTGACTTTGAAATAAACAATAAGTCAGAGAGAAGAATTAAAAGAAACCAAAACAAATGGAGAGAGAAGCCATGTCTGTAAATTAAAAGACTTAATTTAAGACTGTAAAAATGTCAGTATTGTCTAAATTGATCTATATATTCAATACCACTTCAATAAAGATACAGTGGGACATTTTTGTTTTGCTTTGGTATAAATTGGGAAATTTTCTAAAACATATAAGGATATGAAAGATTTAAAATAGATAAATCTGTTTTACAAAAGAAGAACACATATGAATGTGCTTCATATTTATTAACTGATTTTAAGATTTCTATAAAATCGCAAAGTTCAAAGTCATATAGTGCTGGCATAGGCATAGACAAATAGATCAATGGAATGGAATAATTTCCATTCAGAAAATTTCAGAAATAGGCCTAGACATATATATATGCTGATGACATTTTGTCAGAGTTCCTGAGGAATGTCCATGGGAAAAGAAAAATCATTTCAAAAAATGGGGCTAAAACAATTGGATAAATGCATGAGGGGGATGAATATCAGCTTCTAACATGCACTAAATAAAAATAGTAATAATTGAAAATGGATCACAGAGCTACATGAAGAAACTATAACTACAAAGCTTCTAAAAATATATGAAAATATCTTTGCAAACTTAGGGGAGTTAAAAATTCCTTAGCAATACAGAAAAATGACAAATTTTGCTTTACAAGTAAATAAATAATCACCCCAAAATGGGAAAAAATATTTTTAATATATGTGTTGAACATGGATTTTTTACTTAAAATTCATAAAGTACTTCTTCAAGTCAATAATACAATAAAATATAATAAAAAAAAAACATAAACCTGAGAGTCACAGTTTTAGTCCCGCTATCATGGCTAAAATGCAGAAGACCATAGAGCTTTAAATTAAATGTCTAAAAGTTACAGATTAGTGTGCATGTGCACAAGGACAGGGCAGCTTTGCTTTTAGAATGGTAATTATTTGAGAGGAACTAAATACTCCCTTGCTTATTCTAAGAGAATATAATGAAGTGGCATACTGGAAGAAAATAGTTAAATTTATCTTAAAAAGCAGTTGGTATTTTATTTGCATATAATTACTATGATCTATACTCTTGCCAAAGATTATAGTGTATCAATGTTAAAAAATTACTGAGGCCCTAAAATCTTATGTTGTATCTCTATAGGCCATACACAGTATAGTTTGCACGTAATTTTAAAAGCTTCAAAATATTCACTGTGTTTTTTTACGCAATTACTTCAAGTTTTCAAGACCTAATATTTTTTAAATTAACTGAAGCACACACTGGTATGTGTATTTAAGGTGGTTCTGTCCCCCACCCCTGCCCCACCCCTTTGACTCTATTTCACTACTTATACTGGACTGTGAATGGCTTAGAGGAGTTGAATCAACCACAAGTGATGGTGAGAAAATAGACCATTATCATGCATGTAACTTGAGAACCTACAGGATAGGGAGTAAGGGGAACAAAAACCCATCAACTGGCCGTTGATTTGTAAGTTTTGTCTGTGTTAAAATAATGTCATAGATGACCGTGTTTCTTTAATTATATTTAATATAATCTTTATTACATACATTTTTTAAAATACTGAAAAAATAGTTTTCAGAACATTTGAAAAAATCTATACCACTTTTCCTCTTCTAAAAAAAAACCCACGTTCATTTTCAAGTAAAAAACGCTCCAATTGAGGGCAACAAGTTCAGCAAAACTATTATGAACAAGAAAACTGTTGGAATGTTAAAATCCACCGGTTGGATGACTGTAGGTCAGTTTCAGCTGGACTGGTGTTCTCAGTTTCTCTGTCCTGTGCTCTGGCTGTGCCAGAGAGCTATTGTTCTCTCTCATGGCACCATGTGGCTTTTCCGTGTGGCTTTTACCTGAGTTAAAATTTAATAATTATCTGCACACCTCTTTGGTCACTGCTGTCCCACGAGGTTCAAACTCCACATGGCAGACAGCATGACTTCAGCTGCCCCATAATTACACGCCCAGTCCCCAGCACAGACCTCGTTGAGGCATGATACCTGAACGTGTTTTGTGTCTAGAGTAGTTTTCCTCAATTATGTATTTCAAAGGTGCTTTCAAAAAGCACTTCATACAAAAAGGACTGAGAACCCTCAAAAAATAACCTAAGAGTCAATCATTTATTTCTTTCTACCAAGATTACACTGACAAATTACATTCAGTTTGTTTTGGCCATTTTATTTAAATGTATAATAAAGTACAGAACTCAGTTTATATTTGTCTCAGTACATAAACCTTGGTTGTACAACTGAACAAGTGTATGGCAGGGTTTCAATGATTACAAAGGATCTTTGCTTAAAAAAAAAGAATTCCTTGTTTTCCCCACTATTATGTTATTTGCTATTCATTATGGTTTTCTTTATGAATGGGTGGCAAGCGTATGATCAGTACTACTTACTTAGTATTTACATGGCACTTTATCTGTAGAGGTATACAATGAGTTTTATAATGATATGGAATTACTAACAGTATTTTGGACTCATACCATAATGTTATAGAGATTAATATAATTTGAAGTTAAATTTTATTTTTACCCTAATATGTAACTTAAAAGAACTTTTCATTTCCTTCCAAAAGATATTTATTCTCTAGAATAAGAAACAAATAGCAAATCACACTCTCACTTAAGCTAACTGAAGAGGCCTGTAATATCTTGGAACAATCCAATTATTTTTGGATTTCAAAGTAAGAACAACCCTTCTTACTTTCAAAGAGAAGAAGGGTGACTACGCATGTGTGGTGTGGCGTACAGACCAAAGTGAGACTAGGGAGGCTGAACCCTGCCTCACAGAGGATGTTCGGGGAGCCACGGGTGAGTCCCTCGGGTTCCTCGTATCTCATTTTGTACAGCTTTTTGAAGGGTGACATACCTTCGTTTAACTCACAAGGCTATGGAGAGATAAGAATGCGCATGCAAACATTCTCAGGGAAAATTGAAGCCCCAGCTTCTAGAAATTACATCTTCTTCTTCCTCTAGACATTAAACTTGACATTAAGTTATCACATGCCAAAGTCTTCAAAGAAGTTGCAAATATAATTGAGGTGATTGAAAATGTCAGCCTTACATATCTACCTATTGAAGATATAAACATCAGATATTGGAGTAGTAATATTATTTCTACTTTAATATTCGGTACAGTAGCCTTGATTTTGTCTTTCACTTTTCTAAGAATTTTTGTGGGAACACTGCAGCAGATTACTCCATAAATTTACTCAGTGGAAGAGCAAGTTCTCTTCTTGGAAAATGGAATTACATGCAGAAGCTAAATTCCTGGGTAATGACTGAATTGCAGATTGAGCTGTATTTATATACAGAGACATAACCATTAAGAAAATGTATTGTGTAAGCATAATTTTGGTCCATGGTCTAAATAATGACATTAACATGTTTTAAACTCACAGAACAACCAAATAGTGGATTAATTTTAAGCATTTCTGCTTAGAGGTTTCAACAAAAGTAAGAAGATACATTTAAGAATGGTGTGATTGATGGAGGCTGAGGCCCTCAAACCATACTACTATATAGATTATTTAATTTGCTCAGTGGGCTCATTGGAAGCAAGATGTGTGTTCTAGACTCTATTGTCTGAAGATAGGGCCAAATAATTATTAAAAATTGATGCTGGTAAATCTAGATAATCTATACTAATTAGCTACTTTAGTGAGAAAACAGTATTGATGGGGTGAAACTGGCCAAAACTTTCAGAAAATAATTAGTGACACATCTAAAATATAACCAGTTCTTACGATCATTTGTGTACATATATTTGTTAAGTCTTTTTTGAGACAACCCTGAATCATCTTTTATTTATACAGAAAACAAGAGGAGTATTTAGAAAGGGACACCCTGAGAAAAGAGTGGCTCTGTCCCAGGAGGTAAAGCAAGGAGGTGGCAGCCTCTGAGGCCCTCCTGGGGAGAAGGAAGGGGTCTGGGGAGGATGGTGAGCAGCACCGGGGAGGGAGGGAGTGGTGCGGCCACAGAAAGGAGACGCTTGCTTTGGGTCAGCTCCGTTGGTGGGTCGGGGGTGGGACACACAGTGACCTTGCTGATAATTATTTTGGAAGATGCAATTAGTGCTGCTGACTGGAATGAGAGCTGCCTCCTGGTTCCTGGGGGGCACCCTTTAAGGGACACAGGACAGGAGGGGCAAGATGGGATATGCACACAGACACACAGACACACACATGCACTATTATATATGTATATATGTTTGCTTATCATTATACATCCATATCAGTGTCTAGCCACACACATACTACTTTGTCACTTTACTATTTTATGGAGTATATATTTTATATTTCTAATTATCTATTGCTTGTAAGCAGGTCATTGAATCTCTCCATAATCTTGATTTCCCAACCTGTCAAGTGTGGTTGACAATAACTACTTCACAGATATAGTAAAATATATATATATTCTATATATTATATTAATATATTATATATTAGTTATCTATATATATTAGTTAATGATATATTATATATAATATATTAGTTATCTATTAACCCATTAGCATATATTTATATATTTTAAATATATGCTTTATATAGCAATTAAAATAAACATATTAATATTTATATTAAACTTTTGCTTCATTGTATATGTGTGCATGACATGGGTAGATCTGAAACTCTGAAATTGATATTAGGTTTTGACTATTTAGTTTCTGATGTAGGGGTTCAGAACAAGTCACCCCCAGATGTGCTCCTGGAGTATGTGGATTATTCTGAGCTAAAGGAAACTGAGTGGGCTCAACGGAAACTTCTGTACCCCCCGCTTTTCTCTCCAGCTACCTGGAATAAGTTGGGTTAGAGGCCTTGCCCGTAATAAGAAATTACCAGAGATAGCTTTCTGTGATCTGCTGTACAGCGGGGCGCACTGCCAGTGACCGTACCTGCTCTTCTCGTCCTGCAACGCCACTCTGATGCCCCAAGGGCCTTTTCTCCTCCTTAGTTCAGGATCTCACAGAAACCACGTTTTCCCTCCCTGTCTCTGAAGCTCTCATGGATGTGGGTTGCTATACGCACTTATCTAATTAAATTTGCCTATGTTCTCTTCTTACCTGTCTCACGTAGATTTAACCATTAGACTAGCCAAAAGAACCTAGAACAGTAGAGGAAATCTTCACTGCCCACACTAACTTTGAAGATGTCACATAGATCTCTTATGACCCAGTAGTGGAGGGATAGATTTTCTCTTTACCTTTATCTGAATAGGTCATCGTATCTGGAATGAACATCCCAACTGAAATCCTGAATTTTTAAGTGCTGAAAATGTGCTGACACCCACGGTGGTCAAACAATTCCTAAACTGTGCTGGTTAGAACTTTTAACCAGTCTTCTGTGATCTGTGCATTGGGCAGAAGCACTTTGGAGAACCATGCAGGGGAGGAAAAGTAATTTGCTCTCTAACTTTCTAGGTTCTTGTCCGTAATAAAAAAGGCAAGTTAATGGGAGGAAAACAAACAGAAGTTCGATAATATATATAACCTCCCATATACATGAAAAATGACCAGGAAAACTGCGTAACTCCTTTGAATGCCCAGTCCACCGCCTTAATTACCATCTTCAGCTGAAGACAAAAGATGACATTGGAGAGAAGGCAGACTTGGAAGGCTATCATGCAAAGCACAGTAAACTGAAGATATGGTTATTGTGGAGATATAAGGCCCTGCCTTTGTCATTGATAAGCGTTTCTACAGACTTAGCCAGACCCCTCTGCCTGTTTATTAGTGGGGGGGAGACACCCTTGCAAATGGAAATTTCCCTTGTAAATGCAAATGTCTCTTTCAAAAGGGTAACTTCTACTGGCTTTGAGGTTCTCCTGTGCGTGCTGTTTCTTAAAAATAACCAGTATAAAATATTCCTTACACCAAAGAGATGATTTCTTTTCCCTTCAACTACAATTATATGTAATTTCAGTTGTACTCGAACTGTGGAAAGTCTGTCTTGGAATGGCTAGGAAACTGTAACAGTGAGGAATAACCACAACCTTGGTAATGTGATACTTACAACAAAGATAAAGTCTAAAGTCTCTAAAGTTAGTCTTCATTTCAGGTGGAGAAGAAATCCTTGCATGAAGCATATTTTAAAACAGAGACCTCAATCATTAAACATTCTGTCATTGAATTATTTTGAGGAGATTAGCTCTTAGTTCTTCCAAAATGTGTCTAAGATACCAAGCAGGCATTTATGTAACTAATTATTTAAATTAAAAGCCAATTTTTAACTCCTGCCTCAGATCCAGATGTTTTGTCTAGAGGATGGTAGGCAGCTGGATTCCGGAAAAATATTTAGTAATAAGTTTTTTTTTCTTTTCTTTCTGCCTTTCTTTTTGATTTTTTAATGTAGATATTTGCCTCAGTGTAGACTATTTGCAATATTATGTCTACAACTAAGCAATGAAATATGCTGAGGAAACGATTTTTTTCTAAATAAAACCAGGTGGAACACTAGGAAAGAACAAACTTGTCTGTAGAGGCTAAGTCTGTAAACAAACAGGGTTATAATAGAGAGTCATGATATTGCCCTCCATGCATGCCCATAGCCTATAAAACTCTGAAAAAACTAGTTATGGGATAAAAAAATTTCAGCACCTCATGAGAAAAATTACCTGAAAAGAACAGAAAAACTATATTTACAAATTTTTGTCTTAATGTATATTTTAAGTTAAGTGTTAGGACTTCAAAGTAAGGGTTAGATTGTCACAAATTTCTTCAGATTCATCTCTGCTAATCTGTCCTTGAAAATTAATTCTTTATCCCTTGAAGTATACTATGAAATCTTATTTTATTTTAAGAAAAAACTAAAATATCTTTACTTCTAGCACATATTCCTATTTACTCTAATTTTCTGTTATATCTCTCTTTGTTTCTTCTCCTTAAGGCATTTTTACTCTGAAATGAAATGTAGTTATATCAAAAGAGTTTATAAAATTAAGAAATTTGTTTTAAAACCTGTATGTATGAATATTTCCACATGGGTTATATATAATTTAAAAATACAATTATATACACAGGCATACATATCTTTAATGAGAGAAGTCTCTATTTTTTTCAACCAATGTTTTCTCTTATATAAGGAGGATTTATTAAAATTCTTTTAGCTATTCCTAACCCTTTATGATTTCTATAATACACTCAATGATTTATATACAAGTAAAAAATTCTGAGATAAAATTAACTCACTGTACTCAGCTGTTCAATAAAATAGCAATAATCAAAATGCCTGTACACATTAAATATGGTGATAAGTAAAACTTTGGATGTTAGCAAGGCATACACCCCTTCTCTTCAAAGTGAGGTCCAGGGTGTTTGTTGAAAATGCACATTCCTGGGCTCCACCCCGGACGTACTGATTCCGAGCCTTCCAGTGTGTGGTCCAGGAATCTCCATTTTAGCAAGTTCTCCATGTGATGCTATGACAGCACTGTACACAAGACAAGTGACAGTTTAGATCATTTTGAGTTTTCCAAATTAACTCTTTCACACACAAGAAGAGATATTAGCTATTATATATCTTCACTTCAATGCTTTCTACTCCTCCTTGCTTTACTTTTTTGTAAACACAACCTAATGAGTTTAGTCAATTTAATCATGGGGAAAACTTACTCTTTGGAGTTATGTAAGTGGAAAAGTCAAATAAATTTTTTTTATAACTTCTCTTGAACTTTGTACTGCCACTGTTTACCTGGAAAACCTCTTTCTGATTACCTCCTAGGATCCCACATATTTTTCTGTAATTTGTAGTTCTTCTTTAGGACCAACTTCAGATCAAAGCTTCTATTTCCACCCAGCCTGATTTGGCCAGGCAGATAGCTTTTTTATGGAATTGCAGTGAACTGAAGCTCCGATCACATTCTCTGCACAGAACTACCACTTGTTTCTGTCATTCCTGAGATGTGAAAATCTTCCCATTGGAGAGTTTATGACACATAAGTCCCATTATTTAGAGCTGTTTAAAATACTCATCTAGGCTACTATGCTAAGAATTGAAGATTAAAATGTATTTTTAAGTTTTACTTTTTATATGATATTCGAAAGAAAAATGTGGGACTCCTGAAAAGAGTATGATACTCAGATATGATACTATCATGAATAACAATAAAATTACACATTTTTGGTGAAGGTAAGACCATTAAGATAAAATACATAAGAATGTCCTCATCTATTTAGTTACAAAGTTGTTTACTAAGACGGATGTAAGGTGAATAGTAAGGAAAGACATGTTTCCCTGTTTTATCTGGATTTTAATCCACAGGTTTCATAAATGGTAGGAATATGTGAATGATATTTTCTACCCATAAGCAACTATCAACTCTCTAATCTGTGAGGCAAATTAAGAACTACACATATTGGACAGGAAAACATGTCTGCAAATTTTGAAGAAAAATTTTGGTTTTCTAGGATCCCACTAAAATGTATTTGCACACAAACCATTCCCATTAAAAGGACCTCTCCTCTTCTAAGATATCTACTTAATCTTATATTCTTAATGAAAGTGTGTACTCTATTTTTATAGTGAAGGAGGAAAGTATGAAAAATACTGGAAGAATTAAGCAGATCCCTTCTCTGCTTAAAAACTCCAGGAGAGCCTTTCACTCCTTATTTTGCATGGGTCTGTTTATCAGAAATTGGCATCTCCCATTACCTCCCTTAAAGAATGAAGGATTGGAGTAGTTGACTAGTTAGTTTTAACAAAACAAAATAACAGTTAACCTTTTATCTCCCTTTGTTACAACTACTACATAAAAGTGTCAACTCCCACAAAAATTTTAGGGCAATGGCTTGATATATGCTATAGCTAGTTTTTCTTTTCTGGTCAGGGAGGAAGTAGAATTACCCTAAATATAGAGATTTACTTCAAAATGACCCTATTGGAGAGTTCAAGCAATGTAGATAGGGGATCTCTGACCTGCCTTTGATTCTTGCTGGAAACCCTGAGGTGTGCGTTGGGGGTGGGGACTGTTTAGGTGGGTGGATAAATGGTGAACTATAGTTGGAGGAATATTCCTCTGATTCTTTTTGTCCAAGGAAGTTCAGAGCGCTTCAGATCACACACCTGCTCAAGGGTTTGGGAGTCTGTCCCCTCTTCCCATCTTTTTTATTTAGTGAAGCAAGTCTCTAGGGCATGGAAGCATACTTCACAAATTTTGCATCACATTCCCCTGGTTCAGCATGTTTTTCAACACTGCATCAAGGCCAACTGTTTCCCAGGCATGTATTCCTCCACGCATGCAAGTAGGTTCTCCAAGCCCATGCCCCAAAGTCCCCTGCTATCTCAAGGAGGGGGTAGAACTAATCAGAATAGGGCCCCTGGATGTCATCAGTGCTCCTTGGCTCTCTTGGCCTTCTATCTCCACTCTACGGACGTCCTGTGTAAATTTAGGGGTGTCCTATAGGGTTAGACAAGCTTCTTTCCATTTGGCCCTAAGCGGAACTGCTGTCCCTGGTGCTGAACCATGTTTGCCCGTCAGGGAGCCCGCTGCCAGGTCAATGGGTCTGGATAGAAAACCTGGCTGACTGATCTTATGAACGCCAAAGTGCAGGCGCAAGCAATACTCCGATGTACGCGAACAGAACCCCTCCCCCCAAACACATCTCTCCTGGGGGTGCGCCGGGACCTCATTTGCAGTTTTCTCCTCCGGACCCCCACCCCAAACGCCTCCAACATGGCCTCAAATGCCCACATGTATCAGCACAGCCCACCCAGATATAATTTTGCAGTAATATCAAAATGCTACTCCTCAAACACAAAGTCTTTACACTGACAGCTTTTCCATTCTAAAACAAAACAAATCAATGGAATGCATTAATAAATAAATGAAAGCGACCTTCCTCTTTCCTCCCTCCTTTTTCCTCCCAACACATTCACATTCCCCCAAATTACAAAGCCCCAAATCCTAGAAGAGTGTTTTACATCTGGGTGGTCTCCCTAATGCCACATCCCCACCCCTTCCCCCACCTCTCTGGAACAAAACAAAGCCAGAACTAGCACATCTTACCTTGGGTAGAGCGATAGCAGGAGCAGGATCCACGCCGTCATTTTCTGGGAAAATACAGGAGTCCTGTAGACCGAGCTTCCTGTGCTCCATATATTTGGCAAACTCATCGCTTTTTTTTCCCCTCTGCTTCTTGCCTCTCGGTTGCAGAAGAATCCCTCCCCTTTGTATTATTATTATGCTTATGATCTGATGGTGGCTCCCCCCACCTGCCTCTAGTAGGTCCCGTCACTGGGGAGATGTATTGCTACCCGCTTCAGGAATTAATATTCAGGGAGCAGAAATAAGATCAGCACACGGGCTTGCAGATACCATCAAAGCGTCAGCTCGGGGAGCAGCTTCCACGTCTGGGGGAATAATATAATTGAGGCAGGGGGAGGGTTCAGGGAGAGACACACAGAGACAAATAAGGGGGAGAGAAAGGCGTGCATGCTGGTACACACACTCATGCCGCTCACATTCGCACACTCACACATACTCCCCCAGGTCCATCACTGTAGGTCTATTTGTTTGTTTTGATTTTTCTGTTCGAGGGGGCAGGGCTGTGTGTGTGTGTGTGTGTGTGTGTGTGTGTGTGTGTGTATTTAAAAGAGATAGAAAAATCACGAGAATCTCTGCGTGATAAGTATGAGGTCAAAGTGGAAGTGATGCTCGCTGCAGCAGCACGAATTAACACATGCGTGGTGTCTCTCCAGCGCTTCTTAACCCTTCACTGCACGCGCAGGCACGCGAGGACTGCCTTTCATCCCCATGGAAGCCAGGAGATGCTCCAGCTAGCTCATAAACTCTACACCAATGGCAGGAGGTTTGCCTCCTCGGGTCTGCCAAGAATCCTTATTTAAAATCGCGCAGCCTTAGAAATCACGATCACATTGTGGGAAAGGGGAGAGCAGAGCATGCAGGGGAGGCAGGGCCGTGTCTCTGCAAAACCATCCCATTCGAAAACAGATTCGATGGCTTTTCAGTTTGACTGGAGGGGGAAAACACTGACGGATTTAAAAGACAGGAAGGAATTCTGCGTTCTCCAGGATGCACTCCTCCCCGTTCTGCTCTCAAAATGTAAAGACACAAACTGCTGGAAGGCTGGAGGATGCAGTTGTGTGGAGATGGCTGCCTAGTAAAGAATATAAACCACAGAACCAAAGGGGGCTTTTAGAAAGGAAGTTGGACAAAGGGAGAGAGTTGAGAGGACATCTAACAATATAAAGGGAATTTTATTTGCTGCGCAGAGTTGACATTTTTTATCCCTTCTTCATGACAATCCTGAAAATTTCTGGGGTGAGTGAGTGGTGTTAGCATGCTTCCTTCTGGCACAGAATGTTACCATGGATACTGATACATGAGAGACATCCCTCTATTTGAACCTAGTTCATCCACCACAGGGGGAACTCCACTCACTGAGCACGGAGAAGAAGGTGGAGGAGTGTTTCGAGGTCTCTGCAGAGTCAAGACCAGAGCAAAGGTGTTCACGTAGAGATACAGGTGAAGAAAGCCAACTGGACCCTTTCCAGGAACCTTTGACTTTTCTACATACTCTGAATCTCCCAGGAAGGCAACATGAAGAAGGAGTCCAAGAGGCATAGGAGTAGAACCAGACAGGGGGAGGCCTACTCTCCATCTCCAACCCTAAAGTATACCCAAGAAAAGCAGAGAGAATTACTGGTGCCTTCTGCTCACGACAGAGGCTGAGGAGACACATTCTGACTCGGTAGCAAAAAAGGCCTAACGGACATACCTGGACACCTGCGTGACTTCAGAATTCTACCTCAGACCGTTATTTTATGGGGTTAGGGAAAATACAATAAAAGCAGCGACAACATTCCCTTCCGTAGTCAGTTGATGTCTTTCTATTATAATTGAACTGGAGGCAAAAGAAATGTCAACCCCTATCTTTGTAATTTCCTTGTTCCTTGCTGCACTGTGAGAAAATTTAGCCCTCTTTATATTTCTGATTTTTTTTGAACAAAAACAACTAGGTGGCCTACAGCTGTATATTTATACTTAGTGAAGATATTTTATCATGTTTTTGTAGGCCAAGGTAATTATATAATCACATACCTATAAAGACTGCATGAGATAAATTATACAAATGGGCTGGTTGTGAATCAGGCAAGTGATTTATTTATTCTCTGCAATTGCTTACTGTATACTCACTGATCATATAAAAATTATGACCATTCTTCCTTTAAGTACTTACACTATTAAAAATAGCTAATTGAATGTCCTTCTTTGCTAACTTCATTTCAGGTTTGATTGGTTTATATCAACTGCTATTTTTTTAAAGATTTTACTTATTTATTTTTAGAGAAAGAAGGGAGGGAAAGAGAGAGAGAGAGAGAGGGAGAGAAACATCAGTGTGCAGTTGCTGGGGGTCATGGCCTGCAACCCAGGCATGTACCCTGACTGGGAATCAAACCTGTGACACTTTGGTTCGCAGCCCAAGCTCAATCCACTGAGCTACACCAGCCAGAGCTCGACTGCTATTTTTTAAAGTGTCTTATTATGCTGTACTTTGTATATCTCATTATTTTTTACCATGTATCACATACATTATATATTACCAACACTCTGATTTTCAATATTCCTCTGAAGAATGACAATACTTGTTCCAACAGGAGTTAAATCATTGACTAATCACCCTAATCATGTGCAGGATTAGTTTTATACTGCTTTCAGGTTCCTTTCAGTTTTGCCCTTAGGCTTCCAGCAAATTCTTAGTTCTAAAACAGAGAAGCGTTGTGGTCCTTCTAGGGTTTTAGGAACCCTAAGCCCTTTCCTTCTAGGGAAGCCTGAATTGCTTACCAAAAGTGGTAGACTTCAAACTCCAAACTCAGTATTTTTGCAATGAGTGGTGGCTGACATGTTGGCTCAGCTTTTTGAGTATTTCAGTTTTGCTTTGTGCTAGGGCTTCTTGGTGCCTCCCTCCTTCCAGCCAGAAACAAACATCTAAGGGAAGTTTGCCTGTGAATTTGGAGTTTTAGCTCTTTGTTGTTACCTTGTTTCTGGGACTTCCCCCTTCAATCTGAGCTTCTCCGGCACCCCCACACTCTCTGAAAACTCCAGCCAATCACATGGCTGCCTTCTGCTGATTCGAGCCAGCCTGCACTGCGGGTATTGAGGGTGATACTGGGCTGTGGGACTTTTCATACCCAAACCAGTCAAGTTTCAGGCGAATGGAAAAAAAAATTGGTCATTCTTTACATGTCCTCATGGGAAAGCTACAAAATCTTAGATCTCATCCAGTATAGTTTTCTCTTTCTATGCCCAAATCTTCATCACGTTCATGTGCTTTTGGTAACTTTCTAGTCCTTTAGCTATTTAATATTCTGTCCATTAGTTATAAATGTTATTGCAGAATAATTAGCTTACTTCATAACTACCAAACCAGAACCTAAGTAATGTATTTTAATTTCCCAAATGATAAAAGATCTGGTATCAAAAACCAAACAGGTCAAGATTTTGACCTCATAATTCACTCCTGGGCATAGTAATAATGATGAAGATGATGATGACGATGATGCAATACCAAGTTAAAATTTTAAATAAAACTTTTTTCTGAGAATAATAATCTGCTAAACAATCCTCCAACATACTGAAGATAATTAGTTGGATGAGAGGATATCAGTGTTAATTTTTGTCTTCCTACTTTTTCATATGTTAAATACAATAAAACAATTATGTTGTTTTTACAACAATAAACAATTTATATTGTTTAAAAACAATATAAATAAATATATACATATATTACGTAGAATGAAAATACAAACATCATGTTTATCAAATGGACAATGTAATTTAAATGTTTTATAAACATGTCTTATTAAAAGTGGCCAGTAATAAATATAGCTATGAGTACCTGAAAAACAAACTTTAATCTTGTATTATTATTCTTAATTATTATATTATTTTCCATATGAAAAACTGTAAACCTACTTTTGTTCCACCTTATATGCATTAAAAATTTTTAGAAAATACATTAAAATACTTTTTTTCAGAGAACAGCCCCCAGGTGAGAAAGAGCCACCAGAAAAAGAATTCTGTGGAAGATTTATTAAGTATTGACATATCCAAATGGAAATATTCATAGAATATTCTGTGAAAAGAATTCTGTGGAAGATTTATTCAGTATTGACATATCCATATTCTGTGGATATTGACATATCCACATCAATAGGAAAATAGATAATCAGATCCCAAGGTATTTTTGGACAATGGGAAAAACATAGTATTCTACAATAATGTTATGAATAACTTATGCAAATACACACACATATAAACATATAATATATATACATACATTCAACAACATAGTCAAATTTTTAAATATTATGTTAAGCAAAAAGAAAAAAAGCCAAGCAAACACTAGTGCATACTGTGTGATGCTGCCATTTATATTATCTTCAAGGGCAGCAGAAGAATTATATGTGATTAAAATAAGCATGGATTTTGCCTATAATTTTTGAGGTACAAGAGAAATTTGTAGGGTAAATTAAGTATTCTCTATCTTAATTAGGAAAGTTACTACATAGTCTTATACACTGATAAAACTGATGAAATTATACACTTAAGATCTCAGCATTTCACTATACACTAATTTCACCTTAACAAAAATTCTATTATTAAAATAAGTATTATCCTCGTCAATAAGCATAATCTGTGTCAGGCACAGTGCTGCATGACAGGCCTTATTGGATCTTCATTAAAAAACTGCAAGGTGGGTACTGTTAATATCAACATTTCACACCCAGGAGGATTCCAGTTCAGAAAAGCTACATTTCTTGCCCGGTATAATCTATAGAGTTGATCATACAGTTCATGGCAGAGCAGATTTTAAACCCAGACAGCCTAAGATAAGAAATTGAACTCTTAAGCGTTGCTGTAAACCGTCCCTCAATAACATGATTCTGGCAATAAGTAACATAGTTATTAATTCACTTTAATCTCAGCAATAATAAAACTTCAGAGTCAACATGATGTAATACAAAGAGCATACAGTTCAGAGTCAGAAATCATGGCTTTGTCATTAACTTTGTGACTTTGGGGAAATTACTTCATCTCTCTATGTCTTATTTTCTCATCAGTAAAATGATGGATGGTACAGGTGATATACATGGAACCCTTCATCTTTAACACTCAGTGACTATAATTTGAATAGCATTCCCTTGTGAGTGACGTGGGAAGAGATATCTATAGCTCTTTCAAATATGTTAGCTCCTTTAATTGTAACACGGTGTTACAGGGGTCAATGTTCATGTTATCGCACCTTAAAATAAACTGAAAAAAAAAAGTTTGGCTTAGTTATCTCCGTCTTAATCTTAAATCTCATGGGAGAGTGGTAGTGCGTCATTGTTCGGGATACTAGATGAACCAGATGTGGAGGTGGGGTGTCTTTTCCCAGGCTTGAGTTGGGGCTGGCCTTGTGATTTGCTTTGTCCAGGAGAACATACATATGTGTGAGTTCTGAAGTCTGAGCCGTGAAAGGCATCTCCACCTCCGTCTTCATCCTCTTGCAATGCTCCTGCCATCCTGTAACAGCATCAGTTCTTTATGACAACAGGCATTGACTTGCCTTACCTAATGCGCTCCCCAGCACCTAGAAGAGGGCCTGGCACATAGTACGTGCTCATTAAAAATTTGCCGAAATCTGAAAGTTGACTCTCGTAGAGTATCTCCCAGAAGCATGTCAGTATACTTTTGCAGTAATAGTATATGGATCGCAAGTTGGCCAGTCTTTTGAAATCACTGGGTATAAGTTTTGTTTTTGTTTTTGGAATGTCAAATTATGGTCTCTGAAAATCACAGGCATCTCAACATTTACACATGATCTAAGAACTTGATCGAGGCTGTAAATTATCTTGTAATGACTCTCAGATGTTCTGTGCAATCATGCCATGGTGAAGCCGAGCTTCCCCGGGCAAATGTCTCTCATTGCTAATAACAAGTGCCTCCCAGGGACTTTCTTTTACACTTGGGAGCCACAGGAGTGTCATTCGGTGTGACACTGTTAGCAGGTGGGACTGGTGGGACGGGCAAGCCTGAAACTATAGTGCGAACTGCCGCACTCCCCTCCTCAACACCGCTGGCTTCAGGATCCTGTCAAGTACTCCAGAAAAGGGGATTTTAAACTTCAGGGTCAAATAAAAAAACACATGAAAATGACAGCAAATTATTACAGTGCTAATATTCCTGGAATACATTTAAAATAAATTCTTGTGTGTGTGTTTTGGTTGACAGGTGAATCAGTTCTTAAATGATCGATCGCATTTTTTAAAATTTCAGTTGTGGTAAATAAACACAACTGTATATAAAATCATTATGGCGACCATTAGAGTTTATTTGATGTAGTTTGCATCAGCAAACCACAAATGTGAAAGTAGAAATACAATACGGATCTACCAAACTGTAGGAAGACTTTCAGTTTAAAATCTTCAGACCATTTTATTGAGGAAACGAATGTCAGCCCCTCACATTAATACTTGAAAGAAAACAAACAGGGCTTCTTTAAATTTACAGAAGTGTGTTAAACAATTCTACTGCCTTTGTCAAAAAGTGAGAGGTCTCAGCAAGAAAATTGATTCACTTTTTAAGTCTTATCAGAAATTTTACTGGCATGCCTGAGTCACAACTGATAAAGTTTTTTAGACATATTTTTCTCATCTGCCTATAGCCTAATAATAATACTGAGCTCAAACAGCTCCATGGATTAAATGAATTAATAGATGTAAACAATTTATAAGATTCCTGGCCCATGTTAAATACTCAAAAATATTACCCATTATTATTATTTCTTGTTCTAGTATTTAGGAACATTCAGCAAAATTTATCAGTGCCTAATTGTTACCTGGCCTCGATCTAGGCATCACTTAAAGTTTCATTAAACGCATTTCTTTCCCTTGGAAGGGATACTAGTGTGGTGAGTTAGTTTTCTACCACTCTTATTTTTACAGGAACAGGAAGCAAGCCTTTTTCCAACGCTCTTCTGTGTTTCACAACCACACATCCAACTGCCCAGTAGACCCCTTCACTTCAAAGTCTCCCAGAAAATGAGCTCAGTGTATCTAAGGCTGAAATTCTTCCAAGATCTTTCCCACAAAGATTCATTTCAAGTCCCTCTGTGTGCTCATCCTCTGTTTTCCCACAGGACATCCCAGGCCCATCTCACAGCTCTTCCTGGCACTGTCAGCTAACGAATGAGCAGGTTGTTTACTAAGTATTAACATGTGGAATTTCAACTTAGCCTTAAACTCTGTTGAGCACTTTGCAATTTTAAAGCATTCCTGTGGCACTGAAAAGATGTACTTCATGATAAGAAGCCTGATAAGGGAAGGGAGAAATAAAAACTGACATTTCTTATTCTTGGTATAGCTTCCCTCATTCTTTCGCTAACCCAGAAACACCGCCACACACACACATGCACACACACACACACTCTATGGCTGCTTTTAACAAGGGTGGGAAGGGAAAAGATACTACTTGACTGGTACATTATGATCTGGTGTCAGGGCCTTAGATACACAATTACTGACTGTCTCTCTCTTCTGAGGCACTTTTGAGAGGTCCTCTGAGATCCCCACTAAAAGCCGCCAGAATCAGTTTCCTGGTGCCAACAATGCAGCTGAGTGTGGGTGATGATCTCCTGCAGTTTCTGCGTCTCTAGGAAGATCTCAAGATCTTTGTACTGATCAGAAGTCCTTTCTGTGGGATCTATCAGGATGGCCCATAGCCAACCCCCTTTCCTGAAAGCTACCTCTGACTCATGGTGAACCCCCAGTTTTGCTGCCAAGCTCTGCAAGTGCAGAATGCTTCCAGTGCCCCGGGCCCCTTCCTCTGTTACCAGAAAGCTCTAGTCGTAGCCTCTTGCTGTGTTAGACTGTTAACGGTTCTGAGTCACGTGTAGATCTCTGTGTTCTCCACATTAGCCAAGGAACACCTCCTTCTCTTTGAGCGGTTCTCTTGAACTCCAGATCTGTGGTTTGAAATGAGATAAAGAATTCACAATAACAACCCAAGTGTTCATTAATGGATAAACGGATAAGCAAAATATGGTATATACATGCAGTTAAAATTTTATTCAGCATTAAAAAGAATGAAGTTCCGACATATGCAACAACATGGTTGAAACCTCGAGGACATTATGCTAAGTGAAATTAAGCCAGTCACCAAAAGACAAAGACTGCATGATTCCAATTACATGAGATGCTTAGAGCAGTCAGAATTCTAGAGACAGGAAGTGGCTTGGCGACCAGGGACAGCAGTGAGGAGGGAATGAAGACTTACCATTTAATGGGTGTATACTTTCAGTTTAGCATGTGAAATGTGTTCAGTAGGCGGATGGAGTTGATGGTTGCACAGCATTATGACAATAAATAAGACAGACAATTCCATTGTCATTCACTCAATCATATTAGCAAGGCAGCTACTTACTTCACTTTTATGTAAAGTTTATTTCTACTTGCTTGAATACTATTTCTAATAGAAATCCATTTGATCTTAATGTCCAGAAACCCAGGCAAACCAGATCAAGTCAATTTGTCAATTCATTCATTCGCTCATTTAACAAATACTGCTCATTGTCACGTGAGCCGTTGGACACTGTGCCAGGTGCTGGGGGTAGAAAAGTGAGTAAGACGTGAATTTTGTCCTCAAGCCTCCCACAGCTCCATGAGGAAGGCAGCCTGGTGTTCACTTTCCAGGTGCTACATTCACATTTTGAAAAAACGATTAAGATGGTGAAATATTTAGCCCTGGCCGGAGTAGCTCAGTGGATCGAGCGTGGGCTGTGAACCAAAGTGTCGCAGGTTCAATCCCCAGTCAGGGTACATGCCTGGATTGCAGGCCATGACCCCCAGCAACCGCACATTGATGTTTCTCGCTCGCTCTCTCTATCTCCCTCCCTTCCCTCTCTAAAAATAAATAAATAAAATGTTAAAAAAAAAGATGGTGAAGTATTTGTTGGCATTCTAAGAGATTATGTGTGGCTGGTTGTGGGATTTGACATTAGATAGAATATATCAACTAAAAAGTTTTGACATTGTTATAGTCCTTTGATGTTATACTTGTGACATTAGATACTTTCATACTTCTGTTGCGCTCTCCACATTTCCATTAATCATACCAAATTAATTATTCAGGGGAAAAAGTTACAACAGTAGACCTGATATTGACTTTAGAACATATTCGACCAAAGGTTCTCTTTGTACAAAAATGAGAAATTAGGCCCAGAGATATTTGAGAACTGACCCCAGTGCACTCAGCTGATGAAGAGCAGAGCCAGGATAGGAAATGCAGATTTTCTGTCTGCTAGACCCTATCTCCCCAGCCCCCTCTCCCCCCTCACCCCCATGAAAGCAACCTCAGTTTACAGTTCAAGACAAAGGTAAAGATTGCCACTGCAAAGTATTTATGTTTCAGTTCTTATGGAATACTCTGCAATCTATGAGATGGGTTTTTGTTTATTTAATCTGGTCTTCAAAGGGTGATTTACTTTGTTTAAATCCTGACACTGAACTCTTCGATAACTGATAACCATCCCGGTTCAGTTATGCAACCGAGATGTGGAAGATGGGAGTGCTCGCTGCTGTGAGGCATGGGGTGGGGGTGGGGATTCAGCGAGAAGGTGTTGGTGGCTTACGGTTTCGTTTCATGGTAGAACTTGGTTTGAGCCACTGAGTTGGTGGCATTCTCAGCCTCCTACTCTCGTCTTCAGGCAGCCTGCTTCTCTTTCTGTTTTCGAATCTTGATTCTACCCAGGTAGTTAGTGAACTGACAGCCAACCCTTTTATTTTGGATACTTTTCTTTTTCAAAAAAGTCCTTTGTGTACCCTACATCTACCGAAATGTAAGCAGTGATTTTAAGTTTTATTTCTACTTGAGAAGAATTTGTTCATTTCAACTCTGGCATAAAGCTGTTAGGATCAGCAAAGAAAAATGAAAAACAAAATGTTCTTTTGTGACATAAAATGCATGCTTTCAAACATTCTTCATTTTCCTTTAGATTGTATTAACCTTGTCATCTCTGTCTGCCTGAGGAGGACCTGGTTAGTCATTTATCATTTCATTTTACACTTGGAGTTTCACTTTTAAATAAATGAAAAATTCAGCCCTGGCTGGCATAGCTCAGTGGATTGAGTGCGGGCTGCAAACCAAAATGTTGCAGGTTCAATTCCCAGTCAGGCCACATACCTGGGTTGCAGGCCACAGCCCCCAACAACCGCACTTTGATGTTTCTCTCTCTCTCTTCTTCTCTCTCTTTCTCCCTCCCTCCCCTCTCTAAAAATAAATAAACTCTTTTAAAAAAAGAAAAAAATTCCTGGAAAATTCAGCTATTTAAAGGGACTATTTTTTTTAATGAATCATGTATACATACATTTATACTTAACGTATGAATACAGAATTAAATTCAGGGCCACATTTGATTTGGTTTATAAATAAATCTTGAATAAAATGCCACATATTTCTGGGTCTTCTAAGAAGCTCAAATGTTAATTTGTGTTGAGAGAGGTTAAGTAAAAAGAAAATAAAAATATACAATCCACTTTTGATAAAAGAGGTAAGATAATCTTTAAAACAAGGAAATATATATGTTTCACCAAGACTATTTAATAATATTAATAGGCATGGAAAATGCTGGCCATATTTTGCTCAATAAATAAATAAGATTAGGAAGGCATGTATTAATGATTTTATGTAGATATATAAGTAAATAAACTTGGTGCGACATGAAATACCATGGGCTTCTATGGACTACCATATGAAGTTTACAATGAATAAGGTAGATCTATAATATCTAGGTTAAAAACTCTTAATGTCAATACATGCATTTATTTATATATGCATAGCGTGACCCTGTTTGCCCAAAGAGTCATGCATTAGAAGAGTTTTAAAATCTTAGGCTTAAAGGGAAAACTGTGAGGCAATTTTGAACAGTGTTTTATCTGCAGAGGATCTTAAAGATCACCTACTGTAACCTGCCTACTGTATGAATGAGGAAATTCAATTCTGAAACAGGTGACCTGCCTCAGAGCGCAGCATCCTGGATTCCACGTGGACATATGGCTGCATTTGTCCCCGATGGTGAGATAAACGTGGGAGGGATGCCAGACTGGCTCTCCGCAGAGGGGAGAGAGAGCACAGCAATGTTATCGCAGGGCCCCAGAAAACACCTCTTCCACATAGGTGATGCTTCTAGTTTCTTTAGAGAAAACATGCCTAGTGCTTACGATTTCAGGTGCTGAAATCCAGGTTTTTAAATCTCTGCTAGTTTACTTAACCTGTCTAAGGTATTGTTTCTTGTTGTACATAATAAGAACAGCCATCGGCATATTCTGTAAGGACTGTTTCAAAGGCATAAGTAACACGTAAACATAAGAAAGCATTGGAATCGACCATCCTACAGTTTTGTGGTGCCAATGTCCGCTTAATTTTTTTTCCTTTACTTTTTTTCATTACCATTTACTCCCGTTCCACCTTGTTACAACCAAAGATTTGCTTCAAGTTCTCAGTTGGCAGAGCCATCTCAGCACAAGATAAGGAACAGATATATTTTCTTTCCCTGTATTTTTCTTACTTTGGCTGATACTTCAGTCTCAACACCTGATTATCCTTTGCGCATGTGTACTGACAAGCTATGTGGAAGTTGCAAGAGTCATTGTCAAATACACTTGGCAGATTTTACCCAAGAGCTGACATTACCACCAAGCTTCATTTTTTGCGACTCCACAGCACAAACCCATCCCCTTGAGAGTGGGTAAAATGTAAAAGAACCATTGTGAGTGACAGTTTTCCCATTCTGCCAAACTGGAAATCTATCTCACCCAATCAAGAGACCATGAATTATGAAATCAGATGTTCCATTATTTGCCTTATTTTTATATTTTGAATGCATTCAATCTATCCAGCATCTGAATGTGTGATTTTGTTGTTTGCACTTGCAGCAGGAAGGGTTCCACCTGGACCAAGGGGTTATAATATCCATCTACCCTTCCCAGGCAGGTAGGGCACAAATGAACCCCAGGCCAGTCAGCAATATGCTCTCACATTTGACCCAAAGATTAACGGCTGATTTGGAAATTAATCAAGGTGATGAATGGGAAGGGGAACGGACTAGTCAAAGAACATGTACGAATGACCCATGGGCATGGACAATGGTGTGGGGATTGATTGTGGGAGTGGGGGAAGTGGGCTAGGCAGAAAAGCACAAAGGCAGAAAAATTGGGCCAACTCTAATAGAATAACAATAAAAATACATTAAACAGTTACCAAGACAATTCCTGAGATATAACCTTGGTTGTATTCAACATTGCCATATCTCCTTGATGTTACTAGAATATAGCATGACCAGAAGAAACATTATTAAAATTTAAAGTTCAAGAATGTTAAATCTAAAATCAGATCTTAAAGTTCATTTAATCCAACCCTCTCATTTTATGAATGTCACACTATCCCCTGTGACTATATGCAGGTTATCTAAATTTTCTAGTCATTACCTAGAAACCAAAATAAGAATCCTATATATGCATGACCTTGATAAAGTTGTGGAGGATTTCGGTGGGTGTGAAATAACTTCTGAAAACCCATTTGGTAATAATAAAAGCATGATAGGTTATTTTATCCCAGTTTCGCACTTAAATAAAGCCTGTTTCCATATGGAGTGCAAAATAATGTTTTATTCCATTCCATTCAGAACATTCACCTGACTTTTCTCACCCCTTAGTCTGATCCTATTATGAAGACCAAGAATCTAAAAACAACCGAGTATGATGTGGGTCGCATGATATTTGTGCTGAAGCTTGTGTGAGACACGTTTCTATATTTAAAGTGAAAATTCTTTGGCCTGATTAAAGAGATGGTGAATCTATCAAAAGATTTTTTTTCTTTTTTTTTTTTAACTCAAGAGGCCAGATTAAATTTAATTAATTTATTTAGGATCTAGATGGGGGCAAGTAGAATAGGATGAAAAGGTAATATTTAAAAAGGCAAAGGGAACCTTTAATAGCACCTTAAGTGATCAAAAGATATAAAGTATGCTTTTATAAAATGTTTTATTCTAACAGTTTTATAGAGTATCTGTGTAACCAATTTTATTTCAGTCTGCTTCTCTGCCCACTCTGCCATCTGATGATAAGTTCGAGTCTATTGACACGGCCTAAGTTCTCTAATTACTGTACCTTTTCAGGAAAAGCAGAGAACAGAACAGAATAGGTCTGAGCAGCATTTGCCAAAGTTTATCAGACCAATCACCAACCCCCTATTACAATCCTCCAAGGAGGAAAAGTCATCATAATCAAAGGAATTGGAGGAGCGACGTGTTTCCCGTTCAGAGGAGAATCAAGATGCAGTTTAGAGTTTCACATCCTCTAAAACGTACTGTAGTGAGCTTCCTGTCTCTGTTTGACAACGTTTTTCCCAAACATATTTGCCCATGAAAACGTATCGTGCAGAACTTGCGTCAGACGGAATCAGCTGACGGCAGGTAAAGATGTAGCCTTGGCTGGTTGTGGCTGAAGAGGTAGTGAGGTGGACCCTGGGCATCGGACAAGTAACATGGGAAGGAAAACCTCTGTGAGTTGACTTGACTACTTTCTAGTTCCCACAACCTTTTCTGGCGGCCTAATAGTCGTGCCTTCCCTTGTGAGAGATAACTCGCAATGTCATAATAGTGATATTTGGTTTTCATATGAGTCCGTGTTGAACTGGTTAGTTTTTAGTGCCTTGCATGCTTGTGGTTGTGTGTGCGTGTGTGCATCTGTGCACGTGTGTACATGCACACCCACCCGCTGAAAATACAGACTTAACTTGGCTAAAAACCTGGCTCCTATGAGAGACAAAATGATAGCGATCCTAATTCTTAAGAGTTCTCTTTGTAATGTAGTACATGCCAGAAATAAGGTCTAGAGATAGGCAAAGTTGGAGTCTTCAGCTCAGCCCCATCACAGCTGACAAAAGCGGTAATGATTGTAGCTAATGCTAGGAATATCAAGAAATAACGTTTGATTCATTTTAGCTGTTTTTTAGGTTTTGTTTGTGGTTTGAATGTTTATTTAATAAAAATAAATACCTATTTTAAACACCACTATTATATCATTTCCTATCATTCTTTATTAAATGTTTTTTTAAACTAAGGAGATACAAAGGAATAGTTACAAAACAGATATCAAAGATAAAGAGTAAAGATGCGGTCATCTCTTCAGGCACAGAATTCAGTTTAATTTAAAAATTACTATCATTAGCCTGACGTTCTTCGTGTACCCAGTCCCTTCCCCACGTCCTTGTCTATATTCTCGGAGTAACCACTATATTGAATATCCTTGCTTTTCTTTAGTTGTATATGTTTATACCCCTAAAAATTTTCTGTCTCACTTGAAATATATGTTAATGGGATTATACTGTATATTCTTTGCTTTTCACTCAATTTACATCGTGTGATTCATCCATGTTGTTTTATGTAGCTATTATACAATTGTAGTCTCTGCTGTAGGACAGTCCGTCGAATTAATATATCACAAACTATTGACCTCTTCTAATATTGGTGGTTATCTGGATACATAAATCACCGTTTTTTCCAACTGTGAAGTATTATTTTGTAAACATTGTCACAGGTTTGTCTGGGTGCACATACATGTACAATGATCAAGAGTGTCTAGGTACTTAGGCATGGAAGTGCTGGGCCTCGAGGTCTGTGCAAACTGGACTTCATCAGATATTTACCGAATTATGTCTCAGAGATATTACATCAATCTACTCTCCCGCAAGCAATATATTCTAGCAGCTCAGCACTGTTGCTGACATTTGATATTATCTACTTACAATTTTTTTTAAAGAGGTATTAAGATTACCCACTTATATTCTGTAAGCCATGATTAAGTACATAATCTTTATAGTTTCTAATCAGTGATTGAGTACATAATCCTTATCCCCTCATTTAGAAAACATTTACACTCATCAACACACATTCCTCACAAAATATTCATACAGAAACTGCTGTGAGTGCAGGGCGGCTAACTTCCCATCATATACGTATAGCTTTTGTTCATTTAATGAATGAATGTATCATATATAATGATTGAGATATATTTCATCATTGACCACTAAATATGCCCTAAAAATCAAAAGCCACAAAAGGAGAAATGAAAATGCGAGGTTAACAAGCATGTATACTTAAAAGGGGAAAAATCACTATTTGTATTCCTTTGTATTTGCTTTAAAAACCTCTGTATTCAAATATATTTAAAATTATGTTTAACTGAAGTCTCTTTAGCCATAAATATATTCTTAAATGAACTGATGGTTCAGTCTGGCTGGTATACTTTATAATCTACATATGTTAAGAATATTCCCTTCTTTCCTTCTTTCCTTTCTTTCATATATTAATTTACTAAATGATAAATATAATGCTAGGTCCTAATGTAAATAAATTCCTACTTAAAATATTTCTGTATTCTAGATCTACTTAATGTTTCAAATCTATATATGTTTGATATATATTTTAAAAATTTTCTGTATAGACATACAATAATGGAGGAGGGTAAGATATGCTGACCATCGATCATGATTTTTAGTCGGATGACCAAAGTCTCATGTGCATCACTCTCCTTCATGGAATCCCTATTTTTCTCATTTACAAAAAGAGAGCATTTACTCTTTGATGTTCATAAAACATCAGAGATGTCTTATCCTGATGTTCATAAGATAATACAACAGAATCTTTCCTTGTGGAAGGAAGTAAAAGTTCATCTGTTATTATAAAACATATAGTGTTTTATATGCAATGCACTTTGCATAATGGCAGACAGTCCACCTAAAACACCTTGGGAGATGGACAAATGGGTGTTTATCCAATCTCCCTCATGATCCATTCATTCAAAAGCAATAAAACACCCCTGCAACTTAAAAGTACAGTTACAGTGAACATTTCTACGTATCAATGTATCTATGTATTATTTATGTGTACTTATGTGTTTGCATATGATTTTACACTTTATTTCCATATGATAGATTTCTGGTGTTAGTAGTTAGGTCAAAGGAAGTGTACATTTAAAAATATTTAAAGTTACTTTCTGACGCATATACAAAAAATGTTGCAATGATTTACATTACCATTGATAGTGTTTGAGATATAGCAGCGATTTTTCAACCTATTTGTCTCATGGCAAACATAAACTAAGTACTAAAATTCTGCAGCACACCCAAAAATATATTACATTTTTTGCCAGTCTGACAAAACTTTGGTGTAATTTTTATTGATTTACAAAATAAATAACAATAGTAATTATCTACTTTTTTGCTTCAAATTAACTTTTTTTCTTTTGGCTTCCTCAGTTTCAGCACAGCAGTGTGGGATGAGAGCACACGTGTGTGTGTGTGTGTGTATGTGTGAGCAGAGAGGGGTTACTAGTAAAAAACACGCTGGACATCTAATGGAGGGTGGACCAGAATGTTTTTTCTGCCTGTGGACTCAAGTGTATTCTTGAACTGTCCAAGATTGTCTTTAATGTGGTCACTTCCCATAACCCTTTTTCCTTATTACCCCTGACCCTGCACTCTGGTCCATAGGCCTCTAGAGGGGGTTGCTGGCCTGAGGCTGCTGTCAGTGCATGGGCTCTCCCTACCCGCCCTTCCTGTTCTTGCTGATCCCACACTGGCTGAAAGCACTGGGTGCTCAGCCTACCAAGGGTGGCCCAGCCATGTCTTCTGCCATGGTACCATCTTGCAGGTGAGATGGAAACTAACTGGATTTTTTAAAAATATATTTTATTTATCATGCTATTACAGTTGTCCCATTCCCCCCCCCCCCTTATTCCCCTCTGCCCTGTACACATTCTGCATTCCGCCCCCCAGCCTTCGTTCATGTCCATGGGTTGTACATATAAGTTCTTTGGCATCTGCATTTCCTATACTCTTCTTAACCTCCTCCTGTCTATCTTATATCTACCATTTATTATACTTATTCCCCATACCTTAAAAAGTGACTTTTAAAAGATCAGATGCCTACACTTGTGTATAAGGATTTCTGCTACCAAGAATTAACCAATCAAACACAACCTTATTATACGATGTGACCAGTAAGATGCAACTCCATTGTATGACCTATATATTTATGGTTCAACACAGGGCATTTCACCAGAAGGCGATGTTGTGTTGACTGTTGTCATTTTTTATTTGGCAATCGAAGGGAAAAGAGGTCAGTGCCCCTGACTCAACAGCAGGTATTACGTGTCTTAAAATTCTTGCAGCATACTAGTTGAAAATCATTGAGTTATCATATCAGGCTATTTTAGACTGCAAGTTAACAGAGTATTGATTTCAGTTTATTTAATAATAAAATTCATAATTTCCCATAATGAAGTCACAGAGAAATAAAGGGTTGTTTCCCACAATAATAAAAATATTTAAATGAACACCTTAATTTCTCACTGTATTTACTGGATTGAAATTCAGTGTTTTTGCTTTAACCTCTGTTGTGAATGAGCGCACAATTGTTTTATGAGGTCGAGGGATACAAACTCAGGACTATGTGTAGATAATTCTGAGCCCATTGTCAGATTATGTCCATCCAACTATCTGCTTTACCCACGCCTCTCTGGACACGCTCCGGAGTTTCTGTGTGTGTTGAGAGGTGCAGAAAGTGGCAAAGTGACTTTTCATATCAATGCTGATGAGACGCTGAAGTGTTCTGGAGATCTCAGGTAATTGAATAAATTAACTGAAAGTACTTAGCAAATTAAATCACACCTGATTCTCAGATGATTCTTGGTGAAGAAAGCATCACTGTCTAATACCATCATGCAGAGAGAGCAAGTAGGGGGAAACAGGAAGCATTTATTCTTTAAATAACCATCCCTAGGGGACTCTACAAAGGAGGTTCAAGAGCAACAGGGGACTGAACATCAGTGGAGCAAACTTTCAGGGAGATATAATGACTATTTAGACAAGATATAAAGGAGTTAACAGGAAAGTAGTTTGGGTTACCAGATCTTGCCTTCAGCAATCATACATTGTATATGGCACCTTTCATACCTTGTCTCTTTTATAGATTTTGAGCTTTATTTTGGAAATATAGCTGTTTCAAAATGATATACAGAAGCTACAGAGGTTTAGCCATGTTTACACAATAAGGCCTAAGTGCCAGTGAATTGAAATTCTTTGCAATAAATCCCCAATAACAGCTTGTCTAAGCTAACACAAAATAATTAAAGGAAGCAAAGAGAGCAGATGGCTGTATTCTCACCTTTACAGATTATATCACTTCAATTAATAAAAAGCAAAAGAAAAAGAGTGCTGTTCCATTTTGGCAATAAGAATATAAATACTCTTTTAATCATAGTTTGCCATAGAAGAACAATATGTAACCACAATTTACAATGCCATTTCAGCATTTTCATAGGCATTGGATACCCTGTCCTTCAAAGAATCTTCTTAAAGTCTTTCTCGTGAGTGGCCCATTCTCCCCACTGTTAGGCAAGTTTCTAACTGCCTTTTACACACATGGTTTTTATTTGATGCTATCAAGAAATGTTGCAAATAAATATTTAACTCAATGGTTGCCTTAATAGAGCGAGCAGATAATTAATATAGCCATGTATTATTATGGTGACAGGAATTTTGTAGTGTTTTTATTTTTTGTAATTTTAGCCTGTATTATTTTTCATTATACTACAGGTAAACAAGAGGGAGTATCTGGTTCATTCAAGCTATGAACAGTCATTCAATTCAGGAAAACCAACTAAACAATAGTGCCCCCATGACTATCAGGGAGCCTGACTACATTTCTCCCATTCTCCCAGTTGACTAGTGGGTTTCCCAACACATTAGGTAAGAAAGGAACTCACCGCCACGTCATGAACAGACACAGCCCTTCCTCCAAGCACACCACTCTGCTCTCAGTGTTAGAACCGTGCTCAACAAGGCTACCAATGGGAGGAGAGGTCCTTAGAAATGATAAGGAACAAGCAATAGAAAAAATATCATTTTTTTTAAAGTTACACTGTCACAGGAGCAAATTTTTCTTTTAAAAAAAAATGTTCTCACTATAAAGCAATACCTGTGATTAAAAAGAATATTAGCCCTGGCTGGCATAGCTCAGTGGATTGAGTATGGGCTGTGAACCAAAGCATCACAGGTTCAATTCCCAGTCAGGGCACATGCCTGGGTTGAGGCCACGGCCCCCAGCAACTGCCCATTCATGTTTCTCTCTCTCTCTCTTTTTCCCTCTCTTCCCTCTCTAAAGATAAATAAATAAAATCTTTTTAAAAAGTTTAAAAGATGAAGATGGAATTTAAATAAAAAGAATATTAGCAATAGAAGGATGCATCTCTCTCTGAGGAGTTCAATGATTCTCCCTGTGAAGCAACCTTCAAGGAATGGAGAGGAAATTTGAACTTGAATTCGAATGACCAAACTCAAGATCTGACAGGTATGGCATTCAGGCTTCAAAATATTGAGGGTCAGTTTTGCATTTTTTCAACTTCAGTGTTAATTCTGCAACAAAAAGGGAACTATCCCTTGACCACCATGGTTAAATTTACCCCCCTTTCTATTGTACATAGCTTGGAGGCAAAATGGTAGAGGCATTGAAGTCCTTAGCCTTCTTAGGTATCAGTTTAATTTACTACAAAATGGAGATATTACCTTATAACATATTGGGTAAGTTAAAACAGGACCCTATGTAATAAAGTGTTTGACACTATTAAGTACTCCATACGCAGTAACTCAGGATTTGCTACAGGACTCTGTGGGACTCCCCCTGTACAAAGCGAATTCATCTCTCCATAGGTAATGAGTAGCAACAAATGTCGAATAGGATTTGCCTTGATGTCCTTTAATCATCATTTCTACATGTCAGAGTTTATATTTAGAATGAAAACATCAGTTATATGACTAGGAAGGAGTTGACACTATACTTAGAGAAATTCTAAATACTTTCTGTTTCAGAGACAATTTATCCACCTATACTTTGGAAATACTTCAGAGCTTTCTTCTGCATGAATGTACCTCAGGCAGTTACAGCAGGGAATGTCTGTGTGTGCCAATTTAGTATTCTGTATTCCATATTGGATTGAGTTCACTGGCAGTAAATGATAAATCAAGGACATTCACTTGCAAAATGTTTACAATTTTACAGACACAATTCTGGTAAATACAAATGACTTGGCTTTATTTTCTCATCCACAAACATCGCTTCAGAGTGGAGAAAAGGATGTGAGCTGAATGAAGTCAGAATCTGAAAGCCTGCATGACCTTGAGACATAATTATTGTCTCTAAGTTTTGTGCATTATTTCCCCAATACTTCTGGCTACTTAGGGAAAACTGTCACTTATTTTCTTTTCTTTGGGTTTAGAAAATACCCTTTTGAAAGAAAATAAATTCTGTCCTAGAATATTTGAGCTTTAACTGCATTAGGTAACTTTCTCCCTCAAATGTTATTAAGTCCTAGAACAGAACATTCTCAGAAGGCAGTGTTCAATGTATTCTTAAATACAGATACACTTTTGCGAAAAAAAAAAAAAAAAAGATCAAGCAATAGTATTGCAATAACTGTATAATGGTACCAGGTAGATACCAGGTAGATACTGGGGGGATCACCTCATAAGTTATATAGATGTCTAACCACTATGATGTACACCTGAAACTAATGTAATATTGAATGTCACTTGTAAATGAAAAAAAAAGTTTAATTATTTAAAAAACTATTATGAAGAATAGAGAAGAGTTTTAAGCATGGTAGGTATTAATCTAACTATAGTAATAATCATTTGGGTGTGAAAGTTCTAAAAACAGAGTGTCAGAGTAAAAGCAACAATAAAGACGCAAGATCCTGCTATAGCTGGTCTAATAAAAACCCATTTTTAACATGGAGATTTAGCTGGGTTAAAAGTTAAAAGACAGAGGGAGATATATCATGCTGACATAATGAAAAGGCAGCTGAAGTAGCTATAATAATTTAAAACAATGCAGACTTTACAACAAGCAAAATTATGAGGGATCAAGAGGGGCAATGCGGATGCTAAAGAAATACATTCTGTAAGAACACTTAATAATCTTAAATGTGTGTGTACCTAGCGATAGATGTCAAATTACATGAGGTAAAACTGACAGCAATAAAAAGAGAAAAAGACAAATCCACTATTATAGTTGAAACTTCAACCTCCATTCTCAGTAATTCATAGATTGAGCAGGCAGAAAATCAGTAATACAAATCAGGATACAGTCAGGATACAAATGAAGTGAACAATACTACCTATTAGTCTGCTATAACTGACATTTAGGGAATACTCCACTTCATAACAGCAGAATATACATTCTTCTCTAGCTCATATGGAATATTCACCAAGATATCATATGTTAGGCCATACAACATACATTAACAAATTTGAAAAATAGCCATCGGACAAAATATGTTCTCAAACCAACATGGAATTGAACTAGAAATTAATTAAAAAGATAATTAGTCCCTGGCTGGCATAACTCAATGGATTGAGCATGGGCTGCAAACCAAAATGTCACAGGTTCGATTCCCAGTCAGGGTACATGCCTGGGTTGCAGGCCATGACCCCCCAGCAACCACACATTGATGTTTCTCTCTCTCTATCTCCCTCCCTTCCCTCTCTAAAAATGAATAAACAAAATCTTTAATAAATAAATAAATTAATTAATTAAAAGATCATTGAAAAATCCCCAAATATTTGGAAATTACACAACACACTACTAAAAACCCATGGGTCAAAGAAAAAATTCCAAGAAAAATTAAAAGAATGTTTTGAACTAAATTAAAATAAAAATATAAATAATCCATATTTGTAGAATGCAGTGAAAACAATTCTGAGAGGGGAATTTATAGCTTTACATGCATATATTAGAAAAGAGAAAAGATCCGATCAATAGCCTTTACCTTAGAAAATTACAAAAAAAAAGATCAAACTAACTCTGTAGGCAATAGAAGAAAAGGAATATTAAAAATTAGTGCTGAAATCAATGAAAAATTAGAGAAAATAAATAAAACCAAAGGCCGGTACTTTGAAATGATCAATGAAATGGCTAAATCCTAGCCAGGCTATCAAAGTCAAAAGGAGGCAAGATGCATTCCCCATGAACATTAAAAGTATAATAAAGGAATACTACAAACAAATTCATAACCACAAATTTATTAAAGAGATTGAATTAATGATTAAAATAGTTCAATAAAGCATCAGGCTCAGATGGTGTTACTGGTGAATTTTAGTAAAATTTAAGGAATAAGAATAATGCCAATTATCTACAATCTCTTTTAGAAAATAGAAGCAGAGGGAAGCTACACTCAACATATTTAGTAGTAAGAAGCAGAATGGATGCATTTACCTTCATCAGGAACAATGCAATGATGCCATTTCACTACTCAAATTTAACATTGTTTTGGAAGTCCTACCTAATGCAATAAGGTATCTAAATATAAAAGGTATACATACTGTAGAGGGAGAAATAAAACTTTCTTTATTCATAGATGACATTA
Organism: Phyllostomus discolor; assembly: GCF_004126475.2. Lineage (NCBI taxonomy): Eukaryota > Metazoa > Chordata > Mammalia > Chiroptera > Phyllostomidae > Phyllostomus > Phyllostomus discolor. The sequence goes on along the minus strand of NC_040915.2, from coordinate 29,049,443 downwards.
ATTTTTATGTAAATAACCTTAAAGAATCTAGAAAAGAACACAACAAAAACAAAACCTCCTACAAGTAATAAACATGCATAGTAAGACTGTAGGACACAAGACTAATATACAAAAGTCGGTTGCTTTCCTTTCTGCCTCAGTGAACAATGGGATTCTAATATTAAAAAGCCAGTATCATTTATAGTATCAACAATAAAAAATGCAGTGCTAAGGTGTAAATCAGATAATATATGTAGTCTATACGTAGAAAACTATAAAACACGGATAAAAGAAATCAAAGATCTAACTAAATAAATGGAGTTATTTCAGTTCATGGATTGGAATTAGAATTAAGATATCAATGTATGTTAATTTAATCAGTAGACTAAACACAATTCCAATCAAAATTCCAGTAAACTAATTTTGTACCTTCTGTTGACGTTGATATGATATTGAAGAAACAGGAAAACATTGAAAGACGCACACTATCTTATTTCAAGACTTATCTGCCAAAGTATTATAATCAGGACAGCTGGCATTAGTAAAACAGTAGACAATAGATGGATGGGAAAGAATACAGAACTTCATACAACAGACCAACAAACAGAGCCAGCTGATGTTTGATAAAGGCAAAAGGCAGCTCAGTGGAGAAAAGCAGAGTCTTTTCGACAGATAAAGACTCCGCTGAAACAATTGTGTATCCATACATCAGAAAGAACCCAGACAAGATCTTGTACCTTTTATAAAATTTAACTCAAAATGGACCATATGACTAAACTTAAAATATGAAACTATAAGACTTCTGATAGAAAACAGATGAGGAAATCTACTTGAACTTTGGGTGTGGCGATGAGTTTTTGGATGTAAAACTAACAGAACAATTCTTGAAAGAAAAAGGAATCAGATATTATTAAAAAGAAAACTTTCTGTTCTACTGACAGATTGTGAATAAAATGAAAAGTCACTGTGACAAAGTGTTTGCAAGATATATCTGATAAAGAACTTGTCTACAAAACATACTAAGAAATCCTAAAACTCAAGAATAAGAAATAACTGGATTTTTAAAATGGGGAGAAAAACATCCGAACAGACATTTTTCCAAAGTGGATAAAGACGACAAACGAACATACGAAAGGATGATCAAAATCATTTGTCCTTAGGGAAATGCAAATTCAAACAGAGTCACCACAGTGCACTTGGTAATGGCTACGAACCAAAAAACTGACAATATCAATTGTTGGCAGAGGTGTAGAGTTCCAGAATCTCGTTTATCGGGGATGTGAGTGCAAAATGGTACTGAACATTTAGGTAACAGTGTCCTAGTGTCTCACAAGGCTAAACCTAGTCTCACCATAGGTTCCAACAATCACATTCATAGATACCTACGTGATTTGAAAACATGTCCACACAAAGCCTTCATGCAAATGTTTACACATTGTACTCATAATTTTCAGAAACTCGAAACCAGCAAGTTGTTTTTTGATAGGTGAATGGATACTCAAACTGGTGCATCTATTCGATGAAATACCACCTACCCATCAGCATAAGTAACAGAGCACTAAAAATAATTTAAAAAAATACTAAGAGAGCAAAATAGCAAAGCACTCCTAGCCAAGAGAGACAAAAAAAATCAGCAACATGTACTGAAGAATTTAAAAACTAGTTTTTAATTGGTCAAAGCCTAAAATAAGCACTTTTCAAGGTTGTCAATTGATGGACCAACAGGAAGTGAGCAATATCATTAATTATCAGAGGAACACAAGTACTTAAACATCAGCTGAATAGATAACCCACAGCATGGGAGACACATTTGCCAAGTGTAGAACAAATACTATGTTTTCAAAGGGACCAGAGGACAAACGCATTGCAATGAAAATGGGGATGCAGCGAGGACCAGTCCCATCTCAGAGAGAGGAGCATCTTTGCGAGGAGCGAGGGAGGGAGGCTGGGGAGGCAGGACTAAAGCACAGAGGGCATCTCCGGTGCTCTGACTAGGATCAGAACACAGAGAACCCGCGGAGGCCAGCCGCCAGCTCCCAGCGTTTCTTCCTCGAAGCTGTGTAGGGTGAGAGGCTAAAGAGCTGAATTCAACTCCCCCACCCCTGCCCAGGGCTAAATGAAATCTCAGGATTATGTGAGTGACAAAAGGATACAGATGCACCAAATTTCCAATAAGAAGCCAGTGGAGATGGTGGGGGATGGGCACATGCTCAGGCTAGGGATGATTACCACAGAATTCAGCACAATTCAGTATACTACCCCCAGGGATAGCAGGATGATCTGATCCAGGAAGGGAGCTGGGAACCTTCTAAGAAAAAAACTTTTTTTAAAAGATTTTATTTATTTATTTCTAGAGAGGGAAGGGAAGGAGAGAGAGAGAGAGAGAGAGAGAGAGACATCAATGTGTGGTTGCTGGGGGTCACGGCCCGCAACCCAGGCATGCGCCCCGACTGGGAACCGAACCTGCGATGCCTGGTTCGCAGCCCATGCTCAATCCACTGAGCTACGCCAGCCAGGGCAGGAAATTTTAATAAGCATCTTCATACTGGTTCTATGCCTGTTACTTTTTAATTAAACACAAATGATGTAAGTATACATTCATGTTTGATGCATTCTTATGTAGCCAAAATATGTCACAATAAAAATAATACAACAAATAACCTCGGTTCCAGTAAACATCAGAAATGTAACCAACCCCAGGTCACTTACACAACAATTTCAGATCATGGAGAGGTAACATAAAATGATGTTAGAAATGCATGCGGACTCTTTCAATCTTGCAGATAAATTCTAAACTTGCACTTGGTTTGCCATTTCTCAGTATTCTGGTTTGCATTTGTTCCCCCAAAAATCACTTTAGAAGAAAAAGACAAATTGACAATAATATTGTAATATCACTTCATTATAACCTAGCAAAATAAATATAAAGTAGTCCTTCAGAAGAATAATTTTTTCCTCATTATCAGCCTAACTATGCCTTTTGGAAGTAACCTGAGGTTATTCGGTGTCGGCGAGGGTCTGACTAGGCTGCCATAACAAAGTACAACACACTGGGTGACTTAAATATCAGAAACATGTTTTCTCATTGTTCTGGAGCCTGGAAGTCCCAGATAAAGGTCTGGCAGAATCAGCTTCTGGTGAGAGTGCTTTGTCCTCACACGGCCTACCCTCTAAGCAAGCTGCAACAGGGAGAAAGTGAGCTGTCTGGTGTCTCTCAGAAGACTCCAGTCCTAATAGTCCAGGGCCTGGCCCTCGGGACCTCGTTTTACCCTAGTTGCTTCCGTAAAGGCTACATCTTCAAATATAGCCACACTGGGTTAGGCCTTCAACATGTATTTGGGGGGTATGCAACCATTTAGTCCATAATACCAAGATTTTTTTTTTTACAAAAAATGACTGTACTAATAAATAAGGAATAAAATCCTTAAACCAAAGTAGCAGCTTACATTTTATGAATGACTAGTTGCATGTCGGTCCTTGGAGTACATGAGTGATATTCACGCTTCTCTCAGTTAAAAGTTCACTTCTGGTTAGGAGCATTCCTCACTTGCTTGCTCAGTAAATATATCTCTATAAACAAATCAGTGAGAAACTTGATTTTGTCATGTTTAAAATACTCTAAGGAAGCTGTAAATGATACTTGCTTGGGACCCATAGTCTAAAGAACAGACTGCAGTGCAGCAGAGCCTGCCAGAGTCTAGGATGCGAAAATTTGGCAACCGCTATTCCCTTCCCTCAAGCACATCATGGTGCCAGCTGTGAGGCGCTTAAACTTCCAGACAATTAAAGATGCCCACCTTTTTACATGGAGATTTAAAAGCTATAAAAGTCATGTGGAAGGAAAGAGGACCATTGCCATGGATAAGAAAGAGGGGTTATGTGAAAGCCACCGTCCACTGTGTCCTACAGAGCCCTGACATTTGTCTCGCTGTCGTCACAGTGAGCCACAGCGTGGTCCACCCCGGACCAGGAAGGTCTCTTCACTGTCCAGACGCCCAGTGCAAGGGTGGGTTCCGAATGGTGTTTCTCTGGGGTTTTAGTGTTAACATTTCTCTTCTTTAACTTGCCATGCTTCCGTTGTTGTTGTTGAGATGAATGGCAAGGAAGATCATAAATGTCATGTTCTAGCAATGTGCTTGTATTTCATATTTGTGGTTTTGCTCGGAGTGAAGAAAAGAAAGGGGGCCAGGAGATGGTGACTTCACGAGATGAATGAAAAATCAATCCAATTAAAAAACACTTTTTTCCCCCTTGAAGCTTTCAACCAGTTTGGAATTTCCAGTTCATTCTTTAAACTATGAAAAAACGCTTTCAGTAATTTGGGTAGTTAGCCAAAACTAACGCCATTTTCAAATGATGTTGAGAAGGCTCTATAACTTGAAACTTAAAAATGAACCATCAATTTGAGTCTCCCTGTTGTTTTAGGATTGCAATTAAACATGCCATATGGCAGCTAATCTGCAAATAATACGTCTGTGATCATTTGTGGAATTTCCCTCCTCCAGACTTCTATTCCAAGCTCCATTTAAATAAAGAAGCATCTTGAGAGTTACAGTTACCACACTTTCTTTCTAAGGGCTGGAGATTTTGAATATGTCTGTGTAGCCATGTATAAGCATAATCTGAATTTAGCATAAAGGAATGAGGTTCGTGATGGAGGAGAAACAGAGAAATGACAGAATTTTTGTCACCTTTCCATCAATAGTAAGGAAAAAAAAAGCCCTAGCTTTGCTAAGTATCTATAACTCAATAAATAAGGAAGTGTAATACATAGTTTACCTTCAATGAATATGTCACGATTGAAGAGACAAGGTACAGACACCATACACAACCATCATTTATATGAAGTAATAGATGCATGGGAGAAAAGTATGCATAGGTATAGTTAAGAGAAGGGAGAAGTCACACCTTTGAAGCTCATCTTTTCTTCTTCTGAAAAACTGTTCATTTTTCAAGACCCCCTTTAATGTCACTCTTCCAACACATACTTTCCTGGCCCACCCTTGACCTTCCCCCAGCCCATAGGCAGATGGGAATCTTCCTTCTCTGTGTTCCCTCAGCACTGAGCACACATTACTAGGACTTTTGTAGTCTGAGCCTTTCCCTCCAGCCCGTAGCTAAAAAAGATTACGCCTTCACAAAAGCTGTCAGTTTTTCTCTTTCACAACATGAAAGTGTTGCCCGTTATTTCAGATTTGGTCTTGAAGAATCTAGAGAAACGTAGGATGGGAGGAGGACTAGAGGTTTTTGGATCAAGTTCAGGAGGGGATGAGCATCATCATGCTGAGAGATTAAAAGGATACAAGGGGCAGATACGAAAAACCCTGGAATTATCTTCTGGAGGGCAGGCCTTTTGTATTACCGGCTTCCCCTACAAGGTGGAATATTCTAGGAAACCATCTGTATCAGTGTACCAGCTGGCATTGTTGTGAGAGGCTGCATCAGGCTTCAGTGAATTTTATTTTTGAAGATTTTGCCCATTTCATGATGAGTAACTGATGAGCACACTGGCCCACAATGCTCTGAGTGTTCAGCAGTTTTTGACCAAAAAGGGCATGACCCCCTACACACCCGATCTCACCCCTACTGACTTTTCTTGGTTTTTCCAGATGACATAAGTCCTCAAAGGGAAACGTTTTGCTGATGTGGAAGAGGTGAAACAAAAAACGGAAGAAGCACTAAAAGGCATCAAAACCAATGAGTTCAAAAACTGTTTTGAGCAGTGGAAAAAACAACTCAATAGGTATATTGCATCATATGGAGAGTACTTTGAAGGTTACTGAAGTTTAAACATGGAAGAATAAATATACAATTTTTATAAATAAATTCCAGTTTTGTTTGGGCCCCCCCTCTATTGAACAATTTTCTAGGAACCTATGAATCAGACTGCCTCTAATGGCCATCAGTGCATGTGGAGCAAAAAGAGACCTTGCCTATGAAATAATATTTGCTCCTGAATTCACATTGGCAACAGTCCTCAGATACTAAATCTTCTGAGTCATGGTTTCATAACCACGCAACCACGGCCTACAGACAACATAACACTATACTTTCTACAATGCATTGAGTTAATCTGTTTAATAACTTTTTAGTGGAGCAGTATTCTGATAGAATGACTGCCAGAGATATTTCTCTATCAACTGTCCTCAGTAGGTCTGAGAAAGAGATGATGTCCTGATGAAGACCCCTGGGACAGGGACTGCAGCAGTTTGGGCAGTGAGATCCTTGGTGTCAGATGCTGGTGGGAACATGGGCGAGAACGCCAGGTTAGCGAGTCTATTATTTTATTGCCGTGGAATTTTGGCTTCCTCTTTTGAAATATCCGTCAAGCCCCTAGCATTTCCCAAGAGTTAAGTGCGTGAATTTTTCCCTTGCCAAATGCCAGATGGTGGTTGTCTGATTCGTGGCATTAAAAATAATTTAGCAAATCACTCTGTAATTATTTTGCCCCATCTTCCAACCTGCAAGCCTTCCTATGTCTTTCTTCCAGACAATGAACAGACAAACAAAGGCTGAGGCTGTGCGTGTCCTTGTTTAAACTCCGGGCTTCAATTCATCTTGCAGTCAGAAGTGGAGGCTGAGTGTGCTCAAAGGTCATTGAGCAAGGTGCATCATGGATCTGGCCTTTGCCACTGCTGCTGGGGAGGTGATGGGCTGAAGACACAATTATTCACTGTGAGAAATATCTTCTTTTGATTTTGTATATTCTCAAAATTAAAAAAAAACTGTGTTTGAGTCCAAATTATGCAACATCAAAAACTATATTGGTATCTGCTTCATGGAGATTTGGATGCATTAAATGAAAACCCATGGCAAGTAGGCAGCATGGTTCACCAGACTGGCATTGCCGAGGGAGTCTCGGTTGTCTAGGCCCAACCAATAATACCTGGTGGCTATGAGGGGCCAAATTGGTCCTCTTATATTTATTATATGGGAATCGCTTTTTTCATAGTCCTGAAAAATAGCCTATGCAATCTCTACTCTATAAATTAGAAACAAAACTATGGTATGATAAAGGAAGATTTCCATGGCAACATAGCTAACTGGGGGGGATATTTGAGATTTAAATTCAGATCTGTCCAACTTCCAAGTAGCACTGAATTGCTCATTTCACTATGAAACTTTATCTCCTGTCAGACCTGATTCTAAACTTTTCTACTCTTACCATTAACTCCCAATTTAGCTATAATTGTAAGTTCTTAACTTTGAGTAATTGCTTAATATAAAAATAAAAAATAATAATTATATATTATTTTATTATTTTCATGTAAGTTATAAGTAAAATAATAGATATATCCACATACATATTGATTAGGCACCTAGTATTATTAGGTTCTGTACTAGTTTAGAAATAAAATGAAAATTAACACAAAATTTACATATTTTCTAAATTTCTCAAATTAAAAAATGTGAATTCAAATATTAATAAAGTTATAGCAAAAGGGATGTATAAGTTGGCAAAATAACTTTGGTAATTAGATATTATGTACTATAGAGGAAAATACTGAATATCTGATTCTACTTCAAGTTCATAATTCAGATATTCGTTTGACATGCAGAAGGACATATATGGAAGGACATTTATGGCAGCACTATTTGCAGCGGCAAGAAAAAGGTGATGCCCCAAAGTTCAAGAAAGAGATGAGTGATGATTATGGTATATCCATGCTCTAGAAAGGGGTAGGAAGTAGCCATAGAGATAAGGGAGGTGACATCTACTTTTCCAGAAAGAGGGCTAAGACATTGCGGAGAATGTTTCAAAAAAAGTGTGCTAATATTTAAAAACAAAGATACATTTATTTTTATCTCCCCCATTTTGCAAAATGGAAAACTGTCATCCTAGAGAGTTTAAATAACTTTTCAAGGCTCACGCAGATCCCTAAGAACATATACACTGAGATCTCTTGGTCCCTCTCCAGACTATACTCCTAGACTAGAAAGAAGCTGAGACAGGGCTTGTGGGGAGAACCTGAGAGACAGTCTAACTCAGTGGCTTCCTTCCTGTACCTAAGCGCCTGAGAGGGTCTATGGGGTCATAGAGGGACCACTCTGTCTTCGCCCTTCCCCGCCCCCATTGCAACTGTCTGCTTCAGCTAGAGCATCTGGAACTTTGGGAGGGCGGGGACGTTCTTTACGAGTTGGATGGGAAAGTTTTAAAAAAGTGTTCTCTGCTAACACTGATGTGAATCAAAATACCTCAAGTTAAAAATTGGGAAACTAAACAGCTAAAATTAAAAAAAAAATTAGGAAACTGAAGTCCAGAGAGGGAAGCTAGGTTGCCCAGAGTCACAACACAAAGAGCCAAAAATCACTTTGTCCTCCATGTCCAGGGTGTCTTCTACCTTTTTGGCACCAGGGACTGGTTTTGTGAAAGATGGTGCAGGGGGAGGGCGTGTGGATGGTGGAGCGGGGTGCAGGAGGCGGAGCTCAGGTGAGCTCAGCTCCAGCCAGGTTCCTAACAGACTGAGGACCACAGCAGTCCTGGGCTGCAGGGGGGGGGGGGGGTTAGGGATCCCTGTTCCGCTGTATCTACCGTGCTGCCTCTGTGCGTGCTCAGATCTTAACCTTGAGGCCATTCTCAGACCTTAACCTCTGGTGCCTCCCTCCAATGACTTCCTGCATGTCACCTTCCCCACCTGGGGGTGGGGGGGACAATGCCTTAACCCTCTTTATGGAAAAGCAGATGTCATCTCCCTTATCTCTATAACTACTTCCTTCCATTTTCCAGAGCATGGATATACCATAATCATCATTCACTTTTTCATTGAACTTTGGGGCATCACCTTTTTCTTGCTGCTGCAAATAGTGCTGCCATAAATGTCCTTCCATATATCTCCTTCCACATGTAGAATGAATATCTGGATTATGAACTTGAAGTAGCATCGGGCCCTACCCCGGGGAAGGTGACATGCAGGAAGTCATCGGAGGGAGGCCCCAAAGGCCACAGAAGTGGGAGTGGGGCCCGAAGAGGGAAGCTACCGATGGGCAAGAGAGGGCGATGATACTTTCTCTAGTTTGCTTTCAACATGTATTTTCAGAGGTTCTGTTTTTCTCCTGGAGCTGGAATAAACTTTCAAAGGGTACTAATTGCATGCTTTGAGGGGAAAAAATGTAATTGCTTCACAATTTAATTGAATGTGGATAGATTAGTTTCCGCCGACGGTTTGTTTGTCTTCTTTTAGTAATGGAGGCTCTGAAAGAGCAGCGATGAGCAGAGGAAACCAGCTCTCAGGGCCCAGGCTGATGGGTGTCCGGAATGTAAACACTGGTCTCATTTTCTGTGTTGAAATTCGGGGGCATATTTATCTTCTTTTGTTCCTCCTTTATCATTAGTTCCTGTGACCTTCACAAGTCACCAAGAAGCTTCAAAGTTGGAAATACTTTTTTGTTTTACAATGTCGCAGGAAAATACTGCACTGAAAAACGGAACACCTGCTTTAAATAAACTTGAAGAAATCTCTTTTAACCCTACATCATTGAGTTTTTGCCAGTTGTAATTAGAGCTAAAGAAAATGGATGCATTCCAAGAATATTTATTGATTAATATTTAGGGAGAAAAGCTTCTCTCTCACTCTAGCTGTTTCCATCCGTGTGAAAGGAAATTAGTCCAGCTATTGGTTTGTCCCTGTGTCTTTTCATGCCGATCCTTTGGGGCTGCCGTGACCTTATCTGATCAGAATAATTGAGAAGAATAAACTGGCCAGCCTCAGTTCAGCCCCTTGTTTTTCACTGTAAGCCAGGAACCTCATCGGATCCACCACCAGGCGTATGTTCTTTTTCGACAGGCCAGACAGACCCAGTCGGGCACCATGTGAGTCAGGGAAGAAGAGTCGGCTAGTTCCCATTTGGTGGTCATGCTGCCCTACAGCCAGTCATGTAGAGAGCGCTTTGACCTTTCTCTACACTTGTTCCCCCCACGCTCTCTGTCTTCTTGGAACGCATGTGGAAAAGAGGCCTTGGTACCTTGAATGTGTCAGCCACTCTTCTAGATCTGGGAAGGCAGTGGGGACATGGACAGATAAGGGTTTTTCAAGTAGAACTTGCATTCTAGGGGAAGAGACAAATAATAAAAAGCAATGAAAACATGAGATAATTGTTTTGTGATAATGTTATGAGACAAAGTGACAAACTGAGGTGGTTACTTTAGTCTGAGTAGTAGTAGACATTTGAGCTGGGTCTGAATCTAGAGAAATCGGCAGGCATGTGAAACTTTGGGGGAAGGACATTTCAGGCAGTGGGAAGAGCATGTGGAAAAACCTTGGCATGTTTAAGGAACAGGGAAAAATGCTAATGTGGCTGAAACAATTGATAGATGGGAGAAAAATAGGGAAATTAGAACAGTGATAGGCAGAAATTTACCTGTACAAATGAAAGGTATATTGTTTGATAAAATATCACAAACATACTATCTTTTAGGTGATCCTAGGAAGATTGGCAGGTATTCAGATCTTTCTTTAAAGTGAATTTTGAAATTTCAGAACAAAAAGATTAAGTACTAAAAGAAGATTTAAGTGAATACTGTATTTGTTCTGTTATTTTACCAGTTTTTTCATGCCCAACACCCATTATCCATTCTTCAGTTTCATTTTCAGATATTCCTATGATCATGCACAAAAATGAGTTTGTAAAATTTGGTCACCTCATTGTGTCTCTCTCTCACACACACACACACACACACACACACACACACGCATGCATACACAGAGCCTGAGAGTGTCAGAGAGAAAGAACCTATTGGCAGTTTAAAAAGATAAGCAACTGACAACTGGGAATCAAAATACCTGGGTTGTTTCTAGGTCTGTCTCTGCCATCAAGGGGGATGTAAGTAAAGCCCCTTGACCTCAATATCTTCATTTAGCAGAAATCAGGACAATCCCGTGTCTTCCTTTCTCTCAGCTACCCAATGGAATTCAACTCTTTCAATTCTGCCTCTGAAACATGCCTTAAATTATCTCATTTCATTCCCACATCAACGGAACAAAATCTTTGATTATCCTCCTACATTTTTCTATACTATTTGCCTCTTTCTCTACACAATTTCTTTCACAATTGTGAAATTTCTTTCACGATTTATAAAGGTTTGATAACAGTGCAACGAAGAAGGAGAGCAAAAAGAAATGGAGAGCAAGGTTACAGTATGCAGCCCATTTATTTAATAAATGGCACAATGCTCCTGTTAAAATATCTATTCAAGTAACAGCAGGTTAAGGACGGTGGAGTAAACACACTTCGTTCTGCAGTGTTGACACTGAGTGCGGGGCGCTGAGCTATTTAAAATAGCAGACTAAAGAAATATTTTGTTGGCCTTCCATTTTTCACTCTAATAAATTGAATGCCAAATTTAAATGAGAGGACGGTTCACCAAACATTCCAATGTTGAGCCTCTCTTTAACATGGCATTTATGGCCTGTGTCTTTGCACAGGTGACCATGATCTGACCTTTGGGAGAAGCTGTGCCCTCTGGAGAAACCACGTGGACCTGCAACTCTATTCAGCCCCACCAAGCTCTCGCCAGGTATTTGTAGTATTTGTATTACCTGACTCACACCTGTAGGCAGTGAAATTTATGTCTCTCCTGAGTTAAGTAGGCTGATGCCTCTAAAAATAGGAAGGTAATTAAATTAGACAGACCTGGCTTTGTGTATCAGCTCCTTATCTTACCTGCCCTCCAGCCATGCGCAAATCTCAGGGTTTTTTAGGTTCCTCCTCTGCAGCGGGAGATGGTAACATTTACCTCACAATGCTGATATGTAAATGAAGTGTTTTAAAGTCTTTGAAAGCACCCTGAAAAACCCAGTTTAGAGCTCACTCATTAAGTAGTTGTTGCTGAAGATTTGAGGGGGATTGCGGTGGTGCTGGGGTTTCCAGTCAGCCTCTCAGCCGTGTAATGGACGTCTCTTCGGGAATGTTCCAGTTATCCACACGGTCTTCTTTTGCAAACATTTCTTTTTGCACTAGAAGGAAAAAAACCTTTTCCACAATAACAAGCCACTTGATTTGGTTGTGGTAGTACTGAGTTCACCATGGGCTTTCAGAATGATTATGTGACTCAGACTTACCCAATTTAAAGAATTACAACCCTTTCTGTCTGCCCCCTCTCGTACATAGAGAGTGACTTCAGGGGCGGGCACGTAACCAAGTCAGAAGTGGTGATGAAGATGACGTAGTCACAAGATTTTGATGAGATGATTGAAAAAAATCTTTTTCTCCGTCCTTGCCCTTGAGGTGGTGAGGATGTGACTTTGGGCTGTCAGGGGCCACCTAGTGGACAGAACTGGGAAGAGAGCATAGTGAACACAAGTCAGGGAAAGCTGGCTGGACATGGATACCTAAGAAGGAAGGAGAGAGAAAAGACCTCATGAGATTGTTTGAACGTGGATTAAGCTGTTTCTGAAGACAGCACTTCACCTGCACATTCTTGTATAACTTTTTCTCCCCCACTTTCTACTTGGTTTGATGAATATAGTTGAAATTTATTTCTGCGAATAATAAGCAACAGACTGCTGATTAATCTTTATCGATACGTATTGATATTTATCATCTATCCATCTATCTATCTATCTATCTGTCTGTCTCTTCCAGAATTAGTCATTGCAACATTAATGCCTGTTAAACTGGGTCACTTTGAAAGAACCTGTTTCATTTATATCGAAATAAATTTTGTTATAACTTTTCTCCAAGTGAAGCTGTATGCATTTTCATTTTAGTATTTAGTTTAATTTTAGCATTCATCTGGACTAATGGTGGAGGGATAAAGCAATAGGTATGAAACAATACAGGTCCTTCTGGGAACTTGCAGTGTCTTTGATTGAGGGAACAGCACAAAATGTCACAAGAGGACACCTCAGTCTCTTCGACCTCAGCCCCAGTGAACTGCTCCACCAGTCAGCCCACTTTTTGAGAAGCTGGGATAATTTCAATATAAGGTCTCTATTTGATGATAGGGAGTTATTATTAAAACTGTCAGAAATAGGAACTGTGTGTCGATTAAGTGGACAATGATCTTGATTCTTAGATGGTGCCTTCTAGAAACAGAGGTGAAATGTCATGATGTGTGCAAATTATTTTCCATATTTAAGTACTGTTTTGAGAAATTACCCCTCCACCGTGATCAATGTTTTCTAGCTCCAGGAGGGTTGGAGCCAGGCCTGCTTATGTACCATCATCCTCTTGTTCACAGTTTCAGGATGAGCTTGATCAATGAGACACATTCTTTTCTTGCTGTACAGTTTGAGTTTATGAGTCAGGAGATGCCAACAACAGTTTCATCAGTTTACAGTGAGGGCCTCCATGAAAATGAAGTCAATGCAGAGAAAATGTGATAGAGGCATGAAGAGAAAGTGATAACTGATGAAATCGTTTGAATCCCTGGATCCAGCCATGCCTGATATCTGCCCTTTTATACAAGTTGATAAATGCATATTTTTATTTCTTCTAATTTGAGTTGGATTTTGTCATTGCCTCTGGAGAACTTCTTACGAATACACCACAACATCAATACTTTAGGCCTTGATATTTAGCCTTTAATTTTATAATCTATTATATTATTCATGAATAACCAATGTGTATTCATCAGTCCTCTGTAATTCAGCCCCAACTGCCAGTTCTTTAAGACCATAGACCATCCATGCTTTATACCCCTAAAGTATCTCCCATTGGACCTTTATATATTATTATATAGTAGACGCTAAATAGATAATGGCTGCTAATGAATATATGTCGATTGATAGGGAGTAATTGTGCATAGTTGCTCTTTGTCAAAGTGCATGTGAGGGATAGACTAGTGACACCAGTGGAGAAAACTGCCCGTGGGGGGGGGGGGAATTAAATACCTTCTGTCTATACCACTATTATTCAGAAGGTCAATTCCGCTTTCTTTCTTTCTTTCTTAGTCAAGAAGCACTAACAATTGCCTAAGAATGATAGTGACACTGCTAACTAACTGACTGACTCACCTTCAGTGAACACTCTCTATATGCCAGACATCTGCAGGCTACTTCAGCTGCACCATCTCATTTACTCTCTTAACAGCCCTGTGAAGCACGTAACTTATTTATTGCTCTCATTTTACAGATGAGAAACTTGGAGCTGATCATGACTGAAGGCTCGTCCTAATGTCTTGTAGTGGTGATACTTCAAACTCAGGTAGATTCCAAAGACTGTGCTTGAAAGAAAGTCTGTGAGTATTTTCATGAAAGGACAGGAATTCAACCGCCAATGACATACACTTTATCGGGGAAGGATGATGCGCCTTTAACTCAAATCATTTATCCGTCCACATTTGGTAAAAATCTACCCAGCACTTTTTGCATAATCTAGTAAATATATGGATATCGCCAGCTGGGGAAAGCCTGAATAAAATGGTATTGTTCTGGCTCCGTAATCTGTCTTCGGCAAAAATTGGGAAGACGCAGTTTTTCAGAAAGTAGTGTCTCAGATAAATTGCCCGAAGAGTAAGTCTCCCCTTCTTCAGAGCGCCACGTGGGCCTTCGTCCTTCCCGGGGCACGGACTGGCAGAGGGAGGGTTCATTAGTTTTCTGATGAATTAGAAACATCTTCGAGGCTGATAGATTGCTCATCTAGAAAGGACACAATAAAATACTACTAATTCTTTATTAAGGGAAAAGAAGTACCAACATTTCCAGTAAAACTAATGTATTTATCCAGACAGCTGAAGGTCTATACTCACTAAATATGTTGAATATTATTTCTTATGTTGAAGTTTAATTCATGCCTCGGTAATTGGTTGTTTTTAGAAATAGGTAAACATTTTGTTTCATTTAATAACATTTAAGTATATATTCTTTTTTTTTTTTTTTTAAATATCTTTTTTTTTTAAAGATTTTATTTATTTATTTATTTTTTAGAGAGGGAAGGGAGGGAGAGAGAGAGAGAGAGAGAGAGAGAGAGAAACATTAATGTGCGGTTGCTGGGGGTTATGGCCTGCAACCCAGGAATATACCCTGGCTGGGAATCGAACCTGGGACACTTTGGTTCCCAGCCCGCGCTCAATCCACTGAGCTACGCCAGCCAGGGCTTAGTATATATTCTTTTAAAAGGGGATTTTAAAAGGAAAAAGGAACATGTGATAAAACTATACAGAACTCTAAATTACTTTGAAATAACTCAATTGGAAACAGAAAAGAAATGAAAATAAAACCAGGAAAGTTTATTCTGAGATATTTTAAGAGTTAAATCTTATTTTCCTTCAACTTCTTTACAGAACCGTTGGTTCTTGAAACAGATATGTAAAAAGATGGCCTAAAACCTTTGTGAATCTTAAAAGGTCAGACTTCATTGTATGCAGTTATTTTTAGCTGCGCTTTGTAATATCTTTTGCAATCAAGAAGATAGGAGTTTTGTGCCTCTACTCCTATCTCAGATGATACAAAGACCGAAACCTGCTATTAAATTTTTATTATTAATCACAGTATAATGTGTATTTATAAAATTACTTCTCTAACAAGTATTCATAATTAAAGTAATTTTGAAAGCCCAAGTAGGAGTCAAAACTGGTAACCATTTGAAGAAAACGATCTATAATCTATTTAGCTCGTTATCATAAATTGATTTCATTTTGTAATACCAAAGCAAAGAATTTTTCAACAAAGCTGAGACAGATTATGGATTCTTCAACTATGTAATCAAACCTGTTTTACAGACTAAGAGCTGACTGACAAAGCTAGACTCTGGTACAATGTGAGAGTCAACATTTTAGTAAGGATAAAGGCCATGGGAAATATGATTAAATGATGTTTTTACAACTTTATAGGGCATGAAGCAAATGCCAAAAGAACTTGAGTCTCGTGAGTGTAAACCTTAGATAAAGGATTATGATTTATTCCATTTTTATCTGTGATTTGGTAGGTGTTGATGAATATTAAGAAAAACTATTTCTTTATAAGGAACATGCATTACCAAGAGATCTGTAATCTCTTTCCAAAAAGCCTGAGGGTATTTTGATGAGATGGCTGGGCTCCAGGTCAATATCTCCACTGTGGATGCAAGAAAACATAATTTATAAGAAGACCATTGGCAGGAGTGCCGTTCAGATGTCCAGACTAAGAACGTGTGTGTGAGAACAGACCCAGGCATTATCCAGCTGCAAAGCAGACACCTCACTGAATCCAACCAGTAGAAACGGTGCCATTTGAGTCTTTCAGGGTTCAAATTCTTTAATTCCCTAGATTCACATTCTCTTGTAGTTAAAATGAAGCCTAATAGAGTTGAAACCAAAACAGATTAAAAAAGTAGAAGTGCTTATTTTAAAGAACTGTTTGTTTTTGTTACATTTTAATAGCTAAATTCTCTAACATTGTAAGTATTAGACTCATAAACTCCATTTACACACAAAAAATATACAAATTATCAGAACCAAGCCTATTATCTAATTAATACTGCTGATAGTGAGAAATGCATATGCAAAAGGCTCTGATTTAAGCACATAACATTATGTGCATTAAGTAATATATTCATTACTATTTGAAGCGGGTTCTGTTATTTCTCCAGCTTATCTGCGTAGGCACAGTGAGATTGGGCAACTGGACCAAATATTCAGCTCCTAAGTGGCAGAAATGAGCCTTGAATCCGGATTTGTTCCAGAGCTTGTGTTCTTAACCATGATACTGCACTGCCTTGCTCAAAAATGGAGACATTCGTTTGTTTTTTTTTTAACATTCAATAAGAGATTGCCTCTACCTAGCTGGTGTTTGCTAGGAACAAAAATGTGTCAGAGTGACACTTGTGGAATGCCAGGAAATTTAGCATCTTCTCGTGACGACTGTTGAAGGTATCTGCCATTAATAGACTCATTACGAAAACCAAAATTAATTTAGGGAATTCCAGATAGAACGCAGACATATACCTAAACTTTTTGGAGAATCTATGATAGATTTCATGTGGTTTCTTTTCTGTAAAACCTTTATTTAGAAACAAGACAAGGTGGATTTTCTGCACAGTTGTCTGGCTCACTGTGCTCTCTCAGTGACTGCTGCATATACTGTAACTACTGGTGGTGGAGATTTTAGAAAATGATGGGGATTGGGGAAGATGACAGATTTTGAGTACATTTTTTAAAAATGGTGCTCAGTTCTGACATTTAGAAGTAAAACATTTTTTGAGAATTTTATATGAACAAGAGTTTTATGAACTGGTGAATAAATGTAGAAAATTGGGCTATGTCCAAACTGAGAATACTACTCAGAAAAAAAGGTACTAATGATATATTTAATAATATGGGTGAGTTTCAAAAGCATGACACTATACAAAAAAAGGTATACAGGAAAGACTGTGTATCATATGACTTCATTTATATGAAAGTACAGAAAAGTCAAGGCCATAGTGACAAATACAGATCAGTGATCACCAAGTGCCTGAGTTAAGGGGAAAGGACCGATTGTAGACGGGCAGGCAGAAGACTTGAGATGTTCTTGTGTGTGATAACAGTTATTATAACAGATTATCTATCTCTCTATCCATCCGTCTATCCCTCCACCCATCAATCCATGTATGTACGTGTGCATAAGTACTTACATAGACACATACACATACAGATGAATAAAGAAAATGAGGTATATACATACAATGGACTATTATTCAGCCTTTAAAAAGAAGGAATTCCTGATGTATGTGACATGGATGACCCTTGGAGACATCATGCTAAGTAAAATAAGCCAGTCACAGAAAGACAAACACCGCACAATTCCACTGACATGTGTGTTATCTAAACTAGTCGAACTCATAGAAATAGAGAGTAAAATGGCTGACAAGGGCCGGGGAGTGGGAAATGGGCATAACATTTTAATGATGAAAAATGAAAACTTCTACTAAAGAATTTCTATACAACATTTTGCCTAATATTAACAATATTTTATTGTACACTTAAAAATTTCTTGAGGATACTTTTCATGTTAAGTATTCTTACTGCAATAAATAAAGTTATAACTAAAGTGATAAGTAGATCAATACATAGTCATAACTAAAGATAATTTATTTTTTAGTGACTAGAAAAAAAGAACAAACAGAAAAAATCCAAAATATAGAGTGTTATAGTAATCTAATGCAGAATAAATAGTGTGTTTTGGGGTATCTAGAAAATTTACTAAAATATACCATATCCTGGGCAATAAAGAGTTTTCAAAATAAAGATTAGTAATTACACAGTGTATGTTCTCTACCCATAAAGAAATTTAGGTATAAATAAAAATTTATAGTACAGTAAAAACAAATTTATAAAAAATTAAAAAATTCAAATTTTAACTGAACTAACATCTTATTCAGGAAATTAACTGGACTTTAGGAACAAAAATTTGGGGTGATAGCTCAATTTTTTAATTTAATAGTGACACTTTTCCATTTCAGTAAATGTTTAACTCCTTACTATCAAATTTGACCTTTTAAGATTTAGTAGTACACATTTTATTCCTCGTGGTCACTCAACTAGTACATATTAGTAGGGAAAAAAACTCCACTCATATAAGAAAAATATATATTTACCTGTTAATTAAATGCTCATTTTCTTAACAAAAAAAGCCATTGAAAGGCAGAAATTAAATTGCATATAATAAAAGGCTTCAATGCACTTGGTGAATATAAGCCTTTGTTTAGCTAGATAAAAACATAGATTGTACTAAGAACATTGGTCCCTTCGTTTTCTTAAATTTTTATATTTTTTTTGTTATTTTTGTGTGTGTGTCAATAAAGTCAAAAGTCCTTAGAAAATCATGAAGGCTTTCCTGGATTAGAATGGGAGATCTGTATTCTATATATGCACCATTATTAACTAACATCAAAACTTTGCTCAGAATTTTCCTAAACTTTGTTCTTTAGAATCCCTCTTTTGATGAAAAATATTTCGTAAGGCTGGATTATGTCACAGTGGTGTCATGGTCACCTGATGCAAAGGACGGAACTTGGCAATTTTCAATTTAATAATGCTTGAGAAGTCACTATGACT
Source organism: Phyllostomus discolor (assembly GCF_004126475.2). Taxonomy (NCBI): domain Eukaryota; kingdom Metazoa; phylum Chordata; class Mammalia; order Chiroptera; family Phyllostomidae; genus Phyllostomus; species Phyllostomus discolor. The sequence goes on along the minus strand of NC_040915.2, from coordinate 29,030,509 downwards.
TCATAGACTGTTAAGAAAATTATGAAATTTTAGACAATGTGATAATATAGAAAAACATTTTTCCCTTAAAATTGTATTAGCAGTCAGTCATTACAGCAATTCTTATTTGGAGAATAGTTATATATCCTAGGAGAAAGGGGCCGTGACTTCTTAACTGCAGCCAAAGGAGGCTGGCCTTGCGGGAATCTTCAGTAGACACTTCCCGACTGCACTGTGTCGGGTAAACAGTGCACAGAGGGGGCCTCTCAGCGTGTGATCTTTCAGAAAGAGCCCCTCTTTACCATCAGCATAATGTATTCACGAAATGCATCCATACCAACTCCTGTAAGTGAATTCAAACGCTTTTGGAAAATATACCTTTACTTTTTATTTTATTCACGTTAGTGGAAAATAATGAGTGTCTTACAGGCTAAAGACATTTCTCACTGAGGTTAGAGTTTATTTGCAGGATTTTGTATTTTTTTCCCCTTCAATTAAATCAAGTGATTTTACTCTCTCTCTTATTTGCTTTGTTCACTTGGACAGGAATTTTTTATATTCCAAGGCTCGGTAAAGATACCACTTTTTTCCAAGTCTTTCCTGACTTTGCACACGTAGAATTAATGGTTATTTCCCATATGTCCAATAAACGTTTTCCACTCTATTACACTTTATTTCACTAGGTGCAAACTACCCTCTGTTACAGACACTTTAGTTGTATTCTCATTTAATCCTCCCAACAATCCACATGACAGACAGATTAGCACTTTAATTTTCCCAAGGAGGACATGAAGCACACCTCCATGTCTCCTAAATTCCAATATACAAAAAGTACTATAGAGAAGTTTTCAAACCAGGTGGACTGAGTGCAGAGCTGATGCTCTTGTCCACAATGTATGCACTATCTACTCATCTGTATGTTATAAAAAATACAAATGTTTATAGAAATTATATCACATAGAAAATGAAATGCAAGTGTATATATTATGAAATACATATATGTCTGTCTGGAAAAATCCCACCATTGTTAATGTAACAAGAACAGTTTGTGCAATGTAACCTGGCAGCCAAGGAGAGTGGACTGGAATGCACATGCATGAACAATGACAACTTCACTGTACTAGTCATTGAGGACGGTAGATGCCATTGAGTATGTGTACTGTGTGGTTGTCACATTCAAAATGACTGAGTGAGTAGAGCAATGAATCTGCATCACATTTTGCATTAAACTTAAACATTCCTCCACGAAAACTGTTTGGATGATTCAGAAGGCTGCAGCTATGGGCAACTGCTGATTGGCCGCCTCATCAGGACACTGTTCCTGGTCATGCATCACATCTCAGGCAGATATTCTGGCAAAGCATCAAATCACCCAGCTAACTCAGCCCCCCTACAGCCCAGACTTGGTGCTCTGTGATTTCTGGCTTTTCCCCAAACTAAAATCACCTTTGAAAGGGAAGAGATTTCAGACTGTCCATAAGACTCAGGAAAAATACAACAGGACAGATGATGGCGATTCCAACAAGGGATTTTACAGAGTGTTTTGAACTATGGAAGAGATCCTGGGAGAACTGTGTGAGGTCCCAAGGTGCCTGGTTTGAAGGGGACTGAAGCGTCATTGATCTGATATCTTTGCTTCCAATTATGCTCTCAGATAATCTATGATACACACAGTAGCAAGAAGGATGCTTTTAAAATGTAAATTATGTCATCCCAAGTGTAAAGCTGACAATGGCTTTCCATGGCACTTTATTGTAAGTTCTGACTCAGTTTCCTTTTCCGACATCATCCCACACCACATTAGCTCTCATTCAATATTGTCCTGGTATATTGGCCTCCTCTCTTTTCCTCAATATTCCAAGATCCCCACTTCCTGCCATTCTTTCCATTTAAAACATTATCATATTTAATCACACTCTCCCAAACAATCATATTCAAACCCACCAATGATGACCTTCCTTTGCTCTGTCAGATATAAACTGACATACTATCTCCACAAAGAGGCCTCTGTTGTTTTTCTCTACCCCAGTGCTAAGTTCGGTTTCTCAAACACTCCCATTAACCCTACTAGTGCTTCCAGCGTGTCCCAGGTACTCAGGGGCCACCCCCCGAGCCTCTATTTCTAGCCCACCCTCCCCGCCCAGAGGTTTCCCACGTGAGATTTGCCCGGGGAGGACGTCTCTCCCAGAATGCTTTGCTCCCGTCTCCCGCCGACTCGGTAAATGTCGGTCCGCCACCACGCGAGCTTGGGGTGAAACCTGAAACTGGTCCGTGCAGGGAGGGCGAGGAGAGACCAAACGCGGAAGCAGAGCACTGTGGACAGACGGACGAACGGTAAGCAGCAGTTTTAATAAGCAAGGGGACTTAACGCAGGAGGCTTGTCTTGGCTGCGCCGGAACCAAGTCTAGGTACGCACCCGCCAGGATCTTAAAGGTTTATATACAGGCCTTAACGGGGTTCAGGCACGTACGCCATCCATATGGTCATAAAAACACATTGTGTCTGGAACTCATGCAGAATACTGAATGGAAACTGTAATTGGAAAGAGAAAAACACGCGGTCTGAAGGCTACAGGCCTGGGACGCTGCGGCCTCCTCCAAGGCCTGGCCGGCGGGGAGGAGCCGGCATTTTCCCGGGGCAGACGGCGCGCAGGTGCCCTAGATTACCTCCCGCCCCGTAGCACACGCTGCTGGCCGCGTGTCCCAGACCAGGAAAACTTAGGTGCAGTCAATGACGTGTACGAAGTCGTCATAGCAGCTGTGTGTACGAGAGCCTGGCAATCACCAGCTCCTTTCAACAGGTGAAAATTCAAACGGACTGTGGTATGGCCAGGACTTGCAGTACTATTCATCAGGAAAAAGAAATTATGCCATGCGTGCTGAGTGAACAAACCATAGTCTCAAAAGGTCAAATACTCTGATTTCATTTACATAATTTTCTCAAAATTTCAAAATTACAGAGAGGAAAACATATTCGTGGTTACCATAATTTAAGGGCAGTGGAGTTGGAGCTGTACCGGGGATATTTTTGTGGCGCTGAAATGGTCCTGTATCTTGGTTGTGATGGTGGTTATACAAATTACACATGTAATAAAATAATACATAACGTAACTGTATACACAGTGCAGTAATGTCAAATCCTGGTTTTAATGTTGTACCTTAATGAATCCAGTAGGAAAAACTGAATGATAGGTACACAGGATTTTCCTGTGCTATATCTCAACTTTATGTGAAACCTATACTTATTGCAAAGATGAAAAGTTGAAAAACAACAGGATACATACAGTAGATGAAAAATGCTGAAAAATTTAAAATGCAAATTGACAACATTTAGGAGCACAGGGACATGGCACTCTAACTCAAGCCATCCTCAAAACCATGAAGTCCTCTAATGTTTCCTAGCAGAACTTTCCAGCAAAAGCAACAAAAGATTGCTTTTACCCAAAAAGTTTCTGGTGGTTTATTTGCATGTAGAGACGTTGGGTTTTGCATGCATTTATCATTTCATGTGTACTTCATTTTAATGAGTTCAAAAGGCCTACTTTTTCTACCTGATGTTTGATTTTCTAATACAGATCCTAAAATGAGTAATATTTAATTGACAATGTTCGATTACACCACCTTGTTAAATTCAAATTTAACATCACAAGACACATTCTAAGTCATTGTGGACGCTGTTATGGTTACCAGGTTGCATGAAATTTTGGTGAAAAAAGATAATAGGACAAATTAAGTTATTACCAGACAAGAAAAAAATCTAATTAAAATATGGCATACCAGAAAAATCGCTTAAATAATACTAACTTATCAACTATGTTTTTTATCTCCTAGTAAATTTCCCATGATATGGAACAAATCTTTTAATACACTCTTTTACTATTTCAGTAACTTTTCCATCAGCATTCAAATTTATTATATATTTTAACATGCATTCTCTGGACACTTGAAATTTGGGCTTCCCAGTACTTGATACTCAACAATCATTCAATCTTCAAACTTACATTCGTTTAGTCATGTAGGACAGTATTAGTTACCTGAAATGAGATTTAATTAATGCTCCTACTCAGCATTAAGAGCACAGTAGCAAATAAGAAAACCTTGGCCCCTGCCCTCAAGGGGCTGACAGTCTGCTGGGGGAGAAGAGAGCTCGAAAGGCAGTTGCAATGCAGTGCAGTAAGAAGTGTGAGGAGGACATACGGGTACTGCCAGAGCCACGGAAGGCCACTTAACAGACGTGGGCAGTAGGGGAGGGGAGAAAGCGATAACTGGGGTCATATGGAAAGATGAGTCGAGTTTCCCATATGGAGACATTTGGAGAAAATGTTTCAAACATCCATGATGTTCCAGAGCCAAAAGCCTGACCATCAGTAGGGACTTTCTGGAGCATTCTAAAGAGAAGGGTGAGGTCTGGTTGATTCTAAGAACAGCCTCTGTGGAGTCTTGTCTGGAGAAACCAAGGTCAGCATTATGGAGTGGAGTTAGAAGGCTCTTGCTGTAACCCAAGCTAGAAATGGTAGCAATGGGAAGAATTAAATGGCTTTGTGAGATTGTTAGGAAAGAAGCAACAGATTGTACCTGTGTAGAAACGATCAAAGAGACTTAACAAGTTTCAAGGTGATGTCCAGGTTGCATTATGGCACCTGTTGTGCCCACTGGTTCAAGGGTCAAAATAAGATAATTCATGAAAAGAGTAATATTAACCATAGTTGGAAACAAATGAGTTAGCAATTGTGTGAATTTTAATTATGCATAAAAATGGACAGAGGGGGTAGTGGGGGAGGGGAGACAGAGACAGAGAGAGGGAGGGAATGAGAATGAATGCATTTTGTTAGTAACCTGATAGTGTTACAGAACAACAGGGGGGGGGCCTGGGACGATATACTATTACCAAAAGGAACCCCCCAGGTTCGTTATGTCTGCCGCCAGAGGAAAGACATCTCTCAATGCCCAAGATTCATGAAAATGAAAGGAATTATTATTCATTTGAAATAACACAAACTAAAGTTCCCCACAAATGCACACAGTCCTCCCAGCACCCTCCACGTGGCAAAAGGCAGCACCTCCAAAGCCTCGTGGTCCCAAGCAAGACACCAAAGCCGCGTGATCCTAAAGAATGCATGGTCCCAAAAAGAGAGATGCCCAGTGGCTGCTGTGCCTCCCTTTAAATCCCAGCGCTAATCTTCCTCTCCCCGCCCCATTTCCGGCTCCTCCCACAATTGGCCACAGCTGCCCGCATTCTGGGCAGGTGTGGCCCTGTGGTGTGGGGCCAATTATCTCCAAGCTCTTCTGGACCCTGTTACACATCCCTATTTGGGACTCCCCTCTTGGCTGTACCCTGTTATAATAGCAAATAGGTGGAATGTATGAAGTGCTAATGAGGGATGTGGAGAGGCGGATAGAAGAGCAGTTTGTCCTTATTGCTATACTCTTTCTGCATGCACCTGTCTCCTCCATCAAACATAGCATTAAGACAGAGTTTCCTTTCTGAGAGTGTTCACTATGGATATGAATGTGCAGAGTCTGGACACAGAGCAGGCTGGAATCGCCAGGAAGGACACTCCAGCAATGAGGGACAGAGTTGGAGGAAAAATAAAGCAGCTGCCCACCGCCTCAGCGTGGCAGTTCTAAATTAAGCTGTGTGCGCGGTCTTCCCAAGGGCGCCCAGTGGAGCTGAGCCCCATTGCTCACGATAGTGACCGACTCATTAATATTGAACCTTTTATGTCATTCTTTATATCATCCCAGCTTTGCCTCATTTCCCCCCTTTTTTGTCCTCTGTCCTTGAATCCTATCTCAAATAAATTGCTTGCAACTAAATCCTTGCATTCTGGTTCCTCTTTAACTTTATATATATGTTTGTTGCCTGATATTTTCTGTTAATTTTAAAACAACAGATTTTTCTTGGATTAGAAAACAAAATCAAGTAATGTAGCTTGGAAGGAGAGGCTAGGGTCAGTCACCGGGTTTCTTATTTCAGAATGCCCTGACCTGTCAATACTCTGTAGTGAAGTGCAGTGTCTTTAATAGTTGGTATTTGTTTTGGTAGAGAATATCTAGTGTGTTGTTTAATTTTGTGATTCAGTTCTGCTCTGTAGGAACGTTGGTTTCCCCCATTGTTTTGTCCCCTTTACTTCTAAGTGTCTAAGGTGTGTCTGCCCCTTCTTCAGGAGCGGGCTGTGCAAAGCCTGGGCGCTATCTCCCTGCTGACAAGTCCGTCGAGGACACTGAGGCAGGGCCCTGTGTGCTTGGAGTTGTACTCATGGGTTTATGTTTTCCTTCTCATGCAGAGTCTCTTCTTATGGGTCCATCTGTATGGTTATTGAAAAACAGATTTTAATATATTAGCTGCTATTATCCCATGAACTCTAAAGCCCACCTTTAGGATTTGAAGCTGAGTTTAAGGAACCTAAAAGTCTGCTCCTGGCCAACTTGAGATATCAAAGAATGAAACAATTTCACTGGGAAAAAGAGATCAGATGCCTCCTTGTATCAGAAATGAAGGTAGTAGTAACAAGCTGATTATTCCAGTTTATTGTTGTGTTTCCTCATTTGATTATTGGAGGGAAAAGGGACATGGCAGGGGAGGTCTGGGAGAAAATCTTGTGAACACGTTTGAGTAATAAATATCACCCTTTGATGGAAACCAGATTTTTCCTTTTACTACTAACTGTGTAACTTGGGCAAGTTACTTCACTTTGTAAGTTTTAGTTACATGACAAGTTACTTAGAAATGAAAGAGGTAAGTATAGCAGATTCTTGGATCAGTCTCCAAGAGATGGTAAGAATCCAGACGATAGTAGTTACTCTTGCATAATATGAAAATCAGATATCGATTATGAAAGTGAATTTGAGTAAGTTGTTCCCTGCTTAATTGGTGTCGCAGGTTTTTCTCATTTCTTTTGTCTTACTGTGGTTCAGCACCTTCTATAAGTTCTCTAGGTAAACTTAGTTCTGTGCTGAGCCAGTATACTGGAAGAAGCCCTCTTTGCATGTATCGGCAGAACCAAAGTCGTGTACAGATGCTGAGATGCATGTACAAAAATTCACTTGGCTGTGACACAGAAAGGAAAAGAACAGAAAATGCGTGTGTTCTGGATTTTAAAGTTCAGTATGTTTTGTAGCACTGTGAAAATGACTAGCTAGCCTGCCAAGTGATACCCAATTAGGCCAAGTATTGCTAGAGCTCCTCCTAATGGAGGCGGTACCCTTTTGATCATATATTCTCCTACGTCTGAGTAACTAGGAGAACTCACCACTCTTTCTCCTCGAAGTTAGTGGAATGGTTCAGACTAAGACAGACATTTCTTTTGTCTGAGATAACAGTTCCAATGCTCAAGATGAGGAAAACTGTCCAGTTATCCCTCTGTATATAGAAACAGGTGCTTTTAATAGAAAGAGAGCTGACATAGTTGTATGCCATCTTAGGGTAATCACAAATATTTTTCTCAACTAAGTCATCTTCTAGCAAGCAAGTCATGCATAAAATATTCCTTTGCAAAGTAAGAAAAAAATCTGTATTCAGAAAGCAAACACATTCAGTTTCAACTATAAAAGATTGTCCTGTTAAATTTGATGTAAGGCTCATAATAAAATTTCAGGATTTCCTGCAATACCTCAGGTCAATACAGCATTTATGTTGCCTCCACAAAGGAGCAAAAAGTGTCTTAAGTTGATCAACTGTTTCTTTTCCATACAAATGCTGGGAGTATTATTTATAGTTAGTGAAATGGTATGTCTAGACTTGTATCTTTGTAGATGATTATTTATCCCCCCAATTCGTTCAGATGCTGTTGTATTTCTCCTTTAGAAAAGACAAGAGAGTCATCTTGAAATACTTTCTAAGAAATTGCTTAGAGGAGTGAAAAGGGGTTAATCACAGTCCTATGAAGTACTATTAAATGGCTGTTTCTTTTAGATTATTGCAAAAGGAAATACCCCCCCCAAAGTGACTATCGTTTACATTATATGTGAAAGAAAACAAACATTTTACACAAAATACCATACTAATTGCTTTTTTGTGTGTGTAGAAGGAAAAAACGTTGGTCTCAGGAACACTATAATTTAGGAGCAGGGACTTTATCTGGGGAATTCCTGTGAGCAGTGTGCAGTGCTGTGTATGCATTAGCTGCACTTCACCTTGGAAAGGACTTATCTGACTTGGGCTAACTAAGAGTAAGATTTTCGTCTTAGGGATGAAACACCTACCCATACAAAAGTAGAGACACTCAATCCATCCCCTCTTTAACTGAGAGTTATATCAATAATGGGTAATCATTCTTGATTCTGGGTCTAACAAAGGCCAAACTACTGATACCAAGCTTGTCAATGTCTACTTATTAACCTGAAGGAGAGGTAATCTTCATGAACAAAATGTCAGTAGAGTATCTTAATATGCTCCTCTTTCCTTTAGGGGGAAGACAAACATTAGTTAAAAATTGACTGATAGGAACCAGTAAATATCTTGGCTACTATTGATTGAATAGATATCAAGGCCAAGTATTGGGTGAAGTGATGACTTGAATTTTAGAATTATAAAGTAACAGAAATAGAACTGTTCCTTCAGGGCAGGGACCACTTCTTATTATTCTATATATGGTTAGTGTCCACCATGCACCTGATACATTGTGACCTGATGTGGTACACTCACTTCGTGTAGATTTTTAAACATGCCTCACAAACAGTAGACGATCAAGCAACAATTTTATAGTAAATTAAAAATATGTAAAATAGAAGTTTATGAGGTTACAAGTTAGCTTAGAGAATAAATTACACTATTATAATGTTATATTATAATGTTATAATGTTATAGTGCTCTAAAGGTGATGTAAAATTCAGCCAAGTTTAATATTTCATTTTCATTGTAAGTAATTCACTTTTTTTCTCATTAAATTTCAGCCAACTTTCCTGTTGTATTTAATTTTTAAGGAGCCTTAAAATAAAAAAAATCAGTCATAGACGTTATATTGTTGAAATCAGCAAATGGTTTGTTCACCTTACAGATGATACTAGTCTAATTGGGCATACTGGCTTCTTTCTGAAAGGAAAGCCAATATTTTAAAAGAATCAGCAACAGAGACAAGAAATTTCTTTAGTTTTCCCAGTAGCTAAAACCAATATCTGAACATCCTCAGTCTAAATGTTACAGCACAAAAGAGGGGGGCAAGGGCAGGCGAGGCAATATACCATTACCCGAAAGGAACCCCCCAGGTTCGTTATGTCCGCTGCCAGAGGAAAGACATCTCTCAATGACAGAGACTTGTGAAAAGGAAAGGAATTTATTATTCATTTGAAATAACACAAACTAAAGTTCCCCACAAATGCACACAGTCCTCCCAGGACCGTCCACGTGGCAAAAGGGAGCACTTCCAAAGCCTCGTGGTCCCAAGCAAGACACCAAAGACGCGTGGTCCCAGAGGGTGGCTGCTGTGCCTCCGTTTAAATCCCAGCGCTAATCTTCCTCTGCAGCCCCATTTCCGGCTCCTCCCACAATTGGCCACAGCTGCCTGCATTCTGGGCAGGTGTGGCCCTGTGGTGTGGAGCCAATTATCTCCAAGCTCTTCTGGACCCTGTTACAAATCCCTATTTGGGGCTCCCCTCTTGGCGTCACCCTGTTACATAAATATCAGTAACAGACAAAACAAAACATATTTAAAATTAATGATATATTTAATATTAAAACTACTAATATTCTAGTTGTGCTCTAGAAAGTCCCATGATCAATTTGCTCATTTTATTTGGCCAGTTGTGGTTTTATAAAACAAATTATTTTCTTTTGTACACACGTCTGTGAACTTCTGTTGGCTCATAATGATTTCAGGGTCTGTTCTTACGAGGAAGCAGTATAAGACAATATAGTAATAGATGATTCTTACGGGGCATTATCAGTTGTGCTCTCTTCTGAAATATTTTAGAAGTAGTAACTCCTCTATTTCTAGCAACAACTTTATACAGCAGGTATTTTACAATTGACTTTTTTTTATAGCTGAAGAAACTGATGCATTAGAAAGCTAAGAAAGTTCTCCAGAGTGACACAGTTAAAAAGCAGTAAATAAGTAGTACAGTTGTAACCTAAATATTGACAGCCTGGCTTCAGAGTTTTCAGAGCTACTCTCCTGCAGTGACAGGACACAGAAGTTGGGGTACAGTGGAAGCACATTCTGCCCTAGCAATCTGGGAGCACCCTTTGGATTGAGTTCTTCAATTTCAGCATGGAGATGCTGTGTAGTTCCTGTGCCTGAGAGCAGGGACTGTGGAGCTGGACTGGGCTTGAAGACAAGTTCTGCTACTTGGCAGCTCTGCCACTTGAGCAAGTTGTGTAACATCTGTATGCCTCAGTTTCCCCACTGTACTGTGTGGATAATAATACGCATACCTCATAGATAGTTAGTCGATTAGATTAATATATCCCTCTCTCTCTTACTTAGAACAGAGCCTGGGAAATGTCAGTGCTTTACAAGTGCTCGTTAAATATAAGGATGAAATTAATTTAACCAACTAATGGCTGTAAAGTGCCAAGTAGAAACTAAGTAAGAAGTAGACACTGTTATTTTCAATAATTTAATATCTCCCTTCTTATGTCTCATTAAGTATATCCTTGGGTTCTGCGCTTTATACTAAACTACCTTTCATTTCTGTAAAATTCCTTTTTTTTTTGTTCTCTTTACTTGTTCCCAATATCTGGATGACATTTCCTCTCTGTATCTTTTCCCTTCTTCCTTACAGCTCTGTATTATCATCATCATCATAGTCATTATTATCATCGTTACTTAGATTTTAACTTAGTCTTCCCTTATCTGTGAGGCCACCTCTGGCTTGTTCACGATCAGTCTGTAGCCCTCATGCCGTATTTTCGTAACATCTCTGCTGACCTTGTTATAACACTTACCACCAGTCTGTACTACAGTTGATGTCCTGGTTGGCTGTGTGCTGTCTGTCCTCGGTGAAGCATGTCTTACGGAATGCCCCAGCCCTCTAGCATCTATCATAGTTCCCGGCACAGAGCATTTTTTCCTGTATGTGTATCGAGTAAATGGAGTCTTTCTTGTTCAGTTGACTGCTAACAAGGTTTAGATCAGTGATTCCCAAACGTGTGGGAATATTTTCTCAGCCAGTGGGGAAAAAAGAAGACAATGTGGTCATTTATCATACAAGTGAACTTAAATAATTTTTAAAGTACCGAGATTACATAATTCTTATTTTTAATGATACTTTTTTTCTTTAAATGAAAGCAGTCATAAATGAATTTGTTTATTTGTATCCTCTTTACTTGGAAAATTAAAAATCTGGCAATTTGTTAATACTGAGATTTCTATTTTAAAAAATTTAATTCATGAGATCCAAAATTCTGGTGTAAAGAAAATGAAGTGTAGAGATCGGGACCTAAGTGAATGATGCAGAAAAGAAAGATGGTGAAGAGGCTCTAAACGAGATAATGACGTGTGGTATCATCTTTACTTTTCACACTGTTGCTTAGAATTAGTGAAAATGTTATTGCTAAGCCATTTATCGAAGTGAACTTTCTGTTTGTTGTCCCGTCCCCCGAAGCCTAGGTTTAAAGACTCGAAGTCGTAGTGCTTTTGCATTTATTTTAGGAAGGTATGTGACAGAGCTCCAAGAACTGTTACTGGACCCGGCGTGGAAACGTTTCCTCACTGACGATGAAGAGGGTTGAGATCGCAGCCCGCAGGGGGGGTATGTCAGCATCAGCTTGGGACATCACGGCACGCACTTTGGCTCTGGCACATTCGAAGCTGTACGAGTGAGTGGGATCAGGACACCGACTGTGTGCCAGATTTTGAGGTGACAGGTATTACAAAGAAGCCGAAGCGATAATTACAGTATCAGAGGCAAAAATGTCCTCAAGAATTTGAAATAATTGTTCATTTAAGAAGAAAAAAGTTAAGTGGCACTACAGATGTATGTGTACTTGCCAAAAGGAAACTCACAAGAACAAAAATTTAGTTACTCATTAAAATAAAGGTAGAACGGATGTAGGAGTATTCCTTCAAAATAGGCTAATATTAGAAAGCACCTACATGATAGTTGTGATCTCCTTTTGTATTAGGGAATGAAAGACAGGGTCAGCACAAGAGAGAAAACAATTCTTTGCTTTTGAGTAGTGAGTGGGTGGATGCCACATTCCAGGATGTGTGATAAAGGCAGTGTATCTGTAGATGAGCTAACCACAGTTGAAGGGAATTAACCTGGAAGGAGATTTAGGGAAAACTTGGCCTATATCTTCAAATTTCTATTTTATTTAACTTTGCATTCTGGGGGATGTGTGTGTGCATGTGTTTTGACCAAATATAGAGATTAGGGAAAGGTATCCATGAAAGAAAACGTTTTTTATTTATTTTAAAAAATATTTCAAGCCCTGGATGGCATAGCTCAGTGGATTGAGCGCGGGCTGGGAACCAAAGTGTCCCAGGTTCGATTCCCAGCCAGGGTCCATGCCTGGGTTGCAAGCCATAACCCCCAGCAACCGCACATTGATGTTTATCTCTCTCTCTCTCTATCTCCCTCCCTTCCCTCTCTAAAAATAAATAAATAAAATCTAAAAAAAATATTTCAGGTTATGTCACATCAAAGTAAAACATTGTAGAGAGTCTATTAAAAACAGAGGAAAATAATAATGAAGTAATTTTTCTGCAATTGAAGAAGGTCAGAAAAAATATACTTTATTTCCTCCCATGAGACTGTTAAGAAATGGAATTATTGTTCAAACTTATGTAAATATTTTGAGCAATAAAAATTTATATCTACTGCAATAAACTTGCATTTGATATTTGGAAATAATAAATGTCATAAGTGAAGGCATCAGCCATACTGAGAGATTAGTAAGTCAGATTTGAATACCCTTTAAACATTTCTACCTCTGAAAAAGGAACTTTATTTATGGTATCTGAAGGGAGCAAATAACAGGGAGCTGAAAGAATGGCTCTATAAAATATGTTTGCATTTGGTTAGTGTCGACTGCAAATTCAGTCTGGAGACAGAAGGGCAAGGGAAGGAGACTAAAAATCTGTATGTCACTCCAGATGCTCCCTTTACCCCAAATATTGCTCTTCCATCTCATTCCCATCCGTTGTAATAGGTCCACGGGATGAAATAGATAGGCTGGTAAATTTGACGTTACTATAGTGAAGGAGTACTCTTTATGTAGAATGAATAGACTTTTTTCTCTCTTTTCTTTCATTATGAATGCCACACCTTATTGGTCCAGCCTACAGGTAATGTGTCACCATGATGAATGCCATCCACTTCTATCAGACAATGCGCTCTCCTGAAATGAGGGCTCCATTACGAGCTACAGTTCATTTCTGATTTTAACACAGATTGGTTGAGTGACCTTGAATAAATTGGGTCGTGTCAGCACATTGGAGCTTTTTCTCTGAATCCTTGCCTGCCTTGTATATAATGAATGTACCACATATGGTGGTGTTTTGAAATGAATAATCGGATTTATCCATGAGACAGTAACAATATTTTACTCTTTTATAACTGGCATTGCTGATTTCCCAACTTCATTTTAATAGCTGGTTTCTTTATCAAGATTCTAGGAATGCATTTCTTTTTATCCGTTTTACGTCTTTATTTTTTTAATTTTATTTCTCTTTATTGAGGTATAACTGACAAATAAAATTCTAAGATATTGAAAGTATACATGATGCTTTACTGTATACAGTGATCGAATTCCTCCTATTGAGTTAATTAACATGTCCATCAGTCCATCACAGCACATACTCACTTTGTGTGTGAGATGAATTTTTATCAAAAAGTGTTTTATGCCCTGGCTGGCATAGCTCAGTGGATTGAGCGTGGGCTGCGAACCAAAGCATCGCAGGTTCAATTCCCAGTCAGGGCACATGCCTGGGTTGCAGGCCACGGCCCCCAGCAACCACACATCTCTCTCTCTCTCTCTCTCACTCTCTCTCTCTCTCTCTCTCTCCCTCCCCCTCCCCCTCCCTCCCTTCCCTCTCTAAAAATAAATAAATAAAATCTTTTTTAAAAAGTGTTTTATGATAGTCCTATTAAGCAAATGTAATTCTTTGATCAATATTTTCAATGGGTCAGTTTAAGCAGGCTTGACACCAGGAACAAATTCGTTACATGAAGGTTGCTTAATTTACCAAATTTTTGTTTAAGTATTGCTGACTGTAGCTTCTGTGATTTTGGTAGAGACAGAAGTCCTTTATATTATATATTCCAAAATGAAACTGATAGGGAAATGGTCTCTATTTTATATTGTATTATATAATCCAAAATGAAACTGATAGGAAAATAGTCTCATTTTCTGTGCACTGGAAACAGTGCACAGAAAAGTAATTTTTTCAAATATGTAAGTTTTGTCAGTAAGAATTACACCCTGGCTGGTGTGAGTCAGTGCATCGAGCATGAACCTACAAACCAAGGGGTCGTTGGTTTGATTCCCAGTCAGGGCACATGCCTGGGTTGTGGGCCAGGTCCCTGATAGGGTTGCACAAGAGGCTACCACACACTGGTATTTCTCTCCATCTCTTTCTCTTTCCTTTCCCCTGTCTCTAAAAATAAATAAATAAAATCTTTTTTAAAATATTTTTTTAGAAAATGAATTCTTATGCAAATTTTAGGCAATAAGAATTTCACTAAGTTGTTTTAGACACTGTAAGGTTTGGTCCCCATTGATTATTTCTACAAAGTTAAGTTTTTACTGTGTCAGTTAATCTAACTTGAAAATGGTATTGACATTTTTTCATTTATATCAAATTCTACTGCCTGCAGTGCTAGCTACTTTCTAATTTACATTGATATTCTTATGTCATTTTATGGCCTAAGAACTGAATAAAAGATTTATGATTTTATTTTATATCCTAGCAAATTTATAAGAATTTCAAGCAAATTATCTCATGCACTCCAGTATTGAACTATGATTCAAGATGGGTAGATATTATCACAGTAATAGTTTTTCTGTATATTTCCAACCACTTTGAATTCTGTACTTGAAACATCCAGGTTGTTTTCAAAACCAAAAGCAAATGAGTGATGTGATCAAAATTCCTTCAAAGTAAACATGTTTTTATGACCAAATTAGTGTAGGTAAAAAAGCAAAGTCAAAACTTGACTTGACAGGGAAAACGCACACTGAAGTGTTCAAAGTGATTCATCTTTACCTGAGTGGTGCTACTATGGGTGATTCTACTTATGTATTTTTTATAATCTTTCTATATTTTCTGTAATAAACATGTATTACTTTTAAAATAAGGTGAGGAAATGAAGTAAGAAAGCGAGCCAACAAGCAGCGACAGACGATGTATGGCCTCAGAAAAGCCTTCTGTGTGCTCTGTAAACGCAGTCAATATGTCGCAGTTGCCGAGGCAGAGTCAGGCTCTGAAAGAATCGGTAGCCAGTGTGTGTGCTGTCCCCAGAAATGGACCGTTCGGGACCATGGGTGCCAGTGCAGGGGGCTGTCCTACTACTGTGGGTGAGGAATGATGCCTCTCTGGACTGAAGAGGGCACTGGGGTGGTGGAGAGTTAGCAGACGCACGGACAGCGACGGCAGGAAAAAGACTTCACCCAGCAGAGAGAAGAAACAGCAACAACAGTCCAAGTGCAGTGAGTTCCAGCCTGAGGCTCTCTGCTGACTCTCAAAGTCAAAAACAAGCAAATGAAAAACATGGAAAACGAAACATAAAAAAATGGTGAAGTGGTAATAATCCTACAGAAAAAAATGTTTTTAGTGTCTTTAGGTATTTTCCCTGAAGCACTTGAATTCTCTAGAGTATTTTCCCTGAAGCATTTGAAGTTTTCCAATCTGCTCCGTGGGGTGGGCTGGAAGTGGGGGTTGAGGGTGTCCCTCTGTGCCTGCATATCAGCTTTTTGAGAACTTAGAAGAAGGAGGCTGGGGGTAAAGGTCAACGTTTTCACTTCTGTGTTGTGTACTACATAATTGTGTTATGTACTACATTGTTGTTAGGTGCATTTCTCTAGACAGAGGGTGAATTTCCTGGCTTCAGTCTTCACCTCTCACCAATTCCGTTAATCTGATTGGTGAGTGTGTCAGAGGTAACTTGGTAGGCTCAGCACCTCGGGTTCCTTGTGTACATTTTCCAGTGGAGGAGTCTGCAGGGGAGCCTGGAATTTCACAGTTCTGATTTAGACAGAGTAGGTAAGTCAGTGTAATCCTTGGGAGAAGAACAATCAGGCCTTTGCAGTTGCTGTTTAAGATCTAAACGCAGTGTTACCGAGTTAGTCCAGGCCCGTCGTAAAGTGTGGAGTTTGCATTTCACCTCTCTGAAGTACGCCAGTATCTCAGCCGGTCCCAAACTCAGATAAGGAAAGAGGGTTGTTATTCATTAGGACTTCTCAAATCCCAAAGCAGCTGTTGTTAAGACGTTGCCACTCCTGTTTCTTGGTACTTGAAGACAGGGCTTTCTAGGTTTACTTTAGCCAGAGAATGAAACTGCTGCCTGCCCTCTGGTTGGACAGGGGGCTTGTAGTGTCATTTGAACGAGTATGTATGTGAATGAGAGAGAGGCAGGATGTGAGTGGTGAGATCTGCCGAGGCCTTAAGTTACGTAATTAGATTTCCAAGCAGTTTGTATTTTTTAGACCCATTCATCAACTCCCACAGTCATACGTGTCTGGTACCTTCATTCATGAAACTTTTATGGCCTTGCGCATGCGGACCGGATTGCTTCTTGCTGAGAAAAATTGTGGGCACACACACCCAGCTTTCTCTGCTTGGTTATGGCAGTTACTGCCTGATCATCTGTTTTCTATCTGCCAGTGTTCTGTTGACACCTGTATTCTGTGGTTGTTTCTTCCCCATTAGTTTTTGTCATTGGAGATATGTGCCTACCTTTTGTGTTTACTGACACCTTAGTGGGGTGTGCGGAGTGTTGGTAATCCATGCGGACCCTGCCATACTTTCCCTGCAGTCCCAAAGTGTCATCGCCAAGGGGTTAGCTAGCTAGAACCGAAGAAACCAACATTCTTCTACAAATGATCAGTTATCAATAATAAATCTTAGCAATTATTCAAAATGGTGCTTAGCTGAATTATCGTTTCTTATTTATCACTCTCAACCACATTCTTGGAAGGGACTTACAATCCACTCAGAAAGATCTGCAGAGAAATAAGAGCAGTTTTGTGGAAGGAGCCCTGACCCTGGAGTGGGTTCCATCCTGGTCCTCTTTACTGACGACTTGGGTAGCTGTGAAAGGTTGAACCATAATTGCGCTGTGAGTTATGGAGCGAAGGCTGACTTTTAGTTTTAAATTTCTGCATTTCCTTCTTTCTTTTAACATCTCAGTAAATGTGCATAAATAAAAAATTTGAGTGCAAGTGACATACTCATCAATCACAAAAAACTAAATAATACAAATAGCATTCATTTAGTAACTACTTATTTATTTAGTAACTACTTATTGCTTTCTGTGCATCTCGTCTTCTTGGGCTGCTGTAACAAAATACCACAGGCGGGATGGTTTAAACAACAGACATTTAGTTCTCAAAGTTTGGGAGGCCGGCAGGTGTGAGGTTAGGGTGCCAGCACGGCAGAGGTCTGTCTGCTGCAGACCAGGTCCTGGCGTCCGATGCCGGCATTCTCCGGGTGTCTTCACGTGGCGGAGAGAGAGCTCTGGCCCCTTCCCCTCCGTGATGAGGACACTCATCTCATTCAGGGGCATCATCTAAACCATATTGCCTCCCAAAGGCCCTACCTCTAAGTGCCATCACAGTGGGGGTTAGGGTTTCCGTATGTAAATTTGGGGAGGGCACAAACATACGACCCATCATACTGTGTGCTTTACTTTATATGCATTAACTAATTTTCATAGCAAACCTGTGGGGCTAAGAATGTATAATATTTCCCTTTAGAATATAAGGAAATTGAAACAGTGAAGAGCAGTAATTCATCCTAGATCACACAGCTAGGAAAGTGTGTACTCAGAAATGCAAACTACAAAAACCTGCATTCATAACCATTGTGTTGTACAACTGTGGCTCATTGTATCTTACAGCTGCTCAGGAAAATAATTCAAATCTGCATCTTTCCTGTTAGGGTTGTTTGTAATATACTATTTTATTCACTTCAACAACTGGCTGGGAGTTTCAGGGGCGGGCATGGTCCTGGATATTGAGTTTGCCATAGCAACACAATCTAATGCTTATTTTAAACTTTGTGCTTTTCGGAGATGTTCAGGTAAATTTTTAACAATAAAAATTGTCAAAAGTAATTATATTTAACAAAAAGCTCAAAAATGATAAATCTCTCCTCTAATACCTAACCAGAAAAAAAAATCACTGTAATCGTGTGTGAAAAAAATGCTTTAAAGACTTTCCTAATAGCTGAAAACCATTTAATCTGGATTTGTGTTTTAGGAAATGTCAACAAACATTTTGCTTTAAAACTATTCAGCAAATATTGGCTCTTATTCCTTGCTGCCTGCTTTGCTCATTGTTTAGTTGTGGAGTAAGTGCTGTGCACCTCAGCCTCACGAGAGAGCCCGCACCAGAGGCGGCGTCATGAGGAAAACCTCTCCTGAACTAGCATTTTATCAGTGGTATTCTTTCTCCATCTCCCTCACTTGCTCTCTAGCCTTTGCTCAAAGAACAGTTTTCAATTTTGTTCTATTAATTCCCAGATCATTCAGTCTGACAACTCAATTTACCTTTAAGGAAAATGTTGAAATTACATGATTTTGTTCATTGATTTCTGGAAAATGCTTCAGAAGTGATTTATGATATAATGATAAAACATTTTTTTCAAAACATTACGGCCAGTAATGGAATCTGGAGCACTAGAATAAGAATGAAAATTTATGGTAACTTGATAATGCAATGAGTAATTTCAAAATCAACATTTAAAGTTGTATAAAAGAAGCAATTTATCTCCGGATGCTTGAGTTCTGGCTCTCCATTTTAAAAGCTGGCTAAAGTGTAGAGGAATTGAGCAAAACAAGAAAGTGTACAAAACAGCAAAGACAAAATTCTAGTAAAATTCATTGATGTTAAATGTGATTAAAACCTAAACATTTTATATTAGTATTTAGTAATGTAAGTTCAGTTTTAGTTTATAGCTGATAAAACTACATTTATATGTCTATATGTGTTGTAAAGTGACTCTGTAATTGTGAAATATACTTGAAACCTGTACTGAAAATAAATCTCATTGTTTTAGAGGTAGTAGGATTATATACATAAATGCTGCTGGGGCCAGCAGATGAGTAAATAAATTACTTTTCTTTCTTTTTATAGAGGTATGGTATAAATAATTATAATTGTTAAGGTAAAACTTTAATATATTAAACCATTCAAATGAGTAATTTAAATAAATGCCTGTGACTCAACATAACTCAATATATGCTTTATGAAACTTAACATTATTCAATTTACTTCCAATGTTCTTCAAGTGAAATCAATGTGAAAATCACTATTGAGAGAACTGAAATTCCCTGTGCCACCTTCCCAGGTCAGTCGGGCCTGGTCCTGTGTCTTCACACATATTACACATATGAGCTGACCCAATGCTGAAGTGGCCACAATCGTTATCTTCATGTTATAAATAAGAAAACCAAATGCAAAGCTGATGATAGTTGGACGAGAAAGATTTAAACCAGGGGAGTCAAACTCATTGTCCCTGGGGGCCACATCAGCCTCGCGGTTGCCTTCAAAGGGCCGAGTGTAATTTTAGGACCGTATCAGTATAACTTCTCCTCCACAGTTAAGCGAGAGCTGGCGCTGCCGCCGGGTAGAAACAAGGTGCCGGGCCGGATAAAACATGGTGGAGGGCCGGATTCAGCCCGTGGGCCTGTGCCTTGAACCCTGTGTGTGGCGTTGTGTACATGGCTCATGGAAGTGAGCACGTGCCAAACCTGTTAGATGTCACCCATGGCTGATGTACCAGTTAACAACCCACAGGGCGAGTACGAGTTCGAGATTCCCCACATTCTTCCTCACAGCTGGAGTCCTCAGACATTTTAACGTTTGAAAATTTGACCATAGTGTATTATTGTATTTCCCTAAATCCTAGTAAATACCTGTAAGTGGAATTTATGGGCTGTATGTTGGTTCTCCTTTTACTTTCGTGAGGGATCTCCATACTCTTTTCCACAATGGATGTACCATTTTACATTCCCCCCAAAAGGCCCTACTATGAGTTGAGGATCCCCATTTCTTCAGATCCTTGCCAACACTTGCTGTTTTTTGTCTTTTTGACAATAGCCATTCTCACAGGTGTGAGGTGACATCTCATTGTGGTTTTGATTTGCATTTCCCTGGTAGTTAGTGATGTCAGACATCTTTCCGCGTGGTATTGGGATTTCTTTTCCAGTGTTTTGAAGGTAATAGTTTCATGTCCCCTTGTACTTATTTCTGCTGGTATCTTCTTATCGCTCATATCTTTTTCTTAGGTGTTAAGATGATTTTGCTGACCTCATTGTTCTGTAGACTGAGAGCAGAGAGGAGAATGATGGTTAGCAGGGCTGACAGGTGAGGAAAGGCTGGAGGTGCTGATCCGAGGGAGAAAACGTGCAACAAGAAGATGAGTGTGTTCTGGAGATGAAGTGGTAGCACAGCAAGTACAGACAGCAACGCTGGGTTATGTTCTCCAAACGCGCTAAGAGAGTCGATCTTAAATGTCTCACCCCCAAAATAAAATAAAGGATAGTTATGTGCCATCATAGAGGTGTTAACTATGGTGGTAATCATATTACAATATATAAATGTATCAAATCAGCTATGGTACATCTTAAACTTACACAATATCATGTCAGTGATGTCTTAAGAATGAGAAAAAAAGAGCCAGAGAGGAGAGGAGAGGCAAAGAGAGGAAGGTCAGGTTTCCTGGAAGACTGATTGATTATATTCTTTCAAATTTGAAGAGTTTATTTGAATCATAACACTGTGCCACAACTGCTCTTAGAATCATATTTCCTTAATCAAGAGTCAGCTTCAGTTGTGAAAATAGATCTTTTTTTTCCCCCTCTGAGGTCAGCTTGTTACAGATGGAACAGCACGACACTGTTTATACTGAAATGGGTTTTGAGCTGTGCAGGAGCAGAGGTGGTAATACACGGCATGATTACATTTAATTTATATTTCATTTCTAACTCTCTTGAGCCCTGGCTCCGCTTTCTCATTTTCCTTTTTTTGTGACTTTGGTGTGTAGGGTGAGGACTACAGATTTTCATCCCTAATTCCCAAATACCTGCTTGCATCTGTATGAAAGCAACCTTCTTTCTAGAACATTTCCCTTTTGTTTTGCCTTAGAAATTTCGTGATTTTCTTTGTCCCTTGCCATCTCTCTCTGTTCCAGAAATATGAAATTATCTGAAATCTGGGCTGCTGTTATAGTAACTTAAGAAGTAAAATTATTTAATTGATTTAACTCAGACTATATTAAAACTTATTAACATCCGTATCTTCTAATTATTTGCTGTCAAATTCCAGAAAAAAATTATTTTTATTTCCTCAGAAATTGGTAAAGAACATTATTATATTTCCTATAGCTGCGGAAGAGACAGAAGCTGAAGTCTGAGCTTTGCAAAAGCCTCCATCATTAACAAAGCAAAATTTCAGGTTATTTATCATAGTTTTCTTACATGTCCACTTACTAAGGTTTTCTACCTTCTTGCATGTTAACCAATGCCTGCAAGTTTGGGACACTATTGTTTTCCTCTATGGCCTTTTTTCTTCTCAGACAAAGATTCTCTTTTCTTTTATATCATAAAATTTATGTAGAGTGCACTAAACAGTTTATAAGTGTGCATTATGCCTCTATATTGTGTGTGATCTTATTTACTGACATTTCATTTTTTAAATTAAATTTACTGAGGTGACATTGGTTAATAAAGTGATATAGGTTTCATATGTACAATTCTATGATACAATGGGGGGGGGCTCCACCCACAGGGCCCCCCTCCAGCCACCACAGATGAGAACAAGTCTACTAAGACATGATCTGCTTGGGGAGGAAAGGTGGCCGATCTCTCAAAGGAGAAGGACCAAGAGCCTTTTCCTCAATGGGCTTTTATTGGGTTTGTTTGCACAGGAATACAGGTAAAGCTCATTAATCATTGTTAGGCGGTAAGGATCAAACAATAGATAACATACAAAGAACTACTAAGGTTTATTCTGAGTCAGGGTCTGTGAGCAAAAGGGCTACAAAACTTTGGGAAACAAACTCATTTCCTGCTTGGACCCTTATCATTCTTAGCAAAGCAGGTTTCATGGGATTTTATGCATTCTTTCTTAAGCCTGATCACCTGGGGAACCCGCCCTTTCCACCACAGGGCTGCACTGCCCTCTGTCATTGTTTCAGGCTTAAGTCAGGCAGGGGAAGTAGGCAGCCAAGAGATTAGGAGACTTCTCACAGACAGAATGAGGACTCAGGCTTTGTCAAAGCTGTGGGGCGAGGGTCTATCACCCCCCTTTGCTGTAGCCCCCAAGTCCTTCCTTGAGGGCCCCCTGTGATCATGCCTGTCTTAGATTGTCCCTCCCTTGAGGAATCTTACCCATCATTGGCTAACCAATCATGCATTGGGGGCCAGGCAGGGTGAAGTAAAAGAGGCAGAGGTGGCGCACCTGCCAGGGAGATAAACTTTGTCTCTTTAGTAGCTTATGGTCTGAAGGTCGCTCACTCAGCCTTAGCCATGTGGGGGTTACAGCTTCTGAAACCAGGCAGGGTGGTTCCCAACAATAAAGGGATTCAAAATACAGTGACAAAAGATTTGGCTTGGGGTGGCAGACACACAGTGCAATGTACCAATGTATCAAGTTACTCTTTCAAATGAAGTAATTTCATTCTCCCTATGAGCAAATGTGTACTTTTTTATAATTAGGCAATAAAACTATGAAATTGTGGAATTAAAGGTAAATACTATTATTTATGTACAAAACAAGAACAAGTTGAACACTTTGAGATATAAAGTGTGGAATGTATACAAATGCTAAAATGTACTAAGAACTTTCTAAGAGAGTTGTGCATCTAAGTCATATGAGTAGATGTTTAGTGAGCTCTTCCTTAGTTCTTGGGAGTATTTTGGCTGCCATGATTTTATGTGCGTGTGTGTGTATAGTATCCCCTTGCCTTTTTCGTTCTGCAGGATTAGTATGTCTTGAATTAATATTCTTCTCACGGTGCCTCCCACCATTTCATTCTCCTGTACTAACTACCTGTTCAGTTATTATTCCATTGCTCTCAGTTTAACATTCAAATTTCTAATCATGATATTGTAGGCATCTTTTGAATTTCTTCTTTATCTCTTACGGCTCCTTTCACCAACACAGCACCCCGCCATGCATATTTTTGGGGGGTGGGGAATTACCCCTCCCATTTCATGGTGTTCTGTTAGAGTCATCAATCATGGCCTCTCCAAAGAGTGAGCACGTGATACAAGCTAGACCAATCCAACTTTTCCAAGAATTGGCTCCAGAGTAGAGGGACAAACAAGACCTGAAGTGGGTGGAGTGGAGTCATTGCAATGACTGTGTTTGAAAGAAAATTCCATGAATTCCTTGCACGGAAAAAGATCCCTTAGGAACCTTTTAGTTCCTGTATTTCTTGTCACCTAGCATAGCTTCTCCATCAATTACATGGCTTAGTCCGTTCGATAAGTTCCTTCATTTTCTGGAATGTTACCTACAAGTTAGTTTTTATTACTTTTAAGGACTTTATTAATAGACTCCTTCCCAGAGCTTCAGACTCATCCCTTACTATCCCCCATTTTGCAGCTGAGACGTAACTCTCTGTCCTTCCTTATGTCACCAGCCGTTTCTCCTCATTGTTCTCACCATGTGTCCCCATTGTTTCTCACCTGGCGCCAGACATTTGCACCTCGTGAAAATCTCGTCTCACTTGTCTGTGCATCTCTAATCCCTCAATATCCTCTGCAGTTCAACCTACATTTTCTCTGGGAGGACTTCCTTTATATTCCAGATGCTTCTGCTACATGCTTCTATAACTCTTTTATCACACCTTTCAGTGGTTGCTTACTTGCTGTGAAAGAGGAAGTTCCATAAGTTTAGAGTCTGCGTCTACCTTATTCATATTTTATTCATAGTGACTAGTTCATAAACACGATATAGCAAATATTTGTTGAATAAGAAGTAAATGAATTAACAGAAGACACACTCATCTAATTCTATGAGACATTGTATAATCATGCTCCAAATGGAGCATAACTATGATTCAGGCAGTGGGTCTTTTGGCTACTTAAAAAAAGCAAAAATAGGGAAGGAGGCAGGAAGAACATGGAGTTTGATTTGGTCTGTGAAGACACACAGGATCCAAGGAGATGCAAAAAAAAAAAAGAAAAAGAGAGAGATTTTGGCCCCAGCATTGTAAATTTTGTATTTCAAAATGGTGCTTGTGAAATCTGTAGGTTTTTTCTATGGTGGCATTTCATCGCTATGTAGATGTGTTGATGAGTAAGTTTTATCTCTCATGTCAGTTCTGGTTAGTGGTGGGATAATGAAGCCTCATTCAGTACTGACATAAATGTCTTGGTAATTAATTAGCAATATCTACCCTGGAAGAGGATTGAGGGAATGATAGGTATTTTCCACTCGTAGACCGATATAATCTATAACCCCCTAGTTGCCTTTCTGAAGTAAATGATCCCAAGAATTTCCCAGGGAGACTGAGAAAATGCCAGTTGCACTAAGAAATCTATTGAGGGCTCATATAAAATTATAGAAACCTACGATTGTCAATATGTCTCAGACATACTTATTTACTTTACAGATTTGTAAGTCAAGGGCCAGTGAAGAGAAGACAGCCTGCCCAAGAATGCCCACCAATCAATGAGCAAAAATATTACTTTTTCTATTTCCTTGTCTGGAGTTTTGGGTTACATAATCAAGTTTAAGTTTTCTTTTTAAATCAAAGACTCTGAGTTAATCAGTCATATGTCAGTTGTACCAAACTAATTTACTTTAGCCCTTCCATTTTCAAATAAGTAAAAATAATTAATAATTAGAACATGCCATACTATATATACAATTACTAGCCAATATGTGGCACATAGTAATAAACTAATAAATGCTAGCTGATATTTCCATTGTGATAGTTTAAGCAAAATATTTAAGTGACTCAACTTCCAAATTTTTTGGAAGAACTTTATGTCAGTCTTTAAGCCTTAATAAAACCATTTGTGTTCAAGGGAACAGGACCACACATTATAAAGGGTTACTTATTCCATTATGACTTCTTTACAAAACCTTTTCCTCTAACAGGGGCATCCAGCCCACAGCCCACAGGCCCCATATGGCCCAGGATGGCAATGAATGTGGCCCAACGCAAAATCATAAATTTACTTCAAACCTTGTTTTTTTGGTTCATCAGTTTTCATTAGTGTTTGTGTATGTAACATGTGGCCCAAGACAACTTTTCTTCTTCTGATGTGGCCCAGAGATGCCCAAAGGTTGGACACCTCTCAAACAGCACGGGGGTGAAGATGGTCTCGAAAACTGTGGGTAGGGCTCGGGTCATGGAAGCAGGTGGGGAAGAGCACCGGGAGACAGCAGGAGGTCGGAAGGAGGAGGAAATGGGGAAGAGAGGCAAGTGATCATGTGTGATATTTTAAACAAGGCTTTCTCTAATTCCATCTCTTTTGTAATCATGTTACAGTTTTCAAGGTTAAGTTTTCCTTTTTTCAGTATAAATTTTATGGATTATCGCATTTTATTTATGCAGGAGAAGTGGTGACAGCAGTGGCAGCAGGTGTGGCTTCGGTACTCTGCCCAGCACTCTGGAGCCAAAGTCACTAGTGTTAACGAAACAATGAGTGATGAGCAGAGGCGGCAAATAGAGAGTGATGCTGTAGACCAGGCGCTGAGCCGATTGATTGTTCATTCATATTTTCTTAATCACTGTCATAACCTAAAAGAAAGTTGTTCCCATTTCGTCGAAAGGAAAATGAGGCTTGCAGCAGTTGACCTGTCCACAGTCACATAGGTAGCAACCGAGTATAAAAGTACAAAACCTCATTGTCAACAAAGTCCATGCCTTTAGCCACTACAATAGACTGTAAGAAGCACTCACTTCCCTCCTCTCTCTCCTTGTGATTTTTACACGTAGGGTAGCACCCTCCACCATCCCTATTCAAATCAGTGCTGAACAAAAGCCAGAACCTTAGGAAGCCCTCCAGCCCCACCTTCTGTCCTGGCTGCACAGGAGTGTCCTCCAGGTGCGCCGTTTGGCTGAGCTCCTCTCAACTGTCTGGGACGGCTTTGCACCTGCTGTTCCTTCTGCTTAGAAGGTCCTTCCTCAGGCTTGTCAGCTCATTAGTTCTGTATCTCGGAAACATTACCTGACCTCCAAGGTATAAATCAGGTAAACTCCTCATCCCTTCAGCCCCTGGGATGGTTCACTCCACTGTGGGAGACCCAGGACTTTTGTACTTGCCTTAGTCACATTGTGTATGCCATGGTATTGAAACTGTTGACTAACTTTCCATTCTCTTCAGTAGATAATGGCATGAGAATAGGAGGTCGATTTTATTCTACTTCTGTCCCTAGTGCCTAGCACAGTAAATGCAACCTAAAGATACTCCAGAAAACATTGTATGAATGAATCATGAATGTTAATAGTAATATAATTTCTGAACAATTCTATGTGCTAGGCATTATACTTAGTTTCTTCGTGTGTTACCTCATTCAGTTTTTTCAATCAATCTGGAATCCAAATAATAATATTTCCACTTTATATCGGGAAAATAAGATCTAGAAAGGATATGGGATTTACCCTTGTTTACACGGAGAGTTAGTGCCAGAGGAAATTTGAAGTTTGGTCTCACTAAAGTAGACTCCATACTCATAAGCATAAGCACTGCCCTCCCTTCGTGATGGAAATGATGCAGACTTCAAGACACGTGATTGTGGAACCATCACCTTACCATGTAAATGTCATCTGTTGCTCTCCCATTAAAAAAGAAAAGAGAATGGCTTAAATGGCCCATTTACCCCTTGTTCTCACACTGCCCCAGTTGTTTCTGAATTGGAACCTCTGTCCTTGGGTACCTTCCCCTGGTGAGCATTACCTCCTGCCTGTTTATTCAGTCCTTACCTGTCCATTGGGAATAGCTGAAGTAGTGTTCTTCCCTGATTTCCTGAGCTCAAACTCACACTGTATTTTGTCCCTTCAATTTGTAGTTTTTCTTGTGTTTTTGGTGAAATTATGTTGAAGTTAAGAATGCAGTTTTTGGAGTCGATCAGAGCTGAGCTTGTAGCTGACTCAACAGTATACTAGCTTTGCCTTAAGGTTAATACTGATTGTATATGACGGATGCCTCCATGGTGAGTTACTTGGCCAGTAAGGATCTCAGGATGCATAGACGGGTGTGGGAGTGAATGGGTTAGGGCCTGAGACTGTGGGTGCCAGGCAAAGCAAATGAAGGCTGGATTGCTGGTGAAGAGAATAAGAAGAATAAGACAAACTTGAAATTAGATGAGAGGAAATAAGAATGAGAAATTGATTGAAAACCAAAGTTCTGCCTTAGAGGTTGGAGAAGTCTGCAGAGGTTGAGGTGTGTCCCATAAGGCAAATACTCACAGGGACTGTAACTTTTGGCCCAGGCACGTGCCCGGTTGCATGCAGGAGAACGTCATCTCCAAGGCAGCGGGGAACAGGGGCCGCTGAAAAGTACCCAGTCTCTGAGATCTGCAGAGATCCTTGGCTTTGTGGTTATCTCTACTCTTTCTGCCTCTGACAAACAGGCTTTTTTTTGGCTATTGTTTTATTTTTTCTTAGGTTTGTATTTACTATCTTTATGGCTAGAAAGAAGCTTTCTGGCCTCTCAAAAGCAGGCCCCTTTGCTCTTGAAGACATTTGCATTGAATGGTGCAGAGCCAAAAGGAACAGGTGGAAAGGGAATATTCACTTATATCTCCCGTGTCACACCAGGATGCCCGGCCTCCATGCCACCTGCATCATTTAGCGGTCCTGATGACAGAGCGCAGGGCCTGGCAGTGTGCTCAGGCTGCTCCCTGGGCTGCCTGGACTGCTGGGGCTGCTAGCTGCGCTGTGGTCTCTAGACAATCTGTCATTTCTGCTTTGTCCCAATAACCTTTGGCAACAACAAAGGCAAAGAGGTATCTGAGAGCCAGGGATGCCAATATAGAGAATTTTCCCTTTCTTTATTTTAAAAAATACAGGTGTCATTAGCACCACAAGAAGTCATTAGGTCTTGAGAACATTCATTTAGAATCAAGATCACCTATGGGCATGTTACAATTTTAGACTAAAAAATATAGCACCATCTTTGTTATGCTTTTTACCCCCCCCCCTTTTTTTTTTTTACCAGGTTCTGCGAATAGGAGGAACTATTTGGAGAGATAATAACTACCTATGTATGAGTATGTATGTGTGTGTCTGTATCTCTCTTTTACTCTATTTATGTATCAAAAGAAAGAGAGGGAGAGGGATGCAAACAGACCCTGACACTACATAACACACACACACACACACACACACGAAGTTATTTCCCCAAATATGAGAGAAAGAAAGAGTTAAGTGCCCACTGCACCAAAAGTCCAACAGCCCAGTTTCCATTGAGAGGCTGGGGATGTCCGAATGCCCACAGAGCTAAGAAAGATAATACCGACTACAGAAGCAGGCCTGTGGCTGGGTGGCGGGGACAGCACCACAGAGGGCGACGAGGGTATGAAGACCTGGAAGGCTCATGCCCGGTCTGAAAGGGGCAGCAGCCACTTACCTTATTTTCACCATTGCCTTGCAGGGCACAAGTCCAGTCAGTGTTGCCAGACTTTCCTGTCTCGATAAAACTGGAAAGTATACATAAACAAGCAATTTTAAATAAAAAATAAAACTGTGGACATCTACTGTATTTTTGGACTATAAGATGTACTCCTCCCCCCCCCCCAATTTGAGAGGAATAATGGTTGTTAATGTTGAGTTCTGTTTACATTGGCGAAATATTATTTTATGTTATTAAATATTTTACCACATTTTTTGCTTCAAAATCTTTCCTATTTTCCTCCTCTAAACCCTAGGTGCATCTTACAGTCCAAGAAATACGGTAATTTTCCCATTCCAAACACAGCTTCATTTATTATCCATTATCCAGTTGTTCCTTTTTCATTTACTGTTGCCCGTCTTTCTGTATATGTGTAGGTTACACCCTGGGCAATCGCCTCATTTCATAGATGAAGTCACTAGGGCACAGAGACATGAATTGCCAGTTTGCAGTTCATGGCAGAGGTGGTGTCTCACATGTGATCTCAAGTCCCCAGCCAGTGCGGTTTCCAAGATGCCTTGTTCACCTTTCTATCTAAACAATGCATCGATATCGATGTTACTAAAACCACTGAACTTTATTGTAGATATTAGCTTAGGGAGAAGAAGCTAGAGAAGATCCTTTGATTACATCAACAAATGCATATAATTACACTTCCCACGTTTGCATGTAGGAGCCCAAATTACATTTACCAATTGTGGACATCTGGGATTTATTTTGTTGGCTTCAAAATAATAGTATGTCTCAATAAGAAATATTTTCTAATAGATGGCATTAGGGTATTTCTCACTCCCGACTTCTGTTCATTGAAAGCACATAGAAGGGCTTCCAGCCAAAACCCAAGTCTCATCTCTTCACGTCTGCCACGCTCTTCTGGGATTATTTATTTGAACTTATATGTCTTTATCAACTCAGAGCTGGGTTATGAGCCTTTTATGCATTCTGTCAAAAGTAAGAGTTCCAATGCCAACGTTTCACTTAATATATAAAAGTTACTAAATTACACGTTAGAATATAAAGACTACATGGATTAGTATAAACTACTGGCCCATTTTTCTCATGAAAGATCAATTTATAAGAACAGAGTGCAGGATAGGCAGAAAAAAAGAATTCTTTTCATTTAGAGAAAGGGGTGGTTTTGGTAAGCATTTGAAATAGGCCTTGCAGGTAGTAAAGTCTCATGTGAGAGCGAGAATTAGATAGTATGTGAAAATCATCTAGTGCAACTTCTGACACTAAGAAAACAATACATCATCAAGTTATTAATTAGTGATTATTATCACTGTTATATTGTACAATGGTTCATTTTCCTGTGGAGAGGTTTATTTAAGATCCAAGGAAGACTCAGATGTGATTGTGCATCAAGATTGGACTTTTTCCTGGGGCATCAGCCAGAATTTGTTGAGAAGGCAAGGGCCACTTTCTGTGGGGCACACATCACTTTCATCTTACTTTTGAATAATTTCTAACTTAAGAGAAAGTATTTGTTGAATCAAAAAGGTTCTGGAGAATGTCTTTAACCAGTAGCACCAAAGGCTTGAATTTAAAAAGACTTTTGTATACTATTTCTTTCCATTTTTGCATTGTCCATGACGGGAAAGAGCTGAACTCATGTGGACAGCTGACTTCCAATATGTGGATTCAGTCCCCACACATCAGTTCCCCAGCTCCCAGCGGTGGTCCCTGCAGAAATAGGACTGTGGAGGGTCACCAATGTTAATAAAAAACAATTCAAAATGTTTACCTTTTAGTACTTGAATGATTTTGTTGAAGGAGAAATGCTCTATGGTAATTTGAAGAGAGCCCATTGCACCTCTCACCCCTAGATAATCATGAGTCCAGAAATCCAGCTTGTAGTCAACCATGAGGCGTCACAGCCTTCAACGATGTGCGGGTCTGGGCGGTGCTTCCTTATGACGTGCACACGGGCCACACTCTAAGACGAGATCCTTCCGAGCAGAAATTAAGCTTCATCTTTCAGGATTGTAAAACATTGATACTTATAATATCCAGAGTCATTTCCCTGCTCTTCATCAGTTGAAAACTGGAGCGAATGGGCAACGCAAAGATAGCCACAAATAGCAGGAGCCAGTGTTAACTGCCTGACCTGCAAACAGCTGTTCTGTGGTGCTGAGGGGAAATGACAGTCTTATGTATAACATCTAAGACTGGTTTTCCTCTTAAAGGACAAAGCAATTCAATTTTCAAAAATATTTGAGTTTTATTACGTAAGAAAAGCTTCTGATTTAAATGGGTTTATTTCTTCATTTTATGTTTACTCTTTCCTTTGTGGAGGACATTTATTATAGTTACTGGCCTTATATTAAATAAGATAAAATCTCCAGATTTATTTCAGTAAAATTTTTAATTCCTTGTCATTGTCAGTAAACTGTATATACTTTTCCTAGTAAAATCATACTTTACTGCTTAAATCTTTGGTCTCCTCCCACCTTCCTCGCACCCAGATACTGTTATTTTGGTTTCTGAAATAAAACCAACAAATCAGCAAGTGTAAATTGTGGGTAATGTTGATACCACATGTAAAAAATAAAATAACTTCTCAAATATGTTTTTGAGCTCTAGTAATTTAATCATTTTGATTATTTCCAAGTCCTGATATTCCCTTTAGACTTACTTTTTAAATGATTTTCACCTCCTTATTGAGACTCCCTGCTTAGTGTATCCTTGTCATAATATTTTCCTTCCTTATTTGAGCATCACTTATTTCATCATTTGTACGAACTAATGGTGCAGTAGCTCCTCTTCGTCCTCGGGGGCCTTCATCCTAAGACCATCCAGTGGTGTCCAAGACTGCAGATAGCATCCAGCCCTCGGTGCTAAGTTTCTCCCTGCGCGCACAGACCTGTGACCAAGTTCAATGTATAAGTTAGGCACAGTGAGAGAGTCACAATAATTAGTAATAAAATGGAACATAAGTTATGTGAATGTGGTTTCTCACTGCAAACCAGCAGAAATGTCTTTGTTCACAATTTTATGCATCAAAGATTTGGTTCTTACGATAGATCTTAGCAACCTCAGCCTATGTTCTTTATTCTTTCCTTATTAAGTTGAAAACTGCTACTTTTTTCACTTAAAGATAACACTTCATGGCTCCTCTCTGGCATCTCTGAACTGCCAGCATCCTCGTCCCTGTGCTTTGGGGCCGTCATGAAGTAAAGCCAGGCTGCGTGAACGTCGTCGGCACCGGCAGCGCCGCGCAGCGACGCTCAGTCTAACTCAGACGGCTCCGGCTCCGAAGGGACTGACGGGTGGGAGCGCGCGCAGTGGAGGGACTCCGCACCCAGGGATGACTCACATCCTGGGTGGGTCGGAGCAGGACAGCATGAGATTTCATCATGCTGCTCAGAGGATGCACAAGTTAAAACTTAGGAACTGTTTATTTCTGGAGTTTTTCGTCACTGTGTTCATCCTGCAGTTGACTGCGGGTAACTGACACCATGAAAAGTAAAACCACGGATGAAAGGAAGGTAGCGTAATTTTTTTAGGTTAGCCCACTATCAATGCCTTATTTTCCCCATCTTCCTGTTAAATTTCCATTTCTGGATCTTCTGGTGTTTGTTTTTTGTTTTTGTTTTTGTTTTTTTCCCTCTCTCTCTTCAGGATGGTGACTTCTGGTTACCTTGGGCATTGGCCTTTCTGTTCATTTGCCTGTAAGTGTGCTGCTGTTTCCATCAGTTTCTGTGGATAAGGAACTTTTTCCTATTTTGCCCCAAATGGAGTAAGGAGTCCTCTGTGATGACGGTTTGCTTACACAGCTCGCCCTTCACTGGCAGCATGATAGTGGAAATGGAGCAGAAGAGGTCATGAGCCCCGTTCCAGGTTAAAACACCACATACAAACATTCTTACAGAAGTTTTAGTACTGCTTTCTGAATAAGCCCCTCCTACTTGGTTGAATGGCCTTGGCCTTTCTATGAACATGAAATTACTTCTTTAGACCTGTCAAGTTCTATCGCTGCATTTGGGGAGTAGATTTGCTCAGGCCCTTATCCTGCCATTCTGGTCGGTCTGCATTATTATTACTCCTCTTTCCTGCAAACACGAGGTTCAAAAGAAACTGCTGAGAGGCCCAAGTCAATATGCAAAGTGAGATTTCTAATCCCAGTGGCCGCACTCTCTCTGCTGCAATAGCGGAGTGTCACAGAGAGCCCACCTGTCTGTGACGGGCTGCCCTCGTCGCCCTTACTCAGGCCGAGTTTCCCTTATCAGGGTGACTCTTATTGTCATGATACGTCCGTTCTTTTCATAGTGTGTGTGATGTAAGATTATTCATTTTTCAAATAAAACTTACACTATTAGTCAAGGGCATTCAGTATAACTTTTTTAAAGGTGAGTTTTGGAAATACCAGCTTTCTATGGAAGTACATTTTTAAAAAAATCTAGCAACATCACTTACTTTCAGTGTTTTGAGGAAAACCAACATACTTTTATGAATTTCTTCTCTTGTAACCACAGTGCTTATAGTAAGAATCAGAAATGTAATATGCATAATTATACTTTGATGGACAACTAATGAAGAAATCCTTTCCATATTGATGTGTGCTACATGTTATAGTTTGAGAAAGACAGGTAAATTATCAAGCAAAACCAAAGAGCACATTAATATTTTACAACACCATGGAAATTTGACCTCCATTTAGACTATAAGTGTCTTGTTGCTAAATAATGTAACTTCCACAAATGTAGATAATTAGCATTGGTTTAAATACAGTTTTACAGTTTGCTGAGGAGGATGACCACTTTCCCTTGGTGAAATAATCCTAACATCAAACATAATATGGCTGCTCTATGAACGATGATCAAGTGAATGTATGAATCTGTACAGACATTCTGAAAACAGAGATCACTAATTAGTTGAATTAGCTAAATTCAGCTGGTTTGTGTGTTATGCTTGACAAACAGCATAATTTCAAAATGGAAATGGTGAATTTCAGTATCAGGTGTTTTTCTGTGACATCAGAATACATAATAATACACAGCTTAGCTCCCGTCTCCACCCAGCACCATCGGCCAGGGCTGAGACCGAAGACACCAGGCATGTCCTGTTTCCCACAGTCCCCAGTGCTTCCTTTGGTGTCATACTGGGCCTGGTTCACACGTACATGCTAGTTTCCTGGCAGTAGCCTTTGTGACACCCAGAGTTAAGTTTTCATGTATTATTGTCTTTGACTGAGAGGTCTGTCCCTTGTCACCAGCAGCCGTCCCTAACACTAATGTGCCTGATCAATGTTGAATCATTCTTAAAAACATAGCTCAGCCCTGGCTGGTGTAGCTCAGTGGATTGAGCACGGGCTGCGAACCAAAGCATCGCAGGTTCGATTCCCAGTCAGGGCACATGCCTGGGTTGCAGGCCATGGCCCCCAGCAACTGCACATTGATGTTTCTCTCTCTCTCTCCCCCCCCTCCCTCCCTCCCTTCCCTCTCTAAAATAAATAAATAAAATCTTTAAAAAACATAGCTCAGCTGACACGTTCATTTGAAGACTCCCATCAAACCACTTGGCGAGTATAATAAATACCTATTTATTGGTAATTGTACATCCTGTGCAATGTGTTGTAATTTTAGGTTCCCTTGGATTCTCTATGAAATCATGAATTTTCCAAGAGCATACTGTTGTCTTTATCTCTGTAATCATGATACCTACCACATTACCTAAAGGATCTGCAGGTCTCAAACGCGAGCGATTAAATGGCTAAAGTCTCACTGGGCTGAGGCTATATCCCAATCCACTGACTTGTGGTCCAGGGCCACCTCACTTGTGTTTTGTTTGACCTTAGACATTGTTATTCTTACAGCTTCAGTCATGTAACTTTCTGAAGAGTGGCAAGGTACCCCTGTTATGTGTATCTTATCTTTTACTTCTCTCACAGTATTTATATTGTCTTCCTTTCTCATCAGAACTGTGATTTTCTTAATGAAAAAGGCCATGAAATGTTCATCTACATTTCTGTCAGCTGGCACAATACTTAACACAGGGTAGAGATCCAGCAACGTTAAGCAAAATTTAGTTTAGTTTAAAGTAAAATAACATTTGGAGTTAATTTATTTGACTAAATTATGGCTATAATGTAATCAAGTCAGGTAATTGTTCTTGTTTACAAAAGCTGGAGAGATTTTGGAAAACTCCAACAGAAGGTCTTAACGAACAGGTATAATGAAATTCAAACAGATGGTCAGCAGCAATGCCAAGTTCGTCCTTGTTTTGATTCCTTAGGTAATTATTATGGTGAGCCTTGGCATGGCTGTCGTTTGATAGCCTAAGTGATCAACATTCACTACGTTTTAGGAGAGCCAAGAAAACAATGAATGTGGTGGTGTAGCTAGTTTACAAATGGCAGTTTTATTCGGGTTGAGTCAGTCAGGCGAGTTGGAAGATTTTAAAATTATTAATTTTGCTAAGTCCGGAATAGCTTTTTAGGAAAACACAGGTTTTCTCTGTACAAGTGCAGTTTGCTTTGCTTTTGCCCGACCCCCAGTGCCGCACACAGATTTGGCCTTGTGTGTGGGAACCAGGTATGGGTTTATGCCTGTCATTTAAACGATTTTTCACTTGTCTTTCAAGTAATTATAAGGCAATTTCTGTACTTTAATCTGACTTGGTGATTTTAGAAACATTAAGGAATGTAACCGCTCTGGGGGAGTTTTCAAATGAAACGATAACGCTCAGTTTCCTCCTCCAAAACAACCAACCCCGTCTCCCCAGAGGAGATCAGAAAACAGGTTTGCTGTATTCACAATAGATAGGAACACACTGTACTTTCATTTAAGCATTTTGATTCTGTTCGCTTTACGTTTGCTAAATTTTGAGTTGAAGTGCTACCGGTAACATTAGATACCAGGTGTTTAATGCTCCTTCTCTTTTAAAGTGATTTATTTAAAATGATCGTCTAGGATCATTTTGCTGATACTGATACAGCTTCAGAAATCTGTGTAGCTGAAGTCCCTGCCAGCGCCTGGCAGTTCTAGGTGCTCTTACCTGAAAATGTTTTAGAACAGGGAGAGGGCAGGTCCTATTGATAATATGAAAAAAGAGTCAAGCATTCTGTCTTGTTATTGAATAATGTTAGCTTTATTATTATAATAGAATACAGTGTGACATAAAATTAAGAGCTTTTGCTAAACTCTGTAAAGCAATACATGCATCTGCCATAAACAACCCCGATTCATATTAGGTTTTATTGCCACTTCACTGCACTAGTGTGCAATAAACATTCAGTGTCATCTTTTAAAAAATATTCCTGGGCGTAAACAGGAACTGTCCTCTATAAGAGTGTAACTTTATTTTCAAGGAAGACTTAACTAGTATTACATGGTTTAGCAAAGCACTGTAGAAAAGCTACATAGAATAACTTGTCTTTGATAAATTATGCAATCAATTAATACAATAGAATACTATCCACATGTACCAACATACTCAGAAATGATAGAAATGCAGTCACTGTGTAGCAGAAAGCAGACTAAGAAATATTCACATCTAATGAGCAAAATACAGACCGAATGTGAGCTTTGATGAGTCTGGAAGATAAAATGCTCTTAATAAATACATTAGATTAATGTCGAAAAATAACAAGATAAACAGCAACACAGAAGGTAGAGCCATATTTTACTTTATTTTCTATACATGATATCTACATAAAATACCAGAGGATGAACATCCTCAGTTCAGCCTTTCTCGGCCTAGCTCGTGAAATTTAGGCAGGACCAAATCAAACAATAAAGCACATTTAGAAAGAAAACCAGAGTTTGTTGAGGAAAACACAGTGTATTTTCCTGCATCATTGGATAGCAGCTTTTGGAAATAAACATTGCCCCAAAACTTGTGCATGAATCCCAACTTCCTGGCTTGGCGATCGTGCTGACAGGTTTGTGATTTGGCATTCTAAATGTGTGTTCTAGACCATGACCTGTGGGTTCTGGATGCTAACCTTAAATAGCTCTGAAACTCTATCAGACAAAAGGAGACTTCAAAAATACCTTCTGCATAAATATTTATCTCTAAAACGTCTGGGAAGGAATGAGACAGACTAGAATTTCCATAGGGAGTATTAATGGACCTCTTGTAGTCAAAGCCCTTACATAGTATACCTACAAATATATTGCTACAGTATAAATGAAATGTAATAATATTACTCCATAAAAGCTATTTTCTATACATTCTTTCATGTATTTTTTTTTATATTTGGTGCTACATAATGGTACAACACTTATTGGAATAGTTGATATCAGCAAAGATAGCAGTAATATACAGTTGATTTTCTAGCTCTCATTAAAAGCTTTCCCGTTTTCTTTCTATTTGACAGGAGCCGAATTTAGGGAAGTGTGGCGAGACGTGAGCAGATAGCAACTGATTCCCTGCTATGCACCAGACAGCAGTGGGAAGTTACAAGCCTTCTCTGCATAGGCGAGCTTTATTCCCGTGTATCTGAAGTCCCATCTGATTCCTACAAGCTGTTCTAATCTTAAATGCAGGCTCTAAAAGTATTTCCGTAGCACTTAACATTCTAACAGCTAACAGCGGTGAGTCTTATACAGTATTTTAAGAACACAACTTTAAAAAAAGTAAAAAATGTACAATCTCATGCTGTGTATTTACATATATAATTTAAATATTCTATTTTTGTTCACTAGTCATAAATTTCAATCTAAAGCTTTTAATGTACTGTTATATAAAAGAATACATTCAACAACTCTAGAGCTTGCAAAATATTTTTGCCCTTCTAAAACATCTTTATAATGGGAATGAAGTGATTATTGGGCCCATGTGCTACCTGGAAATAGGCATGATAAGGAAGGGAATCTTTTAAAAGTATTTTATTTATTTATTTTTTGGTTTTTATTGTGTGTATATCTTTGTTAAAATGATTCCTCATCAAGTCTAGTGGCAAAAGCTGAGGTGATAGTGAAGCAGCGTATTGAGAGCATTTCTCTCCGTTGAATTAAATGTGCTCTACAGTGAGGAAATGCTCCTTTGCTTATGCAATTTCCACGAGTTTTAGAACAGCATTTAGCAACAAAATAACATGTTGGGCATTTGTAACAGGAGAAATGATGGGGTCTTTAGCTTTGGAAACAAAAAATGTTCACATTATACATCAGTTTAAAAAAAAACAAAACAAAACTGTGAGCACACCATAGTTTGTGCAATAAAGACATAGATTCTTTGAAAATTAAACATTTCTTCATTAAACATTTATAATTTACTCTTTTAAACACCTTCACATAAAAATATTTTTGACATATACAGTATCTTCTTTTTTTTGAGAATATTTGGAAATATATATCTACACGTAATCTAGAGTTATAGTTAAGTTTGACTTTGCTTCTCCTTTTCCTCCTGTCTTTGGAACTGTGCCCCCTTCTTCCCCCTCCCTCTCTCTCTCATTCTGTCTCCTCCGTGGTCACTCGGGCTCCCTCACTCTCCTCGCTCTCAGAAGCCTGTCTCTCCGCTGCACGCTCCGCTCCGCTCCTCTGCTCTGCTCTGGACTGCCCGACAGGGGCCTTGTTGTTGTTGTGTGAATTGTGGAAATAAGAAAACCTTCAGATTCTTAAGACAGAGGCAATAAAGCAGATGGGAATTACCGCATTGAGGACAGAAAGCAATTTCCAGTGCAGAGGACTGAACAACAAGAATGTGAATAAAAAGGACCTATTGATGCGGGGTGGGGGCTTTTAGCTGAGGCTCTCGGTTTAAATACGTAGCCCAGTAGACCAAGTTAAAGATTCCAAATAGCAGCGGGAAGGCTATTCTCGACAGCCGGTCAATTTTGCTGACACTGTTAAAGGTTTTCTTGGGTTCTGGTGGTTTCGTTTCTGGCTTCACTTCTTTCGGTTCTATGGTTGCGCTCTTCGCAATGGTGGCTAAGCCAGGGTCACCCCTGGCCAAATTAGGGGTGTAGCTGGTTGCTGTGGGAGCATACGTGTTGTTTTTCTTAATGAGAGGGTCCTTCACTTTCTTTGGCTGTGGAAAGAAAGAGTAAAAGCATTTTGTTCAGTAAACTGGGAGAGGAGCAAGTCTATGATTTGCTCAGTAAAAGTGACCTTTACTTTGGAACCTAAGTCTGTGCTTTATTTAAAATTTAAGAAATGTAATTTAGGACTGTATTATTGGGGTAAAGTAAAAACGCAGACAACAATATACAGTTACAAGATTAACAGTGTGGGAGATCAATGTGCCGCATGGAGATTATAGCTAACAATACTGTATCATACATACACTTGAATGTTGCTAGAGAACAGAAGTTAAATGTTTTCACCACAAAAAGAAGTGGTAACGAACTATGTGACTGGAGGGAGATGGTAGCTAATGCTATGGTGGTAATCAATTCACAATATATAAATGTATCAAATCAACCGCATTGTACACTTAAGCACACTTAAACTCACACAGTGATATGTTTCAATTATATCTTGATAAAGCTGGAAAAAATGCAGGCACAATGTTCTCCCAGTTTTCCTGTCAAGAGGTGGGGTCTGTTTCCCCACACACTGAGTCTAGCAAGTACTTGTGACTTTGAACAGAGTGATGCTGTCCCAGTGGAGGAGCCTGCCCACAGAGGCTTTGCAAACTTGGCCTTTACCATCTGGAAACACGCCACTGCCGTGTGAAGACACCTGGACTGGGCTGCCGAGTGGCAGAGACCATGGGAGACGCCCAGCCAGCACCGGGCCCCAGGCACGAGAGAGGGGCCACCAGGGGTCTGCTCGCCCTGACTGACAGGGTCCACAGGTTACAGCAGCTACAGGAGCGAGCCCCAGTTGGACTAACGGAAGTACCACCAGGCTGTCCCCAGCCGCTCGGTTGGTATTCCAGGTCACTAAGTTGGGGCATGGTTTGCATTTCAGGGATGAATTGCTGAGCCAATTACTATTTGCTCCTTCTCCCTATGTTTCAGGTGGGCGAACGATGAAGCAGAATTATGCAAAAGTATCCCGAATTCCATTCTCAGTCAGTGTTAGCTGTGCATCAGTGTCATCTATGCATTGATTGACAACTGTGGTATTTCTGAGGGTTTCTGTCATAGATATATTTTTTTAAGAATGAGTAGATCTTTGTAGTTGTG
Source organism: Phyllostomus discolor (assembly GCF_004126475.2). Classification (NCBI taxonomy): domain Eukaryota; kingdom Metazoa; phylum Chordata; class Mammalia; order Chiroptera; family Phyllostomidae; genus Phyllostomus; species Phyllostomus discolor. The sequence continues at coordinate 28,990,714 of NC_040915.2, read as the reverse complement.
TGTCCCAACACTGTGGCCGACAGCTGCCTGGGGCCACTGAGCAGTGGAATATTGCCAGGCTGGCTAGTGATGTGCTGTAAGTGTAAAAGACACAGAGGGCTTTGAAGACTTAGTGTGAGTGAAAAAAAGAATGCAATATATCTCCTTAATATTTTGTATGGTTGGCATGTTGTAAAGATAATATTTTTGATATAGTGGCTAAAGTACATTATGAAACTTAATTTCACCACTGTATACTTTAAAAATGAAGCTAGTAGAGAATTTCAAATTACATATCTGGCTGATATTTGCAGTTCATTTATATCTCTTCTGAAATGTGATAGTCCATAAGAATGGTCTCATTCTTTTGTGTACAGTATGTTACCAGTTAAAAACTTCTCAAGTACAGTGTCTTGGACACAGTCTCACATTTTGATTAGGATTCCTTAGGATTTGAACCTGGTTATTGACATTGCAAAAATCTTACCCAGATAATATTGATGAGCAGCTAAACTTGAATCACCAGATGCAATACTCTCTGGATAATTTGTATTTTTAAATTATTGGATCAGAATAAATTATTACTTCCAGAAGACCTGGTTCTTTTCACAAGGCAGAATAGCCATGAATTATAACTGGTTAACTTACTTATTATCCAGCTCTGCACTCGGTCTGCAGCTTTTTCTCCTCTCCACATCCTTACACATACTTGGGGACTTAAAAAAAGCCATATCGTTCTTTTTTCTAATAATACTTCATTAAAATAAGGCCACTTACACCAAGTATGCATGCATTTTGCAGCGAAAGCAAAATTGGTCAAGTTTTATGAGGAGTGACAGAAATTTCCATAATTAAGTAAAAGTGATTTTCTCTGTAGTCCAAATGAACAAAACTGGTATGATTTATTTCAACACACTTAAACAGCCAAACTTACCTTATATTGAGTTCATTTCTTAAAAAGTGACAGTTTAATATTAAAGAATACATTAAAACGTGTGTTACATCCTTTGATAAAATGGACAATGTGTTCTGGTGCTGAAGAAAGGCAAAGGGCTCCAGTCTAACCGAAACTTGAGAGGAACAGACACTCCATTAGATAAACCGAAATGAATCATCCTCAAAAGAGACAGTTCGTGGAGATGTCATCTCTCCCTGTGCCAATTTTTCACAATACTCCAATACTAAAAATTCTCGAGCTAAGTGCCTTTTTTTTTTTTTTTGCAATATCACATGGAATACAACATTTGGAAATACTTGTTTGGCTTATCAGAAAATGATTGTTTTTTCACTTCTGAAAATGCTGAGCTCCCCCCAGGTTCTTTAGGAAGTTGGTACTTCTTTCAGTAATTAAATAAGGGTGGATTGTAAGCAGACTACTATATGCCCACTTGGTGTTGTGATGACCCCATGGGAAATTTCTTTTTGTTTTCAAGTGGTGCCTTGTTAGAGATTGAAAATGTAACTGTCCTGAAAACGCTAACCTGGTGTCAGAAAAAATATACTATTCTTCTCGGAACATCAAAATGAGACCTGTATTACACTCTCTGATCCGTCTGTGTCTGAGGGGTGAATCTCAGAGAGCTTCACCTGGCCGCATATTTTCTCTTCAAGTGCTTTTGAGCCCTGACCTCATTCATTTTCAGGGACCAGCACAAGAGATGAGCCTTCCGTGGAGTGGAGCGCTGGGAAAGCTGCCGCGGAGTGGTCCCTCCTTCTTTCTGGGTTACTTCTGGACGTCTCACAGTCTCCGTGTCTCCGACTTTGCCCTTCTCCCTTCCACCCTGAGGCTCACTTGCATTTTGACATACGTATTTTTCCATCAATCCTCAGAGTATCCTCTCCAACCGTGCTTTAAAATCCACTCTAAAATAGGTTCTGATTGAGAACAGCGATATTCTTGACTCGATAATTTTCTACACCAAAGACCTTTTCTGTGATTTCTCTGTGTTATGCTCCTCGAAGCAAACCTCTGTTTTGGAAAGGGGCAATATTTCCTGCCCTTTGCTTCACTGACACTTGGAGGTCATGCATTTTGCAAGCACAATTCAACTGAGGCATTATAGTAATGGTATTTATGGCCAAAGAGATTAGGTTTGAAAACTAACCTAAAGCCTATGATTTTCAAGTTATAAAAATTATAATGGTGTCTGTAAGTTTATTTGCTCCTAATGTCAGGCTTATTAAAACTCTTCTCAGATCAATAGAGATCATAGAAAAGCATATTTGAGTACAAATATTAACTTTTGTGGCTCTCCTTTCTATTCTTCATCTACTCTGCACATCTCTCCACTCACCAGCTTCTCATTAACAATAACAAAAGTATCGCAGCACTTAATCATTATAACATAACATAAAAGAATCCTCATTACCCTCTCTGCATTCTTCACCCACTTGGTCTAATTCAAACATCTCATCTAATACATTTAAAAAGACATTAGTGCTGTATCACAGGGGATATTAAAGCACTTACCTTTTCCGGAACCACACTTTTGCCATCCCAGGCGTAACCTCTCTTGGTGAAATAGTTGACCGTGGCGAACTCAATCAGAGCCGAGAACACGAAGGCATAGCACACCGCGATAAACCAATCCATAGCAGTTGCATACGCCACTTTAGGGAGGGAATTTCTGGCACTGATACTCAACGTTGTCATGGTGAGCACAGTTGTTACTCCTGTGAAGAAACAAATTATGTGGATTTGTAGATTCTTACTACAAAACTTCATCACTGGAGGTCAGCCCACCTGCACAAAGGGAAGCCAGCAGCGCCCTGGAGGGATCCCATGTTTTCTTGTTCATCCCAATTCGGTGCGGATTGGACGAGTGTTCATTTAACCCCAGGGCAGTTTGCAGTTGATGGGATGGCACCGTTGCAGGGGATCTCTTACAGGGACAGACTACTTTGCGACTGTTAATAAAATAGTGAACTTCTTTAAAAGAGGATCTTGAACATTGTGTCCTGGTTAGAAAAGGAAATAATATTCCCTCACTGTCTGCAGCTCTTGGAAATGGAAAGCATAGATCTTCACTGTCCCTGGTCCACAAGAAATCTCTAGGTCCTCACTTCCGTCTGGTGTTCATCCTGTGTCCCCCAAATGTGTATGCGTAAGCCAAGAAGTAGTTCCCTGATGGCTGATAATCAGTACGTGACTGGCATGCTACTTTGTTACATGATTAACTCTTCTGCCTTTATATGATTTTTTTTCCTGATTCTGAGGTAGCTACTCTTTTGAAGAAATTTCTGAATATTTTGCATGGAACTTGCTTGAAAGTTTACACATCTCAGAAGTGACAAAAAATTTGAACACATCTGTAATCGAAATGTCCACAATCTTTCTTTTTCTGTTAATGCTTCCTCATCTTCCCATTCTGTGAACCCATCCCTAGTGATTAAAATTGTCTATATTCAAAGCAGTTTTGGGGTCAGTTATCTTTAGTTTATTTATATAATTATATGAGTTGGTATGTAAATGGTGATATTCATTAGTATTCACTTAACAAATTAATGGTATCCGCCTACTGAATGTAATGCAGTGTACAGTTTGACTATTGTAAGGCTCCTTTTAAAGCATTCGAAATGTACTTAAAAATTCACAATAATCCAGTGTGGATGGCTCAGGCTGCATGATGTAGAAAACGTCTTCACCTCTTCCGATGACTGCTCTGAACCTCACCACTTACTACCATATTTATGCCCTGAGTAAATGAATTACCTTCCAGGGACCTCAGTCTCTGTGTCTGGAAAAGCATGATTTAGACTTCGTTGTCTTGACCAGCAGTTCTCAGAGAGTAAAATTTCTGCACAGTCACAAGATTATTTGAGGATAAAATAATAGTATGTAATAGCATTTTAAAGATGTAAATTAATTATAGCCATAGTCATCCATTGGGTCTACAATTAGTGTCAATGATTTGATTAATTTTTAGAGAATGAGTAGGATTACACAGCTAATAGGTGGCTAATTTTTACAAACTGCTTTAAACCATCCAGTATTCCAAAGTTCTTAATGAATTTCGAGGTAGATGATCTTTGTAACTATATTAGAAAGTGATAGGATTAAGAAGGAACATTGAGACTTTTATTAAATCATAGTTTTGATACATGGTCAAAATATGTAGAGAACAGATTTACTTTGAGCTTCAGAGGTGTTACAGAAGTTCTGGGGTATTATCTAATATTGCATAACCAACAAATAGTTTAAAGAATATTGGGGGCTGGAAAATAGCCCCCAAATGTACCTAAAAATATTAACCTGAGCAAAGTGCAAGACAATTAAATGTCAGTTTTGGGGAAACAGCAACCCAGTTACAAATCACAGTTCTATACTTGCTGAGTGACCTTTGGGAAAATTGGCTCACAATTTTGAACCTCTGTTTCATTTTTTAAATAATTATTTCCTTACAAATTAATTTCAATAAGTAATTCAGGGAGCTGTATTAAATACAATGCAATACAATAGTTAGGTATTTAGCACTTATCCTGACATTTACTAAGGGCAAAATAATGAGTATTACTAATGACAACTTTAGTCCTTTTGCATAAATTCCTGCTACAGTAAATTCCAGGATTTTTTCCCACAAATTTTGGTTTATGTAAGCAGCTGTCAAAAATAATTTGGGAATATATGCTCTTAAATCAAATGTATGCATAAATTAAAGCAGTTGAGAATAGCGTAAAGAGAGGGGTGTTGTGTGTACATGTGTGTGTGTGTGATGTGGTCTCCTAATCCCTGCTATAGGGGAAGGGAAAGGAAAATTGTATTGAGCATCTATTAAGTTCCAAGTATTGAGCCTGACGATTTACATATTTTATTTTAATCTTTTAAATAGCGTGACTTTATTTTAATCACACTCACATTTTATAGGCAAGTGAATCTTAGAAAAATGAAGATTGAATCTAAAACTTGGATGGGTCTGGCAGCAAGATAGCGTGACCAAATTGCCTCCAAACGCGAGCCTAGAAGGTCAAGAACGTGACATTTTAAGACATAAAATGGGCAACTTTTTTTTATTTTTGTATTTCTTTAAATACCCTTGACCCTCTCAGGCATCTCACACAGCTGAAAGCAATATGCTGAGTTCAGACAAAGAAGAATGGAAACATGTGTACTAAATAAATGTGAAAAGGCGAAAGGTCTTAAAAAGTTGTACTTTTTATTTTACTGAGCTCAAAACATTAGAACTATGTAACGTGACCGACAGAACTACTTGCCGCAGCTGAGTTTACAGATAAATAGCTGTGTTTACCTAAAGGGCACGAGCTGCCTGATTGTTGAAAATGTTAAAAAAAAAAAACAAGATTTTTGATTTATAAAATTGTCCAAAATGCTTTAGAAAGTTTCCAAACTGGAAGGATCAGATAGATGTGTTAGGGTGAGAATGGGCAAAGAGTGCATTTAGGAAAACCTTTTTCACTGTAGTGCTGAATTCATTCTACATAAAAGACAGAGATCTGGATTCTGTATAACTTGAAAAAAAGAATTTCTGCTGAAAAACAGCTCAAAGTACATATACACACAGAAGGAAGCATCTTGACAAGAATGCAATCCTCAGTTCTAAAACGTGGTGTCACCTCTAGTTAATATTGACAAATGGGGATCAGGAAAACAGTAATTCGAAGTGACCTACTCTTTTGCTCTGCCGCCGGACCCACTCTGGACCTTGATTTAGCTGTGTTCTTGGGTTATTGCCAGAGCAAGGATTTGGTGGCTTCCAGCCTGGATGGAAGCACCATGCTACATGCAGAAGGAAATAACCTTTTCTGGGTACTTGGTCTTGCTTTCTTCTGAGATAACTAATTTTTCATAACTTACATAATATGGAAGAATGATACCATAGGTATCTTTGCATGTGAGTAATAATTTGAATTTTAAGCTTCTTAAGGCTTTTATTCTGTAGTAAACGGTCTTAAATATAGCATTTTACCTAGCTGATACTTTTGGAATGAACCTTGGTAATTGCACCTTTCACTGATGACTGTATGGCAGTTATTTACAAATGAATGATGTTGCCCACAGCAGCCCCCCGTCCATGCCTCGTCAGTGCAGCTGGATGGAACAGGCAGTGGGTACAGCGTGTCTGGGTCTAAGGGTGTGTGGGTCCTTTGCCTAGTAGCTTCTGACCTCGAGCATCTTAGTGTGTCTCTTGTGCCTTAGCTTTCTTGTCTATGACACAAAGGTAATAATAGTACAGAGGCTTTTTTAATGTAGTGTTAAACCTACACTATTTAATATAGTGTACACTATATAATATAGTGTAGGTTTATTTTACAGAATGGAGCCTGCTATGAAAGCACTCAATAAATAATATGTATGATTTTATTGTTATTTAAAGTTTAAGCTCCAGATTATAACCTTCATGAGGGGAGTGGTTTAAGGTCACTGCTGCATTCTGGGTGTAGCTGAGTGTAGTTTCAAATAGAAATGCAGTGAGTGAAGGAATGAGTGAATAAGTTTATGATAATGGAACCTTTTGTTTACATCAGTATGAAAAGTACAATTAAGATAGTATACTACAACAATGGCAAGAAATACCCTTTATATGAGTACAAATTTCTAAAATAATAAATTAGGGGTGACTTTTCCTATTAGTAAAAGGTTATTACCCTTTAAGCAATTTTCCATTAGATTGCTTTAACTTGAAGCATGTAAGGCATTTAAACTATTTTAATAGAAAAAATACATATTTGTAACTCTCCAGAAGCACATGCATTATTCCATAAGTGTACTGTACTGTCTGTACTGTATTATCCCTGTACTGTCATACGACATGGTCATTAATGATCTCTCCACACGTAAGGAAACCCTGCTTTCATATATGTAAGGAAGTAGTTGTGCTGATATTTTCTTAGATTCTCAAAAAATATGCAGATATACGATTGTATATTCTGAAAGTATGATTTAAATATTAGTGTTTCCATGCATGTGCTTAAATCTAGTATGATATATTTTATGCCTGCTTCATTCCATTTATCTCCCCAAATATCAAATCAAATGTTCATTAATCCCATCCATTTGCATGCACTGAAGCAGCTTGCTATTTAGGGAAATAATTTTTTAAAATTATACCCTGATGAGAATGGTAAGTCCTCGAGTCTCTCTATTATATTAACTTCATATTTTAATTCATGATCATTTTTTCATCCTATTTGCAGCGTCACCCCTGAGACTTGCCCTCCAAACCCTCGCATGCGTGCCTTGACTGGCACTTACCAAAGACAGTCCTGGCCGGCACAGACTCTCTGTTGAGCCAGAAGGAGACTTGGGACAGAATGACGGTCATTATGCATGGCAGGTATGTTTGAATAACAAAGTAGCCGATCTTTCTTTTCAGGTGGAAATGAGTGGTCATGACAACATATTCTCCTAGAGGCAGAAATAGCAAGGTTGAGCAATGTGACCTTGAAAAAAATATCTCTGAGGTTTATTTTTTATCAAAAGCAAAGACCTGAAGATTAGACACATCCTTCCTCCATGTGATATCTGGTTCCTGAAAAGCTTTTATTCAGTAAAGGAAAAAAAAAAAAAAGAAACAACCACCACCTTTAAAAACACACCAAAATGGCCCTGAGGATGAGCTGGAGGTGCCAAGGATGTCATGGTTAGTCTTACATCCTAATCCTGGTCCGTCGCACTTTTAAGACAATTCTGAGCAAATATTTACAGGTTGTCTTGAACGACCACAGAGGCAGTGTACTAGATCCTGACCACACACCCCAGTGGCCTAGAGCAGACCAGCTCCTCCGCGGCGACCCTGAGGGAAGGTCAGGCTGCCTGGTGGAGGAGCCCTGGAGGCCAGGTCGGGAGAGAGGCACTGCAGCTCCGGCACCTCCTTCCCGGGGCTCTCTGGCTTTCAGTAAGTCACTCCGCTTCACCTCATCTTCCAAATGAAAAGAGTGGGTAGAGTCCACTGTTTCTCAAAATACATTTTGAATTCACCTGGGGAAGTTTTGAGACACACAGTTCCTCAGATCCCACCTAGATGCGCTAACTTTGAGACGGGGCCAGCTTTTGTCCTTGTCCCAGTTCCTGGCCTGGCCTGGGACACGGTGGACCAGCCAGGCTCTCTGTGGTCTCCGCATACGCCCAAGTCTGACTTTACACAGAGGTCCAAAGCAACAGACACACAACCCAAGTTGCAGGAAGGGTTTTTAGAAACTGATACTACATTTTCTTTCCATTACAAGTCTTAGCCGTTTTTAGCTTTATTCACTCTAAATATGTGCTTAGCTCATTGTAAGTGGGTAAGAGAGGAACAGGCATTTTCTTGCTAAGGAAACGTCCCTCGCTTTGGTATTCACATGTCTCTACCTCCCCCCTTACCTTCAGCTTCAGACTTTTTCCTGCTCAGCCTGAGATTTCTGTCTCTGATCATGGCCATCCCGATTAGACCCTGTAGTGTGGCCAAAACCACTCATGACGCCTTACCATCTGTAGCTGAAGGCACCAGTCCTAAGGAAGATCTCAGTCCGCTAAGTTGGCTGCTCCCCTGCTTTGCAGCAGTAAGAGTCAAGCCATGCTGACTGCCCCTACCCTTTTGATAGCCCCCTCTTGGTTCATGTTCTCTTTTTGTCTCTCATTTTTAGTTTGTTTTGATAACTCATTGATTTTCTCAATCTGAGAGTAGTTACTGAGGCTTTTGGGGGTTTTTTCCCTACCAGGTAGTAATCTTTATCTTTCTGCAAACTAAATGTCGATATTCCTTATATAGTTCTAGCTTCAGCTTTCTTTCTCATTTTTTTGGGGGGTGGGGAATCTAATAAGAAATTTTCCCTTTTACTTCTTCTCCTAGTGTTATTTTTATCCAGATGGGTGCCATGTCTACATTAAGTGGCATTGCTCTCAAAATCACAACCTATATTTCCAAGTACTTATAAGACATCTCATAGATACTGATTTTTCACTAACACCACTCACTAAACATGTTAACTGACGTTAGTTAACCTTTCTCATAATAAGTAAGTGCCCAGTTAACAGTAGTGCTGCTTCTCCAATTTGTGTCTCTCTCTTAACTAATGGCACTGTCATCTGTCTGTTCACTCAGGCTAAAAACCTGGAATGAATCCTCGAATGTGAATTAGGACTTTGGAAAGAGAGCAAGAAATCGGTTGATCACCACAGTTTTAATTTCACCTGGCAGTATCTCTCAATCTGTCTCTTATCGTGTGGCCCCTGCTCTTACCTCCTCTGTGGGCTCTTCTGACAACCTAGTAACTGTCCCATCCTAACTGCATTGTGTTTCTCAATTTTGTTGTCAGAGTGATCTTTTTTTTTTTTTTTTTTTTTTTTAAAGATCTTATTTATTTATTTTTAGAGAGGGAAGGGAGGGAGAAAGAGAGAGAGAGAGAAACATCAATGTGTGGTTGCTGGGGGCTGTGGCCTGCAACCCAGGCATGTGCCCTCACTGGGAATCGAACCTGCGACACTTTGGTTCGCAGCCCGCGCTCAATCCACTGAGCTACGCCAGCCGGGGCCAGAGTGATCTTTTCAGAGCATATGTAAATATCTTAAAATAGGGTTTCCCAACCTCAGCTCTATGGATATTTCAAACCAGTTAATTGTTGTTGTTTTTTTTTGTGGGGACTGTCCTGTATATTGTAGGATATTTTGCCACATACCTGGTTGGCCTCACCAGCAAACACTCCCCCTAGTGTGACCTTCATCAATGTCTGCAGTGTTGAACACTAACCAGCAAATGCCCTAACCTGTGCTCAAGACTCCACACCTCAGGACTCTGCACATTTCAGGACCACGTCTTGTGTCTCGGCACACGTACCTCTCAGTATCCTCACCTACAGAACTGTCTACTTGACACCTTCTGTTGGTAGATATCTTGTTCATTGATGGGTTCCTAGTTTATGCTGGAATAGGAAGGAATGTGCTGTAGAAGAGGGTTTATTAGCTTTACAGGCAAATAAAATTGGTTTCAAAGCCCAGCTGTGCTATTTTCTTACTGTGTGGCCTTGGGTAACTCCCTTTGCTCTCTGATCCTCAGTTTCCTCATCTATAAAACAGTGAGTAGCATATCTGGGGAAGAATAAAGAATAAGGGCTCTACTTAAGATCATGCTACATAAGAGTTTTACATAAAGAAGGGGAAAAATAGTTTCAAAATAAATTTTAGTTCCTTTGTCCATTTTTTTCTCTTTTCTCTCCAATTAGAATTGTTAGAAGTATTGGTAGAAGAAATGCATGTACTCTCTATAGTAGGAAATCATCCATACATCCATGTATACTTTCATTATTGTTATTAATGGTGCACCTGCTATTTAATGACCAGTGTTTGATGATAAGTAACTGCAAATTTATTTATAGCTCCTCTTTATAGTTAGAGTACTATCTCACGCTTTTAATTTTCCCACTCATGCGCTTATGGCCTCAGTGGACGGGAAAGCGAACTGCAAGGAGGGACTGGTCTTTGGCTGCAGCGCGGCCTCACACGCTCTAAGTATTTAACTCCTGCCCGTGGTGCAGAGGGACTCCCCGAGGCTTCCGGGCACTCACTGAAACGGATGCGCCCGAGTGTCTCTCCTTTAAAGGGTCAGTCAGATGTTAACTACAGTTGACCCTTGAACACAGTGGGTTTGAACTGAGCAGGTCCACTTATATGTGGATGCTTTTCAGTAAATACTGTAAATGTATCTTCTCCTCCTTATGATTCTTTTCATAGCATTTTCTTTCCTCTAGCTTACTTTATTGTAAGAATACAGTATCTAACCTATAAAACAAACAAAATATGTGTTTATTGGCTGCTTATGTTACCAGTAAGGCTTCTGGCTAACAGGATGCTCTTAGTAGTTAAGTTTTGGGGGAGTCAAAAGTTACGTGTGGATTTTCCACTGAGCACAGTGTCAATGCCCCTAACCCCTGGGTTGCTCAGTGGTCAATTGTAACTTCTTTTCATTTACGGAAGATACCTTGGGTGATGTCTCCAAGGTCATCGGAAAAAAAAACAAGTGATTTAAATATGAGAAAAATGCAGAAGATTAATTGTGTTGGAACACTGCTGAAATGCAGCCTTGTGTGGGCACAGCCATGTTCCATTTCACCCTCCCGGGGGTGTGGACTGTCGCTCCTCATTGCCCCTTCACACGGGGCCTGTGACATGCCATTATCTCAGAGAAAAATTCTGTGTCTCATGTAAGTTCAGCAGGATGAGTGTCTGATGAGTGTGTATACATGTTCCATCATCAGCTTTGTTCACCGTGTGACGTTTTGGGGAGACTCTTCAAAGAATATGATTTTGGTGGTTTGAAGAGCAATTATTTGACATTATATTTGTTTTACAAACCAATCCTCACTAAAAATAGTTAGAGAAAGAATAGAATTTCGAATCTTTTTAAAACCATCTTCCTAAATTAAACAAAATCTAACTTTTGGCAAAGAAAAATGTTTGAAGAAGGAAAGAAAAAGGCAGCAAAATCAAAATCCTGTTGTAATAACTTAAAAATGAAAGGAAAGCACAACAGAAAAATTAGTCTCTTACACTGAAATGAAAGACTATGCCCAGACATCCAGTGCTTATGCAATAAGCATGTCAAATTCTTTTCCTCTAATCCAACAGTCCAGAAGAATTGTAATTCAAATACCCTTGCAAATCATGTAACCCCGAGGGAAGCTTCTAAGTTAGATGTGACAATGTTCCTGATACAATACAATACAAAATTAAGGGGAGTAGAAGAAAAGAAGTGGGGATTTAATTTTGTAAAGCAGAATCGAGCATTCGTGTAGCCCTGGCTTTAATTCACCGTCTTTGTCGGAACCTGACGGCAGACTCCAAGGGAGAGATTGGGCCTCTAGTGTGTTTTTGCTGAATTAAAAGTCCAGGTATTGGACTGAGCTTCATATAGTTCATTCCTATGTCACAGAAGTGGGCGTTCTGACCTACCGGGGTCACTGGCGGTGTGTGCGCATGCTCACATGTGTGATGATGGCAGACAGGTGGAGCCACACCTTCTGACCTTCTGAGAGCTGGTCTGAACTGGTCCTCTCCCCACAGAGATGTTGAAGTGGAAGAGGTTGTCCTTTATTTAATCATTCTCCATGTGCGTGCCCTTTCCTGCCATCATCCCGGTCTTCTGGCGGAAACAGGGAGGCAGTGGCACCGAATGTCATTTATCTCTGTGATTTCAGGGCTCCCCAAGGAAATGTAAAATGTGGGAGTGAAGACCTTACAAAAAATCTGTTTCTTCCCAAAAAATCCATCGAGGTGGACCTGTGATGAGTGAAATTAGATCCAGAGGAAGTAAAGTTCAGTGTCGTACTGTGAAGTTGAATCTGTGCACCAAACTAAGCTCTCACGTTTGAGAAGCTGAGAATAATGATTCTTCTCCCCCCACCTCAATACTTATTATGGAAATGAGAAGAAAAAGCTTTGATTTTGTACAGATCACCTTGCAGGCTCTAGCACAACATAATGACTTTTAATGGACCAAATCTATGAGGTCCAGCCAACTTGGGGCTGGTGAGTTGGGTCTGCCTCTCACCCATTGCCCCTATTTGTAACTGCACCTTTCCTGAGAAACCAGAATGCAGGTAGGCTGCATCCTTTGGAAGCCAGAGTGAAAGAGGTCTCCAAGTTCACTGGACTAAGCTGCTCATTTTGCAGACATGAGAACTGGGACATAAAGAAGGGATACAATGACACGTCGAGGTCACTAGTGCTAGAACTAGAATGAAGGCACTCTCTCCTCTGAGCAACATTTGTGGCTTGTGAATACCTCTACTGCATGCATACTACTGCACTTGAATTACTAATTCCCTGAGAGAATTTCCCATTCTCTGATAATAGATGGGGAATTTCTTGATGAAAAGTTCTGTGTCTGTTTTTCTGAATGTCCTGGATCTGAAACAGTGATGATTTGGCTCCTAGCAAATACAGATTAACAAGCGAAAGTCCAATCCTGCAGCAGTCCTTCCTTGATTATCCAAGGCTGGATTCGTTTGCTTATCATTCACTGAGTGCCGCCTCTGTTTCAGCTACCACAGCCAATGATAGGGTTACAAAAACGGATATGGTTCCTGCCCTCACAAAAATGTCAACCACAGCATTCACCACCCGTTTTGATAATTACAGGGTACGTGTTTGTCTTTGCTTAGACTTCACGAGAGCAAGGTCTCTGCCTTGTCCATCAGTGACTCTCTGGTGCCTGCCGCAACATCCAGCTCTTAACAGCATTTTAAATAGCATTTTTAAAAGTTGACACTGCTCATTTTAAAATCTTTTCCAACTAACTTGTGAGGAGAAAGTTTTTCAGTATTTTCTGTACTCTGTGATATTTTCAGGACTATGACTACAAGTAGTACATACAGTTTGAGCATTTATTATATAACACTGTGATCAGTGTTTTAAGTTGTCTCATCTGTGATGCAAAATTATAGACTCCTCGTTCTCAGCAGAGGTCAAGGTTTCTAATCGGACAAGTGGCCTTCACGAAGCCACAAGGCTTCTTCTAAGGGGCGGGGCTGGGGTCAAGTCCACATCCTCCTCACCGCAAAGCCCAAGACCTTCCCTCTGCTGTCTGCATTTTCTTTAAATTTATTTTTAATTAGTTTTTCAATTTTTAAAAAATTTTAATTTTTGTTCAAGTACAGTTTTGTGCTTTTTACTCCCAACCCAGCCTACCCCACCCCCTTGTTTTAGTCCACGTGTCCTTTATACTTGTTCCTGCAAACACTTCCCCTTTTCCCCTGAAATTCCCTCCCTTCTCCCCTCTGGTCACAGTCAGCCTGTTCTCTATTTCAGTGTCTCTGGCTATATTTTGCTTGTTTGTTTGTTTTATTGAAAGGGGGAAGCCTCAGAAATACAAATTCAATTACTTCTATGTGGATTTCTAATGTTTGTAAAACTGAGAAACAGTCTTCTCCATGTTTCAAAACAAGAAACATAAGATGCATTAAAGTAAGCAAAAGACAGATCCTATGAAGCAGGGGTTGTCCAATAATCACGCTAAGAGATATTGACCTGTTGCTTAAACAGGTCAGAATGATCAGGGTCCCAATAGAGAGTCTGAAACCTAAGAAAGAAAGCTTTTGGAGGAAAAAAGCACTTCTGACCTTATGTATTATTAAATTGCCTCTCTTTAGATATTATAAATCAAAATGAACTAACTTAAAATTTTAAAAACAGCTGGAAAAGTAATCATCAAATCTTGCTGACACAGTTAAAAATATTTGGATCAGAGCAGGATAAGTTTTTCTAATTGTTAGAAGCCAGATTTTATTTATAGTTATCTGGCCCAATGATCATATTTAAGTTAGTCACAAACAAGATTTTCATAATTAAGCCCTTATTTCTTGAAACAACTTCAAAAGTGTAAAATTTTGGATCCAGCTGCTTAATATTATTTTACTTGGTTCTGAGCATTTCACTGGTAAGGTAATTATCACTCTAGGAAGGATGGCACTGCGTCCACTTTTAGTTCCAGAGTGAAGTGATCAGTAATGTGATTATGTCCTGCAGGGTTTAGCTGAGGAGGCGCCTCGGCGAGAGATGCAGATGGTTTGTACAAGGAATTGGCTTTTCGGTGGCCTGTGGGTGATGATCACTGCTAAAAACTCACCAAGGTTCATCGAATCATGCAGTTAAATGGGGTGTAGGTGATTGAATAGCGGACATTTATTAAGAGTGTCTTGTGTGCCAGGAACTGTAATAACTATTTTTTTATGGATGCCGTATTTTTCTTCCAACAACCTGTGAGGAGACCACAAACGATGGGCAAGGTAGAGGAGTGGGGATTCCACCCAGACAGTCTTCCCCGAGAGTCCACACACCTAACCACGGTGCCACACTGACCGCACAGGGCCACTGGTGCATTTCACAGAGAAAGAAGCACAGGACAAAGGACATTAAATGACGAGTCCGAGGTCACAGGTTTATACAGCTTACACTAGTTTTCGGCTCAACCGTTCCCCAGTTCAGTGCAATTTTTTCCTCTTCTTATGCTTTTGAAGGGCTTACTGGATTGTCACATTCTCACAAAAATTCCTTATGCTCCCTCCTCCATACCTGGAGTGACCAGACGGCACTTACCGGTGCTAGACTGAACAATGCCTGAGTCCACTGTTTGTCCAAGAAGATCGTACTGGTTCAGACGGGACCCATCTTCTGCTACCACCACCGAGCGTGCTGGCTCCCTGGTCCACTCATAAACGACCTCTGCTCTTGTGTAAGCATCTGAAAGAAACGGCAAATGGTCCATGTTCATGCCACTTTCCTTCCCCTAATTAGTTGGTGTGCTCTATCAGCCTCATGTTTTCAAGCTCACGGTTCCAGGGGCAGGCTAGGAAGAGAGAGCCTGTGCTCCTTACATTTTCCCGACTCATTCGTTATCTGTTCCCTCTTATTACAAACAGTTATTAGGCATCTGCAAACGACAAAGTACTTTTCTGAGGATACAGAGGTGAACATTAACAAGGTCCCCTGATCTTAGGGAATGTGCATTGCACTGGTGAGGACGATACCAGATAAGCTAATCAATGTATAATTTCAAGTAGTGTTAAATGCAGTATAGCTGTATATAGCAGGTGAGGAGGTAGACAACAAAGGATGTGGGGCCTGTCTTAGTTATGGGACTGAGAGAGGGTCACTGAAGAAGTGACATTGATGTAAATGCTCGAAAGAAATTTGAGAATGAGCCATCCAAGTCTTGGGGAAGGGTTCTCTGGATAGGCAGGCTAACCGGTTTCCCCCTCCAGGGCAGGAGAAAGCTTGACCTGCTCGAGGATAGACGGGAAGACCAGCATGGCTGCGGTGAAGTGCGGGAGAGAGGAAGTGAGGTTGGAGGCAGTAGCCTGGGTGCAGGCCGTGTCGGGCAGGGTGCAGGTCACGATACGTGTGAAAAGTAATGCTGGAAATTTCATTGAGTGCCTATTTTTAAATGAATCTGATTTCACTTTAATTCTCCTTTTTATAGATATTTACTATGATGATGATGATGATGATTTATGCCATGTATGTAGCTGTTTATACTTCTCAGTCATTGTCATGTTTGCCACTTGATAACCTCGGCATCCCCCTGCAGGGGAGGTGAGGTCGCTGTCCTGACCTGTAACCTGGGCAGGCTGGGGCAGGCGGTGTGCACAGTGAGATGGGAGGAGGACGAATCCCATAGCTTTTCTGACTTCTCATCACAGGGCACCCCCTTCACGTAGGTTGTAGTGATGGCACACATTCTACTCTGTTTAGGTATAGAGTGACACTAAAATTTAAAGAGCATTGCATTGGAAAAGCAAACTGTTCCCAGGGTTTTTAAGAGAAGGACATGGTAGCAACAGCCGGCCTTGCACTGAGACAGTTACGGGCCCTCCTCTGCATCGGGCCGAGGAGGCACCATGCCCGGGCGCACCATGCTTGGGGGTGGCCAATGAGAATGCTTTCCTTTCTTTTAAACTCAGAAGAAAATGCATATAAATACAAATGTGTAAAGTATAAATACAATTTAAAATAAAATTTTAATGTACATATTTGCAGAGACGTTCCCATGAAAGTCGTAAGGTATCCTGACTTGCCCTGCCCCCCACCCCAAGGTCACCAGGCTCCGGTGTTTTGTCCGTTTGCATTTGCCCGAAGTAAAATATTAAGAGATATAAAATAACAGTTGCATCTTTACACACACACGTACGCAGCTGCCTAAAGAAAGATGTGAGCCATGCCCCTCATTCTGCGAACCAAAGCCCCTTAAAGTGACCGCTTGGGTTTGCAGCGAGCGGTGCAGAAGAACGTAGTCGGTGCGCCCGAGGTGGTCCGTGGGAATCGTGTCTGCTCCGGCATCATTTCCGGGCCAGCTTACAATCGGTTACCTTTTTCAACAAATCGTTGTGGAAGTTTGAGAGAATGCACTGGTATTAGTTTAGTAGTTATTGCTTCTTTTGTGAACGTGTAAGAGGGACAGACAGGGAATTTTGGAATTTGTTTTCATTGCCTTTCCTTTTAAAATTGTGGTTGTCCTCACTGACTTTATTTGTAATGCACTATGTATGAGGCAGCTTTTTGTATAAGGCAGGCGTACTGAATAATTTCTAAAGATTTTATTCAGCACTTATTTAACTCTCTGCCATTTCTTTTTCCCCGTTTGCAAGGCCCTGTGCTCGGTGATCAGCCAGGATCCAATCATTTAGCCAGTCCTTCCTACGTCTAGCACTTGCCTGGATCTTTTTGTCAGAATATAATCTGAACCTTTCCTTTTAGAATCCAAGCCTTATTTTGTATTTTCCTCAAAGACCAGTTAAACGGTGCCAGCAGCATCGTGCATATTGACTTGGGTTTCTGGCCTCATGAAGAAGGCTTTGTCACCGAGCAGAAAGGGCAATTCGGCGTGGCAGCCCGGATCTAATAGAGAGTGGGAAGGAAAAAATTTGCTTTTCCAAGTATCGTTCTTACCAACATATGGATGAAATTACTTTGGATGCTTCATAAACATTTATTATACAGTGTTCTACTAAATCCTGCAAAATCTTCTTGTTCTCTTCTCTGATTGGTTGGCAAGATGTTTGTTTCGAACCCGGGGTCAGAGCATGCTTGGCCCACTGCTGCCTCAGTGTCTTCATCTCCAAGACGGGCTGGTCCGACCGGGTCAGAGGAAGGACCACACAGGAAGCGCACACCGCTGTGTCCTCGCGTGCCAGCGGCAGGCAGTGCCGCTGAGTCATGCTGCTCTGTGCCTCTGAGTGTGCGCCGCCTGAGCCCGCCTTTCCATGCCATCCTCCCAGATTTAATCACCACAGGCCTTACACCCGCTTTTCTGAGCCATCTTTCCTGACACTCAAACAGGGAAGGTGTATTTAAAACCTGATTATCGTGATCTTTATCCTTTGAACAAACATTTATGGAGTGCCTGCATTTTATTAGGCTCTGTGTTAGGAAATCCTGAACAAAATAGATCCTATTCCCATGGAGTTTACAGGTCTCCAGACAAAAACAAAGTGTTAACCAATAACTAAGACTAATCATTATTGCACAGATAAGCAGGATACAATAACTATGTGTTGTGATCAAGAAGACTGACGCAAATTTTGGTAAGGCTATCAGGGAAGGCACTAGGAGGTGATACTTATGCTGAGATGTGGAGAGATTAAAAAAAATAGTCAGTCATGCTGAGAACCAAGGGAAGAGGGAGGGACCCAAGCAGAGAGAAAAGAGCACCTCAATGAAAGGCTCTGAGGTGGAAAACAGATTACTTAGGGTTCTTTAATTTGAATTTTCTTACATGAGAGACTGTTTATTTTCTACTCACTATTCATTTCCTTCTTCCTAAAATACATTCAGTTTTCTTCATGATGTCAGTGTGCCTGGCTAAAAATATTTCTTCCCAGCCTCCTTTGTGGTTACCATTGGCAGTGAGACGCAGCTCTGATTAATGAGATGTGAGATGTCTGTTAGGATTCTAGGGAAAGCTTTTATCTTGTTGACACAGGCACCTACTACTTTCTTCCGTGCTCACTGTTCCTCTTTATCTTGAAAGCAAGTGCAATAGCTGGAGTCATAGCAGCCATTTTGTGACCAAAAAGAACATCCAAGGACATCTTAATATATCATCCTTGTTAAGATGCTGAATTAATCAGCAATCAGCCAGTAATCACTTACCTTCATGTATCTTACATGAAAATAAAACCTTGCTTTTCCAACCACTGCTTGAAAGCATTCCCCAGTAATGTACTAAACATGTAATTAATTATCTCAAACAATACATTTTTGAAGATAGGGGCACCATTCATAGTCATACCAGGATATTAGGCATAAATCTGTACTGTTCCAGGCAAACTATGATGCATGATTTCCCTACCTGTAAGGTTAATTCGTGGATTGAAAGGGCTGATGCATATACAAGTGCTTACTGCACAGGTAATGCACCAAATCATTGTTAAAAATGAGATTGGCAATCAGGAGAAAACCTAAAAACTCATGGCACAGAACATTCATAAAAATGGGCAAAGAATGGGGGGGAGGGGTTTATCGCCAAAGACCTATTTAGCTGACAACTGTTGAAGTGGTGTATGGTTGGGTTTCAGTATAGAATCAGATTTATAAAGAAATGTGTCTCCCCATGACTAGTGCTGCTGGAAGCCCAAAGGCCCTCTGCTCTTTCCTTTGCTTGCTGTCTTCCTACACTACCACTATTTTTTTCTGTGAATCATACACCTTCACCAAAACAGTTGATTAAACTGCCTGTCTAGAGGGAACAGAATGCTGGCTAGGTAGTCCAGGGGTTGACTCAGTCCTGGCACGGACTCCCCTGCAGAAAACCAGAAATGCATCACTGCTGTGCACTCTGTGCCTGCACATCAGTCGGAAGCAGAAGGGTGAGGGCAGGCAGAGACCCTGACTCCGCCAGGCACTGTTCTCTCGGCTCTGCTACTGTGTGCCCACACACTCAGTAGCCAACAAAACAGGAAGTTATTGTGGAAGGGGTTTATCTAAAACACCTTGAAGAGCATTCATGTATACATGAATTTCATGCAATACGAAAACAGGCCAATAACATCCATAAGATACCGATTAGGGTAAATTCTTTCCTGGCTACATCTATTAAGTATAAGCTTCATTATTATGAAACAGCTAATTATTGTCCTTTGCCAGCTACCAATATTTCCATCTGATAAACAAGTTGAATCATTCTTAAGTTAAATAAATGTCAGTGGTGATAGAAAATAAACACAATCGTCTTCATTTACTGGAAAGAAAATGTTGTCTATGAGGTGTAAGCATCCATAGTCTAGTTCTTTTTCTCTGAATTTACCCTTGACAAAAATAGAATTTTCCCTCTAAATAGTTAAATACAGGAGATAAGGAATAACCCCTTCCTCAAATAACATTAAAACGTGAAGTCAAAGATGGTTACTTATAGGAAGCACATGCAGCAAATCACTATTTAAACTTTCTTGACAATCTTTCTCTCTCTAACAGACATAACTAATTGGAGATCTCTTGCTTAAAGACTCACACAATTTTAAAAAGTTATGGAAGTTTACTCACAGCTTCCAAATTTTAGTGGGCAGGCGTGGGCGTCCATGGGGAAGTCCTCCAAGTGCATTGGACACTCAGCTCTCACTGTCAGCCTTGTCATTTAGGACACAAAGAAGAGCCTATAGATTAGATACTTCCTGACACACACGACTGGGATGTTGTTAACTATAGCAAATGTATGAACAAAGCAGGAGAGACTGGCATAAACTATAGCACTACAGTGAGCTGTTAATAATCAGTTATCTTAAAAACATTATTTACAATGATGCCTGGATTCCATCCATTTTTATTTATTTTGAGAAAGTAAGCAACACTTGATTCTGTACAATGGGCAAGCCTTGCTAATGTTTTTAAAAATAAGCGTCATCAACTAATCCACCTAGCTGCAGCAGGTCCCTTTGAGGGGGAAACTGGATATAAGCAAATACATGCTTGCAAACATACTAATTCATCCTTGGTTGAGTAGAAGACGTGGAGAGCAAGGGAAAGAAGAGAATCCCCCTTTCCTGAGTGCAGCCCTCCCTGCCTCTTGCCCTGAAACAGGTGAAGCGGGACCTGTGTCCGCAGGCTGTGTGTGACTGAGGTTGATGGAAGTGTGCTTGAGAGAGAGGCTGTGGTCTCCCTGTGTCCCAGCCACTTGGTTCTATTTGCAGGTCCACTGCCCCGCTGAGGCCAGGATGTTTCTCTGTTTCCCTTTAGTCCTCATCTTCTGGGAATGTGAATTCTACTCATGTTTTAAAAAGGGTATTTAAGAAAGGAATTTGCTGAAATATATTCTATTGCCTTGGGTAGAATTAAGAGGGAATTTATGCCCCAGTTCCTCACGTGATAATTGGGGAATAAATATTCACCAATATTACTAGGTAGCCCAAGAAATGTGGTGAGATAGATTTGTAGCCAGTAAAATCAGGAAATGAATACAACACTGATAAAAGCAAATCTGAAGTGTGTAAATTAATGATTAAACTTTCGTTCTTAAGTCAAACCGTGAAGGAAAGTGTTAACGCATCAGCAAAAGTGGTGCGGCATTTAGGAGATGGGCAATATAGGCTAGTTTTTGGTGAAGGATACTGCGTACATTAGAACCATTACTTGGTAAACTTTTCAGTATATGCAAACCCCTATCCAGAACACTGGCAGCTGTGAGGGATGCAGACTGGGTTTAGGGTGTTTCACAAGGCAGAGTATTTCGGATTTCAAATACCAATAGGTACAGCTCGGATGCGCTGGAAAGGTCTCAACACACCTGTCTCCTGATCCTGTATTTTCATTCTCTTTTGGGGGTTTTCATCTTTTAAGTCCTACTATGCTTTTACTGGTTGAATCCAACATCAAATGTGGTTCTTGAAGGATGTTTTTCTGTCTTTTTCATTTAAATATTTATGTCTAAAACTGGGAATTCTGGCAGCTTTCTCCAAAGACAAAATATCACTCTATTCCCATGCTACACAGAATCCACCAAATCTAGGATTTTGCCTTCATTACTTTTCATGCCAAAGGAATAACTGGGTGGTCTGAGTTACCAAGTGCTGGCCAGATCTATAAAAACAACATTTTAACAAGTCAACTGGGTATGAAATAACTGCTTCCCTTAAGAATGAATCCTGAACAATTCTTAGTTGTTCATAAATTATAAATAGTTTAACTACCTATTGTGTATAAAAATATTCAAAATTTTATTTGAGTGTTGTTTCCTTCATCCAGCCACACATGAATGGTAGGTGCTAGGCTTTCTGATCTCTAATTTCTGATCTCTGGTCTTAATCTCTAATTGTGGGAAATGTTTATAAGTCATAAATATATGATCTCGAATTTAAGCAACATTTTAAAATATCTGTGTTCTCAACCTAACTAATACTGTCATTGTGAATTCATGTACCTCTTCACAGTGTATACTTCCACATGAAGCTGTCGTATTTAAGAATTTTGAAATTTCCCTGGTGTTTTTCCCCTTCCTTTTAATTAGAAACAGTTTCAGATATACATAGTGGGGTAGCTTTTAGAAATTTAATCTAGACCTCACTGGAAGGCAGGAATAAACAAGGTTCATTGTAGGAAAAGGGAGTTCCTCATACTGCATTAGAGCAGGTGGGAGAAATACATTGAGTTTCTGGATATATATTGTAAACACTTCTTACAGTTTATCTAATCACTTTATTGAACACTTAACACCCATGTAATATTTAGCTAGCTTATTTTTCACAGCAGAGTAATTGTTAATTGAGTAACCGGGGGAGAAAAGAAACGCAGACACCCCCCCCCCCCCCCGCCCCATGTCCCATCAGCCTGATGGTCACCGGCCCAGGGAAGAGAAAGGGGGCGGGGAGACTCGCGCATGGAAGCGGCTGTCCTTACCTCATGGTGTACAGCAAGGTGCCGTCCTCCGTGATCCGCAGCAGCTTGTTGGGCATGGTCATGTTGTGCGCCACGGACTTCTTCCCGTTGTGGAAAAAGGTATCCGGGGTCCAGATCTTACTCGCCATTAGATTGTTCAGTCGGAGAACTGTCATGGGTCCTTTAAATTTTAACCTTTCATCCTTCCAGCTTTGACGGAAAAACACATCTATTGTATATTCCTAGGTAATTTTAGAAAATGGCAGAGTTCACTGTGATATATTTTGCAATGCAAATAGCTTACACAGCAGTGCACAATCTTTGCAACTTTAAAAGCAAAATATGAGCTAGATGATGTTTCCAGACGTAAACTTGTTGTAGCCTGTACATGTTGATGTCAGGTGAATCACTGGTTGGCATCATCATTTTTTGAAATATTGCAAATGCCCGCCCGAAATATTTCTTGGTCTGAAAAATTCTGTTGATTAGCTCTTTAGATACTGTAAGTGAAAGAAAAATAACGCCGTACTCCTACCCCACCTTCACTACACCAGCACTTGAAGAGATAGAATATTTCCAGAGGTTATGACAGATGGGAACATTTTTAGTGAGACAATTCCAATTATAAAGATAAAGCACAGAGTTTTGGAGGCCCCTCATGGTCTCTGAAAACCCTACATCCAATCCCAAATCACCCATGGTTCCAAATCATCCATGGTTCCAATGTACGTAGGACAATCCCATCTCCTTTTTAGCTAAATTAAACATTTCTTTTTAAATCACAGATAATGTATGTAGACTTTCAACTCTACACAATGAAGATGAATATGAAAATAAGGGATCTGTTTCACTGGTAGTTTAGATCTTTTCCAGAAAAACCACAAAGAATGTACAGCATGAGTGTTTGTGTGTGTGTATGTGTGTGTGTGTGTGTGTGTATAGGACACACGAGAAATGTGTGAAGCTCATCATCATTCACAGCCAGGGACTCTTTATTTGAATAAACACAGCATTCTTTACGGCAATACCCAGAGACAAACATCTGCTAATCTGAAAACAAGCAATGTGACTTACCAGCTCCTAAAATTGAAAGGCTAATATCCATCTTCCTTGCAGGATTTGCTACACTGACACTAAATTTGGAGCTCAGTAGTTTGAAGTAAGATTACTGCATTCTCCATTAATCTTAGCACGCTTTAAACTAGAAGGAAGACTAACTCGAAAACAGCATGCTACATTTTCTTAATCCCCTAAACCCTGATGCATCAGAAAGCTATTTAAAAAAAGAAGTAGTATACATACCAACTTTTGGACATGCAAAAAAATGTCTGTGTTTACACATTTCGTGCATGAATTAACTGTCTCTCAGACTTCTACAAGATTGGGTAAAGACTGAATGAAGGTTCATCCTCTGGCTCCCTCTGGTATTGCTGGGCCCTTACTGATCAAGTAACTAACAATTATCATTGGATAGTTTAGAATGCACCAGGCATAGTGTGAAATTCTGCTTGGAACAAAAAAGTGTAACATGACGCCAATCTACCTTTGCGGTCAAGAGAAGTTACCTTCTTTGTTGGTTAGATTTTTCTGTGTCTGGAAGTGTCAGGTGAACGACACTGGGATAGATGAGACAGGAATTTACTTGCTAAGAAACATTTGTCTAAGCATCTGTTAAATTTAGCACAGGAGAAATTGTTTAATTTGGACGCTGTAAGAAAAACTCACGGAGGAGTGGGATGGGCATAGCGCGGTATTTTCCATGAGGAGAGCAATGGGGAGGGAACCGTGGGCTCCGCCAGGAAGCGGTGCAGAGCCCAGTGTCTGCCAGGGGCCCTGAGTGGATGGGTTTACTCTGGGTTGCCTGGGCACGTCCTCGTCTCTGGACAGCAGGCAAGCTATGAGAGGAGGACATAATAATGGTATTTCCATTGCTTAGGAACAGCTGCATGAGCTCTGTCCTCTGCAACCGAATTACTTTAGCCTGGTCAGCAGCGGAGGGAACAGGTATTTGTGAATCAAAGATCCAGGGGTGTCTAAACAGACTAAGTTCCCATGAATCTAAAAATTGTATCCCATTGTTTGCTTGCTCCATGGGGATTTTTGAAAATAAATGTGAACGTAGAAGAAATTTCAAATACAGTTATTATCAGATCTTTGACGAGACATACACCAAAGTCATTGATTTCAAAAATGTGTCAAAATGTGAAAAAATGCTGACATTTACCAGAACAATCATATTTACTGCCAGTTTTACTTATCTGTGCTAATTAATAGCGAACAATGGCATCCCTGAGTTCATTTAAGATACTCTCTTTTCAAATATCAGACTAGTCATCCAAACGCTTGGGGCACATACACATGGGGAGCAACACTAACTGGGGAAGTTTTCGTTTCCATTTTCCCCTCTCTCAGGGGCGGAAATGGAAACTGAAATAGAAGGAGTTGATGATGATCGGCCAGAGCCCCTTGTTAAGGAAACTGGGACAAGGGGGAGGAGAGGGCAGAGCTGTAACATAATGGTTATGGATGTAAATGCTACACCTGCTAACTAGAGCTGGGCTGGCTGTGCCTGCTGAACAGCCTTAGGACGTTTTGTCACCTTCTCTAAACCTGGGTTCCCCAATCGGTAAAGGGGGGATGGTGGCAGTACTTACTTCATCTGCCTGTTTGGGGAAGTGAGTTCATATAAGTAAGTAGCTTGCTAGACTGTCTGGAACACAGGAAGCTCTCAGCAAGTGTAAGAAGTTATTATATGTCTCCTATTTTATTTTATTTTATTTTAATGAACACACATTTATAATGCATTTTTATGTAGCTGGGAATGAGAAAGCACTATTTCTCTGAAACGGTGGTAGGACAGAAAACCTGAGAAAAGGGAGAAGAGCGTCACAGCCAGGCAAAGCAAAGACAGGAGGCAAAAGACACGACTGAAGAGGAGACTGTCTGAACAAATAGGAGGCTGTGCTGAGGGACCTGTTCAAGGTTCTGAGTTCTAGGCCCCACCTCTCAAGGGACAAGTCTCTCCAAGTTACCCTGTTCTGCAAATGGTGTCCCTTGAGAAACTGAGGCTAATTTTGAAGACTGGGATGAAAGGTGTTTTGTCCCTGAGTAAATACTGTGCTGGAGTGTCCGCGCTGGCACCGTGCATTACCATCCGCGTGTGCACTCACCGACTGCACTCTGAGTTCTGGGGGAACCAGGGCTCTAGCCGTGTGCTGCCGGGATATTTCTGTCAGAGCCCCGTGTCCTGGGAATGTGCTGTTCGATGGCTAATTAATGGTTTTTAAAACAAAGTTAAGGAGTTGTCCTAATTTTGTTTTCTATTCCAGTTGAAGTCATATGATTAGGGAGCCGTGGAGTCTCCAGGGACAGACGGCCTGAGTTCAAGTTGCTGCCTAGCTGGGTCACGTTCCTCTTCTAGAAAATGTGGATGATAAGAATACTTAGCTGAAATAGTTGGCATGAGGGTTAGATGAAACGTGGTCTGTAAAACCCTTAGCATGGTGCATACCATATTGTAAACGTTCAATGATGTTGAACGAACGTTGTACCACTTTAAAAACTACAAAGCTTCTCCTGTCTTAAAAAATAGCTTTGTCATTCTGCCTTCTAATTTCGATAGCTTCTAAATCATACTGCTCTATCTTATGCATAATTCTACTATAATGTGGTTTACATGATTAATCTTCTCATAGTGATCAGGCGCGTGTCCACTAGCCACTTAGCAAATCAGTTGCAGACCGATGGCAGGTTTGATTACAGAACAATTAAAATGTTGTCTGCTTCAGGAGTTTTAAGCAATAGGGAGTATCAGTGGCATAGACAGCCTGCCCCTCCTTCCCGTCTGATATTCGACCAAAGAAAGACCATGTATGAAGAATAATTCATGACAATCATAGAGTTAGTAATGTTTCAAAACTCCTAGCATGTACCTCTAGTATAGACAAAAATAAAGATATTGCTTCCTTAAATCACAGTTAATCTGGAGCAATAGCTCAAAGGCAGGCCGGATATTTTTCAAAAGAAAACTTTTTGATTGCCTAGGACTTTATTTGACCACTGTTCCTTTACAATTCCTATCAGGTTCCTCTCCTTTGTGAGTTATCATGCTTGGTGCTGGACAGCGTAGCCATTTTATTATTATTATTATTATTATTACTATGATGATTATTAATGCGGTTGTCTGTGTGTGATGTCTGTAATGCTTCACTGAGTGGAAGAGAGCTTCACCAGGGTGAAACATCCAAAAGCCCCCTATTCCCTGATACTCTCCTACTTGGGGAGAGGAGAAGCGGGGGGAGTGACTTAATTTGACCAGTGAATTTGGAAGGAAAAATCAGCCTCGCTTCTCTCAGCCTTTTCCACTTGTCTTTTCCATTCCGGATGCTAGCTGTTTGTAACCCTCACAGATTTTTCTGTTCCTCCCTGCCGGAAGCTTTGCGTGGCCACCTGCACCCCAGCAGAGGGAGGCCAGCACTGTCTGTTGACTGGGTGGGTTGATCTGGCTGAGCCTGACGTTCGCTCTCTGAAACCCACTTGTCTGCAGTTACAGGCCACCTGCTACACGGAAGGTGACAATACAACAGTATCGTCATTATCAGCAATAAAGGTGATACTGTTGTATTCCGTATCCCTTACTGTATTGTCATATTTCCCAAAAGGTTCAGAACTCAGGTTGGAGAAAGGTGGTCATTTATCGAGTCCATACGACTTTAAGTTTTAAGATGACATAGACTCTTAAACCTGTCACCCACTCACTAGTAATTCAGCACTTACTATTAGCCAGCACGCACTGACCCTGTGAGGGAGGGGAAACAAGTGTGTCTTTAATGCTTTTTGGCATCACTTCAGGAAAAGAAGACATTTATATGAGAAAAATAACATTATAAAACAGTGCTTTCCATGAGGCCAAAAGTTAAATTGTATTTTACAGTCAATAAATGTGATTACAATGCCGAAAGGGGAAAGTTAATTTGATATTGGATTAATTAAAGAAAAAAAAAACATTTTCATTAGGCGTTTGGGTCTTGATTTGGGCCTTTGTGGAAATACAGGACTTAGGTGGGCAGAGAACAGAGGCAGCTGCCGTGAAGGGCACGTAAGCAGTTCAGGGGCAGCGATAATAACTATGATTTATTGAGCACTGCCAGTAGACGCTTTAGTTACATATCTCATTTAAAATTCCTAATAGCCCTGTAAGAGCAGGTAACCAGAATAATACACCCAGCACAGGCTTAAGTGATCTGCCCGAGCCTTGCTGCTGACGGTGGGAGAACTGTGCTCGGCCAGCCTGAAGCCTGGAGCCGGCCCCGCGGACCCCCGAGGGGTCATTGGCCCACAGAGGTGGTCGAAGTGAAGAGTCAGTATAGGGAGCAAGTGGGGACGAGCAGTGAGATCACTCAGGACTTGCAGGGCATGCAGGCAGAGGAGCTGAAATGTGACTTGAAACCTCACTGGGGTCTCTGAAGTGTTTTTAACTGGAAAAGGGGCGTGAGGGAATAGTGTTGTGGGAAGAGAAGTCCCCACGTGGGAGGGTGACGGTCAGTCCTTGGAGAGCACTCAGTGGAGCCACAAACACTGTGTCACACGTGTTCGGTGAAGTGGCTTCCCGGCTGACCACAGTGACCAAATGTGCTGCCAGAGGAGTAAATCCACAGTTGTGGCTAGCTCTTAGTGCATTTGTTTCTTCTAGAGAAATAGTGGCTGACATCTGTTGAGTAGTTACGTGCCAAGAATTTTTAAGTGTTTTTCACGTATTAATTCACTTCATACTTGTGTTCATCCCATGGGGTGTTATCATTACTTTCATCTTACATATGAAGAAACTGAGGTAGAAAGATATGAAGCATCCTACCCAGGGAAACACCCTGGTAAATGGAGGAGCTGGGATCATAAACCCAGACATGCTAGTTCGGAAATCCGTATTGTTACCCACCACTTTGCTGTCTCTCAGGTGCTCCGATGACCCTAATTTGCATAATCAGTCCATTTAATAACCTGTTTAAGATTTAAAGTATCCAATTACCATGAACCAGCATTTCCCAACATTTGATTCATTGAGTATTAGTTCTACAGAACATCAACAAATATTGCATGAAGAAAAAGGATTTTGGACAAATGCACTCAAATGCAAATGCACCCAAAAGTAATGAAAGAAACTACTCAAAAATATTAAAACCATAAACAGTGTTTGTATCTAAATAGTGGATTTATGAGTGATTCTAAGTTCCTTCTTCATTTGGTTCTGCACATTTGAAATATTATATTATGAGCATGTCCTATTCTTCAAAACAATACCACACATACTGTAATAAACTCTGGGTTTGTATTTGCCTTCAGCTCTTCCTGAGGGATTGAGAGGAAGTTCAAGAGGAGGAGACATAGCTGCACAGTGATACATTCAATAACCTGTTTTAAGATCTAAAGTATCTAATTACCCTGAGCCAGTATTCCCAACGTTTGGCTCCTAGAGTATCAGTTCTACAGAATGTCAGCAAATGTTGCATGAAGAAAAGGATTTCGGACAAATACAACTGGAAAACACTGATGTGTTTTCCATATCATCCTTACCTCAGGACTTGTCAGAGCTTTTACCACGCACTGTAAATTTCACACTTTGGAAAATGCTGGTCTAAGTTGCTATTTTCTATAGCTTTTATT
This sequence comes from Phyllostomus discolor, assembly GCF_004126475.2. Taxonomy (NCBI): domain Eukaryota; kingdom Metazoa; phylum Chordata; class Mammalia; order Chiroptera; family Phyllostomidae; genus Phyllostomus; species Phyllostomus discolor. The sequence continues at coordinate 28,961,781 of NC_040915.2, read as the reverse complement.
CTGAATCATCTGAGCTACTAGGAAATCAGAGGACTCTTATGTTAAGATGGTGTCGACAAAGTGGCATTTCAAAAGTAATGTTCAATTAATATATCCTTGAAATGTTAATAATGACATGTCTCCTTTGTGGTTTTTTGCTTACGCAGGAGCTTGGCTGTTGGCACTGCGGAAGCATATAGAACCTGCAGGGCCCTGCCAAGCCCCAGTCTCTCCATCAGCTGGAAGAGAAGTTCGTGTTAATCATTCAGGTCGGGAACAGAAAGAACAGGTATGGATTCATTTTACTCACACTGTGGGTCATAATTTACCGAGTGCCTTTCGCAATGAAGATGAATGTTTCCCACCAGTATATTTTAACCATTTCTCTGTCTGATTCTGGCCAAGTATTCCTTCAGATGTTATACCCTTTTCTACCTTTTAGCCAAGAACAATTCAGAAATTACAATATTTATGGCTATTCTATAATAGCGCTGGCTACCCAGAAACCTAGCATCCTTGAATCAACATGTCAAACGGTAGATAACTCACACAATTTGGTTTACAGCACATAAGCCAAGGCAAAGCAGTCATGTCAGGGATGGAAGAGAGAAGACTGCACTGACCGATGACCATGAACAGTCTCGGCCTGGGAAGTAACCGGGTGTTTTTCCTTGTATAAATGTTATGTAAATATCATGTCACGCACACAGAGGGACACACACGCTGTTCCCTAAACATTTAGTTTATATTTTTCTTTCAAGAGGAAATGGAGAAAATACTCCGAGAAAGCCAAAAATGCAGTGTCACTTACCATGTCGTGGTCTGAGACGGGCCCGAAACTGGTGACGAAGATGTCGGTCTTCACTTCAGTTACACGCTCTGGTGAAGCAGGAAATTGGGACAGTGACTGTCTGTCAACAGCCCTTACTAGGTGGCACCGCCACATACTCACACCCAAATGGGGAATTTATTGGCTTTGATTAGCTATTTCTAAAATTGGCCCTCTGTGCGGTCCTGATAATTTACTGCTTACGCATGAAATTTCACAGTTAATATTTTTTAGTGGAGAACAGAGCCTAAATATGCTACTTTGGGAAGCAGAAACTTGACGAAGAAGTCAGCTACCATTTAATGAATTCTTCAAGAGTGGACACACTTTCCTGGCTTATACCAGAGCCATTTCACATTGTAATAAAAACGTGTTAGCATACGGGCATGGTCTCACACAGCTCGCCGTATCTTCCAGGTGTTCAGACTGCTCTCGGGGAGTATATACCGTATGGTAGCGAGCTTTATTAACTGTTTCTGTGCGCAAGGGTATGTTTTATAAATATTGCTTTCTGTCACTAAATCATAACTGAATTACCCAAATTACTCCCTGGAAAACTCTGACAACCCATATAAGTATCTTCAGTTTTGAGGATAAAAGGAACCTATTATGGCAGAGAAAAGTTCATTTAATCGATTCCATTTCAAGTTCAATGTGATTTTATTTTATTGGTCTCTGAGGCATATATATCAACCAATAAAACATATTTATTATCGTTTGCTGACAACTCAATGCAGACATTTTCAAGGAATGACATTCACTCACCAAAAAAAAATAGAGAGAAAAAATGTTTCTTTCATAAAAGGAAACCATTTGTTGAGCGATGAGAATGAAAAAGATGACTTTGTAATTTTCAGTGTTAGCTCTGAGAAATAGCAGCCCCGTATGTTTCATTCATCAGAACACGGGGTCTCTGTCATAGGGCATTGGACTGGCGATCCAGTATGTGCAATAATGCAGTCATTTGGGTGTCAGTTTTATCCCTCAACCATCCCCTTGTAAACAGTTCATTACTCTCAGAATGAATTTCTCCCGAGGAGGTCAGGTTACACAGTACATACCATGTGTACCTCAAAGTAGACAATAATTTGGGTGAAGCTAGGCCCTTCAATATCCAATGCAATGTTTCTTGGGTTTGTTTTTTGCAAACAATTTTGTCGGTCTAAAATGCTTAAAGAGCCCTTCGACATAAAAATTATCTGGGGTTTACCCTTTAAAAACTTCAAAATGGAGGACAGAGTTGGAGACAGAAAATAAAGTTGTGTGTTTACAACGCCCTTCCAACCTCAGTTCTGACATGCCGCGGCAGCTGAGCAGCTTTAGAGGCACACACAGCTGCCAGCAGGAGGTCTCCGCCGTGCTAACTGTTGCCTCCTGGGCGAGGGGTTCCACACGCACCCCTCCCAGCAGTCATTTGTTCCCCAGGCTGATTTTCAGTCCTCGCAGATTATGAACTATTCGACTTAGGGTGAACATCTTGAAAATCTGAGCGACATCTATGGAATTAAATTATACCCACTCTTCATTTTTGTGTTTGTAGCAGGGACCGACCATTAAATGCATGCTCCCATGGGAAGTTTATGCATCCCTGTCCGCACTGGAAGTGTGTGGGGCAGTGTGGGCCAGCTCTCCTGGGCCCCTTCCTCACTGTTACCTATTTCTTGAGTACAGGGAGGGCAACATTTCTGCACTTTAAGGTATTTCCCCAAGGGAGCTGACTTTACAAAAATTGGCTTACCAGATGTTTTAGGAGCAAGCAATCTGTTTTAGCTAGCATGATAAAGTGCTCTGAAGAAGAGAGATATCCACTTGCCAAATACGGGTGCTGTTGCCCTCTGTTGTTTTTAGATTTCTAGTAGATTACTATGCTGCATAAGCAACAACTGATAAAGGCCAAAAACCTATTTGTAAAGATTACGGTGCCGTTCCAGCAGAACATAAAACACGGTTAAATTTACATACACTTTTTTGCACACATATTGTTACCATGCCATGTAGGGGTTCGGTGTAAATGGGAAACACATCGCATCAATGGCTATAACCACACTTTCAAAGTCTGTTTCTTCATTCTTTGGTCTATCCTGGCCCCTAAGTGCATTTACCATACCAGTTCATCCTCTTCCAGTGATTCATCTTATTTTCTACTAGCCACCGCCCTCTGAGATTTCCCAACACTCACCATTGTAATACACCAAGGCATATACCTGACCAAGAGCCCTCCCCTCAGGAGTCTCTCAAATAACCTTCTCACCATGCACTGTAAGTGATTACAGTGCGATCACTTTAAGGATTACATATCCTTAAAGAGATGGTGATTTTTGCTGTTTCTCCTCTCCTACCTCCCAACATACTCACAAACCCTAAAGCTTAAGGCAGAGACATTGCCAGGTTCCCAAACTGAAGGCTGCCCGTGGGGATCGCAGTGACTGTGCAGCTACAGAATGAAGGAGGCGAGTGATGGCATCAGAAGCGAAGAAGCCCACACAGCACGGTGAGGCCTGGGACACTGTCTAGAGCCAGGGGCGTGAGAATGAGAGGGGAGAACAGCGGCTGTCTGCACTCCCCTCTCCACGGTGTCTCCCTGGCCACACACCCGGGGTCCTTTGGTTTGTCATCGGCTGTTACTGGGTGTCCAGGGGAACTGAAGGTTTCCAGTGTCGGAAAACTCCACTTATTATGTAAGCCCTGGAAGGTTAGCCATACATGGTAACATGCATGCATCCCTAGGAAATCGTATTTTAAATAAATGTGGTCAACTTTTTTACCCAAGTGTTTTCCCAAAGTGCTTTGGTAGTGCTACTCTAAAAAGTTGTAAGAGCTTTAGGGTAAGCATGAGGTCAGTATAATGCATTATGTTGTTTATTTTAAAAATAAAAATAATAGCCCTGGCTGGCGTAGCTCAGTGGATTGAGCATGGGCTGGGAACCAAAGTGTCCCAGGTTCGATTCCCAGCCAGGGTACATTCCTGGGTTGCAGGCCATAACCCCCAGCAACCGCACATTGATGTCTCTCCCTCTCCCTCTCCCTCTCCCTCTCCCTCTCCCTCTCTCTCTCCCTCTCCCTCTCTCTCTCTCTCTCTCTCTCTCCCCGCCCCCCCTACCTTCCCTCCCTAAAAATAAATAAATAAAATCTTTAAAAAAATAAAATAAATAAAAAATAAAAATAAAATAAAATATACCTCGATAGTGTAAATTTGGAAATTTCAGAAATATACGAAAAAATTATCATTCCATGGAATACCACTATCCACATTAATCCACTGTTAATGTCTTGATGTATTCCATTTTTCTCTGTTCCGATATATCCTTAATGCTTATCCTCAAACCATATTCTCAGTTGAGACCCGTGTCAGTGACCAGAACTATGTACGCCCTTCACTGCAGCTCACCGGGAATCCCCTGAGTGGCATGTGAATTGGAGTTTTAAGGTAGCCAGAGGATTGTTGTAAATGAACTTCAGCCAAATTATAAACAGCGGGTAGCTTGCTTTTTGGCCAAGGAATGGTGGTCTGGAATCAAGACCTCCTCAGGTCCAAGAGCAGGCTTACATGGAAGCTGTGCTCCCACGCAGCTTCTCTGACTGAGATCTGGGGGAATGGTGGGAGAGCATCCTTGCTCCCAGTTCTAGGAAAATTTAGTCATCTCCTCCTCTCCCCTTCAGACAGAAATCCCCATGGGGTGGGAGGAGGGAATGCATTTATGTAAATTATTATTTAAGGAACGCTAGAACATTAGAATCTGAATCATTTGCTCTAATGCTAGGCTTTACTGACAGCGCTAGACTCTAAAGTGTTATTAGAAATACCTAGAAAGTACTCAGATGCTTTCTATGGATCACATGAGGGGAAGACAAGATATTTTTACGCTTCAGAATACTCTATTTCAGAGCATACAACATGAGTCAGGAACTTCTAGTGAAGTTCAGCTGGAATGATTATACACCTAGCCGAAGTTACACTCGAATGAACCCCTTGGGTAACTAGGAAATAGTGTGAAGATGAAAATCACTTGAAATAATTTGGTTGGAAGATATGTTGAAAGAACAGATCAATCAGCAAGTGTTTTTCCATCAAATAGTATCGTCACAATAATCTTTCCCTGTCCAACATAAAAAAAAAATGAACAGATTCTTTAAATATATAAACACGCTCAAGCGTCCCAGGGACAAATAGGGGCAGAGTCATGTAGAACGGGATCGTGATGATGACGGATGTTCATACAGTGACTGGGTGATGCCTTCCAGTAGGTGGTCAGTGTACATGGAGTGTTCGATGATGAAGAAAAGAATTAAAATCAGTCTCTGAACAAACACAGCCTTCAAAGACATGTTTTATCTGTCCGTACGTAACACACAGACACACACGTGCACACACACGTACAAATGCCACCTCTGCACTCCACAACTGCTAGATGGCTGGAGGTCTCTCCTTCCTGGGGGCTTCCTACAGTGCCGATAACCTGCTGATAAGCACTGAAATAACAGATGCTTTGCAGTGATAATTCAAAAAGATGATTAGTGCTCGAGGCAGAAATGAGAGGAGCAGTGGAGTATAGTAAGCAGTAAGCACATTGGATTAAGAGCCAAAAAGCTCAGAATTTGACTGTGATTTTCCTGGAGGACAAGCTGCATGGTGTTGGGTCGAATCCTTTAATCTCTCTGAGCCTGTTTTCCCCCTTTTGAAAGAAGAAATAGTTCTCATACAGTTGACTGTACTGCATTGGAGTGAAAGTCAAATAAGATTGTGAGGCCAGAAACACTCACTTTGAGACGCGTTTGCTGGGTCCAGACGGCTGTTCTAGGTTAATGGGAATACATTGGTGAGTAAAAGTGCAAATGCTCTCGTTCATCTGTAGCACATTATGGTTTGGGGGAAAATATAGTTTAGATTAAAGACATAGATCAGGTAAATAGATAGATATGAGATATATTGTTATGTACAAACACATGCAAATTATACTAATAAATTTCAGATTGTCGGGAATTCTCTGGAAGAATATCTTTTGAAGAGATGACTTTCGTACTGATACCTCAAAGACAGGAAACTTCAGGGATCAGCAGATCCATGGAAGAATGTTTCAAGAAGAACAAGGAACAAGATTCATGGTAAGTGTGTTGTGCTTAAGAAACAGAAAGTTTTACATGTCTGGAGCCCGGTGTCACCGACGACCACGGAACAAGATGACACTCTCACGGCAAGGTAGGGCTGCAGCTGAAAACCTTTGTGCATTTTGTGAAGCCATTGACCTTTCTTCTAGTGCAAAAAGAAGCCTTTGGGTAATGAAGTGAAATTGTGTCACTTGAAGTTTAAGAAGGTAGCTAATGCTGTGTGCATAATGGATTGTAAGAGTGTTTAAAATGAGGGGAGGAGGGTGGAGAGAGAATAAACAGTCAAGAATTATAGATGGTGTTTTATGAGAAATGCCTACCACAACAGCTTATTTCCTATGTCATCAGCCATATTTTCACTGGAAATGCCATCTACTGAGGAGCTCAGAGTAATAGTCACTGTGCCTGGTTCCGTGGACTTGTAACTCAGGAAGGGGGTTTACTGCCTCCTTTAAGCTATTCAGTCTATGACCTCACTGAGGTGTTCACTAGATGGAGACTAAGTGGACTAACATTAGTCATCCTAATAAAGTATGTCTTCAGATTTCATTTTGAAATGCTTCCATTTGGAAATTGAAACTATCCTGAGCTTCCTGCATAAATACCAATGTATACCCCTGGACTGGGACAGTGTTTCAGCTCCCTGCCGATCTTTCTGTAAGAACATGTTGGCTCCATCCTTTGTTTCCCTCCCTTCACTCTTTAGAACCGTTGGCAACTTTTCCCAGTTGGTATGTAGTGCTACGTGATTTTGTTCGTGTTTAGCTACTAAAGATGCAGAGTAGAGACTGACACTTCAAGGTGTCTAAATAGTTCCCGATCCTTCATTGGTTTTGCATTTCAAGAACTTAGAGGATACATGTAACGGCCAGGGGGGAAAGTGAAGTTTATTGTGGCAGACGTTCATCTCAATTCCACGGAGAAATTTCCTCCTTCCCGCCTTCCATTACGGTAAGTTCCTCCTGAGAGAGGGCTAGCCTTTGGAGAAGATATGACTGCTGTGTTGGAGGAATGAGTTTCTTCCCTCTGTGTAAGTCTTGATCAGTATGTGTAACCTGCAGTCGCTTTGAAGTAAGAAACTTCCTGTTCCCGTTTTAGTTATATGAGGATGATAATGTAATGTAACAGTCTTGGAGACAGATGCCATCCACTTAGGACTTTGTCCTCTCTTAAGTTTTCCAAAGTGGCAGCAGCCGTGACAATTAGTAATGAGATTCTCACCTCAAAAACACTCGAACATTATTTTTCAAATCAAGAGTTCTGATTGTACCTGAAAAAGGAATTCATCTACAGAAACGATTTTTTTAAAAATACTCAACATTGTTTCTAGAAAGAAGACGAGAAATGGAAACTGTATGAAAGGTCCGAAGTAACTGCACAGAAACAAAACCAACTGTAGCCATTTACGAATCAATCATTGGGCCATTCTAAGGGGAGCCTACTCTCGGTGGCTACATTTTATCTCAGGAAATTCTTGGCAATGGACTGGTAGATGATTTATATATACTAGCAAAGGATGAGAGCAGGAGGTTTCTACACATGCTAGAACATTCCTTTGGGTATTCGGCTGGATTCATTAGACACGCTGACTTCACGCGCCGACTGGCGCTGTCAGCCGGCAAAGGTTCAGAGGTGCTCTCTGTTCATTTTCACAGTTCCTCCTGGGCTTTTGGTAACTGCTTCTCCACGGAAATTCAACTGAGTTATAGAATGCCTAGATACACTATTTCTGTGGAAATAGATTGCATTATGCCAAAGTCTGAGCATCTGCTACACACCCTTGCATTAACAGCTCCAGGTGAAACTACAGCAAATTCAAAAAGAAGGGTTCCAGAGTAGAATTTCAAAAGATAGCACTAAAAGCCTTTATCTGGGAAGGTAAATATAACAACAGCAGCAGCAAGTGTTGGATAAACCTAACTTTTTAAAATTTGATTTTTACATTGTCAGTATTTTAGAATCTTTTTATCAAAAACTATTGTACTATGATAGAAGTGGCTTGTCCTCTAAAGTTTGGAAATTCTAGCTTTTTAATATACATACGAAATTTGGGCATGAATAAAATGTCCATCTCAACATCACACAAATTAAAAAAAAAATAAGAAAAAAATCACATGAATTTCAGATCTCTTATATTCTGATAGAACAAAACTGAATTTTTAAAAAGTATTAAAGTATACCATTTTCTCTATCCCTTAGTAATCTAAACTTTATAGAGTTGCATGCAATTTCACAAGGATTAATCCAATTTTTTCCCAGAGTGCTCAGTGTTCCACCTTTGCATATTTTGACACAGAGACACATAAGCCAAGCTCCCAAGCCAATTCCCCAGGGAGCCACCACCACCTGACCATCTGCACGCACCTTCTACCAGCCAGATCACTTAGTTGGGGGCATTTAAATCTTAAAGCCGAGCTCTCTTGTAATAATTGGGCTAAAGGAAGTCTCAAAGGTCTTACACAGGCGCACAAAAAAGTCCAAAATTAGGAAAATTAGGAAAATAAGGAGAAAGTCTGCTTGGAGGCAGAGATTGTTTGTTACATAACATGCTAGTGCTAAAATACCTTGAGAGAAAACTCCAGTTACACTCCAGTTCCAAATACTTAATTGAACTGATACCCCCAATTAAGTAAAATCTAACACAAGAAACAAAACCCAAAATCTCTCACACTCACAGGAAAAAGAAAAACATATTTCACTAAATATCGGTTAAGTAAGGGTAAATACAGTCCACTCTTCTACGTCGCGCTGCTTAATTTTGAGTAACGCCTGTATTCCTCCTGCCTACGTGTTTACTTATATCTACCTCTCTCGTCCCTCCGGGCTCGTCACACGACGGTGCGCATCCACCTGTTCTCTCTGCCTTCTTTATCTGTCTGGTTTTAGAGAAACTTTGCGAGGTACCCATCATCCTACACGCTATTCATTGAAATTCAACTTAAGGGCAGAGTTTAGAAATTTTAACAATATTTTTAGTAAAACCACCTGCAAGGAGGGAGAGGGTGAAAATACTGTAATTCCTTTAAAATGCGACTCAACCGAGATCTCACTTCCTTGGCACTGCGCTGGTTGAGTTCCATCTTAAAGTGGTTTTTGCCCTAATCTGTTTTCCAGGGAGTGAAATAAAACTGTTTGTAGAAGAAAAGGTGTTTGGGGGACCGAACGTGAGCACGAGCCTGTGACGAGGAGGAAGGTGACCCCTCAGCCTGGGGGCTTCTCCCAGACACTGAAACTGTGTGTGGTTAACCCGGCTCACTCTGGAACTGCGTCATATCATCAGTACAGTGTAGCCTGGTCTGTAGAGAGGAAAGGGGGGTGGTAAATATGGCAATGGGAGAGCACTACTTCCATTAAAAACCCAAAATCTCCCTTCAGAATTGAATTTTGGATCCAGGTTTATGGGTGGGTTTTGCCCCCCTCCCGGAGTGCGGGCGAGGCCACTGTGGCGGTGGCTGAACTGCAGCCCCGGGAGGTGCAGCTCAGGGGGGGCATCATTTAATGTTCCAAAAAGTTGGAGAGAATCCAGGTTTCTTTCGTTTACTATAATCACAGTCAGTAGGGAAAAAGTTGGGAAAATGCATCTCGGATACGCGTGTCCTGTGTCCCTGATTTACAACGAAAAGAGGAATTCTCATTCGTGCAGGCGTCCCTCGTGACTCAGATCAGTCCGCGTTCGCGTTGCCACGCCTTCTCTCCTTCACCTTCGCCGCCCTCTCGCTTCCCTCTACTCTCTCTCCTTTCCTCGGTGCCTCTTTTGCTCTCCTTTCGTCTCTAACCTTCCCATTCTTGTCTTGCCCTCCTTCCTGGCTTCTGCCTTCACCTTTCCCCAGCCATTGTACTCTTGTATAGTGACCATGCCCCAGTGCCTTTCAAAACCATTCCTTCAGCCCCTTGTGGCAAGGAAGGAGTCGACCTCCATAGCTTCCCCTTGAAGGAAGAGATTTTAAATGAGAACAAAATCCACAATCACTGACGATTTTTATTTGTGTTCTCTGGCTACTAATTATGTCAGTTCAGTTCATGTAAATGTTTATTTACTTTGTACTTAAAATATGAACAAAGCCAACTTAATTTTCTCTTTATGTTCCTGACTAGAGTATATTAAATGATTGTAATTCCAAACATTCTATACCTTTTTATCTCTTCTATCTCAAACAAAATGTCCCTTCCAGGATATCTCTTTTTTATATGCTATACTTTTATTTCCATTTTCTCAGCATGGTTGTTGGCCCTGTAAATGTAGCCTTTTAAAATAGTGTTATAATATCTGCACATTGAGTCCTATCATCTGGATACACCAAGTTATATATTTTGTTATTGGACTTGGGCTGTACTTTTCTGAAGAGTAATGCTGAACCTTCTGGTGCAGTGCGTGTCTGAAAAACAGGTCATGACAATTTTGCACACATAACAGTTGCTTACACTAGTCTCAAATCTAAGCGTATCACATTTTCGTATTTTCTGAGGGCATTCGGAACAAAATATCCCTGCCTTCTGCACAGCGTTGTTATTGTTAGAAAAATCATACTTTTGCCATAATAAATATAGTGGGCGCCATTGGTCTCTCAAGAGTAGATTACCCCAGCGGTGATTATAAATCCACTGAGGAAACTTTCACTCCCTTACAAGTTGACAGTCTTTCAAGTATTTCTTCTATGGAGTCTTTTCATCTGAAAGCAAATGGATGATTTTTTTTTTAAAAGTCCATTTTTGAAATGGAGATCTACTGGAATGCTTGTCATATTTAACCAACTAGAAATCTATGGTAAAGAAATGAATAAGTCTACAGAGAAGTACATAGTAGATCATTTCAGTTTATAGCGTCCGGAAATAATGGTGTTAACATTTTTCTCTGATCCTTTAACTGACTATGTTCTTTTCAAAATCTACACCCTATGTTTAATATTTTAAAGGGTGCTTTTCAAAGGACAGACATTCTCAAAATGTACTTAAAATTTTTAATGACTCTGGAGGTACATATAATAAGCATATACCATTACAGTCCTTAAGGCTGAAAAAATGTACTCCAAAAAATTAGAGTTTAAGTTAGTCATTATTGAAGTTTTTCCTAAATGTCATGTCCATCAGATTGAATTCCAGTACAGTACAGGATGATACATAAAATGGAGAGGAAATATTTGACCTACTTTTTAATTTTTAATGTTTATTATGTTTATTATATCCTTAAAATCACTGTTTATATGAATCATAAACATCAGAAAAAACATCTTTAGTAAAGATGATAAATTCATTCTTTCCAATATTCCCAAGTCTTTGAATTCACTATTACTATAGCATATTTTATCCATTTCAATTAAAAACAATGTACCTTGTGGCTATATGTGGTCAACTACCTATTTCTCTTCTTTAATACATGTTTATTTTTTGTTATCTTGGGAAATTTAATAGATAATAAAAGTAAATTCTACCAAAATAGTAATGTTGCATTATGAAATATAGTTATCTGTGCTAATAGAAGGGGTGTGAGTGTGTGTAAAAGTCTTTAAAAAACTAAATAAGTTGCACAGAGCTTAGAAAGAATACTCATATTCACATGTAAAAGTATTAAATGGGATTTTGTAAACTAGAATAAAGATAAAATTTTTTTAGATGGGTTATAAAATTCGGCTGATTTCGTGAGGCTGTATCACAGAGCAGGAAGGAGAGTAAGAGATCAGGTGCTTGCCCATCAGCACGTTAGCAAGCCTGGCGTTCTGAAAGTTATGTCACTGTCCTGATGACCCCTCTTTTTTTTTTTGGTACATTCCTCCCCTATCTGCAGTCTTTCTCATTTATTTCAGATTTTGTGAAACAGGAACCGTCTTCCTGGAACCAGTTCAGGTGCTGAGACACACACAGATGTCATACTAATGCATTGCGTACACAATTATGCACACTGTTTTGTCATCCATACGTTTTTGTTCCTTAAGATTTTTTCCCTAAGAATCTAGCAAAGAAACACTAGGTGGATTGTAAAACCCCAGGGGATTCGTATAGCATGTCCTAGAATGAATGCTGGAAAGGGGTAAGAAAAGATACCAGGTGAGACCTTACACACAGGTTTGACTTGTGTCTGTGACGAAGCAGTTTCCCTTCAACCTTGAGACACTGATGGCATTTGACCGCCTCAAATCCATACCCAGGTGATCGCACTACCCAGAGTATTGAAAAAGTTAATTCTAAATCTATGCGACCACTGAATGCTTTAAAATCAAACTGTGAATTCTTATTATTTGCATATCTTTGCTATCTAAGTGGAGAAGAGATGAATTTCTTAATATTGCCATTTAATTATAATTTAAATATTGTTATGAAATAGTTTCTATAAATTCTTTGGAGAATATGCAGCATCAGTTATAATTGGGAATCCTAGATTCTAACTTTGGTTTCCTGTGTGACTTTGAACGTTGATTTATTTCCTTGCTTCCTTTGTTTTACTCCGAGATCAATATTTTGTTTTGGCTTCATTAGTCTTTCTTTAACTAAATAAGATAGGTTGCTCATCTTATTCAAGAGTTATTCAAGTGTAATGTCTAACACTATTTACTTTAATTGTTATAAATATTGTATTAAGTGCTATTTTCTTTTTTATTAGTATAAGCAATTAATTATAATTGACCATAATTAAAATGTATTAGTATAGCCAATTAACCATTCCAATACAAAGAAAAATACATTGCTACTTCAGAAAATGAGTTTAAGTTTGAATGCATGCTTTATAAAAAAACACTATCATCTTATTCGCCTTTTATCTCAGAGGTAGTGTTATCTAGCTCTGTATCTAGTGCAAAATAGTAGATCAATAAGTAATATTCCAAAATGAATGTTTAAAGCAACAGATTCAGAGGTATTCTGCTTGAAATCAGTATGCCGGATGAAGTAGGTGGACTCTTTAGGCTGGAAGAAAGATTATTATCCCCATTTCTCCCTGTCAGGTAAAAGTAACATGTCTTTCAGGTTATTATAATTTTGTATATGCCTTTTATGGCATAAGGGTGTGCACATGGAACTACCATGTAAATTCAGTGACTACTGATCAATCTATTAAAAAATAGGATTAGTCATTTAACTACATGCTGCCATTTCCATTACTTTACCACTTAGATGGAAAGCCACGCTCTCAGAAGGAGGGTTTGATATCATTCTCTAAAGTACCCATTCTCTAAACGGTGACCCACCTCCCAGTCCTGGTCTCAGGCGATTGTCATAACCATCTAGGAGTCGGTCCAAAATCCTGGTGAAGACGGTGGTGTTGTCTTTAAGTTCATCTTGTAACGAGGGTTGTCCGTTACAGCTGAAAAAAGCGTAAGGGGAGGTGATATCTAAATTATACAGTTCTACTAATGCCTTTTCCCAAATAAAACCTTCCCCAGATTCTTCTCCCTTCCTTCTATTGCATCTTAATTGGAAAATTCCTTCTGGTAAAGTAAAAAAAAATATGTCATATCTTAATTCCTACTATTTTCTCACACTTGTTCTCACGGGTGATAAGTTCTTTATTATAGTATTTCCAGCTATGGAAGGAAAATTACCAGGAAATGAGTTCTGTCTCTTTACATTCATAATTCTCAGCATGTACACAGTGCTCTAATGCAGTTTTTCTGGGCAAGCTAGAAGGTGTATGTGTGCTGGAATAAAAACCGGGGAGACTTCTTTCCAAATTAAAAAAATGTGTATATTGATGAGCTACCAAAATAATTATTTTATTTTCATTTGATTTAACGTATAACATAAGCCTAAGATTTCACCTCCTAACATCCCATTCTTTATCTGCTTCATAGTTGTATACATGTACATTTCACGTTTTTGATGTTCTTTCAAGATCTTAAGATGAGAAAAACAGATAAAACTTGTTTCTTAGTATAATTATATTTTACATGAGTGTGACATTTCTGTTCACCTTCAGATTTATAAACCTATTTTGAAAGTTGTATAATTGGTTTATTCAGACCTCTAGTTAATTGAATTTTTGTCATTTCTTATCTTAGAAGTAAAAAAAAATCCCTTGAATAGAGATATGGTCCAATGTTCTTCATTTATGGTTTACTGAGCTGTAATGCCGGATGAGTGTTTGAGAAAACACAGCCATTTGTGAGCAGAGCTTGGTCTAGAACCCAGTTTTCTTCAAATTTTAGTCTAAAACTTTATTTCCATTCCTCTGTATTGGAGTAATTATTTCTACTTAAATATTTATAGTTGGAGGTGTAGTTATTATCCTTGCCCATTACTAATCTTTGAGTTTCAGCGATACAGTGACTGCAATTCAAATATTGGGAATGTTTTGCATTGATCACAGTGTTATCTGTGCTCCTGGAATCCTGTTTTATGTAATGATTAGGGTGACACCTCCAAATCCTGTGAGAGAAGAGACTTCTATTTTAGGATGGATCACACTCGCTGTTGTATTTCAGTGATAGCTCTGACCTTGAGTGAAAGAATGTGAAATAGAGTATAAACTAAGAAACTGCCATGAAAATATCACTTTCATACTTTATATTTAATAGGCTTCAACGCCAGTCTCGTGTGTTTATATTACTGATCAGTCTAAGAAAAACCAGCAGCATAGGAAACCGGGATTCTCTTACTTTATAGGGGCAAGACATACAACCGAAATATCATTTTAAAACCAAACACTATTACTTAGGTAATTAATTTTATAGTAGCAAAATGTAATGACCCTTTTTTTCTGGTAAATTTAATTTGATAAAGTTATTGTAACTAAAAGTTATTAATGATATTAAATACATGAAAAGTACCTCTATTAAACAATGTATTCTCCTAAATTCAACATCAATATCATGCAGATTGAGGGTTTACTCTGCTTTGGCAACATTAAGCATCTCACTAGTTTTTGAAATCAAATTTCCAGTGAGCTCTGTGTCTTCCAGAATGTCTCATTAGTAGATGGCAGCAGTAAAGCAAAAAAAAAAAAATAGTTTTCTGAGTGGAATTATTTACAAAAGCTCTGTCAGAGCACCAACTGCCATGCACGCATCCTTCAAGGATGTTGGAAGGTCATCTTGATAAAGATAGAAAAGAAATGTTAGCGTGTACACCTGAAGTTGCGAGCAGGGCCCAATCATGTAGTTACTGAAGAAGGCAATAAAATGAGAAGGGGGAACGTAAGAGCGGTGGCACGACAGAGCACAGCCAGATTGTTAATATGACTCTTAGACTGTGGAATTCTCGACTACTCTTACCTCTACTCCCTTTGTTTTCACAGCTTATTCAAATTCAGGAACTGCTTCCCTCTCCCCACCCCCGCCCTTGCAGTTTTATCCTAGGTTGTTTTCATCATTTTGTTTTGCATTGGAATATAAATGCCAAAAGATATATATCCCCCCACTCCCAGAAAACCAGTTCTGCTGTCCTGGTTGGAATGGTAATTCTTTTTAAAAATGTGATTTTATAATCAGGTATTCTTTGTCTTTACTTCTAACTTATTATGCCCAATTGTAATTGTCAGAGAATAGCCTTAGGATAAAGATTATTTATTTGCTATTAAACACGCGTGCCAATGTAATGTTTCTTAAACTCAATGTATAATTTGAAGGAAAACGTCAGTTACAGTACCTGATTTTTATTCCAAGTGAACCACTGTATAATAAAACACTGTGCACTGACTCCATCTACAGGTCATTACGGTAGTAACACTTCGTATAATTTTTCCAAAGCAGTGAAGAGCATTTACCTCCCCAGATTAAGAGTATAAGGCAATAAAACATTTCCTTTTCATCTGGCAGTCATTATTTACCACACACAGGAGCAAAAAATAAAAACAGCTTCTCCATTTAAAGCATTCTCCGAAGTTCATATTTCCCCAGACTGTTCTGTCTCTCTGCCTCACTCATAAGGGCTCACTTTCCATTACATTTTGAAGAATCTTAGGTTTTTGTAGTATGTCCAAGACTCTCTTATGGGCCACAGGAGTAGAGTACACAAGAAATATAAAAGCAAATAAAGAACAATCTGAAATATTTGGTCATTTCTATCATTGCTACTATAATATATGCTTGATGGGGTCATTAGCAAATATTTTGAATATAGGTAAGCATATTATTAAATTTTTCTGATAACTTGTCTCCATAGTATTTATGCTTAATTTAAGATGTTCAATTTCATCTAATATTCTTAAATATATTTTGTTATATCTTACCTCTACTGGTTACATAAATAATGTTTTCAAACATAATATGTACCTGCTTTTAATAGAGACTTATGACTTTTCAGATTACAAATACAATTTTAAACTTCACTTCTATATAGTCACAAGTCTCTCTATGATTTTGTAATTGGCTAAAAAATTTCTGGTTGAAAAATCATCTCACATAGTATGCAGACATTAATTGGGGAAACTTTTCTACGAATCGGGAAACTGCAGGTTCTGTTCAGTTACAACTGAACAGTGGGAAAAAGTTCAGTTTAAGACTTAAATGTTGAATTAATACATTCCTGAATAAAACACATTCAGTGTATTCAAACTAACATACAAATAAGATGACTATTTTTTTCACACTGTTCTTCTTTGTTCTTAGCTGGGGTTTTATAGCAGTTAAGTTTTTTTAAATTCCCTTAGTCATGAATTCATCCAAGGGCAATTTTCTTCCCCCTGAAAGAATAAATGAAAAGTTACAGAAATTCTCATGCAGATCGAAAGGAAAGTTTCCCCACCTTCTTCCAGGCAGTGTGCTCAGTAGGAGGGTCCAGGCCCAAAGACAGTCAGAGAGACCCAGGCTTTTCTTCCTCATCGCGGGCTTGTGCAGCTGCAAAGTAGAACAAGTCGAGATCAATGTCTCTTATAGGAAACATCAGGTTAGAACCACTAGGGCTGACTGAGGCAGTTCAGATGAATGCTTTGAAGTCAGGAAATGACCTCACTGGGATATGACACCTCATTGGAAGCAATGGAAACCTGGACCATCCACTCTCCACTTTCCCCTCCACATCTCCATTCAGAAATATATCAGTATCTTAATTTCTCCTGTAAAAGAATACAAGTTGAAATGCTTTCAGGTGACAATATTGCTCAACATAAAAACCGTGAGTTTTTTTTTCTCTCTAGGTTTTCTATTTCCAATATAGTTTGCACTACTCTCTTCTTGTATTTTCTTTATCGTCTGAAAAATTTGACCTTTCTGATTCGAGTTCCCACAACTAAACTGTGCACTGAAATTTTTAAGCTGGTGTCTGCCACTGAGACGGCATGTTTTCGGGCTGGATTGGGTAGGTTAACATGCTCTGGTGACTGAATTCATCCAGCATTCTGAATGTGTCTTGATTTCAGAAGCAACTGTACTTATCTTTAAAAAAAAACATAGGAGACACACTGTTGAATGTCAAAGTCGTGCTCACATTTTCTGCCTGTGATTGCCTGGTTAAACATGTTCACTAATGCTTCTGTGAGGCTAAAGGACACCCTTCATAGTCCAGCCATGTGCTGATCTCTCTCGCACACACATGCCGCACTCACATCAGTGCACACAAACATGCCCACACATATCTTTCGAGCCCTCTCAAATTTCGCGAGGTTGCTGCTAGAAAATGTTTCATCTCAAACAGATGGAAGCTGAGTGCTTTGCTTCGCATAAATAAGGGACTCTTTTTTCCCCCCTCTTAGGTGAAGTGTAATCAATCACCATCTGATTGTTGAATTTAGACTCGGTAGTGGGATGCTTGAGAAATGGAGTATGGGAAGCTTAGAGAATTTTTTAAAATTAGAATCTATTTGTAGAGTCAGTTTTTAAAAACCTGTGCGCTACCTGCTTGAAGAGCAGATATGGTAGCGCTTTATTTAAGGTGCTGTAATTCATTCTGTTCATAGCAAGAGAAATGTGCAAGGCATTTGTTAGCACTTTCCAAAATCTATAGCAAGTCTTTTAAAGCGTATTTTTTATTAAACACTCTATAGTTTAATGCGGTATGCCTTTAAAGACATCTACCCAAATGCTTTCCACACTCTCTGGGGTCATTTATATCAGTGAAAACCATCACAAACAGGCTTGTAAGCAATGAGACATAATGTGTTTAGAGTGAAATGATCTAGAGATAAGAACCGTGAGCTTCTTAGTTTTTACTTAATTTAGTGTCTGCCTTTGACACAGATGAGTTGCATATGACAGGAAGTATTAGATAAATAATGTTATGTTAAAATATTGCATTTAAATTGCATGATTATAATTCACCCTTTTATTAATCTTCGACATCTGCTATGAAGGAAAAACAACTTATCTTACCCTATTAATATTTGTTGGTTTTTGTTTGAAAAAGATAACTCCTGAAAGGGTACATGAAACAAAATAAAACACCACCCCAAGGCAAGGTACCATAGCTTTTTGTCCTCCTCTGACATTTTAAAAAGAGAAAAACAAGCCCATCATGGCACTTGAGTTGTTGAGTGAGAAAGTTTCTTGCAAATACAAACATAATAGTTTAAAAGAAACGCTAAGCTCCCTCCTCGCCCCTTTGCACCTTCAGCCTCCCCCCACCAAACACACACTCCAAAAGCCCACATCCCACGCCACCCATATCAAATGATAAGTTGAGTTTTTGCTGTTCGGAATAGGAAAGCCCCCTTCACCAGAGGGCATTTCAACAGCGTCCACTGAAAAGGAGGAGAGAGGCATTTTTGCAGCCAGAATGAGAGCATGCCTCGCCTAGGGGGAAACACGGAGACAGGTTTTCTGTCCCAGTGTTCTTAACTTTAGGCTATGCCCACCAACGCCCCTCCCCACCGCACCCCAGCTCCCTCTTGGAAAAAAGAAAATAAAAGATAGACCAAAACAACAGGTCACCACCCACCCTGTGGAATAAATTCAAACCTGCTTAAGAAAGGGGGAAAGAAGAGAAGAGAGACAGAGTAGAAAAATAATGCTCCTCTGTCGCTGCGGTTCCCAGCCTGAAAGAAAAACATTCGTTGTTTCTACCTGCTGTGGGATCGGGCTCTCGTCCTGTTCCCTCTTTCTCCGTAGCATTCCAGTCCCTCTGGCGAGGAAAAGCCACCCTCCACGATCAGTGTGTCGCGGTCCGAAGCCGCACTTACCTCGGGGCCCCCTCTGGGCACAGGATCGCTCCAGACCCGGGGAAAAGTCTGCGAGAGGAAATCGTAGCGAGCCTGGAGCCAGCGCGAGTCCGCGAGTCCGGGCGCACCGAGCGAGGGGCGTCCTCGCCCTGCCTCTCACTCACTCGATCTGAGCCATCATGGACTCTGCGTGCTCCTTCGCCGAGGATCTCACACCCCAATTTGCTTCCCAATATCCAATCTGCAGCTATACAACAAAAGATTTCTCTTTACCAAGACAGTAGTAATACGTCCCAGGGCAAACCGGATGTGAAATAGGCGGTGACTTCATGCCAGAGAGATTTTATTTTAGAAAGGAAGGTGGTACCAGCCTCTGGATCTGGAGACCAATCCGCCCATTTTTTATATGCAGCACAATTTAACTTGCACCGCTCTGGCCCTAATCCCCTTCTCTCTAGCTGCAGACCCAAATCCTTCCACAATCTGCTGCAAGCGTTCCCTTTTGGAGGGGAGAGTACAAATGGGGGAGGAAAGGGGACGAGACCTAGGACCAACACTCATGATTTTTTCACACTTTCAATTTAGGAGCACGCTATTTTAAGGTGTGCCCATTAAAAATAAGGCTGAGCAGTGTAGCTATGCCGCCTTTTATCAAATATTTAACCACTGCATGCATATGAATGAACGCAGGCTCCGGAACAGGGAGGTTACACATGTGGAGAGCGCGCTCGCCTCCCGTCCATCTCCCTCGCTTGCACTCCCACACGCATGTCTGAGTCCCCGTGCCTTGCACAGTCACGAATGATGAGGAATGGCAGGGCAGAGTTCTGGCGGGCAGGGAACTGGCTGCCGGGTTTAGAGAGTCGTTCGCACTTGCACAGGTTGTGAACGCTGCCACCCCACCTTCATCTGTAGCTCAGAGACCAGGGAAAACGCGCTCCAGACCCAGTTTTTACCCTTTGGATGCGAGTGTTTCTCTGTTTACGTTCTGATGGAGAAACCACGGGCTCTTTAAATATGAACCGTGCTGGGTTGCTAGGGCACAGTTCGTTTTTTAACTTTAAATAAGTCGCCCAGATCATTTCTAGGTTTGAGAGTCGTATCTCCATTTCCGGAGCCATCCCTTTGCCTCGCACTCCATCATTCTCCGAATTAGGAAAATGGGAGACGGGGAGGAGAGATGAACAAAAAGATTTTCAGAAGTAGGACCAAACCCTCTTCTGCTTTTTACCTCTGCCCTCCTCTGTGACCCTCCCTGCTGGCTCTCCACCCACGGACCATTACACATTTAGAGAGAGAGGGTGTGTTTCAGTATCACTCTAACTACATTTCCAAAGAATCGGGGTCAGCGTTAGTTGTCTCCTTGGGTTTTGTGAATGGGTGTTTGTACACCCAGAGAGGGGATGGGTGCTGTGCTGTTCCTGGGATCGCTCACTGAAATGACCTCAAGTACTGGGAGCTGTTCCTTCAGCACTTTCGCCGGGACTGGGTCGGAGATGCTGAACAGATGGGATGTCTTCAAGTATCGCTTCTGGTAAATAAGGTCCGAACTTCTAACTTTGGTGAGAGCCTCCTGGCCGTTTTTTCACAAGGGGACCTAGAGCAGAGGAGATATTTCTGATAGGGCGGAGCTTGGCTAAGCAAAGGAAAAACCTCAATGGCCAGCCCATACCACTTATGGGCTTTAATCCCACAAGTGTTCCTTGACCTTGTGCTGAAATGCAGTCGTCTCACAGGACAGGTGATGGAAATGATCAGGAATACGACACTGAAGACCGCATTCACAGTTGGGTTTGGTGACCTTCTGAGTTTTGAGAGGGAAACGTTATTGGGAAATTATTTCAGAAATACATCTTCAAGGAAGGGAAGTTTGAAGACCAACTTATGATACCCCCCCCTGTTTCTGGGCAGGAGTTGCCTACTCTGTTCGGACTCAACAGATGTGAATGTATTCGTAAAGCTGTCCATTCGTAAAGCTGTCACATCCGAGCTTCCCTTTGTGATGTGACCCAGTTTTTATTTATTTATATGCTTACCCATTAATTCAGTTATTTATTGAGTAGTTCTCAGAATACAACGCATTTTAGTGAGGTTTAAAAACCCTAGGTTAGCAATTAGAAGACATTATTTTCTTATGTGAAAATATGCATAATGCAATTCCATCATTTGGTTTCAATTCAACAAAGACTGATAGTCCTAAAAATGTGACCTTTTAGTCTATGTTTTTCTCTTGGTTGAATTATCACAGCTTCTCTTACTCTCCTCTACAAACTGAGGGTAACGCTATTTGCTGTACCTGATGAATACAACCAAGTCACCCTATTGATTGTTTTCTGAGCACAGACACTGCAACTTTATCATCTGAACAGTGATCTCTGAAAACAAATCCAATCATATCTCGCTTCGGACTTAAGAAGTCATGTAACTGTCCAGAAGTAACCAATTGCAAAGTACGTCCATACATTATCAAACAAATACTTATAAATAACTATTGGGTATATCTTAAAACTATAGCACACAAATGCAAACGAAAATAACCATACTTAGATTTTCTATTTCAGATGTTCTCACAAGCTAGTTTTTACTGGATGATGTATGTATAATTTGTTTTGGGATATGTATGTTTCTAGTAAATAAATTTAACAACTCATGGCCATTTAAAATATCGATAAATTGATCACTCCAAACACAGAAATTGCAACTATATATTGTATGGTGTTATCTAAGGTATTAACATATGCACATAACACACACCAAAGAGTAATATATAAAAAATTAATGGCAAGGAAATAATTTACTCTATATTGTCTTGTTAACTGAATCTTTTAGGTAATTGCTGTCATTTTCTCCCCCACCCCCAGGGAAATAAATGTTTTCAAAGTGTGTGTGAATCTGATTGAAGTTTTGAAATAGTAATAATAACCATCATGTTTAATATTCTTAAAGCGTTAACTTGGTGCCAAGTAATGTGCTGGTCAATTTGCATAAAACATGCAATTTAATTCTTACAACATGAATGCGAGAGATAGTCTCAATATCCCCATTTTACAAATCAGCCAACAAATTATGAATCAGAGCGTGAGAGGCGTTCCCAGGTTTGCACGGCTCGTGAGTGAGTGTGGACGTTGGAACGCAAACCCAGATCTTCTGACTTCAAGGCTTGTTCTCTCGGCTGCACTTCCATGTTACTTTATTTCCTTACTGCGTGGTAGCGAGTTCAGGTTCAAGCCTGTTTTGCTCATCTTGTACCTATGCTTGACCATCTTTGTGTCAGTCACGTGAAACCTTCCTCTGAACATTTTCAGACACTTCCACACTGAGGTCCTTTATTACAGTGATCCAGTACATCCGACTGTGGTGCAGTGTCAGGCTCCCGTTAGGAGTGCAGAGGGTTCTGCCGTTTTCCTTCTGCCTTATGAGGCCAGCCGCAAAGGCCTTCCGGTCACTAGTTCTGGGCAGAAGGGATTCGAGGTCAAACCTAGGACCAGGGATCCTGGGGAGGCCTAATAGCTCTATTTCTAGTGTTGCAGGCTGGTACATTTTGCTTTTTCTGTCAATTTTAAATGGCAGGAAGCCCTGACCTAATTGAAAAAGTGTACTGATTCTTTTCAACAGAAATGTTTTTACTTTCCCCAGCTAAATGTGAACCAGATGAGAAAAATATAGCAAGAGTGTTCTCATTAATTCAGGGTGGTTTTTATCATTTACAAAAAAATTGGGGTGAGTAAAAATTGTAAAATATCAAACATGCTTCAGCTGAAATCTAGAATAAAGCAGTCTTTTCCAGTGTGTTTGCATGGCTTAGATATACACACTGAAAGTACACTTTACAGTTAACATATTGTGAAACATCATTGTCAGTGTGTAACGATAAACATGCAGTTCTAATTAAACATGTTGCATGCATTTGTGTGTGTATATAGAAGATTTACACTCACTAAACTAGTCTTTTATTTTTCACTTTCCCGTGTAAAATGTAGACCGTCTTGTTCATGAACTATGCCAGCACATCCAGGGAGCTAGCCCTTCTTTGATATTTGGCATTGAAGTAATAGCTTAGCTTGGAGAAAGGAAAGAACTGTGATGTGAGTAGTAGAGTAATTGTTGTACC
Source organism: Phyllostomus discolor (assembly GCF_004126475.2). Lineage (NCBI taxonomy): Eukaryota > Metazoa > Chordata > Mammalia > Chiroptera > Phyllostomidae > Phyllostomus > Phyllostomus discolor. The sequence continues at coordinate 28,938,738 of NC_040915.2, read as the reverse complement.
TCAACCTAGACACATTTTTCATCTGGATGACTGAGAGCAATTCCTCTGCCCAGGCTGAATGGCTCGTTTAATGTCTCAGTGTAGTGAGAGGCGTGGCAAGTCCAGTAAAGCAAAATCAAATTTCTCCCAGAATATTTGAGTCATAAACGTTTGGCACCCCAAAGGGACTTAGAGGTTGTTTGCTCCAACCACTTTGACAGATCACACATGTTATGTTATCTTTCCTGTGCTCTTTGCAGAAGTGGAACCAGAAGTCGAACCCAGGTTAGCATGGCGCGATGAGCACTCATACATGGGTACAGATCTGAAGTCCCTGACGCCTAACAGCTGTGTGACCATTGGCATGTTACTGAACTTTTCTTAAGTTTACTTCCTCATGTTTTAAAATGACTTAATGAAAGTAAAACACAACACAACACAATAAAAAGAGGTAATGGTACCTCGTTAGCTGGTTGTGGCGTAAGAGGGAAAACATAGACCTCTTGCATAACACCTGTGAGACATCCAGGGAATGTCATTTCCTACTGTCTCTTTTATCTGAACACAGACGCATTATTTTTTAGCATTTTACTGTTTTTATAGCATATTCATGTAGCTCATAATACTGATTATATTATGCATACTTTGCCTAAGATTTATCTGAAACACCAGGTTTTCAGTGAGACTGGACACTTCGACAGGCCCGCTCCCATACTACCTTAAATCCTAGGCCTATATTTTTGTTTATAAGGTATTCAGAGAAAAAGAACACCTTCCCTTACACCTGCCTTAGCCATAGAATATTTCACACATATCCCGAACCAGGGCGATTTGCAAAGAGTATTCCTCAATGTAGATCCAACCACAGCATGCGTTCAAACCACAGCTACCGCAGCCAGCCATAGACTCTCCCAGAGCTGCGTTTTGCATCATTTCCCCGTAAGATCTAAGAAGGACCCAACCAGTACCCAGCAGGAATAAAAGGCATTGGTGAGAGACAGACTCTGTGTAATAGTCAGATAAGTAGGACGCTATCCAATGTTCTTCTGTGGCACTTTTCATGTATCAGCAACTCGTGTGTCGCCCAGATTCGCCCATTTTCCTTCAAAGTCTTTTCAGATTTGTCAAACCCATCGACCCGAACAGGAAGTGCAGATTTGTACTGAGTCAAAGGGAATGATAGTGTGCTGAGGATCAAAAGAAATTGTTAGTTTTAAAATATCAAATAAAATATCAATAATTTCCAAAACTTGGATCAACAGTTTTGTAGTCTAGCTACCATTGGTAACTTGAAGACTAGAATGTAAGTTGGGAGGGAGATAAAAAAATAACACTATCAAAATGTCACAGTTCTTTCTTAGATACTTTGAAATGTTGTATCCTATATGAGTTGACTGAGGAAGCATGTATTCTCCATTTCTATGGGGAAATTAAGACATTCAGGATATATATGTGTTTCCTTTGGCAAACTAAGTGTGCGTGTGTGTGCACATGGTCTTTCTGTGTGTACTCATAGTCTCTGTGTAAACTCCTTTAAACTATTAAAATCTTTATTTGCCACTGTTTTCTTCATTAAGGTGAACATAATAGATATTTAATCAGTATCATTTATTAAAGTGTTTAGCATAAAGAATGAAAAAATAAAGATGTGAGTTGGGGAATCAATTTAGAGAGATTACTTATTGGAAATAATTAAACAGTAATAGGCATGTTGGTACCAAGAAATGGCATTTAGTTCCTGCAGAATCTTCTGGCATGATGAGGATGTTCCCTGTTTGGAATATTTGAGGATTTCAGCGTGGCCTCATCACCCTGTCGGGCAGCTGCGTTTCCATGTTTGTTTGAGACTATAGGACACAAGAGGTAGCACAAACATCAGAGGAGCATTTAAAAAGTCATTCACCCTGCCCCGAATGGCTGTTGTGTTTGTGGGAAGGCGGCGAACAGGAAGGATTTACTGGAACAAGGATCGAGAATTAAGACATCAGTGCCCCATCTGTTCAGTGGCTCCCAGCTCCGATGTGTGCCCTAACTGGGCTTTGTGGAGTGAAACAGAAGTGGGTTTGTGGATGTGAATGCGTTTTTATTATGATCGTTCTTAAGTATATTCAAACATAGCTAATGTCCTCGCATTAAGTAGAACTAATTCAACTGCTTTACTAAAACTTACAACTGAAACATCTTTCGACCTAACCCATTTCCAATTTTGATTATGATAACATTCACCAAGAATTTCATTAGAAAAAATTTTACAGCCTCCATTTTAATTATATCTATAAGCTTGGGCAGAGGGAGGGAATCTTAAAGATGAATAGTGATCACTTTTGAAGAATTTTATTTATGAAACTCTAAGCCCATACAAATCTTCGAAGTGTAGACTTTCTCCCATGAGAACTCAAGGTTCGGCCCGGAAAGCATTGCTCTAGATTTAGTAAAAAGATACAACATCAGAAGTGATATGGTCCAAAACCAATTGAACATAAAGAATCGAGATGACTGACAAAGATACATTTACTTGTCCTGCACTTCCACTGCGCAGAGAGATGATGGTGCATAATTGCCTTTGAAAGATGGAAAGTGTGATTCTGAAAGCATTTGAGTGGGCTTGCTTTTTGTCACTACTCACACTCAGTGTTAGAATTTAAACATCAAGTAGACCGTTTTGAAATTCCATTTTAAGGGATGAGAGAATGAACTCCAGAAAACCACTTCTTCCCCCTACGGAAGAGCTACCTCTTATTTAGCACCCGTAAGATCCCAGACACCATAGTATTTTCCAGATAATCGTTACAGTTGCAGTCTCGTGACAGTGCTCTTTCGGAGAGAGAACCTAGGTGCAGAGTGATAAGAGCTTTTCTCGGAGACACGGGACTTGTAAAATCAGTCTTGATTTGAACCTGTGCGTACATTTTGTGGCTTCAAAAAGCTTGTGGCCATAAGGCAGTGACTGTAGGTCCTTCCCCCGAAGCCTGGGAAAGGAGCTGTCATAAGGGACTGATGAAAACACTTCCAATCCCAAATGGAATGTAGTTCTTATGAAGTAAAAAAATTTAAATGTTTAGTGTGTGGAATTAGAGTCACATACTTAAGAAAGTAGGATTGGAAGTCAGATGTTTTCTTTTTCTGGCAATTATTTACTGTTTGGGCACCGAACTTTCCTGAACTTTAGTTTCATTATTTGTAATAGAGGATTAGGCACTTAATTTTACATAAAATATTAAGGAGATAATACTTGCAAAGTACATAATGCATTAAAATATATTCATCAATTGATAACTGGTAATAATACAGTCTTTACAATGTAACAGCCTGTGAACACATGTAACTTTTTCTAGGACATTTCTTAGCTTTTCAGATTTTGAAATAAAGTTTTTTTTGTACATGACGACCAGTGAAGTTGAGGCTTTGCAGTTGAACCAGCTCAGCCAAAATTTATCAAGTACGAGATTGACCATTTGTTTTTTTTTTTAATATCATATAGCGATAGCTTGAAGCAAGGAAGCTTTGGCCTTTGTACAGAAAGTGAATTTATTATTTCAGAGAAATTCGACTCAGCAGGTGGTAAGACATTAGACATAACATTCTTAAGGCTGAAGCTATTGCACGACTCAACCGTAACCCCATAACAGGAGGCAAAAAATTCTGTCTCCGTCCAACATCTGCTCAACTGTTCTGCCAATAAGATGAAGTATGTTTAGTGAAAATATAGGGCAACTTCATTTTGAAATCAGACAAAATGGAATATAAAATAACTGGGATAAAATTAATGAATAAAGGAACATTACCTATTCTTAAACACTGAAAGGCAAGCCATTTATTATGGTTTTGGAAAACTCTGAAATTGAAAAGCAACTTCTACTGGACAGAGAAGGGATCGGGGAGACTCCTGGAGATCCACTCTGGGACCCACTTTTCTCTTATTTGCCTGCATGGGGGTATTTTAGCAGGGAAGTTCACTCCACAGCGAACTAAATGAATCATCCATGTTCTGAGATTCAAATTAAACACAGATGTCAACTTACATTTCACTGAAAGTCACACAAAACATTTCGTTTTGTTTTGTGATTCTTTAGTAGCCCAGTCTGAATGTGCTTCTATTTCTTCTAAACGGTCGAAGTAGAATAAAGCCAGAATTTGGAAACAGTGTCAGAAAGCAGCTTACCCAGGCTAATGTTCCATTCTTATCCTTCATTTTTAGCTCTGTGACCCACGTTAAAATACTATAGTTCCTCTCTGGGTGACCTTGAGAGACTTCATACCTCTAGGAAAACTAGCTATTTCAGGAACTGAACTGTCCTAAGTTAGTCTGACAGCCATATGTTTAAATCATGATTTCAGTGCCTCAAGAAATTTTTGTCAGGCTCCCAAGCAAGTCAGCGGATTCAGCACTGCCCTGTGGCTCTGGAGGAATGTGTTTGGGGAAGGTCAGTCAAGGTTCAGAGAGCCTGTGTCAAAGGCTCGGGGAGCGCACGGAAACAAGCCCTGTTCCCAGACAGAGCAGCATCTGTCTTCCAGTTACATATGTGCTTATGGAAGCCCCATAAATTATGGAAAAAATCCATTACAGAATGTGACCTCCTCACATTTCCTAAATCAATGTGTAATTTGGCTCTGAGCAACATGGAAAAACAAAAGTAAATAAAAATAAAGATAGAAGATGGGCTAGCACTTTTCTTGGCAAGAGCTTATTAGGCACCAAGAAAATGTTAGAAGAAAAAAAATTTTAGTACTCATTTTGTTTCAAATTTACTGTAGCTTCTGAACTACAATGCATGGGAGAGATAGGGGAAATTATAAGATTTGAAATTGTAGTCCTCAGTTTTTTTTAACCATTCTTCACTTTGAAATATCGTTCTTAGGCTAACGTGCTAATCCCTTACGGTTTGATGCGCACTAGTTAAGACATATAGAGAAGTATAGGCTTCAGAGCTCAACAAATATCATGGAAAAATGAAAAAAAAACATGAAATCTAAAAAAAAAAAAATGACTCAGACAATGTCAAGTAGTTTGAAGAAGCCTCAGTAACCAGCCTTGGGTCAGATCATTATTTCTGCCTAGTCTTCAAATCGAAACCCAAATTCGCGGTGTCCTCCTGCAGGGGGCGCATCGTGTTCAAGCCCCTGGGCTCCTGTGCCCACCTGCCGGACTCACTCCTGCGTCTGGTACTGCCCTGGTGCTTTCAGAATTGATTCCATACAAAATCTTTACAAATGCGGTGAGTAACCTGCTCGGATTGTTTTTGGAACTGGATGAGTCAATTCAAAAGTCCCTCTGAAGGAGTAAATCTGATCAAAACATTAAAAAAGTTGGGGGGCGAATCTAGGCATAGGATTCGTTCCACCAGGTGTAAAAACGTACATGAGGAAACTATAATAAAGAAACTCAGTAGTTCTGGCCCAGAAACACCTGTACAGACACAAAAACACCGAAGAACCCAGAAACAGGTCCATGCATATGTGAGAAATTTTATGTGAAAAGGTAGTATTCTAAATCATTGTGAAGCCATTTATTATTTAATACATGGAACTGGATTATGAATCATGCATTAAAAGAGAACAAAACAAACAAACGAAAAACCTTAAAATTAGATTTGAACCTCCAACTGTAAATAAAAATGGATTACTGGTAAAGAAAGAAATCTTTAAAAAATCCTATATATCAACTACATTGATACTAAAAGACAGCTCACAGGAAAACAATGCATTTATAAGGAGATTCTGCTACCAGAAGCAGAAGAGCAGATATCCACCTATAATTGTGAGCAAGTGAATACTAACTGAAACAATGTAATGTCATGGTGTCAGCTTGAAATTTTTTTCAAGAATTTAATGTTCTTATTTAATACTTATCTGAGTTGCTGGTAATGAAATTGATAGCGACCTGTTAGTATATGTCACTGATGAATATATACAAAATTTCAATTCGTAATTCTATTTCCAGGAACCCATTCTATAGATGCTTTAATGCAAGTAGGAAAAGATGTATGTAGGTAGAGTTTAATGTAGGATCGTCTATCTGTAAAATGTCTATAAAACTAGAGGCACCTTAAATATTCAAAAATTGAGGAATAACTGAACAAATTTTGGTATACTCGTGCCATGTAATTATATGCAGTGTTTTCTAAAAATGAAGTAAACCTTGTTAGCCATTGACACAAAAAGGTACTTGCAATGCATTGCTGAATCAAAATGCAAACATCTAAATAGTAGGATCCCTCTGGTAACCACCAAATGTCTGTGAGTTTTTGTTTGTTTTTCTTGTTTGTTCATTTGGGGGGTGGGGGAGGCAGTAAAGGGTAAAGGGGGACAAATATATGGTGATGGATAAAGATTTGACCTTGGGCGGTGGGCCCACAGTGCAAGATACAGGTGCTGCATCATAGAAAGGTACACTTGAACCCTACATAATTTTATTAACCAATGTCACCCCAATGAATTTAATTTAAAAATAAAGTAAGATAAATAGGATGATCCCTGTTTTGCAAATACGTGTAAGATAGAATATAGATCTGAAACGGTATGCATTTTAGATACAACTGTCAACAGAGATCACACCTTTTTATTTTATCCTTTTCATATAGTATGATTTTTGTAGTGAGTATGCACCTCTTCTGTAAAAAAAAGTTTTATAGAACAGTAACAAAAAGAAAAGAAAAATTTTATTTAGGTTCCTGGATACAGAAGACATGAATCGGTGACACTGGAGTTCGCTTAAAATCCCACAGGTCTGACTCTACATTTGCAGAGACAGGTTTGTTATTATAATTATCACCCGGGAGGAGCTGGGTTCTCAAAATCGCTGAGATTTCACTCACTTCTCTCAGAGCTTGAGGAGGAAGTGGAGCGTAGTGCTAGAAGCTGATACTCACTCTCCCGTCCTCCTAATTACACAGTCCTCCAGGAGTAACACTTCCCTTCAGAAACAAGACACTGTCTTCAGAATCTCAGGCTCTGCTCCAAATTGTGGACCTACAGGTTTACTGTATACTCAATAACAAATGATTGAAAAATAGAGGCTGTCAATCAACTGAACAGATGAGGTTGAGTATGAAAGACTCCCTGGTGCATTGTGCTATAAATAGCAGATTGTTTTTTACAGTATTATTCAGTGTGGAGACTTACAGACTTTCTTTCTTTCTTTCTTTTTTATTAAGCAGAATTCCTTTTGTGCCTGCTAAAAACCCTAAGGAGCATACGTTTAAGTGTGTTAGCATCGCATTGATGGGAGCCAGAGTACTTTGCCTGGTTGCCTGACTATAGACTTTGGAACTCTTCACCTATCATGTGGTTCTCATAGCCTTTTGTGAAGTGAACCTCTCTTATCCCTTCTGTTGAAGGATGTTTAAGTTTTGCTTTGTGGTTTTGCACAGCAGTTACGTAAGTGAACAGCTCCAGGTCCCCGTCACGCATAGTCTTTACTCTCGTTTGGAACCTGGTGTCTGTCTGTGTGCGTGTTCCCCCCGCCGCCCCTGACGTAGCCTCGGTTAGGAGGTTTTTAAAACAAGGAGTAAATTTAAGTGTCTCAAGTTTCTCCGTTTTCATCTGTAAAAAAATTACCATCATATATTCACTGTTTATGGAGGCATTAAAAATATAGTCTTTTTTAGTCAAGAGAAAAGTGTAATTTGCTTCTTTTTACAAAGAAAGACAACAGTCCTTCCAGAGATGAACGTACATTGCAACCTGGGTGTCTGTTCTCCGTGCTGAGAGCACAGCTTTCTGTCTAAGGGATGAAAAGGTAGGCTCCGTCTTTGATACACCTATCTGCAGGATTTTATTGAAACACTTTTTGAGTTGAAAAACTCGGATCATGCATTTTCCTACTGAGTTGTGGTAGGTGAGGTTAGCATTCTTATTTCTCACCTACCTTAAATAGTTTGCATTTCAGGAGGGCAGGTCAGTGAAGATTAGCCTGATAGTCATGGGAAGTAGGGCATGGATCGGTCTCTGGACTGGTTCTAAAGAGGAGGATTTCCCTTCTGCTCTTGAGACCAAGTGAAAGGAGAGGTTCAAGGTAGGGGCTGCATGTCCAGTTTAGAATGGCTCTAAAGATGGCAGAGCTGAGGTTTTGTTCAAAACAAACTCGATGAGATAAATGTCCCAGTGGAGGTGGAGCGGAGCCGTTTCAGGGGAAACATGGGTCGTGTCCTAGCTCTGCTAATTACCGAGCTGAGACAAGTTACTTGACATTTTTGTATCTCTGATTATTCACCTGAAGATTAGGAATAAGAGCCACTTCAATTTTTTTCTGATGAAACCTAAATTAGAGAAAGTGCTTAGCACAGTGCCTAGCACATGATAAATGCTCAATGAACATGTAAAAATGTTATTGATATTATTTCTGTTCATAATAATATTATCATCAGTATTCTGAGGCCCAGTTTCTAATTATAGATTGAAATTAGTGTTTCTTACATTGAGTTTTGAAATCCACACTCCAAGGGACATTTCACTGTAGGTACCATTGCTTAAGACAACGATACAAAAACATTTTTATTTAAGGAATACCACTTGAGAATTCACAAAATAGCCACGTAAATGTCACACATCCAGTGTACGATGTAGGATTTCACGGGTGAATTCAGGTTCCCTAGAAGAAGTGATGCCGGTACCGGAGAAGTCATCACTTTAGATAATCCCGTCTCAGTGACCGCACTGGACGGCCGTAAAGGGTTGGAGAGACCTGGGTCGTCGGAACACTGCCGTCTGCTCAGTCCGGATGTGCGGTACATCTCTGTGGCTTCATGGTTCCATACATACGTAAAAATGTTCACGCTGCATTTTGCAAAATGTATATGTCCCTATCCCCTTCTCTGTTTCTTTTTGAACACGCAAAGCTGTGTCCTTTATTGCAGTAATTAAATAAAATTATTTCTCTATATATCAGCCCTCATGTCCCTGCTGTACAAGGCAAAAGATCTTACTGAACATTTTCAGAAACTTGACAGTTCATGCATTGGTGCCTAGGCTTCTGCTCGATTAAAAACTTTTCTCCCCTAACCTTGACCTTACAAATAAGGATACTGCATTTCAAACTATGACAGGCATCTTTCCATCTCCAAAGTATTGGAGCCATGCTGATTAGGGATATTCTGAATATTACCAATACCAATAATAGTGATTCACACGAGGGAATTTCCTCAGTGCAATTATGCCTTAACTTCTCCTGCTGAGTTTAATATTTCTAAGTGCTTCAGAGGATACCCAGGCCTCTAGTCTCATCGGAAAGCCTACTTAACTACTTCCTCTCTGCTGGCTGAGGGAGCTAGCCCCAAGGGACAGTGGCAGGCCCCGCAGCTACAGAGGAGGCTGTGCTCGAGGAGTGGGCGAGGTAGTGCATACTGGCTCTGGTGCTGGAAAACCTGTATTTCTTTCCTCACTAAGATTAGACTGTAAGCTCCCTGAGATCCAGGAGCATGCAGAGCAAGCACAGGGGTTCACCAAGTCTTGCAGAGGGTAGAATCTAGAACAAAATAGACATCGGGGTGAAGCGGAGGAGTTAGAAGAACTTATTTATTGGGAGATGGTTCACTGCTGTTTTCTAGCATCCCTGCCCATTTTAGGAGCAGAGACAGTGGGTACTTTAGTCTAGGTTATTTTTTTTCAAGGATATTTCTGTAGTGAACAGCCTTCAAAGATGGAGATAGCATCTCTTCAGACAAAGAGCAGGTTTTCTTATAGCTTTGGAAGGTCGAGATAGCGCTTCCCTCTGGAGCAAAGTAGGGGCATGCTTCTCATAATGTGGGATGTGGGCTCCCTAAGTTCAGGCTTCCTCTCTGATGCACCCCACTGCATATGCAGGTGTCATCTGGCCTCCCAAACATTGCCCTGTGGAAACTGGAGTGCACTACACTGATGCAAATGATACTTATGCTGCTCACTATGCCTTGAATAACAGAGTCCTTTGTCTTTGACCTGGGAGTCTTGTGCCTGCCAGCATCCATGAAACTGCAACAGAATAAAGTGTTAGCTTGCACGTAGGGTAAAGTGTTAGGTACTTCCTAGATTTTGGCAGAACATTGAGAAACAAAGAGATACAGCATATAAAAGAACTCTAGAGGGGCAAAAGAGTAAATAGTAGCCTGTGATTCCCTTTCTTCACGTTTAATAAAGGTTTACTTAGCATTAAAATCTTTATTCATATATTGAGCCCCTTCCGTGTGGCAGGTATTATTCTAGGTACCCGGAACACAGTGCTGGCTGACTGACACCTTCCCTCCAAGCTGCATGCCTACTCCTGAGCAGGGACGAATATAAATAGGTGAATAACTACATTTCTGAATCTAAGATGGTTATAAATGTTGTGAAACAGAGTGAAAAGGACGTTATGAGGGACAGCTTCTTTAATGAGAGTGGTCAGGCAGGGCCTTTCTAAAGTGATAACACATAGTTTGGGGTCTGCCATATAGAGTTTGGGGAAAGAACATTTTAGGATGGGGGAGAGGGGAAAAGGGGAGAGAGTGAGTGGAGACACTGAGGCTGGAGCAAGAGAAATGAAAGCAGCGTCACTGGAATATGATGAGTGAGAGGGAACGTGGTACTGGATACATTTAGCAGTTCGGGCAGGAGCCAGATCACACTGGAAAGCACAGACCACAGTAGATGGGATAAATGCTGTCTCTTTTTCTTTGTGAACATAAATAGGCTCAGTTGTCTCATTTTTTAAAAAGACGTACAGTTTATTGATGCTATGAGTACTCTGAAAATAAGAAATACATATGCATTGTGGAATCAGGTGTCTGGATTTCTAGAACAAAATGAGAAAATGTTTCTTAGGAACTTTTGGAGAACAGAAGTAATTATACTTGCAATTAACTACCGCTATTACTACTAAGACACTAACACTAAAAATAACAACAAAAGGATGAGAATGGAAGGAAGGAGATGAAGACAAGAAGGAAATCAAATTATGGAGATGTTCATGTCTCAAGAACTATGTTCAATACCTTACATACTTTTTCTAAACTTCAAAATTATTCTGCAAAACGTGTTGATGCTTCTTTCAGAGACGGAAACTCACGCCCAGAAAAGGAGAGTTCTGTGCCTGAGCCAGGATTCGAACCATGGAACTATGTGGCTCCCGACGCAGGATTTCTGTAGAATATGCAGTCTGTATTCCAGTGCAGTATCTTCACATGGCAGATGTTTTTCTCCTTATAGAGCAGGCGGCTCTGTCATCAGTTGATAGAGAACTGTAGCATCCTAACAGAGACTGTTAGGTTCCGTCATGGGACCAAATGATTGGTGGCAATCTGCATTGTTTGCGAAGCCTGGGCCTGTCCAGCAGCTGAACTACAGCACATGCCATTTGTTCTTCCAGTGGACGCCACAGCAGACAGCAGATGTGTGGCATCTATACAAGAAGACGGGCAGCAGCGCCTAAGTCCATCATCTGTCGCGACAGCAAGGCTGACCCGTGTTTTACTCCACATGCTTCTGGGCGTAGTCTTTTGAAAGAAAAGACAAGTTTCTAGGAAATGTCTCTCTAATGAGAAGAGATTGTTATCATCCTGGAGGAAATGCTTCATAAATGCACAAAGTCAAAGGGAAAGGAACACAAAAAATTATCTGAACTAAAAGAGGCACATTTTAACCTACTAGAAAAAATAGCATATCAAACCCAAAAGAATCTGAAATTTAGTCCTTGGGTAATTGGTAACTAATGACATGTCACCCTGGTGGGGAGGGGGGAGTATTTAAAAGGGGTGGTCTAGACCCGTGTTTTCCAAGCTGGGCTACAAAGAATGCATGTTCCTAGAAATGCTAATGTTTTATGAAATTAATATTTTAGAGTTTGAAAAACCTCTAGCAGAATTTATTTATCCATACTATTTTTTCTTAGTAACAGAACCATATTTAGTTTTATTTGGGCAAGGAATATAACCACATTAACATATATATTATCACCAGGAAATAAATAAATATATGTATTTCCCAGCCTGCATTTCGTTGAGGAAGACATTGGCATGTAGGTCAAATTTCTGACTGTAGAGTGGCCCAAAGCGGGTATAAGAGTGTGCAAACCACTCTACTAGTAACTTCTTTGGCTGACTAGTAAAAGACTGCTGATATTTATTCAGGGAACATCATCCATTCCGTGAACCTAATCAACATTTGTACAGGATAAAGGAAAGCTGATTCCTACACCAATAGAAAGCCCACGTTTGATCAAACTGATTCAATGAGTTAAAATTAAAAATAAAATAAATTCATTCCCCGTTTTTTTAAAGCACAAAAATTACAACCATCTTCAGATTGCACCCTGCTGAAGATGGCTGTGGTTCGACTGCCACTGTGCAGACCCCTCACCCGGCCAGGGGACAAGCACAGAGCCCACTCGTGTCTTCATATTGGTCTTCAAGGAGGCTTCCGTTCTCCCAGGGTGCACCGTTCCATTCCTGGCAGCGAGAAGATGCTGTGGCCTTCAGCACTGTGCCCCCGTGGAGCGTTGTGGAGCTAGCGTCATTTTCACTGAACGTAGTACCATTTACACCAAAGAACCAGTGGCTACAGCACCAATGACAACATGCATGGTCTCTGTTTCAGAAGCTATCATTTCCTTGGGGAACAATGGCACGTGTTGGCTCCCCTATCATCTCTAACATTAAAACAATAGTGTCTGTTCAGCCTCATGAGTTCTCGCACCGAGCTCCTACCAAATTCTGAGGCGATCTGAGCCTTTCAGCAATCCCACCTCTGAAGTGTAGAGTGTTTACTTTGCAGCCTTTTTGAAAGAGCTGTGAAATATTTCTGAATGAGATTTCTAGTTCAGGAGTTAACATTTTTCATCAAGGGCTTCCCCTTGAAGAGATAACCTATAGTCTTTATTGTAATGGTGATTTTTGCTATCAATTGTATCTCAGCCACAACGCTCTTCACCTCCACCTCACCAAGGGGGTTTCTGGGAGAAATCAGGCAGTGTGTGGAGAATCAGAACTCAGGCTATCCCATGCTGCTTTTGCCCACCACCTTTATTTCCTTCACCAAGACTCCTGCCTGATTAAAAAAAAAAGCCTGAAAGTTCCCTCTGTTTAGAAACTAAATGTCTAAATGTGACATAATCAAATCAAATAACTAGGCAGAACACTTTATGTAATTGCTTCTCTCAAAGAAGAGAAATGTGAAAACAAATCATTTCAAATAATAATAATAAGGCCTTATATTTAGTTGAGAATCCACCAGTTAAAAGATTAAAGAATCTTCCTTAGGTTTCTAGAAATACTTAGTAACCCAGTTTCATAAGGTCTTGTTATATCACAGCAGGGATCATGTTTGGAAGCTCTTGAATACAAAATTTTAGCTTTCAGGAAGAAGAAGTCTGTGTACCGAGGGAAAGTGTTCTCTTTTTGGGAATTTCACCTTTAGTAATTAAATTAATCAAATAGCTATTTTTCACTTTCCTTCCATAAAATACATATTTAGAGACCATTCAAATATAAATTGCTCTCCGAATCAGGCTAATTAGTTCTCTGGTAATTCAAGAGCTAACTTCTTGATGAAGATAATGATAAGCTCTCAAGGATCTATAAGGAAATTCAGTTTTTAAGAGCAGTTTCATTCCTATTTTTTTTTCAAGTTGTAAACAAGAAGAAACAGTTTAGAATGGAAGCGTGAGAAGGGTTCCTTAAAGGGACAGTCATGCTGATATTCATCATCTCTAATCCACAGGGTAGATGGGGGGAGACCTTCAAATTATAACCTCGTAAAGAGAGTAAGAATCACAAACTCTCAGATAATAGGATGAAACTGTGTATTCCGCTTAGCTCCACAGTTACAGTTTTACCAACGAGTAAAGACTTTATAATTGATCGTGTTCCATTACTCCATGTGGAAGAGAAAGACCATTTTCCACCTCTGTGCTGCAACAGAAGTGTTTAAAAATTTATAGAGCAGAGAAGTAGAAACACCCTTAGAATCCATACGCCTGGCAGTCTCCGTTGGTTGCCCCGTCTTTCTAAATCTTGGCTGCCGAATGGCTGTTTGTTTGGATGGTCACAGTCATGTGCCTCATAAAAGCAAAAACAGGGGAGGGAGAACTGAAACAGGTCCCATACCCTGGGCAGTCATTGGTTAGACATGAACATGTGACCTAATCATGACCAAACAAATGAACCGGTAGGTAGATCTGTCAGTCACCAATAAAACAGAAGCAAGAGGAGAAACATCCTCCTTTTTTGCTGGATATGGCCATACAGCAATATAGTACCAGAAAACTGCTACAGACGTTTTGGCCACTTAAATTTAAGCTGAGTGTTCAATATATCACTCACTAGTCCAAAAAATATTGAGAGATCACCATGTTTACCCCAGTGTTTTAGGGGCAGGGTTTACAGGTGGGAAGCAGACACAAAGGTCCCACCCGGACGTGCCTAGACACTAGGAGTCCCATTACCATGCGAGGTCTGCGATTCTTTGTTCTGAAGTAATTAGTTCATTTGAACATTATTTTCACTTACGTTCTTTTTAGACATCCCAGTGGCCGTGTTAAGACAGGGGAGGAAATCTGAGGAGGAAGTGGTGACATTCGACCAAATAATAAATACATCCACTGAAGCCTCGTCTTCGCAGCAAATGTACTCTACTTCCTAATTTCTAGCATCTTCCATCTAGAAGGCATTTTCTACATTATCATCACCAAGTTTATGAATAGAGTCGGCCTGTTTGAAAAATTTTCCAAGTACCTTCACAAGTATGATCTCACTGGTCAGGGATCAAGATGGCCCGAGAGCACACCGCCTCCTCGGATGACAAATGCCATGTTCCCTCACTTCCAGCTCACGGTGCCTTGGGTTTCAAAGGCCAGCATCATTCTGAATAAAAAATAAAGGCCAAAAATCCCTTATAAATTGCAGCAGAGGCTCTCGGTGGGAACCTTATTTTTGAAGTGGTTAAATCAAAACAATACAGAAGGTGGTAAACACAATATATTGACACATTTCTTCCAAGTTCAATTTTTTAAACAACAAAGTTTTCTATTAGCTTTAATGTATCCTTGATTTTGTAGTATATCTGTCATAAATATAGAATGTTAAAACCACAGAGAAAAATATTAAAATTCTTAAGAATATTTGCAATCTCATTAAGGATCTGTGTTCGTTTCCTTTTGTTTTGTCAAGTTGCAATACTTTTTGCAGTTGGGATTTGACAAATGACTAATAATAAATGATCCTGATTTCACTCTTACTACATAATATGAATTTCTTTTATTTCCACAAGTATAGTAGTTACTCAGAATATCTGCAAAAATGAAAAGTAGGATTCAATCTAAAACGTATTTGTTGAATGGTTAAACTCTCTCAAGGCCAATGCTATTACAGGAAACATAAAATGAGAAGTAAACCTTCAATGGGAAATTCACTTTGGTAACAAAAAAATAATAATGTAATAAAAAATTAATATCTTCATTATTAAGGGGTAGAGAAAAATCTGACTGCCTCCAATTAAGAGATGGCTTTGGGGGGAGATGGCAAAAACTGAGGTTTTAAGATTGACTAGAAATTTGTTGGACCAGAAAAATAAAAGTCTCAAAAGATATAAAAGCATGGAGAAATCATAGAACATGATGAAAATATTCATCACTGCCTCAGCACACAATGTGTGTGTGTGTGTGCGTGCGCGCACACTTCTATGGATGACTGGGGATTGTTCGTATAGGCTAGAGTGGAGAGGGATATAGGGACCAGATCATGAGGCAGTGAGAATTTTATCGTACAAAATAAAGAAAAGCTAGAGGGTAAAAAACATGAGATGGCAGAATCACATGGTCATGGAGAAATACTAAAGCAAACCACGATTAGCAATTGAATACAGGAATAAAATGCATGTTAACAATAAAGAATATATATAAATGGTCATTTCATGCTGAATATGTTGCCTGTGAAACTATCTCACCTAGCAGACCGGTCAGACTGAGTTGCCGTCTGTAGAGCAGGACCCCATCCGGTGCATGATGATCACTCATGCTACTGTGGAGGGCAGGAGGCTGGGCAGAGAGGGAGGGAGACGATCGTCTGGTGTGCGGAGACTTGGGATGCCACCACAAATTTGTTGTCACCGTGTGCCCAGTGCCTTGCAGAATACTGCCTCCCCTCATCCTGCACACCCCTCCGCAGGGGGCAGCCTGTCGGGGGTGAAGCTGTGTGTGCGTGCATGTATATCTTTCCCATTCCTAGTTCATCCTCCGCACCATTCACAAGCTCACATCAGGTCATGCCGCTCTTCTGACTTAAAACCCTCAGCGGCTTCCTGCTGTGCTTAGAAGAAAACCTGAGTCCCTTCACCCAATGAACAGGACCTTGTAAGATCTAGGGCCTGCCTGGTTCTCCAGGCTCATTTCAAACACTCACATGGTCAGTCACTCACCGGTTTCCAACCACGTTGGCCTTCGGTCAGTTTCTAGAATACTCCACACCCTTCTCTGAATATGGGCCTTTGAATTTACCAATTCCTCTGTATAAGATGTCCTTTCTATTAGCAGAGTGGCTCCTTTATGTGTTTCATGTTAAAGATTAAATGACACTAAGCCCAGAAAAGTAATTCCATGTGGCTCAAAGGACCGTTACATTATGCTGCTCCCCTGGCTGTGGTGATGTTAACTGTTAGAAGCAACATAGAAACAGTTGACACAATGGGATGCCTGCAGGTTTTGGCCTGAAAACTGTAGTTAAAATTCCAGTTGTAACACTTACAAGCTGTGAATGTTTGGATAAGCTCCTTAAAAATCTGCCAGCATTATTCATTTTATTATGCATTTACAGATCCATTCCTTCATTCGGGCACTGGTCTAGACACAGGATTAAGCAGTGACCAAGGAAATAACCTTTGCCATTTGTGAGGCTTCCACCGATTATGGGGCACAGAGACTATGGGTGTATGTGACGGCGTCAAGGAGTGCTGGCTTGGGTGGAGCCTCCTCTCCACAGTGTAATCAAGAAAAGTCTTCCTTAGGAAATGGCATTTATTTCATGGTGAAGTAATGACAGACAGCATGTCTGTACCAAATCAGAAACAATACTGGAGTTCTTCTGAATTAGAGTTTACAGATCCCGAAACCATTTTACTGGGCTGCTGTTCTGGGAATTCAGTGAAGTCGAAAGTATGCAGCATAGCGCATGGAACCTAATCAGTATTCAATAAATGCTAGTTTCTTTTCCTACTGTTTCCATCGCCCATTGTACTCCCTGAGATTAAGGAGGACTGGGGAAGAGATAAAAGTGCATCGATGTTGGCCAGCTCTGTTATTTCTTGCAAACTCATATTCTCTCACACTCGGTGTGCATCCAAATGTGGCAAGTTGTAAGTCTCACTAAAATACAATATACTGAGGAGAAAAGTTATTTCTTTTCAAATTCTTGGCCCCGTCTAATAGCACCTTTGTCGGTATTCCTACAGTTTGAATTTCCCAGTACATGTAATTTGAAAAAAGGGGAATTTAATTGAAACCAATGTTAGTGTGAGTCTGTGATCCATTATTTGCTAGCTGTGTGACCTTTGTTTAATCCACCTTGTCTTTTTGAGATGTAATTTTCTCATCTATCAGACGGCAGTAGAATTTTAATAATAAAATTAGCACTTACTGTGTGTACAATGTCATAATCACTATTTTAAGCGTGTTACACATGCTAATATGTATTCTTCACAGTCACCTCCTAGTTCATTTGCATTGTCATTACTCCCATTTTACAGATGAGGAATCTGAAGTACAGACAAGTTACCTGCCCAGAGTCACATCACTGGTGAGTGTTGGAAGCAGTATTTGAAACTTGTTTACATATGAGTGAAATGTTAAAACTTGTTGTTATAAGCTCTCGAGATCATGTGGTTCATTACCACACACAATAGTTGTGTTGTTGGAGCTGTTACATACTCACATGTTGTGACACTAATGAGGGAGCTATTGTATAAGCATTTCTGAAATGCATTTTATGTAACATATTTAATGCAACAAATGCTACGTATAGGCAATGTTGGAAGACCTTTATAACTGTTCATTTAATTTTTGCATCAAAACGTTAAGTACCGCTATGGTATGGTGCTTACGCATTGTGGTGCCATGAGGTGGTGTTTACACTCAACAGCTACGGGAACTGAGGCGCAGAGAGGATTGTGAACTTGCCTGAGGTTACATAGCTATTACGCGATAGACCAGGCTTTTGAACTAAGGGACTTGAGCATGTGCTCTTGAGACAATGCTATGGTGTCTTTGGTGTAGTTGATACATCAAATCTTGGACTCATTCCTCGCGGAACTCCTGTGGCTAATTCCTGGAAGGTGTACATGTGGCTTTCTTCAGTAGAGAAGGACAGCAGACAAGATGGCAGTCGCTGGAGGATGGCCATGACCTGTGTAGGCTTCCTCTCTATTACGTCTTTCCTTAAGAAGGGCGTTATTCACTGTTTCTCTTATTCTTCAACCACTATCTCTACTATGTCTTTTTGTCATAATGTAAACACAGTTCTCCACAGTTCCTGTTCTTGGGAAGCACACCTGGTTGTTCCCTTCATGGGCAGCTGTGCATGCGGATCTGAGATCAGAAACAGGAATTTTCTTGCCTGGAGTCAGTGATAATCTCTGAAGAAGAACCATTCCAAGCCCTGGCTGGCATAGCTCAGTGGATTGAGCGCGGGCTGCGAACCAAAGTGTCGCAGGTTCAATTCCCAGTCAGGGTACATGCCTGGGTTGCAGGCCATGAACGCCAGCAACCGCACATTGATGTTTCTCTCTCTCTATCTCCCTCCCTTCCCCCTCTAAAAATAAATAAAATCTTAAAAAAGAAGAAGAAGAACCATTCCAACCTTGTGGCTCTGTACTCCACACTATATCTCTGCAAAAAAAAAAAAAAAGAAAAGGAAAAAGAAAGAAAGAAAGGCAACAAAAACATCTTTGCAATATGGACACTGGTTATTATCAAGGAGTGAGCTGAAACTATTGTGGATTTAGAGACGAGTGGATGGAAAAGAAGGAAGGTTGCACGGTGCATGTGGTGAAGAACGCCCTGCACATACCCCATTGCACGCGCTGTGTGCAGGCGCTCAAAAATATCTGTTCAAGGAGCCAGTGAGTCAGGGTTGTAACTTACATGATGGCTAGAAAGGAAAACTGGCAGTCTCAATGGATGGTACTTGTCCTGGGCTGGCAAAATTTTACCCTCACGTTCCTGTGCCTGCAGAATATGAGTAGTCTCCACTCCTCCTCTGTCTAGAGGTATGTTTAAATTCAAGATTCAGGGGCTTCAGAACATGGGCCTTCTTTAAAGTTTACTTGTAAGGACAGTTTCAATGGTATTTAATTTTATGAGTATTTTTTCATTTTAAGTAAATAGTATTTATATAATTTATATTTTCCCAAGAGAGCCACCATGTGGGGAGGAGAGCAGGAGCAAAATCAGAAATGGAACCCAAATCAAGAACATACACTTGCTAATTTATGATCACCTGAAAAAAGCTTTTCTAACCTTTTTCCAATTCTTCATGTCACAGACTTAAAGGATAGAAAGAAGTTCCTAGTTTTGGGTCTATTTCTCGCTTTAGGTATCTTTCAGTTAATTTTGAAATTAAATCTATTTTGATTTCTTTTGTACCCTGTAAAAGGTAAGGAAAAAAATTCCTCTTTTGTTACTGGGAAAATGTTTTGAAAGCAATATTCTCTAAGCTAAAATATACTTCAAAAATGGAAATTTTGAAAGATTTTAGGAACTGATGCCTAAGTTAATGATAAAATGTTTAGTTTAAAATTAATATAGCATACTTAATGTTTAAACAATTGTCTAAATATGGAATTATAGTAGTATAAGAATGTAGACAAATATTCTCCATTATTGCTTCAAATCCCTGATTTATACAGTTTACTAAATAAGTCTTAAGTTGTACATAGCTATATTCATCTATTGTTAAACTTTTCTAGTATTAATAGCATTCACTCAACATATTTGTACATATTCCTATTATGTGTAAGACGGTGTTCAGGAGCTAGTTATGAAGAGTGAAAAAAAATAGCCAAAAATCTTTGCCAATGTAGAACGTTCATCCTAGTGGAAGGGGGCAAATTAACAATTATATACTTTGTTTTAAGGGGTCAAGTGCTAGAGAGAAAACTCAAGTAAGGAAGAGGGGTAGGAAGCACATATATAAAGGTGACATTTTAAGCCCCGGCTGGCGTAGCTCAGTGGATTGAGCGCAGGCTGGGAACCAAAGTGTCCCAGGTTCGATTCCCAGCCAGGGTACATTCCTGGGTTGCAGGCCAGAACCCCCAGCAACCGCACATTGATGTTTCTCTCACTCTCTCTCTCTCTCTCTCCCCCCCTCCCTTCCCTCTCTAAAAATAAATAAATAAAATCTTTAAAAAAAATAAAAAAAATAAAGGTGACATTTTAAACAGAGTGACCACAGAAGACCTCGCTGAGCAAATATCTGAGCGACATTTGAAAGTCATTGGAGGCAGTCCTTGGAGGAAGCAGCAGGGGCAGAGTTCCAGCGCATGATGCCTCGTGTGTCCAAAGATGCCAGGCTGGCTTGTGGGAAATAAGTAACTTGAAACATAACTTTAAAGGTATATACAAATAAAAAACCTTTATCTTAAAATTCTCACACAGTGCATACATATGAAGTCAATAAGGCATATGCTTATCACCAAATTTTAAATCTGAATACGACAGGAACAAAGAACAGTTACTTTCTAATTATAACCACTAATTAAGAAGCAGAGCTGGCATTAAGCCACAGAACCTATGTTCGAGACAAAGACTTATCAGTGAGATCAAGGACCAACAAGTTTCTTTGCTTCAACTCTTCTCTCCTTCCATCTGTACTGCAAAAACTAATGTGTCTTTGTATTAAACTACATGAAAACCAGCCACAGAAATCATATTTGATCCCATATTTCTTCTTGACACTGCTCCAAAGATAGTATCCCTGCTTGAAAAATAAAGCAGACCATTAAGATGCTATCCATATGATACGAGCAAGCAAAACCCCTTCGTCTGAGTTGCCCAGATAACAGCCAGTTCATCGCCTCAGCGGTTTTCTTTGCTCACCATGAAACTGAACAAAGCTAGATCTTCGTGTCTTCTCTCCGCGTCTTCTTATAACAACCGTGTAAACAATGAACCACCAGGTATCATCCAAGTTACCAAACACTCCTAAAGAGATCACCAGATCACCTGTTCCATTTAGACCAAAGCTCAAGCCTCCTGGCCACCCCTCAGTGGACCCCCTTTCTGTTGACTCTGGACTGCCCACCCCTCCAACTTTTCTCGCTCCCTTCTGGCTTGGATTTCAGGCAGGCGTCTAAACCAATTACCTGCAAATTCATTCATGATGAAATGATGAAGAAGACCTCAAATCATGTCTCTCCTAAGGACTTACATTTTAACAAGAGGTCCAGAGCTCAAGGTAGTAAGATCCAACATTCTTTGGTTACTAAAGAACAGCTTGAAAAGATGCTGGCAGGGTAGAAGCTATTCCTTCGTCAGGTGTGAAGCAGGCTGCCTCCCCCAGCTGGCGGTTATTTCCTGTCACCTGGGCATACTCTAAAATGAGCCTGGTCTTCAGATGAAAGGGACAAAACTTATTAACTCACTCCCATGCTCCTCCGTATGCTTCACACCAGACACCTGTAACCGTGTGTCCGCGTCTCCTAGGGAAGACACAGGCACTCGGGATATTTATCTATAAATAGGTATTTGAATCTATCATGTGATACAATAGAGGGGAAACATTCAACATTAGATATTTGCAAGTGATATATCCAATAAGGGGTTAATATGCAAAATATATAAAGAATTCAAGACAAGTAAACATCAAAGAATGATCTTATTAAAAAACAGGCAGAGGACCTCAAAAGACATTTCTTCAAAAACATTCAGATGGCAAAAGACGCATGAAAAGACGCTCAACATCGTGAACCATCAGGAAAATGCAAGTCAAAACCTGTTAGGATATTGACTATCCAAAAAAAAAAAAAAAAAAGGGACAAGAGTGGGTGAGGATGTGGAGAAAAGCTAACCCTCAGACACTCCTGGTAGAAACATAAATTGGTCCAACCCTCATGGAAAACAATATGGAGGTTCCTCAAAAAGTTAAAAATAGAGTTACCCTTTGATCCAGCAATTCCACTTCTGGCATATGTTCACATAAATTCAAATCAGGACCTTAAAGACATACCCGTAACCCATGTGGCACTATTCACCATAGCGAGATATGGAAACAACCTACATGTGCATCAGTGGAGAAATGGGTAAAAATGTGGCGCATACACGTAATGAGCTCTTATTCAGCCTTTAACAAAGGGAAGAAATCCTGCCAATTGACACCACATGGGTAGACCTGGATGACATTATGCTAAATGAAGTAAGCCAGAAAAAGGACAGTACTGCGTGAGCTCACCTTTATCTGTATGGAATCTAAAACAGTCAAACACACGGAAGCAGAGAATAGGATGGCGTTTGTCCCTAACAGGAGGAAGAGAGAAAAAGTAAGGTGCTGGTCACAGCGTACAGTGTTAGTGATGCAAAACAAGTAAGTGCTGGAGGCCAGCGCACAAGGTGGGGCCTGCTGTTCATGAGACACTGAGGCGTTCCTGCCAGGGCAGGGCTTCTGTTCAGGGATCTCAGCACAGAAGGAAACACACAAGAAAACAGAGGTGTGGCGAGGGGAAGCTTTTGGAAGTGATGCGTAAGTTTATGGCACTGATAGTGACGATGGTTTCATGGGTGTGCACTGATCTTCAAACACATCAGCTTGTATAAATTAAACATTTTCAGCTTTGTGTGTGTGTTAATCGCACCTCAGTGAAGTTGAAGTTGTATTATTTACAATTTAAAATTCACAGTTATGGAACATGATTTGTTTAAACATGTTATATTATCCACGTTATTGTTTTTGCTTTTGTCCTCAACAGAGAAAAACATGTGTGCACTGAATAGGAACATTTCTTAAAAGTATCAACACCTCAAAAGGAAAATAACCTTACCATCAAACAGTTTCTCTCCAGCCTCTATGGCAACACCTAGAGAGATGCATAGTTGCTACAGGCATGAAGCATGTGTGTGCTACTGTGTGCGGACTTGTCCCCCGAAGGGTAATTCAGAGGCCACTCAGCCTGGTGGACATGGCACACACATGCCTGTTTCCTTAGGCTGTTGCCGCATGTAACTGTT
Organism: Phyllostomus discolor; assembly: GCF_004126475.2. NCBI lineage: Eukaryota > Metazoa > Chordata > Mammalia > Chiroptera > Phyllostomidae > Phyllostomus > Phyllostomus discolor. The sequence continues at coordinate 28,915,604 of NC_040915.2, read as the reverse complement.
TGGCAGTCTGAGCACACAGTTTCTTTCTGAAGGAGGTTTTCTGCTGAAGGTTACGCCGCGCTTCCCACTAAAGCATAAATCCGTTGGCTCTTTATTAAGCATCCTGTACAATCAAATCAAAGCAGTTGTCAATGGGCAAGGTTCGCTGGAAAATGTAAACTGGTTTCTCCACCCCCAGTGAAATGGATTAAGCAACGCGGGAGGTTTTGCACACCCTCTCTATACACAACATCTCTCTTTGTAGGGGAAATTTTTACTGCAACAGTTCTTGCTGCACCTGCCAACTTTCTCTTCTCCTGAAAACACAAATTCCCATTCCATGCTGAAGAATGAGTAATGCCTCTAAGTGCCCAGAAGATGTTTATAATAATTGATATTTCATCCTCCAGTGCCAGGGCTGCACGAATGGAGTGCTTTATGTGGAAGGCTCAGGAACGCGCTCTGGTCCCTTTGGTCTCCTGCCCAGATTTCGTATGCCCATAGTCAGCAGAGCATTAATGCAACCCAAGCGCGGAGAGACACCGTCTCAGAAAACAGAGGAGTGCCAGAGGCTTGCATAATGTATCAGAGATAGCAAAGCTTTCTTCGGGGAGATGAAAATATGATACAGAACATACCTGGTGGGAAACGTCACCTTGGTTTTTCTAAGGAGTGAGATGTGTATTAACAGGGGTACTGGGGCATGAATTTAGACTCCAAAGCTCCTCACACCTCCAGACTTCCCTTGCTGAAGTCCAGTATTGTTATTTATTTTGAGAACTGTTTCTGCTCTTTGCCCAAGCTGTGTCCACCTCCATATCTTACACGGGAACAGTGTGTGTCACTGATGTTTTAGTAAAATGCCTCATATGCACTTCCTGTGAATCTCATCTATTATTTTATAAATGTGCCTTTATTAATTTGAATAAACTTTTTATCAATTATTTAAACTTATCTTGGATATTCTTGACTGCAAAATATAAATTATAAGCATTTTAGAACAGAAACTAATATCTACATCTGGGTAATTCTAAAAAATGCACACTTGATGTGCAGTGGACTATTGTGCATTATTGATTGGTTGAAAAATTGTTAGCATTTTTCCACTCCCTGTTCTTCTTTACCTTACTGCCTCTTCCCATCCTCACATGCTCACCGTGTAACATTTTTGCTGAATCGGGGAAAGAATAACCTACAGAAGCCTTACCCCAAAATGCCATCAGTTGAAAATCAAAGTCCATTTCTCGTCCCTCGTAGTTACTGCCAGTCGTCGTCCCTGGAGAGCCAGAAAGCAGCTATTGGCAAAGGGAGAGGACAGACACAGGAGTGACAACAGACGTGACCTGGTGCATTTGGGGGTATGTGCCCCCAAATGTGCGAACATGGTCTCATCGGACCACCGCTGGGACTCTTCCAAGCTTCCCAAGTTCAAGGGCTTACATCTTCACCGGGACCCTGTTTTCAAAGGGAGCCTCTTAGGAATAAAGCCATGGGGTCATATGGATGATTTAACTTTAAAAAACAGTCAAAGACTAACAATGAAACATCTGGAAAACGTAATCCCACGTATAAGGACATCAAAATGTAAAGTAAAATACTTAGGAATGAATTTAACCAAAAAGATGAAAGATTTGTTCACTGAAAATTCTTTAGACTTTGACGAAATTAAAGAAGACACTTGTGGAAAGATAACCCATGGTCATAGATTAGAGTAATTAATGTTGTAAAAATGGCCGTAATACACTAAACCATCCATCGACTCAATACAACCCTTCTAAAGTTCCAACGGCATTTTTTCACAGAAAGAGCAGAAAAACAACTCAAAAACTCATATGGAACTACAGAGGTCCCCTAGGAGCCGAAGCAATCCTAGGAAACAACAACAAGGCTGGAGGCATTGCACTCTCTAATTTCAAGCTTTATTACAAAGTTACAGTAATCAGAACAGCCTAAAAATACAGGCATAGACCAACAGAGCAGAATCGAGAGCCCGAAACAAACCTATACACAGTCAGCTAACATTTGACAAGGGAGCCAGAAAATGTTATGTGGAAAGGAGAGTGTCTTTATCAATAATATTGGGAAAACTAGATGAGTACATGTACGGGAGTGAAATTAGACCCCTGTCTTACACCACTCGCAAACATTAACTTGAAATGGATTAAGGACTTGAATGTAAGACCTGCAATTGGACACCTCCTGGAAGGAGACTGGAAAGAGCTCCTTGCTATGAGTCTCGGCAGTGACTTTCTGAATGCGCCACAAAAAAAGCACAAGCAACAAAAACAAAAAGAAGTGAGTGAGCCTCCATCAAATTAAAAAGCTTCTGCACAACAAAAGAAACAACTCAATATAATGAAAAGGCAACCGACAGTATGGGAGAAAACATTTGCAAGCTGTCTATCAGACAATTGGTCGATATCCAAAGTATATAAGGAGCACATACAACTCAAAAGCAAAATAACAAATAAATTAAAAGTGGGCAGAGGACCTGAGTACACATTTTCCAAAGAAGTCATGCCTGTGGCCAATAGGTGTATTAAAAGGTGCTCAACACCACTAATAACCAGACATGGAAATCAAAACCGTAATGAGGTGTTACCTTACATCTGGCAGAATGACGATTATCAAAAAGTTAAGAAACAAGTGTTGGCAAGGGTGTGAAGAAAGGGCATATGCTTTTGCTAGGAATGTAAATTGGCACAGCCACTATGGAAAACAGTATGGAGGTTCTTCAAAAACTTAAAAATAAAATGACTATATGATCTAGCCATCTCACTTCTGGATATACGTCCAAAGGAAATGACATCGGTGTCTCAAGGAACCATCTGCCTGCCCCCCCCCCATGTTCACTGTGGCATTATGCATACCACCACACACATGAAAATAGCCTCAGTGACCATCTACAGATGATAGATGGAAAACAGTTTGTTACTTCCTCTCTTTCTCTATCACCTGCATGGTTCAAGTTCTCCCCAGTGATAGAAATCCTTCTGCATTCCCATCTTATCTTTCCAATGAGCTAAAAGGGGAGCTGTCAGTCATATGGCAAGGCCGTGCTGAGGCCCCTTGCCCTTTGCAGGGAGGAGTGCGGCTCAGCAGGGGATGGTAGCAGTGTAAGATGGGGAATCTGTGCAAATTACTTCTAAGTAGAGCATTCAATTTGGAAAGGATGCAGCATGTGCTTCAGATGTTTTCTGCAGAAATAAATGCCACTGCCTCATCGTCATGGCAACCGTTTTGACATTCCGATGTGAACTCGGGTCTGCCTAAGGCATTCCACGGAGTGTTGTGCCATCTCCAAGAGGGTGTGCTGTGTGCCTGTCTTCCTGCTCCTGGTAACTTAGGGCCATTTAATGGCCCTTCAGCTGCTACCATCAACTTCCAAATGCTGGTCAATTAAGAGGCAGCCAAACAAAAGAAAAAGCACCCACAATATGTTTCACTAATTCAATACTTGGAAGAAGCTATTAGTCAATGTTACTTGCTACCGAGAGCACATTGTGTATGTTGGGGTGATGGCGGGCTCTGTAATTGCGAAGCACCAAAATGCCAAATTTCACCCCACGTTAAGTGATCTTAAGACCTCCACTATGTTCATTCACCTTCCAAGCCACCGTTGAGAACACTAGCATCCTTCCATTTTGTGAAACTACTCTCCTCTCTGGCCTTGAAGTCCTCTCCTTCAGCCACTAGGTGAGGGAAAAGCACAGAGAACTCCTGGTGGAAGTATTTTCCGGAGCAAGTGTGGAAGGGGAGCTTCTGCTCACACTCCAAGTTCGAGGAGTTGCAACCCAGCCATATGGCCCCGCAGAGCTAATGGAGCAGCTGGGAAATAAAGTACAGCTGTAAGTACAGGAAACAGAAGAGGCCGATCTGGAGAATGGCCAAGTAGCCTCTGCCATAATCTTAACATTTAGGGATAAAATGGTAAATTTTATGTAATGCATATTTTAACACAGCAAGACCAACAGAATATTAGGAGACTGGGATCTTCAGAAACAGCGAATTTCTGACTTATTGAAATTTCCTAAAAATAGTTTTGATGGTCCTACTCTCACTGTTGAAAGTGACATTCAGTTCATTGATTTTTCTGTCTTATTTAGCATATCACGGTTTGTAACTTCTGAAATCCAGATTGAAGTTTCAGAGGCTGATTAAAACTTTAGTCGTAAAACAAAAAGTAACCATTCTCCAATATTAAAATGGTAAAGTAAAACATTTAATTTGGGGAACTTAGGTTATATAATGCTACATGAACAAAACCTGCAATTGTGTTACATTAAGTAAAGATGGATGCCAATATTTTAAAAGTTAAAATTAGTTCTTTAATTAACATTGAACACTAAAAGATCATTAACTTAGAAACATTGAGAACTTAAGGTAGTTAGGATACAGGCCATCAAAATTGCACTTTTATACCACAATATTGAACATCAGACTTACATGTGGAGGAAAAGGAGAAAATTGAGAAAGAATTTGATTTTCTTCTCTGCAATACAACCCCAGATAGTTTTCCTTCAAAAATCACTTAAACTTATATTAATTATAAATGGTTTTTATATGACTTTTCTCAATATCTATCATTTCATTTATTTACTTTTCCAACAATTATTTATCGAGTGCCTGTTATATTCAGGCACTCTATCCGACAGTGGGAACACAGAGATAAACAAACAGAAATCCCTGACCTGGTGGAGTTTGTATTCTATGCAGGCAGCATCATGTTAAACCAAAGGAAAAACAGTCTATTAACAACTATGTAATACTGATCACAAAGAACACAGCCTGTCGTGGACCACCCAGTTCTTGAGACGGCAGGTCTGTGTTTCCACTACTTCTCCCCTTTAGCGACGTTCTTCAGTTTGTCATTCACAAGGTGGTTTACACGTTTCAGCAGCACTAACACATCTCAGGCCAACAGTGACCCCCATTACCAAGTATACTGGGCAATATTAACCCTCATTGGACTGATTTTTTTTTTTTGCTGTACCTGACAAATGTGGGCACACCCTCTCCTTGGAGCTTCTAAAACATTTCATTCTCTTCTTCAGTGACACTGAGACTTTGGAAACACTGCCTTTCAGTATCCTGTGGTAGCTCCTCTCTCCTGCACAATTCTTAAAATATCCATCATTCTTAGGATTCCATTTTATACCCTATGTTCTTCTGACCCTTTATACTCTCTCCATCCTATATTTTCAGATGTAATTTATGATCTATTTATGCTTTTTTGACTCTCAACTGTTTACCATCAGTTTTCACTGCTCTACTGAGTTCCAGATTGGTGCACACAAATTCACACCCTTCACTCACTTTAAACTTACTAAGCCCAAACTCACCCTAACTGGTTCTGCATTATATCCACAGTTCCACCATCTACTAACAAACCCACTAAAAACGGCAGCTCCCATTTCTCCAAAACCCACATCCTATTTGCTGATAAACATCGCTGATTTTACCTCTTAAATATCGCCAGGACTCTTCACTGCTCTTCAACATCTCAGGGTTATCAGTGTCTCTTCATCCTTCCGAGATCAGTCCAACAACCTCTCAGTTGCCCTAGCCCTCAGGGTTAGTTGTCACTTTCAAGATAAAGCCCAAACTATTTGAAACAGTAGACACACTTGACAATTTGGCCAACATTTGTCTCTTCCCCCCCACCCCCCAGGTACAAGCTGAACCAGTTTGTGTTTGCTTTGTAATAAGAATGCCAGTATTAACATTAGCGTGAAGCCATTTTCCCCGTGAGGGCTTCCTCGCTTGTCTCTGGCAGCAGAGCTGGTCCTCTCTCGCCCTTGGGCCCGTAGCTTTGTGTGCATTCTCCTTTCGTGTCACCTGAAGCACTGCATGATCCTAGGTTTGTCCATGTGTGTCTGCCACCTTGTGATGTGGGGGTATGGAAACCTATTTCATTCATGTTTCTGTCCTTGGTGCCCAGTACAGCCTAGGCTTACAATAGCTGTCCAATATTTCATGAGGATGAAAAAGCATAGATGAACACATAAATGAATTAAAGATGTGGGTAGTTGTCTTGATGACCTGTGGTCTAGTGAACAAAATAAACTAACAAAACAAAACAGAAATAGACTCATTGACACAGAAAACAGACTGACAAGTGTCAGAAGGGAGGGGGTTTGAGTGACTGGGTGAAAACGGTGAAGGGATTAAACAAAACAAAACAAAACAAAAGCCTCGTGGACACAGACAACAGCCTGGTGATGGGGGGGGGGGCAGCTGGGGAAAGTGGAAGAGGGCAAAAGGGGGATGAATGCCGGTGGAAGGGGACTTGGCTTGGGCTGGTGAACACGCATGCAATGCACAGGTGATGTGTTATAGAATCGTACACCTGTCACCTGTATGTTTTCATTGACCAATGTCACCCCTATACATTCAATAGATATCTTCTATTTAAAATAATTTTGATTATGTAGTTGATCTAGACTCAAATTTGAAAGCAACTCCCAAGTGAGGAATATGTTTTCAATTAATTCTAGATTTTAATATTCCAAACCTTACAAAGCCACTCTTCTATTATTTAGAAATCCTGTCTTAGCACATTATAGAAATATTCTACTAGATAACGTCGTAAGCCGCATGCCAGGGATAATTAACGAGAATGAAATGATAGCATACAATTGCTGAGAGCAAAAGCAAACACAAACTTTTATAGAAAGCAATATGTCAGTATGGTTCAACAGCCTTTAAAAAGTTCATGCCAATTTATCCAGTAATTTTATATCAGGGAATCTATCCTAAGGAACCTCAGACTGCATAAGGATATTTAGGTAAAAGAATATTTGCCACAGTATTACTGTGTCTGCAAGTCTGATGACAGACAATTGGGGCATAAATAAATAAAGATGAATTTCTAACAGATAATATTGTGTGCTCATTTAAATTAATATTTTAAAGGGAGTAAGTAATATAAATAAGTAACCAGCAATGTAAGATCTTTAAAAATACACAGAGTGAGATCCCATGTCTGTCTTTAAAAATGTAGATAGTACATTGTATGGAAACTATATGCATGAACATAGGCTGCAGGAATATATAGCAGAACGTATAGGGGTGGGCAAAAGTAGGCTAACAGTTGCAAGTATGTGAAACACATTATTTATTATTTTATTATTTTCCATATGAACTACTGTAAACCTACTTTTGTCTACCCCATATATAATGGTTCAGTGTTATTAGATAATCATGTGTTACCTTCAACATTATATTGATTTTATAATCTGAAGAAATAGCCCGTAAGTAAACGTTTGTGCCCTGAGCCACAACTTGTGCTAGATGTAGCATACGTATTAGGTGGCTAGTTACTTGTTGTCTGAACAGAAACCAGGAGCTTGGCAAACAAGATACTTCACTCAGCATTTTAAAAATAGGAGATCAAAGGTGTTAATTAGTCAGTATTTGGAACCAAAGTACAAGTGTTAAAATAAAGAAAAGAGGCAACGGAACCCAAGGAGGGAGAAAGAAACGAGAGCTGTAATTATTAACAGCACAAAGAAGCAGAAACAATGGTTTGGCGTTGAGCGAGAACTTGACTGGGCAAGACTAACAAGACTGAGTGACCCACCACTCAGCCCGCGAGGAAGACGGAGAGAGCTTGGTCTATCTCTCATGGTTTCTCTGTTTCTCTGATTCCCACGGCATAGTGACCTCTGGCCCCTCAATCCCCACGAAATACATCTCTCATTGTAATCAATTCCTTCTCCCTCCTTCCTGGAGATCACGAGAGTGTCGTTATTACTTGCAACCAAAATAATCCCCAATAAAATGAGCCTTTTCCAGTTCATATAGGCAGGATCTAGGCCTGCTGGTTGGTACAAGGTATAATGATTCCTTATTTTTGTCGATGTCACCCACTGTTATTACTTTCACTTGTCACACGGGACCCATTACCTTTATAGCAAGTAGGGTGTTTGACTCTGCAGCACAGCTGCTTCTACATCATCATCCTTGACAAAGGGCGCGGCCCGTGCCACTCTCCGCTGCTCCCCGTTTCATCCGTGCACGTATTCAGCCAGCAAATACTCACCCAGTGCCCGTTTTCCCGGCACTCTGCAGGGCTCTAGGGCTACCGTAGCCAACAGGGCAAGCCTTGTTTCTGACCTTGCGGGGCTTAGAGTCCATTGCGGGGAAGTACATTCGAGGAGTCACACTGAGTGGCGGCAGCATTAAACATCACTCAGTCTGTCGGAAGAGTCAGATGTCCTTTGAATGTTTCAAAGACAATGTATTGTTATGTCTTCACCCAGTAAGTGAATTACTGGGAAGCAATTCCAGTCTCAATTGGGTCTTTGTGACTTTTGAATAAAGTGTTTGGCCACTCTTAGTGTTCTTAAGTCACGGCTGAAGAATTTCCATTTTGTCGTTCACGAGAATCCGAGAAACATGGTGTATAAACGTGAACTGCATCTGGATGCTGCATGCAGAGCTCACAGGGCCGGCCAGGCACAGGGAGGTGCTCCCCACAGTGTTTCCACATGAATGTTTTCAAATGTACATAAGTCTAAGATTGTGGGCTTTTTGGTTGGTTGGTTGTTTGGTTGATTTTAGGTTTTGTGATAAGGATTATTTAAAAATTTCTCATCAGAAGCCCTGGCTGGCATAGCTCAGTGGATTGAGCATGGGCTGCAAACCAAAGTGGCACAGGTTCGATTCCCAGTCAGGGTACATGCCTGGGTTGCAGGCTACGGCCCCCAGCAACTGCACATTGATGTTTCTCTCTCTCTCTCTTTCTCCCTCCCTTCCCTCTCTAAAAATAAAGAAATAAAATCTTTAAAAAATGTGTTTTTTAAAAAATTTCTTATCAGGTCTCATCTAAATTTTGTAAACACAATCAATTTAAAAAGTGATTTATATCACTAGGGTAGTGGTTAACCATTGTGGTATATTTGTAGTGTGACCTATTGTGAAGCAGTTAAACAGTTAAGAATAAGAGAGCTGTAGGATGGCATGAAAGATGTTCAAGGTATGTTTATCTACCTATAGCTAGATTTAGATTGATCTGGGTCCAGAGAGAGAGAGAACTGCTTATGCTGTATGTCTGTAGTGAGCATTGTCAATTGTCTACTTAGCACCTGTACCTTCCTGTCTTCTCCTTACCAGAATCCACGGGAATCCTCAGGAATTCACGCTTCTCCCATGGATCCCATGAGTCTCCGTGGATGGTGGCCCCACTCAAGACTCTTCAGGCTCTCTTTCCTCGTCAGTGATTGGCTCAGGAACGTGACCCAGTCCAGCCCTCTGTGCTGTGGGAAGTCTGCTTGGGGGCCTTGGAGGAGCCTTCCCTTTTCCCTTCTGGTACAGTGTCTGCAAGCAGTTATGACTTCCTTAGGATGTTGCGCTATCTGGATGTAAGACCCAGAACTGCCAGAGCCGTCACACTGAAAGCTCAATGCACAGAGGAGGCAGAGTTCAACATGGAATCACAGGAGATGTAGCCAGAAGCTCTGAATTAAGTCAGCCTCCAAGCCGATGTTCGTCTGGGCTTTCAGTAAGGTAAGCTGAAAAATGGCCTTGGTGCTCAAGCTAGCATCTTTTCAAATACAGTAGGCCTCCCCGCCATATCTGTGGTTACCTTCCTGTGGCTCCAGCTCCCTGTGGCCGACTGTTGGCTGAACATATTAAACGGAAAATGCCAGAAATAAACAATTCATAAGTTCTAAAGTGCATGCTATTCTGAGTAGTGCGATGAAATGTTTGTCATCCAGCCCCATCCTGCCTGGGACGGGAAGCATCCCTCCGTCAGTGTACTCACGCTGTACACTCTCGCTGCCCGGGAGTCACTTAGTAGCCATCTTAGTTATCAGACGGGCTGTCGAGGTGTCACAGTTCAAGTTGCCCCAAAGCACAGAGGGATGACGCTGGCAATTCAGACATGCCAAAGAGGAGTGAGGAAGTGCTTCCTTTAAGTGAAGTTGTGTATTTGCTCAGGTTAAGAAAAAGATATATACAGGTTTGGTATTATCCACTGGGGTTCTTGGAATGAATCCCCTGTGGATAAGAGACTACTGTATTTAGCTCGTTACATCCAAAATCATCCTAAGGTTTTGCATGTTTGTGTATATGTTACTGAGCACATCATTTCAGTGGAGAAAGCTTGGAAGAACACACATCAGCATAAAATAATAAAAAAGTGGGTTTGAGAGAAGAAAAAGGAGTCCTCCACTTTTTATTCCACATACTTCTTTATGGATACACAACGGATACTTAACAATACTGTCTTTAAAACATAAAATAGAAATATTAAAAATATTTCCAATAGAAGGCTCTCTCGTTGTTCCCTAACTTCTGCTGACTTCCAGTAAAATGACTATTGAATTTATCAGAGAAGTCATAGACGAGCATTTCAAATTTTAAACATTGGCAATAAGGTTTATTGTGAAGAAGACAAGGGCTGTGGTCGGACGTTGTGGGTTTCTCTCCTGCTCCTGGCACTCATTTAGGTACCTGGCCTCAGGCAAAGCATAGAACCACTCTGGGCCTGGGTTCCCTCATCAGTAGAGAGAGAAGAGAAATCCAGACGTCTATTTTAAAGATTTTATGCCCTTCTCTGATATTTTCTTCCTAACTTACATCCACAAATAAACTAGTTTAGGGTGAACACTAGCTAAAGGCAAGGAAAGGGGCCAGATGAGCTGGCAACGTCTGTTTCCGGCGATTCCAGAGTTGCTGCTACACCTTGTGGCAGGTAGGGGATGGTGAGAAAGAAAAAGCACATAGAAGCGTCATTTATTTCATCAATTCATTTATTTTCAGGTTAGTGTTTAGCTGGAGTCATTAACATAAAAACTGCAAAAGACAAGGATGTTTATTAATTTATTTTTCTGTTCTATAGTTTTATAATTTCATCTTAATGATGCTTCCTGTCACCAAGTCAAAAATGCATTCACTTTATTCTTAAGTACGAACCCACTTTTTTTCTTTTATTTGGCTTTTTTCCTCTTTTATTCTAGTTTTTGAATAAAAGAGAGAGTGGGTCTTGGGAATATTAATCTCTCGACAATCAACAAAGTTTTTTAGTTACTTATCATGGTCTTGCTCAGGAAAAGTTTAGTTTTTCATACAAAAATGTATACATTTATATTTTATTAATTATCCAAATAATCATTTACTATGACGTAACTTCCTTCTTTGTTGGCTATTTATTCTTTAAAATATAATTGGTGCTAAAGATTTCTTACAAGATATTTTATAATCATTGAATGTGGCTTAATATAAATTTTCTTAGGAACCAAAAATTCCTGAGAAACAGTGACAGGGAATAAAGTCCCCCACGAACAGACAGTAAGTGAGTCTAAGATGCTAATTATTCTTCCTAATTAGTTAGCTAATTATATGGCCGGTCAGCCCAGATTTTATTAAAAAAATGAGACTCGCTCTATCCTTTCCCCTCCTCCTTTTTGGCCTTTTCAGCATCATTCAGTCTATTTCCTGGCAGAAAAATTCTGAGGTTAAAATACAGCCACATAATTGCAAGCAGTATTAAAATGTGTTTCAGGTGAGACAATCTAACTATTTCAGTTTACAACATTTCTTTTTTTTTCCAGTCTTCACTCGGACGTTTGTTTCATTGCTTTTAGAAAGAGAGGAAGAGATTAGATAGATAGATAGGTAGGTAGATAGATAGATAGATAGATAGATACCAGTGATGTGAGAGAGAAACATCGATTGGTTGTCTTCTTGTATGCACCCCAATCAGTGATCATACCTGCAACCTGGATGTGTGCCCTGACTGGGAATCAAACCCACCTTGACCTTTCTGTCTGTGGGACAGCAGTCCAACCAATTGAGTCACACTGGCAAGGGATACAATATTTCTGTCTTTACAGTGCACACTTGTCTCTTCTTGTAGTGGGGCTGCTGGGCCAGGGAGATGGTGGGGATCCACTGTAGCATCTGGACTCCAACAGAGCTGCCAGATAAGGTAGTGTTGTCGTATGAACTGGTGAAAGTGATTGATGGAAACACGCCACAGATAGGGAAATGCTCTGATGTCCTTTTACAGCCTGCCTCACACAGCACACATGTAGGACAGGGGAGTGCTGCTCCCTAAAGGAGGGTAAATTGGACTGTATCCTCCGGCGTCCATTATGGTGCCCTGCCAATCATACCACGAGATCACTGTCAATAACCCTGTTGAGAAGCTTATTTTTCTGGGTATTCCCAATTGACTTTTGAGATACTTACAAGAAGGCCCATTTGGGTCATATAATAGAGAATCACAAATATTATTGTGAATCCTGAGTATCTAAAGCATTTCATCCTCAGCAAGCTGAGACTTAGTGTATATATCTGTGGTCCTTCTAATGCGAATTAACCAGATTGACATCTCTTGATTCTCATTGCTACTAGAAGCAACTAGGAATGCCACCAGGACTCACAAAGTAGTTGTGGAACTTAAGGACCATTTTGTATGCTACTTTATTTTCTAAGCCAGCAAAAAGAGTCATCTGACTTTCGTGACAATTAACTAAGGTTTGCCCTAGACTCTGTTCCGTGGAAACTTCCTTTAACCGGATGCCCATTCTTGGCATTATTCAGGCATTTGTGTCTGTGCCCACACCAGACTGTGGTCATTCAGCAGGACTCCTCAAAACACAGATTTTCAGCCTTTGTTTGTTCTTTCTTTTGATGAGTCTCAGTGAGGACTGGCTTTTAACCACCATGTTCTGTGTGAAGAAAATTCTTAAATTGTAATGCTATGTGCAATGCTAATTCTTTTGAAAGGTTAAAAAAACCTCAATGTGCCTTATATAACATGATCTATTTATACTCTGTCACTAAGGAGAGTCAGCTGCATTTATGTTTGGGTGAACAGAGCAATTTATTGTACCTTTTCATGCAGTTGATCGCTACCGGTCTCCCCCCTCACTAAAAGCACTGGGTTAGGTCATGAGAATTGTCCAGATGCATTAAGATGTTTGGAATCAAATTATTTAACCTAAAAATACTGAACACAAGAATTCCATGAACAGATAAATTTAAGCATCAGCATTTCTGTACCTTCCTCTGTTATCAATTGTAATATTAAGTTCCATCGGAGGATATTATACATGACAACAGTTACTAAGAGACTGTTGCAGTTTCAGTCCAAAATTGGATGCTTTCAAGCCTCCTTCAGTATTTCCAGCACCTGGTAGTGACTAGTGACACCATGTAAGTTTTTTAACCAATGAAAGGCTCTTTGACTGACTATAAAGTAAACTCTCAAATTGTTACCATGATATAAAATTCAGGATGGTGGGGGAGGCATACTCTGGATTACACGGCTTCTGAAAGATCTGGCTCTGACTTCACAAAACTGTTGACTCCTTCATTTATGCACGGATATCCCTGTGATACAGCAAATGCTAATACCTCGTGTATTTACATCCCCTTCTTCTCTTGCCTTCTTTTAATTTTTGTGTCTACATTTATCACTTATGTGATGTTTAGCATGTACTTTCTTCTGTTTTAATTTTCCTCTGAATAGAGAGCTCGTTGTGTGCTGTGCTGCATGGAACACATTACATGCCATACTTTAGTAAACCTTTATAGCAGCCTAATGTAGCAGGGACTGTTGTGATATGCATCCACGGATGTGCACAGCGCAGTTTGGGGAGTTAAGCGACCTGCCTAAAGTGATGCAGCGTGTAAGCGGTGGGGAGATGACTTGGGTCCCGACTTCAGCTTCCACGTTGTTCCTGTCCATCCTCCTTTCCTCATTTTCGGTCTCTCCCTCCCCTAGTTCACAGAAGAACCCAGGTGTTGGGAGTTAGAGATGAGAATGAAGAGAAGCTAGTGTCTAATAGAAGTGACTGACGACATTAAAAATTATTTTAGAATTAGACCTAACACATCCTGATTTTTATCTCTTCTAAAACCATGTAGACCCAAGGGAGCCACTATTAAATACACATGGAAAGCATGATTCTCCACCATCTAGCTGCAAAGACAATAGAAAGCTGGGCACACTGAAGAAGATTCCCACCTTAGTCAAACATTTCTGACACAAAGGAATGTTCTTTGAAGGTTTGCTATTAATTCTTTTGAGTCCCTTTTTATATTGTTTCATATCTGACTAATGGACTTAGTTTAATTCAGTTTTACTTATTCTTTGCTTATTTTATTACAGCAAAAAGATGCCTTTTGTAACCCCACAAATTACATTCCCTTTTGTGTTTGTGGTGTGTGGGAGTTTTTTTATTTTTATTTTTGTAAACCTTACAAAGCAAGGTGTAATAAAAAACAGCCTGTAATCCAAGAAACTAATACAGAGAAAAAGGTGCTTTGAAGAATGGCAACACAAACAAATGCAGAACAAATCAGCAAAATGTCCTGTCAAAAGCATATGTTTTAAAGCTGTTAAAATATACATTTTGTTAAATCTTCAAATTAGTATCTTGGGAGTGGCAGAGGATTTTAAATTTACTATATTTTCCAAGGTAGAATGGCATTCGGGTTTATGTTCTTCTTATTGTTTTTCTTTTGTATTTTTCTCTAGATATGATAATATTTCTGTCTTTTGTAATAGTGCTTTTATCTCCATCGGTCACACTAAGGAATAAAATTAATTCGACATGAACTAAATACTGAGAAGTTATTTAAATCATACAACTTAAGTATAACTCAAAGATTCTATCAGACTAAAATAATATATTTGCTAAAATAACTATATTCATCTTGTCAAAACAATCTGAAAAAATGACCGATTTATAAGTTGCAAAGACAAAAAACCTGTCTTTAAATTTTCTTACCATTTCAAAGTTCATGCGTTCATAAGACTTTCTCAATAGTATAAACATTATTTTTTGCAGGGAGCCCAGTATGGAAATGATACAAAAAGGGGTGTGAAGAGTCAGGATATAAAGTATCTACATAAATTTGCATCACTTACACATCCAGAAAAATTTCACTCACCAGCCAAATTTAGTTTAACGGAGGAAAGCGTTTTGGTTCAACCTCCAAATTCTAACCGCAACATGTGCCTGGGAGCGCCCTGTCTCCTCCACTCTTGTCAGTGACTTTGCTTCTTCTGTGTGCATACCACAATGCATTGCACAAAGTCGGGGGAAGTATTTGCTTAGCGCCCTTTTTCTTCCATACTCTGGTGAACTTCACAAGGGCAAAACCACTGTCATCCCCTTGTATCTCCCGTGCCCTGTTCAGTGCTGAGCCTTTTGTAGGTATCCGATACATTTTTTTTAGAGGGAAGAGAGGGAGAAAGAGAGAGAGAAACATCAATGTGCGGTTGCTGGACGTCATGGCCTGCAACCCAGGTATGTACCCTGACTGGGAATCGAACCTGCGACACTTTGGTTTGCAGCCCATGCTCAATCCACTGCGCTACGCCAGCCAGGGCTCCGATAACATATTTTTAAATAATAAAGTGAATACATCAAATATGTCCTTAAACTTAGTAACAGAAACCAAAAGCAGATCCTCCAGTAGCCTAATTTAAATGCTTTTATTCCACTGTTCTTCTGGTTCTTTGAGTCTGGCCCATTGAGATCACTGGGAATATAAATAACATGGTTCAAAGTAATCTGAACTGAGCCAGGGTATTAGAGCTACTGACTCGGAGTGGATAGTTTTGGTTTGGAATAGATTCTGAAACTGTTTGGAGATTGTTTTTGTTTTGGCAAATGACTATTGGATTAGCATTTTTGAATGGTCCTACAAAAATATTCTGACCTCTGATATGGTTTGGGATTCAGTTTTGAGGGTGATTTAGTTCAGTTTTTAGTTAATTCACATTAAGTTCCATATTAATAATAACCTACATTTCACCATGCTTCTTAGGACAAACTTACGTGTGTATACATATAAGAATAGGTGAAGAGTCTGCCTTGTGACATTTTTAAACAATGGATATGTATCTCCTGCATCTTACATAAGGATATGTATTCAAATGCACCATTCTGGGGCTTTATGCCTTTCTCTTTTGAAGTGTGATATTGTCCAAATAATGTAGGTGGCAGAACTAAGAGAATTCTTTGTATAATACTTGTGAAGATATTTAACTCAATGAGATGTAGGTTTCTGTTAAGCTTTAAAATCCTGAAAAGAGTTTGTGCAGCCTATACTCACATTTTTGAAAAGTACGCATCTACAGAAAGGTCTGTGAAGTTACATCTACATGCATTACTTTCTAGATATAAACAACATAGCAAACCCCGCACTGTTTAGAAAATACTTCATAGATCTTGGGAGCTACATTTATATTTCTCTGCAAGGTGTTTTGTTAACTAAGTTAACTTCTGATTTATAGAATCAGAGAAATATTTCTGTATTAATTTCCAATGTCTGATTTCACTTGGAAACCCTGAGCCAAAACTTAGAGTTGCCTCACTGGTTCATTTCTACTTCTCCCAACCTTCAGCCCCATCCCAATGCAAACATACCTGTGCGTCTTTTTCTTTAGAAATGAGCAAAGATAATGAACAATAATTAAGCGATGTGTTCAGTTAATTCACGCATGTGTTTTAGTCCCTCCTTCTATTTGTTTTACCGTTTTCCTCCAAAGTCCTTTTCTTGAAGCTCTGCAGAGTGGCCATTTTTCTAACTTCTTTTTTCCTCCTTTCTTGCCAGCTAGGGTCTTTTTCTAATTTAAAAATGCAAATGTGTTGTGCGTGCTTGCTTTTTAAGCATTCTGCCATTTTTCAAACTGTGCCTCGACTCAGCTGTAAATAGCTGCTTCAGCATAGGTGAATCTCGAACGCCACTGCCACCTCAGGCCACTCCCAGCTGTGACTGGACTCTTTCTGAACCCCCAGCATGTGACCTACCTGTGACTCTCACTCAGTAATGAATCAAGTCTGCCCCGTGACATTTTTGGCGATGTATATTTAACATCACATAATTACATAATTTTTGTGTCTCTGCGCCCAGCCACCTCAATTGAATTGCAAACTGTTTGAGGCAGATTCAAAGTCTGTCCTACAGAATGCATTGTAAACAAGGAAATGTATGCTGATTGATTATTTAATTGATTGGCTATATCCATTTAGCTATGAAGGAAGTCAAGCAGCATGAATAATAGAAAGTTAAAAATATCTTCCCTAATCAGATTTTCTTGAATATATTAGTGCCTGGGTAGCGATTGTGAGAGTTCTTAATAAAGTGTCCACAGCCTTTTTTGCCTTTGTCTGAAAATTCAAGAACAAGAATAAGGTGTGAAGTGACATAAGGTGAACATTATGTCTTATTTCCTGAACTGACTCGTTACACTTGCAGTCCTTATCATTCTACGTTTAAGAAGATGCGGTTTCTGAAGGCAGTGCCCACCAGAGTTTACAGTGTAACTTCAATAATGGCCCCAAGGGTCAATAAATTTAAGAATAATTAGCATAAACAACATGAAACAGATTTCTTCCTTGTAGGAAATTCACAGAGCCTTTTAAAATATTCTCATATTTCCGAAGTGGTGGGACAAAGAATATAGTATGCTACTTTGCCCAAATTTGTGTAAGCATGATTTTTTTTAAAGCATCTTACAAGTCTATGTGCCTTAGTGGTCTCTTTTCGAAACCCTGAGATAGAAATTTCAGGTACATCTTACATAATTCATGATGTTTAGGAAAGGATTATCAATTGCAGAGGATCATTTCTTGTTTTTTGGACAGAAATCCAATATTAACTTGATGTTTATTCATCTGTTTGGGGCGTTCTCTAACTGTATACAGCAGAACCTTCAACCCTTTCCCTTCCTACAGGGCCACGTCCTGCCATTGTGTTAATGTGGTTTCCGTATTATGGCACTGTGTTACTGCTTTTCTAAAATGTATCTCGTTTCATCAGTGGCTTTTAAGAATCTGTATCGTTTTCATTGTCTTCTCCCACTGCCCAGTGACACCCCCTGCAGGTCGTGTAAGCAAGCCTGCCTGTGGCGGAGGGTGTTCTTGAAGGCAGACGGGAGACCTGTGCCTGAAGTCCTCCCCCGGGCGTTGGCCGTGTGACCTCATTTGTCACTTTCCTTTCTAAGTCTCACTTTCATCCTCTGTGAAGGGTTACATAGAGGTAAAAAGAATTATATGAGAGTTATTCGTCCATAAGATATTTTTGTCACCTTATAATTTCTTGTATTTTTTTCATATTTTGGTTAATAGGGAGCTATTGATAGTTA
The DNA here is from genome assembly GCF_004126475.2 of Phyllostomus discolor. NCBI lineage: Eukaryota > Metazoa > Chordata > Mammalia > Chiroptera > Phyllostomidae > Phyllostomus > Phyllostomus discolor. The sequence goes on along the minus strand of NC_040915.2, from coordinate 28,897,507 downwards.
GGTCTGGGGAATGAAACAGGTTGCTAAAAACATAAGGGAGTCCTGGCTGGTGTAACTCAGTGGATTGAGCATGGGCTGTGAACCAAAGCATCGCAGGTTCGATTCCCAGTCAGGGCACATGCCTGGGTTGCAGGCCGCGGCCCCCAGCAGCTGCACATTGATGTTTCTTTCTCTCTCTCTTTCTCCCTCCCTTCTCTCTCTAACACAAAACAAAACAAAAACAACTTCACAGTTGGCTAAAAAAAAACACAAGGGAAACTTGTACATTATACCTCTCTGTGCTTTTAGAAACTTTATTATTTTATTCTAAAAACATTCTCCAAAATATATAACAAAGTAATACCGTCTCAAGCCAGGCATAATGACACTATCCATGTATTTCAAATGACACAAGCCTAAAAAATAATTTAAACAAATGTGTGACTTGCAAGAGCACTACAGAATATTGATTAAAATGTTGGTGGCCTATTCAGTTGTTCATAACTGAAGACTGGAAGGAGCGCGCTCGGCCCCGCCCGAAGGGAGCGCGCACATGCCCTGCGCAGGCGCAGTGCTCATCCTTGTCCGTCTCTGATGGGCCCAGGTAGTGCCCTCTCCGTGTTCTTCTATGGCTCTGACAGCAACATTAATCATGGCTTTTGTTTGTACTGTGAGAGCATCATTTTTTAGAGGAACCTCTCTAGTGTTTCCCACATTCAGATGCTAATCAATTATGTCCCTTTTTGCCTTTGGCTGAAATTCAAACAAAACATCCATTAACAAATTATCTTCATTAGACTCTGGGGACACTTTTAATAACATTTGCAGAAACACTTATAGCCCTCAGGGGAGGAAGTTGCTAAAGGAGCCCATCGTGAAATTAGTGTTAGGAAGAATTTACTCTTACTCCTGAGACATAGTTTCTATTCTTAGATTAAAAATAGATTTTTCTGCATTAAAAAAATACTCTTAGAGAACTGTAGAAATAAGCCTGTCTTATTGCTTATGTCAAAAAATCTGGGTACATTTTATCAATATTTATAAAAAATATTGAATTGATTTTCAAAAATATATGTGCATATATATGTACATATATGTATATATACACGTGTGTATATTCTGTGCATGTTCTTTCGCAGCATTAGAATCATGTCTATCAAGAAGTCTAGAACCCTTGCACTTACTGTATGTTAATAACAGTTTGCTTCTTCAGTTGCCTTTAACCTCATATTCTTCATTTCTGTGAGTTTTGGAAGACTTTCGGTATTAAAGTGATGCAAACTTTATTAGAATTTGAGGAGTTTTTTTTTTCAGTATAAATAAAATTACACTCTACATGTGTTTCTCTAAGCTGGGGCTTTCAGAGAACTTGACCTTTCAAAGAACTATAGATTTCTTACCATTTAAAGAAAGTCATTCCAAAAAATATGTACAAATATCCTATATTTGATAACTAGTTCGGTTATGATTTTAGCTAGCTACCACAGAAATTTCTTAAGGTTCTTTTTTATAATTGTATCAACAACAGCAAAAAAGGCCTATATTGCAAATACAATAAAATACATCAAGTAGATATAAGTTTAGACCTAATAATTCTATTAGATTACTTGCATTTTATTGTTGCTTTATTATACAAATAGCATTTGAAAAACTATGTCATATGAATTATATAATTTTAAGCTTTTTGCCTGACTGCATAAATTATTACTTGTATAAACCAAAGGCAGAAAGTCTGATCTCAAAATCTGATTGACTCTATCCTAATGTTTTATAGCAATAAACTCTGCTTTAGACTCACTACCAATACAGCCTCATCTCTTCCTTTTTCTTCCCAAGTGAAAGGAGGAAATTTGCAAAAGATGACTCTGGAGAGGGAATTATGAGCCAAGTCATACAAGGCATTGTAAACAATGGCAAACAGACTAAATTTCATATTTAGAACAATGGGGAGCCACTCACTGTACATGGATTAAACTTGTATTTGACAAAGGTCATGTCCAGCTGCAGGTTGGGGATGGGTTATAGAAGAGCAAGACTGAGTCAGAGCAACTTGGACATGTGTGCAGCAGTTCTAGACAGTATAGTTTGAGAGGGGGACTCGAGGGGGTGGCAGGAGGAAAATTAAGCCTGGTGATCAAACTGTGTGTCACAGGGCACAGGGCATGGGAAAAGTAAGTTCAGGATGACACCTATGCTTGGGCAGCCAACTCTAGGGAAGGAGGTGCTATTCACTCTTAGGTTATTAGAAGAAAAAACAATTAGTAATGCCTCTGTCATCTTGAGCAACTTATGAATTGTGAATATGGTCTGTTACATAGCACCCCTTCTATTGTTATCTGTTATGTTATACCACTGATGTTACAGAAATTGTATGCAAAAGAATATTTAAAATACTTAAATGCCACTAATAGATCTTACATAACGAAATAAAACTACATTTTACCTTGTCATGTAATTCATGTGTATTTCCACATAAGAACTTGTCAAGTTCACAGTCCTGTTGCTGCTAGTGAAATGCACCATATTCTTTATTTTCTTTTTGAGCTCAGTTTCTATAGCTTCAGTGTAGACTCTTCAAGTTTTCTGTTCTTTTTCTGACGTGTCCAAACTGCTTTTAATTCCATCAAATAAAGTTCATCCTTTCAATATTGAATATTTGAGTTAGAAATCACCGCTTCACATATAATTTTACAAGACATGATGGAAGTTCTGAATATTACATTGTTGAGAACTCTTTGTTTCTTTCTTATTCTGTCTGGCAGTAAGTCACTTGCAGAACGTCTGAATCCTTTTAAAGCTTGTTTCGATGCTTTGTTGGAGCAGATGTATTGTACCCGTTACACTGTGGCTACTTTGGCCTTCTTACAAAGTCATGGTCTTCTGCGCTCTTCGCTTAACGGCCTGAGCGTCCAACAAAGAATTCCTGTTCTGGATGCTTAGAACTTAAATTTTTCCAGCCCTAAGTCCGCCATGAGAATCTTTTAGTTTACGTAATTAGTTTATAGCACCCCAATTACATTTCCCTCTGCTTAGTAGAGGTTCGTTCGAGGTAAGCAGTTTAGTATTCAAGACTCGGGGACACGTTTGCAGATTAATGATGATTTTTCTCTCAATAGCTCTCTCTTCTCTGGTGCTCGGGCCACAAATACCGGCTGCCTCAGGCTCTTCAAATGTCAGCCTCTCTGTACCCAGCTGAGTAATTGGTTTGTCCCATTTGATTTCCTTACTCCTAGACGGTGGTCCAGAAAGTGCTCTCAGGAAGCCAAGGTGATTACTGGGCTCACCTCACTTTTTTTCTCTCTTCTAAGGGTTCATAGTCCTACCTAGTGTATTGATAAATGCCCATGGCTAGTTGATTCATCCATTTATCCACTTTTTGTTTCCTATTATGAGACATCAAGTCTGGCTCCAGTGACTTTGTCATGCCTGGAAATGCCACATCTATCTTTAAATAGCACCTAGAGTCTTAATTACATGTTTGGTTTGGGAAGATGATATAACTCTCTAATTCTTATTTGCTGATTAACGTGGACCTGGCAGAGACTATTATGTGTTTAAAAACAACTTCCGCTTTGCTTCCACTATACTTGCAGTGAGAAGTGGCCATGTGACCGCCTTCTGTCCTGTGGACTATGAATGAATGCGATGATAACCATCTCAGGGCTCGTCCCGTTAAATACCGTCCAGTGGTCTTCTACCCATTCTCTGTTTCTGTTTGTCGGATGACCACGGAAGGACCCAAGGACATGGAAGGTGATCCCCAAAGTGGAAGACTGATTGTGAAGAACATCCACACTGGGTGAGTGCAAATACACACTTACTGTGTAAGTCTCTGAACTCTTACAGTTGCCTGTTTCAGCAGTTAGCCTATCTTGACTGAATGAGTAAATAATAATTACACCTATGCAATGCATTATTTCATGCCAATGCAATGCAATAAACTTAGAAACATTTAAATGGCTACACTAGGTAAGGGTCTGTTAATGACAAATCTTATTGCTGTTACTGGTATTCTTATTTATTCTACTATATATCTTACTATTGCCAGTAAAAATAATGATAGGTGTTTTAAACACACATTAACATGCCAGATAATATTTTATAGAGGAAATACATAAAAATTTCACTCAATTTTGTATCTGCACAGGCACAGAAAATGTGTATACATTTTAAGGTCTTGAGTTACCTTGTAACATTTTAAATTACCTTTGAATGGAAAATTTATGTTCATCAAAACTACCTATCTCTCGTCATGCCTAATGAAAGGTGTATTTTGCCTTTAGCTGCTTGGGTCCGAGTGGCTTCTAGACTTACCGTTGTGTGCTCAATACGGCCAGAAGAGTTATCTAGAAACCAAAGCTGAGAATTTCATTCTGATAAAGAAACTATTAAAAGGAACTATGAATCAGTTCTGATGGTCTGTGAACAGAGAGGAATAATTATTTCTTCTCATCACGTCAGGCTTTCTCCTGGAGGTGTATTTGCTATTATTAGCCATTAAGTAGACTGTAGACTGTCACTTGAATTCTCCGTTGCAGCGCTGCACCTGGATGATTAAGCAACCACAAGAGTTAGTGAAGATCTGAGGTTGCTTTTAGTGGCAGCTGTGTTTAAGTCAAATCAGGGGAGGTGGCTGCTTCAGAGCCTGGGAGTAACTTTAACCTGCAGATTAAACAGGTTCGCAAATGTGATATTCTACGCGAGGTGAGGGGTGCCATTGTACACCGCGTTATGCCTCCTAGTTCAGTCTGGTTCGTTATGGTTCCCCCAGCAAGTGAGCATCTTGAGCAAACTGTCAGAAACCCAGCTGATAAAATCACCTGCTGTTTGTAATGTGGTGAAAATCATGCATTTACCAGCCAAATTATGAAGGTAATTAGTTGTTAATGATGTTTTCAGCCTTGGCACTTTATTTATCAGTGGTTTCCTGTATTTAGTTTAAGCAAAAAAAAAAAGTTTTAATTGTCAGAAAAGTATGTCTTGGAAAAATCTGTTTATGTTAATCAGCTAGGTAGCAAGTTTTTATTCTTCACATCTGAGGGGAAACAAACATTTTTCTATGACTAAACCATTAGTTTTCCAACTTTGGTGCCCCCTGGAAAATAGGTGGAAAATCGTCATGTCTGAGAGTCATTGCAATAGAAATGTAAATTTCCACTGCAGCTGATGAGCAGCTGATGGCATGACCACTCTGAGATAACCGTGTAACGCTTCGTTTCATCTGGCGCTCGGCAGTGCAGGTAACAGCAATGATGCCCAGATGGTAATGTGTTCCTGCACAGCACAGTGACGAAGTTTTGTAATACAATAATACGATAATGTTATAATACAATACAATAATGTTGTAATACAATACAGTAATACAATAATGTAATACAATAATACAATAATTAATACAGTATAATACAAGAATAAACTGTTCTCTATACACATAACCTACTTTTGCCCACTGTGTATGTATATTTATATATGTATGGTATATGATAGATATATATGTATAGTTGTATATATGCGTAATAACAAAATATTAATCTCATTTTAAGGGCCCAACAAAATTATCTAGTCTAAAATGTCTTGCAGTTGTCCTGAGTCTGTCCGCCTGTCTTTGTGTCTCTATCCACATCTCTCTTTCTCTTTCTCATTAACTCTCTAAAACCTGAGCAAATCAATGGCCTAGCAACTTGAAGGCCATTGTCGTACCAGTATTAAGGGTTAGTCTTCTCTACCACAGAACTGTGGCTTTTTCCCCCTCTTATATTTGAGAAACTTTCAATTTGGTAAAATTTCATTATTCTGTAATAAAGAAGTAGCACCTTTCTACCATGCACAGTCATTCTTCTAGGTGCTAGGAAAACAATGGTTAAAGAAAACCAGCCCTGGATCTCATGGAAGATGGAGGCCCCTGGGAGAACATGTCAGTTTAAAAGTCACACAAGTATTGAGAATTGCATCTGTGGCACGTGCCGCGAAGGGCTGGTACTGGGTCACGTGGGAACATATAATAGGCAGCTTTGCTGGAATAACAGGAATCAGCAAACACTTTTCCAAGAAATTAATAATTAATTTGAAATCTACATAAAATAATAAATTAGGCAGAGAACAGACAAAGATTTTTCCGTGTCCAGGGCACAGGCTAGTGCAGGTTACTTTAATGAGCTGGAAATTGACATCGTTCACATGATTCAAAAGTTGTCACTACAAAAAGCTAAATCTCTGTGGCTCTCATTTTTAAAGAGCTTAAATAAATCTAATTAGGGAAAGCCAAATGAAAACTAATTCTTCATTTAGCTCCAAAGTACACTGTTTTTTTGAAAAGTCGGTGTTTTAAAGATGAGGTTAAAATTGCTGGGTGATGCTTCTTCTGACAATATAATATTTTATTTTTACACGAATTTACTTTCAGTGGCTCTTTTTGTTGACAACAGTGATAAGAACACGAGTTCACGAAGGTAAGAAGTAAGATACAAATTGGAAAACGTTCACCGTTGGACACTGATGTTCACGTATTAATGGTCAACAGGACTCTACAGGACTCGTTGATGGAACCGCTTTTGAACCATTTCTTTTAGTCACAAGATTTTTTTTTTGGCAAATTTCAGGTCATTCATAATCTGAGATGAACCATGGAAGAGAAATCCACAAATCAGCTTCCCAGTCATTTAAGAATAATCATCCTTCAAAAAAGATCGCCGCGGCTCCTGTATGCCACTTTTTACCTGTGGAAAAGCCGGGAGGATTTTTGCCACCAAGAAGCACTTCCTCCAGCACAGGTAAGTCCAGTTATTCATTGCCATTAGTACTTCATTGTGTTGGTTTAATAACCCTCAATTAGCACCTTGAGGTGGCTGAATGGTGACGTTGAGTAATGAAATTAACTTTATCCGTATGGGTCAAGTAACTTACTAATTCATCTAAGCAATTTATAAACTCTTTATTGTCCAGCTATTCGAGTCGAACATTTTCTTCTTTTCTCAAAAAAGTGAAATTTGTGCCTGAATTTCATTCAAATATCTCTAAGATTTTTTGCCATTAAGCTATTGTCTACTGTATAGTAGAAAATTCTTTTTTAAAGATTTTATTTATTTTTTAGAGAGGGGAGGGAAGGAGAAAGAGGGAGAGAAACACCCATGTGTGGTTGCCTCTCGTGCACCCGCTACTGGGGACCTGGCCTGCAGCCCAGGCATGTGCCCTGAGTGGGAATCAAACCAGCGACACTTTGGTTCGCAGGCCAGTGCTCAATCCACTGAACCACACCAGCCAGGGCAGTAGAAAATTCTTTTGACAAAACTTTAATTGGTGACTTTTAAGCCAGTGGGCAAGAATTGTTTGAAGATTGCTGACCAGTACCTTTTATACCAGCCAGTGCCCATGGGTTAAAATGGCAGAATTTTTTACACCAAGAATAGAAAACCAGGGCCGTTGCCAAGATCCCAGATGGCCCATACTTGTCTTACAGGCAAAACTTTGCTTGGCAAAGAAACTTTTTATCATGTCAAAGATCTCAAGTGCCCCTGCAATTTCCTGAAGGAAGTTAAAAAGAGCAGAGATTTCCTTTTATGTTGTTAGCATGCATACAATAAAGTCAAAAGTTGGTTGCAAGGAACAAAGTCAGTAGTTTCTTTGTTAATGATGAAAGAAAATGGTATTATTGCAATTATACTATGTGCCGGGTCAAAGTCTTAGAATGTCGGCAGACGTTTAATGGATGTCATCATTTATTAAAGATTTGCTTTAATTTTCTTTCTTTGCTCTAAGCCCCAAGCTCGAATAATTCATACATCTAAGTTCACTGAGGTCCCACCTGTCAGAGGCCCTACTTTGACAAAGAAATAAGCAGTGCAGTGTAATTAAAGTCAAAGCTGTTTTGCTGGTACAAACCAAGCCTTGAGTAAATCTCCAGCAATTTCAGACTAAGACTTTATCTCTTCAGAAATGATTCACTTTATGTAACATATTTCTCAGCATGGGAAAAGGTAAGGTGGTCCTTCAGCTTATATTTAGCTGGGCTCCTGTTGTGGTAGACTGGTAAGTAGAGTAGGCTCCATGTTGTATGTGTCAGTATTAGTTAGGGTTCTCCAGAGAAACAGACCCACAGGAGATACAAGGCACAGCTCATGTGACCACGGAGGCTGGGAAGCCCCAGATCTGCCCTCTGGGAGCCGGGTGTCCAGGAAAGCCAGTGGTGCAGCTGGAGGACCTGGCAGCTGATGATGCCAATTCTGAGCCAGGCCCGGAGTCTGAGAATGGGGCTTGCCAGGGAAGGAGAAGATGGTTGCCCCAGCCCAGCAGTTAGGCAGACAGCAAATTCAGTCCTCCTCCAACTTTGTTCTAGTCAGGCCCTCAACAGATGAGATGATGCCCCCCATATTGGGGAGAGCAACTCTCCCTATGCAGCCTACCAGTTCACATGCTAATCTCATGGGTAAACCCTCAAACACTCTTTTACCCGATATCGGGGCATCCTGCCATTCAGCCTAGTTGACACATAAAATTAATGATCTCAGTGTTTCTTTGCATTCAGAAAGCAAAGTCAAATCCAAGCACATTCAATTTATCGTATTTTGTTTTCTGTCAGTTTCTACTTTAAGAAGACCCAAAGCAAAATAATAATAATAATAATAATAATAATAATAATAATAATAATAAAAAATATATTATCATAATGGTAAAATGTCTTTAAAATCCCCATCCAAGTGTGACGGTGCCGGCCCTTCTGTTGTGTAAATCGTGACAACTGTGCACCCTGTGAGTATGCCTCCATGTTGCCTGGCACGTGTTTGGCAAGAAATCATAGTGATGTAAGTTCACATAATGATTAGTTTTTCCCAAAGAAATTCTCTAACAGAAAGGGAAGGGCGGCCGGAGAGAATTGTTCCTGCACCAGCACTCCTTAAAACGCATTTTTGTTGACATAATTGAGGAGACGTGAAGTCTAACCCCCATTCTGGCAGAGAAACAAAAGATGAATTAATACAATAAATGACATTTTCGGAATGTAGTGGCTGTTCCCTGTGGTATTTGTAACTGCGTCTCCTCCAGACAGTCTGCTGACTTTTTTAGACTTAGTTGGCTAAATGCGTCTGTGAGGTGCCGTATTATCAAACTTGTTGTTACTCTTGCCAGCAATGTGCCAAGTATTGTTCTAATTGCTGTGTCAGTCTCTTTACATATGTGTATTTTACGGCTACATATTTTTTCTGAGACAGAGAAAGCAGATATTATTATCATTCACTTAGAATGATAAAAACTAAGGTTCCGCCACTCAAAACCTTAGGGTGTCTCACGCTGAAATACTTATTCTCTATCAGAAAAACTGTGTATATTATGAGTCATAAATGAATTGCTATTTCCCCATTAACATTATGAATTCAGGGATTATAAATTTTTATTTTCAAATAACCTATTATTTCTTATAACATCTAATATTTCAAACCTAATTTTCTTTTCATACTGGGCCCTTTACATCAATTAATCAATGCTTTGTGCCTAAATTAGTAAAGTCTTCATTAAAGTAAACCATATAATTTAATTCAGCAGAAAATTCACTGACTTTTTTATTAACTGAGAGTTTTAAAACTCTTGAAGTCCAGGAAGCTCAGAGAGTCCCAAAGAAGTTAGACCCAAGGAAGCACACATCAAGGCACATCAAAATTACATTACCCAATAGTAAAGATAAGGAGAGAATGTTAAAAACAGCAAGAGAAAGCAGAGAGTTACCTACAAAGGAGTTCCCATAAGGCTATCAGCTGATTTCTCAAAAGAAATCTTGCAGGCAAGAAGGGGCTAGAAAGAAGTATTCCAAGTCATGAAAGGCAAGGACCTACATCCAAGATTGCTCTATCCAACAAAGCTATCATTTAGAATGGAAGGACAGATAAAGTGCTTCCTGGATAAGGTCAAGTTAAAGTTCATCATCACCAAGCCCTTATTATATGAAATGTTAAAGGGACATATCTGAGAAAAAGAAGATGACCAGAATTATGAACAGTAAAATGACAAACTTACAACTATCAACAACTGAACCTAAAACAAACAAACAAACAAACAAACTAAGCAAACAATTAGAACAGGAACAGAATCATAGAAGTGGAGATCATGTGGAGGATTATCAGTGGGGAGGGGTCGGGGAAAATAGGGGAAAGGGTACAGGGAATAAGAAGCATAAATGGTAGGTACAAAATAGACAGGGGGAAGTTAAGAATAATATAGGGAATCGGGAAGCCAAAGAACTTATATGCATGACCCATGGTCATGAACTAAGGGGAGAGGGGTGGTGCCGGGTGGAAGGGAATAAATGGGAGAAAAAAATGGGACAACTGTAGTAGCATAATCAATAAACTATATTTTAAAAAATAAATAAAACTTATTTACTAGAGCAATAAAACAACTTTAACTTTTAAGTTTTCAATAAAATGTCCAATACACCTATTAGTAAATTGAAATTTCTTATCACATTAATCATAGCTACATCTGTTGTTTACCATGTTCTAACTACTGTAAATTATATGTTATATATAATTTAATTTTATCTTCTCAACTATTCTAGGTGGTAGATACTTGTTTCCATTTCACAGATTAAGAGAATGAAAAAAATGGAGGTTCACAGTGATTATATAATTTCCCAAGGTTATAGAAGTGGTGAGCAAGTGGGTGTTTACAGCCAGATGAGACTGATTGAATATTAAGGATTTGAACCATAATGCTACACTGTACCTTTGTTCCCTGAGAAATGTCTCTATTAATTTAAGTTCATCTTTCTATCCTAAAAAAGTATAACCTAATGACCCTATAATGATCACTTTCTTCAAAATTTAAGGATTTTATGGTGCCTCATCCTCAACAAACATAAAGATTAATGTTAACAAAAGTGGTCATTATAGCAACTTCATAGATCAAAAGTAACTTTAAAATGAAATAAAATAAGAGTGAAAAATATGGATGCAGGAAGCATAGTAAAGGTATTGTAAATATGTATACCTGTATGCAAAATATGTGTATTTTACCATACATCACAATGGAACATGTTTGAAAGCCACTGATACAACACTTGTTTGGGATACCCTACTAATTCTTTGTGTCTCTCTGGCTTCTAAGTTTCGATTGTCCGTATAGGGACCTAGATTGTTCTCTGTAGTTTCAGAGCTAGACGTCTCGGGAGATCAAGGAGCAGGCTGCTGAGATGATCAGCAAATAGCTGGGGATGCTCTGTTTGGAATATTCTGGAGCATATGTCATCAGGAAAAGTTAAATTCCACAACCCTTGTCCTCTTAGTTTCTGAGTTGAAGCATTTTCTGGAGACTCTTACAAACCTGGTTCAAAGTGGACTTTTATGAGATCAGTGTAAGACATCACATTGGTCACTTCTAAGCAGAATTGACTTAAGGAGGAGAATACGTTTGTCCCAAGAAACCCAAATTCCCAAGAAACTATTTAGTTTTGTTTCTTCAATCTCACTTGGGGATCGACCAGAGACCACTACTCAAAGAAGGGGCCTTTGAACATAATAGTTTTACTTAGGAATGGGAAGACTGAGTTCATTTGGAAACAACAACAGCAACAACAACAACAACAAAAACCCCTAGTGGTCATAGACTAGTGTTTGTCTCTTTGAACTTGCCCTTTTCTTGCATTTGCTTTTAAGTAGAGTCTATGTGTAAATTCAGTACAAAGTGCTTGACGTAGTAATGACATCCTCCCACGTCAGCTGACATGAGAACAAAGTCCGTCCCTGGTCTCCCGGCCAGTGGGCTGCCCATGTCATCGTATTTCAGAGTGTGACGGTTTAACCCGACACCCAAGACCAGAGCCGTTTCTTCAGAGAGTGGCAAGTGAGGGACAAAGAGCAAAACCGAGACCCTTTCTCACTGAGAGACTAAGTACTAGATTTTCAAATGAAAATTGCTAATGGTGTTTGTCTATTCATGTTAGGAGAGATGATTAATGTCCCTATGGAGTATGAATTTGACATAAAAGGGACCAATTGCTCCATAGTCCTTGGGATCTGGCAATCGTTTCTCTTGCAAAATCTGATGTCCTGGAGAAGTACACTCCATTTGGACATTTAGATCCAGAAGTTTAAAGTCTGCTTTTGATACTCTGCTTTTCAGAGTATCAAACATCTCATTTTTAGCAAGAGAAGCTAACCTGTGTGATTACCTCCGCGCTCCCTTCTTCCAACTTCCCCCTCCTCCTCCCCTTTCCCAACCGGAATCTCTCTTTTCCTCTCACTTCCCAGTGTGCTGAGATGCCTCTCACACTTGAGGAGCTGTTAGGAGCTGCAGAAAGGAAAGAAATAGCTGTGCAGACTGGGAGGGGCGGTGCGAAGATTCTGCAGGGAAGACGGTGCTCACAGGCGGCTCAGTAATGAAGCTGATAAACCCGCGCCCGCGTCTGGGTTCCTCTAGACAAAGCCAAGTCAGTAGGAGAAGTCCAGTACAGAAAAATCTCATAAAACCCACATTTTGATACCATGAGCTTCCAGTGGCTTGTAGGCTGAAATCAGCCCCCTCTAAGTGTCTGTCCACTGTGTCAGAGAGACCGGTGCTCACCCTGATGCTCACTGGTCTTTAGGGACAGGCCATTCTCTCTGACCTCCTCACCCCACCCCCCATGCCACCGCTGCCGCAGCGATGGCCCTCAGGAAAGCAGGGCTCTGCAGCCCTTAGTGCCACCTCACCCTGCCCCTCCCTGGGCTGGTCCCGCTTTTCAGCTCCATCCCAAGCGTGGGAAATGTTCTCACGTTCCATTCACCATATAGCTAAAAACCAAGATTCTCTTTCCTCGTGAGGATTTACGGAAAGCTTGCGATGACGGGAGGGGAGTGTGGCACCTGGACTGAGGTACCGCTTCTCCCCACCAGCGCTGCACAGTCTAGTTGCCCCTCTGCCACCCCGGCCTGTCTCCATACACCCAGGGAGGCTCGCCTCCACTGCCTCCGCAGGCAGCCCTCAGAGACTCCCTGATCTGGGGAAATCTCACCTCTCCCTGGAGAGAGGAGACGGTTTCTCCCACTGCGGCCTGAGGCTTGTCTCCAGGATTGTTTTTCTGCCACAAGCCTGACCCCTTTGCAAAATATTTAACTGATGCGTGGGTCACCAGCCAGCAGTGATCACGGAACGCTGCAGATGGCTCGCCGAAACGCGAGAAAAACATACACAGAGACAACCAGGTCCTGTGGGGGAATAGGAGCAGCAGGGCCACTCCTCACGTGGGGAGCACCTTGGCCACCCTCTCTCCAGGAGGTCGCTGCTTGGCCACCCTCCCTGGTGGGGAGAGCACGCTGTTCCCCCTCCGGAGAGGCTTTTTATTGGTTTCATTTGCGCAAGAATTCAAGTAAAAGCTCATTAGTCATTGCTAGGAAGTAAGGATCAAACAATAGATAACAAGGAAGTCTGAGGGCCTGTTTTGAGTCAGGGTCAAAAGACCCTGACTCAAAGAGCTATAAGACTTTGAAGAACAAACTAACTTCCTCCTTGGACCCTTCTCATTCAACTGAGAGCATTCTAAACAAAGCAGGTTTCACAGGAATTTACATGTTCTTTCTTAGGCCTGATCAGCCAGGGAATCCACCCTTTTCAGCACAGAGCTGCACCATCCTGTCATTGTTTCAGGCTTAGGTGGAGCAAAGGAACTAAGGCAACCAAGAAATAAGGAGATTTTCTCCCAGACGCTGAGGACTCAGGCTATGTCAAAGCCGAGGAGTGAGGGTCCATCACCCTCTTTGCTGTAGCCCCCAAAGTCCTTCTTTTGGGGGCCTCCCACGTGATCGTGCCTGTCTTAGATCGTTCCCCCCTTGGGGAATCTTACCCGTCTTTGACTAACCGACCAAGCTTTGGGATTCAGTTATGAATGAAGCAGCAGAAGCAGCATTCCTACCAGGGAGATAAGTTTTTGTCTCCTTGCTGGCTTATGGTTCCAAGGGCGCTCCCTTAGCCTTAGCCTAGGCGGGGGTTACAGCTCTGATACCAGGCAGGACGGTTCCCAACATTTAACCATGATGCATTTTATTCCTTTTAGAACAACTCATTTCTATTCATTCATGTAACATTCAGATATTAGTACTTCTATTGGACTTATTATTTAGTCGGGCTGAAATGAAATTATTTATGGCATGTCCAGAGTACACTTTAGGTGACCAAAACAAACTACTGCCAGTTTCTTTCAGCCTCTGCACCAACCCTGCAGAGACGCTCGGGGACCTTGACTCACTGCAGTTCCCCCAGCAGGAATCCAGCAGTAAAATGTACAGGGCTTTGCAGGGTAGTGAGCTGGATATTTGCCTTTTATCAAACCACTAAGAAAGGATTTTAATCCAAATGGTAGAGATGAGTTGTATGAGAAGTATAGTCTGAAAATGAAAAGCTTTTTCTCAGCTCCTGTTCATGTAACATTTTTATCTAGTTATTCAGGCAGATGGTTAAGGAGTGGCCACTTGACAACATTTTTAAGTGACTTTACTAACTGAAAAACATCAAAATTTTACTATGAAATAGTTTTAAATTGAAATAGTGGAAAGGCCATATTTTAAAAATGAAATACCCTGGATTCTCATCTTGATTTTTCTCAAACCTACAAATCATTAAAATAACTCATAGGATTTACAAAGCTGTGGATTCTAATTAACTATGAATTACCTGTGTTGTGAAAAATCAGAGAGATAGCCTGGGTTAATGGGATCCCAGAGAAATCTGATGGCCACATTTTATCCAATAAATTCATATGAACTACTAGGAAGTAGCTACAGTGATTGATTTAATGTGATTTCCTTTTTCCTGCTCTAAAAAATGTATATAGAGAATGCTTGAGAATACCTAAAAGAAAAAAAAAGAAAATTTTATTGACCATATGCACAGAAGTGAACACACTAAATACACACTCTGAGCATGAAAATTTAGCAATAGAATTTAAATGTTAGTGTGTTTCACACTTTTTTCAACCAGGAAATCTATGTCTAGCATATATCTTAGGGAAATCACCATGATTCTGGGCAAAGATCTATCAACAAGAATTACAGATCTGCAATTTCCATGAGAGCAGGACATGTATCAGCTTTGTTTACCATTATATTACGTGGTACCTAATAAACACTCAGCTGACAATCAACATGTATTTAGTATAAGGGGTGGGCCAAAGTAGGTTTACAGTTGTTCATGTGGACAATAATTAATAAATAATAACACAAGAATGAACTGTTTCATGTACTCACAACTGTAAATGTCCTTTTGCCAACCCTGTACATATAAATGGAGAAATAAGTGCATGTCCTCAAAGAAATAATATTTGTCCAGAATCAATGGTATTGAATGTTGAGCATATTAGTGAATAAAGGAGCTAAAGTAAAAAGAAAAATAATGAGCAAAATATAATATTCTTACAAACATAAATGAGATATTGTAATATATGTCTAATAGAATTTCTAAAATGAAAGAATAGAGATAATAAGCTAAAGCCTATTCAAAGACACAATAGGTAAAATTATTCAAAATTGATGAAAAACAAGAAATAGTTAATAAAAATGATCACCATAAAGACAATGTAGTGAAACTTTAGAACAATAAAAACAAAGAGCAAAATGTAAAAGCATTAGAGAAAAAAAGAATAATTTCTTTAGAGTGTTAAAAAACAATGGGAAAAAAGACATATATGTCTTCATAAAGTGATATGCATACTAAAACCAAGATACTTCAGGTAGAAAGAATGTGGTTCTCTTCTGGATTCGAAACCACTTCACTGAAACTGTCAGATGCCTCGCTTTATATTTAGGCCCATGTATGTATATAGAGGTGGGAGGGGAAGAAAAGACTTTCCAAGATAAAACTTAAAATCAGGGCAAAAGTTAAATAGTTTTCTTTAAAAAATTATTGTGATGGGGATCCAGGGAAAAAATTAATAAAACCCTCCATCTTACCAAATCACAAAAAGATGTACACTTTTATATATAACACATTACAAAATTTAAACAAAAAATACCAACACTCACCAAAGAATGGGAAAAAACTGAATAAGTGTCTAACCATTAAACAATATGAATCCTTGCTGAAAGTCAACCCCTAATATTAATAATACCAGATATAGATTTATAGAAAATGCTTCCAAACTTCAAAAGAAAGATAATTTATGTCTCAAAGAAAATAGCCCTGGCTGGTGTGGCTCAGTGGATTGAGTGCCAGCCTGAGAACCAAAGGGTCATTAGTTTGATTCCCAGTCAGGGCGCATGCCTGGGTTGTGGGCCAGGTCCCCAGCTGGGGGCATGCAAGGAGCAAGCACACATTTATGTTTCTCTCCCTCTCTTTCGCCCTCCCTTCCCCTCTCTCTAAAAATAAATAAAATCTTTTTTTAAAGAAAATATTAGGAAAAATACCAAAATGGAAAATATGCCCCAATTATCTTCTGAAGCAAGTATAAAATTGATACCAAAGCAAGGCAAGAATGGTACAAAAAATAAGTACTTGCAAAGACCCAACATTCTTAAAATTAGGAACAAAAATTAGAAAATAATAATACTGACGGCTGTAAGAGGGGAGGGGGAGGGGGGACTGATTGAAAGAAGGGAAAGGGGTTAGTCAGTGTACATACATGAAGGACCCATAGACATGGACAACTGTGAGGACTGACCAAGGAAGTGGGGGAAGGGCTGGGTGGAGGGAGGCGAAGGGGGAACAGTGGGACATCTGTGACAGCACGAACAATAACACATCAAAATGAAACAAGAAAATAATTATCTCAATAGATGCTGAAAAATCATTATATAGAATTCATGTATAAGAATTCAAGGAATTCTTATAAAACTAGAACTTGCTGGCATTTTTCATCCGATAAAGGTGTATCAGACCTCCTTATTCCTACCCCACAACCTCTCAGTCTCCTTAAATTCTGTCCTTTTTTGTGCCACCTGGACTTCTGAAGATGTAACTGGAAACAATGCTCCTCATCTTCAATAAAAAAATATTCCTCATTTTATACCCAAATTTTCCTTGATGTCATGGGTTAAATATCTCCAGGAACCAACCTGGTACTAACATGCATGCATCCTGGGGTTGCTGAATCACACCGTAGTTCAATTTGTAGTGTTTTGAAAGACTACTGTACTGTTTTTCATAATGGCTGTACCAATTTACACTCCCCACAGTCACTGACATATGATGGATATTTCTACCCGTTAGTCACTTATGGTCAGTTTTCTTGAGCTAAAATACGAATCCTTCAGAGTAAGGATAGTATCTTTAAACTCTCTTTAATCAGTCCTACCGCAGGGCATGGTGTTTAGCAGATTCTCGATTAGGAGATGTTCACTGAATGAAACAAACAAAACACGCGCACCAAAGGGAGACTTTAAAGAACTCAAATTGTTTAAATGGCCAGAGGAGAGAATTATGCATCTTGTGCCAAAAAAAAAAAAGTGATTTTGGATTGAAGTAATATTCTGAGAACAGAGGTTTAGACTATTTAAAAGCATCTTAATTAGAAATCCCTGAAAATATCTAAAGTGAGTTTTGTTTTGTTTTTTAATAAACAAGCCTTGTGTAACCTCAATGAGCATACCAGCTGTTAAGCATTTTAGTAACATCACTTAGAATGAATTGCGTTTTCTAAGTTTGGCCCATCATTCATCTGTTCTGTGTGGTAAATGGCATGGCGTTTTTAGCATGTTCAAATTGCAAGTAATTTAGCATTTCTGAAAGTCCCTTGGTGATTTGAGTCATATTCAGACAGTAATTATGATTTGTTTGAAAATGGACCATAATGCATGATTAATGTATCCTATACATTGAAATGCATTTATTGGCTTTCTAAGTTTTGAGTACGGTAATTATTCTGAAATGAGGCAAAGCCAATTTTACTTGTTTTTATCAACTTCAAAATGTGCCAGTTAATCAGATTTATATACTGACAATTTTTATTGTTTTACTTTCTTTGTGAACGTTAGCATCCAAAGTCAATACAGATCCCTTTGATCTGATGATTAGCAGAGGAATAGGTTAGGTTTTTTTTAAAATTAAATGTATTGGGGTGACATGTATTGGATTGCAAAACCATACAGGCTGCAAGTGTACAACTCAATAAAACAGTATCTGCCCACTGCATGGCGCACCCGCCGCCCCAAACACAGTCTCTTTCCCTCCCCATTTTCCCCTTTTGCCCACTTCCACCTACCCCACCCCCTTTCCTTCTGCCTCTCATCACACTGTTGTCTGTGTCTGTGTGATGGTTGTGTGTGTTTGGTGGTTCATCCCTTCACTTCCTTACATCCAGTCTCCCGAACCCCCTCGCTCCCGACAACCGTCTGTTCCGTCTGTTCCTCTGATTCTGTTTTGTTCCTCAGTGTATGTTGTTCATGAGGTTCCACACGTCATTGAGATTATATGGTAAAGGGAAACAAAACACATGGGAGTACATGAAACTAAAAAGCTTTTGCCCAGCAAAAGAAACCATCAACAAAATGAATAGGTTAGGTTTAATGTCTCCTTTTTTTCACCTACGTGATTATTTAGATCTTGAAAAGGTTACATGAACCCCCTTCATAATATCTTTTATGATTTTTATGGTTGTTTGGGAATAATACCCTCCAGATGTCCACCTCCCTGTCAGCCCCATGGGAATTAACGGCAGACCTGGAGCCCATGGTGAGATGAACCCAAGGCATTTGCGTTCCTAGTATTTCACTAAGAATATTATTGGTGAGGCTTTAATTCATTCACTTGTCTTTCACTTATATGCATTTAGCAATTACTTACTATACAGTAGATACTACTATGGGCATGGAAGAATTCTCAAAAGAGATGAACAATGCTCTCTGCCCTCATGGAGCTTATAACTTGCTATAGAAGAAACGCCAGTAAATAGGTAAGGTAATACAGTACTCCCCCTTACCTGTTTCAGTTACCTGCTGTCAATTTTGGTCTGAAAATGTTAAATGAAAAGTTCCAGAAATAAGCAATTGATAAATTTTAAATAGCACCCTGTTCTGAGTGGTGTGATGGGGTCCCGTAAGGCCTTCTCTGTCCTGCCCGGAACGTGAATCGTTTCTCTGTCCAGGTTCCCCCGCTGTAAGCACTCACGACCACAGTCGGTTAGTAGCCATCCTGGTTGTCAGACCCACTGTCCCGGCATCTCGGTGCCTGTGCTCAGGCCACACTTGCTGTGGCCTAAGGCAGCATCACAATGCCTGTGCCACTCACATGCCAGTTGGCATTGCATCCTCTCACATCATCACAAGTAAAGGGTGAGTACAGTAAGATATTTTGAGAGAGAGACCATATTCACCTGATTACAGTGTATTATTATAATTATTCTATTTTATTAGCAGTTATTGTTGTTAATCTCTAACTGTGCCTAATTTATAAATTAAACTTTAGCATAGGTGTGTTTGTATAGGAAAAAACAGTACACGTAGGTGTTAGGCATCCGCTGAGGGTCCTGGAATCCATGCCCCTTGGGTAGGGGGGACGGCTCTACACAGGTATGTGCTCACACCTGAAAAATAAAGAACCCAAGCCAATGTTAGGGAAAGACACAAGACGCAGTTTGGGAAACCGAAAAAACTGATTCAGTGAGGTCACAACTGTGCTGAGAGCTAAAGGCCAAATAGGGGGCACCTCCTCACGTAAGTGGTGCGAGTGGAGATCGGTATTTAGAGACTTATGCACCAGATCAGCTCTGGATCCTGCGAGGAGAAGCAGTCAGGACCCTGTGGTCCACAGAACGTGAAAGTAGTCAAATCTGCCCCTAAGCATCGCTGTCCGCCTTCACCGGAAATGTCTGTGTTCATTGTTAGGGCAGTCAGTAGCAGGTCTCATCCTAGACAGGGCAGCATTGTACCTTTTCTCTCCTTGGAGAAAAAGACAGAGTTCTGCCAGCTTTTCCCTGATGAATCATGTGCTGACTCTGAAGAGCCCCTTTTGGGGCACTTTTTCTTTAAACGAGTCCCTTAGACAACCCTGTTGTTAAAATCACACGTCCTCACCTGAAGACACTTCGGGAGGCTTGGTGCTGCGCACGAGTCTTCATTAGGAAGGCGACAGGATCTTGATTGTTATTTAATTTAGAGAAGATGCTGCCTCGTGTCCGGGTGTGCTAGTTTGTGGCTTTAAAAATAAATGTGAGATCTCAGAGTCAGGTGGACTTAGGCCCAGGCTGTGGAATCCTGAATAGAGAAAATGATGCCATGATTAGGACAACTGAGGAGGACTATTTTTATCCATTCTTTAATTTTGCCTTTTTAAAGGATTCTCATGCTATTTGCAAATTCACCACAAGGTATATTTAATATATGAGTGAGACTTTTTAAGACACACAGTGTTTTTTTCCCATGCTGAATTAGAAGTGAATATTTGGACTCTCTGGGATGCCAGGCAATAAATCTCTTCTTTCAAAGGACTTCCATTCTGCCATCTATAAAGTGAGAGAGCTTATTTAGATAACAGATGTCAAACTGCTGACAGATCCCGTAATTTCTGCATGCCGCACCCGCGGCGGGCAGCAGCAGCCTGCCGCAGTCCGCTTTCCCGCTGGAGTCAAGCACCGCTTCAGCACCCTTCTTAGCACAGTGCTCGGGCAGCTGTGAGTCAGAGCCGAAGGAGAAGATGAAAGACATTTACCGTCCTTCAGCCATCTCTCTCACGCCCTTGTGCCACTCACACAGCCATTCCAGGACCTTGTCTCTCAAATATTATACATTGATTATCTTTCCTCTGGAGAGCCTTTACCCTCATAGAGTAAACTGGGTGACTCTTGTCTGTTCTCCTAAGTGAGTTCATTAACAATTGCAACCACTGTACAGTGTAGAAGACACTGTTGGTGCTTGGGAGTCACCTCAAGAACAAGAGGATTCTTACTGTGAAAATAATTCTCCACCTGAAGACTTTCGGGGTAGGACACAGTTGCAATGAACCCATGCTTAGGACAAGCCAGAAATGTAGGTGAGTTAGTGTCCTGGGAATTCATTTTCTACCAACGGCAGCCTGTGAGTTGGATAAAGACCCTTAGCGGCCTCACCGCATGGACTGGGGAGGGCATAGCCCTGAGGTGGGATTCTGTGACGTGCCCCAGCTCCCTGAGCTCACTGAGCTCACAGTGGTGACCAGCTTGGGAATAATGTGAGTGTGGTGGGTCACATAGAGAAAACTGTTTACCTCAAATCCTTGTCTTAGTATCTCCTTCTGGAGAACGAAAACGAAGACAAAGACCAGTGAAACCGCGATTTCCAGCACTGTCGCTTACTGAGCACTACCTTGCAACAGGTCCTGTGTCGAGCAGTTTTCACGCACTGCCTCACTGGATCCTGCAACAGCTCGAAGTGAGAGACTGCGCTCTCACAACAGATGCGAACTCTCATCATCCCTTTATAGTGTGGATTACGTTTTCCTTACATCTTGACATTTATTTATTGTCTTTACACAAGACTAAGTAACTTAAAAGCAAGGCTCATGTCAATGGATGTCGGCTAGATGTGTATGCATTTCGAAAGAGTTCTCTAATAGAAATTACTTGAAAGCCAAGGATCTTTTGTTTAAAATTTCTGTCTCAGAATAGAAATGTCAGGATAATTTGTGTGACACAAAAATGTGGCAAAGAGAAGACATTTTTCGTAATTAAACACTTCTATAGGAAATCTTAATACACGTTTCAAAGACGGTAATACCTTTGGACTATTTCTGTAAGCCAAAACATCTAGGAATGCTCAACTGTTTTTTTAATAACTAAAACCTAGTGCTATAAAGGACATGAAAAAGTCTGAAAGACTAAATAAAGGGCATCAAAAAAGAGTGCTAAAGATTAGGAAAATTAAGAGGACTGCAAGAAAAGACAAGGATGAAAAAGAAAACTGCATCCAAATAAGGTCATGTAGTGCATATTTAACAATAGTAGACCATAGTGAAATAATTTAACCTAGTAATTTAGTCCAATACATAAATAATTATAAGGAATAAATAGTAAACTCAATTCCCTTTCACTGTATTTTCTTTTGTAAGAAATACAAGCCTGTATGTTAGGTCATGGAGAATGTAGTGAAAGGGAATGCAGGGGAAATATAATTTCCTCTTAACATTGTATTTAGAAAATGAAGACAGAAACTGCTCTTACGGTTTTAAAAACATGATAGTACTTTAAAGTGCAAATTACAGGGAAATAAAGTATTCTGTTATGATGTTTATCTGGCAACCTTGTGACTTCACAATTACTTTTCTAGGTGTCTCATAGTGCATTTCAGAGTATACATATATTACTAGTTTGTTTCTCTATAATAATGTATACATATATAATTTTTATATTATATATTTATTTTCTTACTTTTGAGTTTTAAGAGGTCTTTGTATATTTTGGATAATAGTCCTTTATCAGATATGCTTTCGTAAATATTTCTCCAGTGTGTGACTTGTCTTTTTATTCCTTAACAGTGTCTTCACAGAGCAAAAACTTTCAATTTTAATGGAGTCTAGCTTGTCAGTTCTTTCTTTCATGATCATGTCTTTGGTGTTTCAAAGGGTCGTCGCTAAATCCTAGGTCACAGGTGGCAAACACAAGGCCCACGGGCCGAATCCGACTCTCCATCATGTTTTATCCAGTCTGGAACCCTGTTCCTACCCGGTGGCAGTGCCGAGCTCCTTGCCCGTAGTTAAGGAGTAGTTACATTTACACAGTCCTAAATTCCATTCGGCCCTTTGAAGGCAACAGCGAGGCTGACATGGCCCCCAGCAAAAATGAGTTTGACTCCCCTGCTAGGACCTAGGTCATCTAAGATGTTTTCTAAGTTAGCTTCTAGTGGTTGTACAGTTCTAAAAGCTTCTAAGGTAGTTCTTTGTAGTTTTATATTCATACAATCATATTATGTATTTTTGTATTGTATTGTTTATACTCGATATCTTTCCTATACTTGATGGTATCGACTGATGTTTCCAAGAAAATATTGTGCAATAATGTTGACAGTGAGTCCTTTAATTTTTTCCTGACTTAATAGGAATGCCCCTGATGCTTATGGAACAAGACACAAATTACTAAAAATTGCCGCATAGGTTTCTGTGTAGCGTAGGTTTCTGTGTGGTGATGCTGATTTAGATAGTGTTTATTATATTAACAGATAATATAAAGTTATATTTTAAATTTGCTCTTTGGCCTAAGAGTAGTTAAGCATGGAGTTTTCTTTCTCTAATCGGATATACTTATCTCTTTTTCTCAATAACTTTCTGACTGCACTTTGAATAGCAGATGATTTCTAGAAAATGTCTATTTTCTAGCACCTACAAAAGTTTGTATTTTGAGGCCTAATATGCACTCAACTTTTGTAACTTGTCCATCATTCCTTGAAAATAAACTATATTCTCTATTCTCATGTCTATATGTTATGTTCATCTTAACTGTCTTACCATTTTTTCATAATTATTTTTATTGTCAATTTGAAATATCATGGCTTGAAGGAAATGTTAATTGTACTACTGTTTTATTTCTATGTTCTTTGCTTTTTCTGTGGATTTTATACTCTGAATTTTATTCATATAACTTTTTTATTTCATAGATATTCATGATATATATTAAATCCTTTAAAATGGGGCTCTTAAAAACTATTATTCCAATTTCTTGAATAGGATCTAAGAAAATCCTTATTCTATACCAGATTTTAGTTTTGTGTGTTTAATATATATGCTCATATATTCCTCAATTTTATTTTCAGAGTTAATATCATACTTTCTCTTAGAGTATATATATTAATGCATTTTTGAGGAATTGAGAAGGAACTATCATTGTGTATAGGTAAAGAATTGATTTTTTTCTACAAAGATGTTATCTGTACAATTATTACTTGTAATGATATTGATCTGAGAGCGTGAATTGCCATTGTATTTATAGTAGTAGGAATAATTTTTCCTTGAGACAACCTCATTTTTTAAACCAAGTTCTTCTTTATGAACATGAGTTTAAAAACTATTAAGATAGCCCTCACAGGTTAGAAGTTTAATTTGAAGTACATAGAACAGGATGATTTAACAGCATAAATGCATGATCTTTACACTCTTCTTACAGAAACCTGTGTAGCAATTTTTAATAATTTCTGTCTTGTTTCATAAATATTTGAATATTTTATTGATAGTTTATATTAAATATTTTTTAAAAGAAAACCAAATCGTGTTAAGCACTTGATAACCCTTGCTCCTAATTCTTTAAGATTCTTACGATACACTCAAAGTTTTCTTTCCTAATCTGTGTGCGGAACAACCCAGTGAGAATAAAATCGTGGCCCCCGTGAGACAAGCAGATAAGACCCTTCACAGAAAGTGGCAGCGAGGTTTCATTCCCAGCGCAGACATTATACCTACACTTAGGAGAAATTCTGACCTCCTGTCAGTGCTCAGATTTATTACATTTATGAGTTTTATCCTGCCTGCACACATCCTATGTTAAAGATTTCACAGATAAATCCAGAATAAATAATGTAGCACAGCAATGGATATTATGTATCTTAGGTTCAGGAATAGAGCTGTCATTTGTCTTTCATGGCAGTAATGCACAGCTGTATTGTTGGACTGCGTTTTAACTCCAGGCCTCGCCCTAAGTATCAACCACACACAACCACACTTAAACACACTCATCAGATAGGTGAATATGTTGAGGAAAATAACACTTTTGTGATTATAGATCCTGGGGATGGTAGCTGTGACAGATTCTGCAGTGTTCATAATTCAAATTACAAACTGAATACTGCTGGTAATAAAAACAGAAAACATCTTTACATAACAGAGATCCTGTTTTATGTCTGAGAGCAAAGCAACAAATACTATTGATCATTGCATCTTATGTAGTAAATACTTTGTGTAGAGTAGATGCTCAATTCGTGCTTACTAACTGATGGAGATTTATCAGGCGACTTTGTACCCAAGCTGTTAAAAAGGCATCTCTTTATTACCAGTTATCTGCTGGCTACTACTTTAATGCACTGTCCTTGGGAACACTACATGTAAAATTTAATAAAACCCCTTCTCTTGGATCGAAGTTTTGTATGTAGAGAAATAATACTTTTTTCTCCTCATGGACCTCCCCACTGCAGTCACGTACTTCATCAAAGTGGAGGGAGGACATGGATAATATTACTTAATTAAAAAGATATATATGTACACATATATATGCATATATATATATATATATATATATATATAATGTTTGAGGAGTTGGTTGTCAATAAGAACAATACAAGTCAGTCGTGTCCTATGGCCACCATGTCAAGTTAGGCTTAACTAATAAAGAGATAAGATAGTACACCTTTATACTGGATTAAAAACTCAACTGAATAATTATTTTCAGTTCTGAATCCATGCTTAGAAAAAAAAAAAAACGTGGGCACCGACCAGCTGGAGCTAAGCGGAGGGAGGGCGCAAACGTGCCCATCCCCTGACTGGTCCCCCAGTCTGTGTTAGATCAGATGCCCACCACTCGGACTGATGCTCCAGGATAAGCAAATGGGCCCCTGGCACTCCAAGTCCAGGTGTTTGGGGCTCACCCCAAGGCAGGTGAGTCCGTGGCTCGCATGGATGCCAGCCGAGTGGCTTTCAAAGCTAGATGTTATAGAACCTCCTCTCTCAGGTGCAGGTCTTCAAAGTTAGGGGTGCCCAGTCTGGGGTCCGAACCCTTTGCTCCTCAGAGAGAAGCCTCGAGTTCTGAGTTCCCTCCCACCTGTGGGCTGCTGCCACTGGTGGGGTTTGCGGCAAGATTGTGTGCCAGCCTCTCCTACTTACTTCCGTGTGGACTTCCTCACCTTCCCCAGTGCTTAGGAATTATTCAGCCAATTTTCAGTTTGTGTGTTTTGTTTTGTTTTTTTAATTAGAAGTTGTTCCATACAGCTTTGCATTCAGTGTGTTCCTGGGCAGAGTGAGGCCAGGTGTCACCATCTTGGATCAGAACCTGAGCCCACACTTACATTTTTATTGCAGTTTTTATTAGTTTGAATACATTTATTGGGGCATCATCGTGTACATACAACATCTGCATATGCCAGTGTGTACTCACCACCTGTGGTCTCCTTCTGTCACCTTCTATTTGACCTCCTTGATCCTCTTGTCCTCCCCCACTCCCCTTCCCTTCCAGTAACCACCATTCTTTTGTCTGTGAGTGTTTTTAGCTAGTTTGTTTGTTTTGTTTGTTCATCTGTTGCTTTTTTTTGACATCCCACATATGAGTAGAATCACACAATTCTTGTTCTTTTCTATCTGACCAATTTTCCTTAGTGTAATACCTTCAAGATCCATCCATGCTATCACTGTTGGCCATGTTTCATCTTTTTTACCGCTGAGTAGCATTTCCTTGTGTATATGCATTACATCTTCTTTATCCAATCACCTATCGAAGGACACTTAGGCTATTTCCACCTTTTGGCTATTGTGAGTATGCTGCAATGAATACATCATTACATGTGACTTTTCAAAATTTTGAGAAAAGCTATTGCTGGGTGATCTGGTAGTTCTATTCGTAACTTTTTGTGGAGCCTCCACACAACTTTCCTTCGTGGCTGCCCTGGTTTGCATTTCCACTAGCACTGTGCAAGGGCTCTCTTCTCCCCAACATGTTAATGCTTGCCTTACTGGAAACAGCCATTCTAACAGGTGTGAGGTGGTATGTCGCTGTGGTTTGGGTTTGCATTTCCCTTACGAGTGATGTCGAGCATCTTTTTATGTGTCTGTTGGCCAACTACATGTTTTCACGGGAGACGGTGTGTTCAGGTTTTTTGAATTATTTGGGGTTGGTTGTTGTTGAATTATACGAGTTCTTTATATATTTTTGACATTAGGTGCCTGCGAGAGGTATCATTTGCAAACATTTTTTCCCATTTGATTGGTTGCCTTTTTTATTTTGCTGATGGTTTGGTTTATTTTGCAGTGCAGAAGGTTTTTGTTTGATATTGTCCCACTCATTCATTTTTGCTTTTCTTTCCCTTGCCTTTGGGGTCAAGTTTACAAAAGCCTCTGAGACCAACATCCATATGTTTAGCACCTATGCTTTCTTCTAAGTATTTTATTGTTTCAGGTTTTATACTAAAACCCTTAATCCGTTTTGAGTTAATTTTTGTGGATGGTGCCAGGCAGCAGTCTGGTGTTGTCTGCGGCTTCTCACTCATCCCAACACTGTTTATTGGAGGAGGCTTTCCTTTCTCCATTGTATGTTTTTGGTCCCTTTGTCAAAAATCAGTTGCCCATATATGTATGGGTCTATTTCTGGGCTCTAAACTCTGTTTCACTCATCTGTGTGTCTGGTTTCAGCTCTTGTGGTTTGTCAGTGCTTTGCTGTTTTGATTATGGCAGCCTTGTAGGGTAGTTTGAAGTCAAGGGAGTGTGAGTCCTCTGCCTTTGTTCCCTTCTCTCAGGATTGCTTGGGCTACTTGGGGTCTTCCGTGGATCTAGACTATTTTGAAGGTTGTTTTCTCTATTTCTGTGACAAATGCTTATCAAGATTTTCATGGGTTTTCATTAAATCTGCATATCACTTTAGGTAATAGGTAAAGCCTGTTTTGATAGCATATAGTTCTTACCTTCCATACTGACTTTGAAAGCAAATCCCATATACTGTGTTTCTCCATTGCATCCATCCTCATTTAAGAAAAGTAAAATGTGAAATGTATGATTGTATAATAGACATAGAAAATAAAAAATTGCAATAGCTACACAGTGGCAAATGTATTATCTACAAGAATTAGTACCTCCCAAAAGAATAACTGTAATACCCGGAGTATCTTTTGGGGAGAAATAAATGTTAATCTTTAAAAATAATAGCTTTTCATGATTTATTCCTACCCATGTTATGATACTTCCCAAGAGATCTTTTCATTTTTGTGCCCCGAATTGCAATTTTATTATACCTTTAAAGAAAGAGATTAAATATTCACATTGTTTCCATGTGCAGATATTTTGTGATAGGAGTAGACACTACTTTTTGTACAGTATAAATGTTTCTATATTGATCACACTCATCGAGGAAATGCCCAGAATGAAAATTACAATAAAATTATTTCAGTTAAAATGGATTCAAAACCAAAATTCTTTAAACCTTCAGTGTGCTTAGAATACAGGCACAAACAGTATATTTGGATAGAATTCACCACTCTTTGGTAATAACTAAAAAGCAAGAAAAATAAGCTAGAAATATGATGAAAGTAAAATCAGCATTTCAGATATAAATAAAATGCAGCTATTTCCAGACCAACATCTTCATGATTATAAAGCTTTCGTTTTGATTTGTCTTCCAACCTGCTAAGAAAGCATGGTCAAATGTCATAATATCAAATGCCATTGCCTGAATATTAACAATTAAGCTGTCTTTGAGAAATATGAAATGATAGAAATTGAGGGGTTTTTTTACTACCCTTTTGGTCAATAAAATGTTTGCTCAATCATTAAGATCAACTCATATGTAAAAAATGTAAAAATGTTTTTTCCTTTAGCCCCTTTGGAAAAAAGTCTAAATCGTTGTGAAAAATTCCCCCAGGAATTGTTATATATTTGGCCAAAGGGTGGGTCACTTTAAGCCATTATTTTGAAACAGTAGATAGCAATCGAGTAAGCAGTATTAGCAATGCTGTGTGATGAGAATAGTTCCATCAAGCCCTTTTTTATACAACCCAGATCCCAGGAAAAGAAAATAAGAATTTTAAATATGTCTGCCAGATAAGTAGAAGAGGAAGACTGGAACAACCTCTATAAATAACCTAAGAGATATTTTTTCTCTAATTCCCTTGTTTTCAACTGCTTCAGCATTTATTTCAGTATTTGCTGCAATTTTAATATTTTCTCCAAACTCACAGCATATAATCTCAAAAATACATAAATAAATCAAAAGCAGTATAAATTATTTTGGAGGTTTTTATCCCTCAACAGTTTCCTACAATGACTCAAGAAGCACATCAAGAAAAGCTTTGAACAACAGCTTTAAATGTGCAGGGCTGTGCCACAAACAGAGTTAGATATGAAGTTGTTGCCTCTCTTAAGGTTCACAGAAGACGTAGAGAAACTGTACTTACATTATAAATTTAGCTTTGAAGAAACATTTCAGAAGAGTAAATGCAAAGAAATGGGGAAATAATAAGTTCCCTTTTCCTTCTTCAAAGAGACTTTGAACAATTTTTTGGTATTTGGGAGCTAAGAAAAATGCTTATATAAAGGGTAATCTCTGAAGTCTTTGACTTTCCAGTAAGCTTCATGTTGTTGTCAGGAAAGTAGAGATATAAGAGTAAAGGTTTTCTTTCTACTTATGCAAAACCAATTTTCAGATTAAATCTTCAATTTGATCTTAAAAAACAATACCTCCCTCCATGTACACTTATAAGAAAGAGCTCTAACATACTGCTTAAAGCTATTATAATTTGTCAGTACCATATTATGCTATTTTATTTGCTTTTTATGTTTTTTCTAGGTTAGTTGTTAATTATAATGTCATGAGGTGAATGCTATAAAATTAATTAAACTCTGAGAAACAAAGTGTTCATTCCTATGCAAAGCATGGAAACTCCCGAGCTATGAGAAGGTCAGAATCACTCAATCACATGTGCCCTCTATTTTCTTACTTAAAAAATGAAAATAATGGTGCCTGCTCTTGTGGATTTCAGTGCAATTTCAAGATGTTTGATTCAGAATTTAGATTTTAAGTGCTTAGAAGTGTGTAAAATATGAGAGCAACAATAAAATATCATTACTAAAATTATAAGAGTAAGTGAAATGTTATGGAAAGAACAAACCCACAAATAGGGAGGAAGAAAAGAAAAGGACATTAGGATATTTTAGGAGGTAATGAATATGTTTGTAATCTTGATTGTAGTGATGGTATCACCAATGTACGCAGAGCTCCAAACTCATCCAATTGTATACATTAAATATGTGCAATGTTTTTGTACATAAATCGTACCTCAGTAAAGCTGCAAAAAGTTTAAATAAAGCTAGAGTGCACACACAGACATACATATGTGCACGCACAGCCACACATGCTAATACACTAAAGGACATACTGCGGATCTGCTATACCATGGAAAAATGAATAAATTTATAATCCACCATTGCAAATTATTGATGGTGCTTTCCAAAACTCCTTCAATAATCTGTGAATTGCACTGATTTTAAAAAAAGGACAAATAAAATAAATGAAAAAATCTTTTAACAGAACTTGCAGAAAATTTTGTTTTTTATTCATTTCTTTTCCAATGGAGGCAAATAAGTTGAAATAAATAAATATGAGCTTATAGATATGATTGCTTGAAAGAAATTTTCTATACAGCATTATTTAGAGGTTTTTTATTCCTCTGTCCATTAGTTTAAAAGGTTACCCTTTATCACTAATTCTTTTTAAATTATTTGAACTGTCTGGACTTTTCCTATGAGTAATTAACCTTGTAGATAAAGACTTGATTGATTTGAAGAGGAAATCAGGCGAGTACAATTACAGTGTTTTTTACAGGAGTCTAGAATTTATGCTGAAACAAAATTGGAAGTAATTTTGCCACTCAAAAAAATGAAGGAAAATTTTCGTCCATCAATTGACACTCCAAAAAGTAGTCTAAACATTTATTTTCTAGAAGTGGCATCATATAAATATGAAATGGGGATTGCAGTTTCTTATAGTATTACAGAATAATTGATATCGCTGATTTGTTTATCTCAATAGCTGGTAAAGCTACATTAGTTATAACCTCATGACTTCTACTTTTACCAAATGAGTATGTTCCTTGCTTTCCTCCCAGAGCCCACAGTGGGTTTTACCTGGTAGTAGGTAGATTCAAGATTGGCAGCCTCTTATTGTAATTCTAATGACGGACAAAATCGGGTCAGGAGTTATCAGCTGAGCAACCTTCATGCTGTAGATAAGCACTCCAGTTGATGAGCTGCTGCAGGTATCTCCCTCCTAATCTAACAGGCGCTTGTGTTCAGCTGTCAGGAACATTGTCTGTTTCAGGAGGCACCCCTCTTACATACGCTGAGGGAGACATATTCTAGCGCTTCTGGGAGTGCCCAAACCCCAAATGCCCACAGACTGAAGAGGGAAACAGCTGAACAACAGAACAGAAAGTCAAAGAACTCAGGTCCAGGGCACCCCAAGCAACAGTGCCACACGGGGCAAACCCCTTTCCTATTCTGGCTTTCGGACCTTCATATAAACTACAGATGCTGCTGGCCTAGCTGTTCTCTCTGCGTCTCTCTTGCCACCCATTCCGTAACATGTCTAAAATTCTCCTGAATCCGTTGAGCTGGCTGCTGCCAAATAGAGAAAATTTGATGGACAAGATCATTCCAAGAGTAAAGTCACACGATGTATTCACTCAAGTTTGCCTCTTTTTATGCTTTCCATAACCTCTTAAAAGGAAGTGTACCTGTAGCATTGAGTAATTTTTATGTTTTCCGCAAAGAACCAATGAAATGGAAATTTAAGTCAATAAAGGGTAAAAATTAGAGATAATTGTGGTGAAATCATGCTAATAATTTTGAGCACTCAGTTTTATTTTCAAAACTATGCTCTAGTCAATCCAATTAATCATAATAATATCCCCTTGAGGGAGTTAAGTAGCTAGTATTACTAGATGAATAAAGATGCGCAATTTTACTTTAAGAAGTACCTTTTCTAGCTTTATTTTTAACACTAATTACCTCTTTACCTAGAGTATGATGAAGTGTTCCAATTATACCACATATATTCTTTTCATGTGGTCGAAAATAGATTATCTTACAGATTTATTTCGTGAGCTTGTTATTTCAAGAAAATTTATGTTCTACAGTCTAGTGAATTCCAAGTTTTTTCCTGATTTTCCAAATAAGAATTTAGGAACTAAATTGAATTCACCAGCCTTCATGAATTTATCGGCTCTCTTACTAATATACTGTGTGTTCTTACCCAGGTTAACACCTTTTGTTCCTCACTATAAAAGGCTGATAATTTGTTTGCTTTGTCAGTATTTACATTTATTAGATGCACTGTGAAAATACAACATAATATTATTGCCATGTCTGATACAGCGTTCATCCACTGAAATCGAAAATGCCGGTGGAAACGATGACTCACTATTTCAAACCCCAGTATGTACCACGTTACATTCATGTGTGTGCACACATATGTATAAAGCATACCTCTAACTAGGGCTCACTTATTTTTCATTGAACGAGTGAATCGTAGGTAAGAGAAATAAAATCGGGAATTTTAAACAGTGTTTGGTGTTCATAGAGTCATAGAAGTGGCCGTGGTCCTAGTAGCAGTGAGCTCCTGCCCTGGTTCGCAGTGCGTGGGAGCCGTGTAGGAGGAGGATTTGAGAGGATGGATTTAGAGACAGACAATCTGAATTTGACTACTGACGACCAGGGAACAGCTCTGTAGACCTGGCCAAAATCTAGACCTTATTTTTTTTTTTGCAGTTTTGTAACTGAATCATTAATTTCTAATCATCGGCCCGTTGGCGTTAAGTAAGGCAGCGTGTACAAAGCCCTTGGTATATTGAAAATCAAAGGAGGAGGAATAAAGGGTGACAAAAGAAGTTAAAAAATGTGATTTTTCATCCAAAGAGCTACTAGATGGATTTTTTTTTGATCTGTTAGAAAGAATTCTCTTTGATTTCCTTTACTGGTGCCTTCTTCCTCTTCTTCCTTCTCTGGACTTGGCAGAGGCATCAACCTGGGGATATTTCTCTTCAGCCTCCATAGTTCTGATCTTCCACTGTGGCGGCTTCCGCTGAGAAACAAAGTGAACACATTTGGGGAGTGAGCCAGTTTGGCAAAGGATTACACTTCTCTTCCTGTTACTTAATGCCCCTACCAGAGCGTGGGACTCACTTCCCCATGCCTTCTTCAGTATGACATGTTGTGATAAATACCGCTATTAGCCCTTTATCCCCTAGGTTCTAATTATCTGTGGATGTTTCTCTGCTCTCCATAGATGGAGTTCCTTGAGAGGATAGGGTATGCATTGCCTTTTTTAATTTTAGTACAGCCCTGGCACATCACAAGTACTCAGTATGAATGAATGAAGTTTGTATTTCAGATTAATAATGGGAAACAAATTCAGGAAAAAAGAAAGTACAGAAGCCTGATACACAACACGTATTGAAGTAGAAATCAATCTAGGTAAATAGAGACTTTGACACGTATAATTTATTGTCACCATGCTTACCAAATTTGTGTGTTCTGTGTAGTCCTGTCTGTGTAGACCCTCTCTTAAACTTGGTGGCCACACTTGATATGGATTGAATATTTGCATACTGTATGAAGAATGAGCCACACTCTCTGTGACATTGGTTATTTTGTGGATTAAAAAAAAAAACCCTACAAGCTTCATCCTAATTGCTATTTACAACACGCTATGGCTTTTTGATCTTCAAATGTGCACCAGGCACTATATTAGGATCTCTACATTTAAATTTTAATTCTCATGAAGATAGTGAAGGGATTTGGGCCTTAGTATTTTACAAATGACTACATTGGAGCATGGAAGTGAAAATAGAGATATTAAATTTACAGATAATTGTGCACATGTATCAGTGTTTCTTTGTGACTTTCAGATGGCCTGCTAGTGAGTTTCATAATAGGCTTATCTAAATATGTTTTTGATACTAATAGTGAGCCAAGAGCCAGCAGTGGACAATTACTAAAAAGATAAAAGGGTAAGAATATGCACACACTGGGTAATTGAGTCACTTGAATGATCTGTGTGGCAGTGGCAGGAGCACTCCACCCTCGTTTACTCTAGATTAAATATTGCTTTTTTTAAACATTTATTTTACTGTACTTTTTTCCATTACCATTTATTCCCCTTATACCCTCTTCCAACGCACCCCCCCCAAGTCACCACACTGCTGTCCATGAGCTTCTTAGTATCTAGAGTGCACTCTTACACAGGGAAGGGATGCATGCTGCTCTGAGGGGAACCAGCTGTTAAGAGGCCATTGCTACAGATTTGTCAGCACATGCAAACGCCTTCTGTTGACACAGGGCTTCTCAGGATTCTACGCCCTTTCTCAGAAACTAACTCATAAGAGGTCACATCGCAGAGGGAAGCAACAAAGCCTCCTGGTTCAGACCTGAGACAGCCTGGGTTCAAATTCCAACTCTGCTTTCCTTTGCTGACTGTGAGCGTGTTGCACAAGCGCTTTTCTTCTCTGTAAAATGTGGGGAAAGAATCTTAGTAACACCTTCCTTAAGAGAGCTTATAAATTAAAGAAATAAGCAAACGAGTAAATAAAATCAAATGCTTAGTATATTATATGACCCGTAATAACCCTTTCAGGTAGGCAAAGCTGGTGTTTTTGGTCCATTAAAGATGAAAAAATGCTTTGGGGAAGTATCATTCATTCAAAAATTGGTGGAGAATCTATAAAATGTCAGGTACCAATGACACCAGGTGCTGGGAAAATAAAGAGAAATAGATCCCAGAGTCTTCAGGTGTCTGCAATGGTAGTTGTGAGGCAGCTAATAGTAACTAACTTTTCTTTTAACACTTACCATAGGTTAGACAGTATTTTGCATACGTGTATGTACTTACTCATTTCATCTTTACAACCACCTTGTAAGCTAAGAGCTATAATTATTGCCAGTTCTTAGATGAGAAAACCAAAGTCGTGGAGCTTTAAGTGACGAAGATGACATATTTAAAAAGCATTTGGCTGTACCAGGCAGCCTTTGCAGTCCATGCTTTCTGCTGTGTGAGACATAGAAATGACAAACTTTTAAAAATGAATAAATAAGTAAACAGCCATGTTTGAATAAAGGAGAAAGCTCTCCATGCGTCAGCAGTCCCTTAGTAGTAAGTCGGTGGTTGAGTCATGTGGCGGCGCAACAGTGGGAGTTGTATTTAATCATCCTGAATGTTGCTGTGGAAACCAGGGCCGCCAGGTACAACAGCAGAATCTATGATCACCTACAGCTGCGGACAGTGCCACACTTCTAATCAATGAGCTGTCGGTGGAATCGCTCCAGTTACGTGTCCCACTTTGCAGACCGGAACCTTGCCGGTTGCCCGTGACCCAGGAATGACACAGAAGCACCCCCACAGTGCATGGCGCCGCTGTGCCGCCGGGGGAGGAGCTAGAGAGTGCCGCAGAAGGCATAGACGGATTGTGGATCTTGTCTCACCGTGAGACACTGTGCGACTGATGTCACCCGTGTAGGCCTCGGTTTCCCCATTTGTACACTGGGCATAGATAGAATCTAACTCACTGAATTGTTGTATTAAATAATATATTTAGACACTTATAAAAATACGTTATACTAAATAACAAGTGTTTACTAATATTAAGACCAAACCGTATTTACTTACCTTAACTGTTTCTGGTAGAAATATTTTGAAAGGTGTCACACTCTTCAAATTTTTTAATTTAATTTTTAAATTTATTTTTTAATTACATTTTGCATTCAATTCTATTTTGTATTAGCTTTAGGTATACAGCATAGTAGTTAGACAGTCGTATTCTTTACAAACCTTCCCCCCCAGTATTTCAAGCACCCAACTGTGAGACATAGTTATTACAATATTGTTGCCTGTATTCTCATGCTTTACTTACTTCCTCATGACTGTTTTGTAACTACCAATTAGTCTTTCTTAATCCCTTCACTTTTTCACCCAATCTCCTAACTCCCCCCCTCTGACACCCATCAGTCTGTTCTCTGTAAGTCTGTTAGTATTTGGTTTGTCCATTTATTTTGTTCTTTAGATTCCATATATAAGTGAAATAATATTGTTATTTGTCTCTCCCTCTCTCTCTGGCTTATTTTGCTTAGCATAATACCTTCTAGGTCCATTCATGCTGTCACACATGATGAAGTGGAATTTTTTTATGACGAAGTAATGTTCCATTGTATATATCTACCACAGTTTTTTTATCCGCTTGTCTACCGATGGGCACTTGGGTTTCTTTTATATTTTGGCTAGTGTAGATAATGCCACAGTGACGTAGTGGTGCATATGTTCTTTCAAATTAATGTTTTGGGTTCCTTTGGATATGTAAGTGTCATTTTTAATTTTTTGAGGAACCTTCATACTTTTTTCCATAATGGTTGCACACATCTGCATTCCCACCAACAGCCTATGAAGGTTCCCTTTTCTCCACATCTTTGCCATCACTTGTTTCTGCTGAGTTATTGATGATAGCCATTCTGACAGATGGGAGGTGGTATCTCATTGGGGCTTTAATTTGCATTTCTCTGATGATTAGTAATGTTGAGCATCTTTTCATATGTCTATCAGCCATCTGTATGTCCTCTTCGTGGAAGTGTCTATTCAGGTCCTTTGCCCACTTTTTAATTGGATTGTTGTATGGTGCTGAGATGTCTGAGTTCTT
This sequence comes from Phyllostomus discolor, assembly GCF_004126475.2. Classification (NCBI taxonomy): domain Eukaryota; kingdom Metazoa; phylum Chordata; class Mammalia; order Chiroptera; family Phyllostomidae; genus Phyllostomus; species Phyllostomus discolor. The sequence goes on along the minus strand of NC_040915.2, from coordinate 28,861,247 downwards.
TATAAATTTTGTATGTATCAGATGTATCATTGGTGACTATCTTCTCATTTGGTAGGTTGTCTTTTCATTTCGTTGATGGTTTCCTTTGCTGTGCAAAAACTTTTTAGTTTGATGTAGTCCCATTTGTTTATTTTTCCTTTTGTTTCCGTTGCTTGAGGAGATATGTCAGAAATATTGCTGAGAGATGTCAGAGATTTTACTGCCTGTGTTTTCTTCCAGGATTTTCATGGGTTTGAGTCTTACATTTTAAGTCTGTAATCATTTTGAGTTTATTCTTAAATATGGCATAAGAAGTTGGTCTAGTTTTATTTTTTGCATATATCTATATAATTTTTTTCAATACCACTTATTGAATAGATGGTCTTTGCCCCAGTGTGTGACCCTATCTTCTTTGTCAGGGATTAACTGATTACGTAAACATGGGTTTATTTCTGGGCTCACTGTTCTCTCTCATGAAAACATTAGAAAATTATTAGAAAGTAATAAAAATGTAAGTGTTAGGTGATTACATAAATCATCTAATCAAATCCCACAGTTGTAAAGATGTAGAATTGGAAACCTGAAGAAGTGACTGCCCTTGGGTCCCCTAGTCCAGTGCAAGAATCGAATGCACTGATGGCACCTGTGCTTTAAGGCTGCACCGCTTTGCTTGTGATGGTGTGGGGCAGTGTGCCTCCATGCACAATTAGCCCGTGATTTTGGAATTTGCTTTTTATATTCCTCTGTCTCACTGTCATTTCTGTTTTTGGTCTGACACTAAAACCCCCTTATTTTTCTACATTTTACTGCTGTTACTCATTTTGATTAAGAAAAAATTAATTAGGGCACACTAGGTTTAAAATAGGAGCATGTAGGCTTTGAGTAAAGGTGGAGTGACTCTACTATGAATAAAATGCTTGCCCTTCAATACCTGTATTTTGGTTTATATTTTTGACCATCGCATAGTCATGGATGGTGGTGGGAGTTAAGGGAATTCTAGGCTAAGCATTAAGTTATTAGTTTTCTGAAAGATTAATATCCCTAGAAAAGTAAACTCCATACAGATCAAAGTGAGACATTGTTACATTAACGTTTGGATAATGCAAAAAATTAGACATTGAAAATGAATGAAGCTCACATGACCACCAACAAAAAAATCCAAGACTTAGCCCTGGCTGGTGTGGCTCAGTGGATTGAGCACTGGCTTGCAGACCAAAGGGTTGCTCGTTCAATTCCCAGTCAGGGCACATGCCTGGGTTGTGGTCCAGGTCCCCAGTGGGGGGCATGAGAGAGGCAACCACACATTGATGTTTCTCTCTGTCTTTCTCCTCCTCTTCCCTTTTCTCTCTCAAAAATTAAATAAAATATTTTTAAAAATAAAAATAAAAAAAACAAGACTAATTCAAGAAGTAACTAAATTGTGAGGTTTTAATGTGTTCATTTAAAACTAAAATGTAGATGTGAAACAAAGAAGGTAGTCTGCCTATTCATTTTGCAGTAATTGACAAATAAAAGAACTCATTTTAGAAATGTAGACAAAGTCACTGACTTGACCCTGTACCTAAGGCATGTCGTTTGGAAGAATTCCTGTTCTGAGGGATATTCTGTTATCACAGTGGTAATCTCCAGCTCCCCCAGCACATGCCCACATGCTCACAGGCACATGCCGTCAGAAAGATGAATGTAGCTCGGGTTCTGGAGGATTTAACAATAATCATCATTGATTTTTCTGGGACATAAAGCATTAGACTGCCAAAATTGTGGGGTAAGGACATTATTAAACCATAACACATAATCAAATGGCCAGGCTTTATGGGAAGCTCTTTGAAAATGTACCCTTTGGGTTACAATTACCACGCATCATCCCCAATTTCAGTAGTGATTTATAGTTTTCTTTTATTTTTGGTGTGATAGCACACATTTTATGTTTGTACCAGCTAATATTGTCGTAAGCAAATTCATGATTATACATTTCATAGAACTCACAGGGAATGCTTTTCACCTTAATTTTACCAATTGCATATTAAAACCTAATACCGGCATTACGGTAGTAAGATGATATAATGACGATGGCACTACTACTGTAGACAATAACTTATCATGGTGCCTCGTATATGCCAGACACTGTTCTAAGCAATTTACGTATGTAAACTCACTGGATGATAGCCCATGGAAATGGAATCTAACCAGTAAGTGCTTTCTGACAAGTCTCCCTGCTCTTGTGCGTCTTCCCCACCAGATTGTATGGCTCCTCAAAATCAGCCATTAAGGAAGCATTTGAAAGAGCTGAAGCTGGACAGAGAAATAGTCCAGGCCACAGTCTGTGTGCCCGTTGGGATGATGGTCTCTTAGTGTCAAAGCCTCCCTTCTGTATGCGCGTTGTGACACTCGTGCTAGACTGCAGTTCTTACTCCTCCTTTTAAGATACTTCTCAGTTCTGAGAATAGGAAGCACTACCGGGAGATGAGACAGAGGGAAAATGGAAGGGACTTCCCCATTGCGTTCTAAGGCTTCCTTGTATAAGGACTGTCCTGAGAATGACCCTCGGCTTCACAGGCAGTACGTGCCCCAGGCATTGTTCCCTTCCTAAATGTCTGGGTGCCGGCTCCTTGGGAACCTTCCCCAGGATGATAGCCCCATCGCCTCCTTTGTCTTCTAAGGAGAGTAGCTGTTTCTTTACCTGAACTGTACTTGGTACCAGAAGATTCTGAGATTTCCTTGGTCATGCTCATGCCCTTTAATAGCCACCGATCTTCTTTCCAATGGGAAATGAGGTATTAGTAATTTATCATATGAAGTCACATCACATTTAACTAAAATTATTGCTTCCTGTTGACCGTCATGAAATACCCTGAGAACCAAGTGTCCTCAAACCTGAACTTCTGCAGTGGTTATGAGGACTGTGAGAACTGCGGGTGGGTGGCCTCTTCACTGGAGAACCCAAAGGCAGAAAAGTGTAAGTTCATGGCTTTTAATTCTCAGTTCAAGTTGTAGAGAACAAAAGAGCTTTTATGGCAATCTTAAAAGAATTTCTCCTTTCTTGTATTTGAAGGGCTGGCTTCTCATAAAAAGTAGAGGCATATTTTAATTACCATATTTTACTGTGTATAATGTGCACTTTTTGCCCAAATTTTTGAGGAAAAAATAATCCTTATACACAGATTTTACATGAGTAGCATTAATTCCGTGTCTATATAAAGGTTCTTAATTCTTTTATTTGTGCTTATGCATTAAAAATGTAAATCTAGAAGGCAATAACAATATCCATATGCAAAAGAATACCCTGGAATATGATCATCGGTTTTGTTTCTAAATATAAATAAATTAAAAATTGAATTAAAGAATAAAAACAAAACATTTTTTCCTGAAAGTTTGGGCCAAAAACATGGGTGTGCGTTATACACAGCAAAACACGGTATGCTGATTGTAGAATTATAACACTTGCCGGCCCCTCGTGAGAACGGACACTGGCTGGGAGGGAAAGCGTGGCTGAAACGTGTATGGTGACGTCTGAGTGGGCTCAGACAATGCTGAGCATCTGAGAACTCCAAGGCTTTCCAAGACTTGGCTAGTGGCGGAAGCAGTCTACCTTGCCACGTGCGAGGAGACAGTCCCGCAAGTCTTCAGTAATTCTGCGAGGCGGAGAACTCCAGACCAACCAGCCGAGGTGCTGACTGAGGAGAAGGGTCGTGGAAGAAAGCTATTTGTATCAACCACGGCCATGGAACTAATTATAGAAATGGGGCCTAGGGAAGGTATGTATATTTTATCCCTTGCTTGCTATTATTTCCATAGAGGTAGAGACGGTTCTGTCTATCCATAAAGTTCACATAGATATGTAGACATATTGATCCTTGCCAGCCTGGGTGTAGGTCCTTGAGTGCCACTTGATTTGGAACACAATCATCTTCTCTGCACCTTGATTTCTCATCTTTAAATGGAGATAAGAGTAGCAAGTCCTTTACAGGTTCATGAGCAAGATTGAATGTACGATAGCATATAAAATGATTAACACCTACCTAGCATTTCATTGGTTACTGTCCTTGCTAAAAGAAAAGCGGGCCCCGTATCATTGGACTAACTTAATTTAGATAGAAAAGAGCAGTAATGAAACAAATGTAAGTTGTAAGATGGAGGGGCCTTTATTTCGAGCACAAAGTCTATAGACTTTCAGTCTGTAGTTTCACATGGTACAGAGATCTGGCCATGAAGTTAATTAACAGGGAAGCTGGATGCAGATCTCAGGCTCTTCCGCCTGAGTAGGAGGCTGTTTCCGTTCAGATGTAATTTATTTGGCTGCCAGAATGTTTGCAGTTTCCCTCTTTCCGGGTGAGCACTGAGGGAGATCTCCGTGATGTTGAGACCCAGCAACAGCCCATGAGGGCTTTACGGATTTGGACAGACTGCGGTTCACACTTTCTCCTACTCCTCGTTCCCCTTTCCCCGGGGCTATTCCATAGGGGAGGGGGGCATGGCTAGAGTTAGATTCAGGAAAAGCTGTTATGGGGAAAGGAAGAGTTGAAAGGATTTTTCAACTTTATGGATGTGTAACTGACAGACAAAATTCCAAGATATTGCAAGTGCACGCATGATGATTTGATACACATATACATTGTGAAATGATTTCCCTCGTTGATTTAGTTAACATCTGCATCGCCTTACATACCCGTACTTGCCTTCTTTTCTTTTTGGTGAGAACGTCGAAGTTCTATTCTCTTACCAAATTTCAATACAACATTACAACTATAGCCATCACGTTGCACATTAGATCCTCAGACCTTATTTATCTTATAACTAAAAGTGCGTGAGTGAACAGAAAGGAGATGGAGGATTGACTATTTGGGTATAAACCCAAGTCTGTCTTTTTTTATTTTTGTTCAGTTACAGTTGTCCCCATCCCCCCCACACACACTCTCCCCTGCCCCACCCACCACCACCTCCCACATTCAGTCCCCCCCCATTGTCTTTGTCCATGGGTCCTTTATACATGTTCCCTCACTTAACCCTTCCCTTTCTTTCTCCCATTGTCCACTACCCCCCACTCTGGTCTCCATCAGTTTGTTCTTTATTTCCATGTCTCTGACTGAGCTTGGCCCTCCCTCTCTTGTACCTGGTAGAATCACCGGGGACACTAACATTGGGGGGGAGGTAGCCACCTCCTTTCTCTGTACTTAAGGGAACTCCGCCCCCTTGCTTTATTAGACAGCCAGATAACCGCGTTCGTTGTTGTTTTATTTAGCAGTATACCCAGAAAGGTAGAAAATACAGGATATGATCATAGTCATAATACACAAGGCTTCCCTCTAATCACTATTTTTCCCATAACTTCATGGAATTATAATGAACAGATTATTTTAAAAGGAAAGCCTAACAAGATAAAGCAATGTGGTACTGCAGCCCAACTAAAGCTATGTACATATGCACACATAATTTATAATTGGTGTGTAACTCGTCTGTATATAAACAGCATACTTCATTGAGGAAAAATAGCGCAGCAAGGTTAAAACAAACGGCTAAGCTCAACACAGGCTCTGCGGTGCCACTGAAAGCCACTTCACTAGCGTAAAGGCCTCCCCCATGCTGGTAGTGACCTACCGGTAAATATTCACACTATTTATATTTTGCTCTCTTGAAAATTAAGCCAAAATAAATATATTTTAAGGCAACCTTTGGAATTGTCAGCCTTTCTTATTTTGTCTGCGTTGTGGTATATGCTATTCACAGTGACATTTCAAATATTGAACAAGGAAGAATGAAGACTGGCAAATTCACCTTGCATCAATCTTACCTTCTTATAAAGTTTCTCTCTAATGTACACCAAAGTCATACTTTATTAAATTTATGGGGGTGACTCGGGTAATAAGATCACATAGGTTTCAAGTATATACTCCTATGATACATGATCTATATATTTTATTTTGTGCCCACCAGCCACAGTCATACATTTTAGCAACCTTCCACTCCCAATTTTGAGGAGTAATATTATCGCTTTTTGGCTCATATCTGCTTACCGAAAACTCTGCGTTACAGATTTTCAATTTTGATTTCATATTTGGAAAAGCATCTACACAAGTCTCAATGCTATTTTTTAAAACAAAATTCAGAAAATGAGAACTCGTATAAGACAGGGTGCCCTGTCTGCAAGCTACTCGACACCGCCGCTCACTTCCATTGTGTCTTTGGAAAGATAGACTATCCAGTACACAAGGTTGAATCCCGCGAACGCGACTGGGAAGAGAATCCGAGAGTACTGATCTATTTTGCTGGTGCCTCCAAAGGCTGGGGAGAGCGGCGGGGGAGTGATGGGAGTTGATGGTAAGACGGGAACTCTGGTGAGGACGTGGCTGGCCTCGGAGGGTGGAACTATCGGTAAGGTCAGGGAGGTGATTCTTTTCTTCAGATGGTACTTGGAATCAGGATGCTGCGGGAAAAAGACATAAACAGTCAGCCTACGTAAAGAATAAAGACCGCTTATTTAGATTCATTCTTTTCCATCATTGGTGCCTATTTATTGACTACTTAACTACTGTGTGAGACAAAATATCAGCAAATTTGTCTAGTATTTGATGGCGCTACTCTTCCAAGAAAGCAGCGAAACAATTTTTTAATTGATTTGCTTTCATTTAATGTCCTATGATTTAATACATCAGCACTTGATGCCGGGCGTGTCCCACGTCCCAGAGACCGTGTTGAGCGTTGTGCCGTTAGGAGGAGATGAGCCAGGCCACAGAGCGGACCCGCCCCTTGTTACCGTAAACCCACAGCGCAGTGAGTGTGGGCAATGAGAGGGCAAAATTCAAGAAAAATATGTAGATGTTAGTTCATATAGGACAACATATAGGATATGTTAGTTCATATAGGATAAAATAACAGCCTAGTTAGTTGATATCATTCTCCTAAATACATTCCTAGCCTACGTCACCATCTTTGCACATTCGTAAATTTGAACCGCTGAGATTAAGGACATATCTAGGAAGGTGCTCATGTGCGTTAAAAGCCAGTGACAAAGTATAAACACCCTGAGACTGAACAGGATGACGATCGATCCCTTGAAGCACAACTGCCTCTTAGCTCAGAAGTTCTATATTGAGAGTGTTCTGCTTCCTATTCAGAAATTCTCCACTGGCTTCACTCCATCTGTGTGACCAAAAAATGATTCATTTCCTAACCTCAGAACTGTTATATGCTCTTCTCTATCATTCAATTTTCTGTCCCATTGAAATCATAAGACAATCGAGTTTAGTCCTGAAAGGGACACTTAGCACACGGATGGATAGGTGAGAAAGCCGAGACCCGGCTGGGGGAAAGCGTCTCCCCCACCCCCACCCCCACCCCCACCCAGCCGCACAGCTTGCTCCATCCCCAAACTCCCTCGTCCCGAAAGCACAGGGCCTCATGCAGAGACTATCTCTGGTTGCCTTTGATTCCTTTCACGCTGTTGGAGACTGGGCGGCCTTGATCTCATTCTCAGCTTTGCTGCGCCCTGGAAGAGTCGCTCTCCTTGTGGCCAGGCCGTCCTTGCTGGGTCTCTCCTTCAAACACCTGCCGCGCATCATCCCTGCTCTTGTAAAACCACCTCGTCTCCTCCCTGGCAGCACAGTCACCGCTTTGTCGCCTGGCGGGGAGTGTTACTCACGTGGGCAGACTCCTGTGGCTTCAGCCAGCAGCCCTGCAGAAGCAGGGAGAGGCCGCCACCTCCCCTGTGATGGCTGAGCCACAGGACCAGAATGACCCACCGGCGCAGTGACATTTGGACTGCAGGAGACAACAACCCAAAGAGCCTCTTCTCTCTGTATTCGCCCTCTTGAATTTTGCTGTGTGATTTGTTTGATCATCTAAATAATAATAGTCATCACAGAGAATTCAAGCCCACTGTGCTTTTAGGGAGCACGGGGAAATCTGTTTCTTCACCAAAAGCAAAAATGAATCTGTGAAGTCAAGTCTAATGTGTTAGGACCGTGGTGAATTTCAAGCAAAGAATATCTTTGTTACCTATGGGCTAGTATTGTACAAGGCACTCTGGACAGAACTAAATAAATTATAGGTCTTGGAGGTAGGAGATCATTTAAAATCGTAGAGGGACCAGTCTGCTGATCTGAGACAGAAAATAAGTGATGCTTCCTGTTACAAATATCTGACAGGCCAGGAGGACTCCTGTGCCCAGGGTCACAGACATTGACCGTGAACAGGACCAGAGGAGTGGCACTTGGGTCTTAATGCGTGCTGCCTCTTGGAGAATCAGCATAGCACCATCGTACGAAAGCTTTTATCATGTTCCTAAGATTCCAGTTTGAATTTTCATTCAGTAAATATGTTATTAATATATTCTTCACCTGACACAGGAAAGTGTGTCACTGTTTCATTCTCCAAGAAGTATCCTCCTGCCAGATGTATGGAACGTGAAAATCTTTTCCTCTAGCAAGATTTCTAAGGATCATGATGAAGTCGAAAGAGGGCAAGCCTTCAGAGAGATTTTCCTTCTAAATTTGTCTTGGCTTTTAATATCATGCCTTGCCTGTCTGAAACCTGTGGGGTTTTCTTTTTCTTTTTTTTTTTTTTTTAGGAAGAAAGGGGGCAGACATTAAAAAATGTTTGTTGATGTGAGAAGGTAATTATAAAGCATAATCTGCCATAAAAACATAAAGCATTATTTTACCTCTCTCTCCTTTTTAGAGATGTTGGTGGGGGGAGTTATTTGTCGATCTCTTAGCATTGTTACAGTGTCAGAAATGGCTTAAAGTGAGGTTGCCAAATACTCCTTGCCCAGAGTTAAGCAACATCATTCCAGTCTAAGCACCATGAAAAATGTAAGCACATTGGCATTAGCCTGGAATGAAAGGTTCCGTACAATAGGATTCCCCGTTTCCTCATTTGTTTCCCCAGTCTCTCTGGAGGGTTGTGTAAGAGTTGAGAGGACCGGAGAGTCAGAAAGCTCTAGGTTGCAGGTCCGTATATACTACTCAGCTGCAATACAACTTAGACATGTCATAGAATTCATCAAGTCTCCCTAAGCTTCAATTGACTGTCTTTAAAGTGATTTTTTTCTTTTCCCTAAGAATTTGAGAAACACTATGTTGTATATATACACACACACTTTGTACACTTTTTTACTTGCTTACCTGCTATGACTCTTTTAGCTATTATAACATACTTCCTTGGAAATATTATTTCTGTTATGCCTTATCACCATTCCTGACATTAATGGGAGAGGGCATATTATTGTCATGTATAAGTGCTCTACAATGCCTGGCCAGCACATAGAACATAGTGTATGCTTAATAAACATATGGTAGATCAAAAATGAAGGAAAAGCTAACCATTTTTCAAGATTCTTTCAGTAGCCAGGCAAAAAGAAAGGAACAAAAGGTCTTATGATTATATTACATTATATTTTAGCATATTATTTCACATTACGTGATGGGTACCATATCTACATGCTTACTATTGGCGAGCACGGCACAGCACTTCGCAGGTGTGATTTTGCTTGTTCTGAGAAGGAATCTGTAATGTAATAACGCTATTTTCATTTCGGAGATGAACAAATGAAGGCTTAAGCAGGAAGCTCACACGAGTAATAATTGTCGGCACCTGAACTCAATCCCTCTCAGATTCCAAACCGCATGCTCAACAGTTACTGTTTCTTCCCATCCGCTTTCCAATGTACGGCATGGTTTTTCAACCACAGAGCTACTGACATTTTGAGCAGGGTAAACCTTTGTTGTGGGGGACTGTTCTGTCATTGTGGAATGTTGAGTAGCATCCCTGCCCTCTCTCCAGACCTCGCCAGTGTCCTCTGGGGGAAAACCCACCTACCATTGAGAATCACTGGTTAGAGTTACAACTGTCCCACAGCCCAACAGTAATTGGAGGGATTTCTAGCAGGCAGCAAATAAGATATGCTCAAGGAAAGACATGAAGCTTGGCTAACTAAATACGTGCTGAATAATCAGCTCCTGGATAATTGGGAATTCACAGTACAGGAGACTGGATGCCAATTTAAAAGAATCACATTGAATTTCTGAAATGAAAAGAAAAGCCAATTTTCCAAGCCATTCAAGCTACAGGTTTGCATCAGACCCCGCCCTCCTGTTCATTGTAAGCTCAGCAGCTTCACTTGATGGTAAAATAGGCTTTTGTAGAGTCCAGATGAGGGCTCAGCTTGGGGCTGTCATTGTTTTGAGTGGAACACCTGTGGTTTTGCATTTTTCCAGGGCTCCCCTGCTGCTGAGTGCCATCCTGCTCTGGGTATTTTTAGAGCACAGCTTCGTTGTAATTAACAGCATATTGCAAAGGTACTTTGAATCAAACTGGACTTTATGACAATCAATTATATGATGTAGGGATAAGGCATTTGGGAAATACGTAAAGCAACTTTGCTATAACGTTCAGTGAGTCTAACATATTACAAAGGGAGGGGCACTGGGTTACCTCTCCGCAGACAGGCTCGAACCAGGGCTGCGTTCCTCAAGGAAGTAACAGTGCGTCTGCTCCTGGAGCCAGCAAACGGGGCCATCAAAAATATGACCAAAATGCTTTTGAAAACACCTAGCGTTTGACGTTATTTTAAACTATCAGATTATTTTAAACTAGTCTATCACTATGGAGAAAATAAGCACTCTGTCAAATTATCTTGCACTTATACTACAGCTGGTAGATTTAAAAACAGAGCTGCACCCAGAATTTCTAGAGAGAAGCAGCTTATTGGACCAGTGATCTGGTGGGTCCATGGTGCTAGGGGCGTGTCTGGAAACCATATGGGAAGGTTCGGAGGCTGAAGAATGGAATGCTAGATGGGGATTTGATAGCAGGTACGGGGGAAGAGCTAACCACCTGCACCCCTCAGCCAGCCCCCCCCCCCGTAAGTCACACAGTGACACAGCCGTGAGAAGGGGCACCGGGATCTTTCAGGTGCTGAGAGTCTCAGACGGCCTTAATACAGCCCTTAATTCTACTGAGTAATGGTAGAATTACTCAAACAAATCTTGGCAATATTTGGATTTTGGCGTGACTCTTTCTCAGCCTCCCACATACCTAACCACAGCCTTTATCTCATCACATAGTCATGGCTCATTGGTTCGTCTCCTCCTGCTTGAGAAGAAGCTGCATGAGGGAAGAGAACCCTACCGATACGACTCACTGCTATGTCCCCAACATTCTACAAAGCGTCTGGCACATAAGAGCACTTAAGAAATTCCGTGAATCCACAAGTACTCGATAAATGAGTGCTAGGTGAAAGGAAAAAAATGAATAAATGAATTAATAATGCAATCAGTATAAATGTAACTATTGTCCTGACTAATGACATTTTGATCCATTTTGTTTGTAGATAATTTACCCCAAGAACACCATACCTCCACTGAAAAAGAAAAGCCACATTGGATGTGTTGATGGGTCGGCGGGGAGGGAAGATTCTTTTAGGAATAAGTAACAAGGGCTTAGATTTTTTAAATGACAAGGAAGCTAGCAAAGCATACCTGAGACGGAAGTTCTGAAACACAAAGACAGGAACAACTCTCTAAGGCCAAGATAGTATATCAGATAAAAACAAGAATGATAAATACTATATAAGTAGAAAAGAAAGCATGGACAATTCCTTCTCGAAACCTAAAAAAAATAAAATCTCCAGTTCCAAATGCCTTAAAAGCAGAAAAATAATTAATTAGTCTATAGAACACTTCTGAGGATGTAGTTTTAGGTATTCCTTCCAGCTTAAAATGCCTGAATTTCTTTGTCATTATCCTATTGTAAGATCAAAATCAGTGATAAACTTTTCTCCACATTCATTAGAAGTAGTTTCTTTTGAAAAGCAATGAGTCCATTGAAATGTACAATGTAGAGTCACATAAAATATCCAAGCACTTATTTTATTTCAACTTCACCATTGGCTTGCTATTCCAATGCCCAGGTTACTCAAATAATGTTATTTTGCTTACAACTGAATAGGCATTTTTAAATGTCATGGTATTTGAAAGGAAAAAAATGACCTAGCAATCATAATATACCATTGTGTTATAAAAATTGCAAATGTATAATTTCTGTTTCTCTATATTATATAAGGCAAACTGCCAAGTTTTGACATAAATAAATAAAATATAAATGTTCTATGTAATCATCTGTATTTATTTTTTATATCTACAAGATTTGTATTGTTAGGTTTAATTATTTTTCTTTTTATACTTTGACCTAGGTTTTTAGAAATGAAATTCTACTTTTCACTGCCTTAAAATATTTTAAGTAGATCCATGTTTACAAATGTATTTTTCATGAGAGAAAAGGAAACTTGCAGAACAAGTACTTTGAAATGATATAAATGCAGTATTTTATCCAGCTTCCCAAAGGACTTGTTCGCTGTGTTACTATTTTAGAATTGCAGAAAGTAAATTAGATCTTAAAGTACATCTTATTGATAAATTATACCTCTAAAATAATAGACTAAGGGAATAATAACTCCATTTTTCCAAGGATTTGAAATCATAGTCTTGTCAGTAATATATATTTTAAAAGAATTTAAGTGAAGAAGCTGGTCTTTTTATTTCTCTGTCAGATCAATAAGCATATTCAAAGTAATTGGAGTTATTTTTTTACCCTGTATCTCATGAATTTCTTTTAATTTTTACCATTCCTCAAGTAGCAAACTGTTAAACTGAATTCCGATAATCATTATTCTCCCTTTATAAGTGTATGTTAATATATAGCCTTTGGACATATATCAATTATATACCTATGTAAATACAGATGGCTTATAACATAATTACTTGTTCTTACAATCAAAATAATTCTAAAAAATACTTGAAATTTATTTTTTCTGAAACAAGTAATTTTCAAGCACTGAATCTTCAGACTGACATTTTATTACAAAATGTATATATTTGTGACCCTTGAAAACATACCTATATTTAAAAAAGTTATTAAGTCAAGGAAAGAATTTTGAGGATGACCTCAGCTCCATTCTGAAAATCTGTCCTGTCTCTGTGTGGTAGGAATGGTTGTAGGAATAGAAAATCTGTCCTGTCTCCGTGCGGCCTCTGTAAAGCTGTGGACATTAGGATTCTGAAATCAATTCCTAGTTCTTCTACCAATTAGTAACTCATAACTTTCCTCTCTGACACTCTGTTTTCGATTTGCAAGTGAAGTAATTAGACTGGGTCACTATATGGCATTTTTTTTCTTTCTTAGTAAGGGATAATCCAAGAAAAATCTTTAAATTATATAGTTCCACTTATCATGGGAATAACCTTATTTTATTTCTTGGATAAAATGTAAATTCTCAAATAAGTTTCTTAGGTTATCAAAGAGAAAAGTTTCAGTGAAACTTTTATCATTTTTTAGCCAATAAATACCTGAGTATTTCAGAAGTGAAATCCAAATCATTGTAAAACTTTTTATCATAACGGTTAACCAAAAATTAGCTGGACTGCACATGATTTCATGATTTGGAAATATTCACAAGAATTGATTAAGTATAAGGAAATTTTCAATTTAAAGTATCTGTATTACTAAATTTTACAGAGAAAAATATTCCTCTTTGCAAGAGCCACTATGTTTGGAGTTTATATAAAAATATGTACTTGTCAATCAGCTCTATAATCCTTTATAAAAGTGTTTGCACCTTCATGATTGGAAGAATTTACTCATATGTAAAATTGGAATTTGGGAGCACATGTATTACCTTGAATTATTAATGCCGCCATTTGTTATTTATTCAAAACACCTTCAGGGACCAGAGCAAGTCAAAACTTAATTCATATAGGTATTTCTCACTGATTATGTCTTTGAATAAAACCATATTTATATCCACATTTTAATACGAACATGACCATGAAAATCTTTCCATGCGAATCAAAAACTTGGCTTGTGAGTCAGCATTCATAGAACCTAATACATCTCACCCTCATGGAATAAACCAACAAGCAGGTTTTTAATAAAAATTCTTCCTTCCTTAGGAGTCCCTGTTTGTTTCCTTCAGACTCTGAAGTCTCAAAGGCTCATTAAGAACTTTTTTTTTATTTTTTCCTTTATTCTCCCTGGTTGGTTTAAGTGAACCCGTTCAAAGCAAACATCTAAAGGCCGAGCAGAACTCGCTTGTCTTTGAGAGCCCGGGACCTGGCAGCACCAGTGAGGGAGATGAAAGAGGACACCGAAAGTTTAGGGCAGGAGTAAATGAAGGAGTGTTGCAGGCTTTTTCCTGTGAAGCTGGAAAAGAAGCTGGCCTTGGAACCAGGCTTATGTAACTCACGCTCAACTAACAGTACGTTTGGATTCTTTAGTCGTTTGTGATCACGGGCTGCGTTACCTTTTTTTTATACAGTGCGTTAGCTTAGTAAAGTAAACAATTACCAAGACAATCTCGGCTTCCAAGCGCTCGGTGGCTTTGGGCACTGTCACTGGGGGCGAGGCTGCAGACTGCGCCTTCCTTTTGGCCTTCTGTGTCTGGAGGTTGGTGAAGTAGTTGACAGCTGCAAACTCAATAAGAGCAGAGAAGACGAAAGCGAAGCAAACAGCTATGAACCAATCCATGGCGGTTGCATAAGACACTTTTGGCAAGGAGTGCCGGGCACTGATGCTCAGAGTGGTCATGGTTAGAACAGTGGTGATCCCTGAAATGGAGAAGAGTGAGAGATGCAGTATTAGCATTTGGAATGCAAAAATAAGCTGAAATGTGAACATGATGGTGACAAGGATGAAACACTCTCCAAATGTGATTTTTGCTATTATTTTATTGTTTTATAGTTGTTCACAACTACTTTCATAGGTATTACCATTTTTGTATCCTTAATACCTACTGTAGTTAGCTGTACATTGTAATGATTCAAAACATATTTTGAATTGTTTCAGCTTAACTATTGTAAAGCTCAAGTCATGAAAAATTCTAGTTGCTTACTTCTTTAGAAAACTTAAAGCAAATTATCATTAAAAATAATAAAACCTTGAACTTCTGACCAATTGTCATAGCTGATAGTATCTTTTATCATATTTAAGAAATTTATCAAGTGTGGTAATAATCATAAATTAGGTTCCTCAATTTTTTAAATTCCCAGCTTGGTTTTAAGGTAAAATATTTACTAATGAGAAAACAATTTCATCCTTTATCTGCCAGCAGTTTTCTGTCTTGAATTATGACTTGGTGAATTTATATCATTTGACTATGGTCAACATCATAACATAGATATTCTTTTATAATTTACAGAAAAAACCTATTTCAATACAGTAAATTAAAAAGTCAAAATTCATCTGAGATTTCAGTTCAATTTAGGTCTTCCCTAGGAACTGCTAAATTCACAATCATGAAAACTCAGAGAAAATGGATTTAGTTAGTGATGATATTTTTCTGTTATATCTCTTTTTCTTGTTTTATTTCATCAAAACTAGTAGTGATTCTATGCATCATAAGTGGAACTGAATAGTTAGGTTGAACCATGGGAAATTAGTAATATTTAACTATTTCTAGACCTACAAAATAGCATTTTTTATGGCTCAACCAAATTAAAGTGAGATACAATTTATATGTTACTGGATTCACTAACTTAGCCTTTGTTTTTATGGATTTATATGTCAGATTTTATGTTTATGCTTTTTCTTGGTTATAAAAAATCAAATCAAGATTTTTTTTAAAAAAATCCTTATTAACTAGGACATATGAAAGTCATAGGAAACCAGCCAGAATTCTCGCTGAGACAAATTTTTTGTTGATTCACTACGCAACTTGCAATACGATAAGGGTCATTTTACACGATCCAAGTGTCTGAATGAGATACGAGCCTATTTCCTTTGTGGACTGAAAAAGTGCACTGGTGTGAATATTTCCCCAAAGTGCCCCGGGCATGGGAGCTGCAGGATGAATGGGAACGGAGCCCAAAGAGCGAAGCATACCAAAGACCGTTCTGGCAGGGACAGACTCCTTATTAATCCAGAAGGACACCTGGGAGAGAATGACGGTCATAATGCAAGGCGTGTATATCTGTATCATGAAGTAGCCCATCTTCCTTTGCAGGTGGAAATAAACTGTCATTATTACGTATTCACCTGTTGGAAGACACATACATCAATGTTATGGCTGTTGACAGTGTGTTAAAAAACGCAGCTGGGAATAAATCTCTCAGGTCTTCAAATTAACACGGGCTAGGAGAAAATCAGCAGAGGCGTGTTTTAATATGTGACAAAGGCATTGATCAGCAGATGATGGATCACATCAGCTCATTATTTTGGGAGGGGCTCTTTGTGTCATGTATCTACAAAACTACTCATTCCAAGGAGACACAAATCTTTATGTGCACATGGTTGCAAAATCAGCGTAAGGAAAGCTACTCATCACTTCAAAACATCAAGCTTATCTGAGAATGGCTGGCACAGAGGAAAAAGAAATAGATATTTTAAAGGTGCACACCAGAGTCACCTTGCAGAATTACATACATGTACTGGTCAGCTTCTCACCTGTGTTCGATTTAATCGTCTCACTAGATACTGTTTGTCCAATCAGATCATACTGGAGGAGGCTGGAAGATTCTTCTGGGACTTCAACTGAGTACAGTGGTCCTTTCTTCCACGTATATATGATTTCACTCTTAGGGTAGGCATCTGAATTTTTTAAACAAATTAAACATAACAGTGAATCTGACTAGTGGTGTTTTTTTTCTTTCAAAGAAAATATTTTTCTATACAAAAAGGAAATGCGGACAGAAATTTTCTTTAACGCTTTTCTTTAATCCGGACAACTAAAACCTCTGGCTATGACAGATATGATTAAGTAAATATATTCCTGGAATCACACTTTGAATGTCACAGTATTTTTTCTCTTTTGCTTTCCAGGCTCTGATTAAAACCAAATAATTGTGTATTTTGAATGCATTATTTAAAACCCTTGGAAGTTTTTTGTGACTTACAACTCCCAAACTTGAGTGGGCAAGCGTGCCCGTCCATAGGAAAGTTAACCAGCTTCATAGGACAGTCAGCGTTGATGGTAAGCCTAGGGACATTGAAATGAATGGTTCTGAGTTAGTGTGATGTCAGTTGGACAGAGGAAGTAGAATTGGAGAGACCTTACCTCATAGTGTACAGAATGGTCCCATTCTGCATTATTCTGAAGAGTTTGTTAGGAGTTGTCATGTTGTGAGCAATTGATTTTTTGCCATTCCTGAAAAAAGTGTCAGGTGTCCAGATTTTACTGACCATCAAGTTATTCAAACTTAGGATCTCAGTTGGCCCCCCGAACTTCAGTCTCTCGTCCGTCCAGGTCTGGCGGAAGAAAACATCCATGGTGTACTCCTAAAAGAGAGTGAGATACTCATGCAGGCTGGGGGGCTGGTTTGTTAAGAATGGTTTTTTCACTGACTTTTCTGTGTAATTCCTAAGACTTAAGGAATAAAGCAAGTTTTTATGACAATAACCTGTCAGGAAAGCTATAGTTTCAGCGAATTCTTCTTGATCTCAACCTAAAAGTTCATATTATTTTTAAAGATAGCGCTGTGTTATGCAAACTTTCCTTCTTAACCTTGACCATCCCCACATACTTCTTTTTGCCAGCCATCTCTCCATATGTCGACCTATCAATTTCCCAATCCTTCATTTAGGAGAAAAATATGAAAATACTTCCAGTCTAGGTTTTGTGCTGCTCTTCCTACCATCAGTTAGTCTAAGTTGCCCTTCCCCTTAGCAACCTGTTCACCATCAGAGGTGTCTCCGGACATCACAATACCATTTAGTAAAGTTCCAAGCTGAATTTCACCAGGTAAGCGTACTCGGACTACACATCATTGTTATTTTATATTGTCCTCAGAGAACATTACAGTAAATGTTCCCATGAACACTCAAAAACAACATCATTCAAGTAAGCATAATAATAATCACAAGTTTTAGTTTATGGCTTTTATGAAATAACATTAAAAATATTAAGAATGATGACAAGGTTCATTGCAAAAGTTAGTGATAGATATCAACATAACTATATAACAATATTGCCAATAATTGCTTTACCTACTTTACATGTTCTTTTATGAGACCTGCTACTATACGTGGTGATTATATTTTAAAAATATAATTTGACACAATATATTAATATAATAATGATCCAAGCTGTAACAAGTTTCAATTATACAAATAAAAAGGAGACAGATTCATAAAATAAAGTTCCAAGTATCCCCAGATTTCAAATACTACAGTAGAATATGGTTGTGGTTATTTGTACTTGGGTGACTCAGTGCTCAAATGACAAGTATGATAGAAAATAATTGAGGATTCTAGTTAATGAAGAGTCTTAAGACATTTATCCCTTAAAGTCCTCCTCCTGTCTCTTCCTCTTCCTTAGTATCTTTCTTTTTATTTTTCCTCTTCCTTTTCCTCTTTTGGTTCTCCCTTTTTTCTCTTTCCTTCTTCCTTTATTCTTTTCAGTGCAAAAGAACAGACCATGAAAAAGTCTCTAAAAACCTTCTATCCAAAATTAGAATTTCCCTAAATAATATGTAATGAGGCACTTCTTTAAAAAGTTATGTTTATTCCAGTTTTAATATCTATGTGCTACCTTTAGGGGAAAATGCTACCTAAGAACTGTGAAAGCATTTATAATATACTTCGTTCTAGAAGACTAGTTCAGATTTTCATCGCCACTTACTATAAATATTCTTCTACGAACCCACGGCCATCTGTACCTGGAGCAGAGTCCCCAGAACACCCACTAGTCTGTTCACAACGTAAGAGGTGAAATGCATTAGCCTTTCCAAATCACTCCCTTTACCCTTTTAATTAAATATGCTGAAAATGATGTACTACCAAAAAAATTCTATGCCTTAAGTTTCACAGCCATTCTTCATATACTCTTACATGGCACCTTTATTGGAGTTTTTGTTTTGCTACCTCAGACATTTACTAGGACTTCATAAAGACAAGGAAATCTTTTCTCTGCAGGGAAGAACCAGTGGGTGACATGTGGACGGAAGAGAGGATATCATCCCACCAACTCCCTCAGGTTATTTAAAGTGTTCCAGCAGAGCCGTCCGTGGGAGAGAGGAAGCAGTCAGCTGCTCCAGTGGCCAAGCCCTCCCAGCCCGGGTTCCCGTACCGAGTGATGGTGCCTGGTCACTACGCCCATCGTCGTCAGCACTGGGACGTGGCCCCCTCCCCCTGAGTAAGTTACCCTCTTCACGCAGAGCTCACTCACCATCTCCACATCTGACACCGGCCCAAAACTGGTCACATAAATGTCTGTTTTGACTTCAGTGACAGCACCTGCAATTAGCCCAGAAGGATGGGGGCAGTTACCCCAGTGACGTTGAAGGAACTGAACTCAGTGATGCTACAACAAAGCCCCCCTTCACGGCCAGAACCTGCAGCCCATCCTAAAGTCATCCCAGTAGGGGGCCCTTGAGGTTTTCACCTCTGAAAATTCACACCAGTTGCCTTGTATTGAATTGAATATGGTCAATTTGGGGAATTAAGGAGAAGAGGAGAAGTGGGTTAGCACTCTAATGAAAATTATAACAGTAGCTAACATACTGATAATTTCAATGGGACAAATGCTAAAAAAAACCCATTGTTTTACACAGAGAATGTAATTCACCATTCACACAACTCTGTGAAGCAAGCAGTGTTCAGGCACTCCCACTACCGTTGGGGAAATGGAGGCTCACAGAGTTCAAATAACTCACATTTAAGGTTGCCAATTGAGGAGGGGCAGAGACTGGGTAGGAATATGCACGTGGCCTATCTCCGGGACCCCAGCACCTTCCCACTCGGTTTCCCTTCCGAGGCCCCTGGGCCTCGCGATGGCAGTGAGGGGGCAGGGGAGTCCAGGTGCTCCTTCTGCTAAAGGATCTCTCTCACCTCCAAATCCCGGCCGGAGCCGATTGTCATAGCCTTCCAGCAAGTTGTCCAGGATCCGACTGATGTTCTCTGGGTAGAAGTTTCCTTCATCTTCAAGTTTCCCTAGGGCGTTCTCTACCCTGTGAGTAGACAGGCAATGATCCTCACCCCCAGACTCAGAGAAAATGCGCTGTTCAGTCACCTTGGCTTCCCCACCACCACTACATGGCTGTACCACCCAGGCTTTTGGTGATTTGGTATAGAAGTCACCCAGGGGGTGTGCACTTCCCCTTTCCTCTCAGCTAAAGAGAAAAAGATCAGGAAAAAATAATCTTACCATAAAATAATGTACAGCCAGGGCAGCGGTGATGCCATTCCGCAGTGCATGGGAATGCCCACTCTATTTTCCTCCTGGCTTATCCTCCCCGCTAACCAGCTTCTCTTTGCCAGTCAACTAGAGGAACCTCCTGGACCCCTCATGTCCCTCCTCCTTGTTGGCATCCGGCCAGTGGTCCAGTAGATGGTGAGGTTGCCAGGAAGACTTTGAGGGTCCGCCTTGTTCTCTCTGTACTTGTTTTCGTCTTTGCATGTGGAACACGGTGGCTCGTGCCCTTAGACCATGTCCTGGTGGACACTCAGCCTCCTCTGACTGACTCATGTGGGCAATGGGAGTCAGAAGGCACAGTGCATGGCTGGAGAGCGGTGACAATAATTGAATAAGGCATCAGGGCAGATTAGAAGGAAGAAATCCACCGCTAGGTTTGGCATGGAGTTCGCAGAGCCCTGTGAGAAAATCTGGAAAGCTGTGGCATCTTGCTGATTGAGATTATGTTCCAATGGGCTTAGCATTTATTATTTCTGTGGTTCACAGAAGGATTCCTGTGCAGCTCTTCCTGCTGAAGAAGTCTAATGCTACTGGAACCCTCTTGGGTTCTCTTTCTGATTTCATCAGCTTTCTTGCATCCGACCCACATTTCCTTCATGTTTAAAAGTTTCCCTTAACTATTCATTGAAAAACCTCTAACACCGCCTACCAACTCCTGGCCACCTTGCTGTTGGATTACTGTTTTCTTCAAGCACTTTGCTGATCCTTCCTGTCAAAGGTGTGTCATCTCAAGCTAAGATCCATACATGGATCCTACCACTTTTTTTAGAAACCTGACCAGTGTCATAAATGCTGCCTATAAGACACAGTGTCTGGAAATAGCTGATTAAGATTCCCCATGTAGAAATTACATAAGAATAAGACATTTGTAGACATGGTTAATGATGATTTTGCTAGTGCGGTCTTACTAGGCTTGCCGCAGATCAAAAGTAAAATATTTATACCCAAGAAATAACATTCTCTACCCAGTCTGGTAGGAACAAGATGGAGTAAAAGAAGTATCTTTAAACCTTAAAATTTTAATCTTTAAATTAAAAATTTAACACAATAATGGAAAGCATTATACATTATTTATTATTATGTATTAATATATATATGTTAATTCAGAAACAGAAGAATACAAAGCAACTGTCCCACTTCACCACCCTCCTGCCAAATCAAATCCACCCACTGTCCACCCAGTTCACCCAAGTCTGGACCTGCAGAACCTACATTCTATGAAGGGGTTGGCAACTGCTGCAGACATATAGCGCAGTCCTGCACGTCATTTCTGAAGACATGACGTAAGTCATTTGAGGAGCATTTCAAGAGATTATAACCAAGAAGAGACAATAGATACAGAAAGAATGCAAGATTTCCTATGAATTAGTTTTTTCATTAAATTTCTTGAGGTGACCTTGGTTAATAAGATTATATAGATTTCAAGTGTACATTTCGTGATACATGATCTGTATATTGCATTGTGTACCCACCAACCAAAGTCATACCGTCTTCCGTCACCATATATTTGGCCCCCTTTACCCTTTACTATGCCCTACACCCCCTTCCCTCTGGTAACCACCATACTGTTGTCTATGAGTTTCGGTTTTACATTTCACATACAAGTGAAAGCGTATGAATCTTAGTTTTTTTCTGACTTATTTTGCTTGACTTATTGACTTATTTCACTTTGCCTATTTTTTCTGACTTATTCTTAGCTTGACATTCTCAAGGTCCATCCACGTTGTCACAAATGGAATATTTCATCTTTTTTTTTTACTTTATCTTTATTCTATTTTTTCCATTACTGTTTATCCCTCCATTACCCTCCCTCCCCCCGCAATCACCACACTGCTGTCTATGTCCATGGGTCCTTTTTCCTCTTTGCTCAATTGCTCCCTCACCAACTTCCCCTCACCCCGGGCTGGCAGCCTGTTCTTTATCTATGAGTCTGTCTCTGTTTTGCTTGTTAGTTCAATTTGATCATTAGATTCCACATGTGAGTGAAATCATATGGTGTTTTTCTCTCTCTGACAGTTTTTTTCCAGTTAGCACAATGTTCTCCAGGTCCATCCATGCTGTTGCAAAGAGTAAAATTTTCTTTTTTTTTTATGACTGAGTAGTGTTCCATAGTATATACGCACCACATCATCTTTACCCAGTCCTCTGCGGAAGGATGCCTTGGTTGTCTCCATGTCTTGCCAACTGTAAATAATGCTGCAATGAACACAGGGGTGCATATTATCTTTGTTAATAAAATTTTCAAATCAAAAAACACAAATTTAAGAGGGATTTAAAAAATCATATCTAAAAGAACACAGATATATGAATTCAAGGTTTATACCTGTTTGACTAGTGTCAGTTCAGTGTAACTTTTATTTATTATGTGCTTGTCACATGCTAAGAATATAAGAAGTTCTCAAAAATAATGCTCACTCTGAGGAAGCTCGCATTCTAGGTATTCATAATCAGTATAATAGAACTAACAAGAGACTGAATGGCTAAAAAGATGGTTTATTGACTATGTGCTATGGAAACACAGTGAAGAGGCAGCTGTGTAGGGAGGGGGAGTCTGTGATCATTTCATGAAAAAGATAACACTTGAACTAAGCCTCAGAAATTGAGTAAACTTGGAGTAGATTAGAAAAGACCATTCTGAGTTGCATGATGAGCTCAGAGGTGTGGCATTTCACATTGTGTTTGTGAACACATAACCCCAAGAAGCTGGAATACAGGAATCAAAGAGAAAGGAGCGAAGGACTGGAAGAGAAACCCGCCTCCAGGAGAGGGTCTCCTGCGCGCCTCTCACTGGAGAGTCCGAGGGGAAGCGTGGGCGTCTCTGGGGGACCAGATGGGGTTTTCTGAACCACCCATAAGAGCACCCGTGTCGATGAGAATTGCCCTACGATTTCGTGGGGTGGGGTCTTCTTTGTCACGCTTGTACTACTTGACCCCGCATCAAGCCTGTCAATTAGGACACTTCGCAATCAAGTAACTTGTGTTCATTAGCAGGCAAGTTACTTCGGCAAATTATTATCTCTAGACATCATCTTCATCCCCTATAAAGTAGGATTACGGGGTTTTGGTGAGGATTAAATGAAAAATGCATGAAGGTGTTTATTGCAGGGCACTTCTCATAATAAACAAGAGAGAAAACCATCCATCAGCACCATTACCACCATAATAATCATCCTTGTCATCATCATTTTTCCATTTTGCCAAATCAAATCTTTTCTCTCTAGCATTTAGAAATGGAGTCCAAAAATTAGAGTTGGTCTGTGTCGCTTACTAAGGCTGTCGGTGTTGGGAGGGCCTGTTTGGCCACATTCCCGCAACACGAGGAATGGCTGTGGACAGAGAGAAAAACAGAAATGCAGCAGTTGCACAGAAAGAAGCAGAGACACATCCCTGAAACCAACACCAAACAAACACCCTGAGCTAAGAGCTGGCTGTACTTCTGACAGCCTCCTAGGTTTCGTTCCTTCACAACCTAGGTGCCATTTCTGTCCCTCAGGTCCTCTGGAAGCACAGTATCCCTATTACCAGATAAGTGGGTTAGTGTCACTAGCTCCTAAAACAAGGCATTTAATTCAGAAAACTGTATCCCTCATTTAAAAGCAAAATTTCAGGTTATGAAGGCACAGCATGGCACTTGGATGGCCTGCTTGACCCACCAGAGAGCAAACCTAGGCAGGGTCGACTGCTGAGTGTATTTCCGGGGCTTTCCGGAAAGGAACGTGTTAATTGGCATCTACTTGATCTTGCTGCTTAATGAATCTCTCACACCTCCATGGAACAGAAAGCATTTTAGTAGACTGCATGAACTCTTTCAGGCCACTAGGGGACTGCTGAGCATCATCTTCTGGTGCTACCCATGCCCCAGAATCTGCCTATTTATCATGTGCTTGGAGGACAGGCGAGAGGACAGAATTTTGGGTTCAAGCCCAGTAATGAGCTCTGGGGAAATGCTGTGGAAGAGCAAGCAGAATGGAAGTCTATTAACATGGATTCTGCTGGACTTGGATAAGATGTAAATCCCAAACCTGCTGCCATGTAAGGATATAGTCTCAAAGCAAGTGATAAAAATAAACATTCGAAACTGTCGTGGAAAGGTCAAAGGCCTTCATGAGAATAATGGTATCCTTCATGTCATCATATTACATGACTTAATGTTTCCTCTTAGGGTAAAATATAAGAGGGTTGCTATTTATACAGAAGTGACTTAACCTGAGGAAAAATAAATAAATAATGGCGGAGGGATCTTTAGAGCAGAGGCTAATAGGTGTTTGGTGCATAATTTGGAGCTAATGACTCATCAGTGACTCATGATGTTGCACAAAAAGCAAACAACCGGCCTCCCCCCTCAAACTGGGGAAAGCTCTCTAACAAAACCTGACCACCAATGAAACAAATGAATTATTTAAAATAGACTCTTAACAGGCTTTCGAGAGAGCATGCACGGAGCAGAATGTCTCGAGATACCGGGATTAAAAGAGCTGTATGGCACTGTGGACCTACTGTGACCTCCTCGCTGTTGCCGCTGCTTGTCTGGTTATTACGGAACTCTATCAGTAAGGAATGTTGGATGTCGAACTAGCAAACCTGACCTGTGGAGGCATAGACAAAATGGCTTATTTTTCTGGCAGTACGGCAGAGGATTGGGGGTAGGCAGGTCCTGGCTTTGGCAGCCGAGCAGCGGCAGAGCTCACCTGGCGGAATCTCCTGTCGCCAACGCTCGTGGTTGCAGTGCGGCCACATCTGCGTGCAGCAAAGTCCAAGAACCGAGTGCCCTGGCTGTCTCCGGCTGCAGCGAAGGTTTCCAAAGTTGGGAAGTATTCCTCGCCGTCTGAATTAGGGAGTGAATGTATAAAGATAAACGTTCAGGTGAAGCCTACAAAAACCTTCTGACATTTGCTATAGAAATCTAGGAAAGTGGGCTGCTTTCAGTAGCAAGGAATAGTCTTTTTTTCATTTATTCGTTCTCGTTACTGTAGGTGGTGGCCAAGAGGATGAGGATTAGGAATGAATGGTAACTGGCCAGCTAAGAGGCCTGTCCCAGGCAGGGAGGCCCCTCCAGGTAGATTTATCCCCACGTCCCCCCGCACTCTGGGCCGAGGCCCTAGGGAGAGGAGCGCGGGCTCCGTCTCTGCCACAGGCTCACTCGGCTTTTAGGCCCGGCAGGATCGGCAGCGGCTTGTGCCAAAGCCTGGTGAGAACTTTGAGAAATGTCGCTCAATATTCGTTTCTTGATATTATAATGTCTTTTTAAGAGTTTTATGGCAATCTACTAAATTCATTGTCATCCAACAGGGGTCATCCAACCACTACATGTGTGAGAAGGGCTGAAGAGTTAGTTTCCATGTACAGTTGGGGCGTTACTTTAGTTCTGCTCAAAGTTAACCTTCCTGGGTTGCATCTCTAACTTATAAACTGCGATTTTTCTTCTAAGTGTCCAACGTGAGAGACTGGAGAGAAATTGTGCCTGTTACATCAGTTAGTATCCATTATATCAAGGCCCACCTGGGAAATTTCTTGTAAAATTACATGATAGAAAAATCTTTGTCTTGACGAGAAATGGAGATATTTTTCTTTCTGTAAACTATATAACTGCACCTTTTTCCTTTTGATTTTGCTAGCTAGAAACTCAAAGTCAAAACTGAATTATAACCTATTTTGTTGGTGTTTGTCTTCTCTCATTCCCGTACCTGCCTTTTCTATTTCTGTTGTTCGCTTCACATTTGTCTTTCCTGTGAGGCGCCTCAAAACTTGTGGTACATAAAAATGGATATAAGTAAATGCTAGTAAATACAGTAGTTACTGGTGATTTCCAGGAGCCACTCAACTATTTGATGGACTCGGTTCATATTGTCCATTACTTTATCTGCAGTAGTGTTTGAGCTAAATCCCAGATAAAATGGAAGAATACAGAATGGAAAAGACATTAATCGTGAGAGGAGAGTTGGAACCAGAAGATTCTAGGAAATCAGACGCTGAACTGGAGATAATGTTTTGCAGAGAAGAGGCAGTTAATGTGAAGCTCCACATTTAGAAGCTAAATTAATAAAACTTCTTATGTCTTCTCATTTTTAAGGGAAAAAGGAAATATTGTTTGATTTCTTTTACAATAAAATTACCCTGTTTTATTTTTTTAAGAAGAGAGGGGTTCAGGTTCACAACAAAAATAAAAGTACAGAGATTTCCCACATACCCTTTCTCCCACACATTCTCCCGAACATGCGCCGTCTCCCCGACTCTTGTTTTCTCCAACCAACTGGAGCGGCACCTTCGTTACAACTCATGAACTCACACAAGTGCCTCAGTGTCACCCAGCGTCCAGAGTCGACTTCAGAGCTCATTCTTGGTGTTGTACATGTTATGGGTTTGGACAAATGTGGAATGACATATGTCTACTATTATAGTATCATACAGAATTAGTTTCACTGCCCTAAAATATCCTCTGTGTGCCACCTGTTGGTTCAAGCCTCCCCGGCCCAAACCCTGGAAATTACTGATCTTTTTATTGTTTATATAGCTTTGCCTTTCCCAGAATGTCCTGGTAGGAGTCATGCAGTATGCAGCCTTTCAGATTGGCTTTTTTCACTGAGAAATAGGCATGTACGTTTCCTCCGTGTCTTGATAGCTCATTTCCTTTTAACATTGAATAGTATTCTATTATCGGCATGGGCCACGGTATATTTATGTATTTACCACTGAAGGACATCTTGGTTGCTTCCAACTTTTGGCAGTTAAGCATAAAGCAGCTATAAACATCCATGTGCAAGTTTTTGTGTAGAAATAAGGTTTAATCTCCTTTGAGTAAATACCAGTTGTTGGATCACATGGCGAGAATAGGCTTCATGGTATAAGAAACTACCGAACTGTTTTCCTAAGTGGCTGCACCACTGTGCTCTCCCACCAGCAATGAATGAGACGCCCTGTTGCTCCACATCCTCTCCAGCATTCGGTGACGTCAGTACTCTGAACTTGGCCATTTGAATGGGTGTGTAGTGGTATCTAATCGCTGTTTTAATTTGATTTTTCTGATGATATATGATCTGGAGGATCTTTGGGGTGTTTTTTCACTGAATTTATTGGGGTGACATTGGTTAACAAAACCACACAGGTGTCAAGTGTACAGCTCTATGACACATCATCTGCACACTGCACCATGTGAGGCTTGACCCAAAGTCAGGTTCCTTTCACCACCATTTCTCTCCCCTTTGCCCTCCTCCACCTCCCTCGCCCCCGTTCCCTGTGGCAGTCATGACCCTGTTGTCTGTGTCTGTCTCTTCTTTATCTTAATCTCTCCACCTTTTCCACCCAGCCTCCCAAACCCCCTCCCATCTGACAGCTGTCAGTCTGTTCTATGTGTCTACCAGTCTGTTTTATTTTGTTTGTTAGTTTCGTCATTAGATTCCACATATAGGTGACATTATATGGCATTTGTCTTTTCTCTGACTAGCTTATTCACTTACCATAATGTTCTCCAGGCCCATTAACATTGTCACAAAAAATAAAACTTTCTTCTTCTTTATGACCACATAGTATTCCATTGTATAAATGTACCACAGCCTTTTTTATCCATCCATCTACTGTTGGGAACTTGGGCTCCTTTCAGATCTTGGCTGTTATAAATACTGCTGCAGAGAATGCAGGGATGCATATATTCTTTCAAATTAGCATTTTTTGTTTCCTCAGATATATTCCTGCAACTGGAATCACTGCATCATAAGGCACTTCCATTTTTAATTCTTTGAAGGAACCCCATACTGTTTTCCACAGTCTCTGCACCAGTCTGCATTCCCACCAACAGTGCATGACGGTTCCCTTTTCTTCCCATCCTCACCAACATTCGTTTGTTGATTTATTGATGATAGGCATTCTGGCAGGCGTGAGGTGGTATCTCCTTGTGGTTTTAATTTGCATTTCTCTGATTAGTGGCCGGAGCATCTTTTAAGTATCTATTGGCCATTTTTTCATATGCTTATTTTCCATCTGTGTAACTTCTTCGGTGAGATGTCCATTAAGGTTTTGGCCCATTTTTAGTAGGGTTGTTGGTTTTCTTATTTTTGAGTTTTAGAAGGTCTTTGTGCACTTTGGATAACAGCCTTTTATTAGATGTACCTTTTGCAAGTGTTTTTTCCCTGTCTGTGACTTTTTTTATTCCCTTGACATGTCTTTTGTGTGGCAGAAGTTTTTAATTTGAATGAAGTCCATTTTACCAATTGTTTATTTCGTGGATTATATCTTTAAAGTTGTACCTAAAAAGGTATCACCATACCCAAGGTCATCAGGTTTTTTTCTCTGTTATCTTCTAGGGTTTTAGAGTTTTGTGTTTTACATTTAGGTCTGTGATCCATTCTGATTTAATTTTTGTGACTGGTGCAAGGTCTCTGTCTAGATTTTTTTTTTTACATGCATGCATGCATATAAATGTTTGGTTGTTCCAGCACCATTTGTTGAAGAGATTGGCATTGTTTTACCGTATTGCCTTTGACCCTTTGTCATACAACAGTTGATTGTATTTATGGGGGTCTATTCTGGGCTCTATTCTGTTCCATCGATCTGTTGGTCTGTTCGTTCACCAAGCACACTGTCTTGATTACTTCAGTTTTATAGTGCATTGTGAAGTCAGGTATCATCAGTCTTCCAGCTTCGTTCGTCTCCTTCAGTATTGTATTGGATATTATGGATCTTTTGACTCTCCAGATAAACTTCAGCATCAGTTTATCAATATCCATAAATAACATGGTGGGATTCTTATTGGGATTGCACTGAATCTATAGATCAATTTGGGAAGAACCAACTCTTGGATAGTTATTTTATTTTGAAGAGCTTTTTGAAGTGCAAAAATGTATAGAGAGCAGTTACCTAGCATTCTGTTATCTAGCACAGGAACTAGAAACATAACTATGCTTTTTTCTCTTTCAGTAAAGTGTTTTGGAGTTAGAAAATTCCAGATCAATCAAGTTTAAGTTCTGTTTGTTTCCTCCTGTATTCTTTTCTACTCATAGGAGAGAGTAAACTAAGGTCATAAATATGTTATATACTTTTAAAGTTTTTGTATTTTTATGTGTGTATATG
Source organism: Phyllostomus discolor (assembly GCF_004126475.2). Lineage (NCBI taxonomy): Eukaryota > Metazoa > Chordata > Mammalia > Chiroptera > Phyllostomidae > Phyllostomus > Phyllostomus discolor. The sequence continues at coordinate 28,832,029 of NC_040915.2, read as the reverse complement.
TACAGTAGAGATTTTTATGTTTTTAATTTATAGAAATGTTGTTATACTATATCAACCTGCCAGTGCTTTTTTTCACTAATATTGCTCTCTAGACTTGTTGTATATACCAAAATTCGATTTTATATTTGGATTGTAGATAAACATTTCAGTTAGATTGTTTGTGATTCTTTAGATTACAATTAATGTTATAATGCACATCCTTTCACATGTCTCTTATTAACCATGCATGAATACCCTTGAAGGATTTTATGCCTGTGCATTTTCACTCTTAAGAGATATTGCAAAAATGTTTTCCAAAGTGGATTTACCAATACATCAATTCCTCGGCACTTTCACATAAAAATTCTTGTCTCCTTTGTACCAAATCTTGATATTATCAGATTTATTTTATTTAATTTTAGCTAATCGGATATGTTTGACATACCCTCTCATGGCTGCTCTGTGTGCAGGTCTGCAAAGAAGAGGGGGCAGGGCCGTGTCCGAAGCTGCACCACCGAGGAGTCCAGGCCCCAGGACGGGAATGGCGGTGCGCTGGGTCAGGCCAATGGGACCACACGCACACGTCTGCCCCCCAGGAACGCTCAGCAGCCACAGAGGTCCACCACTAGAGCTCACGGGCCAGGTAGGCAGGGACAGTGGAGTGTCACTGTCAGCTCTTGGTGCCGATGCCTGAGAATGGAAGCCCTGTCCTCAGTCCCCGCCTTGACACAGAGTAGGGCCCGATTGCTGAAGCATCAGGAAGGAGTAAGCCTCATTTCCTGCACGCCAGAGTTTGTCAAGAGAGAGTTATGCCTGCAACAAATGTATAATAGTCTGGTCTGCTGTTTATTATTCGCCTTTTGCTCAAATACTGCTTCTCTGACTATTTCATAACCCTTTTTCAGGACTCTTTGGGGGTCAAAACAGGAAAAGAATTTATGGAGAAAACAGGAGGTGCAACAGAGAAATAGAAGCAACAAACAATTTTCTTCTCAAAATCATTTTTGGTCTCAGTTTTTAGTTGCAAAATAATATTTCATTTGTAGTGCCGGTTGGGATGTTGTAAAATATTCACAGACTTGATGCCTTTCATTCATTATGCAGTCTTTCCCACTGAGGCATGTCCTTCAGAGATTTCTGAATTTATAATCCAAGGGATGCATATATTTGGGTGGATATGGCTTGGTAATCCTCTCTACCTTGTAATTCATACTCCAGGTTGCAACTTAAATATCAGTTTCATAGCTAAACCTACTTATTCTCAACACCTTCCCTCATATGACTAGTTTTGAGTCTTCAGTCTATATTCTCACAGCATGTAGTACCTCTGTTGTGCACTTGCCATAATGGTAATTAGAGATTTTTATATAATTCTTTATTTTAGAGCCTTCCTCCCACTACTTAGAATATAAACTAATGTTTAAAGAATTACCTCCAAAGCACTTAGTACAATGTTTGAATAACTATTATTTGAAGGAGCATGTGAATAAACTCTGGTTTATTGGTTTTTATTATTTACATTCTTTCCAATTACATTTGTGTACCTATTTGTGTACGTATGCATATACACATATAGACATTCATAAAATGATGGTATTTCAATAACTGCAATTTTACACTGGATAGAAAAAACTCAGGTAGTAACATTTCATACAGAATAACACAGACTGAAAAACTGCAAGTCAAGTGAAGGATTTTTCTCCCTTTTTGCAGCCTCTGCTGTTGGGTCAGCTTGCAAAACATTCCTGTAACACTTACTCAGGGAGATCTACGTGACCAGGTAAGAACCATGGTAGGATGTACACTTCAAGGTTGTTATTCAATTATGCTTCTCTCCTTGAGTGCTCTTCATGTATTTGCACATCAGAGGGAGATTTATGGAGCTTCATATTAGCTTTTTATGCAAAAAAAAATCATCGAGATAAATTTAATTATGTACCTCCAACACCCACAGTGTGCTGGGTAGCAGAATCTGAATGTCAAAAAGCATTGTCAAGAAGGAAAATGAATAAGACAAAGAAAAATGCAATTCCCAACATGTCCAAACCAACCCATTAAAAACTACTCGTAATTTGTCACATCACATCAATCATTTACGTTTGATGGTCTTGGAAACACAGTCCCTTAAGATTTGCGAAAGATGAAAGGTGATCTCACTTTAGCCCATAGTTCCTTATTGCTTCTAATAAAAAAGAACAATTTCAGGCTCACCTCTGAGATGCTGAGGGTTCGATTCCAGACCACGGCAATGAGGCAAATAGCGCGATGAAGCACGTCACACAAATGTTTCGGTTTCCTAGTAAATGTAAATGTTATATTTACACTATACTGTAGTCTATTAAGTGTACAATAGCATTATGTCTAAAAACAATATACATACCTTAATTAAAAGATAGTTTATTAACCCTGGCTGGCGTAGCTCAGTGGATTGAGCGCGGGCTGGGAACCAAAGTGTCCCAGGTTCGATTCCCAGCCAGGGTACATTCCTGGGTTGCAGGCCATAACCCCCAGCAACCGCACATTGATGTCTCTCTCTCTCTCTCTCCCCCCCCTTCCCTCCATCCCTAAAAATAAATAAATAAAATCTTTAAAAAAAAAAAAAAGATAGTTTATTACTTCAAAATGCTAATAATCTTCTGAGCCTTCGGGAGATCCTAACCTTTTTGCTGGTGGGGGGTGTGCCTTGGTATTGATGGCTGCTGACTGATCAGGGCAGTGGCTGCTGAAGTTCACGGTGACTGTGGCAAGTTCTCAACGTAAGACAGCCGTGGCATGTGCTGCATCGATTGCCTTTTCCTTTCCTAGCGATTTCTCTCTGTATGCAATGCTGTTTGTTAGCATTTACCCAGAGTAGAACTTCTTTCAAAATTGGAATCAAACCCCAACACTACTTTATTGACTATTATGTAATACTCTAAAAACCTTTGTTTTCATTTCAATAAGATTTGCAAAATCTTTACCATGAGTAGTTTCCATCTTAAAAAAACACTTTTTTTTTTGCCCATCCAGAAGAAGCAACTCATCATCCTTTAAAGTTTTGACATGAGATTGTAACAACTCACTCACATCTTCAGGCTCCACTTCGAATTCTGGTTCTCTTGTTCTTTCCACTACATCTGCAGTTCCTTACTCCGCTGAAGGTTTGACCCCCGAAAACCATCCATGCATGCCAGAATCAACATCTTCTGAATTCCCATTAATATTGATAGTGTGACTTCTTCACATGAATCACAAATGCTTTTAATGGCATCTAGAATGGTGATTCTTTTCCAGAGTTTTCTTTTTTTAATTGTTTTTATTTTAACATTTTTTACATTTTAATTGTTGTTCAAGGACAGTTTTCTGTCTTTTACTCCCATTGCAGGCCACCCATCCAGCCCTCCCTGCCTCCCTCCCATTTCCATCCCCCCTAGTTTTTGTCCATGTGTCCTTTATACTTGTTCCTGTAGAAAGTTTTCAACTCACTTTGACCAGATCCATAGGATTCTATCTGTGGCAGCAATATAGCCTGACAAAATATATTCCTTATATAATACTCAAAATTCAAAACTACTCCTTGATTCATGGGCTGCAGAATGAATGCTGCGTCATCAGGCATGAAAACAACATCAGTCTCATTGTACATATGTGGGGTTGGTTTCTGATGCCCCCAAACAGGTATAATGGTAACACTAAAGGTCACCGATCGCAGATCACCATGAAAACATAATAATAATGGAAACGTCTGAATATTGTAGGCATTACCAAAATGTGACACAGACACAGGCAGCGAGGAAACGTTGTTGAAGGAATGGCACCTTTTACTTGCTCTCACTCGGGGTTGCCACACACCTTCACCTGGTGAAGGAAAACTCATTACCGGCTAACTGCAGTGAAGTGAAGCGCCGTTAAATGAGGTATTTCTGAATTCTAAAGGTGAAACCCAGTGACAGGCAATTTATTTCTCAGTAATGTGACCTGGATCAGAAATCCCATAAACACACATTGAGTGTGGTGTTCTAGTAATTGTAAAATAGGCATTAAATTAAGTTTTATCATTTGTTTTCTTTCTGTTTCTGATGCACGAGACTAGGAAACAATGCTTCAAGGCACTCATCTTGCTTTTATGTTTTGATATATGTTTTTAAATCCTACTTTCATTTAATATTTACATCAGTAAAATATTGTGCACAATAATGGTGCTTAATTCGAGTATTTAGTTAAAAATATATTGACTGGGCTATAAAAATGCTTACTTGGTTGCAAATAACATTATTTAAGCACATTAGTAAGTGCCAGTGTGTGAGTGATTAGAATGTAAGTGGATATGGACATTATTAAGGAAACTAGATTTTTTTAAGTACTTTCATTTTTGTTTTTTCTATAATAGAAAGGTGGATATAAATGCATAATTATTTTTAATGTTCTTGACTTGGTGTTATTTATAAGGATATCTCAATGAATGGTTTAGTATTGAATTTCCAGAAATGTACTTATTTTATTTAGTGTGGATTCTTGTTTTTAGGCAGGTGTGTAGATGAATCAGCCACATGAGGCCCCTGTGTGCACTGAGAAACTTCCCAGAAACCTACAGGCTATGTTACATTGAAGCTGGAAAAAAAATCAGATCTCAAGTATTCTTATTAAATTATAGTTTTACTTGGTTAGTGCCCACTGATCGATATATCGGAAATTCAGTAGAAGAAATGAGGATGTTGTTAGAATTTGCGTGGAGAAAAGAGTAGGAAAATAGGAAAGGATAAAGGTCTATACTGGGGAGAAAAAAGCTACCCAAATTCTGTTACCCCCTTGTTTCAGTCCAAGTTCTCTAGAGAAACACAACCAATCAGTTACAAGGAAATTTATTATTAGAACCGGCTCACATAACGATAGAGGATGAGACGTTCCACTGTGTGCGGTCAGCAAGCTGGAGACCCGGGAGAGCTGGAGCTGTATGGTTCTGTCTGAGGTTGAAGGCATAAGAACCAAGAGATCAAATGGTCTTAGTTTCAGTCCAAGTGCAAGAGAAAACTAATGCCCCAGGTCAAAGACAGTGAAGCAGACAGAGAGTGAATCCTTCTTTACGCCTCCTTTCCATTCTGTTCAGGCCCGTAGGGGATCAGATGATGCTCCCCCCGCCCGCGCCATATTGGGGAGGGCAAACTGCTTTACTCGACCTGCAGATTCACTCAATTGACAGAGGCAGGTGCTAATCACATACAGAAACATCTTAACAGACACGCCCAGAAATCACATTGAACTGGATGTCTGAACACCCACAGCTCCCTCCTGTTGACACACAAAATTTAGTGTCACGCCTCTTTTTATTCCTAAGATTCTCTGTTGTCAGGATGCCTGGGTTCAAAATAGCTCCACTGCTTTCAAGTTATAAATATTACACGCCTTCTTTTTCTCACCTGTGTGAGAGATAATAAGAGCTCGTTGTTATAAGGCTTACATAAAAGGATACACTTAAATGGCTTGGCTCAATGCAGGCCTTATAGGCAGGCACTCAGTGAATAGTATCTTCTCTCACCATCATTATAATTAATAGGAATAATAAAAATGTAAGTGCATCTAAAACCCACTGTCTTGATTTTCAAGAGGGTCAAGTCGTACAATCTTCTTATGTGCACGCAGAGCAGAGAGAAATGTTAGACGAGTGGCATGAATGACTGCCACGGAGAATGAGTCCCGTGGAGAAGGTCAAACAGCAGTTGCAGAGAGAGATGACAGCACATCTGAAGCCAGCCACTCTCCTTTGAGTCACTGGCCTAATTTGCTTTAGAAGCACAATGCACAGCCCTCACCTCCACCGCAACGATCGCAACAATCAGGCGGTTCACTGTTCGTGTAACTGGCTCATCCTGGATCTATTTTTACTTCAACAGAGGTCTCATTGAGCCACCTATTTCCAGGGACATATCCTGGAAACTTCGGGTCCTAGAAAGCTCCACCTGAAAAATATATAACAATATTTACTCTCTGAATTACCGGGTCCATCAGTTCAAGGTTGTCACCGTCTTGTTCTCATCGTGTCTGCTTTCTGCTCCCGTAGAGGGTTTCAGTCTTTGGATCTGTTCGATTTCCGTAGTCTGCGGGCCTCCTTGTAAAGCCTCTGCCCCCCTCCAGTGGGACCCCAAGCTTGATTATCTCAGCTGCGTCCTCACCGGGCGCCCCCATGTGCTAGCACACTTACCTTATCCACAAGGTTGACGGGAACACAAGTCTGCTTGGAGCACTGGACATCTCCTCAGATTGCTGCTCACTGTTGGAGAAGAAATTCTAAAGCCGTTGATCATAACCATGCTGAACGCCTAGCGTCCACAATGCCCACGATCTGTGTGCATTCCTCACTTGGTTGACTTATTCTTGATCAGCCAGGGCCCCCATTTTCTCTAATGCCAGTTCTAAGTCTTCCTCTCTGAGCCAGCTAATACGAACTGCTCGCGCGCTCTCTCTCTCCTTCTCTCTCTCTCTCTCTCTCTTTTTCTCTGTACTCACATAAGCCTACAGGGAGTATTTGGTCTGTAAAGAGTAAGGACATTTTATCCGTTTAGCCAGTAAAGTTTCAGGAAATGTTCTGCTCTCCAAGACTGAAAAAAACAGGTATTCAAGGGGAGTGTATACATTTTAATATCACAATCATTTGCCAATTCTTATACTTTTCTTTAAATAAAACATGATCAGAGATATCCTTAAAGCATTATTGAACTAAGATCATACTCCTGTGTATGCACTTCAAATTACATGACCCCCAAAATAAAATAAGAATAAGGAAGTCCAGTAAACATATTATTTTTCTGGTTCATGGCAGTGCTTGTGATTTTAAAAATATAATGTATGAAATTATTTTAATTGTTTTTATTACATTGGTCCTCCTGTTCTACTGGAATCTATGCAGATGCTTAGTTTACCTGTTGGGTCACTACAGAACTCAGTGCCAGAAACACCCACGTGCAAGAGGGGAGGGGCATGTAAAGAAAAACAGTGAGAAATTTTGCAACATCTTTGTAGTGAGAAATCTTTTTCTGTTTTTTAATATTTTAGATACTTGATGAACAGACTCTTTAGCACCCTGTACTACACCTCAAAAGTCCAGATTTCTAGGGTCATTATATCAGATAGAGAAATGGGGCAATGTGGAGTATTTATACCTTTCCTACATTCACCAATGTCCACAGAAGCCTGCAAATGTGTCCAATAAATGAAACTTGTCAGTTTAATAGAGATGCGTATTTCAGGCATGGGACTCATTGAACCATTATGCCATTTTATGTCCTGTTTACAAAGAATATAAAAACCCATAGCAATTCAGTTGTGTGAAAGGACCTTTAGGAAGCATGACTGAGTTTGGACATTTTTGCTACCTTTATTCAGAGTCCAACATTTTTTTTTGAAATTTTGTATTCATAGTTTTTTTTTTCCTGGCAACTGTGAGAGTGTTTTGCTTGTGCAAGAGAAAGGGAAAGTCATTTGGGGAACAGAGGAGAAATAACAGCCACCTTTTTATTAATCTTATACCAAATTAAGTCAGTTTCTTAAGTTTAACGATCATGGGACTTTGCTCTTTCAAACTGTATACCATAATGTAAACAAGTATTAGACCTCTGTCTGATACAATGGTAATAAATTAATTCCAAGGCCAAAGGCTAGCAAGAAAAAGAAATTAAATCAGGGTGTTTTAAGATGACTTTGAATTCTGAAAGCAGAGATTTAAACTTGCTGGAACTTCATTCCAGCCACATCGCTGATGTCTGGATGGGAGAGAAGAGGGAGAAAACGCAGCCTGTGGATAGTTCTTCCGCTTGCCCACAGGCCCCATGTTCTAGAAAAGAGGGGGGGAAAGATTGTCTTCTGTTCCATACCTACTGAACATACATACTCCCTTACAAAATCAGTGCTTCAGTCATGAGAGCTCAGTGCTGAGCCATTCCTCTCTCGAAGGTGGAATCGTTTTTTTCTCTCTCTTATTTGTAAAATGAATGATAACATGGTGTTCTCTCAGATCTGTGATAAGCATCACCAGCACCCACGTCCTGCACCAGTGCATTCGAACACATCTATTTCTCAAAATCCCCTAACGTTTTTTCAGGGCTATTCAGCATTCTTCTCACGGAACATAACCCTAAGTAGAGCATCCTTACTTGGTAGCATTAAATAGTTTGTACCTGTAACAATGAAAAGGCTTTTAGGGACTGGTTCCAGAAAGGTAACTCAGCCTGCGGTATTCTGGCATAGTTGTTCCTTCTATTTGAATGGAAATCAAATTGGAAGGGAAGAGACACTTTTGATCTGGCAGAGAGTATGTGGTACGTTTGAAATATCTACAAATCCCATGTTTCTTTCAAGTTCACAGCACTTTGGGGGGAAATTCCTGCCAAAATCTCAAAGAAGTCGCTTGCCTCAGAAAGGAACCCTAGGAAAGGAAAGTTGTGTGAAAGGGTAGAAAGTTGTGTAAAAGGACAGAAAGAAGATAATTCTGCAGTCTTTTACTTGGCTTATCCTTGGCCTACCTTTGAGTGTGTTTTGGCTAGAAAACTTCCTCCTTTTGCACTTCAGAAGATACGTAGGTTTTAAAAAGACAAATAGAATTTTTACATGAGAAAGACCGTGCATCCTAGGTCCATACCAACATGATTCCATCCAGAGAAGTGTTGCAGCGGAGCGTCTAAAATCACTCCTATGTGCCAGTCTCGCCAGGAAATGATGACGCTTGGGATATTTCAGCACCTTCTGTGTCCTTTCAGTATCTAGAGCACGAGAACAGAGATTTCGCATCTCAGCTCTTCAAATCTCAGCGCTCTTCCTGTTGCTGAAAATGTCATCTTCGCAGATCTGTTCAGCCTGAAACGTGTCACCACCTTCAGGTTGATCCAAGGATGTTTCAGGGAGTTTGTCTTTATGCTGGACATATGTTCTAGGGATGCACCACCAAAGTGTAAATGGAGGCTAGTAACACCACTGAGTTAGCGCCTACATACAGTTCCAGGAGCAACTTCTTCGCAGCTGTCATTGCGTTTTCACACGTCAGATCTCAACGTTTGTTTGTCCGTGGCTATTGTTTGACAGCAAAATGGCAAATTGAGGTTCCAAAAAAAGAATATTCCTTTTATATAAGTCCTTTGGAAGGCAAGACAAAGGAGGAGTTTATGGCTAAGAAATTTCTTAACATAATCTTTCACCACCCACTTCTACACATGCAGTGTTCATAGTATTGATTTCCACACACTCTCCTCTAAAACCCCACGTGGAAATAACTGCTTTATATTGACTGTCTTTGTGCTCTTTTGCGCCTTCGAGGATGATGACTGAAATTTTCAGCAGTAAATGACTACATTTTTCCTTTGTGTCTTTGACCATAATGGCATTTAGTCTCAGTTTATTATTAGTGAATTAAAGGGAAGAATAAATTTTACAAGTGTATGATTTCTCCAGTAACATTGTGGATGAAGATAAGTTGGAAGAACAAAATGAACTGTTGGTGTGTCAAAATATCGATTCTTGTATAGAAATCATGATAATGGTGCTCAGCCAGGATACTCTTTGTGATACTTTGATGAAGTCATTTACTCAATCAAAAACCTGCATTTTAATATAACTTTAATAAACAACTATACTTTAAAAAAATACTAAAATACTAAAAAATTACTGGAATATATAGGCAATTTAAAAAGCCTATATAAAAATGATGAATTTAGTTAAAATGCGTAAGTTTGAATAATGGCTTAAATTTTGTGTTCATTTATGTGTTTGTGTATTAATTGGAAAAGGTTAGAGAAACTTTAATCAACTTTTTCAATAATATATATACAAACTTAATTTCTAGACTTGGATTATAAGTCTACCTAGATTGGTTTACCTAGGTAACTGATCAAAAATTGTATCAACAACAATGAAAGTAAAAACTTATAAATCCTACTCATTACCACTAGAACAATGAAATGATTTTGGTATCAGAACAACAATGCAAAGAGAAGCTGACAGACCAGCATAAGGCTGGCTCAAAAGTCTCATTTTATTCTGTACTTGGTCTGAGACCTCATTATCTGAGGTCTCAGACCTCGGAGCTGCAGTTTCCATACAGATGAACTGTGAAGCAAAGTAAATGCAACAATCTTTTAATTAGTCTGTTCTACCTAAACAGTGGTATAGTCATTTTTAACATATCCATATAACTCAAAATTAAAACATAGCAGAAAATGATGAATGTGGGACTTAATACACGTTAACAAAACAATCCAATTTGCTTATAGGGACCAACTGGAAATGGAACATCTTTCAACTCAAACAGATAACCAGAGCCAACTCAGTGAATACAGTGGAGTAACTTAGGAAACCAAATCTGCGTTTACATGTTTTCTGGGTTTTATGTGCTTTGGCACTGTCTGTCGTCATATCATATGTTAGGAACAGGGGAAACAAATGTTATAGCAAATAGTGGTAAATGTAGGTCAGGTAAAATAAGGAGCTGTGGGGTTGTCATCTATGGCCTTTATTATGTCGAGGCACTTTCCTTCTAGAAACATGAAATAGAATACAGAACAAATATCCCAGTGGGAATCAATCACATATTTTTTGTCATCTGCCAAAATATCCTCAATCTTTCCATCTTTAAATATTGAACTTGCCCTTGGGGACATTAGGGAGGTTGACAGGGTGAGAAATATTAGAAAGTAAATTTGATGAAGAATTCCTAGTGTAGGGACATAACATTTCTGTTCATTTATTTCACTTCACTATCTGATAAAATGTTGCAATACAGAGGAGAGAAGAAATGAAAATGAATCAGTGGTAATTTTTCCTGCATTTGCACCTGATTGGTTTTATCTCTGTGGCAAATGAATCCAGCGGTCATGAATGATACCATGCCTGTGTATGGTCCTTAACAGCTTCCCTCCGCCTGCAAAGCCCCTGATAACAGGATTTTGAGAATGATCTAAATATATTCTACTGAATATGCATCATAAAAATGCTTCTCAACTGTGCTCTTCATTCAAATATTGTCATTAATGTTTATTTTACTATTACTATTTACCAAAGAGTGTCACATTAATTTTACAAAATTCTGTTACAATTTTTTTGCAACATTCTACCTTTCTCTAGTAGCCTAATAAAAATGTGTTCCAAGGAAGATGTAAGAATATTTATAATTGGCATATCAAAATACCTGTTAAATCAGACTGGCCTCCACTGTTGCTAATGTTGCAATAGTCTGGACGCTAGGTCTCTACAGCTATCAGCGTTCATGCAATCAGAGTACCTTTCCCTTAGGATTACCAGCCGTTGGGAGCTGTACTAAGGAAGTAAAGAAGAAATTTTAGAAAGAAAACAAGAACACCTTGCATCGTGTTTAATAAGCATTCACTAAGAGATTGTCTGACACCTGAGAGGAAATGATACAAATCTAGGGCTGCCAGTTCTCTTTCTAACTACTGCCAGGCAGCCTGCTGTGTCTACCCCAGTGTGCCAAAGAATACAGTTGTACGTAGGTGTCGTGATGTGACAAAGACTGGGAAACGTGATACCATCTGATTTGGGGTGGGAGGGACCAGTTAATAGCCAAAAATTTCCCAACTCTGAGAAACACAAGGCCACTGGATTACACATTCCTCCTCTCCTCAATAACAAATTGGTAGAATTAATTAGCCAAATGGAATGGATCTCAACATTACTATAAAGCAGAACTGGAGAGTGTGGCAGAGACAGACGTAGTGAATTGTTTCACGCATCCAATAAACGCATTGCTAAAGTTACCTCCTTGGATTTATTGATTGCTACAAGGAAAGAAGGAAACGGGGAGCTGGAGGGAGGAAACAGTCATTCAAGTATTCTTCCGTAAAAATCAGAAGTCTCCTTCTCGCTCTAGAAACACAAATGGAAGGGAACAAGCATATCTGCTAACAAATTTATATAGAGCAGCAGGAAAATTTAACCTAAAACTAGTAACTAGGAATACTAGTTCTTTACTGTGTTGCCAATTCTAGGATGCACCTTAATTCCTATGGGCCTCTGGTGCACCTTCTATAATGTGTAAACAAAACATCCTTCTTTTGAGAAGTAGCATGTTATGATGTGCAGTGTCTTTCTTTCTATGATCAATCATTATGTAAACATTTACTAATAATTCTTTCAAGAATCATAAGTTCTGACTTAATTAAAAGAAATTAACCCATATTAAACACCTTTATTCTAAGAAATTATAGTGGAAACTGGGATAGTCTTATACTACAATATGCTCTATTATTTATTTCATGGCTCCCCATATATAAGTGGCACAGTAATTATTGCTTATGGGGTTAAAGTTGCTTAAAATCTTGTTGGGGCAATATGCAGGAAGTCTGACTTTTTCTATTAAAGATGAAGCTGATTAGAGAAAAGAACAATATCCTCTAATAGAAAAGACATTCTGTGATCCAATTAAAAATAAGCAAACAATAACTAAGCATGAATTAGACCTGCCAGTAATCTTGAAAAAAATGTGATAATTGCTTTATTATTAAATAATATTATCACAGGAAATTACCCTAATAAAATTAAATTTAATTTTCAGAAGCTTATTTTATTATGGGATAATATATACAGCATGTAACAACTTCACAGATGTATTTATGAAAATACTAAAATGAAACAATCAATTTTTCCTAATGATTTTTAATTCAGTTTATAGTCATTTAGGTGTGTAAATATAATTAAACTATGAAAAGATATGAAAAATAATTTGTATAATGAATGCTGAAAGCATTATACTTTTGAGATAGACTTATGGATGATAGTTCTGGGAGTAAACTATATTATAAATCAGTGTTAATGATTTATTTAGTTCTACTCCTCCCAAATAATTACATTTGTATCTTAAATTTAATGGTGCTAAAAGGTCATAACTGACAGTAGAAAAAAATATTTGTAATTTTTCAGAAATCTTCATCAGAAACTTGGATGGCATCTGCATTAATATAGCATTTTCTATTTGTGCTGTGCTTCTGTTTAATTGGCTGTGCAAAGTTGTCATGTAAAGTAATGTATATATGTTTTAGCAGGAGTGGAGGACAGTCTTGCATATGATGAAAGAAATTCTGACCTTATAAGATTTGGCTGAGGGACAAATGATATATGTAAAATGTCTTGTGAAATCCTCAGAACAAAGTAACTGTTCAAAGCCTACAGTTTTGCCATAGGTGATTAGAACAAGGAGAGAAAGAGGTTGAATTAGTAGCACAGGCTTCAAGAGAGAGCTAAGGATTTGAGTATTCTATCATCCATTTAATTATCAAAGTTTTATCAATCATCTACTATATGCCAGACATTGTACTGCATGGTAAGGATTCATTGCTGAGACATGGTTGCTTCCTGTAGTTCAGAAATGGGAACACTAATAATTGAAAAAGGAAAAAGTTTATGCCATGTCAATGAAAAGATAGAAGACAAAAAGAAATATATGCTTAGCAATAGCCAGAAATTTAATATTCTAGAAATTCCTTCTTACACTAAATGTGATCAAGTATGTGAAATCACCCAAACCAGCACTCAGCGAGGTGTAGGCAATGGGAAAATGAACTTGTGGTCGCACTGTGCATGATGCAAACTTCTGCTTTCGTAACTCAAACTGGCAGACGTAAGATGTCAGGATCACACACAGGAAGTATACACGGCTCTGATTTCATTATCTACGTAGCTAAATATTGTTTTCTGACACGTAAAATATTAGTTTCTAATTTTTAATTTTTTCCATTCAATGTTATTTTCAAGTAATAGTTTCAAGTGTGCAGCATAGTGGTTAGACAATCATATTCTTTACAAAGTGATCCCCTCATATGTCCAGTAGCCACCTGGCAACATACGTAGTTATTACAATATTATTGACTGCATTCCCTATGCTCCATGTTACATCCCTGTGACTATTTTGTAACTACAAATCTGTATTTCTCAGTCCTTTCACCTTTTTCACCCAGTGCCCCCCAACCCTCTCCCTTCTAGCAACCACCATGAGTCTGTATCTGTGTGTCTGACTTTGTAAAATTGTTGGTAGGTATATATTGGATACTACCACAACATGGAGAGAACATTTAGAAAGAAATCAAGAATACAACAAAATTTAAGTACATGATTTGACAAAATGAGGGATTTTACACACATTCAACAGATTTTCATTACTATATCCAGTATATTCTAGATACTGAGGTGCAAAGATAAATGGAATATTGTTCTGACCCTGTATCAGTAAGATGCCCCTTACATTTTTTAAGCAGCAGCAGCACTGGGATGATGAGGAACAACCAAATGAAACAGATATTTGACTTAAATAAGAAAATAATTTATTTCAATATCTGAAATAATAACACATTGAAGAAAGATCCAGTTTCTGTTCATTTATTTCAGCGGATCAGAGGTATAACCAAAGAGAAGCAATGTGCTTCCCAATGGATGTGCCTAATGTTGGCACGAGTTGCCTTGAGCCTACAGCTATTCAGTGGAAAGCCTCTGGGAACTCTGTTCAGACGGCTGGGGAACACTCTTGGGAAGTGTGCCCGCTGTTCCTTATGCCGTGACCAAAGCACACAGCACTGATCAAGTCCAGAGACCTGAGAGTATGTCCCAACATAGGATCTCAGGCAGTTGAAATGGATTTCATTTAGTTGAAATGATGTTGCCACATCATAGGGGTACCAGAAGGAGTAGAGAATGAGCAAGGGATCGTAAACCTATTTGAAGAGATAGTGGCTGAAAACTTGCTTAACCTGGTGAAGGAAAAAAGACACACAGGTCCAGGAAGCACAGAGAGTCCCAAAGGAGATGGACTCAAAGAGGCCCACAACAGAATACATCATAATTAAAATTAAAAGGTTAAATACAAAGAGAGAATCTTGAAGGAAGCCAGAGAAAGACAGCTACCTACAAGGGAGCTCCCATAAGGCTGTCAGTTGATTTTTCAACAAAAACATTTTAGGCCAAGGGGATTGGCATGAAATATTCAAAGTGATGAAAAGCAAGAACCTACAACCAAGACTGTCACTTTTAAATGACAACCAAGGCTGTCACTTAAAACTGAAGAAGTAAAGAGCTTCCCAGACAAGAAAAAGCTAAAGGAGTTTATTACCACCAAACCAGTATGACAAGAAGTGTTAAAAGGACCCATTTGTGATAAAAATTTTCAGCAAATTGGGAATAGAGAGAACATACCTCAGTAAAATAAAGACAGTCTATGACAAACCCACAACCAACACCATACTCAATGGGCAAAATCTAAAAGCATTTCCCTTAATATTGGGGAGAATATAGGGATGTTCGCTTTCACCACTGTTATTCAACATAGTATTGGAAGTCCTAGCCACAGCAATCAGACAAGAAGAAATAGCGGGCGCCCGAATTAGAAAAGAGAAAGTAAAACTGTCATTATTTGCCGATGACATGATGCTGCATATAGAGAACCCTAACGACTCCACCGGAAACCTGCTAGAACTGATGAACAAATTCAGTAAAGCAGCAGGATACAAAATATATATCCAGAAATCAGTTGTATTTTTATATATCAACAATGAAGTATCAGAAAGGGAAACCAAGAAAACAGTCCCACTTACAGTTGCATCAAAACAATTAAAATACCTACAAATAAATTTAACCAAGAATGTAAAAGACCTGTATGTGGAAAATTGTAAGGCACTGAGGAAGGAAATTGAAGAAGATACAAATAACTGGAAGCATATATATTGTGTTCATGGATAAGAAGAATTAACATCATTAAAATATCTATGCTACCCAAAACAATCTATATATTCAGTGCAATTCCTAACAAGATACCAATACCATATTTCACAGAGCTAGAACAAATATTCCAAAAATATCTATGAAACCACAGAAGACCCCAAATAGCCATAGCAATCATTAGGAAAAAGAACAAAGTTGGAGGAATCAGATCTTTCAAGTATTAACTTTAAATATAGCTGACGTTATTTGAGCTTCTTATAAACGTCACGTGCTATATTTTGCAGCATTTTAAAACTTTATTATCAGAAAAGCCTTGTGAATTACTTACTATTATCATTCTAACTTTTTCAGATGTGAGAACTGTAACAGGGGAGGCAGGTAACTTCCACAAAGCACATAACTACTAGGAGGCAGGACCAGAGTTTAAAGCTAGGCAGTCTGGCTTTGATTTTAATGACTACTATATATTGCATCTCTACTAGACTCTTCACTTGAATACCAGAAAGTGATTAAAAATGTATCTATATTATTATTTTCACACATTAAACATACGCTTTAACTGTGAGGTTATCTGTGAGATAATATTTCTTTTGGTTCTGATGAAGTACCACTTAACCAAATCACCTGAACCATGGTGTCTCTTTCATGACTTGCTCAAATGCAGCGACTTGTCAGACTATTGCAATCTCTCAAATGCACATTTATAGTCATTTGAATTGTGCATTTCCCCAGAAGTGATGTTTGAATTAGTTTACCCATGACTTGGTGGTTTCAAGTAACCTTATAGTAAAGACACATTTTCAACTGGGCAGGTAGGAAATATGGTATATTGGATTGACTTAACCTTCATGTATCATGAAGATTTTGTAAGCTTCGCTGAGACATTGCTAAATGTGAGAGGTTTATTTTCCAGAGGATTATCTTTTGGTAACTAACTGGTAAAACTGGACGAGAGAGGACATAAAAATTTTTCTCAGTCAAAAAAGTGTGGGAAAAGTTGGATTAAACAAAGTCAAGCATGTTTCATAATTGTTTGACTTATTTGAAGCTTTAATATGCTAATATATATGTGCATATCTGAAAGGTAGATAGAGACATCTCCCAACATTGTTATACCAAAGAATCTCTTTACAATTTTTTTCAAAGTCCATCTATTAGAATAAGTATCAGGTAGAATACATTTAGAAAAATTCTCTAGAGGATGAGCTCACACAATCCTCAGAGCATTGTGGCCAGTTAATAAAATTTTATTGGAAGAAGGAATGGACATTAAAATTGTATGTACATTCATAATAATTTATACCTAAGGCCCATCGAGTATGAAATTATGGTTCAGATAATGCCACCAAGGGCCAGCTTGTGGAAAAAGAAGATAGTTTATCTTAATTATAGTGACCTCAATGGATGGAGATATATTCCAAAGACTTCTGACTTCACTCTGTATCCTGATGGGGTACCATCACTCTTAATCCCATTTAACTTCCATGTCATTTAAAGTGACTGTCTTTTAAAAAGATTAATATTGTAGAATCCATTATTGTGTGTGAAATTTTAACTGGATTGAAATAGCTGCAGGAACACCATCACCTTGGAAAATTGCCGTGTTGTTTTCAGAGAGAAGTTGGTAACAGACAGTCTTTCAGAAGTCTCTTCTAGCTAGAGACTGAATCAAAAAAAAAGAAGCAGGTTAGCTAACTTTAATTTTCCTGGAAGCATTTATTGTACTTTTCAATGGAAAAAAAGTATTTTATTAATATACCTTAAGCAAGAAAGCACAATTAGTAGTAATTGTTTTTTTTTTCTAAATTTATAAGCAGAACAATTCATTCAGGTCACTAAGTGGATGGTGGTTTTTAGTATGTATTTGTAATATACATCACTATATATTTACAATATTTTGTTTTTATTTCATTTGCAACCTTAGAAGTAATCAAAACAAGCATTACTTTTCCTATTGGAATATTCCAATTCAGTGAATATTGAATGAATATACTACAGGGAACAAAATACAAAGTCCTACTCTCAAGGAGCTTTAAGTCAAATGAGGAGAATAAGAAGCACAAAAAGTCACTACAACGACAGGCAGAAAGTGGTAAGCCCATTTGAAGCAACATAAAGCACTATGAAGATTTCAGATAGGGAGTAACCACATTCCACTGGGTGAAAACAGGTGGGTGGATTGGGCTCAGAACCTGCTGTTAAAATTAGCATTATGAGGAATAAATGCAAGGCTCTTCATAAGCATGTTCCAGGAATCTTGGCACTTGTCCAATACTCCTTTTCGATGTCTCTTCTGATTCTCCGTAACTGAACACCGTCTCTGTGCGTTTGAACAGAGCACAGAGCACGCACAGACAGAAACCTGGAAGCGATGACGCGCTAGGCCCAGAACATGAAGTCCTTCGACTGGTGATTTTATTCAATGGTGAAGTAGTCTCGAAGGGTTTTTTTTTTTAATCAAAACTGACATAATCGGGTTGATTTGGAAACACTGATTATGATGGGGAAATGCAGGGAAGATGAACTGGAGGCAGAGTGCAGTGATTCGGGGAAACCACCCTAGACTTGGGTACCGGAAGCGAGAACTGAACCAACCAGTGGTAGGAGAGGCATTACAAAGTGGAAATGGCGAGATAGGGCAATGATTGGGTCCTGGAGGAAGGGGGACAACCAAAAAAGAAAAACCACCTTTAGTTTCAAGCCTGAGTGTGAAAAATCAGGATGCCGTACACCAAAACAAGCAATGAAGGGAAGAAAGGTTTGCAGAGCAACATTTGTGCAAGGCAGACAATGAGTTCCAGTTTACTGATTACGTATGACAGGTTGGTGGAGACAGGTACAGTTTTTGAAAAGTAAGTTGGAAATGTGGGGCAGGAGTCATCCAGGACAAAAGTAACGGTTAGTAACTGGTATGGCATGGGGAAAAAAGCAGTCAGGCATGAGCAGTGGGCAATCGGAAGAGTTGCTAGCTGTAAGTAGCTGGCATCAGCGAAGACATCGGAAGATCCACCCTGCACAGATGGCAGAGTAATTGGCTCTATCCAGTGAGAAAGGATATTGCAAAGAGGGTTGGGGGAAAGCTTTGGGGAACGTTTATATAAGAAGCTTTTGGAAGGGCAGCCAAAAAAAGTCAAGAGAGGAAATGGTTGGAACAGGAGGAAAGAAAGTCCAAGAAACACACTCAGTACTGTTAGCTGCTGTGTAGGTGCGTTTTAAAAGACACCAGCACTCATTGTTCGTGTTCTGTACTTGATTTGTGTAGATGACTCACGTCCAAACTACACTCTGGACGTAAGAATTCGAAGACTTTGAAGAAAGAGAGCTTGTCCTCTATTTAGGTGTTAATCGTGGTATTTTGTGTACTGATACAGAAGATTTAAATTTTGAATTAATGAAATTTACAAATTATTTCGACACATTATATCATTTCAGTGTTAAAATATTGTGGTGTAAGCTAGACAGATGCAATGGATTGCATTTTGCCGAGATAGCTCAGAGAGGTGAAGTGATTTGGTCAGGGTTTTTGACTTAAATTAGTGGAGGGTTCAAGGCTTCTTCCTGGGTGTACAGTATTCAGTGCTCTTTTCTAAATGCTTTGCTGGTTACGTTCTGTTCCTATTGCTCTGGCTGCCTCTGTAGTTAGAATTCTCCTAGTACCACCCTCCCCCCCATGGCTACCTTCACAGTCCTTCATCAAGCATGGCAGAAACAGGCCGGCCCGCCATCTCATAAGGTAGACAGTTAGTTCTGGGGATTAAGCTTCTGCATTCTTCCCTCCGAAAAACACTACATTCAGATAAACTTCTGGGAAAATCAGCTTTTCTTTAGCTTGTGTTTTGTTTTTGTTTTATTGTATTCATTTTTTGTCAAAGTGTACATTTGAGGTGTCCAAACTTTTGCCCACTGGTAGATAACCAATGATATACGCCAGCCTCAAAGCCAAGGGTACACGTCTGCTCGGACAGTCCAAGAGTTGTTTCAGTTGGCGTGTCCACAGTCCTGCTGAGGACTGAATTTGCCCTGAAGCAACCTTTAAATGGATTGAAGCTAGAAGACCTTTCTGAACCCCCAACTCTTTGCTGTTTGCTGAGCTTGGCTCCTCTCTTCGGAAGCTTATCAAAAGCATTTGGCTTGCCGTTGCGTTATAGGAAACATCCCTTCAGCTTGGGCAATGCTATCAGAATCATGTCTGGACGGACCTCACTTTGGGTTCGAGAAGCCTGAAAGGACAAAGGATACCCCGACATGACCCGCTGCATCTTCAGGGGTCAGCAGTCTCCCCAGACACAGTTCAGCGTTTTTGGTTTAGGCCAGCATTTTCTGGTAGGCTCACAGAACTTGAAAGTGAAATTTTTTAGACCAAGGCTTAGAAAATAAATATTTAAACATATTTTGCTTTCCTTTTACACCCACAGGCTTATTTATAGGATTATAAATGTCACATATACATATATTTACACCTAAATGGGCATGTTTTGCTGTAGTTGAAGTTTAATGCACGTACTTCCATAAAATGCATCATTATAAAATGGAACTTTAACACATTTGCTGAATCACCATTTTCATAGTCTGATTTAATGCCCGAGTATACTGTATATAACGAAACATTCTTTTATTGTTGTTCAAGTACAGTTGTCTCCATTTCCCCTACCACTCTCCCCTGCCCCACCCACCCGCACCCCCCACCCTCAATCCTACCCCCATGGCTTTGTCCGTGGGTCCTTTATACGTGTTTCTCATAACACAACATTATAATGTAATCATAGACTGAAGAACAGGAAGAGCTTTCTAAGGGCTTTTAGAAAGTTCTTCCTCAGATACAATGGTACAATTGTATCCAAATGATAACAATTATTTTGTTGGAAGGCAACAGAGGTCGTTAAAGTCATTTTGCAGATGAGGAAAATGAAGCCCTAAGAATAAGCTTGAGGTTTCTGCCCTATCTCAAACTAACTGGGACCCCATTTCATCCAATCCAGAGACCAATGCTCTATGAACAAAAATTGTTTTTTTAAAAAAATGAAGTCCTGCCCTCACTGATGTGATTCAGTTGGTTGGGCATCATTCTGCAAAGTGAAGGGCAGCCAGTTCAAGTCCCGGTCAGGGCACGTGTCTGCGTTGTGTGTCTGGTCCCCAGTCGGGGCGTGCATGGGAGACAACTGATTGGTATTTCTCTCTCACACTGATGTTTCTCTCCCTCTCTGTCTCTCTAAAAATACATAAATAAGTCTATAAATAAAAAAATGAAAAATGTCTTTTAAAAACATGAAGTCCTATGATCAAACCATCTTTAAATTAGATTCTGGATAACAGCTTTCTGGACAAAAGGGGTCTGTGCTAACCCTTCTCAATAGAAATTTGTTTTTTAAAACATCATATCTCTTATGATCCTAACAATCATCCTAACAATTGGTTTATTGAAAACTTCTTTTGTGTCAAAGATTTTACTGAGTATTTTCATAGATTGTCTCCTTTAACCGTTGTAAAACTTCTAAGACTGCACACTGTTGCGACCCCCAGCGCCTTGCAGGTATCACAGAGGCCCGGAGAAGTGAGCTTCCCAGAATCAGCTGGTGTCGGGGATCCAAGATTTAAACATAAGCTCATTAGTTTTAAACTACTACATTACAAAACCATGAATAGGCACGTGCGTTTAAAATTTCAAAAATCTGGTGAATCTGAGTCTTTGCAAAAAAATAGTCTTATACAAAGATGCAGAAATAGCATGAAGTCACAAAATCATGTCAGAGTAAAATTTAGTTATTGCTTATATGTTCATGAGGTGTCGTATGGATTAAATGAGTTAATTCCCTATCACTGAGTCTGCCAGACTCCACTCTGGACTACTTTCCTATTTAAAAAGAAGAAGAAAATAAAACAACCCAAAGCTAAGGATTGTACAGACATAGGCAACTAGAGAATAGATTGAACGTCCGATCGTTTTAGTTCACTGACTGGCATGCTTGCCTCACAGAAGCTATATCCCCTGTCTGTACTTGGTAGAAAATGTTTTGCTCCCCTACTTAAACAACTCTCCACTTCTCTGTTTGTTTTTGTTTTTCATTTCCATTTGCCTTTCAAGGTGTATTCACACAACTTCCTCAGTGGTGCCTTTCCAAACACATCTTTACCTACCCTTAGACCTGTCATGCCCCAGACAACAAATAACATTAATTATTAACCTCCCCTGTTTCATAGAGCACTTCCCTTGTGATGTTATTGTACACAAATAACACTATAACTGAATTATCTTATACATTCGCCTCCCCTGTAGAAAACCTCTTAAAAGTAGAAGCCTGTCTTATTTAAGTCTTATACTCAGTCCCTAGCATAGTACTTTCCACAGAGCAATTGTTCATATTCAACTTTTTCTGATGAATTGATTCAGTAGAATTGTTTTGTATTTAGTAAAACAGAATCATTTCCCACTCTTCTAATCACACCCCTGATTTAAAGTCCCCAACTCTCACCCATGCCCCGTCAGGGCTGCAGACAAGAGCACGACCTAGGCCCAAGCCACCCTGGAGAACTGCAGCGGTCGGCACATAACCGGGCGCACGGCCCAAGCCGGTCCGACCAGAGTGAGCGCAAGGGCTGTTTAAGGAGCCGTTAGCGGAAGGGGGCGTTGATAGTTCTCGATAGCTTTAGGTCTCCAGTCCCAAGAGAGAAGAAAGCAGAGCTGAGAAATAGAAATAATCATCTCTATAAATCCCACTAAAGTTACTGAAGTCAGTCATTTCTGAATTTATCACAAAAATCATGGACTTTGTTCTTTTTTTAAAGATTTTTAATTTATTCTTAGAGAGGGAAGGGAGGGAGAAAGAGAGAGAGAAACATCAATGTGCAGTTGCTGGGGTCCATGGCCTGCAACCCAGGCATGTGCCCTGACCAGGAATCGAACCTGTGACACTTTGGTTCTCAGCCCGAGGTCAATCCACTGAGCCACGCCAGCCAGGGCAGACTTTGTTCATTTTTAAAGGAAAAATTATTTTACTTAAGTTGAAGTAGAAGATTTTATCCCTTTTAAAAGCAACCCCTCGACATTCCAAATAACATTTATTCAAACTCACTCTCTATCATGCTAATCAAAAAAAAAAGAAAGAAAGAAACAGAAGATGTAAAGTCTTAATTCTTACACCATAGCTAATTTTTCCAAGCTAAAAAAAAAAAGAAATCAAAGTTTTAATGCTAGGAAAGGAGTGAGGGGAGGAGACCAGTCAAACAGAACTGCTGTCAGCAGGTGGAAAAGCCTCACACGTCCCTTCCTCTGGGGTTTTCAGACACTAACAACCATAATGCAACGTTACTCAGGGTTTAATAGCTCCCCAGCCCCTTCAGAGCCTTGGGGAGCCCTTTACAGCCACCATTTTAAATACCTAGCAGCCAAGTTTGGTGACAGCATGTACAGCACCAGCTGCCAGAGAGACCCAGGAGTCTCAAACACAGAGGCCACCCGCACAGACACGCCTGTGTGGCATTTCTCCTTGGTGAGGTGGCTTGTTAGCAAGACTGAGGACAGTTCAGCAACACAACTCGCTCCTGTTATTGGGCATAACCTCTTTTCTTCTCCCACTTTCTGGTCACTAAACAAAAACTGATGGACCATTATGCCTAATGCAATAATGCTAAAGAATAAGAGCTTTCCTAAAACTCGTTTAAGCATGTTGGACCGTTAACATAGTCTCTACACATTTCCGGAAATACAGAAGAAGGCTAAGTGAATCCAGTGACAAGCGAGGTATTACGAAGGTTGCAGCTGAGTCATCCTGATTACAACGCAGCGCATACACACAGTTGCAGAAACCTTAAAATTAGACCACACTGGCTCAGCTCACACTGCTTGAAATCACTTCACCTGCGGAAATTTTCTAGACCTGATTTGATTCTCATTTGCAATTTCAAAGAGCTAAGTCTGAGAGATGAAAAATGTTTTCTTTCCCTATTTCTAAGTTAAATTGAAACTTGAGTGACTCTTTGAAATCATTCCTGAAAACAGAAGTAGAAACAAAGCTAAATGCACAACGTGTAGGTGGTACCAGCCAGAAAGGTCATATACACACAGCAAGGGTTTTACGTTTAATTAGATGAGTATGGCAACAAACTGAATTCTACATCCAAAGTTATTTTTTATTTAGAATGTAAGAAAAAATGGAATATCTGGGGTGAAAGTTTACAACTTCTTGATTTTTTACACATTTTGCTTCATTTTTTTAAAATGAGAGTTTGATTAAAGCAAAGAATATGGCGATCCAACCCCAAAAGGGCTTTCTCGATGAGGACCTGAAATGACTTACTGCTCCTGGAGATCTTGCCAAGGAAGGTAAGGTCAGTCAGGGGAATTTAAAGTCAGGAGTTGGGCAGCTGATTTTTCCTTCCTTCTGTAAGCTTCTGTTAGAATGATTAGGGTTTCTAATAGATTGCATCAAGAAATAAATAGATTCAAATCCCTTCACAAAACTACTTGGCTATATATAACCACTAAAAGTGGAGACTGGCAGAAGACCAGACTGAAATGATTTTCATTAATAGGTGGAGATCACACCGGTGAAATTCTTAGACGCTTACTCAGGCCACGTCTTCCAGCACCCCAGTTCTTAAGCAGGTAGAGAGTGTCAGAAATAGGCCTCACCCTGGCCAGTGTGGCTCGGTTGGTTGGAGCATTGTCCCAAAAGCCAAAAAGGTCACAGGTTCGATTCCAGATCAGGGAACATATACAGATTGCAGGTTCTATCCCTGGTTGGGGTGTGTATGAGAAGGCAACTGATCTGTTGCCTTCTCTGTCATGTCAATGTGTCTCTCCTTCCTCCTCTTTCCCTAAAAGCAATGAAAATAAAGTGTCCTGGGGTGATGAGGATTAAAAAAAGAAACAGGCCTCACCTTCTTTGACCTATGCATTTGTGACTATGCCACATGAACCACATAAATGTGAGAATTAACACTTTTTAACATGTGCCTATTAAAATACTTGGCAAGGGCGTCAATAACTTCATTGTTACTATGGTTTATAAAAAAATATTTAACAGAATAAAGCAGGAAGAGGGGATGCAGGAACAATAATTTAATAGCTAATTAACATAAACTACTATATCTAGGAGTACTCTCCTGGGAATAATGAAGAATCAAAGATGAATGAAACTCAACCAATCAACATCATAGATAAAAGGGAATTCACCCAATTCCTTCTTTCCCTTCTGTTGTAATGAAGAAGGCCCCTTCCCAAAATACATGCGTCTTAAATGGATGCTTCAGTAAGTTTTAGCAAATGAAGATACAGCATCTCTATCACCTCAGAAAAGCTTCTCATGCTTCTCACTCATTGAGAACATCCCTGTCCCTCTTGAAGCCAGTCCTTGTTCTGATTATTTTTCACCGTGACTAATTTTGCCTGCTTTAGAATTTCAGGTAAATGAAATCATACAGTATGTTCTCTTTTGGACAAGTCTTTTATTCAGCATATTGTTTTTGAGGTTCATTCACATTTTAGCATGTATCAGTTCTTTTCTCTTTAATGCTGAATGGTCTAACAGTGCCACTCTTGCACAAGTGTGTGTGTGTGAATCATTCTCCTGTTAGTGGATACCTAGATAGTTTTCAGTGTGGGGCTACTGTGAATAAAAATGCCGTGGATGTTACAGGAACAAATATAAAGGACACATGGACAAAAACCGGGGGGGGGTGGAAGTGGGAGGCAGGTGGGGAGGGCTGGGTGGGTGGGCTGGGATGGGAACAAAAGGCAGAAAACTGTACTGGAACAATGACTAAAATAAAAAAAATGCCATGGATGTTTTTGTACAAGTCATTTTGTGAAATAAATTATAATTTCTCTTGTGTAAATATCTAGAAGCAGAATTGATGAATATACAAGGTGTTTGTTTTATCTGAAACTATCATACATTTTTCCAAGGTGGTGGTAACATTTTCCACCCACACTAACAATGTACGAGAATTCTAGATAATTCACTTTCTCATCAACATTTGGAGTTGTTCATCTTCTTTATTATTATTATTATTTTATTTAGCCATTCTGGTGGGTGAGTAGTAGCATCTCAGTGGTTTAGTTTACATTTCTCTGATAACTAATAATTTTGAATGCATCTTTGTGTGCTTATTAGAAATTCACATGTTCCTACACTTTGCCTAATTTTAATTCAGTTATATTTATTACTGAGTTTTAGGGGTTCCTTTTGTATTCTAGACATAAATATTTTGTCAGTATCTTTTTTCCAATCTGTGGTTTGCCTTTTTGTTTTCTCAATGTTTTGTGTTGCTGAAATTTCAGATATTTGGGGATTTCCTAGATATTTTATTGTTATTCATTTCTAATTGTATCCCGTGTTTGTGAGATAATGCAGTCACTAGGATTTCAGTGCCTGCCCCATGTGCACTTGAAAGGAATGCGTATTCTGGAGCTCTTGGGCACAGTGTCCCATACATGTAATTAAGTCAGGGTATTCCGTGGTGGTGTTCAGGTCTCCTGGCCTTTACTAATTTGTTTGACTCGTTGGTTTTTTAATTACCAGAGGAAGTGCTAAATCTCCATATGTATTTGTCTGCTTTTCCCTTTAATTCTGTCAAATGTTGCTTTATGTGTTTTCATGCTGTTATTATGTGCATATATATTAAGATTGCTAGGTCTTGCCAGTGAATTGACCCATTTATCACTGAGAAGTCTTGCTTCATTGGCAGTAATGCTATCATGAAGTCTACTTTATTTGATACTAAAATAGCTAGTCTAGCTCTCTTATCATTATTGTCTGCAGGGTAGATTGTCTTTATTCTTTTCAGTTTCAGCTGACCTGTGTTTTCACATTTAATATACCGTTCTTATAGAAAAGATAAAGTACTGTCTTGCTTTATTCAGCCTGATGAGCTCTGTCTTTACTGGGCATGTTTTGTCTGCCCACATTTAATGTCATCATTGATATAGTTGGGTTTAGGCCAACTATGAGCAACTGTGTTTTCTGCTTGTCTCCCCCTCCATTGTTTTCTGTCTCTTCTTTTTTTCCCTTCTTTTAGTTTGAATGCTTTCTAAAATTCTATCTCAATTTATTTCTTGGTTTTTAGCCATTTCTTTTTTCATTCTTATTTCCTAATGTTTCCTTTGGAGATTAAACATAAATCTTTAACATTTACCATCTAATTAGAGTTAATATTGTACTAGTTTATGTAAAACAACAGATTCATAGTTTTATAACTTTATTTATTCCACATTATATGAGATAATTGTCCTATATATTATATCTACATGCTATGTACCCCATGATACAATGTTGTTTTTTTCAATTTAAACAGTTATTTGAATTTTGAGCAATCAAGGGAACTATAAAATATAGTACTTTAAACTTACTTATTTACAATTCAGAGTAATTTTCATTCTTTCTGGAACATCTAAATCTTATCTATGATTATTTTCCTTGAGCCAGAACTTCCTTTAGCATTTCTTCTCATGCAGGTCTACAGGTAACAAACCTAGTTTTTATCTCTAAGTGCTGTTATTTCACCATCATTTTGAGTGATATTTTTCTTGGTTATAAATTTCTGGGTGACAAGATTTTTCTTCTCTCAGCATTATAAATACAGTAGTCTTCTGTCTTCTTAACACCATTGCTTCTGATAAGACATCGGCAATAATTCGTACCATTGTTTTCTTTTATATAATGTGCCATTTCACTCTGTACTGTAAAGATTTTTCTCTTCACCTTTGTTTTTCAGTAATTTGACAGTGAGATGTCAAATGTAGTTTTCTTTGTATTTTTCCTTAAGTTTGCTGAGCTTTTAGAAGCACTTAATTTCTGCTGTTCATCGAATTTGGGAAACATACTTGCTGCTCCATTCTCTCCCCCGTATCCCTCTAAGGATCCAATTGCTTGTATGTTAGACCTTTTGGCGTTGCTCCACGAACACTGCCCGCCATTTTCACCGTTTCCCCCACCTGTGTCCTCGGATCTTTGGAAAGCCACTCCATTTCTCTATCTTAGGTGTTCTCTCCCTTAAAAGGAAGAGAATAGTAGGTATTTCTCAAGCGTTGGGTGAAGATTGAGTGAATTAGGTTGTGGTTGGCACAGCAACATCTGAAGGCTTTCACTGTTACCCCAAGGCTGACGGAGAACGTTCCAGAGGAAGAGTGTGGTGCTGAGGGGCTCAGAGGAGGCGGCAACTATTTTAACCTGGACAAGAGGCTTTTCAGAGGAATTGCAAAACAGAATTGCAAATTGTTTGCAGGGCTGTGTGTAACAGCAGGCTTATCTCCACTGTGCTGTAATAATCACTACCTTGACAGACCTCTCTCCTGCTGGTGTCTTTGGAGAATAATTCTTCACTCTGGGATTCTCATCCTCAAATTTGTCATTATCATTACCTAGCTCTTTGCCCTTAAGCATGTCAAGTAACTATTAACTTTTCTGTACCTTGATTTTCTTCACCAGTAACAACAGGATAATGTCTATCCTGCCTAACTCACAGGTTTATTGTGAAGCTATAATGAGTTACTCTTTGTGAAAATGCTTTGTAAATCATCAAGGGCAATAGATGGTATTTTTTAAAATTATTGATTTAGCTGTAGAAAGATATCCCAAAGAAATGGTATCACAAGCAATTCTTTTCAAGGACTACTAAGTCTAAGTAAGTTTATAGAAAGTAAATGTATTATAAGCTCTAATCCAAGTCCATAAAGTAAGGTTAGTGATCAAGGTTTGGGCTCAAATGTCAGAAGGAATTGTACAAGTCAGTTCTTTTATTGGCTCTTTGACCTTGAGCAAACAAGAACATTTGAGCCTTCAACTTATTGCTAAAATGCAAATAATATCTACTCGATAACCTATTAATTAGGACAGGCCAGGACAGGTTATGTTGTGACAACAAACAATTCTAAAATTTTTTAGCATATGCAAAAAAGGTCTGTTTGTTTTCCTCTTACTTACACACACTACATGTCCTCTATGGGTCAGCCAGTGCAGGGGGCTCTGCTTATTTTTTCTTACCCTGGAAGCCTTGCTGATAAAGTACTTACCCCATAAAATTTTGTTGATCACCAGAGAACAGGTAATTGTGTACTGACTTGGTTTTCACTACTGAGGTTTTATAAGCCATAAAACAGTCATATGGCCTCACTCAAGTTCAA
The DNA here is from genome assembly GCF_004126475.2 of Phyllostomus discolor. Classification (NCBI taxonomy): domain Eukaryota; kingdom Metazoa; phylum Chordata; class Mammalia; order Chiroptera; family Phyllostomidae; genus Phyllostomus; species Phyllostomus discolor. Next base: position 28,803,246 of record NC_040915.2, on the reverse strand, counting down.
GGGGTCAGGAAAGTGTAATCTTTTCATACACCTTGAAAGAGAACTAGAAATATTTGGAGGATAACCCCAATCATCGTCACAAACAAGTTGTAATAAAATTACATGAATAAGAATGCTGGGCACATATATTAAGCATTCAGTAATGTTTTATTATGATGTACTTATTATTGTGTCAGTTAACATGTCTTTTTACACACAAATAATTTTGAGACTTCCACAATGCACATTTACAATACCCTGATGAAGCAGAAAGCTGAGGAATCTAACAGAAACTTGAATGTCTGGGTTATTCTGTAATAAGAGATAATAACTTCTCTCCCTCTTAAATACTTGTTTTTCTTCCTTACAAATAATCACAAAGCAAAGCATTGTGACCGTGTGACAGTGTGACACAGTGTCACAAAGCAGTTGGAACTTCTAAGAAGTACCTGAGTGCCACACATTGAATCTCTTCTTATTGAGAGAGACCCCAGAGCGATCATCCCAGAGCTTCAAAGAAGGAATATAACTTGCAAAGAAGTCTTGCTTCTTAAATGACTCCATGGTAGTTTCCCTGGAAGCCTTCCAACTGTTTTCTTCCATTCTTCATGGAGACTCTGATTCAGGTTGACTGTGATCCCCAGAATATCCTGGCCTCTCCTCCAGATGACAGTGACAGATAAGCAGGTCAGAGGGAGAACAAAACAGGAAGACGCAGGTGCCCGGGGAATGCCCAGCACAGTTGCTCAGTACAAAGCACACTCGCTGGCACTCCCTCCGGAGTCAGATGGCTTGTGCCTCACCTCTTATTTAGCCCTCCAGTTGTCAATTTTTCTGAAACCCAACGCCAATTATTCAGGCTTTTTTCCCACTATATAAGAATAAGTATTAAGGTTCTATATATTATTTAAAAGATTTTACTTATTTATTTTTAGAGCAAGGGAAGGGAGGGAGAAAGAGAAGAAGAGAAACATCAGTGTGTGGTTGCCTCTAGCGTGCCCCCTACTGGGCACCTGGCCCGAACCCCAGGCATGTGCCCTGACTGGGAATCGAATCTGCAACCCTTTGGTTCGCAATCCACTCAGCCACACCAGCTAGGGCAGGTTCTATATTTTATATATACAATGTAAAGGTATTCTGTGTAAACTCACAAATATATAAATCGCTAAAACTATATAAAAATAATGAGTTTATGGAACCATAAGGTCCCAGAGAGAAGAAATGGGTCAGACTTACTCGACAGCAACTACTCCCACCTCCCATCCACCCCTGCTCCCTCCCCACAGCTCCAGCACAGGCTCGAAATGTTCATTAGAAAAAATGAATGGTGACGTTTAGTGCAAACTCAGAGGGTTGTTGCATATGAAATTGTAGACAAGCTTCTGGAGTATGGTGCCCCAGACTGGGGTGGCAGGAAGTAGGCAGTTTTCTTAACTAGCTCAGGATTTGGAATGATCCAAGAACGGTTGTTAGGTCACTCCCAGCAAACATCTTCGTGTTTCCTCGCCCACTGGCCCCCCCACCACATGGGTATAACCGCGTCTCGTGTCAGACACATGCACCGGTTCTGAGACAGCAGCTCTTGGTTGCTGTGGAAGTCCTATTTTGGGAGTGTGGGCACATTTAGATACTCAATTTTATGCAGGTGTTACACCTCCGACAGGCTTTTCTTTTCTCTTTCTCCCCTGCCTTTTTTTTTTCTTTCCTTTTTATTTTGCTAAATCTGTTTACTGGAGTAGAATTCTGGCCGGGAGAGGCACAGCATTTGTCAGTGGGAGAAGGTGTGGGCGGGAGCGAATGTATTTTTCAAGTCGCTGCCTCACTCTGCACTCCACGCACGACTCCTGCTGTCGGGACGGATACCTGTGCGTGCTCTTCCCTCGGGGCACACGTCCATGCTTCATTTATGGACAAGCTCAGCCTAACTTTAGAAAACACCTGATGAGGTAAGACTAAGAATCAAGGAAAAAGATCAAGTTCTCGCAGTAGCTGCTTGCTAATTAATCCCGGTGATTAACCACCTGAGAGAACCGGCTAAGAATAGCTGCATTGGGCAGTATTCCTCTCTGTCTTTTTTCCTCTGTCTTTGGCTATCCACGCGCAGGACAAAATGGTATCTGGAAGTATTTTGACAGTTTTAAGACTACAACCAGGCTGTAATTACTTCAGTGATTTTTGCTTTGGTGAGCCATGTCTCTCGGAGAGAAGCAGACTGACCTTTCTCTTCATCCGCAGCCTTGTTCTCTTTTTCAAATAATTCCTCTCTGGATGTCTTCAGACATATGTGTAAAGCTTTATACGTTCTTGGAGTTTTTCATAAAATCCAAGCTCTGCAGGCAACGTGATCGATTCTCGATAGCACACTCCATTTCATTATAAAATGTACGGCCAAGTCAGGACTAAAAGTTTTATAGTTGATGTTTTCCATCTCAAAACAAAATCTGATTCAGTCCATTTTAAACTGTGTAAAGAATGTGATAATGTACTCAGTAGTCTAAAGGGTTTTACCGGAGGTATGTTTGTGTGGATGCAGAAGTTACATATAAAACATTAATAAATACACTGGAAACTACGCCATGCCAAGCACTATATCATACTTACAACAAACTCAGATGTCTTTATAGGTAATGTTATATATTCATATATTTCTCTTAAACTTAATCATAAATGTGTCGGCTCTTTATTTCAACTTTATATTGCAATAATTATGAGATGACATAAAATTCTATCACCCAGCGATCTCTGACAGCAATTTATTGTAGGTCACTCTAGATCTTTATTTCCACGTACACATGGAAAATTTTTTAAAATGGGGTCTGCACACCATTTGGAAATGTAGGATAATTTAAAAATCGTAACATTGAATGTTTCTAATAGTACCATTTCCACGCAGGTGTTTACCCTTCAGGGTCCAGATTCTGCTTTCCAATGGGCTGAGTCCCTTTTGTCTGAAAGGGACTGCACTGAGTTTCATCAGCCAGCAGTCAGTCCACTAATTCCTTGCCATCATACTGTGGCACAGGGAGGAGATGAAACAAGCTCAGAAACTGTCCCACAATTGACCTGCACATACCACCTTCAGCAAACATTACCCTTCCATGGAATCCGTTATTTGTATTCATCCAGTGGTGGAATCAGAATAAATGACTCTTGAATCTTAGTAACTTCATCTCATCCCTCCAGGAGATCAAGGCTTCCTTCTCAGATGCCCCTCCCCCTCCCCGTGTTCTACTCAGATGGGTCCTGGGGGAAACAGACTCAGAAGAGCCCATGTTCATTCTTTCACCCAGTAATTTACTGAGCTCAGCTTCTGTCCCAGGTAGGCACTCAGGATATAGGGCTAAACAAGCAGGTATGATTCCCCATCCAATAAATTTTATATTCTGGACACTTAAACTTTCCTCTAGTCCAGATTTGAAGGTAACTAATACCAATGTTTAGAAATTCTGGAGGCTCATGTGTGGAATACCAGGGGAAGAAATCAAGCAGGTAGGACTTAAAGACCGAGCTAGTAAACAAGAAATGCTAGTAAACAAGAAAAACTAGTCTGGCTAGTTTTCTGTATACCACTCAGTTTCTAAGCTCTGGTGGTACTTGCTGATGAAATCACATTCAGGGATTTAGAGATCCCGAGTCTGGCCACACACCAACATAGTCCTTTGCAGCTCTAAAAAGCCTGTCATATTTGGCTGGGTCTACCACACAGTGCATTTTTGGATATTAAGTCCTTGTTCAAAATCAGTTAGGATGCCAGTCAGCATCCCCAGCACCTGGCACATTGCAACAACTTAATGTATGTTTTTTAAAAATGAATTCATTACTTGGGTTCATCTCTTCTCAAAGTGCTAAATCTTCACACTGGGACATAAAGGTGAGAGGCAGGGATTTATTTCATTTACTTAGACCTTTGTTAGAACACACTGAGTGCATCCCACACATGCAGAAAGTTGAAGCAAATAAGAAAAGAGAAAATGGCCAAAGACTGCTAATCCTTTGCCTTCTCAATCTGGTGCTTGCTCATCATGCCCGCACTAATCACGAGTGTGCCTTGAGTTCAGGATACAACAGGAACATCGTAGAATCAGAAAGTTCAGTGCTGTTTCTTTATTGATGCAGCCAATAAGTAGGTTCTTATTGAACCTACTCTGTCTTGGATATGTTCTACATTCTACGCATTAAGAAGCCAAATGTATGTTTTTTCAGTAACCTACTAATTCTATTTTTATACAAAAATACTCCAAACATATATCAGCTTAGAATGAGGATGGAGAAGGAATGCTACCCCAAAAATCTTTTCTAGGAAGTTAAACACAGTTTACAGATCACTTTACTCTTTTCAATATCATCATCTGCCACTATACTTCAGAAGACAATAGGCTTGTGAACAAGAAGGTGTTCTGCATCTCTCTCACTGCTCTGCTGGTACTTACTGCTCTGCTTCTGTGTGTGTGCAGAACGAACACACACTTGGAAAACAGAGGTATCTTCTGGAGGGCGGGCCCTTGTAGTACAGGCTTTCCCCACTGGGTGAATATTCTAGGAACCCATCTGCATCAGTGTACCAGCTGGCGTTGTTGTGAGAGGCTGCGTTCAGCTTCAGGGTACCTGCCCACTCGCATGCTGAGTGTTCAGCAGTTTTGACCAAAAAATAGGGAGGGGGGCGTGACCACCATGCCCCACCCTCCCCTTTCACTCAAGCTTGCCCCAGGCAACTTTTATTTTTGTTTCCCTGGATGAAAAATGTCTTCAAGGGGAAATGTTTTGCCACTGTGGAAGAGGTGAAACAAAAAATGGCAGAAGCCCTAAAAGCCATCAAAGTTGACAAGTTCAAAAACTGTTTTAAGCAATGGGAAAACTTCTCAGTAGGTGCATTGCATCAAATGGGAAGTACTTCGAAGGTGACTGAAGTTTAAACATGTAAAGATAAATACACAATCTTTTATAAGTACTGGGTTTTGGGGGTCTTCCCCCTCATATATATTCTTTTTAGGGAAGAAAAATATCAGTATGATGAAATTGCTGCAGTACTTTTCTCCTCAACCTTGTTCATTTATTCAGCTGTGTGTCAGTTGCCTAGGAAACCTTGGTGGAGTAACATTTGATTGGCTGTCACCTTGGACTTATCGTGAGAGTTCTGAGCAAACAGAGTTAGAGTGATATCATCCCAGATAAGTTCTTCTGAAGATATAATACTGTGCTTATTTGCAAGCAGACACAAGCAATACTGAGTTTGAGGTGTCAGCGTGTTGCAAGAAAGCTTGTGCATAGAATTTTTGAAGATCCGTACTAGATAGTACGTAGCACTGTTTTCTCAGTGCTGCAACCTGGATCTCTTACCGGATATTCAAAACGTGCTTTCTTACCTGTCGTCAGGGATTCTTAATTTAAGAGTCAGAATTGTAGCATCCCTCCAGAGAAGCAGAGCCGTTTCTTCAGCTTCGATATGTTACGTGCTTGAGGCGGTGATTAAAGAACCCATGATAAACTCTTCTGTACTGTCACCTTCTTATATAATGTATTTAATAATAATTTTAGTATCTGTAATACGCTACAATTTAGAAACTGTTTCTACATAGATCACCTCATTCAATTCTTTCTGGAACCTGTGAGCTAGGCAGAATCACTCCTGCTCACTTCAAAGACTTGAGATTAAAGGCCCCAACTGATGAAACTATTCATGTGTGATCATAAAATTGAAAAGTAGCAGAGCTGAAATTCGTGTCCGAGTCTGCTGATTAAGTTCAGAGTTCTCTCTGAAAGAATGTCGAATTCTCCACGTCTAATAAAATGGCAAGTCCCGGTTGCCTCCAGCCCCAAGACGCATCCCCAGCCCACCCATTCCTCTCGTTCTCTGCTGCTTCATCGTCTTCCTCCAGTCTGCCCAGCAGCCTTCTCAGGGGTTTCCTTCATGCTGCTCTTCCCGAAATGCAGTCTACCCCAAGCAGCCAAGTATTTTTAAAATGTTAATGTAGGTGTTTTTGAAGTAAAATGTACGTGCTGTGAAAGGCACACATAAAAATACAGTTTATGAGTTGTGATAAACACCTCCTTCGTGCAGCCACTACCAAAACTGGGATGCAGAACATCTTCAGAACTCCAGAAACGTCTCTTGTTCCACTCCCCATCCCTCTGGGCAACCATTAGTTTGATTTCTTTCACATGGAAACTTACATAAATGAAATCTGTGGTATGTCTTCTTTGGTTCTGGCTTTTTCCCTACACAACATATTTTGGAAGTGCATCCATGCCGTGGCACGTGTGAGAAGTCGGCTGTTTCTAGGGCAGTGTAACATGCCCTGCAAGCCTAGACCTGAATTTGTGTATCTGTTCTCCTGTTGATGGTCTCTTGATTGAGTTCTCACGAGTCCTTTGGAATATTATGCCACAGTGAACTTTTTAGTCAAGGTCTCATTTTGGAATAGCTTCGCATTTACAGAAAGGTTGTGAAGATATCGCACATCCACTTTACCGTATCATTAACGTCTTGCGTCAGTGTTGTATTTGTCACAGCTAATTCACCCATGTTGACATCATCATAACCTGAAGTCACGCTGTACTTGGACTTTCTCCGATTGTACCTGACGTCGTTGCTCTGTCCGGGATTCCATCAGGACCCCGCGTCGCCCTCAGGTGACGTGTGGGTGGCTGTCTCTAGACTGCGACCGTTGCTCAGTATTTCCCTGGTTTTGATGGCTTGGAGAGTTCTGAGTAGTGGAGACGCATTGGGTAGGATATCTTGGAACAGGGGGTTCTTTTTTCTTGTGGTTAAACTAGTACCACGGGGTTTGGGGGAAAGGCCACAGAAGGGAGGGAGGGAGGGGCTCTCCTCCTCTGGTCACAGCGAGACTTGATGCCACCAGCATGGCATCGCTGAGGATTTAAACTCTGAACATCTGGCTGGGAATTTTTGTAGCTTTGTATTTTACATTTAGGTACACAATCCATTTTAAATGATTTTTTTGTACTAGGGATTCTATGCAAAATTGTGTATGGTAATTTTTGTATCTTTAACTAGGTTCATATTTTGTATGGAATACCACTTGTTTTTTTCAGTACATTGGCTGAAAAGGATGTCCTTTCTCCATCGAATTGCCTTGTGCCTCCGCTAAAAGTGAGTTAACTAAATTTGTGGCGGGGTTATTTCTGGTGCCTAGATTGTCACATTGATCTATGTATCCATTTTTTTTGCCATAAACAAGGTGTTGTGAATATTGCAGCTTTATTTCAAGTATCAAAGTAGATAGTTCAGTGACCCAGTTTTGTTTTGCTTCTTCGGTATTGTGTTGGATATTTTATGTTCTTTGCATGTAAATTTTAAAATCAGTTCATTTGTATCTATAAAATCACTTGCTAGCGCATGGATTGGGATCGGGTTGAATCTGTGGATATGCTGGAAAGAACTGACATCTTAACGACATCGAGTCTTCCAACCTGTGAGCACACAGTACATTTCCACTGGTTTAGATGTTTTATGATTGGTGGTTTTTTCCTCCTACAGGTCTTGTGTATATTTTCTTAGATTTATACCTAACTATTTAATTGGGGGGGCTACTGTAAATAGCAATGTTTTTTATTTCAAATTTTGATTTTTAATAGCTGGCAAACATAGCAAACTTTAAAACATAAGCGATGTTATATTTCACGATTGCACTTCAAATGCGATTTCCTTACTCTGGCCCACAAGACTCTGACAGTCTCTCTGAATTCATCTCTAACCAGGTAACCTTTTATTCCTCAAGTTCAAGTTCTCTGTCTTTTTTTTTAAAAAAAAATTCTTGACTTATTTCAAGCCTTTCTATGCCTCAGGGCCTTTGCACTTTGTTGTGCCTGGATTTCTCTTTCCCTGAGGATATTTCAGCTGGGTTCTGGCACTTTCCATTCCTCAGGTATTAAGTCAAAGGTCAAATGTCAGAGTAGTTTCCCCTGATCCCTACATATAACATAGCCTCAAATTTCCTTCCTTCACTTCACTTATCCTTCATGGCCTTCCTAGTAATTATCACTATTAAATCTGTCTAGTTTGTTGTTCTTTACAGTTATCTCAGCCCTTACCCAGATAGAATGTAAGTTAGATGAGAGTGAGGACTTCACCTTTTCCACTCACTGCCGGACTCCCAGTGCTTATTAATGTGTCTGGTCTTCCACGGCAACGTTCCGTGGCTCAGTGCGGTCGCACAGGGTTTGGACTCTGGTCGCTCTTAAATCGGTTCCATTGCCGCCACTTCACTCTTCTTCCCTCACATGTCCCCTTCTTGGCACGTGCCTCTAAGTGAATTGGTCCCTGGTTTGTCCTCACCCAATCTCCTCCCACAGGAAAAAAAGAAGAAATGACATGACGAGTAATTATGTGACCTGAAAGTCATCTCTGAAGGACCCCTAGTCCGTGAATGATGGGAATTTCCCTTAATACTTACACTGATAGAATAAACCACTCTCGACCTCTGACTAGGTCTGGAACCAGGCTTCCATTCAGAGGATCGTCGCATCAAGGGGACAACATCTTAAGCATACGGAGTATAGGGTACTGCTAGCTTCCCTTTTGTTTATGTTAGGTGGGTGGAGATTTGCATTCATGGCCGTAGTTAGGGCTGATTTTGTATGCATTTAATTTCAAAGAAAAAAGTCACAGATTCTTATTTTCTGCAGTCCCTAAAATTCAGTGGAAGATTGTCTAAAAGCACAGTAGATATTATTAGAATCTCAAAGTCAAGCAAAAATGAAAGCCACAATACGACTTCTGAAATATATATATTTTTTTCCTGCTCCTTCACTGGCACCATCTTGGTTATTTCACAGGTCATGCCCCCTAACATGAAAGGAGGCTTTCTGACAAAGCAAGCTTGATAAGGCAGCTGGAGTTTCTTGGAGAATGTTGACCAGAGTAATTACTGTATTTGTGACAGCAGCTGGAAAGTTTCGGTTGCTCGGGTAGAATTTAACCCCTAACTGACTGAATTCTAAGGAACTGGTTGTCACATTTTGCTGACACACACACAACGCTATCACTTCTGAAAACGCAAGCTATTTAATTGGATTAACAGCATAATGATTTCTTCCTACATACCCCAGATTCAAAAGATTTGCAAAAATATTTATATGACAGATGAAGAAGAAGTGGTCCTCTTCGCTAGTCTGGTTACCCCTGCTCTGGTCCCCATAGTTGCACGTACCCTAACGTTCAGCCTACTTGGCAATTAAGTAGGGTTGTATTCCTACTTGGATACAATTAATCTTACATCAATGTGGATGTAATATAGATTAAAATACAGTACTTTCTCTAATCCTAGATTGCCAAAATTACCTCTGAAACTTCTACTCTTCTCTTAAATTGTCAAAAGTCATTGCAACAACCAGTTGCTGAACCAGTTTGCTGAGTATATATTATATACAAGACAGTAATCGCTAATAGATTACCAAGAAGTAGAAAGTGTGAATTCTGTATTCAGAGTTCATGTGACAGGTGTGGCACTGAGCCACACAGGAAAATGACCGTCAGGAGTAGGTAATGCGTTCACAGGCATCGTCATGGTCAAAAGTTCTTTTTTTGTGCCTAGTTGGTGTGTAGGAGGATCTAGAATAATATTCAAATAAACGGCGTGCACAACATTGCCTTGGGAATTCTGAGCATGTCAAACTGGGAGAGTAAAATGTGTCTTTGATTATACAGTAAAAATGAACGTGGAGGTCATGATAATAGTAGAGTTAGGCGGTACAAGAACAGTAAACATTTACCAATCGAACACTACCTGCCACATGCTTAACATGGATTGTTTCTAATCCTTTCAACTATCCTAGGAGTAAAGTGCTATGAGCCACAGTTCTTTACAAATAAGAACTCCGAGGCTTGCGTGCCTCAAAATTAGGAATTCCGTCAGAATTCCAAAGTCAAGTCTCCTCTTCCCAGCCACGACACTCGTTAAGACAGAAAATTAGGCTTCAGGTAGGGGACTGGACTGGAAATAAGTGCAGCACATATAAAACTTGATTCAAACATTCAGCCCTAAAGGAAGCATCCGTTTTTTTTCCTATAAATCAACCTAGAGCCTTTTGCAGTTCCCCAGCATGTGTAATATCATCACATCAGGTGTTTTTCATTCCAGCCATTTGTACAGAGATTTGGAGTTTGTTTAAAATGGGAAGGAGGCAGCTTCCCTCCTTCAGTGCCCAAGATCGTCTAGTTTGTGTGCCAAACTTGGGGTGCTCGCATCTCTGGCAAGGCTGGGGACTCCGCTGTTTGGGTTCCCGCACCCTCGTAACAATGTGCAAGCACCTCCTCAGGCATGGGGCCCCTCAGACCTCCATCCCCTTTTCCGGCAGGGGATTCACCTCACCCTGCTGCTTCCCTAAGACCCGCCTGTCTCCTGCCTTTCAAGACACCCAGAACAACTCCTCTCAGTGGCTTAGGCTTCAGGGAAATGCAGAACAGACCAGGGTGTGACTGGCAAGTCACCTTTCTTTTGGTCCAGAAACAAAAATCCCTCCTGAGACTAGGAGGCACAGGAGATCATGCTAAGTTTGTGAAATGGGTGGAGAATGGGAAGGACCTTGAGGGAAAGAAAGTGAATTAGTATTGTAATAGGGTGCAGCCAAAAGAGGTGACCCCAAATAGGGGTTTGGAATGGGGTGCAGAACACTCAAGGTGTCCAGGAAATACTAGGATGTCCTCACCCCCGCCCCCACACACAGGTGTGGTTTGGGGGAAGGGACGCATGGAGCAGGGCCACTGAGAGCTGTTTCGCATAGCAACAGCTTCAGAGCTAACCTCTGGTGTGGTCATTTAACACATCTATAACCTTTAACTGGTTGCACAGATATGTTAAATAGCTGTGGCCTTGCTCTGAGCCAGGGGAATGGAAGTAACTGCCCCCCCCCCCAGACATAACTGGGAGGATTTTGTTGAAGACATTAGGTCACTACTTTAAGTCTGTATAGCATTAAATAAACATTTCCTTTCCTTTTCATGAATCTCTGGCATTGAGAGATGTCTTTCCTATAAGGTGGCGGACATAACGGACCTGGGGGGTTCCTTTCGGTGATAGTATATTGCCCTTGCTCCCCTTGTTGTTCTGTAACAGTATCTCAGTGCATCGCTCTGCCACATAAACATTGAAGACAAGTAGAAATGGGATAGGCAAAGAGGACAAGACCGAGCCATCTGGGTGTCTTGATGCTGCATTAGCCTGTGTAGTGCCTTGTACCCGAGTGCGCTTCTAGCAACCCGACAACTGTGTCACCTGGCAGGTTGTTAGAAACGTAGACACTCACCGTGCTCCCAGCTCCACTAGTGAACACAGACTAATGCTACTAAGTAGGTACTCTCACAAGATTTCCTGGTGACCGGCGTGCGTACTGCAGTGTGAAAGCCACTGGCACAGAGGGTGAAAGCACAAAGCGTGCCCAAGGTGCAGGAAATAGATCACTCGGTTGCAACACAGGGTTCGTGCAAGAGAAAAAGCTCGATGTGCCTAGAAATGATGGCTCAAGAGACTTGAAAGTCATGTTTGAGCAATTAGTTTTCCTGTATTCAGGGGCATCGCTGGCATTTTTCACACCAGTTGTGAAAGAGCATGGTACTCTATCGTCTCAAATATTCTCTGAAAGGTAAGTCCATCAGACACTTTCAGAAATACATAGGCTTCTTCAGGATGCTGGGAGACCATTAAATGTATTGACATTTTATCATGTAAAGATGTTCCTATTAATGACTCAAAAGAGTAATTTTGGCTTTTGGTGTCACCAGGTTCTGCAAAGAGGCAGTGGGACCTAGGAATCCAGGGTTAAGAGAGTGCAGTGCTCACAGCCACCAAACAGAGCACACAGGGCTAACGGGGCCCCAGGAACACAATATATGAATCTTTCAGGTTTCTGAACGCTGCAGTGCGTGCCTTCTTTCACCTGTCCTGTGGCAATTTCCCCTCTTATTCAAATCCTTCCCTGAGGAGTGTCGGGATGCGGAGTGGAGCCAGATGTTGTCCTCCTCCCGGAACAGCCTCCAGGTTAGTCGTCTGCAGCCATCGCTGCACATTAGAATCGCCTGGGCAGCTTGAAACAGTCCAGTTGCCCAACCGTATTCCCAGACTAACCAAACAACTATTTCTAGTGGGGCTAACCACCAGCCAGGTATGGCTAGAGTCACGGAAATGCCCTCACGCTGAAAATCCTAGTGAAAGAGAAAAGATTCTTCTGGTTCAGTGTGTGGAGTGAAATACGATGGTTACCACTATTAGGTCCATGATACATGACGGACACTGAAGTCTGAGTTTCACGTGCATCATCTGTTTAGGCGTCCCCTAGGCAGACAGTTGCGTGTCCAGGAAGATTTTCACCACAATCCCCAGTTTACGGAACAGCAATCAGAGGCTCCAGGAAGGCAGTGAGGTTGCCTACACTCAGGAAGCAGTTGAGCCAAGATTCAACCCAAGGGAGGAAGATTTAGAGCCTCATCCTTGGTCCAGATCACAAATCCTGACAGTTATTTGTGTGCCGACTCAAGGCTATTGAATACAAAGTATATTTTTAATACTATAAAAAGTGTATCATGTGATCCAATTTGTAAATGATCAAACTTACTTTAGCATGGCAGGTCATTTCTCAGTGTCATCCGGGCAGAGGGTGGTGCTCTGTATATTTCAGTCATTCAGTAACTGCTTTTTAAATAACGAAGTTAGTTAACTCACGGGGACTTTGTAAAGGAATACAGAGGCATCTGATTAAATCAGACTTATCACTGAGAAATACATATGAAAATGTATTTTTAACAGCCACTGCCAGCAGCTTCCCTTTACTTGGTTTACCTGCAAAATGTGGGCTCTTCTTCGTATTTGGGGTCTCCCTTGCTGACTTCCCTCCCCCCACACCGGAGTGCCTCAGTCTCTCCAGTCTTTCTCCCATCTCAAAAGTGGGGGAGACTTCACACGTGCTGTCCTCTCCCTTAGACTCACCTCCTCCCACTCCCCTCTCCTCTGTCACCCTAACACCGTCACCACCACTCTGTGCTCAAGTTACATTTTCAAATTCCAATTTAAATACAATTTCTTCACACCCCTTCCTCCCCTAATTCTTCCTCGCTATTCCTCCTCCTTTTCTTAAAATACTTTATCACACGATTCACTATAGGTATGTACTTGCAGGTTTATTTATGTAATAACTGATTCTCCACTCTACTGTGCGAAGGCACGGTAATAATGTCTTGAGCAAAGTAATAACGTCTTGTTTACCACTGTAGTTGTAGTGCCTAGAAAACACCAGACACAGTAGGCACTCAGGAAAAGCATCGAACGTTAAGTGTTTTTAAGTAGAAGCTGGTGTACGTCCACAAAATAACATTGTTTTCTTAATTCCCAGTCTTACTAAGTGATCTAAATTATAGAGAGTTATGTTTCCTCATGTCAGTGTTCTCAACTGATGCTTAAAAATAGATAACCAACTCAATATTTAATGTTTCCATTCAGTTGCCTTTCTGTTCAGTATTTTGGAAGGCCATTTACTTGCAGGGAAGTCACTGAGAATCAATGTAAATTTAAGAAAACTCTCCAGAGACAGAAAGCATCCAGGGGATGCATCCATTTGTGTGTGTGCGTTTGTGTGTGCATATTTTTGTGTTTTATGACCTGTTGATCTAGGGGGGAAATATTTTATCTGAAGTTAATTCCCTAGAATTAATTAATACATTTTGAAAGGACTGGTTAATTTTAACATGTAACTATACAACTTTCTCCCACTAACTCACCTTAAGGGTCATTGAGTGATGACTTTGCCCCATGTTAGTCTGGATAGTAGATTCTACTCAGAGCAGAACCAGTGTGTCCTCTCAAGAACTTTCCAGGAGATTTTCCTTATTTTCATCGTCTGTCTATCCATTTAGTTCATTGACTTAACGAGCTTTGCCAGCCTGTCTGCAATGTGCCTCAGTCAGTGCCCCTTGCTGTTGAAAGGTGAAAGAACCCTAAACCAAGGTGTTCAAAGAACTCCTAACCATCCTGTCAAGATTATAAGATAAAACCCAGGATTCGGGGTAGGAGAGAGGTCAGAGTGGGAAAGAATGTTAGAAAGTGAGATACTGAGCACAATCGAGGACCTCACTTTAATATCACCATAAAGAACCAGGCAAGAAAAGGAAATAAAGACATTCACCTCAGATGGCAAATAGTTACTGAGCTTAATAACAAGCTGATCAGCTTTGAAAACATCTGACCTTTGTTTGAGTTCTGGCTCTGATATTTATAAGCGTTGTCACTTTCCGTGGGCATATTATTAGTTACCTCACTGAGTTCTTACAAAGATTAAAATGTATAATATATGCAAAGTGTTTCACATAATAATTCTCAAGAATGTACAATTCTTACAGCTGATTAGGGGAAGAAAATAGCAGTATTAAGTCAAGGAAGAAAGATTCATGGTGCAGGAAAGACTTGAAATTTAGTCACTCATGAATATAAATTTGTATTTAGACCTACTATGTGTTAGATTCTTTGGGTACTGTGTTCAAAAGGATGGACGTGATTTCTCGAAGTCTCCATTTGAATGGGAGTGGACAGACAATTAAGTGTGAAGAGCACAGTTCAGAAGAGAAGCGAGCAGAAGGCTGTGGTGTGACAGAGAGAGACTCGACTGGAGTTCTCCAGTCAACTGGCTGGCAAAGCATAGGGACAGCCACCCTGGGGCAGGTCACATGGACACGCAGCCAGCCGTGGGAAGGCCCGGGGGAAGGCAGAGCACTCCAGGCAGGGCGGCGTGAATGGCCTGTGTTGATGGGGTGGAGTGAAGGAGGGAGAGTTGTAGAGACACGGTTCCAAATGTAATTTTGGGCTCTAACATAGCATGCCTGGCAGGCCGTGGGGCCGAAGGGTTTGATTAGATAAACCTTCGACCTCCCTCCCTCAACATTTTACAGGAAAACAGCGCAAGTAAACCACCCTAAGAGAGTGAAGCTGGAGTCTAAGGGATGAGAATGAACAACGAGACTGGCTAAAATGGGAAGTCATCATTTGTGCTAGTTGTTAGAATTTAACTTTCGATTTAAGCAGAGGAGATTCAATGTCATAGTTCCCAGTTTTTCCTAAAGCGTACCCACGGACTGCCAGCAGAACTTCATCACCCATCCTGATGCCTTTCTAGGGCTTGCTTCTTCCCTCTGGGTTCAGTTTTCTTATTGTTCACGTCTTAGTGAGAAATCAGGTTCTTAAATCGTAAATGTATTACGTTCTTGGAGAGCGGCCCTGAAAATAAAGTAATAGGGAGCCAGAATTTATCTTCCCAAACAGCCTGTCTGCTTTGTACATCTTACGTTATTTTCCTCACCAAGAGAGCGACCTTGCAGTGTTCTCTCCTACCGATGTCCCTGTGCTTCCCAGTCTCGGGGCAGACTCAGTTTACATGTGTAGATTCCACTTACGTAGCTTTCCAGTGTTGGTGAAGAATGGCCTATTCTTCCTTCAGCAAAAGTAGATATTACTCAAATAATACGTGGATGTTTCCAAACTCATAATGGTCTGTCCTTTGTGTTCTTTACACCAATTTGCAAGAAAAAACAGAACTTTGGAATTTCCCTAAGTTGTCAGGAGTTTTTCCTTTCATCAGCTTCCAGCTGCAGCACCCTGTGACGTTTCTCAGTTCACAGTGAGGCGCCGCGTGTTTCCCAGTGCTGTGCACGGCTGCACCCTGCC
The DNA here is from genome assembly GCF_004126475.2 of Phyllostomus discolor. NCBI lineage: Eukaryota > Metazoa > Chordata > Mammalia > Chiroptera > Phyllostomidae > Phyllostomus > Phyllostomus discolor. The sequence continues at coordinate 28,787,602 of NC_040915.2, read as the reverse complement.
TTGCTCCCTGCGTGGGTGCAGACAGGGGGACTGACCTCTGTGGCCTCCGTTTCCTGTGTGTTTGCGAAGAGTAAATGAGCTCACATATATTAATTAGCTTATGCACCGTGCTCAACGAAGAGCATGTGCTCCATAAATGCTCCTTCCTTCTCAGTTGAGAAAACATGTGCTTCTGCATTAGGCTAAAACATGGAAGTGACAAAACATATTCCATAAAAGTTTTTTTAAAAATCAGGAATTTACATAAGCTGCCCCTGCCTCCCCGTGATCTAAATCTTTTTCGATCCCCTGTCATTGAAGGGAAATATGTTGAAAAACGCCCCTCCACCCCGCGCCCCTCCATTGTCTTCAAGATGTTTCCTTCTTCCTCAGCTGACGTCAGTGTGAACCTGTTCCATCCAAGTGAGTCTTCACCTCAGTGGAACTATACACACAAATATATTTTGAGGGAATTTATGTCAATGAACTTGAAAACAAAACAGAGAAACAGCCATCACCGCAAACCAGACCGTGCCGATGCACTCACGGACGGCAACACCTCGAGGGTGGTCAGAAGGACAACCGTCTGCCCTTGGACTGCCATCGGCACGTTGCCCGCACAGAACTGCAGCCTCGGAGGGAGGTGGAAAGGGATTAGAAGTGAGAAGTCACATAAAAGGATCAGTTCCGCTCCACACACGCAGGATGCCGCTCTGCTGAGGACCGGGTTGAGTGTCTCAGTTATGAACTCGTTGGTGAAGGCGTCTGTGATTTGCACCACAAGGAAAGATGAAGAGAACATAAAACCACATTTTAGAATTGCATGCGATGGTGAAAACATATTTTATCGTTGGTGTTATTTCCTGACAGCTCTGACGAACCTGCAGACTTCCTGCCTCTCTTTCTCCTCCATTCATGCTTCCACGTGTGTCCCTGTGAACGCTAACTCTCATGCTAAATACAAAATAAACACAACATAGTTACTCTGAGTCAGAAGTACTTAACATTCATCTTCATTAGGCCTTCCAAAATTAGGGCAGGTTAAAAGTGCCAACTCTGGAGGTGGGTTGGCTGAATGTGAATCTCAGCTCTGCCATTACTCACCCTGCAACTTGCGCAAGCTGACTTAACCTTCCTTTGCCTCAGTTTTATCACTTGACTTAAAAAATGTTGAGGATGATAACAGCACAAACCTCATAGGCTACTCAGTTTTGCAGTTGTAGCATGAAAGCAGGTATACACAGTATGTAAACTAGTAAGCATGGCTGTGTTTCCAATAAAACTTTATTTATAAATCAGGATAGGACTGGACTTGGCCAGAGGTCCAGTTAGGTCATTTTAGATTAGGTCATTTTAGAACTTTAGGGATCACCTGCTCTGATACCCTCATTCTACATGCAACTACTAAGAGATAGGAAGGGGTTGTATCTTGTCCAACTCTCCCGTCCCCCTTCCCCCCCAAAAACAAAACATCTCACAGGTAATGTAAAAAAAAACCTAGGTATTTTTCTTACATAACTCCTAATTTAGTTTTCATCTGTTGGGTTCCAATAATGATGTCTTATTTTCCAGAAACAAAGGTTTTCCCTACAACGCATCTCTTATTTTCCACTTATCTTGTGTTCATTTCTCAGAAGCAGCCAAGAAAGGATTCTTGGGCAAGTGATGAGCAAGTAAGGGAAATAAGGTAGGAAAGGGGGAGGCAGTAAGCCAGCCAAGGATGAGGTTTCAAGCAAAAGCCATTCGGAGCGCACATTTGAGCATGATTGCGCAGGGATCTCTGGACTGGAAATTGCTTATGAGTTGACCTGTTCACTACCAGGTAATCAGTGGTTAATGGACGTCCTGGGAGGTTGCAAACTCTCCAGGTATTTCCCAGAGGCCCAGAGCTACCCCAGTGGTCCAAGGGTTGTATAGTGAAGAGGTTTCATACAGGAGATCATCATTCCAAAAAGTGTGTCTGTGCGTGTGTGTTTGGGGGGAGGTGTGGCGAACACAAGTGATCGGAGGGAATTTGAGAGGAGCGTCAGCATTGTTTTCTGCATGCACGTAAGTTCCACTGTTTGGAGGTGCACAACGGAGATTCCTGCTGTAATCTAGATGTTTCTATAAAGTTCCTTGTGTCATCTGTAAACATTCATATGAATTTTGTGTTTTACTTTAATAGTGTCATGATTACTTGAGGGTCTTTCTGAATCTATTTGCTATCTTCAGACATTGTTTTAAGTGATACCTGATTTTTGTAATCTTTAAATTTCTGCTTCTTTTTTTCTACCATCACTCTCCCACCGCACTTCCACTCCTAGTACGGCTTCAGTTTTAGGCAAAATAACACCATAATGGTTTTCTTTTCTTGTGTCCTCATTATACTTTCCTTTCCTTAAGAGAAGGATGGAAGGGGGCAGACAGCTTTCTATATACCGCTCCCCAAAGGAAAAGAACTCAGCTCCCAAAAGGAAAAAAGAAAAAGAAACCACAGTTAGCTGAGCATGTTTTTGCTGTTAAGGTTTCTTTCAGGAAATTCTTAGTGCTTTTCCAGTCTAAATTTTTTATTTTATTTTTTAAAGATTTTACATTTATTTTTAGAGAAAGGGGAGGGAGGAAGAAAAACAGAGAGAGAAACATCAATGTGTGGTTGCCTCTAGTATGCCCCCAGCTGGGGATCTGGTCTGTAACCCAGGCCTGTGCGGTGACTGGGAATCGAATCAGCAACTGTTTGGTTCACAGGCTGGCACTCAATCCACTGAGCAACACCAGCCAGGACTCCTTCCAATTTTTTGGAATTTTTTCCGGTCTAATTTTTAAAGAACCTAAGATATAAGACTTCTTCCCCAAGTCAGTTCACCTTCACACTGACATTAGAATGAACCATGATGCCGTGCCGCTCCTTCCAAATACTCTCCTGTCCCTTGAATAGAGGGCAGAAAAGACTTTCTCAAATCACTAGTGCCTTTTCCATGATATGAGAAGTATTTTGTTTGTTTTCTTTTCTGGTAAAGGTCTTACTGTATTTTCCTAGAACTGGGTCTTTTATTTCCTTCTCCATTGTTCCGTATTCCATGACTCACCTTTATTTTTTAGGTTTGTCTATGGCTGCTTTCATGCTACTACTGCAGGTTGGAGTAGCGCTCAAAGGCTAAAATATTTACTACGAGAAAAAGTTTGCTGTGCTCTGATCAAAATCATGTGGCAAATGTCACATCGTGGATAAATGATCAAAGGGTGACTGGGTCCCCAGGTGCCCTAAGTTGATCTACATGATTTGAAACCCACATCCTGATATCTATGTTCTCCACACACTGGCTGTGTTGGCCAGCCATTTATCTCTCTATTTAGCCAGACACTGATTTCAACAAACAGGAAATTTACATCAAACTTTCCCATCACCCAGTAATAATTATAATACATTACCCATCTTTGAGGTCCATTGTAAATAGCACTTTTTTCTGTAAAGGCTTTCCCATTCAATTCCAACCAATTGTGACCTCTTTTGCCTGAAAACTTGTTCCTTGGGTTATGTTCTTCTTAGTTTATTCCTTTCTTATAACATTTGTATTCTATTGCTTAAAGTAATCGCTTTTACTATCTTCCTCCCCCTGCTATAATTTAGCTTGGGGAGGGACATGGTCTGATTCATCATTTTCCTGTCTGCAGAACCAAGCACATTTCTGTGTGCCTGGATGCTCGGGATAGTCATTGAATCACTGGACGAGGTTGTGCCATCCCGTGTCATAGAGAAGAGCCTGCTGCCTACTGACGTTCAGGTTCACTTCACTTTTGGGTGCTGATCACTCACACTAGTGACTTCTGATGATCATACACACTTAAGAAGGCCCTCATTTCAGTCTAAACTATACGACTATATCTTATAAAACTTTGGCAGATTGTTCCTGCCCAAATTATTTAGTCATAGATTCCCAAATGTTTGCATACCGCCTACATTATTTTCATCAAATCCACATACCACCTGCTCTGCTTTTTTATCAATATGTCCTTAAATTTACACAGCTTTAACTTAAATAAATGTATTTAAAAGAAAGGTCATATCACCACTTTTTATGGCATTCCAGTATTATTGACCACAAATTGAATATATCGATAATGATAAAGACCAGTGGTTTGCATCTGAAGACTATTTTCTCTCAGTGTAAATGGACAAGGAACAAGTTGTAGGGGAATATTGATGGCATCTTGGCATCAAACCGTGACTTTCTTTGTGACTAAATCAGGATGGAAAGAGAGCTGAGGCAAGCCGTAATACTTCCCTGTTTAAGCCTCTGTCCATGCAGTATCCGAAATCATCTCTGGACCCATCCAGGGTCTACAGGTCACCTTCTGGATAAACCACATGTTTGGACCACACCAGGTCCCCCGAGTTGTCACTGCTTTTTGTTGATATGTCATTGGCTCCAATAGCTAAATCACCTAATTCTAAACTCCCATTAAGATCAATTACATTTAGCAAAAAAAAAATCCCTAAATAATCCAATTAAAAATGGATGTTTTCCCAAGGGAGATACGTGAATGGCTCACAAGTGTATGAAAAAAATGCCCAACATCACTATAATCATTAGGGAAATACATGTCACAAGCCTAAGTGAGATAGCAGCTCATTGCCTGTTAGGGTGGCAGAGTGGCCGTCACCAAGAAGACGAGAGAGAATAAATGCTGGTGAGGATGTGGAAATAGGGAACCCCTGTGCACTGACTGCAGGATTGTAAACATGTGTGGCCACCATGAAAAACAGTATAGAGGTTCCTCAAATAATTTGAAAGTAGAACCGCAGTTCCATATAATACAGCAATTCCACTTTGGGACTATATCCTAAGGAAACAAAAACACTTGCATGAAAGGTAGCCGAAACCCCGAGTAAATAGCAGCAGCATCTATTAGCCAGGACATGGAAACAACCTAAGTATCCATCAGCAAATGAATTGGGTAAAGAAGTTGTAACATACATGTGACAGAGAAAGACAAACAGTAAGTCACTTATATGTGCAATCCAAACAACAACAAACTCATAGGAAAAGAGAGATTTGTGGTGATCACAGGCGGGTGTGGGAGGAATCGGACGCAGGTCATCAAAGGCACACACTTCCCGTTGTAAATCAGGACGAAGGATGAGCCGTCCAGCACGAGGACCGCATCCAGCACGAGGACCACAGTCAGCACTGCCGCACGACGTATTTGAAAGCTGCCAAGAGAGTCAATGCATTGAGTTCTCATCACAAAAGAAAACTTTGTTTTTGTACCTATAGAAGATGATGGATGTTAACCAAATTTATTGTGGTAATCATTTCAAAGTATATGTAAATCGATCCTTATGCTGTACAACTCAAACTTATACAATGCTGTATGTCAATTATAGCTCAATAAAAATGGGGAAAAAATTTTAAAAGACACGTTACATTTAAAACAATAAGCATGGGCAGACTTTGGTTGATAGGCTTTCTCGCCTAAAAGGGACCAACTTCACCTGCCAGATGCGACACCTCCTGGGAACTCTGCCACTCACGCCCTCGGTCACTGAACCTAAAACCAAGCTCAGCTGCTCGGGAACTAGGGACTGAACAATCTCCATGCAGTTTCTGTTATGAGAGAATTATGTTAAGACAAACAGAAGGAGAAAGTGTTCATTAATACCTATTCTCTAGGTTTCTGATTTTAAAAAAAAAATCACCCTGACAGACTTTGCCTAGCTCTCCACTTCTCCTTTTCTGAAGTGAAGCTTTTCTTAACAACAGAACCTCTGCCACTTGCAGAAAATAGTGAAATAGGGATAATATCAGAACTCACCTTACAGTATTTTGTGAAAATGAATGAGGTGTAGAGGGGTTAGAATTTAAGGTCAGGAGAGGTCATTTAGTATCAATAATGACTTAGGTGTTATAATTATGTTACAAACAAAGGTCTATTTTTATTGTTAAGGAAAATCATATGTTAACATCTAATTAAGAAATTATCCTGTGATTATTAATATGGGAAGTATTATATTTAATTGCTTAGACAGCAGAAGGTTTATTGTAAAATTTATTCAACAAATATTGATAAGGTCTTAACTATGTATAAGTGGAACTAATGCAATTATTTGGCATTAACATTATAACTTTTACTATAGGTCTCAGTTACCCAAATATTCAGTTATTAAGGACCTTCTTTCCCTAGCCACTCTTGTTCATAATTTTGTTAAATTGTTCTTTTGATCCTTGCATGTATTTACATGTGTTTATTCAGTTACACCATGATTATTTTTAAAGTTCTCGGGGTGATTGTTTCACAAATGACTATGTGAGTTGCTAAAATATCAAGTAGTAATCATCTACCTTGGACATAAATCTGAGAGACCAAATACCCTGGACCGATGTATGCATTCATTCACTTTCATTGGCTACTTGCGAGGATATTCACATACAGTCACATCCAAGTCCCTATGTCACAAAATCTTTATCTAAAATTTGTGGTTAGTAACAACACCTCTTCCACCAATGGTAGAAATCTACCATAGAGCATTATCTGGACAAATCTACCATAGTGGCTCTATCTGTACAACATTCGTTCCTCCTCCTTCTGGCGACAGTGCATTCACAATCTTTCTTTGGGTAATTATTCCTCAACCATTCCTAGTTCACATGGTTTGGGTATGGTTTCCCCCAGCTTCAGGGTCGGGGTGAGACCTAGCTCACCAACAGCAGCAAGTGATAGATCGAAGATGGCACCATAACCCAGGTCCCCACAGACAGCCCCATCTTGTATTTCTGGTGGAGTTACTGAGCTGCTAATCTCCTTGGGGTTGCTAATTGAAATCAGAATAGCAGCTGATGGTCATCTTTAGAAGGGAGCCTGTCTGAGACTCAAACCAAGTTTCATAAAATCAAATTCTGCAATGAAATAGTTTGGCCTCTGAATCTGCCTGCACTGAAAGCTGAACACCCTGGACTTCTTTAGTTACCCAACCTAATACTCACTCCGCTGGGTTGAGTTTGGTTCCTGTCACTTTCCACCCCGAGAAAACCAAGTAATACACCACCAAGTAATACTCTTCAATGAAATAAATGAGTAATTGTTGGTGTTTATCATAGAGTGCGCAAACTAGCAAGCAAGCACTCAATAAACATTAGCTGTGACTAAACATTTCAGTTATAGTTTATCAATTACTGAGTACCTCAGTCAAATTAGGTAAATGCACTGAGCTTGGGGAATAATAAAAATAATAGTAAAAACCCCCTGTAGAATTGGCAAATAGAGATGTTTGCAGAGGGGAGTTTCACAAAGCAAAAACAAGAAAAGGAAGATGCCACAACTGGCTTTAGTTGCATGGAAGTTGGGAGAGACTGACTTCGAGGGCGGATGGAGACGGCCGGTGCTTCTTGATACTTTCATGTGCCCAGTGCTCTGACGTTTGCAGGCCCCTTGACACAGTATAAAGCAGGAGAGTGTACCTGTCCCATATAAAATTTAAATGGGTGCAATTATAGACATAGTTTTATATTTTATAGGCATTTAATTAAACATTAACTAATTTCCACATTGCAGTTTGCTTTTTAAATATGGAGCCAATATGTACATTTTTGAGCATTCGTATATTTTTATAGGCCCTTAAAATGCTTGTAAAGCGGAGACTAGATGCTCATGCATCTAATAGATAAATAGCCCTGGCAGAGAGAGGCGTGTCAGGAAAGGACTGAGACGGATAGGACTCATAGTTTGGAAAACTCCATTTTACACATTGGCTTACCTCTCCTTGAACATCTCTCAGTGGCCATTCCTAAGAAACCAGGTGGCGAGAGATTCTAAAAATGATTCTTTAGGACCTTGAGTGTCACTGCTTGTCCATCAGTTTTGCTCATGCATTTGTATTGATGAGGCATACCTCTTCTCCCCCTTCAGGTCTTGAGAAGCAGCAGGTAAAAAGGAATTTCTCCCACTCCAGTCTTTCCTAACAGAGTGGGTCTGGTGTGTCATTACTGCCGAGACTGTGCGTAAACATAATTAGAGTCCCCATGGTGTCAGAGCCTAGGTAATGTCCTCATCTGACAATTTTACCTCGATTTAGAGCATCAGTAATTACATTTTGTATTTAAGGCGCTTTTCCATACTTTCAAAGATCGATTAATTTGAGGTGGTACTGAAAGGTATATTCCTTCAAAAGGTGTTCAGTAACACCTCTTAGCAGTTCCTGCTGGCTGTGTGGATGATTGTTCAATCCAATCTCTGTTAGGTCCAGAGATGCTTTGGAGTGAAATTTCATTTCTGTTATGTTAACTCAGTGGCCAAGATGAGTTGAGAACTGTAGAGGAGATGAATCTAGAAGAGTCTTATTAAGTCATGCAGTTTTTAGGAGGGCCTGGGCCATTCCATATTTTCTTATAAACTGTGTGATCTTTTAGCTATTTAACCTCTGCTTCTGTGTCCTCATATATAAAATGGGGATAATAGTGATTAACATTTCATAGGTGCATATATGTGTGTGTGTGTGTGTGTGTGTGTATTTATATATAGTAAGGATTAACTATGTCGATATACTCTGCATAAAGCATTTGGAACAGCATCTGACAAATTGGCATTATTTTATTATTATTACATGTTATTTATTAGTTACAAAGTTAAATTGATTTACATATCATCAGACTTACTGTGGCCAAGCAGTTCGCAGAAACTCAGTTTTAGTGTTAGTGCTACCTGCTGAAGGAGGGACCGCCAGGACTCAGGGGGCATAGAATTCCCATTTTGAATTTAGCAGAGTTAAACCTCACGGAGGCACGAGCCCATAATTTGGAATTTATAGTCATTTAGGAGTAATTTTATTTTCCAGTGTCTGTGAAGGCAGTGTTTGCAGACAAATAAATAAAATGCATTTTTGACTAGCAAATGGGAAAAATATTCCTTAGCACATAAAAATAAAGGCACATTCATATATATGAGTTATATGAAGAGGTTCTTTTAAAATGGTTCTTATTTGTATATTACAGTGCATCCAAGAAGCTGTATATTTGACAACGCTTTATTAGTAATTTGTAGGTGTATGCTATTTTATGTTTGAAAAGTAATAGACATGTATTTTCTTTCTACATGTTACTTCTGATTTCTCCCTATTCTTCATTATTACAGAAAGTTCTGTACATTATTTAAAAACACCCCAATCAATATTCAAAGTTAAGAGATCCATTATTCACTTTTTAAAAGAATAACAAATACAGTGTTTAAAAGATTTAAAATGTTCAATAGTCGACCTAGGTTCCCGGAGAACCCACCGCCCAAACCTCCGTCAGCAGTGAAGTAGGTTGGGGAAGATGGCTGGGGTGCCGCGGGCTCTTCCCGTGCCTGCACAGGCCACCGGTGCGGGGTGCCGCCTGACGCCCCTCCCCACAGAGTCACCTGCCTTTCTAGGGAGGGAACTGCAGTAGCAGAGGGACAGAGTAAGTCACATTTCAGATTTGACACCGTGAGCATGTAATATCTGTTCAAACATTTGGAACGTTTTTAAGGGTTTAATACTGTTGACCAGTCCTTCCTTATCAGAACGGTCTCTGCCCTTGGCTTTGATTACACCACAGGAGTCTTCCTCCCACCCGTGGGCCAGTCCTGATTGGACTCTTCCGATGGCCATCATTGTCCTTTGCCAGAAGATTCTCTGCGAAATCCTCCAGTCTTCTTATTCTGTTCCTCCTCCCGGGATCAGTCTGATGTGCTCCTGTTATTTCAGTTCTTTACAAACTCGGGATTCTCCAATATACACTCGTTCATTAAAACATATATATTAGGTTTCTACTTTGGGCACAAGGGACTGGAAGACAGCAGTCAGCAAAGCAGATGAGAATCTCTTTTATTTTGAGCTCTCATTCCATGCAAAAAGATAATAGCATTACAATGGGTAAAATCAAATGCATTAAATAGTAATGCATTCCAAAGAGAAAAATTAAAGCAGATAAGAGAAATAAAGTATCAGGATGGAACATGAAAAGTATGTATTGGCCCCAACTCACCCCTCGGTTCTGAGCTTCAGGTGCCTGTACCAGAATGCCCAGTGCGCCCTGAACGGCCAGCCTGGGTAAGTCCCTCAAAGCTACCGTGACCCGAACTCAATGTGTCATCCCCATCGACTTTATTCTGCCACCTCCACTGGCTGTGCACACCAGGAATGTGTGAGTCATCCTTGAATTCTTCTCGCTCATCCCCCATCCCATCTGTCACAGGGTTTGGCCACAGTTCTCCCACATAACTCCAGCCACTGCTCTCCAGCCTCATGGCCACTCTCCTAATGCAAATCAGAGTCACCTCGCACCCGGCTTCCTGAGGATTCCAGATCCCCTCCAGCCACTGCCCCTTCCTCCGGGGTGATGAAAACGCATCTTGGCACTCCGCTTCCGCAACAGATCAATGATCCCAAAGTGGTCATTGCCCAGCTTTCCCACCACGTCCTTCGTAAAGCTTCTCTGATCCTTGTCCTCGAGTCTACCGCTCCCCTTCATTCTTCCTCGCACCATCCTCTTTTCACCCAGGATATTTGCATAGACTCATTTCTTCTTCCTGCAGTCTTCTTCGCCCAGCTCGTCATCAGGCTTACCCATCTTTCAAATCTTAATAGAAGAGTCACTTCATTGGGCAAGCTTCATCCAAATCCTCAAACTGAGTCATTTGCACCAATTATGGAGTCATAGTGTCCTATTTGTCCCCACTTGACAATGCATGCTACATCTGTTACTACTCCTACAACGGCTCTTTCCCACTCTGCAGGGCAAGCTGCAAGTGGATAGGGACCCCATCAGCCTTTTCAACACATCACCCAAGTGCTTATAAAAAAAATGTCTGACATAGAGTAAGTGCCCAACATATGTTTACTGAATGAATGAATGAATGAATGAATACTAGAGCAAAGATTAATAGCACATGGCTAGTTGTGGCTTTTACTTGGCATTTATATGCCTCACACTCAGAGATGATTTTGAATCATGATCTCTTAAAAGTGCCTGCATTGTGGCTTCTCATTGTATTTCTGGGACCGTGGAGGATGCTTTCTAACAATGGACACATCTCCAGTTTCCAGCAGTGCCCTCTCTTGCACGTTTTTGTTCACATTTTCACATTCCTAGCAGCGTGATCAGTGGTCTTCCAGAGAGATGACCTGGTGTTGATTCTGCTGTACTGTAAGGGTCCACTGTAGGGATAAGTTGACATCGGGTTTCAAAACTAGTAGGAATCTCTTTAACTACATCAGTTTCAGCTATGGGTAAGAGATATCCTTGAGATGTTACCACAAAAGAAATACATAATCTTTTATCTTTTCTCCTTTGATTGCTGCTTGGGTCTTGAATACATTTTCTCCTTAACCTTACCTTAGTTCCCTTGATGCTCCTCTCTTCTCAGGCTAATCTGTGATAATTGCACCAAATTTATGTCCGCTCATTCTTTATAGATTAATGTTACCAAACCTTGTTTGCTTTCCTATCCACTCGTTAGGCCTCATGCTTTAAGACATGCTAATATTTCTTAATCACATGCCAGAAGCCATGAATATATCTGTCATTCTACAACCATCAAATGGAGAAGGTACTATGATTATTTTCATTTTCAAAGAAGAGGAAACTAAGGTTTGGAGAGTGTAAGTGCCCTGCCCAAGTCACAAAGGTCACTAAGTATTTAAACAGAAATGCGAGCTCAGAGTTAGGCCTCTAGTTCCTGGGCTGTCGCCCTTAGTATTTTCAGTGGAGGACAGCATTTGTGGTTTTGTTCTCTTTACTGAGTTTTGGTCTGTCTACCCAAACTGAAGCGGGCCTAAGTGCGGAGGGGCGGGCAGTGCAGGCGGTGCCTCGGAGAACTAACCGCCAGTCAGAAGGAGGATCCCGTTTGAGGTGCTGTCCAGAGGAGGAGAGTTCCAGGGCTTCGCCTTGGCTTACCTGGGGTTCAGACCACTTAGGAATCCTCTGGGTATAATGGCAACCATCTGAACTTGGGTTTTCTTCAATATAGTCAGCTCGTGTAACAGATGCCCATTGTGTACAAGAGGGGGAAAAGGAAAATTGGCAATTTTCCTCGGCCATTGGTATACATTTTGATTTCTGTAATTTTCAACCCAAGTGATTCAAGGATTACAGATAGGAGAGCTACAGATTCCAATTCTCTCCCCCCCAACCCCCGTGTGTGTGTGTGTGTGTGTGTGTTCACGTGTGTATCTTTGGATAGACTCCCAGGTGCCTTGCAGCCCTGAAGAACATTGGGCCGGAGGTGCGCACTGTTCACAGTGCGCTTTTACCTGTCTCTAGTGCAGCCACTCCCTTGGCCAGTGAAGGCACACAGCTCTCCCCTTCCTGCTCCCTCTCCAGCCCTGGGAGCTGCAGGCTTCCCGCCTCACAGCCCTCCACAGTTCTCTTGAAGTCGTTCCCTCGCTGCCCCCAGTGAACCTCTGGCCTATGCATGGAGTCCTGTGGTCAAGAAGTAAGTGGGGCGTGTGCAGCCCCGACCAGGACCCGAGGAGTCACAGTGGCTGCAGAACTGCCAGCCTGCTGAGCGACCCCTGCCCACTGCCGCCTATTCCGGGCGCAGGTGTCCCCTTCTCTCTCCAGACTCCAGTGGGCTACCCTGGTGCAGAGTGCGCCCCCGTTTCCTTCACAGCCGCCGGGGCTCCACCTTAGAGACCAGCCTTCAGTGGGCCAGTCAGGGACCTGGGAGTCTAGGCTGTCTGGCCTAGTGGTTAGGAAACCAGGCACTGGAGTTCAGTCTTGGTTCCATTTGCAAACACCAGTTGACCTTGGGCAAGTTCCTTTGCTTCATCGTGCCAGTTTCTAAATCCATAATAGAGGGAAACTGAAGTGGTGGCTGAACTGGGATTGTTGTAGGAATGAATTAATGAAGTACTCCTTCCACGTAGTAGGCGCTCGATTAATGGTAAGGATGGTTAAGAGGAGGAGGAGTTAGAAGTTAAGCTTTGGGTCCAGAATGTAGGTTAGACCTCAGACTTCTCAAGGAGTAGGGGGCAGGGAGCGTAGCGAGAGCATCTGCCCTCCACCCCCTCCACCCACCCCCACCCCCCCTCCCCGTTCCAAGATAAACTCGGGAGTGCCCGGAGAGCCGTCCGTCCCGGCTCCTTCTGGCGGTGCGGCTGCCCCGAGCCCGGAGGCATCTCGGGGCGCCCGCAGCACGTCTCTCTACCTCGGGCTGCGAAAAGACTTCTCCCACGAATCACCTCCCTCCCTTTCCAGCCCCCGAGCACAGTCCCGGCACACTCCCGTTTCCCCTGGGTCTCGGTGACCTCAGCCCGCCCGATCCAGCCTCAAGCGGGAGGGGAGAGGCAGCTTTGGGGTGTGTGAGTCCCCCCTGGCCCCGGGAAAAGGAGAGAAGACGAGGTGGCGAGGAGACCGCGGTTCCTGGGGCGGCGCCTGAACCCGCTCCTCATTTTGCCTGCATTCTAAGGACCGCGCTCGGCTTTAGGAACCCCGAGGCAGAGCTCCCGAACAGCCGGGTGTCCCTCCCGGCTGGGGCTAAAGCCGGGGGCGCCAGCCCGCCCCCCCTCCACCCCCCGCAGCAGCAGTGGGCGGCGAGCGCAGGCCCGCGAGGTAAGGAGGGGCGGGTGCGGGCCGGGAGTGTGGCTGCACGTGCGCGCGTGCGCGCCTGCGTGTCCTGAGAGGGCGTGGGGGCCCGCCAGGCGCGTTCCACTCCACCACCTGCCCTCCCGGTACCTTGCCGCCGCCCCACCCCTCGCGCCCCCCGCGCCCCCCTCACCCCCGTCAGGGCACTGGCCTCCCGCACCCCCAGCTCCTTCCACATCCCATCACCCCTCTTCCAACCCCACCCTCCCTACTTATTAATTTCCCACTGCAGAAGCAGACCGAAACCTGGAGAGGCGGCGTTGCCTCCCTGCTCCCCTCGCCACCCCCTCCTTCTGCTATAAATAATCCGGACTAGCGGGTCAGGCGCGTCACACGGCGAGAAACCGGGACCCCGAGGTTTTCTTCTCGGGGAATAGGGGGCAAAGGGTGAGGAGCAGGAGAAAGAAATTGCTCGTGAGTAGTGAAGGAAAGCTTGCTCCTTGACTCCGAGAAAAGACCAGGCAGCATTTTATTCCTCTTGCCTTTTTCCTGTCTTCCTTTATAATTTTTTGGTGTCTTTCTTATTCTCCACCGAGCCCCCAATCCGACGGATTGCTCAGCACTCCGCCCATTGGTTTATTCCCTCCCTCCCCCCACCGCACAGCCCCCACCTCCAGCACCCCGCTCACCCCAGGCAGGGGATGCTCCTCTCCAAGGAAATAAAGTTCGAACTCCTCTCCCCATCTGCTTGCTGAGACCAGAAGTGGTCTCCCAGGCACCATCTTCCGCTCGCACTCCACACCTGCTGTCCCCTAAATTTCTAATCTGGTTTTGCATATTTAAAAGGACACACACACACACACACACACACACACACAACACCCAAAGCCCGGGAGGTGCAATCCTGCCTTCCGCAACTACCGAAACTTACCAGCCACTCCGGTTGTTTTTGTCTGAAGGAAAGGACAACAAAGATTTTTACTCTGGGTCTTCTTGTGGGGTGGCTCTTTTACAGCACTCGAATATGCATGTGTTACACACATATATGTGTTTCCTTTTTCCCCTTTAATTTTATTTTTATTTTTATTTTTTTTTTCTTAGCAAGAAAATCTGCTAGGTCCCAGGCAGTCGCTGCTGCCCCTTTGATGTTTTGGTACGCCGTGCGCATGCGCGTCCCATTAGAATTACTGCACTGGGCAGACTAAGTTGGATCTCCTCTCTCCAGTGAAACCCTCAATCCCATCAAAAACTAAAGGGATGTGGAGAGTCCGGAAAAAGGGCTACTTTGGGATTTGGTCATTTCCCTTGATCATCGCCGCTGTCTGTGCGCAGAGGTAAGTGTGCCCACCTTTTCTCTTTTGCCTTTCTCACTTTGAAGGGCTCAGCCTGCCTACCTCTGTAAACCGGGATCTGTAGTGAGGATCGGATGGATGCTGAAGACGCGGTGCCTGCTGCCTTACTGATGCCTGTTTATTGTCTTTTCTCTCTTCAGTGTCAATGATCCTAGTAATATGTCACTGGTCAAAGAGACGGTGGATAGACTCCTGAAAGGCTATGACATTCGCCTGAGACCAGATTTTGGAGGTAATAGGGTTGCCTTGGAAAATCAGAAACAACCCAGCTATCGCCTCAGCTGTCTTTTGAGCTTTGTGTTCACTGTCTCTTCCCTCTCCCTCGTCCGGGTGGATGTGCTACATTGAATGTGTCTCTGTGTTGCCACATTGAGAAACTGATCCAAACTTAAGCCGATTTGTCACTGGCACTTAGGTGATCTTTCCGTGGGTATTCAGAGACCCTCTTAGTGGGGACTGGTGACAACTGTCCTTTCGGCTTCACTGTTATAAATCCCATTGCTTCACTGTCTTTGCCTTGTTCAGATACAAATCTCTTAAATTTAGTTAATGGTGTACCCAGAGAACCTGGCTTAAGGAAGGCTGTCATGAACATTTTTGAGGACGAGATGTGCAGGCAGTCGGTGGAAAAGTGACATTAACCCCCTGTGCCTGCCTACTTTGGAAGAGTTCTGACCACAGTTTAAAGTGGCTGGTGTCTGGATATCATCCAGTCCTGGAAGCCTCGTTGCATGGGGTAGTGGAGTGGGGGGAGGGGAGGATCGAGGGGCTTGGAGCGAAGTGGGGTGAAGGGCCAGGGGCCTCTCTCACTGCAGCCTTAGAAACCCTGATTATGCCCATTTAATTTTGCCTCAGAGTCTTATGAAGCTCAGAGAGTTAAAAGCCTGCACACAGAAGCTGTGGGGGTGAATGAGGAGGAAGGTTTCAACGCAACATATAAAATTCCCTTGGGCTAGAATGTTCTTGTGCTTTTGTGAGTTGTGTGTGTTCTCCTGCTGAGACATCTACATATGTAGACAGGGCTGGAATCCCCCACCCATCAGGACACGTGTGTGCATATTCAGTAGAGCATTTCCTAGAGGAGCTCCTGCACCCTTTTTAAAAAGGAGCAGGGACTGGAAGAATTTGAGGGTGAGCAGTGGGGAGGGACTTGGAACAGAGTGTCCCATTCCCGGGGCACAACTCTTGCTAAGAATGAATGAAGTTCTGAGAAATCACGTGGCTGGCCATCTTGGTTTGCAGGTCCCCCCGTGGCCGTGGGAATGAATATCGACATTGCCAGCATCGATATGGTTTCTGAAGTTAATATGGTGAGTACGGAGGTTTCTGGCCGTGTGTCCACAGACCTCCATTGGGGATAAGGAGGAGAAAGGAGCCAGCCAGTGGGGGATGGAGCATGTGTGAGTGTGTGTACAAATTGGGGGCAAACGCGGGGGATTTGGGTTTGGAATTCGCTGTGACCAGCAGTGACTCCCAGGTCTGTGGCTTCAGAACCTGGTCTTTCTGGTCCCTAAGGATTTTCCCAGCTTGGTTCAAACCCTTGAGACTTGGCAAAAAGCGAGTAAAACGCATCACTCATTCACATGCAAAACACAGCCCCATGCAGGAGACCCCCTGCAGAAGCCACATTTCCTGAGGTGCAGTGGGAAGTCAGGTTCACCAAGTGATATTCTGGGCTTGGGGTGGAGTCAGGTGAGGAGAGGAGGATTTTGATTTAACATTTAAAAGAGAACATTACCTGCAAACTGAACTGTTGAAAAGAGACTGAATAAATGCCCCAGGGAGCACTCAGGTCCACTTGTTGCTTTCAGAGATGTCCTTTTTACTCCTCAGGAGAAGCTCCCCACCCAGCTCCTTTAAGCCCCCCTACCACCAAAATAGTAAAATAAAAATTGGCCACCCTCATTTTCAAAAGCCAGGCTCAGACTCACATATCCTCTCTGATTATTTCTGCAGTGTTATTCACCTTCTGTCCTAAGCTTGTATAATTTGTGGATAGCAGCACTCCTTAGTGGCTACCTCCCTGGACTTGAGGCAAGTGCTTTAAAAAAAAAAAAAAAAAAAAGCCTCGGTGTTCCCAACTGGGAAACACTTGTGGGGGATAGCTTCATGCAGGTGCGCCCCCTGCTGCCCATGTTGGGCCACTGCAGACATACAAGACAAAGACGAGTGTCCCAGATACCCCCACTTACTTGTGACTTTCCTACTTTGTATTTTGAAGTTTTCCCCTTTGGAAAAGTTTTTCTAGAAAGGCCACATTGGAGTGTAACATAACTGCATTACTTTCAATTCTGATGCCACAAAGCGCATTCCTCAGAAGATTTTGTTGTGCCGTGGTTCTGCCTAGAAACGGAATGCACCGTTAAAGAAGAGGTGGTTGTACCTAAGGTCTAAAGCAGAACACGTCGAAGCCAGCCATCAGGACCTGAAAGACAGGGCACTTCCTAAGTCGAGCCCAGGCGCTCTGCAGTGGGTGTGCTCTCAACGTCACACACGTTTTCGTGTTCCCAGAATGCAAATGAAGAGGAAGCTCAGATAACCAGCCCCATTCCCCTACACACTGTCCAAAAGATTCTAGAACATCTTATAGATGCTTGAGGCAATATTCAACTATATCAGTAATGTTTTAACGACTTGTATATCCTTGTTTTGTAATTATTGGGTAAGTTTTTACCGTGTAGGATAATATTCTAAAGGCGATATTGGGTGATTTGGAATCTCAGATTTCCCACACATTTTGAAAATCTTATGTGGGTAGAGAATATTTCTTTTTTAGGAAACTAATTTCTCAGATATGCAAATATCCACTCCTGTGGGATTTTAGAGTTTTGTCATCAGTGTATATTTTGAGTTTTACCATAAAAAATTTTTTAAACATCCTAATGTTGGAACCTCCTAAATCCCAGGTACTTGAATCTAAGTTGTGTTGTTAGGTGTGGTTCAGTGTGCCCCAGTGTGATTGAATTAGAATCCTCTCTTTTGCATTTTGATTTATTTATGCTCCTTTCTCCTCTCCAATTTCATTTTACCACCTCTCCCTTTTTGGTGTCACAAA
Source organism: Phyllostomus discolor (assembly GCF_004126475.2). Classification (NCBI taxonomy): domain Eukaryota; kingdom Metazoa; phylum Chordata; class Mammalia; order Chiroptera; family Phyllostomidae; genus Phyllostomus; species Phyllostomus discolor. The sequence goes on along the minus strand of NC_040915.2, from coordinate 28,769,693 downwards.
AATGGGCTTTAGAGAAAAATTAAGAAATATTTAGAATCCAGAGACAGTGATGAATGATTAGAAGTTGCTGCAGTACAGTAACTAAGAACTTAGATGTATTACATTCCAAGTTGTTTAGAACGGGATTTTTTCTCTTGTTAAGTTTCATTCAGTTTTTTTTTTTACCTATATGCAGCATTTTGGAGAGGTATCTGAATTCAACACAATGCCAAAGACCGGCTAGTCAAAATATAGACCCAGCCAAAGTGAGGTGTCATCTCTTAAAGTTATTTGCTGGTGCTGAAAAGTCATGGGATGTTGAAAGTGTAAAAACAAATGTCAAGTTGTAAATAGGACAGCAGTGCAGCCTTCATGATTAGAAGCACGTGTTTAAAACCCAGATTCCCTTCTGAGCCTAATGCCAACACACGTGGACTTGTCCAGACACATTTTGACTTGTCAAATGTACTTATTTCAGCTAGCAATCTTAGTGACTTTAAATTAATCTTTCCAAGAAAAAATTCATAATGTATGCTTTTTTTATTTAAATATGGTTATTGGATTTGAAGCAACAGATGGGAAATTCCGTCACTGGTGTCTAAATAAAGCAAGATGTTTGTAGCATTTTGCTCTCATATACAGGTCGAAAAGGAGTAAGATATTTTGATTAGGTTCAGTTCTGAAAGAACGGTTGATGCATGATTTAAGTGAAACCTCAAAACTGATCAACACGCACGTTTCTGCCTTATTCTCCTTTGTAGCCTGCAACCTCTGGTCATTGTAACTTTCTTTTATGATGGCAAATCTTCCTTTGAAGAATGGTTGGCACCATACCATTTAAACTGTTGTTGATTCATTTGTACCAAAAGAAAAAGGCCGGTGTCAGTGTGGTGATCCCGGTAGACAATCATGCTAGAAAAACCCTGAACTGAGTCAGGAGTCTGGGGCGCTACCCCTGCTGCTGCTGTTCCGTCATCCCGAGGGAATGGCTCACCTGCTAAAGGGGAACAGTAGTTCCGTTTTATCTGTTTCAGGTGACCGCCAGAGTTAATGAAGTGGTGTGTGTGGAAGGCATCTATGTTATATGAACGTAGCCTGTGTAGAGGACTGAACACCAGGCTGTCACTCAAGAGACTCAGTGTCCACTCCAGCTGCTTCCCTAAGCGAGGTTGGGTCAGCAATGTGCAGGACTATGTCTCGGTTCCCTTATGTCTGAAACGAGAGGGGACATGCTAAGTTGATTTCCAACTCAAAGTAACACGTGTCTCGGGTTGGTTTATTATGTAATCGCTCTGTTGGGTACAAAGAAAGTCTACGGAAACTTGGAAAATGAGCACAGACCAAGGAAAATGCAGAAATCCCAAATGATATGCAGTCCTGAGTTCTTACTCAGAAGGGTGATAATGGCATCTGACTCAGTCATGTGACTCAGGTTGGCTCAATGGAACGTCTTTGGAAGAACGTGATGTCAATTAGAATGCTCCTGAGCAGAAAGCTTGGCTTTAGAATGACATATTTTTAGATGTCTTGGTTAAACTGGCAGGAATCTTTTTGTTAAGATTCTTGATGAAAAGTGCATTTTAAGATCCAAAATTGGCTCTGAGGATTCTGTACTGAAATAGCTTTCCCTTCATTTGAAGCAGATTCTTCTCCGTCTTGAAACAACACATTTGCCATCCAAAGAGTGGAGCAGCATTTCACTTTTGAGGAAAGAGTTCTAGTAAATATGAACACAAATTACCTTTTTATGGAATGGTGAATGGAGGAAAGTACTGCCTCTGAACAAGCAAACAAACAAACAAACACCCAGATGTTTGCTTTACCAGCTGCAAAGTTTAAAATTCAGTTCAACAGAAATACTTACTTAGTGGCTACCGTGATCCAGCCTTAAGTGTTCGGCCTTGAGAACAGAGCAGTGAACACCACCAGCTTACTCCCTGACCTCATGAAACTTAGCGCAGAGCTGTTCCCTCTTGTGAGTTCTGCTGCAGGCTTCTACTGTACTTGTACTTAGTGTGAGTCTTTCCCCTCAAAGTTCTTCTGAGCGTCCAGTTGAGTGGTCTGTGTCAACCAGGGCTGCCTCTGTGACCTGCTGGCTCCTACATTCTGTCTCCCTGATTGACGTCTATAAAATGCACAAGTACTTTATTGTTGTCTCTCCCATGTGGTTGTGACCATGCAGTGGTTGGTTGGATGTTTGACTCCTGCTGAACGCCACAAATATTGGGTGAAGTGTTTGTTTTTGTGGCAGTCGTTTGTTATTATTGACTAGATGCTAACCCATATGTGTGGAAAAACAGAGCACAGAATCACAGCCCTAAATGTCAAAGCATTTACTGCTTAAACCAACAAGTGTAGGAAGAATCACAATGTAGGATCCTAAATGTGTTGAAAAAGGAAGTATACAGAGAATATTGAGAGTGTGGAGTACGGAGGTATTACATAGAAATTAGGTGAGTGAAAGTGGGAGTTACAGGTCTGTGGTGTGTGTTCCACACACAAGGGTGGCGTGTAGGAGAATAAGACACGGGAAAATAGATGGGGTTATGGATTTTCACGTCGATTAAAATGGCTGGAGTTGGGAGTTGGCGTGAGAAGGTGATAAGAGTTGATATTGAGGTCCTAGGTGGTGCTCAGATTATGAAGACTATTTTTAGTAGCCTGCTGAAGAGTTTAATTTTAGTCCCCGAGGCTGTAGAGACCCAGGAGAGGATGTCCACAGGAGAACCGCAGGAACAGATTCACACATCAGAAAGATGCTTGTAAAGTGAGGAGGGTGGATTGAAGTGGAACGTGACCTAAGGTTGGAGATGCAATGGAAACCCACCGCAACAGTGCAGGCAGGGTTGCTGAGCGAACCCAGGGATGCCAAGGGGAAGATACAAAATGAGGGCATTTATTAAGGTAGAAGTGACAGGACTTGGTGAATCCCAGGGTTCTCCTGGTGTCGTTTGTTGATGCATAGAGCAGAAAGAGCAGCCGGACTGAGAAGGCAGGGGTGGGCAGTCTGGGAAGTGTTGACGTTTCTGTACGTATGGAATCCCTGAAGGGAGATAACCAGTAGGTGATTGGAAAATATAGGTCTAGAGCTAGAGAGATGAACTTGGACGTGTCAGCACGGAAGTGGTACGACTTATAACTGCAGGGATGGATACAATTAAAAAGGGAGAGTGAGAAGACAGCCGAAAGTGGAGTTCTGAGGAGCACCGCATTTTAAGTGGTGGAACCCTAAAAAGGAGTCTGCTGAGGAGATTAGTAAGTAGTTAAGCCGCAGCCAGAGACTTATTAGGAGAACCTACAGATGATAATGTCTTCAGAGCCGAGACACCAGAGAGTTTAAAAAAGAGAGAAATGGTCAGCCATATCATATTTAAAAAAAAAAAAAAAAAACAAAAAAACTCACTTCCACAGCTAAAATCCCTTTATATTAGGCCATAAAGAACCAGGTCCTGGGGCGTAAAGTCTGACCACCAGCAACAGCGCTAAGTGGAAAAGCAACGTGTCCGCCATCCTGGAGTTGAGGAGCGTGTCGCGTACCTTAGGCTGTAAAGAAGAAAGATGTGAGTTGTTTTGAAAAGACTTACATTGGCTACAAGTAAGGGGAGGGGGTGGAGATAAGGTGAGGCCTGGGCAGTGTTATGCCAGGAGCACCGTCTGTAAGGAAGAATTAGTCACTACTTTGGGGTTGCTTACAGGCAACAGCGCTGAGAGTTCACGCAGCTGCAGGGGCCCGGTTTGTGGCTGGCTCGTAACCACTTGGGTGTTGACTTGAAGCTCCAACACATCCAGGAATGGGAGCAGTCTTGTCAGCCGGCCCCCAGCTTTTAATCGGCCCTGTCCCTTTCCATCCCTCTCCCGCCTGCTGTAATTTAATTTAGAACACCTCAGAATTGTTGTCCTTGTCGGGAGATGCTACAGTGACCAACTGAAACAAGTCCCGAGACTTGTCTCCCAGAAATAGTAGCGGGAGCTCATTCATCAGTGTAGCAAGAGGAGTTTTAGTGGTTTAAACTACACTTGAAAGGTTTGGATCTGAAGTGAAGTGGGGACAGGGTGCACGCAGAAAGGAGTCATCTAATTTGGACAAATAGTGTCCTTTAGAAGGGCACAGGGTGCAAATAATACAAAACAGGAAGTGGGGTGGGGTGGTAGTCAGCAATCCAAATGATGGCCTGATCGAAGACCTCTGTACTCCCTGTGGCCTGGCAGATGCTCTCTGTTGAGGGTAGAGGAGGTGGAAGTTTGCGCTGTGGGGAATGGGAAAGTGAGCTCACTCAGGACACAGGGAAGGTTACCCAGGAAGCACACAGCGTGCTGAAGGGGGGTGTGGACACGCACTGACCACAGGCAGGCCCGACTCTGCGTTATGCATGGCTCTCCTACCCAGTTTCAGCAAGCTCTCATGTTCTCGCCTTCTTCTGCGGCTCCCCCTTCTCCCCGTCTCCCTGCCCCTCCTCTTGTACAGGGCCCAGCATTTTCCGCCATCACCGTGACGCTAATGTAATAAAATAATTACAGCTAGTGCTTACTGAGTCATAACTCGGCAGGTGTCGTGTTCATGTCTCATCTGATGCCCCTATAAAGAGAGTGAGACGGGCACTATCAACCTGTTTACAAAAGAGGGACTTGAGGTGCAGAGTGGTTAAGTGACTTGTTCAAGGTCACAGTCAGCAAATGGACTGACTTCACATTCCTCAGACTTAGCCATCGCTTTTAAATGTGATGCTCCAAACTTATACTTCACTTTGAAATGTAGCAAGGCCCTGTTTTAAAAATTAATTTTCTTTTCCTTAAGTACCCTGTTTTCTTGTAGTTGTTTGTTTCTGGATCAGATAAACTAATCATAAGTAACTATTAGTCCTTACCTTCTTCACCTTGAAAACATATCTTAATTTCATTAAAACAATTTTTTCGAGTAGATACTGTATTCAGTGTGTATTGAATGTAAGATGTGGCCCCGTTCTGGAGAAACGTACATTTTACAATTACGTACGTTGAGCATAACTTAAACCAAGCGATAGAGATTTGTGTAGGATCTTGTGGAGTCAAGGGTCTTGCTTATGTCATCGTCTCCTGTAGTATGAACAGATGCTGTTTAACTTGTTTAATAATTACGTTTTGCTTCAGCAGAATCGGTCAGATCACCGTTAAGGCCAATAATTGTCACTACATGTTGGCTGGGATACGTTGAAGAACTGCCGACCGCCTCAGCGGTTCTAGCCGGTGGGAGGACACCGTGTGGCTAGCCCGCGCCCTCCCCTTTTCTCCCCTGCATTATCGGGAACTCGTTTCCACCTGAACTTTTTTCCCCGCGGAGAACACATTTTTGTGATTCCCGAAGAATTGACCCTGCAGACAGCTCTCATAAAGATCGTTGTGCTTTGCTTCTCTTCCCAAATCTTTCTGTCCTCTGTCCCCCTTAACACACATGAGACTCATGGTAAAGATCATGTCTCTAGAAGACGTGTTCATCTATTGGGAAACAACTATGCCGCTTGATTTTCACAGTTTACACATCTGTTTGTCTTAGTTAACCCTTAGGGCAGATTCTTTGCTGCTGCTTTGCGGGTCCCCTGAAGGATGTCCTTGCTTGAATGGGGCAGGAAATAAAGGTCTGGCTATAGGTGTATGGTGCAAGGGAAGGTGGTGGGGGGCGTATCTCGAGTTTTGTATTTTAGAAGTACCTCGAGTGTGCTTCAGCATGCTTCTCCCACCTCCGCCTGTCATGGGGATTGCTCTACGAATGTAAGTCAGAGAAGGTGTTTTCCATACCCTTGGAGGGGAGGGCACTACCGTTGTGATCCTTCTGTAGCGGGTCTTAACCTGGGCGCCGTTGGCACTGGGGACAGATCATTCTCTGTTGTGGAGGCTGTCTTGCGTGTTGTCGGATGGTAACATCATCTCTGGCCCCTACCTACGCAGATGCCGGGAGCACCCCCACAGCTGTGAAAACCCCAACTGACTCCAGAAATTGCCAAATGTGCTCTGGGGAGGGGGGGGATTGGCCCCAATTGAGAACCACAGGTATAAAGAATAGTGTGATTTTTGTCCCCCCAAAATAGAGAGGAGGAGCAGATTTTCTCGCTGAGTTACAGATTTTGTGTTTAATGGCCATGCCCACTTATGTTTGGTAATACATGGTGAAAAACCACATTTAAAGTACCAACAGGCATCAAAGGCCAGAATCGTTCACAGGCAATCACTTCATTGAAACTGCATTTTAATTCGCCAATATTACTTTCTAGTTCTTGTGTCTTTGCTTATTTACGTTTTTACACATTGAAATTATTATTTTATTTTGTAGAGAAAATTTTTATAGTCTGAATTTTCACTTAGCGGACCATGAGTATTTTCACAGTTTTATGCTTTCTTAAAAAAAAAAGCCACAAACCTGTACACACCAATGAAACTGGTGTGTATTTTTTCATGCCTTTTCCATGATCTTGCAAACATATACAGACATGTAAGTATATTGGTATTTTCCTTTTTATTCATAGTGTGTTATTTTCAAAAATGGTTTTTAAAATATATCTAATAGATTATTAACTGTAATCTAGCTACAGATTATTTGAAAATAAACACATTAACTTTTACTTATGCACCATTAACTAGAATATACCAATCATATGTGCAATAGAAAACTAGATTTAAAAAGCATATAAATAGAATTAAAAAATGTTATATATCAATTTGACTCACATTCACACAGCTGCTCTTTACTCTGTTTCTATCCTAATATTACCAGTTTTTCCAAAATCAATTAATATTTTTGGATGACATAAAAATACTTTGAAGTATGGAAGTAGGTGGTTTTTAGTTTTTAAGATACAAACACCAGGTTTATATATTGCTTCCTATTGTGCATTTTATTTGCAAATATATTTTATTAAACAAGGAGAGAAATGGGTGTATATTATCCTGTTCCTATTTATATGGGAAAATATTGGGGTGTCTTTAGCCCATTGGCTCTTGCTGATGCTCACTTTGTTGAAATTCCACCTGTGCTTTTACTGCCCAGTGTCGTTTTCCCTGCGCCATAACTTGGCACCTGCTGCTAACCTACCCTCCAAGAGGTCTGAACTTAGAAGTAACTGGGCAGTTGAAGAAGGATTAACTTCTTCCCTAACACAATGCCAACAATGAAATGAATGAGGGTTCTGAGTTAAGTCCATGTGTATCTTAGATAAGGGATACAGGAACAGGCCATACAGGAACACAGAGACTCAGGGTGTGCAGACACATGGTCAGTGTCCGTATGCGTCCCCAGTGCCTGGCGCAATGTCCGACAGTTAGGAGATGCACAACACACGTGGGCCCAGTGGGTTGGCTGGAGGAGTAGTTGAAGGACTGCGGCATATCAGCCTACCAGCAAGCGTTTCTCACGTGCTCACTTCGCCAGCCCCATGCCAGTGAGGCAGTGTTGTGGAGGCACTTGCGATGGTTCTTACCTTGGGGCTAAGGCCCTCTCCAAAGTCAAGAAGGATGAAGCATCATTGCCAGTAGAGTGAGGTGAGGCTTGAGGAGAAGAGTGTTTCAGCTGGTGGGAGAGGAGAGTGGTGTCTATCCCTCAGGCAGAGAAACCAGAGTAAAAGATTGAGAACCAGGTTCTCACCGTCATTCTCAGACTGGGCTGTGCAGTGGAATCATCCAAGTCTAATGGTGATATTCACGTTTCTGGGGCCAGGCCCAGAGTCTGAGTGAGCAGGTCTGGCCGGAGGTCAGGAACCTGCATGTTCAAAAGCCCTGGCACTGGCTCCGGGTTTTGCATTTCCCATGAAAATAAGGATATGATGAATAATAATAATAATGGAAGATTAAAGACTGCTTTATTCTGCTAATGGGAAACATTGAATAGTAGGGCTGATAATATAGGTGATTCAAAGGCATGTGTTATTTTCCATCAGTGCAGTCCCATTTATTCTTACCTTGCAACTTCTGAAGCTTCAGCATGGAAAAACAGTGTTTTTGAGAGTGTGCTCTTCATCCCTTCCCTAAAGGAGAATATGTTTTAAATTCATTGTTAAATCTTCCTGCTCCATCATCACATGAGTATGCCCGTGTGACAAACCAGTTTTTTTAAACAGAAGTCATTAAAGATGATATTATCTTTTAAAATAATAAAAGTCATAATATTTTAGGTACTTGCCAAATTTACAGGTGAAAGACCTATAGAATTATAGACCCCATGAAAAACAAAGAGTTTTTCTGATTTCTTTCAAAATTTGGGGATGCTTTATTTTAGACTTCGGGTTTTGGAGGCCAAATTCTGTCTATAAGAAATATGAATGACATAATTTTACCATTGCCCTTTTTAACACCATGAAGTAATATTTTCTGACAATTTTATTATTTTCTGATTGTTTGGAAAAATCAACTATTATTTTAATATCTTAATTGCACATTTTTAAGAGATCATAAAACTCTTTCTATTTGATGAGCCAGCTTTGAAAACCACATTTTCAAATAACTTCATCTTGTTATTTTACCAAACTGACTGCTCATCACCACTAGCTAGACCACATGGATGGAAATGTAACAGAATTTTCATTACTTGGGATGCTTCAGTCTGAAGCAAATGTTATAAATGGGTCCTGTGGTAAAATTCCAAGGTTTGGACAAAAAAAACCCCTCTTAAGTGTTTATGCCGTCACTTTAAAAAATGCCCACAACCCTGGAGCTCTGGGTTTCCGGTTGAATTGTTGTTGTTTCAGTGCGCAGTGCAGTCATAGCGGGGGTGAGCTGGGTTAAATCGCACACTGCTTATGCTTTCGGGCTTTAAGAGAGAGAGAAAGAGAGACATGAAGCTAGAGATATCCAGAGAAGAAGATGGAGAGAGACCTTGATGCGTCTGTAGAACTCCTCCAATAGTCGAGAAGTAGCAGAAGACCTTTTCCCCATGGTTCCTAAGGGCTTGGTTAGTGTAAATGAGTATCTTAAAGAATATGCAACAAGGATTTGCCGTGTAAGAATGTGTAGATAGCCAGGGACTCTCCTTTTGCATTTATATGGTAGAGAATCAGCAGTGCTGAAGTGCATGTGGATTATCTGTTATGTTAAGCATTTGGTAGTTTATAAACAAACACTTTAAATAACACGGGTCAGTGAAAAACACCAGTTGCAATATTACATTATACCTTTCACGTATAACTGGGTTATATTTTACTACAATTAACACTATAACTAAAAATTACTACCATCGATTGAGAAGCTGCTATGAGAGGAAATGTAATTTTTCCTCTCATTTCCAAATGTGAGATTTCTACATTTAAATCTCAATGACTATGAAATAAGAAGCATCGTCACATTTTACAGCTGGGTAAATAGGGTTAGAAGATTTCCGTGGGTTAGAACCTGTTAGAACCGAGACAGTGCGGCCCTCATTACTGCTCAGCCAGAGCGCAGTGGAACTGGGATCTGGGCCCCCTCTGTGTCCTGGGGCTTTTATTTTGTGTTTTTCCTCAAGTTAAAGTAAAGGGAGGTTGAATGGACCCGCCTCAATTACAGTCTCCCAAGATGATTGTTAACGATCCATATCCCAGCTTCCCAGATGACTTTGGGGAACAGACACAAACCAAACCAGTAGAATATAAAAAGTAGTATCTGTAATATGCAAAAGTAGTCAAAGTCGTTTAAAGATCATTTCAAAAAATAATTATCACTGTTTATCATTAGGGTTTGTGGATAAGTTGATAATTATGATTTACTTTTTTCTTGGTTGTTATGAATCATTTTTCATCACTGAGGAATGAATTCAATTCCAAAAAACAAGGCTCTGTAAAAATTATATGATAATCCTGAGAATTAATAACAAAATTCACTTCTGATTAAATTTTATGAGAAACTTCTAGGACCAAGAAAATGTGAGCCCTTTATGTCTTGTTATTGTAATGAGGTGGTCCCTGTCTCAGAACTCGTGGTAAAATGATTGGCATTTGTGTGGAATCATAATTGTGATGTATTTTCAAGGTCAATCCAAGAGACTTCATTTTGAATACATTTGTGTTTCTTAGGGTTAGGAAAAATATGAGGCTTAACCAAAATGTTCTAATCTCTTTTTTTTTCTACTTTATCAGATAAACAACTGAGCTGATAAAAATGAAGGTTAAAATTAGGCTAGGGGTGTGTGTGTTTGTACACCACAGAAAGCTGGCCTAATTTCATGTATGTATATAAAATTTTAAAACACTGCTGTCTTTCTTTTGAAAGCAAGCAATCCCTGTACTAAAATATGGAGTTGCATTTTTAAGAGATTTTTTTTTAAAGATTTTATTTATTTATTTTTAGAGAGAGAAGGGAGGGAGGGAGGGAGAGAGAGAGAGAGAGAAAGAGAGAGAGAGAGAGAGAGAGAGAATCAATGTGCGGTTGCTGGGGGTTATGGCCTGCAACCCAGGAATGTACCCTGGCTGGGAATTGAACCTGGGACACTTTGGTTCCCAGCCCACTCTCAATCCACTGAGCTACGCCAGCCAGGGCAAGAGATTTTTTTTTCCTGTAATTCATATGCAAAGGTCAGTAAGGTCAGTATTTATTTCAAAAGCAGGAACTAGGAATTCCTGATTTGTCCTGAATTTGTCACTGATTGTAAAACCTTGAACAAATTTCTGTTTGTTATGTTTGCTTTGTAAATTTGTCTGTCTTATTATTTTCTGAAATTTCTGTAATTTTTAACTCTGATTGTTATCATTACTTATTTCTGCCCCTGATGGAAAAATCGGTAATATAGTGATGAAAAGTGAAGATCTTTATTAATGCCCTTACCCAGAAAGAGATATTGTTAGCAAAACAATCACCCAACCTCCAGACTTTTGGGAAATTCACATGCATGCACATGAAATAGAATTATCATATTTTATAATATGATTTCTGCACTTAACATTGTGTGGACATCTTTTGATGCAGCAAAAATGTTTCCACAACGTAGTATCCAGTGGTTGCACATTGAATGGCGGCACCATGTTTGTTATATCAGGTCTCTGTTGAAGGACATTATTATTTTTTAGGGAGAGATTTTTGCTCTTGTGAGCTAAACTATATTAAACAGTCCTGAGTGTTCCTATTTGATGCAGTTGTAAAATTACTTCCCCCTGGTAAATTCTGAGAAGCGAGGTTGCTGGAACCCAGAGGATGTGCACTTTAGATACTGAAACACATGAGCAAGGCTATGCTTCCTTTAAGAGCAGTGCTAATGGACGTTCACACGGCCGGTGTACGAGGTTCCGCCGCACACACAGACAGTCCCGGGTGTCTCGCTCGGGAGGTGCCTTCTTTCTGCCTCTGACACTCGCTTAGGTACAATTGGCGATTTTCTTGATTAATTATGATTTCTATTTCCAGCTAACTATGTTTGTTTATATGCCATTATTTCTTGTCTCTGATTTTCCTTTTTATGTCCTTTATTAGTTTTTTTTAATATTAGAGGACTCATTTTTTTTCTTAAGAAGCTTGTAGTGTATCCACAGAGGTGACAGTGGAATGCACAGAACTTTTCAAAGACCGCCCCCATATTCACATGCTTAGGCAGATTTTATTCTTTTCTGAAGTTTGTACAATGGAATTGTGGCTGAGATTAGAAACTAAACCAGAGAGCAGACCGAAACAGTGGTACCAGATTGTATGTAAAATGAGGTATGAGAGTTGTCACTGAATAGTTCATACATGTGCCAAACTCTTTTAGATGTAAGTAAGATGAGCAGGAAAATTAACAATGAGCCACTTTTGTCTGTCAGATAAATAAAGCCAGGTTTGAACCTCATTCCTGGAACATGTTTGTTAATACCAAATGCCTTTGAAATTGGTTGAAAAGTATTTAAAGAACAGAATGAAACACAATATTTTGTTTTGCATTTTTTTTGCTTGATTGGAACTAAATACATTTGGCCATTAATTATCCAATTGATAGAAATGCAGGTTTCCTTCTTAAAATTGATAAAGGCAAGATTACTTGTGAAAATGTGTGGGGCACGTGCATTTTTCCTTGATGTTTTCGTACACACTGATAGCATTATATGGTCGTTGAAGATGGCATCTTGGCGCTTCCCCTTAGTGGAACACTATGGCCCAAATTACTCAGTTTGTTAAATCATACTTTTCTCATCTATTAACTAGGAATAATAATAGTATCAGCCTCAAAAGACTATTCTAAAAACTAGTGCTTTAGTATATGTAGAAGGCTTACTGAAGTTCTTTGCACATAATAAATCTCAATAAATACGATTTATTAACAGTGCATACAGAGATTCAGTTTTGTATGACATCACAAGAACTCTAGGCCATTTGTGACTTCAGCTGATACAGACTGGGCACCATATCAAGGGTGATGCGGGGAGGGGGGCCCGGGATGAAAGGAGGTGCAGGGAGGAGCCAAAGAACAGACACGCATAACCCACGGACACAGACATCACAGTGCGGGGATGGCCCGGGAGAGGGGGCAGGTGGGCAAAGGGGGGAAATGGGGACATGTGTAATAGTGTAGACAATAAAAATAGAGTAAAACAAATAAATAAGAGGAAAAACAGGGGTAATGATACCCTCAGGAGCATGGGGTCATGTCATGGTCAAAGAACCTGCGCGGTAGACAGGAACCCGGGAGCGTTAGGCGAGGATGCAGGAGACCTGGCTGCTAGTGTATGATCTCTGGTGACTTTTTTCCCCCTTTCTGGGCCACAGGTACATTTTTGTGTATGTGGAAGCGGGGAAAGGATTGGGTTAAGATATCCTTTCCAGTTCTGAAATCCTGAAAATCTTTGTCTTAAGAAAAAAGGGCAGATTTTTTTTTAAATTTTTAAATTGTTAAATTTGAAACAAATTTGGAAAGAACCAGGGAAAAAACACAGCCTTGCGTATTAGGCCAGAAAAAGAGCTGACAAACAGTAGTCGCTGTTTATCAGAAAGTGTGCTTCTTTCCAACTGAGTCTTTTGCAGTTGTTGCTGCAGAATAGTAAGCATTTTGCTAATTCTGTAGAGCTTTAGGGATAGTGTCCTCCCAAGGTGTCTGTCGGCAGGAGAAGACTCTGAAGTTGATAGATGCTAATATTGCTACTATTCCTACCTGCTAACACCTGTTCATATTTCTGAGAAGAATTTTGTTGAGAAGCTAAAATGCAAAACAAAACACCGACTACTCTCAGCTCTTTACGGAGGTAGTTTTCTTTCTGATTCAAATGTGTCTAATCTGAAGTGTGTGGTAACACCTGGGACTATTAAATGTGCATGATCCTAACAAGAGCTTTAGTTTCAAAGACAGTAATCCAAGGTTCCTGTACAGAAAATGGCATCCTTCTTATTGGCAATAGTGTGTGGTTTCCCCTCAGAAAGTGCAGATGCCCTGCAACGTGGTTTTATAGCTTCAGTGTACCTGTTATGTCGGAGGGAAATAAAATAACTTATTTTTGCTTAGTAATGTTGGAAAGACAGCTCAGTCTTCTCTGATGCATTTGGAAGTGGTTGCCAAGGTCGTTCTCAGACTGTGAAAAATGCTAAAATAAAATATAGATGTTCAGAATGCAGGCCCTTCCTACCTTCAAGGTTTGATGTGCCTGCTTTACCAAGACAGAAATCCATGTAACATCATAAATTGCTCAGATCTCAACATTCATAGTTTGCTTTAGAAATGGGCTTTGAACATGCACTAATAGTGGGCTTTGACCCACTATTTTTTTAATTTTATTATAGTCATAGTGCTGCCCACGCTATTTCCTGGTTGAGTATAAATACTTTGAACAGTGATAATTCCCATAGTATTATTTTTACCACCTTTGAGGTTTTCCAAAGCATTTTCACATAATTTGCTTCATTTGCTCCTCCCACCATTTCTGGGAACAAATGTCTGTATTCACTTCCTTACCTCCCTCTCTCGCTTTCTCTTCTTCAAAAATAAACTCCAGAAATGTTAAGTGACTTATTAATACTTAGTCATATGGTTAACTAAACACTAGTATTTGAACTAGAATCCTGATTTTACAGACAAAAATTCAGTGTTCTACTTACTAATTCAGGAAGCAGGTTAGTGGACATGTAATCAAGGAAAAGATTTTTTAAGATATGAAGAAAGCGATGGAGGCTTTGGTGACCATGAATACGTTATTTGCAGCAGACACCACATACAGTCCTTTAAATAGTAGTGGAGAAACCCCACAGTTAATCCAAAAGGAGCAGCTTGGATTTGCTAAGCATCGTTTCATTTTAACGTCTCAAGTAACCTCAGGAAACCACTAAAACCAGTGGTCCTCCAGCTTTTCCTTCCCCATGAGATTTGTCCAGTTGAAGGGTTGGTACGTTAAATCAAGCATCATAAATCATAGATGGACCCAGTCATAGCCAACAAAAGTAGACTTCCTACAGACAATCCCCCAAAACCAGTAAATAAGATTTGTTACATGTTTTCTGAGGCAGTGTACTATAGCCGCTATTGACTGTTCGGCAAGCTTTATTGATCGTTGAGGTCTAATGTGGCGAGCTGTGATGAGTAGTTCAGCCATGCTCCTTTTTTGTGCATTTCCCAAAGGCAAACATGCCTTGGCGTGGTCCCAGAGGCCGTAGCAAACACTGGAGCTTCTCCCCGGCATGAGGCAGCGCACCGACTCTCACAGGGTGTGCGCACTCTTGGGAACTGGGTGAATCGTGCAGGGTCTGGACACAGACAGACGACACCAACACCCCAAGCGCATGGGAACTTAGACAAGTTCACTTCTGAGCCTCTATTTTCTCATCTGTACAATGAAGTGAATCTCCCCCTGAATTTGACTGAAGATTAAATACGATGATTTACTTATTTTTTCAGATAACTTCCTGTGCAGAGAGAGCATTTATTAAAAATCAGCTTTGATACATATGAATGTTACTATCCCAGTATGTCAAAAGAGGCACTATTCTCAAAGAACTAAGGAAACAGATGAAACAGAGAGCAGCTGCTAACTGAATACCTAGGCATTTAAACAGAGTAATATGAGTAAAAGCATCCTTTTATTTTGTAACTACATAGTTTCATAAAGATTTGCTCATTGATAAACTAAAGCATACAGATAAAAATTGGCAAAGCAAAAAGACATCGTACAGTTCACTAAGTATGAATCTCTCTGTTTTTCGGTGAAAGAGCTGAGTATCAGGTAAGTGTTCAGAGTTATAGGTAACACAAGACGGTACTCTGACACCCAGCTTTCATAAGCCATCCCCGGCTACTACGCTACTACTACTACGCGAGGCAGCTCAGAAATACTTCGTCATTGTGCAACTCGCATCGTCTCATGGCCAGGTGGGAGGCGTGGTTAAACAGTTATGTTTGAAAGTTCCTAGGAACTTTTCCTTCTTAACTTTAATGCCCTTGCATTTCACTTGGCAGTAAATTATCCTAAACACTAGTAGGTATGGTCCATGATACGCTTACTCTTAATACAAAATCTAATATCAACATTGACTAAAGAGGGAAAACCAACATTGGAAAAGGGGAGCTATAAAAAATATGATCATATCGCTTAAAAAATCAAATGTATTTTCTACTCCACTTTGACCTTTCTTGTTGGAACGATTTCTTAGACTGTTGGTGATAAAATATAGGAATTTAAAAAACGTAAACTGCAGAATGACTTGCAAATTTTGTCTTTTCTTACCTTTGTGCATTTTAAATGATTTTTTGTTGTTTTATCACATGGGGATTTTTTTTTCATTTCCCATAAAAATATCACTGAGATTTTTCTGAATTCAGTCCTGTTCTTTTCATCTGTATTTCCTTTAGAAATTATGAATGATCTATGAGTCTCATTAGTTAAATGAGACTATGTTTCATTTAATTAATGCCTCAGTCTTTGATGCAACTTACATGTAACAAGATTCTTTAAAAATAGTGAACTCTCCTAATATCAAAACATTGTTGTGTTGAAATTTGATGAAAACTACATTTCAGTGTGAGGTTTTTTTGATACCCCTTTATCGGCAGAAATAGGATGGCCACTTCTTGTGGTAGGTGATTTTCAGAAAGCAGAGCTGCAGACAGTTACATAAATTCATGGGGGAGTTTCTGGAAAACCCATTCCTATTCAAACAGGAGAGGTATCCTAGCATAGGGCAAACATAAGCAATGCACTTCCAAGCACAGCATGTTTTGAATTGCAAGGTAAGTGAAATGAGCATCTCGTGAGTGAGCACTCTGTGAGTCTAGGTGAGTGTGGGCCGATTTCCGGTCTCTTTTCAAAGTGTTACCAGTTCTTCTGTGGCTCAGGGGCTCCAGGAGGGAACCTCTGACCTACCTGTTCATCTCTCTTCTAGAAAGTGCTGAAAGGCAGAGCCGTTTTCAAAATTGTGACATCCAAACTTAACCTTTCTTTACAGACTCTGAAATGGCCATCTGAACATGTTCATTACCGCTTCATAAACTCTGCCCCGAAGCTGCCTACTGTTCTTTATTAACCTTATAAAACTCAAAGGTAGTTGTTAGGTCGGTGCCTAAGGAACCGCCTGTACTGCATTCCGCAGCGATTTGTTTCAAGAGTTAATAAATTCCACTTTGAACTAAAATTTGATATTGGAGTTTGGGTGAATAGCTTGTGTTATAGGTACAGTACAAAGAATTCTGATTTTAGTTTATAAATTGTAGTGTTTCGTGTGTCTTGTTTTTTTACATTTGAAAATAATGTGCATGCTTTAAGATGTCTTCTCAAAATAGCCAGTGACTTTGTAGGTGTCCCTTTGTTATCATCCTGCAGGAACCAGGACATCTCGCTGTTATGTGGGTCACATTTAGGGCAACTTTTAGAAATCTTTGGCTTCTGAGGGACATAGTGTTTATAAACGTTAGACTCTCAATAATCAAGAATAATTTTATGGTCTGTATCATCACCTATGAAATACTGCTTTCTGGTGGCGCTGGAGGCAGTAACAGATATGTTTCCAGTTTTCACAATTGAATGTACTTTTTTACTAGAGCTATTACAAAAGTCAGGGAAACCCAGAGGGTTTTAAGTGACCATTAACAAATGTTAGCATTCAATTCTGACTACATGTTTATCACATAAGTTATGGCAACAGGATTAGAACATCTGTGACCGCAGATGTCTCTTTTTAGACATGGGTTCAAACTTGGTCTTTATCTGTCTTATCATTTATTGTTTAGATCATCGGACATTTTCTGGATTAGGAACTGCTTTTTCAAAGGGATTCTTTTTACTCAAACTTTTGATTTTGCATGTAATGCTGAGAAAATAGTCTTATCCCACATGGTGCAGAAAGGTTGGCTGAAGTCCTTTTCTTCAAATTTACCTGTGTTCTTTCATGAACAAATTTTTGGTTTTGTTTTGTCATCTATGAGTTATTTCTGTCATTCTTCCTTCTCACCAAAATTTAGGCAGGTGAGGGTCATTAGACTCAGCCCTTCAAACAGAGCCTTGTGGCATTAAGGCACGATTCTGTGACCTACTATGACCCATTTTGTGCAGCCTGCATGTAGAGAGGGGTAGGGTCACTGGGTCACTGTAACTGCCACGATGCCCAGTCGCCTTACGCTGAGTGTCTGGAGAAGGGCTCTACGCCAGTTCTCCCTCCGAGTCTCCTTCTGTCCCACGATGGGGACGAGTAGCGCAGATATGCAAATGTGCATGAGTAACCGTATGTACCCCAACTGACTTCAGCCGAAGACCCCGAGAAAAACAGTAGTTATCCACCACACTCACAAGTCAAGATGGACGTTAACCCTGTTAAATCGAACCCGAGGCCCTTTCGTACTGACCACACCCTTTGTCAGTTGTACCAACTTACTGTCAGAGAGAAACTCAAATATGAGTTAATGGCAGCCCTAAAGATCCAGCATTCTAGATCCCATCAGAGTAGAGTCTTTCGTGTTGCCTTTTTTTTAAAGATTTTATTTATTTATTTTTAGAGAGGGAATGGAGGGAGAAAGAGAGAGAGAGAAACATCAATGTATGGTTGCTGGGGGTCATGGCCTGCAACGCAGGCATATACCCTGACTGGGAATCGAACCTGCGACATTTTGGTTCGCAGCCCACATTCAATCCACTGAGCTACGCCAGCCAGGGCTTCGTGTTGCCTTTGATGGGTATGACCATATTACTTTTCCCAGAATGATGTGAGACCTTTTCTTAAGGTCAGCAGCCTAACCCCAGAAGAGATGTAAGGGGAAAGCTTTTGTTCCTCACAATGACACCCTATTAATAACCACACGTACCTAATATTATTCAACTTGTCCTACTTCACCTCCATCACAGCTGTCTTTGTGAAAAGTTTGAATGCAAACATCTAATGAATGTTTCATGTATTGTAATGTCTCTCATCGTGCCAGTCTCTGTCCCGAATCCAAATGCAGGCACAGAGCAAGATAGGGCCGAGCAAAACTGATGCTGTTTACAGACATGAAAGAGGTGAGATGAGGTGAGGTGCTCTCTCAAGTGTAAATTGTCCCTAAAAACAAAAGTAGAGCCATCTCAAGGACTAGGACCTCGTAGATGTGACAGCAGTTTTTAGCTCCTTGAGCGAGAGCTTCATCCCTGCTGTTGCCTTTGGTACCCAGGCTGTTTGATAGCAATCTGCTGTGCCTTTTGTTTTGATTATTTGAACATTGATTGAGCAAACCAATATTTGGCCATAGGAAATTTGCAATCTCTCAGTAAGAATATTTGGTGAAATGTGCTAGACAGTGCTACTGACAAGAATAAAACCCCTTGGCTTGAAATCATCTTCAAAGGCAAAAATCGGGTCTTCTCTTTCTTTGCAAACCCTGCATCACATTTATTAGAAGAGTGTGGCATATCATAAATAGCATTACTCTTGAAGATACAAAACAGCTGAGTTCAAGCTTGGTCCCTTTTAATACACACTTGGGCAGATTTCATTGTCTTTCTTATCTTTACTTTTCTCCTCTATAATTTGGACACAGGAGTGATTATTTCTGGTTGCTGTGATGAAATTGTGTATCTTTTTGCAGAAATCACAGTATCCATAGTGGTTAAGAAGAAGAGTGTAGAAGTTAGGCTGTGCCTCACCAACTGTAAAACCATGGCCGACCCATATAGTTTCTTCATTTGCAAAGCAGGGATAATAATGCCATTTACCTTATGGGGTTGCTGGAAAGATTAAATGAAAGAATCTACATAAAGCCATTGACATTTCACACTGAATAAACATTAAACTGTAATAAATATTAAACTGTGTTAAACTACAAATACTAGCTAAAATATTGGGCAGCGTATATGGCAAAGGAGTTGAGATCAGTCAACAATAATAAAAGAACTTTAACATGTCTGAGTCCTATTATATGCAGGTTATGCTAGTATTATTTTGTGGAAAAGGAAAGTGAGACCGAGGATTAACATACAATACACGTTACCTCTGCATTAGTAAATGCTAGGTTGAAAACATAAAGTCTTACCAGTGACAATCCAAAGTCTGTGCTCATTTTCGAAAGTGGTTCAAACATGAACCACTATATGGGGGTTTCACAAACCTCCATACGAAGCTGGTGGAAAAGCTACCAAGGAATTGGGCCAACATTTGCACGCTCAGTCAGTCATACCGCTGACTTCCTCACATCTCCGGGGTACACATGCTGCTTGATCTTTTGTTCTTAAGTTACAATGTCCGATTTCGATACCTGTTGGTTATTCTATAAGCTGAAATGGAATATGTTTTCTTAACTATAAAATGAGTATGTTTTTGGTTCCTTGTGAAGCTCTTTGAGAATTACATTTTTTCCCATATTGGAAATAATCTTAAAGAGCCCTGGCCACAAAGCAGGAATTCATAAATTATTTTTGTTACTATCAGGAAAAAGGCAAATTCCATTATCTGTTCTTTTGCATGAGCTTCTAACCTTTAGCTTTAAGAAGCTTAGTTAATACATTTGCATGGTAATTAAAAATCAGTAACATTTAAAGGAACTTAAATCCAGTGTGAAATTAATGGGATATGTGAAGCATACCAGAACTTAAATATTTTGTTTAGCTAATTAAAGTGCTTAGAAAATAATAAAAACAGAAAAATCCGGTAAAATTGAGTTGCTCACAGCTATACTTGCATGCAATAATATACTCATTCATTTTCCCTATTAAAAAGATCTGTTTTGCAAATTGCCTCCTGGGTAAATAGAACATATTTTGCAATAATAGACCCATATTGCTGAAAACAAAAGTTTCTTTTACTCTTGATTTTTATTTTGCATTTAATTACCTTCTTAGTCACATTTAGTCAAATGTTAAATACAATTTCAGAGAGATCTTGAAGATTTTAATGTGGAATAGATCAGAGGGATATAATTAATGAAAAATAAATGTCAGCCAAAGAAGGTCTTAACTTTAGAGACAGGTTATTTTGTGTAATGTGGTCCTTTTCCTTGTCTATCTAAGCTGTTATTTCAGGTGGTTTCAGTAGCAGTTAAAATGAACTGATCTGAATGGGTCGAGTACTATTGCATATGACAGCACTGACAACTATGGATGAATGATATTGTCATGGTTACGTTTATGCCTCTCCTTGACCCTAAGCGATACAGGTGTTACAGCTGTTCCTTAATGCGCCCTTGCTCTGATAAGGCTTTGGGTTAACACACATTGTCTTATTTAAAAGTCATTAACAATCCTGAGACTAAGATGTATTCAAAGTGAAGAAACTAGACATTAGAAAGAGTAAGCAATCTCTTACACTCACACATGTCATAAAAGAAAGAGAACGAATGGTTGGACTCAAAATTGAAGCTAAGGTTTCAGATGGCTGGAATATGGAGCGGTGTATGGACGTTAATCTTGACTGAGGCATCCGGAGACCTCATTACAGAGTTTTCTAAAGGCCATGATTCTACTGTGACTGTGGGCCCACTGCATGTAAGTTTTATATTTAGTACGCATCATTTCCCATGCACAATGGGGACCGCTGTCAGGTAGTCCAACTTGTAAGAATGACTCTGTTAAAAATACAGGTATGTCCCTCAGTGGTAGAGAGAAGCAAGGGAATTTACTCTCATTCTTGTTTTCATTTATTTACACAACAAATACTCTTTGAGCATTTGCTCTAGAGCAGACACTCTTCTCTGTGTTTTATATTTAGGAGATAAAAAGGAGAACAAGACAGACCAGATCTTCTACCTTACCATGTTTCTTCTAGTGTAGGAGGCAAACAATAACCAAATAATGATGCAAATAAGAATATCGCACATTATTCTGTACAGGAAGTAAATGGATGATGAAAGAGCAACATAGGGATGAAGGCACTATTTCAGAATAGGGATTGGCCTTTCAAAGGGGTTGCATTTAAGTCCATGGTGAAAGATGAAAGGACCCCACCCTTGGGATGAGTATCCAAAACTCTGGTCAGATAATCAGCAAACACATTTTGCAACTGTTTAAGCAAAAGTGTTAGGTGATGAACACATCGGTGCCTTCTGGAACTATGACCGTGCAGCTCTGGAATGAAATCACACTTGGCTAATATTTTTGGCATGCGAAAAACATAACTATATGAAAAAACATTTGCTTTCTTGCTTCAAGTGAAGTGTAACCTAAATGCCTGACATTTGAAATGAAATTGCCTTTGAGAAAGCAGTCCAATGAAGAGGATTCCAAATGCTAGTACAGTAGTCAGTCACCCCCTTTATCCACAAGGTGTGCATTTCAAGAGCCCCAGTGAATTCCTGAAGCCTTGGGTACTACTGAACCCTGTATACGTACTGTGTTTTTTCCTACCCACGCAAATACTTTTTTGCTTCTCTGTGGCATATCCAAATTGTCAGCATCACCACTCTTGCACTTTCGGGCCATTATGAAGTCAAATAGTTATTTGAACACAAGCACGGTGATACCGCCACAGTCAACACGATAACCTAGGAAGCTAGGAAGTGACTGAGGGGTGGGGACCACACACAGTGTGTACACCTCAGGCAAAGGGTTGCGTCAGGCCCCAGGGGGAATGGAGCATGGAGAGTGATGGCGTGAGATTGCATCCCCTACTCAGCACGGCCAGTGAACAATTTAAAACTTATGAACTCTTTGTTTCCGGAATTTTCCATTGAAGATTTCCAAACTGCTATTGACTGTGGGTAACTGAAACTGAAAAAAAAAAAAACAGAAAACAAAAAACAAAACCATGGATAAGAGGGGGCTGCTGCAATATTACAGGTCATCTCCGGCTTCGTTGTAGTTAGCTTTCCCATTGTGTGTGATCATCTTTCTACTGGTGCTCAGCTTTAGTTGAGATATATGGGTATGTGTTACATTAACAGATGAGAGTGATAGAGATTTGTCTAAACCTTGGAATGTTGCCAAAACATCCTGTTTGAAATTTAATTTGTTTGGTTTGCTAATGATAACTGTCAACTTTTCAAAATAAGAAATATGTAAGAAACATGCTGAAATAGTGTTTGGGTATTTTTCTATTCTCAAATGTTATTATTTTATATTTGTTGGCTCTGTTTGAATCTACTGCTTTTCATTTTAAGTGATGAGAGCGTTTTTGTATTGTCTTGTTTTCATTATCAACTTACTAAGAATGGCTTATGTAATATATAACTGGATGTTGAAAGTATGTTGTTGAAAATTGGTAAACTTCTCCACGTTTTTAAAGGTTTTTCTTCAAAGATTTCGTATTCCATGGTCCAAAAGGATGTTCTGTGAGCATAAAATAAAATAGCCTCATACAATTTATACTAGCAATGAGGAAGATTTTCTAGATGTGTTGATCTGTCTTTTTAACCTCCGTATCTCATTGGTTTTAATGTAGAATAGTGTAGTCTCCTCTGCTGTCAAACCACATCTATTAATGAGTAGAACTCCGGTAGTGAGTACATATGTGAGGTTACCACTTTCCGGTCATTGTAGACAAGCCCTTTGGTTTTACGCTAAAACTAACCGTGGTGTGGTAAAATATCTGTATGAGCATACATAGTCAGAATGCTGGTAGCAGCATGATTGTTACCATGGTCTGACTGTCATTACCTTGACTGTTGTGATGTGATGTAGGTAGGATATAGTTCTGAGCCATTAACAATTATTGACATACCCATACGAAGACCAAAGATGTATACTAAAAGATGCAAAAACTTGGAGATATTCAAATCATTGTAGCAAATGATTTTTTTTCTTGCCTTCTTTCCATCCTGATTGTGTGTGTGTTCGTGTGCGAAGTCTAAGTGAGGCACAATGTTAGGTTACACTGGTCAATATGCAAATTAAAGGGCCAACCACCGTCCTCAAGGCTGTAGTGGAAATCGAGGCTTAAATAATTAAAATTCATGAAGACTGTGTAGTAAAATAAAAGTTTTTAAAAAGTTTAGTGGGAGACCTCTTCTGGGTAAGATAACGCTGATTTTAAAGAAAGATTAATGAACTGTCTCTGAGGATGTCCATGAAAACTCTTCAGAGAATGAGATGCCTGAACTGGTTTTCCTTGCATAAAAAAAATGGGGTAAAGGCTTTCACATAAAAGGTACAGCATGTGCCCAAATTTCAAAGTAATAAAACGGCGTGTGATGTTCAGGGTTGTACACGTGGATTGGCGTTGCTCACCTGTACTGCACATAATGAAAAGGCATGATAGGAGAGCGGGTGGAAAGCTGTTTACCTTGCGAGACATTGAGATAGATGAAAATCATTGATGTGCACTTAGGCAATCATATTTAATACATGCTTTGTATCTATCTGACATCAAATTGGTTGTGAGGGCCCTTTAATCAAAGAGTGAATTGTCCATGCCGTGTTTTTGTCTGTTATTTCGAGATTAATGCGGAGTGAATGAAACGAGAGATCTGGTACTTCGTTTATGCAGTGTTGCCTCATTTATTTATATAGCTGTCTGTAATGGAGTTAAGCATTGCTGGTTTAAAGAGGAGTCGCAAAGCCTCCTCAAAGAGACCATAGCCGAGAGGGAATTAGGTTGTTTTGGCAAATTAATTCTACCTTATTTATACAATGGTGGTTTTGTATATGCCTTATTTTCATGCCTTATTTTTCATGCCTTATTTTTATAATGTTAGCAGAAGTGTGATGATTCTGGGCTCTTGTACACAGATGCCCATCAACATGATGAGTGAAACTCATTAATAGAGAGGGAGAATAATTTGGACTCCTGTGCTGAATCAGTGTCAGGGCAAGATACTGTATGTTTGTATCATTCTTTCATCTACTAACTGCACCCTTCAGGTCTCTGCACTTGCCTCTTCCTCATGGAAAACAAACCTGGTCTTATTTTCTCTTTAGAGACCCGGACAGTTTGTTTTCTTTATTATAAATTTAATTAAAAATGACTTTTTTAAAAGTGACAACTACTTGAAAAGGGGACACTGTCTTGAGAGGCGCGGCGTATGGTATTTTTTCTGGCCATGTGGTGTAGTGATCAAGGGTTCCGCACATTGGGTTACAGAAATTTGCTTCAAATCCCAGCCTCCACCTCTCAAACCTCATCTATACGAGTATAATGGGGACGATTTGTCACCCGCGTTAATGTTGTCTTAGTTTTTTTGTCACATATCTTTCCCTCTAGAGCTCGGGCTTTATGAGAACAGGGGGAACATGGAGTTTATGTCTCCAGTGCCGAGACCGTTGCTGGGCACACTGCACATTCTTAAATATTTGTGCAATAAATGAATTAACGGGCAGCGTATGTAGCTGCATAGGGGTTTTGTGAGGGTTGAATAAGTTTATATCTTTAAAGCTCTTAGCCTAGTGCCTATGACAGAGTAAGCATTTAGTTACAAAAAAGTCTGGTTTTATTTGATACCTAGTATTAAAACAGTTTTTAGCTTAAAACAGTATTTTAACATTTTTGTTCGTCTTTCTGTGTACATATTTCCATTTCTCTTGTGTGAGTGAGTATCCAATACGCAGTGGGCTTAGTGGGCGCTGGTACAGATGATATATATGTTTAACTCTGTACGAAACTGCCCAGCCAGTGTTCGAAGCGGTCACTTCATTTCACACTCCCACCAGCAGTGTATGGAAATTCGGTTTGCTCCGCGTCCTTGCCAGCTGTTGGTGGGGGTGCTGATAAATTTAGCCATGCTAGTGGGGGTGTCGCGGTGGCCCACTGTGGTCTTAGTGTGCGTTTTCTCTGCTGACTAATGCTGCCGAGCAATTTTTAAGACACTTATTGACCAACTGGCATATCTTCTCTTATAAAGTGTCTGTTTTAGTCTTTTGTTCATTTTTAATTGGGTTGTTTGTCATTTTAGTATTGAGTTGTAGCAGTTATGTACACATTCTGGGCATAGTCCCTGGTGACATGCCCGTATATATATCCTCCTGTCTGTGGCTTACATATTCATTTTCATAACAACCATTTTGTCCCCGCAGTAGTTTCATTTCAAAATAATTTTTTATCCACAGAGGAGTAGCGGAGATAGCACAGAGTTCCCGAATACCCTTCACCTTGCTTTCTCTGTTGTTAATATCTTACATAATGTTTTCAAAACTGAGAAACTAACATTGGTATGATAGTATTAAACAACCTACACACTTTATTCAGATTTCCCTAGTTTTCTCTCTAATGTCCTTTTTATCTGGTCCAGAATCCAGTCCAGGGTACCATATTACATTCATTTTTCATGCCTCCTAGACTTTAAAGTCTGCCTGGGTTTTCCTTGTCTTTCATGACCTTGACTTTCATGACTTTGAAGAGTCTGGTCATTTATTTTTTAGCATATGACTTAGTTTGGGCTTAACAAGTTTTTCATGAGCAGAGGTGGTATGTTTTTATGGGGTTTAATGTATCAGTATTTTATTAGCCAATTAATGCTTTATGTGTTTTGTTCAGAAAATCTCGTTAACTGTCCTGAGCTTACGAAGGTATTCTCCTGCGTTTCCTTCAGGGAGCTTTATAGTTGTTGCTTTTATGTTTAGGTCTGCGATCCAACTTAAATTCATTATTTTCCTATGGATTGAGATAGGGAATCAAGGTTCTTTTTTTATGGGTAACTAGTTTCCCAAAATTATTTGTTGAAACAATCAACCCTTTTCTATTGCACTGCTGTGGTGCCCTTGTCAAAAATTAAAATATCTTAAGTGTGGGCTTATTGCTGCATTATCGTCTCTCATGACGGTGTCATCTTCATTACCGTAGCTTTAGACCCCAGGTTGATAAATGTTTTCTTAAGGGGTAAAATAGTAAGTATTTTAGGTTTGCAGGCCATAAGGTCTCTCTTAAAATTATTCAGCTCTGTGGTAGAACGACAGCAGCCATAGATACTGGGTGAATGAATGTCTGTGGCTGTGGTCCTCTAAGACTTGATGTACAAAACAAGCATCCACCTGTGGGCAAGTCTTTGCTCATTCCTGCTTTATAGTGAGACTTGATATCAGATCATGTAAGTCCTCCAACATGGTTCTCCTTTTTCTTAATTGTTTTGAATATTCTAGGTCCTTGGTAGATTCATATAAGCTGGAAAAAGCAAATGAATTTCTGAAAAAAAAAAGCCTCAGGAAGACTTGTTTTCACTGCATTGAATTTATAGATCAATTTGAGGAGAATTGACCTCTTAATATTATGTCTTCCAATCCAGGCACATGACATATTTCTTCACTTGTGTAGGTCTTCTCTAATTTATTTCGTGAACGTTTGTGTCGAGGTATTGCACATGGTTTGTTAAACTGGTCCCTAAGTGTTTTGTGTTTTTAATATTTTTATAAATGGCATTATTAATTTATTTTCCATTGTACTCTTGTTAACCTTGCTTTCTATGAGCTTTTTAACTTCCCTTACCAATGTAGTACTTTCGTTTGTAGCTTCTTTAGGCTTTTCTATGTACATAATATCATCTTTGAATAAACGTTTTATTCCTTCTTAATCTTCATTATTGTATGTACTGAAAGTAGTTACTACAGTGGCTTCAATTTCCAGGACGATATTGGGTAGAAGAAGAAGCGATGATAAGAGGAACCTCAGCTTCTTTAGGAAGAATGAGTGTTTGCATATTAAGTATGATATTACCGGCAAATTTTCCAGAAATGCATTTTGTTGGAAAAAATGTTTCCTCCTATGTCTAATTGCAATAGGGTTTTTAAAATCAAAAATGGGTCTTAAATTTTACAAAATGCTTTTTCTGAACCTGTTAATATATTCATATTATTTTTTTCTCTTCTGTTAATGAATTGGAGAAATACATGGATTGATTTTAAAATATTAAATCATGTTGATATGCCTGGGATAAATTCTATTTGATCATGCTGTATTTATCCTTTTAACATATTACTAGGTTTTATTTGCTACTGTTTTGCTAAGTATTTTGGTCTGTGTTCATGTGGAAAATAGGTGTATAATTTTCTTTGTTTATAACATCCTTTTCTAGTTTTGGTATCAGGGTTCTTGCCAGCTTTAAGACAAGACTTTGGCATATTGATTCTTCTATTTTTGGAAGTTATTTATATAAAATTAATAACACTTCCTGAAATATGATTGAACTCACTAGTGAAGCCATCTGAGGTAATAGGGCTTCTTTACGTGCAAACATTTTCATGATAAACTGTTTTCATTTTATAGTTATTGGGCAATTTATACTTACTCTTTAATCCTGTGCATTGTCTGTGAGTTGTCTCTGTAAGCAAATTTGTCCCCCTTCATCTGATTTGGAAAAGGCATAAACAAAGTTGTGAAAATATGAAAATATTTCCACATTTTTGATGCCTTGACACTTTGCAGTGATAGTCCCTTTTGCATTCCAGATATTAGCAGTTTGTATTCTCCCTGTCTCTTTTTTCTCTTTCTTCCCCTCATCACTGTGGCTAAGAGTGTATCCCTGTCATTGATATTTTCAAAGAATCTGCATTTGGTCTATTTTTTTTTCACTGTTTTCCAACTTTATGGTTTTCTTCTCTTACACAGAGTGGGACAAAAGTAGGTTTACAGTTGCTCATATGGAAAATAATACAATAATAAATATAATACAAGAATAAGCTCTGTGTTTCATGTACTCACAACTATAAACCTACTTTTGCACCACCAATATTTATCATTTTCTTCTTCATACTTTGTGTTTGCACTTGTTTTTGTAATTACTTCTGGTAAAACTTTGATCATCAAATTTAAATCTTTATTTTTTTATATACAGGCATATGAAAAGCTATAAATTTCTCTGTATAAACTGTTTTGGCTACATCACACAAACTTTGAAATGTCCGTTTATCATTCAGTTTTAAGTATCTGAACATCCCGCCCTGACCTGTGTGGCTCAGTCTGTCGTGTCGTCCTGCAAAGTGAAAGTTTGCCAGTTCGACTTCCTGTCAGGGCACATGCCTAGGGTGCAGGTTCGGTCCCCGGTCAGGGCAGGTGAGAGAGGCAACCAGTCAGCGTTTCCCGCTCACATCGATGTTTCTCTCCCTCTCTTTCTCCCTCCTTTCCCCTCTCTCTCAAAATACATAAATCAAATATTAGTATTTTATTATCCCTTGGGGTTGTTTATGCAGTCACGATTTATTTTCATTTCTAAACATTGTGTGGTTTTCCAAGATTTTTGTCGTTATCGAAATCTAATTTAATTCTATGGCGATCAGAGAACATTATAATATACTATATAATACATAAGACATCAGTCCTTATAAAATTTTGAGACACTGAATGTCCCGACACACGATTTATCTTAGTGAATATTCCATGTGCACTAGAAAATGGTGTGTGTTTGTCCATCTGAGTGTAGTGCTCTATAAATATTAATTAGGTTACTTGGCTTGCAGGGTCATTCACACCTTCAGCGTCCTTGATTTTTCAGTCTCCTTTAGCTGCTCAGAGACCGCGGTTCAAGTTTCCAACCACAGTTGTGGCTTTAGTCCGCTTCTCCCTTCAGATCCGGCAGAGTTCGCCTCATGTTTTAAAGCTGTGACATCGGATGCCTGCACACCTCGTGTTGTCTTTTTGATAAGTTGACGCTTTGATCAGTGTGACATTTCCTCTTTATGTTTAGTCAGACCCTTGTCTAGAGTCTTAATTTGTCTGTTTTAAATGTAGTCACTCGAGGGTTTTTGTGTGTGTTTGTTTGTTTTTGATGCTCGCGTAGCCTGACTTCTAAGGAATGACCTCTTTGAATCTCAGATGCACAGCCAGAATGTCTTCTGAAGTCTTTGTTCTCTGGCTTGCCGGATGTTTATTGTACCAAAAAGAAAATTAATTTTTCACCCTGTTTTATATTCTCATTTAGTTAATATTTTTTCCATCAATATAATGAAGTTATACTTAGGTTTTCACAATATAACTATAAGTAATTGTAAGTTTATATACAATACTTTATATAAAATACTATTTATCTTAACATATAAGTGTACTTATATATTTATAAAGAAGAATAAAGTTACATAAGATATAAATATAAAACAATTATTTAAAATATATAAAATAATTTATTTTACTTATCCTTTTAATGAATATTACATACACATTTTATTGTATGTATAAAGTCATTTTAACAATGAAATAATATTTCACTGCTAAGATTTTATATTTTTAGTTAACACATCATTCCAACTTTCTTTTAGTTGTATAGAGAAGAAATGATGAATACATAGATTTAAATACAGATACATGCACAAAATCCCTAAAAGAAAATACAAGTGTCAAATAAGTTTTACTAGATTATTCTTGGAAAATAGACTGGATATGTCTGTCACATTGAATAAGTGTAGCAGTAATTTAAGACTAAACACTTAAGCTGGTAGGTCTCTAAAAGTGAACCATTAATATTGAAACATAAAAGCATAGTAAGATCACTATCTTTTAAGATGTCCAAAGGAAAAGTAGCATAGTTTAACATTTTGAAAATAAAGTACTCAAAAGGCTATTGCAGTTTAAAATGGCTAATGGAAAATTGTGATTTCTGTTTAATGATTTGTGGTTGAAAGGTAATTAATTCCACCTTGCTACAGGCAAATTATTTTCTCATCATTTAAATACCACTTAGAGCACGTGTTTTTTGTTCCTCTTCTTTGCAACAAAGACTTGGCATAAAGAAGACTTTTAAAAAGAATTTTAGGCGTCTTTAGAAAGGTAAACCTCATACATGTGCATAGCCGTTTTATTTTCTTATTCAAGAAATTTTTATAATTTAGCTGATGAGTTTTTAATGTGTTTTTAAGAACCTCTTATTTAAGAACTTTTAAGGAATTTCACTAAGTACTGAAATTTTGTTACTTAAAACATTCTATGTGTCAGATGATACATGCCCATTTTTAAATAAATATGTCAGAAAAATAATAGTTTGAGTTCAAAAGATTTGGGAAAATTCTATGATCTTTCTTCATAAGTTTGGAAATAACTTTTAATTACATAAAACCTGAAGTAGGAAAGCATTGATCAGCAGTCTCCCTTGAATTTAGTGGATTTTTACTTTCACAATAAAAAGCATATTGCACACTTTGGTCTGTAATTATTGAAGACTTAAAGGAGACCCATAGTGGTAGTTGGATGTCATTAAAAGAGGTTATAAAGTAAAAGAAGGGAGGAGAAAACAAATTAACAACAACGTCAGCAACAAAAAACAAGCCAACCAAAATGTCCCTTCACCAACTCCCCATCAACTGTCACCCCAGATAACGGTCACTCTGTGTGTACACTTACTTGTTATCCCCCATAATGACCCCCTGGTACTCATTTGACAAGTGGAGCCCCACCCCCAAGGTCCCTCAGTTCATGTTGCTCCCACTACTCCACCTTGATTTCAAGGTCATTCACTGCAGCCCCTTTGCAGTAAATGAAAAAAAAAAAAGAAAGAAGCAACGAACCAAACACACAAAAAACAGAAACTGAGTCCCAGAAAGAGGGGAGTACTTCGCTCCCGTAAGTAAGTGAGTGGCAGCTGGGACATGCAGTTAGTAGCTGGCGTGTGCACTTCCACATCTCCCCAGCACTCGCCTCCGTAGCGACACAGCAGTGTTGTCCTCGGGATGATAACTCTTATCCTGGGGAGGGAACTCGGAGAGAACTTATGTGTTTAAATCTGCAAATCAGGGCTCACGAAACCCTGTGGACTTCCCACCACTTTCCTTGTTTTATTGTTATTGAATGACTGCTTTTATTTATCAGACTGCTAGCCAGTAGGCTTAGGATTGGAACAATGAAATCAGTTTTTCTTTGAGTATGAAGAGCTACAGAATATAATAGTGAGTTTTCATGATTTGTCTCCCTCTTCTCCAACTCCAGAAAGAAGACAAAATACTTGACTTTCGCATGCTTCTCCTTTGTCCAGTCTATCCCGTGGACATTGTGATAAATGGCTTGAAAATTTCCCTGGATGGTTCTTGTATTAGTAGAAAATTATGTTTGTTATATTTTATTCAATAGCATTTGTTTAGTTGATCGTTTTCAAAATGCTATGCAGTCTTTAAGAGGTGTGGTGTTGGTAGCATCTGGAAAGGGACCGATACTTCCATTATTTAGAGATAGTTAACATTCTATATATTTTACTAATTTTAACTACCCGTTGAAATCTTGAACTCTTGACTATTTAAGAGAAAGGCCATGAACTTTCAGAGCTCACAATTGCCCATAGAGGATGAAGTAGTCTCATTGATTTCTCTTTTTCTACAGATAGAGAAATGAGCCCCAATGAGAATGATTTGCTCAAGGTCATTCTGACTGCTGGTTTAAGGCTTTTAAATGCTGCATACCTTGTAGGCTCCTAATGTAATTCAATTAGGAGAAAAAACCTTACTAATTTGTTCCCTATTTTCAAAATGAGATTCTGTTCTCCTTATGTTTAGCACCTATTATTGGTGATAATTTGGGCCTCAGGAAGTGCTGCATGCTTTCTCTCCCAGATAAGAGAATTAATCCTTATTCTTCTATTTCGAATGATTTTTGAAATAAACTGATTGATAAACTAGTATTGGAAAAAGGGATTAATGCATAGTCTTTGAAAAAGGGTTCCTTCCAGAAGACTCTAATGGCTTTATTGTCCTTGATTTGGTGAATGGAATTCAGTCATTTTTTAGCCCAAATGGAAGGTGATTGCAGCTCCGGGGTATCAGAGCAGTAGAGACACGGGAATATAATATTTTGGTTCTTATTTTAATTTTTAAAATGCAGTGACATTGGTGTTATTTTAACAATGGCTAGAAGAAATGAAATAAAACTGCATAATTGTGGTCTGTCTTAACTCCTCACTAAAGGAAGAGCAGTGATTCCTCAAAGACACCGAGGGGAGTTAACACGTTGATATGACACATGCTCTGCTCTTTAAATGCGTGAGAGGATCAGTCATGACGTATTTGAAGGCATCCCTTTCAGTCCCCCTTCTCTTTCTATGTGCATATCCTTTGGGCCTGACTCATGACAAACACGTGCTCGGAGAGTCACACACAGCCTGCCAAATTCACGGGCAGGTCAAATTCGTGTTTCCTATATGCAGCGAAGCAGTGTTCACAGGACTGCACTACTTTGCAGTAGCTTCTCAAAGAAAATTAGAGCCGAAGCACTGTTTACCTCTTGATTTCCAAAAGTTTATTGTTTCCAAATGTTTCTCAAAGAGACATCTCTGTGTTTCATGTTGAGGAGAGTCAAGAAATCCTGCAGTAATGTTGAATGAGACCAAGAAATCTAAGTGAAGGAAATTTTCACCAAGAATGACACAGTCAAAGGATCACTGCCTTCCAAGAACAAAGGAGGTACCACTGGAGGCTTCCCGAGGCAAGACCAGTTGGAGGACAGGCCAGCAGTCACGACTGGAGAGGGGACAAAATACGTGACCTTCCATGTCCCTCTCCCTCCTCTGTCAGCTAACTTGAAACCTCACAAAACTCAGCTGGTGCGATGTGTCGAAGTCGAGCTGTCGGGGACAGAGGGGTTTCGTGCCCAGAAGGCTGTGTTGATATTATCCTTGATTATGCTCTCTCTCAGCCTACGCTTTAAAGGTCTTCTGCAGCATCATGGCCCGGTTGCCTTCTGCCCAGGCTCCCTGGGAAATTTTAGTCGTTATTTAACAAAGGAAGAGGCAGTGCATTTGTACTTGAGTTCCTGTGGGACTGCACGATTATGACCTGCCGAGTTCAGATTGGATTCTGCCTGTGAGACAGAACGCTTCAGCAGTCTTCATGCCTTGGGACTCAGTGGTGCTTGCCACCAGGGCAGGGCTCGCTAATGACCATCCCCACACCCGGGGCTGTGTCTGCCAGGGTTAGTCCTCTCCAAGCCTCAAAGGTCAGGGCTTGGGAGAAGTTTGCCAGATGCTAAGTAAATTATCACTAAGGTTCCCTGCTGCCTTATGTACTTAAAGAAGGAATATAATCGTACTGAAAATCATCTTTGAGCTTGAAACACATTGAGTGAGAATTCACCTTGGGAGGTTCAGTAACTTTGAATGCAGTTTCTAAGGGTTTTATACATATGATTCAAAACTTCGTTCTTAGGGAGAATCTCCCCTCAAATTTTGGGCATTATTTGGTTATTCACTTTTTTAATGGAAAAAAACTGGGAGGCAGCCAAGAGGGGCATGGGTCTTACTGGGGAAAAAGAAATAAAACAGCTGTTAATATGGCTATGTCAAATATATAATACATGTAAACTATTCCCTGAGGAAATATTTTATCACATGTATAAAATATACTATTCCTTGCAAAGTTATCAATATTAATAGAAAAAACTGTACAGAAGAGCAAAACCACATTATTCAGTAGGAGAGTATTGGTTTTATCTAAAATTGAGGAGAATCCTTTGTAGACATTAAAAAGATAATATAAATTCCGGGGTGTCCAACCTTTTGGTGTCTCTGGGCCACACTGGAAGACGAGTTGTCTTGAGCCACACATTCAATACATTGTGATATGTAACCACCAATAAATCTCATTATGTTTTAAGTAAATTTATAATTTTATGTTGGGTGGCATTCATAACCATCCTGGGCCATGTGTGACCCACAGGCCGCTGGTTGGACACCCCTGAGAGATATATTTTAAATTTAAGAAGTAACAAAATAGCATGCATAATATGGTTATATAAAAGTTTATATTTGTTTTCTGGGGGCTATATGACAGTTTTTTAACAGTGGTTATTTCTAGGTGTTGGGTTATGGTTTATGATTTCTTCTTTATTTGTTTCTGTGGTCTTTACTTTTCTTAGAATTACTATGGGTTATTTTTACAAGAAAAAAACAGCTCTTTTCATTTTAAGAAAATTAATCTCATCTGAAGACAAAATAAATTGAAAAATTGATGAATACAGAGCCACTGCGTACCTTACACTTGTTTGGGAATTTTGAATGATTAATTTAATTTAACCTTCACATAAATCCTCAAAGGTACTTACTCTGGTCACTGTTTTACTGATAGGCAAAAAAAAAAAAAAAAAAATCAGAGGTTATATAACCTGTCCCAAATCAAATCACAGAGCCAGTGAGGAACAGAGTCAGGGATCGCTGCCAGCTTCCTTGGAGCTTTTGGCTGTGTCGCATTGCCTCCCCAGAGGCAGTTTGGTGGCCTGCTGTGAGCGGCCTATCAGTCGTGGGAAGGGGAGCGTGGTGGGCGCTCTCCCCACAGCTCGTGGCCCTCCTTACCACCTCTGCCATCCAATGGGGATTGTGGCATCACTCGTGATGTCCAGTTAGGGGTGGAGGTGTGACGTCCTCCTTGATTAGGCAGAGTGTCGTGGAAGGTTTGCAGGAGTGGATCTGGGGAAGCGTACAGAGCTTGTATGCTTCGGTCATTTTCATTCTTCAACTCACTATAGAAAAGACGGGGGACTGAACTCCGGAGTCCCTTTCCCGTGTGCTGCCAGCTCACGAGGGGCCTCACTCTGCGTTCCAGAGTGGCGCGCTTCCCCATGCGGAGTGTCCCAGACTTTATTTCTGGCTCGGCTAATAGCATGGTTGAAACCCCGCGAATACTAGCAGAAATCTTCCATTTATGGTTACAGCTTTAATCATTGAGCCTTGAATACCATTCAGCCTCTGGAGTATGGAATCCACTATTTTTGAGATGACATTTAATTTCTCAAGAATACCTTGAAATAGCAGAAATTCAGGGTGACTCAAGGCGACCATTTTCAGATTTTTCTACCAAAAAATAAACTATAAAAAAATTCCCTTAAAAATGAGAAACTTTTAAAAAAGTTCTAATGGCATTAAACCATTCAGTTGTCTTCAAATTATATAAATCAGTTTTCTATTTTATAGTATTTTATTATGGAATAATTGGTATTTCTTTCTATATTAATTTTATTTTTGATCAAAGTTCGGATTGAACCTACTATGAATGCCATAAATAATAGATAATTCTCACAAACACATGTGGTAGGGCTTATTCAAGATGTTTCCCTGTCATAACAGTGTTCAATTAATCTAACATGTAATCACATAAAGCAGAGTAATAAAGCAGAGTAATACTTGTGAATTAAATTTTAAAGTGTTCAGAAATGAAGATTACAATATTTAGGAGTGGCTGGATGTTAATTTGTGACAGTAATCATAGCAGCAGCCACTTTAAACATGGAAAACTCTGTGGTCATTCAAAATGTTCAGTGTCAAATTATTGGGAAAAAGAGGGTTAGAGAGCTAGAACCAATGAAAAGGACTTTATAGACTCGTTTTCTAAGTTTTGCTACTCATATATATATATATAAAGATATTGAGTAATACAATATTGTCTCTTTTTGAAATGTTACGAGAAGTGACTATGGGATGTTTGTTTACTGATTTGAATTTTACTTTAAATAAGGTTTTAAAACAATCAAAGACTGCCCTGGCCTGGTGGCTTATTTGGTTGGAGCATCATCCTGTACACCAAATGCTGTGGGTTCGATTCCTGGTCAGGTCAGGTGCACACACCTATGTTGCAGGTGTGACCCCTAGGCAGGGTATGTACAGGAGGTGACAGGTCAATCTCTCTCCATCTCTCCCTCTCCCTCTCTCTCTCTCTCTCTCCACCCCCCCCCCTTCTCTTTCTCTAAAAAAAATCAGTGAAATATCCTCATGTGAGTATCAGGGGCGAGGGAAGAAACAAACAAAGACACCAAAGACATTTTAGGTTCCCAAATGTACAGTTTTCCAGGAACTTTTAACATTATATACCAGCTGGGGAAGTATCGAGCGGATTATATGGTACAAAATTCGACTACATTATATGCTTTTCTTCATAGAAAGGTAAATTTACTCCTTGTGCCCCGGGAGATCCTGGAAAGTGTTCTCCGTCCTCAGCCATCCCATCCACATGCCACCATGGCCCACACGCACACAGACATTCAGATCAGCAAACATCTCTCCACGGGTCTCGGACTGTTAGGGTGAATCTCTGTGTCTTACCACGGGCCAGCTCATTTACATAGTGCATGGTAAGGCTCCCCTGAGTTCCATTTCACATGGGGAGTAGGCCAATAGAAGAGAGATTAAGTCAATTCTAACAATCTCTCCTTATATATTAATGCCTACTCCAGTAGGCAGTTCCCAAATTCTTCTTTTTTGCCATCAAAAGTAGACAGTTATAGAAGAGCATGGAACAGGCTGGTAATTAATAAAATCTGTGGTTGTGTATTTTTGACTAGATTATACAATCCTTGAGGAAAGAGATGTTTTACGCAATTCTGCCACAACCACAGCACCTAAAATTATGTTTTATAAACATGATTAAACCAGGGCTCAATATGTGATTGCTGGATGGATAGAAAACAGAAAATAGATATATTTTGTGCACGTACACACACACAAAGAAAAACCACATAGCGAGATATTGCTGCCTCTTATTTGTTAACTTATTCTTGTTTTTTCATTCGGAAGGTAGATAATAAACATATGCTTTGAAGCATCAAACATCATTTCATTTTAGTTAATACCAGCCTTTACTACTGCCCCAGCCTGACTCATTATTAGTTTCCAGCTCTCTCGTGTCTCCTATAAGCGTTTGGGTTCGAGATCTTACAAGAGATCACATCTTACCGTGACTATAGATGTGCGTTTCACAAGGTGTTTAGGGAAATACAGACTATATTATGTAGTGTTTTACAACCCTGGAGCTAGTAAACATTAGCAAGTCTATTAGTGCAGTTCAATATATTAATAGATTAAAGGTAAAAATATAGTATTTCCATAGATGGTAAAGAGTAGTTCATTCAAGTGGTCAGACACCACATAAATATCTAAAAGTCGGTAGCTTTCCCTCGTGTCAGCAATCATCCAGTAAAATGTGACAGAAATTTACTTTGAAATAGGCACAGTTATGTATGAAAAGAAGAACAAAATTGTATCTGAATAATTTTATGAAAGCACATTTTCTTGTTTTGTTGGAGCCCATGTTACAAAGACCTCAGTTCTCCCAAAATGATGTGAAAATACAATAGAATTGCCATAAAAATCTCAACAGGATTTTTAAAAAGTGAGTCTTTCATTGCAAAGAGTAAATTTCTGAATTAAGTAGATTAATGAAACTTAGTATATGAAAAATGACATTTCAAATCAATCGGAAGAAAAAGGATGAAATACCTAAAATGATTAATGGTGATATGATAAAACATGGAATTAATAAAATAGAAGATTTTTTTTCTCCTATTCTTTTCCAGAATTTGGTCAGGGAAAATTACTTAGAGCAAAGCATTATTATCTATAATGTGTAAGCATTTCATTTGTGTCAATACCAAAAAAATAGACAAATGGGAAGGGACATGAATGTCAAGTTAATATGTGAAATGTTCCTCAGCCTCAGTAACAATTAAGGGAATGATAAAGTAATAAAGAGATATCACCTTATTTTTGGAAGAATTAAAATAGCATTAGTGTTCTAAACAATTTGACAGTATGTATCAAAATTAAAAAATGCAACTTGTTGCAGCATTTTTACTGCAATAATATTTGTTTGCAATGGTTGAGTGTATAAATTTTTGTAAGCCAATACAATCCAACAATGTGTATAAGTAAAAAGAATAAGGTAAATTTGCATGGACTCATTTGAAAGGCCTCTCCGATGTACCACGAGGTGAGAAAGCAGCGGGAGATAAACC
This sequence comes from Phyllostomus discolor, assembly GCF_004126475.2. Taxonomy (NCBI): domain Eukaryota; kingdom Metazoa; phylum Chordata; class Mammalia; order Chiroptera; family Phyllostomidae; genus Phyllostomus; species Phyllostomus discolor. Next base: position 28,731,833 of record NC_040915.2, on the reverse strand, counting down.
TGTCTAGTCCGGGCCCATTTGACCCACACCAGCCTGTGCGCAGGGACTACCTTTGGGGCGTGGGTGTAAACTTGATGAAGAAATAGCATTTCCTTTTTACATTGTACACTTACAAAAAGAAAGGAACGAAAAAGGCATGGATCTTGGTAGCCATGGGGAACATACATGGATTGCGGCAAAGTCGGGTGAGTAGCAGGAAGGCCTTCTCGGAGCAATCTGCCTTAACCCTGGAAGGAGATGACCGCCTGGGGACTAGGGATGCGAGTGAGGAGGAGGGGCCGGTCCTGCAGGTGTTTAGAGTGCCGGATCACGGTGATTGGGTACAGAGGGAGAGAGAGAAAGCACTAACAGTAACCGCTAATGGTAATACCTTGAGGCTAAGTTTTTAAACTTGTAAATTAAGACTTTGCCTGGATTATAGGTATGATGAAAAGAATTTGATGAGTCTAGCTACCTGGTGTTGAAATGAAGAGCAATTAAGTTTTTTTAAAGTTCTTAGATACTAAAGACTCATTTTCTGATATCTTGTAATGAAGACACAGGTTGTTACTTAAACACAATTGAAACGTGGGTGTGTCATCAGAATTCACAGACATGCTACACTTTTTCCCTGTTTGGAACGTTAACTTAGCTATTCATCGGTTCTGCGTCTGAGTTAGAGGGAGTCCCCCTCCCTCGCTCACCTCTTTGTTCATTGCCCGCCTCAGATGGTGCCGTGTGATCGGGACTAGCCAGGACACGGCCTCTCCATGCTCTCTCGGGGTCTGCTGATGCTCAATGCCCATCAGAACGTAGGATGCAATTGCCCTTCCACAAGATGCAGTGTGCGTGCAATCTGAATTCCTTCTTCCTTAACTGGCTCTCAGACAGCTCCCAGGAACAAAAGGAGTAGCTTTCTCGATGGAGAATTTCCTCGGCGAACTCTTACCTTTACAGTGAAGAGCTCCCGGGAGGCTAATCCCCCTGCTTTGTTTTGAAGGTTCTGACTGGGGTGCTGCCCACTACACTGCTGGGCAAGTGACTTTTACAAACGGGTAGTCCAGTGGGTGGGCCTCGAGGACAGGTCCTCCAGGACGCCTTCAGAAGCCTTTCTTCCCGTCTAGAACCAGCACTTCTTATCAGGTGATGGGATGATTGCTTCTGTTTAATTACGTTAACAGTTTCACTCACTAGTTTCTGGGAGCTGCATTTGCACCCAAGGAGTTTTTTATTGAGTACATGGATTATAAGTAAAAATATTCCTTAAGGAATACTAATGACTGGTTCTGAGTCACTGACTTCAATCTCATAGGAAAAAAACTTTATTCTTAGAGTTTTCATGTTTATTATGTACATCGTAATCTTTTTCTACTTGTAAATAATTTGCTGGGAAACTCGTACCATACTTCAAAAGTTTGTTTTCTGCTGCTTCTTATCCTCCCCCTCCTCATGATTTTTATTATTTTATTTTCCTGACCTTTTTCTGTGAATTACAAGGCCAACAGTTACATCTTCGTAAAACTGGTTTTGTTGTCATGGTAAATTTGGTACAGTATTTTCATTTTGCAATACTGGATTTATTTATAACCCCCCCTAAAAATTTACCTTTTATGAAGAAAGATATTCAAATGTGGCAGGTGCTTATGGCTTATGATTTCATCAAGAACCCTCTCAGAACTGAAATGAAATTCTAGCTTGAGGGGAAAAGTTCTAAACAGCCCTGACTAGTGTGGCTCGGTGGATTGAGTGTCAGCCTATGAACCAAAGGGTTGCTGGTTCAATTCCCAGTCAGGGTACACACCTGGGTTGTGGGCCAGGTACCTGGTGAGGGGCATGCAAAAGGCAACCACACATTGATGTTTCTCTCCCTCTCTTTCTCCCTCCCTTCCTCTCTGTCTAAAAACAAATAAACAAAATATTTTAAAAATAAAAGTTCTAAACAAGTGTTACTCTGACAACTCTTTGGAGATAGACCCAGAAGAAATACTCTTTTTAGAAATTACTTAGGAAAATAAGCATGGGAGAAGTAAATGACATTTCTCACCTTTACAGGTATGAGAATATTTTATAAAGAAAAAAATAACTCACCAGGGGGCCGATATGTGTTCTAGGTTCTGTTACCTCTTTACCAAACTTTATTATGGTTTTACTATATGACAAAGTCAGTATACAGCCATGGGGCCTCCATCAGGTTACTCATTAATTTCACACCCACGTTTCCTCCTCTGTACTACGGAGATAACTTTTAACAACCTAAAGTGTGTGAGCTGGACAGACACTAAACATTCTGGATGCCCATTAAGCTCCTTACCTTGTGCTAGGTAGTTTCCTGGACACGTGACAGTATGTCAGTTAGGCCTCATAATGGTCCTACCAGGTAGACTTGATTGTCCCCGTTTTCTAAACCATGAAAAGGGCCCAGGGCTGTCTCCGTGACTTCCCACAGATGACAGACTGGAAACCACCTGTGCGAGCCGTGCTTGTCCGGCTCTAGCCCCGAACGCTGGCCCGGCCAGCAAGTCCTCTGTGCTGTCTCCACAGATGATGTCTTTGGGCTTTTTGTTTTGAAGATTTGTGTTTTTCATACCCCCACAATTCTTAGCCTGGTGCTTGGCATACATACAGTTTATACTTTTAAGAATTGCTTTTAGGTGAAGGGATTAAGAAGTACAAGTGGGTAGTTACAAAACAGTTATGGGGATGTAAAATACAGCCTGGAAATGTAGTCAATAATACTGTAATAACTGTGGCTGGTGCCAGGTGGGTACTAGGGATATCAGTGGGTGAGGATCCCTTTGTAATGCATGTGATTGTCCGATCACTATGCTGTACCCCTGAAATCAATACCAAGTAATAGTAAATGTAAACTGTAATTGAAAAATAAGATTTAAAAAGACAGTGAATGAATTTTGAAAAATTGCTTTTAGACATGGCCTGTGGTATCTAAGACAATCTCAGATCATTTATTTCTGAAATTGATAGACTCCTAGCCAGAAACTGTAGGTAAGTGACTTCAACGGTTACACAACCGAACACACCACAGCTGACACCAACACATCCCACACCCCCCCAAACCGCTGAAAGCATTTATTTGTGGGACAGATTTCTTTTTTCCCCTGAAATCCAGCAATCCCCTTTCATGCTTAAAGCACAAACGTTGGATTTTCTACAAAAAGCACTTTCCTATCTGTTGCCCTATGATCCATGCTTGATTGAATTTAGAACTTAAATCCATAAAAACAGTTCAATCCATATGGAGCTGTATTCTTTCAATAATCAAGTGGAGAGCTTTTAATAAGCTCAGGCTAAACATTTGGGGGAGCATTTTTTTCTTTTCAAAAGATAGCTGCTTGACTATGTAAGTCCTTCACTGCAGTGTGGTCGGTGCAGAACAGAGGGGAAAGGCCGGGAGGGTGACCTCAGTGTTGCCCATGCATCTGCTCTGGTGCGTTTTCCGCCTGCAGCCTGTGTCCGCGATCTCACCAAGATGCTGTGCCTGTGGAGACTTCAGTTATTTAGTTAGAGCGCCCACACTGGAGTTCAGGTTCCTCCTCTCCTACCTGTGTGACTTTGACACGTGTGTTTATTTACCCTGTCTGTCCTTGGCTTTCCTCCTGTGTGAGAAAACAATAGGGTGGTAATGCCTACCTCCTAAGGTGGGTATGAAGAATAAATCATGATAACCATGGAAATTGCCTGGCCCAGAATATGTGCATCATGCATGTTACCTCTTGTTACCTGCCTTATTTATGTTGTCTTTTTCATGGTTTACTCAAAAAATGTACATAATTTTGAGGTTCACTCTGTCTTCAATTGTGTGAATATTGTTCCACAACATAGAGTTTACTTCAGAACTCAGCTGATCATCTCTGCAGGGAAGGAGCTGTGATTGGAAAGCCTGTCACTCACAGCTTTGTCATTCAGCAGCCGTCAGTCCTCACCTCTAACCGTCTGCTCATTGGGAGAGTGGCTGTGTCATTAGAGCCCACGGTCCAGCCGTGAAAGGATCAGCTTGAATTTCAGCATGTCTTCCATTTCTTCAGAAGGAAGGCATTTCTGGTTTCTAATAATACGTTCACCTTTGACACACAATCGAAGCAGAGGCACTTAACATAATGTGAAAAAATAATTATCCCTGCAACACAACAATGAACAGCTTTCTGACTGGTGATTTTGCTAAGTGCTTTTTCCTGTACTGCCTGACATCAGTCTATACCTAGGTAAATACTTTGTTTCAAAGAGGTACCACATAAAATTGGCAAAAATGCAACAAATAAACATTTTTGCTTTAGTCTGGGAGACAGGTTTTTTTTTATGCCATGCATACTGAATGGATTAGATAAGAATTTAGAAGAGAAATTAATTTTGTCTCTAGAGGAGAATAAAAAGATAACTGTAATGTGAAAAAAAATCAGCCATTTTCATAACTGAGAGAATTCCTTAAAGCATTCTGTAATCAAAAGCCTAATAATCATAAAAAAGTAAGAGGCAATATCTTTCCTCCCCTAAGGGTTTAATAAGTATCTCTCCTGCCATAAAACCACATTTGTAAAGTCATTTCTCACGCACAAAAAAATGCATAGTTAAAGCAAGGTAATGAGCCATAGGTAAGGGAAAATGAAGACCACAGTGAGGGAGAGAGTGCGCCCTCCCCGTGCAGCTGGGGAGGCCTGGAACTCTGTCCTGGCATTAAGTCCTAGTGCCCAGCATCAGCATGGGACTGGCAGGGTCTCTTGAATTTGCTGGAGTCTTAAGGCGCTTAACAGAAAGTACAAAACCAAACCAAGAGAAAAATCCAGACAATTTGTGCCTGGCCTGGTTCTTCTGTTCTGCTCTCTCTGGGGATCTTCCTGTACTTTGTATGCAAGCCCTTTGACCCTTGAAGCATTATTTCTGCTCATACATAGGCCCTGCAGGACGAACAGTGATTAATTTTTTCATCTTACTCAGCTGGTCAGTTGTTCTTGTGCAGGAAGGTGAATAGAAAATCCTCATACATTTTAGTGGAGGTGGCTGTCCTCTGTCCTCTTCCGGTTCTGAATGCCTTTTTAACCTGTGCACCGCATCATCCGGTTTCAGCTGTAGTTTTGCAGTCTTGAGCGTCCAAGCCTCCTTTCAAAGCTTGGGAAGTAAAACTGTCAGAACACAAGAATTTAAGAGCATGGGAGTTGGGGAGTTCCCTTCACCGGTTCACGATTCCCATCCCTCTCACTACCATTTTTCCAGTGCTTACCACGTAACAGGCACTAGGATAAACCTTTTTCACACATTACTTTGTTTAACACTCATGGCTACTCTCTACATTGGGTCGTACTGTCACTAACTTAGAGAGGATAAAACAGGACAGATAACGGACCAGCTGAAGTCCCGGAGCCGAAAAGGAGCAGAGCCGGGTGCGGGTTCCCAACCCGTGGCCGTGCTGCATCTTGCGCTCTGAGCTTCCATCGGACGCCTGGAGTCAACGGCTAGGAAACATTTTCCTCACGTTTAAGATCTTCCCCTAACCTTTCTCTTTGGTTCCATAAGACAAAAATGTATCTGATTTTTTTTCCCTTTCAAAAATTCAACCGCAGTAATTGAAAACCCCAGTAATAATGGATTTACAGTTTAACCTGCGTGGCATTTTTCACTAGAACCGTCAACAGGAGTGTGGATCAAGGGGACACCATGACTCTTGCCCCCCATCTCTCTGATTACCGAAGTCCAATTTTTATCATATTCTACCACTTTGAGGGAAAAAAGCTAAGAGACCTCTGTGCTAACTTCTCTAGGAAAGCACCACTTCTCCTATAATAAGATAAAAAACATCGCATCTCAAATTAATCTTTCAGATTAGCTTGCCACTCGGAAGAAGAGCATGGGGCAAAGGACGAACAGTCCTCACTAAGGAAACGTGGAGGAGGAGCATGCTCACCAGCACCAGTGGGGCGCCGCTGAGGCAGGCAGGCCCAGCAACAGTAACAGTGCCCTGGCTCTTAGACAGCAGGAGGACAAGCCGTGAGGGGGGAGGGTACTTGTGGTCATCTTCTTGAATTTGCTTTGGGACTACCCAGTCTTATTGCTGCATCGACCACCGAATTTCTTCTTCCATCCTGGTAAATTTGGTAAAGAGTCCTTGTCTATGGGAATCGAAGGATTATATAAAAAAAAAAAACACTAGTGGCAGAGGAGTTGTGTTCAGTGATACCCGAAATTATTTGTGTGGGGTTGTTCATCATGGTGACCCCTCTAGCTCTTGGAATACAGTGGATTGCTGGTGTTGAGGTGATGCCTCCCTGAAATGAATATTTGTCACCACCACCTGCAGAGGAGGGAACTGCATTGGGGGAAAAAGCATGTCAGTTTTTTCAGCACGGTGTAAAGAAAGCCACCAAGTTGCTATATAAATGTATGCATTGCATGGCCGACTCAACGTGCCACGAACCAATGCACTTGGAACTGATGGTCCGTCTTCCCGGCCTAACCCGTGGGGTGCTCCAGCCTGGGCCGAGCTGGAGCGTACTGCGGGTGAGTGAGAATCTTCGAGAGCTGTGTGTGCAGGAGGCTACCCTGGATCTCTCATTGCTGACCAAGTTCCTTCAGGTGTGCATTTTCTAGGCATTCGGATTCGATGCGCCGTATATTCTGGAGTCCACTCATTTGTGGTGGGTGAAATGTACCGACCAAACTCTCAGAACCTTACAGGCAAGGGTGGTGGCTTATCAATTTTGTGATGATTGTTTCCAAGCAGGTGGTCCGGTACAGGGTGAGCACTTAATAAATATTTATGTAGCTAAAGAGGAAGACCTCTCCCCTTCTCTTTCCTCTGCAAATCCTAATTTTCAAAGTTCAGTTTGGACCCGTTTGTCTGTGATTGCTCTGATCAGCAGTAGATGTTCCGTATATTAGGCGTGACTTACTTAATTGGCCAATGACGGAGGAAAAGCACACAGGACAGGTTGGAGGCAGAGAGACTGGTGTTAGCAATCCCTGTGAGCCACGGTGGCGGCTTATGCACAGTAGGAGTTGTGGGGTGGAGACGGGCGAGGGCAGCTCAGACTGCATTTACACCGGGTGAACTCCTTGCTGTGCGATGTGGGTGCTCTTTTCGATATTTAGTTTTGTACTACATAGCCTGGTGTTCCTATAAAATGAACAGCAACGAGCATCATTTTTGGTTTCCTCTGGGTAGAAATGAGGTGGGAGAAGGAGTCACACACCAGGAGCTGATTGCTTTGGTGGTCCGTCTTTCCAGGCAGACACTGTCTCCTCCCTGTCTCCCTCCTCCGTGCTTCCCTTGGTCCTGGGGAGGCAGGCCGTTGCTCAGAGGAGAGGCGTCCAGTGTCACTTAGCCACGTGACAGCTGATCTAGGGCATGGCACAGAAGGGACATATCATAGTTACCCATCATAGTAAGCGAGTTCCTGAAATAGAGGGAATGAACACAAGTTGATGACTTTTTAAATTATAGTTGGCATACAATATTATATTCATTCCAGGTGTACAGCACAGCAGTGTGACATTGACATACCTTAGGAGGCGATCGCCACGATAAGTCTAGGACCCATCTGTCACCATACAAAGTCATTATGATATTATTGACTCTATTGCCTGTGCTGTACGTCACATTCCCATGACTTACTTAATTTATGACTTCTTCTTAATTCCAGGGAGGATGCTAAATACATGTGAATGTCTTCAGGAAATAAATGTATATTACTCTCTAGATTTATTGCAGGCCGATGTTTCAAATCTAGGAATAGTAATAGTTGTAAGGAAACTGTCCATTGCAAAATACCGAGATTGAGTCAAATAAGATGGCCATAGTGACCACCGAGATGGGCATGGGGGAGGCAGCAAAAGCTGTGATTTTTCAATCATTCCCTTTGGGCTTTGAGCCTTAGTTCATGACAGATTTCTCAAACCACGTATGAGTTACACGTTTAAAACGAGACCCCGTTTTAGTGTGTCTGTATGTGAAAGTCATAGGGCAGCACGTTTCTGCTTATCATTGTCTCGGCCAAAAACGCAGTACCAGCCTTGCCAGGTAGAGATTTTTGTTACTGGAAGCATCCGAGTAGAATTTGGGTTACCATCTGTCAGGAGTTTGGGAGCGAGGGTTCTTTCACTAAAGAGGAAGGTTGGAATCAGAAAATTACAATATTCCAACCACTTTTTACACCTTACAACTAAACTGTATTTTTGTTCAAATACTTGTCTAAATCATAAATAAGTGTAGTTTATGCTGTATTTTAAACTAGCAACAATTTTACTTTCATTTTATGTGTTTGCCCCTATATCATGCCATACTAAATTTTTTACCAAGTTGTCCTCACCAGTGTGGGTTTTTCTGAAGCAAGTTTCTGAATCTGGGGTTACAATTTACATCAAAGAGTTGCTCACTTCAAATCTGTTTTAACCCACTCCAATACCTTTTTTTTATAATACTGATTCAATAAAGAGATGAGGACAGTAGTCTTGTAGAATATTTAACCTAACATTTTTTCTTGTTCATATCTTATTTTGTAAATAAAAAGATTCTACCATCCATTCATTATTCAGAATTACTTCTGAGACATAAGTGTGAGTCAGGCCCTCTGTCCATGCCTGGTAATACGGCCGTAAGTGAGACATGGAGAAGCCTTCTGTTGGTATAGCTTGCAGGCTCAGAAAGAAGTAAAAATCAAGAGGTTTTTCCTAAGTAACACAAAACATCACATGTAAGTGGGGAGAGACTGGGAATGATATCTGCTGTGACGTGCGATCATTTCTGAGTTTACAACACTCTGACTCCACTAGTTCCTCCTCATTACATGGTCAGTGAGTTTGAGAAATTCTGGACTCAACAAACTTAATAATTCTGTACTGTAAGCCTTCTCAGAGATGTTAATAAATAAATATGCCTGGTAAATCTACACTACCTATGGAAAATACTACATAGGACATATGTAGTATTTTCTAACATGTTTGATCATGGCATACTTTTCCTGAGAAACATCTTGGTGGAATTATTGTCGTGTGGAACACATTTTGGCTAGATTGGCTAGATAATAATATGTGAAAATTCATAGCAAAGTCAGGTTGGGAATAGTCTATGAAAGTCTAGAGATTCTGAAGTCAAACTGAATCATTATCTACTTTTCAAAACTGTTCATAAGTATCTCTTAAACATGGAACAAAATACCCATCTGAAACTATTATAAATATTCTTTCAAACTTCTGTGTTAAGTAGGGCAGATTTCATCAGTGGATTTGTATGCCAAACAGAGAGGGTATGTCTTTGAACGTTTATTCCATACAGATCTATAAACTACGTGTTTTAAAAGAAGCCAAGTGATCACACGCAGGCATCGGGGGCACCACCACTTTAAGACCGGGTCGTGGGTTCAGTGTGGCGTGGGAGAACGTTCCTTGCTCCAGAGAGACCTGACAGCGGCCCAGAGCTCTCCTAACCTGTTTGGAGAAGGCAGCGTCAGTGCTGACGTACAGTGAAGAAGAGACGTCCTTTCTGCTCTGCGGTCACCTCTGAGGCGCTTCTGAGAGAGAAGCATTAAAGTGGAGAGGTATGAAGTTGGACCCTGAGAACTGTCGCAGTGACTATCTCGCCACAAAGTCATCTAAACTCTGTCTTTCAGTCCGGAACCAACCCTACTGTCAGGGGCCAAAAGGAGACAGCAACACTAGCCAGAGGGACCTGCCTTGGGGCAGGTCTCCTCTTGTAGAAAGAATATAGTTTTATTTTCTAAATGTCTAAAACCAAGGCACAGATGTGTCCATGGTGAAGGACACATTTCCCTTGCCACCTTCCCATCCGTATCCGTGGAAGGTGTTTGAGTGTTGAATGAGAGAGTCAAAGCAGCAAAGCTTACTGTCGGAGACGAGGCTGAGAAGGGGAGAGAGCATTAAGATGTCATGGCCTGACACCCTGCCGTCTGCCCCCGTCCAGCCCCGTAAGTGGTTGAATGGCCGTGGGCAGAACTACAAGTTTCAGGGTTTCAGATTCCTCTTCTCTAAAGTTAGAGTACTGGACTCCAAACAAAGGGGCTCCTAGTTCTAAGAACTGGACTCCGCGATGATTTGGGGATTCCGGACCATCGAGTGCCTTCTGGATCATTTACCCATAGAGCCTGGGACAAGTGCACGGTTGCGTCATTCTAGATGGAGGCTGAACTTGCAGTTCGGTGTGACGTGCAAGAAGGCACAGGGACAACTCTGCCCTGAAACGCATGGGGTCAGAATACACACAGACTTTTTTTTATAAGACTCTTACCCTGTTTTTACTGTTCAAGGTCCTTGAATGGATTAAAGCTAACCATCTTTCATGCCGGGTTTTGGGATGGAATGAATTGTACATTATTAATTAGCATGCTTCTGCTTTGGGGGAGGTAAGGTAGTGTAGTTATTAGAAAGAGACTTATTGAAGAAGAAATGCTAAAAATGATGGTAATAATCACATGTTGATTATTACCTATTCTGTGCCAAGGCTTTTATATATTCTAATCCTCACTATGCCAAGGCCTTTATATATATTAATTCTAATCCTATTCCGTGTCAGTACCGTTATATATATTAATTCTAATCGTCGCTCTGAGTCTGCTTCATGTGTATAGCCATACTTACTACGTCATTTCCTTCACCTAATTGCCTTTAGTTGACATTTTTAGTGATAATTATTTGGTGTGTAAAATACTGTCCTTTCTCTGGTTGGTGTAGCTCAGTGGATTGAGTGCGGGCTGTGAATCAAAGCATCACAGGTTTGATTCCCAGTCAGGGCACATGCCTGGGTTGCAGGCCATGGCCCTCAGCAACCGCACATTGATGCTTCTCTCTCTCTCTTTCTCCTTTCCCTCTCTAAAAAATAAATACACACATAAATAAATAAATAAATAAATAAATAAATAAATACTTATTAAAAAATAAAAAATAAAATAAAATAAAATACTATCCTTGAAAACCAGGCTTGTACACATGGTGGGGGGAAAAGGAGGTTTACATCCGTGAGTACACAAAATGCAGAGTTTATTCTTATATTATTATTTATTAATTATTGAATTATTTTCCATACAAGCAACTGTAAACCTGTTTTCCCCACCCTGTATTATACTTGGCACAGTGCCTAATACAATATAAATAACCAACTATTTGTTTAAATGTATTTGTTGCTTAAAAAGATGTATATTTGTTACTGAATTTGTGTATACTGTTTCATGTTTGTTTTTCCTCAGTCACATATCTCCTGTTAGACAAGAATGGAAGGGTGAATTTACTGTTGATTTAAAAGCCCAATTGATAGCCTTTTAGCTTAGTTGACAGTGAGAATGTTCTCCCATCATTATAAGTATGCTAAAATGAGAAGCATTGTTATATCCACAATCAAACCATAAACTTTAATGCATTTCTTAATGGATAAAAGTAGCACCTTTAAAATTTTATTAAGTGTACTAATGGCCTTAGGTTAACCAAGCTGACACTTCCAGTGTATCTAATTCGCTTCGATCCTGGCTCCTGGCAAAGATGGCTTTTAATCAGTTGACTCCCTTCCTCTTGACAAGTAGGTGCAGTACAATACACAAAGTCATAGAGAAAGGGAAATATATTTTTTTAGTTTGGTGAAAGAAAAACAATAGCTTCCTATTAAGAATAGTTATTTTTTTATTTGCTTGCTTGAATAATAACCGCCCACACAGAACACTCACTCGCTACAAGGCCCAAAGGCACAGGCATGTTTTCCTCCTTCCGAGAATCTGACAAGGTTCTCTCTCCTGTGCAGAGAAGGCGACTGGGGGATCCCCCTCGGAGGCAGCCCAGGGAGTCAGTCATCTGGTCATGGAAACGCCGGTTCTACTGTGACCCATGAATTCAGCAGATAAACATCTGGTGAACCGGTTACTCTCTGCTGCATTAAGCTAACACCAGCTACTGTAATCAGCCCCAAGATTTCAGTGACTTCAGCCACTAGCAGCTGGTTTCTCACTCATTGAACAGCCTGGCGAAGTTGTTCCTTTTTAGCAGGCAGCTTTCCGTCTTGCTGCGATTCAGAGACTCAGGGTCTCCCCATTTTGGGGTCACTCCCCAGGGCCATGGGCGGGAAGAGAGAGGGCTGCTGTGGTCCGAGCATGACACATTGCACTGGCTTGCATCTGATGGACTCATATCACTAGACAAGAGCAGGTGAGGAGGACCGGCGACAATGGTCCCCAGCTCGGCTTTATAAAGAACAAAGATTATGAAGTTGTATGTGTGTGCATGTGCATACTCACATGAGATGAGATCCTCAATTTTTAATAGTGGGAGCCCTTTATTGAAAAAAAAGTTATCTAAAGGACAGGTTCACTATATTCATGGTTACTCCGGAGAGTGCAATTTGGAGCTGATTAAATATTCTTTTAGCATATCTTCTTGTAGTGTTCACATTTTCTAGAATCGGTGTTAGGATAATAAAAACCAGTAAGCACAGTTTTGAAAGCCTGTGAGAAGCATGCCTGTACGTCAGGTGGGGCCGGGGTGAGAGGAGGGATTGAGGGCGCAGAAGGTAAGGATCATCGAGTGCCGGCTCTGCACTTGCAGAGGGGAGGTGTAGCTATGTGGTGGGCGGTCTACCCAAGCAAGGCAATGCCACGCCAACCCCCCAAATCCCGGCCTGGTGGCGCATTCAGTGGGTATTAGGAATATCTGATGAAAACAGCCAGTGGTCCAGCCCCATGCCCAATGCCACTTTCATGTCAACATGTTTTTGAAAAGACCGGCTTTGCCTCCCAAAGTGATCATGTGCATTTCTGCCTCGTCTCGGCACATCAGGTATTCTCTTGGATGCATTGACTGAGCATATTCTCTTTGCTCTGGCCTGGGTCTGCAAACTGGCCTTCTTCTCAGCTTCTGCAAGCTTGTAGGAAAGCAATGATATGTAGTTATTTTAAAATGTCCTTCTCTTTTTTTAATACTGTCAGATCTCTTCAGAGGCTGCTGCTTCAGAGAGAATGAGTCTATCTCGTGCTGAGCAGAACAAAGACACGCCTCTAAAATGTTGCACAGGGTCTCCATAGCACTCTGCCTGTCTTTTTCTGCCAGTTTCTGTGTAGTTTTTACTTTTCCTACAAAACCGCTGCTTGGAGTTGAAGTAAACAGTGAGTCAGATAAGAGCAGATGGTCTCTACCCATCGCAGGTATGCATAAATGAGGTAAGGCCAGCTCGTCTGAAAGAAGGACACGTTTTCTGAGGCGGTACGCGTTGTAGTCAGCCATGACAAATGACTATGGAAATCTACGTGGGATTCGTCTGTCCCCTTCTCCCCAGTATCTCTCGCGAAGTTATTCTTTCGTAACCAGCAGATTAATGAACCATTGCAGGAAAATCCACGGGGGATCAGAAACACAAGGATCATCCTATAAATAATTTCATTTTGTTGTACTTAATAATGTGCACCACTGGCCAGTGTACTATAGAAAGAAAATGGATTCTCAAAGCCTTACAACACAGATTCCCAAGATCACTTTCAAGGCCACCATCAGACACACTGCAGCTGGTGAACGCGGAGATTTATACCAGTGGTCACTGAATTTCTGTGGTTTGAAAATAGAACGGTGACATGTATGAAACGTCTGTTATTCAATGTGAGTTTTTAAAAATAACTTGCTGGTGTCATGTCAGTAAGCTGTGAATGCAGTTCTCTGTGAAGAATACACGCTTGTATATCCCAAGTTAAGTTTTCCTGATCAACTTGACCAAACCTGAGGTCTTATAAGGAAAGAAGTTTGTTTTATTCATTTTTTAATTTTTTTAATATTCATGAAATTTCTTTCCCTTTGTCTACACTCCTTCAGCTTAAATCATGGCATAGTGGCCAACTTCTGGTATTTTGTAATAAGCAGGTTATATAAATGGCCATAGTGATATCATTTATAAAAATCAGCTGAGTTCCTCTTTGGGATGGTGGCATTCAAAGAGAATACAGTCTATATAACTTTGATGTCATCGTTTTTTTCAAGGCAAAAACTCTGACAGAGAATTTCACAACTCTCTAAGTGTTAGAACATAATCTGACTTTTCCTCTTACTCTGAACACAGAGCTCAGAGCCATTTTAAAAATAGAATTATAAAAACAATTAGCTTTTTATTTCTCAAAATTTACATGTATACTACTAATTATTTAGAAGCTAAAATTATTCATTGTAGTTAAATAAACTTAATAACATTACTGTTATACTGGCTAACATATATGTAGGTTGAACCATATAAAACTGTGAAAAAGTCAAACATTTTAGATGGTTCTGAGTGATGGTTGTTCCATATTTTAGTTGTATTTTTGATGTGGTTGTGCAAAGGGGTGAGCCATGTGTGCCTATGCCGCCATCTTAACCAGAAGTTTCTCAAACATTTTTAGCTAACAAAAAATGCCTATTTCTTATAGTTCGATCTAAGAGTTAAGTAGTAATTGCCACCATTCTACTGAAAAAACAAACAAACAAACAAAAGAAAACCCTTTCTGGAATGGTATGAAATGGAATGCTTTAGTTTGCCAGAAATAGTTTTCCCTCTGAACTCCTCGGTATAAGTGCATTACCACAGTTACGCGCAGGGCAGCCCCTCTGGTTACTCTGGGCTTCTCAGCTGCAAGGTGTACAGTCTGCCATAACCAGAGATGTCTTAATTCTGCAGGACTGACGTGAGTTGATGCAGTCGCCTTCTGTGTAAAGTTGGGTTTCTGTGTGTGTATTCAGGAATACGTGCACGTATGCAGAACTTCCTTTCTCCAGCCCCAGAGAACTCTCAGAGATCAACATTCACCTTTTTCCCCTCCAAGAAAAAAAAATATTTTATGTATGCCCTGAATTGTTCTATTTTTCTCTTGTTGTTGCTATTGCTGTGTATGGATGGATACATAGATGGATGGATCAATTTATTCCCTCCCTTTTTGAAGGGAGAAAAGGGGGATAGAAACAATTATGGGAAATGATCCATCAAAATCAAAACGAGCAGTGAAGTATTGCAGAGGCAGCTCAGCGTGGTACCCAAGATAAGAACATGGGCTCCACAGGCAGAGAGCCCCACAGCCAAGTCATACGTTAGAAACTTACTGACCAAGTGACATTGGGCAAGTCACTCGCCTCTCTATGTTGCAGGTGTGTCATCTGGAAAATGGAAGTAATGAGAATAACATTAACAATAACAGCAAACACTTCATCTGAGCCTTTCCTTGGGTGAGCGTATTTACTAAAAGGAACCATCATTTCCTTTGTTTTAAAGAGCCTGGCATCTTAGGGAGGGCGGGCGGCATGCCCAAGATCTCATAGCAGCTAATAAATGGAAAATCCAGTGCGTAACGTACAGGGCTGCGGTGATGATTAATGAGATAATGCATGGGAAAGTTGTCAGCCGAGGGCCCGTGTTAGGTATTAAAATAGGGGACAGACTAATTAGAGAATGCCCACAAGCAGTTTGAGATAATCTTTTAGAGTAATAATAAAGCACAAATTAATAGGAAACAAATCATAGAGACAAAGTGTATTTTTAGTGTTGATTATGTGAGAGTGGATGGAGCCCCCTGTTGTATTAAGATAAGGGACAGAGATAACCAGTTTCACTGGCTTGATTTTTTTCTAGCTGTCGTTAGAATAAGTCCCATTATCACTGAGATGTTACGTCTGTAATAAAATGCACAATGAACCAAGCAAAATATGGAAAAGCTCATTGCCCATTGACCATGTGCATTTTAGTTTCACATAAAATATAATCAGTTACTTCTTTTTAAAATTTTTTGCAGTTATAATTTATATTCAATGTTATTTCATATCAGTGTCAGGTTGGATTTCCCTTATGGGCGGTCTTAGGTGCAGCTCTTATGTCCTGAATGTGACTCTAGCCATTAAAATGGCTACCATGTGCCTCCTCCAAAATATTTCAATTGAACATCTGGTGTGATGGCTTCTGTTTAGGGGGAGCTGAGTTTTACTCCATTGCATTCTAGTTGAGGAGGTTGAGAATGTGGAAATATTACCATGGCCTGTAATTGGATCAGCAATTTGTGAGCTCAGATGTGAAGACAGAGAATGTTGTGAAGTGTTAAGAATGTGGAAATGGCTTTGTGGGAATATTTGCACTTCTCTCTGAGTTATTTTTGCTTGGGATAGATGAATTGCATCCTTCAGAAATCCTCATCCACAGCCCTGGGGACCTTGCTAGTAGAATTAGAGAAACTGGGAAAAACAGTAAGAACATCAGTAGCTCTCAGGGCATTTGAGACATAGGAAAGGGACAGGATGAAAGCTCAACTTCAAGGGTCAGTAGGTGGGGAGAACAAATTCCTTAAGGGGTTCAAGAATAATGATGAGTAAAGGACTTTTAAAGATCAAAATTTGAAACCCGATCACAAGGAGTAAAGAAGTGAGAACAAGCATTCGTGTGTCCCTGAACAGATATTCGTAAGGGATTAATGGTGTTCAAGACAAGATGCTTGGCTCACTCTGTGAAGGAACGATGGCATGGTTGCTGACTTCAGAGAAGACAGCCGAGTTGGGGGGTTACGCCTCTCCTCTAGGTAACGTCACAAAAGGTACCCGTTCAAGTCAGCGAGGCTTAGGATGCTTCAGAGCACTGCATTCAAGGACGCAGAGGGCGAAGGTGGGAGAGACCCTCCTGAATGCTTGGAGGACAGGCAGAGCTTGGGCAGGCAGAGAAGGACGGGAATGGGAAAAACAAGCAAAGGGGAAAGTAAAAGGTGTGTTGAGGGGTATGTAGAAAAGGTTTGTTCCCAAAAAATTTCAGGAAAAGGTTTAGTTGAAGATAAATGCAGTGACGTAGAATCCTTAGAATAGCTGAGACTATCACACAGGGCTCACCCATTCTATCTGTTTATTCACTTCGGATGAAGAAATAGAGATGCAGAGAGGTGAAGTGCATACAACAGGCTGTGAAGAGCCTTGTAAGGAGTTTGGACTTTACAGACAATGGGGTCTCTGAAAGTTTTTGTAGATCAGTATGTTAATGCAAACTTCTCTTGCAACATAGAGGATGCTATTAGAGCTAAACTAGAATGAGCAGGGTGTGTGTGTGTGTGTGTGTGTGTGTGTGTGTGTGAAAGTCCTCTGAGTATTAAAGCAACAGGTATGGAGCTTTATGTTAGAAATAAAGCAATATTTCCTAACAGGGTGAAAAAGACTGAAATTAATGCCAGAAGATGATTTGGGGATCTCCTTTTTTTTTTTGATCCTTAAGAGGAAAAATAGGGGTGGATTTTTACTTCTCATGGATGGGTTAAGTGTGAACTTCCTAGAAAAGAAAAATCAGTTGACCGCTTAAAACTCTTCCTTCTTGTATGTTTTTCCAGATAAAATCCCTTGATCGATACAAAGGAAATGTGCTCTTTTTAACAGTAAACCAAAAGGCTGAGAGGGTTTTCTCATTTATTTGTAACTATATTTCCTTTTCCTTCACGCTGAACTCTAAAATATGAAGGGAGCAAAGACATTTGTAATGTTATTGTTATACTTTAACCCAACATGGAATTGTTTGTGTATATTGTTCTTGTTGCAAAAACCATTTATTTTATAAAACAAAAAATTGTATTGATTAGCAAAACGAACTGAAAATCACGTGGCCCCTCACTACACAGAGATGCCACTGTTCATGTATTTTCTCTTAGACACATTTTCCAGTATATAGATATATATTTCCAAAATGGGGCCCTATTGTGCATATTGTTTTGCAGTATTCTTTTTAAAAAGATCATGTATAACACAAAAAGATGAATATAGTGTGTTGAGAACATCTATTCATGTCAATAAGTATTTTTACAATGATACTTTAATTCCTGCATATATTCCACTCTGGATTTGTACTCTGTTTCATTTACTCAAGTTTCACGCTGATGGTCTTTACTAATTGTTTGTTACTTTTCTGCTAATGCAGGAATAAGTGTTTAAGGAAGATAGGTGTCTGTGCATTATCTTTCATTCTTTCTTCACATGTTTCAGTAGAAAGATTTTCATTGCTACTTATGTGAAGCTCTCTCAGGGGCATGAGGTTACCATGATGAACAAATTTGAGAAATCTTCATATTTTTATGGCACTCACCTTCTAGTTGCGAGAGATAAAAAAATAAAAAAGCAAACCAATAAATGAATGTAAGTAGTTAAAAAATAGGCAGTACTACGAACATAACAGAAATGGGGGTGATGATAGGGCCTCCTGCTGGGGATGGGAGAAAGATGGTTAGGGAAGGACCCATTGAGTTGGTTTGACCTTTGAGTTAAGCCCTGAGTCCCCAGGATGAGCCCACCATACTTAGGGACACAGCTTTTCCAGACTGACAATTGTGAAGACAACATCGGTGAGGCTGAAAGGTCAGAGGACAGAGAAAAGGGAACAGAGAAAAGGATAGTGCGGATGGGCTTCATGAGTCGAGGGGAGGGAAGAGAAGAGGTAGTAGAGGTGAGACCAAAGAGTTGTGCAGAGTCTAAATCCCAGAGGACTTCAAAGGTCAAAATAATAACTCTGTGTTTTATTCTGAGAGTGGTGAATAGCCTCTGGCTGATATTAACCAAAGGAGACGTGATCTGCTTAACGTCCCTCCTACCGTGTGGAAGGGGCGGGGGTTAGAAGCAGAGACAGCAACAGGGGCAGTGTAATCACTCACGGATCATGGCGTCTTAAACTAGATTGTTAGTATTGCAGACAGGGAGAAGGAGTAGGAGATTTGTGCTAATATTTGGAGATGGAGCTCTCAAAATGTACTGCTTAATTATTTTCTACAAATATCTCTAGGAGTGTAAATGTCAGAGCAAAGGGTATGCACAGTTTAGAGACCTCTGTACATACTCCCAAATGCTCACAAGGGTGTTTGTACCATTTAACAGACAATTGTGGTTTCTACAGTTTACCAGAAAGTATGCACAATACTGGCATGTTTACAAAGAAAAGGTACTGTAGACATTTAGAAGATTTCGAAATGACATTATACATTTAAACACAAAGTCAGCAAAGCATTTACTGGAATGAAATTATTTTATTCCTAGAAGTATATTTTTAAACTACCTAGTTCAGTTGCCTCATTGTACAGCTGGAGAAGTGTGAGCCCATAACCATCTACTGGTGGTTGTCTCCGCCCATGCTGATGGGCTGTGTGTCTCCTGGGAAGAATGGGGGAGACTTATTTTGTAGCATCCTCCTACTTTTCTTCTCACTGAATAACAAAGCAGTTGTTTACTGTAATTCATAAGTTAGTTAGCTTTAGTTGTTTTTGTTTGTTTGTTTGTTTGAGTTTGAAATAGGTGCACAGACTTGAGAGAGTTCTTCCAAGGTCAAAACAGAGGGATGAAACTGCTTAGGATATGAACCTGCTTTGTCTGACCCTGGAGACCATGTATTTTTAAAAGGAGGTTTAAATTTTGTTTATTTACACACAGAAAAAAATGCACTCACTTTCGTACACAGTTCTATAAGTTTTGACGAAAGCCTGAAGGCATGAACCACCACTGCAGTTGACATGCAGAGCAGTGCCGTGACCCAGATTTGTTCCCTCACACCGCTCTCTGTCGTCGACCCCTCCCCCATCTCAAATCCCAGGGACCCACCCCCCTGCTCTTTCTGCGTGTAGTTTTACCTTTTACAGAATGTTATACACATGGAACCATAGAACATGTAGCCTTTTGAATCTGGCTTCTCTTACTTAACTGTCTGTGTTTGAAAACCACAGAGGATGTTGCACATATCCATACTTTGTTCTTTGTTATTGGTGAGAGTGTTCTGATTCGTGGATACATCACAGTTTGTTTATCTCTTCGTCTGCTGAAGAGCATTCATCCTCGTGGCTCCCAGTGCTGGCAGTTAACATAGAGCTGCTATAAACATTTGCACGCGGAAGTAGGATCACTAGCTCACACGTCCAATGTGTGTTAACTTTATAAGAAGCCGTCCAGCTGTTTTCCAGGTGGTTAATACTTTGTATTGTCACTGCAGTGTGCAAGAGTTTCCATTGTTCTGCATCTTCACCAGCTCTTGGAATTGTCAGTGGTTTTGCTTTTTGATGCTTTCATTTTAGCTTTGCCCATGGGTGTGCATAGGACCTCATTTTAGTTTTTAATTTGATTTTCCATAATGACCTATGATGTGGTCCAGCACTTCAAGTGTTTATTTGCCATCTGTACATCTCGAATTATGAACTATCTGTTCATATCTTTTGCCTATTTTTTATGGGATTGTTGGTTACGTTTTGAGAATTCCTTATACATTTATATATTCTGAATACATAAATTCCTGTGTCAGATACGTG
The DNA here is from genome assembly GCF_004126475.2 of Phyllostomus discolor. Classification (NCBI taxonomy): domain Eukaryota; kingdom Metazoa; phylum Chordata; class Mammalia; order Chiroptera; family Phyllostomidae; genus Phyllostomus; species Phyllostomus discolor. The sequence goes on along the minus strand of NC_040915.2, from coordinate 28,711,608 downwards.
ATTTGTGAACATTTTCTCCCAGTCTGTGGTTTGTCTTTTTACTCCTTGAATAATGTCTTTCATGTAGCAAAAGTTTTAAATTTTGTTGAGAGCCAAATTATGTATTTTATTTTGTTGTTTGTGCTTTTCAGTTTCTGTCAAAGAAATCTTTGCCTGACCCAAGGTCACGGAGGATTTCTCCCATGTTTCCTCCCCAGATTTTATAGATTCACATTTTACATTTAAGTCTGTGACTCATTTTGAGTTAATTTTTATGTAAGATGTAAAGTATGGGTTGCAGTTCTTATTTGTTTACTTACATGTTTACCTACTTATTTGTTTCAATACGGATGTTCCCGTTGATCCCGACTAGCTTTTAAGATTATGCTTCCTCCAAGATTGCATTTGTGTCTTTGTCAGAAATGATCGAGCTTCTTTGTGTGGGTTTATATTTAGATCCTTCCGTTTTATTGACCTATTTTTCTACCAGTGCCACACCACCACACTGTCTTAGTATAGCTTAACAGTGTTTTGAAACCTGGTAGTGTGAATCCTCCAACTCTCTTTTTTAAAATTGCTTTGCTATGTCATTGATTCTCATATAGATTTTTGGAGTCAGCTTGTGCATAGCTATAAAAATTTCTGCTTAGATGTTGATGGTGATGGAATTTTACTTATAGAACAATTTTGGGAGAGTAAACACCTTAACAATACTTAATTTTTAAACCAGGAACATAGTGTATCTCTCCATTTGTTTGTGCTTTTGGCTGTGTGTGTGGTGTATGTATTGCCTGAGTGTGTCTGGGTGGCACTTTAAGGAGATATATGAGGGAGAAAAAAATAAAACAAACAAGAAATTCACTGCTGAAGTGATCCTTCTTCACGTTTTGATTTCCTCCCCAGTCTGCTACTACTTTTTACTTTGCATAGTCCTTAGGTGATTATCCTTGTTGTTGTTTAATTCTCCCCAGGATGCTTAGTTGTAATTCATGGGAGGGACAGCCTGTAGTGCGTTCATTCCATCTTGTTCAGAGCCGAAGTCCATCAGTTTTGATGGTGATGGTCTCGGCCCACCTTGCTTGGCAGTGCCATGGATTGCAGGGCATCCAGAAGTGGCTTATGTGTGCTTTTTCACTTTGAATAAACCAACTATTTCATAGCGTGGGGTCATTAAATGTGAAAGACGTGCTTTCTACATGAAAGTTCAAAGGATGTATCTTGGGTGGATGCAGGCCTAGGAAAAAGAGTGAAACACACAACCACTCTTTTCAAGTCCAATAGCATTCATTTAGATTCAGGAGTTTCTTCCATTCTTGACATTGCCGTGATGTGTCACTTAAAAACATGAAATGGAAATTGATGTGACAGTTAGCAGAATCACCAGGGTTCGCCTGGGAGCATTTCTGAGCAGGCATTGCGTTGCTGACACATAATAGGAGTTAGCAAGTAACACAGGATCTCACAATATCACCATTTATTTAGCCCCAAAGAGAATACAATTTCCTGTGTACAAACACAGCTGACTGATAAACTCCTGTAGCATCCAAACAATAGTATGACCCCTACATCTTATGACAGTTGATTACCAAAGAAGTTCAAGTCGCATTATCTTCTAAAACAGATAATATGCAAATTTTCCATTTTTATCTTCAAGAATTGGAGATCACTAAATGTGTTTTCTGGAGCACAATATAAATTGCTGATTTTGTCTTTATTCTATTTTTTAAGCCATTTGTAACAAAGACACATGCAAAAAATATATCTGGTTTCCTTTCTGATTTCTAGTTTTATATTTCATGAGTCTTCAGAGGTGCTTTATTATGAATCAAGATGATCCTCTGGAGATGCTCAACCTCATTCTTTATGAAAGCAGTGTTTCAGGACAGCCCAGAGCACGGAGTCAAGTGGCCCAGTAAAGTAAATTTTACCTACAGTTCCTCGATGTACCTTAAGGATATTTGTATGTCTTTTGTTAGAATAGAAGTTTGAGTCTCCAGCCGCTCACTCAGCAGTAGGGTAGGTCAGAATTCGGAATGAGGTCAAAATTTGTATATTTGTGCAAGCAGGGGAAACACTAAAACTACTTGCAGCACAGGGAGTATGCCTTTCCTCTGGAAGCTGTTCACTGTTTTTAAGCAGACGTGTTACAAGCCATATTTAAAAATTATATAACCAAATGAAGATGCATAAATCTCAGCAAGAGTTGGAAAAACTCGGGGACTTCATGGCAGTTGAAGTGTATATTTTATCCACAAAATATGCAGACACGTGCAGGAGTGTGACAGGCACACTTTAGTGGATATCCGTTCATTCATTCACAATGGTTTCCCCAGGACGACACTACACTCTCAGGTTGCAGAGATGACTAATACATTATTCTAGGTTCTTTTTCAAGCCCTCAAGTAGGGCATTAAGAACTGATTTTAAAATAGAACGATAATTATGCTTTCAAATGAATATCTGGCCCTTCCATTTAGTCATCCAAATAAGGGTGAGAGAGCAATTCTGTTGGACCCATAGGCTTTTAATGGATAAAACATGTCACAATATGTATGCAAATGCTTTATTCATAATATATAGCTTTTGTAGTTGACAAATTGCATTTGAATTATATATTTAATTGTCATAATAGTCTTCTGGTTAGAACAGGCATGTATTAAAAGCCCCGTTTATATAGGTAATGGACCTGAAGTGAAAAGAACTTGCATAAATTTACATTCCGGACACAGCGGAAAACGCTGGCCCTGGCACTCCAAGGCCGGCGCCCCTTTTACAGCAGCTCACGGTGTCTCAGAAGCGAAGAGCGCAGTCTTGCTGCTTCCTCGCCCTGGGGTTAAAATTCCCACAAAAAAACTGGTGGAGATCACGTGGCTTCTGTCTGGGCCGCTCCCTAAGTTTCGGAGTAAATGTTACCTCCCCTGGGAGGCTCACCTTCATGAGACCAGCAAGGATTTTCACTGACAAACTTACAAATACTACTGAAATACAGTAACCCCTTTTTACAGTCGCATTGTCTCACCAAAAACAGCCCTGAGTACCCCACGTTGGGAAAGACAAATTAACTATACAGTAATTCTTTGTCACCATGTTTCTTCCTGGATAACATATAATAAATTTCATGAGGATATATTCTCTTCACTTCTGTATTTGCAGTCCGTAGCAGGGCACCTAACATATTGCAGGTGCTCTGTAAGAATGGCTTTCATAAAGTAACATTTGCCTATATGTGAATAGTATATGTTTATAGTGCATGGCTGCATATATTTTCTTTTCTTACGAATATATAAATGTTTGGGTACAAAATAACCACTGTTTCTTCTCATTTTCATAGGATTACACGTTGACAATGTATTTTCAACAAGCCTGGAGAGATAAGAGGCTGTCATATAATGTGATACCCTTAAACTTAACTCTGGACAACAGAGTAGCAGACCAGCTCTGGGTGCCCGACACCTACTTCCTGAATGACAAGAAGTCGTTTGTGCACGGAGTGACCGTCAAGAACCGGATGATCCGCCTGCATCCCGACGGGACTGTCCTCTATGGCCTCAGGTCTGTCGTGTCCATTTTAAACTTGAACTTTGCCTGAATGACGTAGTTACTGCCTTTCACTGGAGGGGAACCTGTTGTGCTGCCTCCCTCAGTCCTCCTACAGGTGCGCCGATGAGCAGCTAGGCCTCCGGGCCTGCAGCCATCAGATGGCTGGGAGGAGCGAGCTCACAGAGGAGCTCAGCCCCAGCTCAGACTCGGGCTTTTTCCTGAGTTATCTCAGCTGATTTCTGGAAGGGGAAGAGATAAACAATACCAAAACAGCTGACGCATGAGGTTGCCTTAGAATGGGAAAAAGTGGTGAATGCCCAGTGCTTGTTTGAATGGGGCAGACAGGCTGTTTCATCAGTCACTCCTCAGCTACGGGAGGGAGCCCGGGCCGGTCCCCAGATGACAGGAGGCTGCCCGGGCCCTGGGCCCTCCGCCCTCTGCAGAGCAGTCAGACTCTCATAATGACCTCAGATTTATTGCGAATGAATTTATGCTGCTGAGTGTGCCTGTATGTCAGGGAAGAATGGTGAGGGTTCTGCTGTTTGGGTGAAGGAAAATTGTAAAATATGACAGTTTCTTCTTTTGAAGTTTGTTTTGTATTTGAAGAAATAGTTTCTTTAAAAGATGAGGACGAAAAATATCTGACTCTGAAAACATTACAACATAAAGAATTCCTCTGCGTTATAGGAGAAGAAACTCTAAATTCAGAAATGTTTAATTGCATCTGATCTATTCTGTTTTACATAAATATGTAGTTACTTTACCATAATAACGATGATGATAAAAATAGTATTTAGTGAAAACTTGTTAGAGCTCAATTAAATACTTTTCATACATTAATATACAGGGTGGGGCAAAAGTAGGTTTACATTGTTTATATGGAAAGTAATACAATAATAAATAAATAATGATAACAAGAATAAATTGTTTCATGAACTCAACTGTAAACCTACTTTTCCCCCACCTTGTAGTTAATCCTTACAACTTCATAAGTTAAATACTGTTATAATCTTTATTTTCAAATGAAAAAAACTGAGACAGATGCCACTTGCCTGCGATCACAAAGAAAGCAGGATGTGAAGATGAGATTTGAACACTTTTGAGTTCAGAGCCAGAGCACTTAACCGATGCACTAGGATGTTCTCACACAAACATTTTTCTTCTCTGGAATATCTCACTTGCATTACCTACTGTACTCAGCATGCTTGATGGTGCATCGTCTTAGATCCTTATAAGCCAATTTCTCTGTTTGTCATATCTGTAGAGAAAATGACTTTTGACTGTCAAGGGAAGCAGGGAGGGAGAGAGAGGCAGAGAGAGAGAGTGTGTTTGTGTCTTGAGTGAGCCACTGAGGGTGAAGAGATGAATTGAAAATTTATAAATGTCCCATTGTAGTTTGTACCTACACTGTAAATAAACTCAGTAGAGGTTGTCAATAAACTCTGAATGCACAGATGCAAAGTCGAATGGATGGGAAATCAATGGTCACAATGTCTTTGGAACTGAGAAGGAGAAGAGAGGACCGATATAGATGATCCATATGGATTATTTATCTTGTCAGGCCAATACATTGGGATGCACAGGACGTAATAGCTGTAACTCAAACTCATAACAACGGGAGACCATCACTCTCCCCTCCCCACTTCCAACACGGGACGGCAGGTTCCTGAACACACCTGACATGCGTAGAACTAAAACATCAGGACAGAGAAGGCTCTGAATCGTGAGGGTTTTATCAGTTGTGTTGTCCATTCTGAGTTTGACATTGACAATGTTTTTCAGGATATTTATAAATTTCTCATTTAGTTTTTACTGACAAAGAGAACAGTCTGTTTCATGGCTAAAACTTTAATGCAGACCACATATTTCTTTATGACTCCAGGAGATTCATTTGTGGTATACGAAAGGAATCCAATTGAAATGACTATGGTTGATTCAGCTGTACTTGGCCCCTCTTCCTATGTACCCACCTCCCACCGCAGCCACTCTCTGTTGCTGGTAGTCCGGTCAGAAATTGATCTTATGTCTGTGCTCAGCAGTGGCTGCATTGAAACAACACTTAAAATAGTAGTAGTATTAATGTCAGTAGCTAATACTTATTAAAGGGCTTAGCATGTACTTGTTACTGTGCTAGAACTTACATGATCTTATTTAATATTAACTTTAACTCCACAGAGTAGGCACTATTTTATCCGCCTCACATGAAGAAACTGAGGACCTTGTGTCCAAAGTTTCAGAGTTACACATAGGAAAGCATGATATTGTATTTAAATGCAAAGATACTCTTCATCACCATTCTGCCCTGCTCCTTAGATACTGGCAAGATGGCAATCAAGTAGTAGAAATCTCCTAAGTGCTGTGGGGGGAGGGGGGGATAAAGAAAAGGTAGTTGAAAACAGCTTTCATTATATCCATAGTTACAGACTTTGTTCTTGACCGATAAGATAAGGCCCTAAAGAACGATGGGAGTCTTCTATGGGAGATGCCGTGTTAAGTGTCAGGCTCACCTCTGTCCCAGTTTACCAAAGAATAATGTTTGCTACACGGAACTCTGGGGCACAGGCAGGATCGTTGTAGAGAACTTAGTAGTAACCAAGTTCACCAGTCTGAGTTGAAAGGCATGTGTGAGGGCCTAGACATAGAAGGCCGAGATAGGAAAGGCTTTATTTAAGTATCAAGGCACTGACCATGACATCTGGTAGAACAAGGTCTCTGAGATGAATATCGGGAATGAATGAATGAGTTCAAGGCAAAGCAAAAGGCTTACACTTCCCTCCTGTTGAGATCCACGAAGATTGATGGGAGTAGGCGGTGGGAGGGGAGGTCATTCAGAGGATCTGAGTAAGCTGCTTTGGAGGGTTTTTCTTGAGAGAAATTTTCAGGTGTTAAAACATAATGAAGATATAGAGAGTAGTATGTAAAATATTAACCGTTGTTGAATCTCACTGTGGATATGTAGGTGTTCATTGTGTTATTCTTCAACTTGTCTCTATGTTTGAAAATTTTTGTGACAAAATTTGGAAAAGAAAAAATGGCATGTTTAAAAATTTTTATGATAAAGTTTGGAAAAGAAAAAATAGTGCATTTTAGAGTCCTAAGGAATCTCTGGTTTTATTATACAGGGTCTGGCACAAATAACACCTCTTGTTTTTATTACAAAATCTTTTATTATAAAATTATAAGTATGTAATTCTGTAATATAACAACATCATACTCAAGCACACCCTATGAAATTTTAGGTGAAATGTTCAAATTAAATCTATATTATTTCACCCATATTATTACCCTACCTACCACACCCAAGCAGGTGTTACTTCTGCCAGACCCTGTACACTGTAGAAAATATCACTGAGGATTAAAAAGTCTGCATCCCAGGGAAGACGTTTCTGCTGTCTCTGGGGCAGGGAATCACCTGTGCATGACACCTACTTTCAGTAGATGTGTCTGATGATGAGGCCGTCTCATCTCGCCCATGTGTGGCTCAGTGGGTGGGATCCATGAACACAGACCACCAGGCCAGGCCATAACCCAGGTGACAATGTCCTTGTGAGACCGCCCTCCTGCAGGGCTGCGCCTGTGCCTCTGACTGCTGCTGCAGGAGCTGAGCCTAGTCATGCTGATCAATTGTGTTCCAGTAGCAAGAGTTCTAAGGACAGCGCCCAGCTACTCGACAAGCTCACATGTCAGGTACAGTGGGCTCGGGAGTTCAGAAAGTAGACACTGAGATTTAAAAGTATGGAAGCTATTTTAGATGTTATTGTTGCAAGCTAGGTTTTAACACGTTTTGTACTGATTGGATTTTTGTTTTCCCATCACCAAGAAACCTGTTAGCAGCTTCCTCTCAGTTCTTCGTCGCTCTTCAGGCTCATAATCACCTCAGAGGTGCCGGGGTCAGAGCTTTAATGCTATGTCGAGAAATAAATGAGCATGACCGGACAATGAACTGGCTTTCTTAACACAATATAATGATAATGGATCTCAGCTTTCAGTTTGGACTTTCGTCACTGACTTGTGGTTGAACCTTGAGGGTCTTCTCCAGGATTTAAAGTCCTCATAATCAAGGGGTACCCAGAAAAACCCAGAATTATCTTCTGGAGGGCAGGCCCCTTGTAATCCAGGCTTCCCCCACTAGGGGGGTGTTCTGGGAGCCCATCTGTATCAGTGCAGCAGCTGGGGTGGTTCTGAGAGGCTCCATTTGGCTTCAGAGAATTTTCTTCGAAGACTCGGTGCATTTGCCCATTTCATGACGGGTGATTTACGGCGCACCTGCCCACACCGTGCTGAGTGTTTAGCAGTTTTTTTACCAAAAATCCCGTGCCCCCCATGCCCCACCCTCCCTGTTCATCTAAGTGACTTTATTTTCCCTCCCAGTGAAAAAAGTCCCCAAAGGGAACCCAAAAATGGCAGAAGCACTAAAAGGCACCAAAATCAAGTTCAAAACCTGTTTTGAGCAGTGGGGAAAAGCCTCGATAGGTGTATTGCATCAAATGGAGCATACTTTAAAGGTGACTGAAGTTTAAACTGTAATTTACGTAAATAAACATACAATTTTGTATAAAATAAATTCTGTTTGAGTCCTCCCTTGTAAAAAGAGGGAATGAATTAGACACTATCCATTTTTTTACAACCTGGTCATCCTCTGAATCCATGATCAATGAATATCAAATAATGTACAAGCAAACATCAGACTATGGGATGAAATTATATATTTAAAGCAGCACAGTATATAGTAGATAATAAGTGTTCAATGTTACTATTTAATAAAGAAATGAATGCTGGGGATGTTTGATAAATACGTGGAAGAATGGGACAGGGAAAGCTTTAAATATCAAGGTAGTAGTTTTATATTATAGAATGTTATCCCAGTTACTTTTTTCTTGATTCTGTGAAGTAAAACCCTACATTCATTTTCTGGAATGAAAAGAGGGGGAGCGAGCAGGTGAATTGACGAGAATGGGAAAGGTATAGGCCAGGCGTGTGAAGCATACTAAAAGGGACCACTAAGCAAAACGGGAAGGAGGTGCAAGCAGTGTTGAGGACACAAGCTCATAGTGGAGCCAGCGATCTCCAGCCACTGCGTTTGGCAGCACGAGATCAAGAGCAAGGAGACAGAAGGCCTGGCTTGAGGACCAGGTGGTCACAGCAGCCTCTGAAAGCCGCCCGGAGCCGTCACCCCGTGCCTCATGTGTAGCATGTGCTCGGGCATTTCCGGGGATCAAACTCTGTGTGCTGTCTCTCAAACCAAGCCTTTCCTTTTATTCTCACCAAGTCTTCTCACTAATCCACTTCCTCAACTGACTTCAAGATCCACTGGATATAGAAGTAATTGGACAAGTTATGAGTAATGCTCTTTTTCCAACTTAAATTTATAGTTGGCAGCTAAACAATAATGAATTTCTTGAATATAGATTCTCACCTTCACTCTTGGCTGGTTGATAGCTCATTTGTACCAATTTGATCATAAAATCAAATACCTCTTTTATGATCCTATTTAGAGATTTCTTTCAGGAGATACAGCAGGAGATGGGTAGGAATGTTTTCTTGGGAGTATCCCAGCTGTAGATTCAGTGACAAAGGACTTTTCAGTTGACGAGGCTGAAAAATTCCTACTAATTTATAAAGCAGGTGCTTCAAACAGCGTAACTGTATTTTATTTTAAAATAATTTTGACCCAATCAAATGATTTTCAGAATACTTCAAGGAAAAGTGACCCCAAAAATAGGATTTTTATCAATGAATCCAGCAAAAGTACTAGCAGGTAAAAATTAGGTTTAATCTGGTATTCATATGATATCATAAAGAATGTTACATACATATAAATCAGGCCATTATTGATTTAAAAAGGAGATATTTATTAGATTTCAAGAAGCTAATGAATAATAGCATTGGACAGAGAATCAGGAGACTAGCATTCTATTCTAGTCTTAAAATTAGTGGTTTTACTCATTTTAATGAGTTCTAAATTTTATTCTAGCTACAAAAATCCCATATTCTTATGATTTTGCTAATGTATGGCAGAAATATTTTTAGGACTTCCACCTCGTTATGCATACAGCAGCGCTTAGCATGATATTTCAGTGCTTTAGCAATTGCATTCATCTCTTTGAAAAAAATCTCATTAGGAAAGCAAAAACAAAATTCAAGAAAGCCCAAATTATCAACTTTGGCATCTTTTATGAGCATAACAATGTATGTTTTCATTAAAGCTTATCTGAATAATCTGAATCCAAATGGACTGAATATTATTTATGCCAAGTCATTAACATTATATCATAAGCATTTTGCAACATTATTGAGAACTCTTCAACAAACACAATTAAAATAAAACTCCTGTTCTATTATAAGGCAAGACATATTTAATATTGAAAGTTGAGAAAACCCAGCTGTCGTGAATAAGAGTACCCTTCATCCTACCGTACAAAATTAATCACTAACCTGTACCTTGCTTTATACTCTTCCAGATATTTTTTCTAGTAAAAAAAAGCATATATGTAGTTTTTCATAAAAATTAAATTATCTTTACATATACTATTTTGTTTTACAATGAATGTATCATGAATATGTTTGCCACGTGAATACATCCCCTCTCACCATCAGACTTCAAGCATCAGAGGCCATACTTGGGAAGAATTCTTCATTTAATGCAGGTTTTGAGCTAAGGGGTAGTAAGTGGCTGTTGCAGTGCAATGCAGGACTACTGTTTTGAAATTGCTGTAATATTTTAGTGGCCAACAGGCAAAGCTATTTGTGGCATAATTTATCATCTTAGAGTTGTGCTGTTGTAATTTACTGTCTCATTGGTTAAATGAGTGGCCCAGGGGCTGTACTGCTCCTGGTTGATTTTCTAGGACCTGTCTTATGCCTGGAATGACTTTCTCACTCTTTCAGTAGTAGCTGACCCACCTAAAAATAGCTGTTTGTCATTTGGTGTGAGAGGGGAGCTCTTGACTTCATATGTCTATATGCCTCCCATATGTAACATTAGATCAGAAACATGTCACTTCTGATTAAAGGTTCGCATTGTTAAAGAAAGGTTCAGCAGGAAGCATAAGGCAATTCAACCACCTCCTGCTATGTATGTTCTGTCATTGGGAAAATGGCGAAGGGTAATGTTAGCCTGTAATGAATTTGGACAGGCAGGGTTTATTAATTTTATCTTCCTCCTCGACTCCTGAAGCTTTACCACAGGATATTAGGCAAGTGAAGAACTGAGGAGCCATTCCACACTGAAGTGTAGTCTATCAAACATGAATGTATCACTTTTTAACTTGGATTTCCTAATTGGTTTAATTCATTTTCATAGAGATTTTGAGTGTATGTATTTTGTCAAGTAGAAAACAGATAATTTATTAAGACTATCAGCCCTTCTGGCCAGAGTAGGAGACCCTGCTCTCCAGATTTTCTCAGTTCTTCCATGCAGGAAAAACCCCCATCACGTACCCCGCCTCTGCAGGGAAAGAGGCACATAACATGATTTTATAGAAGATGTCCTCTGTAAAGACCTGTCAGCGGGTTTTCAGAGAAAATGTTTGCCCATCATTTTTCCCTATAATATTACTTAGATTAAAATAAATGCATCTGGAAGGAGATTCTGACGTCTTCGAGTTCATCCCCTCTTGTTTTATAGGAGAAAAGAGGGAGGGTTCAGAGAGTCAAGGGCAAAGGACAAAAGACTCCAAACCTTTGATTCCTCATCAAGGGCTTGCTCTTGTAGCTGCCAGAGCCATTTGGTGTCTTGGAGTCATCATTGTCTGCTGACATGAGGAAATGTGGCAAATCCAAATAGTGGAATCAGCCCTGGCTGGTGTGGCTCAGTGGATTGAGTACCAGCAGTACTCCCAGTTAAGATGTGGGTCTTCCACTGCAGGCCCAACGAATGCGTACACTGGCGTCCACATGGAATTGGGCCTTGTCTACAAAGGGAAGAAGCCTTGAAACCCATTGAGGATATGCCATTCACAGGCCCGTGAATGTATCTGTATATACAATGTCGCTTTACATAGCACATTCAGAGGTAGTACTGGAATATTCTCAACTTCATTAGGAGTGAACACAGGATTTTCTGCTGGATTAAAGAAGCTCAATTCTTACTTTATAATCTGGGAAGTAATTACCCAAGTAACTGATGGACTTTGATGTCAAGGACTGACAGACAGCATCCTCTCTTTGAGATTCTTGACTCTTAACTGTAACATCAATGCTCTCACCCTGGAAGGGAAAGGCAAGAGCACTGAGCCATTAGCGCGGCCTTTAACTCTCAGACAGCTGAAAAGTGTCTTTGGCTACCAGACCGTGGGGGAAGGTCCCGGAATACAGTGAAGAAAATCTTGTTTATTTTCTAGAACAAATAAGAAAGATTTCTTTCACTGGGGTGTTTTTCAGCTTCTTTCTCCATGGGGAGAAAAAGAAAAGAAGAAGATAAAAAAATTACCCCACCCATGGAAATCACCTCTCCAATTTTTTTGTAAACTTTTGGCAAAAGTTTTAATTACTTAATTTGTTAAATGGGTGGTAAGGGAAGATTTCTAGTCCAGCCTCACCTCTTTATTCTGGAGCTGACAAATAAAACAGTCTTCCCTTTGGAAACCAAACCAGTATAATAGGTTATGACTCAAGTGGCAGTCCCCATATGATGAAATGCAAGAGCTATTTTACTTCTCAGAAGAAGCTCATTCTCTGCACTCTTATCGACAGAACAAAAGGCAACAAAATGCTCAATGGCCATCAGTCCTTGGAGGAGTGTATAATTCCGTATTGGATCGTTCCCACTAGCCATAAAAGAGACAGTAATCAGCACTTTATATTTTTGCCATTGTAACAAGTTGACAACTAAGGAAAACTACTGAAAGCACTAAGATAAAAAGGCCAGAGCGACTTCAGGCATGGCAATACCGGGAGGCCTTTGTGCAGGTTAGACCACTGCACAGGAGGCCACTGGAGCAGCGGGGGAGCTGGGCTAAGATCGTGGGTTTGGAGCCTTCCTGCCTTGCTCCAGGGCCTTCTCCATCACTAACTAACCAGCTATGCTCCACCCTGCTGAGCCTCTCAGCTCCATTATCAGTAACATAGGGCTTCTTAGTACCTACCTTGCAGGATTCCTGGGTGGGATGGTGGAGGGAATTAAATGAAGGAACACTTGTAACACATTTAGTAAAGTGCTTGGCACATAGCAGGTTGTAAAGATTAATTGCAGTTATTAAGATGTCTACATGTATCTAACATTGCCCTCTCCTGCTGTTTCCCATCATGCTTAGAATGGGGTAATACTTGGTGGTGGTAAATCTGTATTATGTATCAATACTGTACTGGGTTGACACAAAGACAAAGGAGACATCCAGAAGTGGATGCTCAGAACTTGGAGGTTCATGGGGGAAGAACATGTAATGGAGCAGTGATTTCTGACCCGTGTGCTGCAGGAATTTCTAAAGCATGCCATACCGGACTGTTTCGTTAGGGGCACTGACCTTTTTCCCTGAGACTGTCAAATAAAAAAAAAATAATAATGACAACAGCCAACACACAACAATAGCTGTCCGGTGTGAAAGAATCAAAATTATACCTTTTGTGTCAGATTGGCAGACAAATAATATATTTTTGGTGTGCCACAGAATTTTAGTAATTACTTTATGTGTGCCGTGAGGTGAGAAAGGTTGAAAATTGTTGATGTAGAGCGACAGGCCCTGGAGTTGGGACGGACAGGGTGGTTGGAGGAAGCCATGTAAGGAGACGAAGGTTTGGTCAGAGTCTCGTAGCTTCCACAATGGGTGGCGAGTCCCAAAGTTACCACATGATCGAGGATAACTAAGTAATTAATAAAAGAGGGCCATATATGGGTCAGTGATGAGAATATGGCTACAGTGCCACTAGATTCATAGATCAGTTTATCTTGTATCTTGGCTTTGATTTTAAGTCTCTTAAGGCCCAAGACTATATCTTAATAATTTTCTGAAATATATTCTCCAGGGTTTAGCAGGCACCATGCAGAATATAGGCACTCTATGGGTAGATTAATATTGGCCAACTTCTTTATTGTCATTCAGGTATATTATAATTACAAAGTCATTGACTAGGCTATGATACACCTGGAAATGTTAGGTTTTTAAATGTATATATTATCCAGCTAAAATTCTTATAATCTCTTTAACAACCAAAAGAGCAGACATTAGCTTATTGCACTGTATTTTTCTCACAGATAGCATGCATTTGGTAATTATTAGTCTATTATTTACCTGTCAGAAAAAGACAGTCAAATATGCTTTCAAGTGGGGGTAAGAAGCCAGAGAAGACAAGGAGGCTATCAAGAAAGAAAATACAGAATCAGATGTGTCCTGGCGATACAATACATCTTAATCACTTAAAAATAATCGCCCTAGAAATAATTACTCATTAGCATCATTACAGTGTTACACCACCACAAATGCCTTAACTAATGCGAACTTGGAGCGTGAAAATTATGACCAACATGTAATGTTGCATCTCAGTGCTCTGAGGACAGTCTTTAATGGTTTTGTTCATAATTACCTGACAAGAATGTATTTTTACCTAGAACTTGGTGTCATTAAACATGCCTTTGGAATACTTTCATGTTTGAAGGCTGTATTACAACTCTTTAGTTATTTAATTAGATTAAGCAACTCCTCAAGTTATTGTGTGTTTTGTTAAGCTAAAAGCCATTGCAAGCCAAATTAGCAAAGGTGTGCTGAGGCTGCGGAGGATTTAGGCATTTGCTTCAGTTGCTGAGAATGAAAGACAGAGGCTGCGTCAGTGAACCGGAAGGTACAGGCAGCCACTGACACCATCCTCGTGCCGTGGTTCACCCCCACCTTCCTCGCCCTGACCGATGAGCCCGTTCTTTACACATCCTGTCCAGAAAGGGAAATCTACCCTCCACCCCGGGGGAGCCATTTCGTTATTTTACAGCCTTCACTGTCAGCCAAGTCATCTTTCTGTTTAACCTAAATCCTCCTTGTCCTTCATGTCAGAAATGATGACCACGGCGCCCTGTTTGGTCCATAGCGGAAAATGTGAGCAGTGGATCATCACCCCCTGGAGCCCTCTGCGGGCACCAAGGCTGTTATTCAATCTCTCAGTTTGCTCTCTCTCCCCGGGCCAGGACAGCAGAGCTCATCCAGCCATCTATTAGGCAATTACTTGGGTTTTATACTCAGTAACATTTTGCTGAGTTATGAAGACATTTTGTCATATTTTTTTTCTAGAGAGAGAAACAGAGACAGAGAGGGAGAGAGACAGACAGACAGACTGGGATGGGAAGCTGGGGAAATATTCACAACGCAGCCATTCTTTAACTTCGTTGTCCGCCCTCTTACTCTTCCAACCCCGATCCCATCTCCCTGCTCGGATAAATGAAGTTGCTCCTATACAAGCAGTGGTACACACCCTCTGCTTTCTGACTCTTCTGTTACCAGTTTTCTCTTTTCACCCAGGAATCAGGTTCACCCAGGAATCAGGTACACCAAAATAAAGGTCACTAAGATATTATTAGTGACCTTTATTTTGTTTTGTGTTTCAGTGAATTTATTGGGGGCAATGTTGGTTAATAAAATTATGTAGGTTTCAGGTGTACAACTCTGTAACACATCATCTGTATATTGCACTGTGTGTTCACCACTCCAAGTCAGGTCTCCTTCTGTCCCAGAGAGCATTGTGCTCAGTGAAATAAGCCCGTCAGAGAAAGACAAGCACCATATGATTTCACTCATATGTGGAATCTAGTGAGCAAAATAAACAAACAAAATAGAAATAGGCTCACAGACACAGAGAACAGGCTGCCAGCTGTCAGAGGGGAGGGGAGAAGGGGAAGGGATTATGAGAAAAAAACAGACTCATAGACACAGACAATAGTATGGCGATCACCCGAGGGAAGCAGAGTTACTTTAAATTGGCTGTCATTTGCTATGTGTCTGTGATCTTTCTGTGAGCCTTTTCTGTTGTTGTTGTTGTTGTTTTGAAAAAAATGTATTTAAAATGAGCCCCAAGTTTTTATTATTATAATTCATTTTATCCTGCTTTAATCTTTTATTTAGTCAACTAAGCTTCTTTCTCAGTGTCATCATTCAGGTATGAGGTGATTTTTTTTTTCTTTTCCTCTTGTGTTTTCCAATAACCCCATCAAAGATGTGCTTTTGGGGGGACCTTTCAAATACACTGCTTTCCTAACTTAGCTTGTAATTTTTTGTTTTCATCAGACTTCAGTTTTAAGGAGCTCCCTGAATTTCAGTTTTTAGTTGCTCTGACCTGCGTGTGCGCCCCCAGCTCCTTTCAGAGTCCCATCCTAAGCAGCTAAAGCCTCTGAAGAAATGACTTAGTTTCTAAGAGTCAGAACGAAGTTAGTATTATTGGGGTTTTTTCCTGAGGTTCTCAAGGTTATGCTTCCATAGGATTCTGTATAAATAGTTGTCCGGAGTTCAGAAGGACCTTTTGCATTATAACACCTCTTCTTTACTTCTTTATATGTTGGCTCAAGGTCACCAAAAAGAGGCAGACTCAAGACCTGAGCCTGGGACAGTTGGTCTCCAAGACCTCTGTTCTTGACCTGAGTGACTGCGTGTATGAGACTTACATTAGTTCACCAAACGCCATGCTGCCCACTGCTCACTACTACGTGTCTCATAAGGGTGGAGACTCTTGTGTTGCAGTACATGCTCTTTTTGTCCTCTTTGCTCATTTCCCCTGAGAAACCCCTGAAAGTAAAACTGCTGGCCAATATATGAAAAGTTCTGATATCCAAATCACCCTTTATGAAGGCTGAACCAATTTAATATCCTTACCAGCAATTATGGAAGACCAGATTATTCATATTCTCATCAACTATTGCATTTGAGAAGAAAAGAGCAATTTGATAGCCAAAGCGGAAATGATAAGCTATCATTCCCATGAAAAGTGTCACACAATCCTAGATGGGTTTGAATCGTTGTTACCAAACAACAAGGGGCCAAAGGACGATATGCTATTACCCGAAAGGAACCCCCCAGGTTTGTTATGTCTGCCACCAGAAGAAAGATGTCTCTCAATGCCAGAGATTCGTGAAAAGGAAAGGAAATGTTTATTTAATGGTATACAGACTTAAAGTAGTGACCTAATGTCTTCATCAAAATCCCAAAGTCCCTTAAAACACCCACAAGCACACACAGTCCTTCCTTCCCCCCCTTTGCCCAGTCTGGGGTACCGTATCTGAGGAAAAGAAATAGAAGTCCATGGTTCAGGCAGCCCCCAGTTCTTCCCAGTAATCCGTCTCAGCTGGTAGGCCTCCCTCGGTTTCCGGCGCCATCAGCTGTGTTGCCGGGATCTCTGCTAAAGCCGGGTGGTGGTTCTCCTTCTAAAGCTGCGGGGGTCCCCACTCTGGCAAAGCTTCGAGGTTCTCTCTCCACTGCCCCAGCTGTGTGGTCCTCTCTGCACAATGGCCGCAGGAGTCTCCACTCTCCTAAAACCCCCTGGTTCTCCCCTCAATGGCTGCCGAGTCTCAGTTTAAATCCCCACACCAATCTTCTTCTGCAGCCCCATTTCCGACTCCTTCCACCATCAGTTACACCTGCCCTCACTCTCAAAGCCTTCCAGCTTTACTGGGCTGCCATAGTGAGTCTGGGCAGGCCTGGCCCCACATCATGGAGCCAGTCTTCTCCAAGCTCCCACGCAGGTGCTGTAACTCTGGGGACCTGCCCTCCAGTTACATCTTGGTGGGGAAGTCACTCCCTTCTCCCTGGCTCAGAGCATGGCCACAGCTATTTAACATATCTATGAAACCAGTTAAAGGTTATAGATGTGTTAAATGACCACACCAGAGGTTAGCTGTAAAGCTGTTGCTATGCAAAACAGCTCTCAATGGCCCTGCTCCATGTATCCCTTCCCCCAACTCACACCTGTTGTGGGGGGTGGGGGGCCGTGAGGACATCCTAATATTTCCTGAACACCCTGAGTTCTGGGCCCCATCCCAAATCCCTATTTGCCCCCCGCTTGGCTGCACCCTGTTACATCACTATAAAATTTGAAAGTGTGAAACAGGTAGAAATATAGTGGAATCTTTATCCCATCTCAGGTCAGAGGATTATCTAGACGTAAAGCAGCTTAAGATACAAACATGTAAATGATCGATAATTTTGATGACAGCAAAATAACATCGAAAACTCTAATGAATCACTAAGTAAAAGAGAAACACTCCCCAGACAAAAAAACTGCAAAGTACATGAACTGACCATTTACAGTGAAAGAAACTGAAACTTCTGTTAAGTATAGAAAGACTCTCTGGGAATCATAGCTTTCCAAAGATGGAACATGTTCCTTTCAGACAGAACTCCAAGCCAATGGAGAGATCCAAGGTAGGACAATCATTGTTGAGATCTTATGGAAGGAATTCGGTCCTCAAAAAGATATTTGTGTATAAATGATATACATGTATATCATTTAATCACCTTTTCCACCTTAAGAATAATCAAATGATGACATGCCTGCCAATATTTTAACGACATAATAAATTTTGAAGTACCTACATTTGACATAGCATGCTGACCAAATTTTCCACCCATGGAATGAAATCCTATGTATTCTCAAATGTTTTCATATGTGAACAAATGTTACTGCCAAGAGAAGAAGTCAGTAGCAATGACTAGTTCTGGAGGAGACTAGAGCAGAGAGGGAGAATTATCTTAACTTTTTTCACAGAGAAAAGCGATATACATTCATCATATAAAGAGTGAAATTACAGCAAATAAAAACCAATTATATTTCCACTTCTTATTTCAGTGTACTTTTAATCATTTATCTGTGTACTCAATATGCCTTTAATAAATGTGAAATTATATTGCCCTCCTTTCTAATATGCTATTTTATCCGCAAAAAATTGAGAACATTTTCCTATGCCCTCACTCTCTCGGAAGTGTTTTCTTATTGCATCATGTCACTAAGCCAAAGTGCATTTCACTATCCCTATGTGTGATATATAGAATTTCAAATTTTCCAGTTTAAAGTTGCATACTTGTACATAGTTTTGTGGGGGTTTTTTCACATTAACTTCTTAAAGTAAAATTTTAGAAACAAAGATTAGCACATTTGGTAGGCTTTGATTAATGTTGCCAAATTACCATCTAGAAAGTTTTACCAATTCAAAATTCTAACAGCAGCATGTGTGAGAGGTTTCCCTGCAAAATCTGTAGCACTGAATATGATAACTTCTTTAAATTTTTGCTGAATAGATTAGCGGTAACCATTATAGCTTTTCTTGTATTTTTAATATAAATTTGTAGTTTCTGATTGGGGTAAGCATTTTCTCACATATTTGGTACCTATTTTATGTAAAAACTTAACTCTTGAGTAGTAAAAATACCATTGTTGACCTTAAACAAGTAGAAAGCCAGCTAGTTAGTTCTCCGGCAAAATGGGTTTATTTGGGAACAACAAAGAATCACAATTCAGTACCTGAAGTCTTAACAGTGATCCACTCACTAGCCCCAAGAACAGAGGAGACAAAGGTTCTTTTATGGTGGAAAAGGAGAGTTCACTGGGCCTTTCGTGAACAAAAAGCCCATTGGAGGACACTGGGAGTTCAAGTGCAGTGGTCTTTCCTTGGCTGAGTTGTAAAAGTCTTTCATCAGCTGCGTGGCTGCCAGGCAAGGAGAAGACCCTCCCTCTTCCCGCTGGAGTAGTGGAGTTGAGAACCAGGTTGATGCTGGAGACGAAAACACAGCTCTTCCTGTTTGGAGTAACTGATGATGAGTTTTAGGGTGTGAGAGCTCTCCCTTCAGGCCCTCTCAACCCCAACTTTTTAATTGGATTCTGCTTATTCATCTCCATACCATTTAGGTGGAAATCTTCTGCCATTCGAGATCAGAGTAGCAGAAAGGACTGAGACAGCACCTTTGTGCATTTTGTTGGTGTCAGAAGCACAGGGCGAGTAGTCAGCATGCAACCGGTGGCAGCTCTGTGTGATTTATTTTTCATGTTTAGAAAATAACAGCAGCAGTAACAACAGGCAGACCTATTTTACTTTCCTGGCCGAGGCCATCACAACAGCACCGTGTACCCAGGTGAAGCGTGTGGGTGGGCGTGTTGGAGGCTGGGTCCATGATTCCCACTGAACTTCCAGCAGGTGCTCAGCCTCAAGAGAGAAAACGTTAATCAGGCCTGAGTTTTCCTGAGACATCTGGTGCCAGCTGCTCAAGGAAGGGGTGTGTGTGTGTCTCGTGGTGTGTGGGTAGTGCCGTTGGTGGTTGTAGTGTATGTTTATGTGTGTGGTGGTGGTGTGTGTTGTATGTGTGGTGGTGGTTGTGTGGGGGGTGGTTGCAGTGTGCGTGTATGTGTGTGGTTGTGGTGTGTGTTGTGTGGGTGGTGGTGGTAGTGGGTGATGGTTGTGGGGGGTGTGCCGGGGGCGCAGAGATGGCGTAAAGGTTGCTCTGATAGCCATACTCCCACCAGGAATTTCATGCCGTTGCACTGACATTCTGCATCAGCATCTCCCTTTGTCCAAGTCTACTTCTCCCTTTTTTTCCGCAAGTGATGACCCCTAATGAGCATCCTTCAGGGTCTACTTCTGGAAAACCGAGCTTACGATAGGCCCTGAGTCCAGTGGGGACTCAGAAAATAACAAATAAACAAATGTATACTCAGGGTAATTTCAAACAGTGACAAATGTGATGAAGGAAGTAAAACTCATGAGGCAGTGGCCAGGAGAGGAGGAGCTAAGGTGGGGGAGAGGCCTTCTCAGGTGGGCGGTGGCGTCCTGAGACTGGACCCACATGAAAGAGGCAGTTTATTGAAGGTGGAGGGGCCTTCGTCTCTCATCCCTACATTCCCGAGAAAAGGTCACAGGAATGAAATGCTTCTAATTTTTTCGACAGCCACACTAGAAAAACCTCAGATTTTAAATACATTTCTATAATATATTCCACCAGTCAGGGGCCCAACAGGAAACAGATGGCGTATTGAAAACTGGATAATTTGAGAAGAATGTAATAAAAAGGCAATTTACAAAGCGACGGAACGGCACCCCGTTTCCCCTCCCAGAGATGAGATTAGAGGTTGCCGTCCGCTCGCTGGTACCCCAACTTGCAGGAGCAGGGGAGGGAATGGTCAGGGGAACCTGGACGCCAGTCACACAGAGGAGGAGCCTGGGGAACAGTTCCCAGTTTCACTCTCCTTTTGCCCCCAAACCACTGACCCTGTTGGCCAAGTCAAAGCCAAGGCCAGAGAACCAGGGAGGCGATTTTTGAAGCCCCTACAGTCTAGTCTGTAGGGCTATGGAGCTCGGTGGTTAAGGGTGGAGCTGGAGAGGCAAAGGAAGGCCCCTTGCATGTGTTTCAAAATATATTTTTAAATTGTATTTTAAATAATGCTGGCTGAGACTTGGGAGAAATGGCAGCACACCCATCTCGGGTTATAACCTCAGTCTGTCATTGGCTAGCTTTAAATCAACATCTGTAAGCCACTTTTTAAAATTTGTTTAAAAACATTACACATGGTTGGAATAAAACTGATGAATTCAGAAATGGTATGACTCCAATGTTCACAAATTAAAATAAAGTATTTTAAAATATTTTAAGGAATGCAGCAAAAAATCTGGCATAATATTGTTTTTAATTATGCACACAAAAAAAGCACTGTTGAAATAATCAGAATTTCATCTCTAGATCTCTCCCATCAGTAGGCGACTCTGGTTCAGTAAAATCTCTTATAATGACCCGAAGTCAGATTTCACTTGTTAAGTTATGAGCCAAAATATAGAATGATTACTTTTTTTCTCATGGACTCAGACTTCCTTCAATACATAACTTAGAGAAAAGAGAAGATAGTCCCATTCCTGAGGTAAGCACAGAATTTCTATTCCCAATGAGACCATTGGGAATATAATGTGGGAACTTTTGGTGTTGAACAAGGGGCTGACTGGAGAAGAATAATAAAGGCTAAGATTAGTATGGCCACATCTAATAATGTTTTTGCTTGAGTAGGATTTCTATGCCCACAAAGTGACATTCTGTCGGATGCTGCTATTTGGATTCCACAAGCACATTGTTTAAGGGAATGTCGTTCGTAACCCTACCTGCATTTGTAGCAGAAGCCGGTCTAGCCCTTTAATTGCCACGGTATCTTCACAGATGATAAGATTCCAAAAATGCAGAGTCACTGAAGGCCAAACAGCTGCAAGAGAGTACAAATAGCTCTCATCTGAAACCCACGATGTATCAAAGGGGAACATGATTGCTAGCGATCGTACTTGTTTCGGTGATTACAAAGTTGAGCATAGTAGTGCATGTGACACTGTGGGAGGACTGGTGAAGAGCTTTTACAAACAATTATGCGTGAGTGTCGGAGATTTTAATTTAAGCAGAAGGCCTCCGCAGAGGTCATGCCAGAGCACAGGCTGGGAGGAACAGGGCTGCGGGAGCCCTTCCACCAGGGGAGGACGTTGAGTGGGGCTCCTGGGGAGAGGCCTGTGTTTGCTCGCCTGGGGTGGGCTCATCTACATAATTGACTAAAACAGAATGAACAGCTGTGAAATACAGCATTTGGATGTGTGGGTAAAACAAAATTACAAAATATGCAGGGTCATAGAACATGTAATGTATTTTCATAGGATTACAGAATCCCCAGGCTCATTTGGGAGCAAGGAAATTGGCCCGTCCTCTAGAGAAGCTAGATTACTCTATCTAGGTCAAGTAGCTAGTTAGTTGTAGTGTACTAGTTAAGTATGATATGGACTCAAGTCAGATAATCCTAGATTCAAATCTCAACTCTACTGCTCACTCGGAGACTCTTGAGAAAAATCACTCCACCTTTTGGTGCCTCTGTCTTCTCATCTATAAAATATAAATAATCATGGAACTTAGCATGAGAATATTAATAGGACATTCCCCATATTAAGTAAGACGATACATTTCAGTAACATTAGATAGTGTCTAGAACTTAGTATATGATTAATTAACATGAGGTATGTTATTATTAGCAAGACTGCCAGAGTTGAAATCACCTAACTTTTATAGCAATGTTCTACCCACTCTAGAAAAAGCAAGAGCATATTACAAGAGGGACGTATGTGAGAAATGTGCCTCCTAATTAAAAATGATTGGGAGACACAGAATAGTGTTAGTCTTCTTGAGTTACAAAAGCTAAAATACGTTAAGTACCTTTGGGAAAAGTGACTCAGATGTGCTCCTTAGAAGTTGTCAGAAGCTCGGTTTGTGCTGGAATGCTTAAACTCTGCATTTGTATCTTTGTCCTCCTAGCTGACATTTTTCTTTTTCCTCCTAGCTGACATTTTTAATTACTCTGTTTTACAGCTAGCAAAATTATATACATAAATACATTTTGTGATAATTGACCTTTTTAACATCCTAATTTTCTCTAGTAATGATGTCTCCGAACGCTACAGGATTTCTTCATCCTTTGTAATTAGAATAAGTTGTACTTTTAAATAAATGTACACTTTGAACAGAGTAAAACCATGCTGTGAATTAGAACAATATGTTTTGAGTATAGTTGCAGATAAGACATCTGATGGTCTTAGAAAACATAGGAATGTTCTGTGGAGTATAGAGGGTTATCTACATAAAGAAATCAAGCAAAGTAGACTTTCGTGATTACTTTCTGATAATCTCTGGTTGAAATTTTAACAAATTCCTCCCACGTGAAGACCTACGTTGAACCACGTAGTCTGGTTCCGGAAGTTCCCGCTGAGGAGTCTGCAGGAAAGGTCTGAAACGGGTTGTATTGATTATGAATCTGAGTTTTCTCCCGTTGGCCGAGGAACAAAGGCATCCACCATTACTTATTAACTGTCTCCGGCCTCGTTCCAGCGTGGGATGATGTGGTAGCATCATCACACCTCAGATAATGCCATGGCTTCGGTACAAAATGCTGGCGTAGCTGTTGTATGTTTAATTTGATAGATGCCCTTAAGTGACTGTGTCAGTATTTTATAGCGCAAGTCATTTTCGGACCAGTGGCTATGGAATGAAGAGTTTATTCAAAGATCTCTTAGCTCAGGTGAAATGTCGGCATTTTGCAAAAGTGACTTTTATCATGCAGTAGTGCTCAGCACCGGAAAAGACACATTTCCACCCCTAACTATGGAGGATTTGCCAAGGATAAATGAGGTACACTCTGGAGACATCACTGAGGGTTTCCTTTGGTTGGAGACAGAACTATCTCCATGTGTTTCACAGTGGCCTCGAAACTTGATCAGGATGCCTGTACAATGGGTTTCACACTGGCCTCACTTTAAAGACTCCTGGCAGTGGCACTGAGTAGCTGGAGTTCCTTTACAGAATCAGGATTCAGAAAGGGGTGTTCATGAAAAGCCCATTGAGTATTTTTGTTGTTCTGACTTATTCCTGGAGAAACTCAACCCCGTTATAAATCAGAAAGTCTGAAAGAATCGATTTTTATGTTCCTCACTGGGATTTTCTGAATGAGATTCCAGGTAGCTTCTTGTTGAAAGATGATTTTGACTTTCAAATTTATATGAGAATTTTTAAAAAACAAATCAAGCACTTCATATAGAGAATTTTTTCCATTTGAGGATGCTTATGACCATGACTTTATTTTCTTTGTGTTATTATTATTAATTATTTTAATCTTGGGTTAGTGACACATGCCAGGCACCTGGCAAAGTATTAAAGATAACACAAAAACAGTTGTGATTCCTGCTCTCACAAAATACCTGGAAAAATGCAGTTTTGTTATTCATATAACAAACAGGTGCATGTCTATATTTTGTCTTCAAATCTCTTAAATTGAACTCCCATACACATGTGCCATATTTTTGCATATATATGTGTTTGAAAGCTATTTATATCACATTTGATAGTCTGGTTTGTTTATAAGCCTGTGACTATTCTACATTTCTTCATGTGTACAAGAAGCACGTGCAGATAATACCAAGGAACCACTGGTCAAATGAGTTACCACTGGGTCTGCTCATTAGTATGTAGTAATAATAAAAGTTACAGAACATTTTGTGAATTACAGATCTCTTTCTAAATTCATCATTTCATACAAATTATCATGGCAAGTATTTAATTCCATTTTTTCTGGGTAACCAAGTGTCGGAGACTGCAAGTTACTTGTCCCAGGTCACTAACCCCAGTGTGTATGACCAAGATTCCTAATGGATTGTTTTGGCTACAGAGTTTCTGCTTTTAGCCAAAAGGAGAGAGAAATGCGTCATAAACATTGACTAGAAAACATTTGTGTATTTTTATAGCTGTATGAAATACATTACTGCATTAAAATGTAAAACGCTGGTGTAAGTATGAATGTTGTTGATGTGAGAAAAACACTCTCTTTTACTTTATTTTTAAAACATGAGTAGAAACTCGTTGCCGCTGTGATATCATTAGTCAATTTATTTTTCTTGTTCATGACACCAGTTCACAGATGTTACTTGCCATGAATATGCATCAGCAGGAAGTGTGAACCACAGCCTAGAGTAGCGGTTGCAAGCTTGACTGCGTTTACGGAGCCAGACGTCTGCTCATGGCTCCCTTCTTTTATCGGACGTGTGCCCTTGTGCCTCCCGTGTCCTCTGTGACGGTCCTATCAGATGGTGGTCGTTTTCTCCAGTTTCTCAAGACAGAAATTATTACTGCTATTTTATGTTAACAGGATGGGCGTTCGGTATGTTCGTAGTGGGCCTAATTTCATTTCCTTTGGAAATTTCTCTTTTGCATAATACAAGTTCGTATATGTTCATGGCAGTTCAAGCTGTATCAAGTCAAAAAAGTATCTGTGAACCAGTGTGAAATTCACCTAAGTGTTACATAACCAAAAAAAATTTGCCATTTTTAACCCTGAAAACATATGGAAAGCTGCTTGTTAATTTTTGGAGAATTTAAGAATTTGAAAGCTCCCATTGAAAGCAGAAGCAATCAGATTGATAATAAGATAAACTCTGGTACTATTTATATGATGTTCATTAAATAGATTAAAATTTATTTACTGTTAAAAATATAAAAAGAATCACTAAAACCTGAGACACATGATCATTTTAAGTTAAAAGGAAGAGAAATCATGCAATAAAATTAATCTCCAAATAAAAGATTTATAATGAGAAGTAGTACTTTAAAAAAATAAGGAAGATACTTCAGATGGCAATAATTGCTTGAAGGAAATGAACAGATAAGACGGAGCATTAGTCATGGCAACCGCTGGGGCAGGGCCCCTCAGAGGGGGGGTTTGGAGCGGAAGGACGAGAAGAGTGGCTGTGAGGACCAGAAGGACGCGTGTGCTGGGCAGGAGGGACACACGCAGAGGCTGGAGGACAGTGAGCGAGGCCCTGGCATGGGAAAACATTGGGTCGGAAGGATCACATTATTTAGGGCACCATAGGCCATAGCCAGGACTTTGGGTTTTATTGAAAGAGACACTGCATTTTGTGAGCGGATGAGTGGTAAAAATTTGACCGGTGTTTTTAAAAGCACTCTGACTGCCGTGTACATGTGGATAGTAGGGCGGCAGTTGGAGAGGCTGGGGACCAAGCTCCTGAGGATCACAGAGGCAAGGTGACAGGGCCAGAGACCCCGAGGGAGGCAGAGCAGCCAGCAGGTCTCAGTGCAGGAAAGGAAGGTGTCAAGGGTGAATGTTGGCCCTACAATACTCACTTGTCACTAAAAAGGAAAACAAAATGTAACGGAGCACAAACGTTAATGCGGTAGTAATCAGACTAAAGAAGCACAGACTGCTCATATTAAGTTAATCACTCACAGTAGGTCCCCCTATCTGTGGGGGGTATGTTCCAAGACTCCCACTGGATGCTGAAACCACAGACTGTACCAAACCGTATATACACTGTTTTTGTCCTGTAAATATATACCTTTCTGCTTAAAGAAAGCACTTTTTGGCTTCTCGTGGGCACCTCAGAATTGCCAGCATCACTATCTTTGTACTTCGGGGCCATGGTGAAGTAAAGTGTGGGTAACTTGAACACAAGCACTGTGATACCTTGACAGCCAGTCTCACAACCAAATGGCGACTGAGCGAGTCATGGGCAGGGAGAGTCTACAGTGTGAATACACTGGACGAAGGAAGATTCACGTCCCAGGCAGGATGGAGTGGGACAGTGGCAGGATCTCATTCCACTGAGAAAAAGCACATTATTTAAAGCTTATGAATACTTTATTTCTGGGATTTTCCATTTAATTTTCAGAGCACGGGTGAATGTGGGTAAGTTAAACCACAGAAAAGTGAAACCACAGATAAGGGGGCACTACAGTATTTTCATCCTCCTGCTGATGACTGGGAGCATCGCTCCTAACCAAGGAATGCCATAGGTTCAGTCCGCCTGGTCTGCTTGCCTGTGTCCAAGGCCTTGGATGAAAAAGCCTAGCTGTGGACCGTCTCCCCCTGCGTCCTCTCTGTTTCCAAAACACAGTGTCGCGCCCCTCAGAGTGGAGTCAGCCAAAGCTGGTGAAGCTCAACATCGACGCCTACTCTTAGGTGTCTTCAGTAGATGCAGATTTTTAAAGGACCTATTACATGTCCTTTACTCTTTTATGTAAATTATTATATCAATTCTTATTCTTGATATGAGTCAAAATCAGTGAGGAGAGTTAGAATTCATACACGTGTCTGATGTGTCCTCTTTTTTAAATTTTATTTATTGACCTGAGAGAGGAAGCGAAACATTGACTTATTGTTCCACTTAGTTATGCATTCATTGGTTGCTTTTTGTATGTGCCCTGACCAGGGATCGAACCCACAACCTTGGCGTTATTGGAACAACACTCCAACTGAGCGGCCCAACCAGGTTCCCTGGGTCTTTTGTGCTTCAAAACTTGTGTGTTTTTTTTTCATGACTTTATGCCTCCTCATTGTTCAGAAAACATAGTAAGTCATTTAGCACAGTATGTTTTTTGGCTCCTTCTTCGGAGAGACTAGTGAAAAATGATGACAGAAAAATATAAAGACATTAAAGGCATGTATTCACTTCTCTCTGATAAAATTATAAAAGGGCCAACTTTTTAAAATAAATAACTTCAGCAGCCCATAGGAGAAAGCTCTCTAACAGGTGATAAGACCATCAGACTACTCAGGACAGAGCAAGTCAGGAGATGGATGCAAGGCTGACCGTGTGTCGTATTAAGGCACTTGCGAAGTGCTATACTATGCAGAGGAAGGTCAAAATGATGGATCAAAGCCAACACTGATGGAAGATTAGACTTTAGGGTCTTGACAAAAGGAGAAAATATGTGAATAGAAGAGGAATATGTATGTTGATATTCTTAATCACCTGTGATGCTTATAAAATAAGAGTCCTGAAACTGTCTCACCCCGCCTTCCAAACGGAGGATGGGCACTGCCTGTCTATCAGATACCCCAAGATGATTATGGTACCAGTAGGTAATGGACTACACGCTGGGAAAATACTGACATGGTCCAGTCTCTTTCTTAAAAAATCAGCACGAGGCTCATAAGGTAAAATAGTTTTCCAAAGTCTGCTGCGCTCTTTTTCATTAGCGTGTTAGCCAGATCAGTCTCCTAGAGGCCCAGTTCTGTCCTCTTTGGTACTTGGATTTCGTTTTCGCAGCTCCAGCCATGGGCCAGCTAACAGCACGTATCTGTTGCTTCTCTTCTAGAATCACAACCACAGCTGCCTGCATGATGGACCTGAGGCGGTACCCACTGGATGAACAAAACTGCACCTTGGAAATTGAGAGCTGTAAGTTTTCCTGGGCACCCAGGTAGACTGAACTTTGCTTTAAGGTTCTCTAGACCACGGGTCCTACAAAGGTTCTGCTGGCACTAAATTTGATGGAGGGAGGCTCCCTGGTACCTTGCCTCTGTGGTGCTGCCATCCTCGTAGTCTCATCCCTAAATCCCTGGGAGAGATGTGAAGGGGGAGGGTGATCTAGCGATAAAAGGAAGATGCTAAGAGTCTAGAGGAAAACCAAGAGCTGTTTCAGCCATTAAAGTACAGTATGGGTGCCAACAGCTACAGCAGGCTTCGGACAGTGGGTGAAGGTATCTTAATCATTTTTGCCTTTCATAAGCATTAGCAGTTTTCAATTGCAAATAAGTGTGGCCTTCTGGATTAGCTGAAACCTCATAGAATGTGGATTGGTGGAATTTTTTTTTTTTTACTTCCTGGGACTCTTTTCAGTGTTGAAATTGATTTCATATTCTTGCTGAAGGCCATCTGATGAGCGAGATTGGTGTGCATGTGTGTTTATCCTCTTTGCTGCAGTGACCTGCTGTGCAGTATCGTTACGTTTCTGGGGCATAGTCTGTGTCGTTGACCATTCAGTCACCTACCCTGTTGGGTACAATGTTGATTTCACAACTCATCCCTGTTTCGGAGGTCACCCAGAGAGGCCATTTGAGGTGGACTAGGGTTTTTAACCTCTTCTCTGTGTGAATGCTGCGCACTGTGTTCATACCTCATCCCACCCAAAGATCGGAGGCTGACAGTTTTCTATCCAGCATTCCAGATAACGAGCCCCTGACTGCCGTGCGGATGCTCTCCGCCTGTGTCAGGAGCTCGAGCTGTGGCAAGCAGCGTGACTCTAAATCACTGCTCTGAGCAGAAATACGGCATTTATGACACATTGCGGGTATTTTTGCCCATTTCAAAAAATAGCTTCCAGGGATAATTAAACTTACATGCAATTTTTGAAGAACCTGATTTCATACTTGCGTTTCCAAATCATCATTATTTTCACATTAGATCTTTGCCATGCAGAGCTACTTAATAAAATCGCTCTATAGGATTTTACGATTATTTTATGTAAATATCTTTGGGATTAATTTTGCATTTTCATAGCTAATAACATGGGTTAGAATGCAGAATAATGTTCTTCGAAGTCCAAAATTCTGGTCGTTTCAAATTGTTGATGTAAGGACATTTTTAAAAAAAGTCTGTGACTGTGTACCACTCGTGAGTTTTTGCAGTAATGGAATTTTTCACGGTAGAATTTGACTGGAAGTTTAAATTATCCTAACGGTGCGAGATTAAAGCATCTGCATGAATGTTGTGTCATTTGATCCCCCATTGCCCCCTCAGGTATGTAAACAGGCCTTTGTCCTTGAGAGGACTGAGGCCTAAGGACCCAGGCGACACCAGGGTTTCGTGGAATTAAGTTATAATTGTGGCCTGAACACTGAAAGGTAATGTGATAATTCCTCAGACTTTTAGAAAGTTTACATTTTTATAAAGGGGCTTTTACATGTATCTTTCAATTCACAGTTACCCTGTTAAATGAGGTGGAATCGATTTTTTCCAGCTTTATTGAGATATAATTGATATACAATAGTAAGTATGTACAATGTGATGATTTGAGATTGAGATATATATGTATATATGTATGCATATATATATATACACACACATATATATAAGTGATGACACCAGTGAGGTTAGTTAACACATCTCTCACCTCACATAGCGAACTTGTGTGGGCGGGGAACTTCTAAGAGAAACTCTTAGCAGCTTAACATATGCAATCCAGTATTGTGAACTACAGTCACCACACTATAGATTAGATAGCCGGATGTTATTCATTTTATAACTGAACGTTTGTTCCTTCTAACCTCCTTCACCCGTCTCCTCCAGCCCCCACACTTGGCAGCCATCAACTTACTCTCTGTTTCTATGAGTTCCGTTTTCTTTTTTATATTCCACGTAAGTAGCAACATTATATTAGACTTTCTTTGCCTGACTTATTTCACTTAGCATCATGCCTTCAGTGCCATCCCTGTTGTCACCAGTGGCAGGATTTCCTTCTTTTTATGGCAGAATAGTATTCCATTGTGTGTGCGTACCACACCCTCTTCACCCAGTCATGCGTCACCAGTCACTCAGGTGGTCTCCCGCCTTGACTGTCGGAAGTAGGGCTGCAGTGACCCTGGGTGCAGCTAGCTCTTCCGGAGTGGTTTTATTTCCTTCAGCTATGTCCCCAGCAGTAAGATTGCTGGGTCATATCCTAGTTCTGTTTTTAATTTTTGAGAAGCCTTCACACTTTTTTTTTATAGCAACTGTACCAATTTATATTCCCACCAACATGGCTCAAGATTCCTTTCTCTCCACCTCCTTTCCAGCATGTCTTATTGCTTGTCTTTCTTATAAAAGCCATATTCTACCAGCTGTGAGGTGATGTCTTGTCCTGGTTTTTATTTGCATGTCCCTGGTGATCAGTGATGTTGAGCACCTTTGCATGTACTTGCTGGCCATTTGTAGATCTCCTTTGGAGAAATGTCTACTCAGTTTCTCTGCCCATTTTTAAAGTAGATTATTTGGTTTCTGCATGAGTTCATTATATATTTTGAATATTTACCACTTATCAGATATATTTTTTTGCAAATATTTTCTCCCATTCCATATGTTGCCTTCCCATTCTGTTGATGATTTCCTTTGCTGTGTGGAAACTTTAGCATGATGTAGTTCTGTTCCTTTATTTTGCTTTTGTTACTTGTGCTTTTGGTGTTAGCATCCAAAATATCATTGCCAAGACCAATGTTAAGGAGCTTTTACCCTGTGTTTGCTGCTAGGAGTTTAATAGTGTCAGGTTTTACATTGAAGTCTCTAACTCATTTCGAGTAAATTTTTGTGAGTGGTTTAAGAGAGGTTTCTAATTCAGTTCTTTTGCATGTGGATACTCAGTTTTCCCAACACCATTTATTGAAAAGACTAACGTTTCTCCATTGAGTATTCTTGTCTCCCTTTTTACCTCAGATATAAATTTTTTTAATTGGTATAATTTTCATTGTATTTTTCCCATTATCATTTGTCCCCCTTATACCTTCTCCCACCTCCACCAGCTCTCCCCCCTTGCAGTCGCCACACTGTTGTCCATGTCCCTGAGTCCTTTTGCTTTTCTGCTCAATCCCTGTGCCCCCAAGTTCCCCCAGAGCTTCGGCCTGCTCTCTATCTATGAGTCTGCCTCTGTTTTGCTCAAATATTATTTGACCATATATGTGAGGATTTATTTCTGAGCTTTTAATTCCCTTTCATTGGTCTATGTGTCTGAATTTTTGAGACTTTTCTTTTTGCGGCTTAACATATGAATGATTTTAGACAATGTTCCATGTGTGGTTGAGAAGAAGGTTTATTCTGTTGTGGTTGGATAGAATGTTCTGTATATGTCTGTTAGTTCTATTTGGTCTCTAACAGTGACTTTCAACCTAATAGTGGCATCGCTAAATTCTTATCACCTTGTTTCCTTATCAACAATTAGGGTATTGGTTTGATTTTTAGAGACGATAATGTAACTTGATTCTGGGCAGTTTGAAGTGGGGAAATATTGGATTGAGCTTGTTGTTCATTCATTCATGCATTGATTCATTCAAGAATTTACTCATTCATTAAATATTTATTGAGCACTAATTATTTATAAGGCATTGTAATAAGTTCTAAAGATATAATGGTGGAAAAAAGTAGACAATATCCCTGCTTCATTTTGATGAGGGCGACAGGTTTTATTTAAATAAATACATACAAGAATGTAAAATCCTGCTAGTGAAAAGTGCTGCCAAGATGAAAATTTAGTTTGCTAAAGTCTTAAAGAAAGACTAGAGAAAATCTTGAAACAAAGTGCTGATTCCAGAAAGGCAGTGAACTGTGCTTACTTCAAAACTTTTCTTAAATTTAGGGAAATGGAGAAGTTTTATAGAATCAGTGGCATTTGCTGAATGAAATGGGCCCTGATAATATTTATTACTATGCAGGAAATGAAATTGATATACTATCAATGTATCTTGCCTGTATCCTTCTCTGAATCCTTCAGTCAGATCAGAAAAGGGATACTGGAATACTCACCAATATTTCTAGGGCAATATTACCCTCAAAGTACCAATGACAACAAAGTTATGTGCCAGCCTATATAAAGATTTTTAGAATGTTCTGTTATTTAGGAATAAAATGAAGTCTAGTAAATAAATGATGAATTGTCCCAAGTGAATTGAATATGCTAATACTTAAGAGGATTAAGAATGGCCTATTACTTTTAGGGCAAGTCAAAGGTTTATCTCTTTTTAAAAACATTGAAAGTTCAAATCCTTTCGAGGAAACAACATTCCATCATATGACAAGGCTATTTAGTATGTTCCACTCAGAAAAGAGGGGTACAGGGAATGTTCTATATCTTTGAAATGGGAATAGTTAGGGGGTAATCTATAATATTCTGAGCCAGATCAGCTGTACAGTATCAGTGTCACCTACTGATTATGAGGAACCTTCCCCCCTCCTCAGAAGAGTAACGCTGTCTTATACATACTTGTCTGAAAGGGAATATGGAGTTCTCTCAACTGGATTCATTAACAAGCTGTTCATGTTACTAAAACCCAAAGGTTTCTTTTTTTCTCATTTGTCTGTGTCCTTTTGTCTCAGCCTGTCTCTGGATGAGTTGGACTGGGGAGCCTTGGTATATCAGAGAATAAGATTAGTGCTCTTGTTCTCAATGGTGTTTGTTTGTTTGTTTGCTTGTTTGCTTGTTTGTTCTGGTCAGTCTCAGCCTCAGTGCGATCTACAGTGAATCAGAGGAGGCAGACCTTCCTCAGCAGCTCTTTCTTAGGCAGCGTCTCAGGGCTACGCCAAGTGCCGTTGAGGCAGCCAGTCAGGCACCTCCTTTCAGGGTCTCCCCCCACCCAAATCCTTCTAGATCCTTCACAAAAGCACCACTGCCCTTTGTGGCAGCATCAGAAACCAGCTCTTGCTGGCCTCTCACTGACATTCTGCCTGACAAGGGGAGAGTCACCCCACTTAGCCTCAGTTTCCCCAAATGAGGACCCTAAAATCCACCAAATGAGGTTGTTCTGAAGATTAAATGAACTAGTAGAAACTAATCTGAACTAACACAGAGTAAGAATCTATTCGTGGAGCCTAATCAGCAAAACAAACAAGCCAGCAAAATAGAACCAGAGACATTGAAATAAAGAATAAACTGACAGTAACCAGAAGGGAGGGAGAAGGGGAAAATGGGGGAAAGAAGGGGAAGGACCATCAAGGGACCCATGGACAAAGCCAAAGGTGGGTAGGACTGAGGGTGGGAGGCGGGGGCAGGGGAGGGCGGTGTGGGAAAGGTAGACACAACTGTGCTTGAACAACAATAAAAAAAACCCTCAAAAAACAAGAATGTAGCACTTTGCTTATAACATGGTAGACATCTAATAAATAGTAACTTTAGTAATTAGTAATTATTACTATAACACGAATTTTAATTATTGCATTTAAAAAGTCCCATACTGCCAACAGATTTGCTCTAATTGCGAGATCTAATATATCCAGCCAAGCAGAGACCCAAAGCACAGCCTTGCCCTTCTCAGCCTTTGTAGGTTTTACTGCAGCCCCCTTGCATTTACATTCCAATTAAGTCTCATTATCTGTGGGGCTATCCACTGCCTCAGCTCTGCCTACAACATTCGTTGTTCCTCATTTATTTTACTTCAGCCGAAGGGAAAAAGAATTAATAGCTAGCTTCAGAATCCAGAGAGGAGTATTTAAAAGCAAGCTCTTTGACACCTGCACCTGGGCGAAGTGAAAGGACAGTCCATTTGTGGCTGTGCTAACATTTACTGTGGCCAGCGGAGACAGGGATCACCCGCTGGCGCTCTATAAAGCTCCTGCGGTCAGCGCGCAAAGGTCCCGAGGAGCGGGAGAGGGCTGGCTGGCGGAGGCGCCGCTCCCTCCTGGCGAGACTCACCGAGCCTTAGAAAACCGAAAACATAGATGTGTTTGCCATCTTGCAGAACTCACATTTGGATATCACATAAAAACAACTCGCTGTTACGTTATTAAATAGAATAAAACCTCTGTTTTCTTCTCAACAGTGTCATCCTAAATAAAAAATAAGCCTTATTAAAGAGGTCAAAATAGATCGATGCATTCAAGCAGCTTGAGATATCGCCCAAATGTACTATGGCACAAAATTCGTATTTTTCAGATCCTGTTTGTGCTGTGCACCGGTCAATATTTCAGTAGATAGACATGCAGTATTTTTAAGAACTTAGAGGAAACGAGAGTGCGTTGTGCTCCTCTGCTCCCGAAGTAGGACTCATGGCAGCTTAGAGTATCGGTAGATTAAACACGCCTGTCACGGCGCAGGTGGTGATCAGCGAGGGCTCTGTGCTGGTGTCCTGTAGTGGGTGAGAGGACATTTGCCGACTCCAGGTAGCTCTCTGTTGTGGGTTTCTCAAGCCAACTAAGCAGGTCACTTAACTTTTTCAAACTACGGTTTCTCACCTTGACAGTATTACCTGATAGGTAATGAGATAAGACAGAGCTCCTTGGGCAGTGCTTGGCACTGGTATGTCCATAAGTAGCGGTTATTATCATTATAGCATATTATTATCAAATTAGACCTGGAACATTGTGCTCAATTAGAGTCACAGCATTTTAAGAGGGATACTTAGCAATCAGAAAACCAAAATGTGAATGATACATAAACCATGGAGTGTGAAGAACCAGTAGAAGAAATGGGGGGGGGGGGGGTAGCGGGGGGAGGGGGTGCATTTATTATACCTTGAGGAAGGGGGACTTAAGGAGGGAGGGTGATAGTATTTGGACAGAACAGCTATTTTCAAATAACTAAAGAATCTCCTCTCAAGAGAGCAAACTGTTTCTGCCCTAAGGGCAAAACTAGACTAATGGTAAAATATGCCAAAAGGCAATTTTGGGCTGAACTAATTTTTTTTTAAGTCATGGCAATTAGAGCTGGTGAAAAAATCCTGTCGAGTCCTGTCTCCTGTAAAACTGTTCCCTGGGAATGAAGGAGTTCTCGCACTGGGCACGTGGTAAGATGATGTGAATCCTAAGGAGCTCGGGCTTGATGGTTCCTCGGCACCAGCGGGACTGCGTAGGACCTTGGTCAGGAGGTGATGCGCCAAGCCCTGCTGTGGACAGGTGCAGACCCTCTGGCCTCTGGGAGCAACACTGTTTAAGAAAAGAGGCAAAATCACATCTCTGCTAAGATTTTAAGTAGTGCAGTGTGTGTGTTTGTGTTACGGATGGTCCACTGCTATTTATTTAGAAATCTTTTTCCTCTCAGATTTTCCTGCCTGGGCTACATTTTACAGTTGTATCTGTGAAAAGTGAGGCTGCAGCCCCCACCTATTCCCGTCTTTCCAAAAATCCCCGACCCCTTGAGGTCTTCGATCCCTGA
Source organism: Phyllostomus discolor (assembly GCF_004126475.2). Classification (NCBI taxonomy): domain Eukaryota; kingdom Metazoa; phylum Chordata; class Mammalia; order Chiroptera; family Phyllostomidae; genus Phyllostomus; species Phyllostomus discolor. The sequence goes on along the minus strand of NC_040915.2, from coordinate 28,675,996 downwards.
GGCTTTGAGAATCGTCACAACAGAAGAGAAGGCGCCTGTGCCCGTGCAGGTGGTGATGGTCAGTCATGAAGCCACCGGCGTTCACCTTAGAAGCATGTCCCTGGGGCATCGCAGGGAAGCTTAGTCACCCTTGTTTATTGAGGGGAAAAGCAAACACTCCCCAGAACCACTGCATGCAGACTGTACCTACATCATTGTCCCATTTGGATATTTTCTCAAATTGCATCTACTATTGTGGGAGTGGGCAGTTGCTCTCCCCACCCTTGCTGTCTGTAGATACCTTGCTGGGACATGCTCTTCATTTAAGTGCTATCAGTCCCTCGTGACCATAAGTAAGTGCCAGGATGTGTATTTACAACCTCTGGCACCTCATGCCGGTGTTATTTGCAACCTTCATGTATATCTGGACCTTAAGACTTCCGTCCTTGCAATTCTTCCATCATTAGAAAGTGACTCGGTTACAAAAGGTTCATCTTAATATTGAGTTTGAAAAATGAAAATCATGAGCTCTCCAGTCCCCGCTAGTCAAGAACGATCATCTTTCGTTCCTGTTTTTTATTTTCTGTTCTATAGTCTTTACTTTCTCTTTCTGCAGTTCTCACTAGATAGATCTTCCACATCTGCCTGCCACGGCTCTGAAAATCTGTAGATTTTATCTTCCAGATTAGTAATGCTCATTTTACTCTTAAGAAATTATTCCTAGTGTTACATTTTTGGCCATCATGTTTTCAGTTCTAAGAACTCATTCTTAGGTTACTCGTTTTCCACAGTCGTTTGTTCTCCTACGGAATGTCATTATGATATCCCAGAGGAGATACCAATTTATTGTTATTTAAAAGATATCAATTTAAGTTTTTGGACAAGTTTTCTTCTGCTGCCTTTATCCTTCTGCTTCCTTTTGTGATGATGCTCATCATGGTCTTTCTTGTTCATGCTGACGATTTTCCTGATATGTCTACTGATCTTGGTAATCACTTCATATTTGTAAATGAAGAGCAGTTTGACCAGAGCATGTCACTTACGTAGCTCCTCTGACGTGACGTGGGTTTCCTCAGCGCTTTCACGTGACTGTTTCCGCAGCCACCCTCTGTGAATGGGCGGGTGGGGGGGTGGGCGTGCTGACCCCGCAGCTGCCTCGTTAGGAGAGCGGCCAGGCCCCTTCACGGGTAACCAAGACTCCTCCGAGGCTTCGGCCCTTCAGACTATTTCACTCTTTCACTCTGGAAGGAACTGGTGGAACTACAGCTTACCTTTTTTATTCCATTTGTAGAGGTGCCCAGGGCTACCTAGGGCCCTGTTCTGACTGATTTCCTCTTTAGCTCAATATGAAATCTAGGAACCCAGTGAGCCCCCAGCTGTGTTCAAGGAGCTTCCTTTTCAGCATTGTCTTGGGTGCAGTGTAGGAGGCAGAGGGCTGGTCTAAAAGCAAATAGAATGTAATACTTAAGGAGCTTCAGAATCATTGCATAGGTCAGCCTTTGAGCCAGTAAGCTAGCAATACAGAATATCTATTTTACAGTATGCCAAATAACTATTTTTCTTCTCCTAAATACTACTGATTGTAAGACTCACCATTATAGCGTTATTATAGCAGAATAATAAAATCTTACATTGAATGTATTCATCACTTGGTAGATATATCCCGATTTTCAAAATACAAAAATGTAAAAGGGACCTAAAGTGCATTAAAATTGAAGTATAGTTATTTTTTCATTGCAAAGGAAACCGTTATTTTATTATTCTTAAGCAGGCCAGCCAAAAAGAAGCACAATTTATACCATCAGGTTAGCATCTCCCAGTCTCACAGGTGAACACCCGCCTGCTTGGTGTGTTGTCCCGAACGGCACCCCTCGGCTGTATTTCCGACCTGGTCTGCAGAGTGAAGCAGATGGAGTCTGCATGTGGACCAGAGTAACCACTGGTCCAGAGGGTGGACTGCGGGCAGACTGCGTTATCCTGGCAGTGATCTGTGCTTCCGTGTGAATCCACAGATGCCTCTGAAACCTAGAGTTTGAGATACAGAGAATTTGGAGAGAAGTCTCTTACAGGGAGATGCAGTCCCTTCTTACGATCTTTTGCCCTGTCACTTTGAAAGGGCATCATTACGATGCTATGCAAAACCCAGGTGAATTGAATGCACTGGCTTCCATCTCTCACCTGTGTTAGGCTGACATGGCAGTTCTGTGAGCCCAGAGCCCAAGAGCTGCTCAGCCCTCTGACCATGGGGTAAGCACAGCTACGACGCTCAGGGATGTGCTGGCCCAGGCTCAGCAGCTCCCAGCTCCGAGAGCTGTAAGAAGCAGTTACGAGGAAGCTGATTCCCATTATGGCTTCTTAGCACTAAAGCATGCAGAGTTAAATGAGTTCTCAAGTCCCTGAGGACTCCTGGGATGAGGCTGTGCTCAAAAGCTCTCATTGTGTCTGTTTACCTTTCTGAGGATGATGTCCACTCTCTTTTATGTTTCTAATGCTCTTTTTCTCTCCTGCTTGGTAATTGCCCACGAGAGCTCGAAAATGCAGTACGCACTCAGTTCACTGCATTATTATACATTTTTCTGTGGCAAGTCTCCCAGGGCTGGGGGAGGGGCGTGCAAACTTGTTTACACGGTTTTCCTTTAGGCTCAGGAAGAGTGCCAGCAATGCCATCATCCTGCAAAAACTGTCTCTTCCTGGCTGCGCTTCATTTTATTCTGGACCCTAATTAGGTGAAAATGCCACATCTGTGGCTTTTTTAGCATTTTTATTGAAGGCTGGAGGGCACTTTGTGAAACCCGATGTGAACATCTTGTGTGCCAGAGGTGTAAATACACCCTCAGGCCTTCCCTGGTGCATTTCCAGGAGCCTCGTGCTGTGTTTGTTTGATAGTTGCAGCCCAATGAATTGCAGCTCAGACTGATTTTTTTCTCAGACCATTCCTTTTGGTAGACTTCCAATACTGCTGATTCATTTCTGCAAATCAAATACTTCTTTCTTTGTGATAGCCTCCGGAGCCTACTGCCTACCCTCGCTCACACCTCCACTGTAGCCGGTACCATGATTACTATATTTATTGCCACGGTCGCCGTCACCATCATCAGTAAGAGCAACTACCACTTATTAAATGCCTGTGTTGTGCCAGACCTTGTGCTGTGTGTTTACAGAGGTGATCTCACCTAAATCTCCCCCCCGCCCAGCAGCTGCTAAGGTTATTTCCTCTACCCATGAGGACTGGATGCCCTAGAGAAGTTGTGTAACTTACCAAAGGCCAGGCAGGTCAGCAAGTGAAGGTCTAGTTGAAGAACAAAGAATCCAGCGTAGTTAGTTTGAGCAGAAGGAGACTTAGTCGGCTTATGGAATTCTTGGGAAGACTGAAGAAACAGTCCCTAGGCCGGGCTTATAGATGTGAGTCTCCCAATCACAGCCCAGCCCCGTACTGGCAAGGCAGTCTCTGCTCCTGGCGGGGCACCGGGGCCTCTTGCGGAATAAAGGGGCCACTGCCCCAGGGGCTAAAGCAGAGCCACACTGCTCCTCAGGTGGTCAGTGCAAATCAAGTGGATGTTTCGTGCCTTCCTGTCTCTCCACTCAGTTCAGTTCTGAATTTGAGTCTCCAGCAGCTGCACCTGGTCGGCAGAGCCTGGATCACATTTAGCACCACAGACGAAAGGGAGCCTGGGAAAGGAACATAGTCAGTGCCCAGCGTAGAGCTTAGTGGCCGAGCTGAGATGCGAACCCAGGTCCGTCTGATTTTAGACCCCATTCAGTATACATATCGTTTCCTCGTGTATAACCATCACATAACATTAGTACAGCCCTTTCTGTGTTATCGAGAATATATGTCTGGTAATTATATATTTGTGCTTTAAGTGGATTTTGTTATTTTCTTCGCCTGGCTGCATATCAGAACACTATATTTGAAGAATCTCCTACTTTGTAAGACTGAGCCCACTTCTCTTAAGAGAAGCTGAAAAAGCCAGACGCACATTCTCGCAGCCTCCCTTGCAAACAGAAGGTGGGTGTAACGGGATACCGGGGTGCTACCAATTACATAACTATGCTCTCCGAGGGAAGGGTTGTGTCTTATGTTGTCTTTTCTCTAGTATATTGCTTTTCAGGTGACAGGTAGTCAGGAAATCCTTCACCCAGTTTGATTCATTTATCTCACCAAAGTTCACTCAAGATCCAGGCCCTCCCAGAGCACAGCAGTGGGATAGGAACTGCCTAAATCTATGCCTGTCTGTTGGGATTTATCCCCATCCCTTTCCCCAAGCTCCTCGGCCAGTGATTTTAGGCTACTTAAAGGAAAATGTTAGAGATGTTTTGTGAATTATCCCGTGGCTACATTAGACAGATGATAGATGATAGAGTTTCAGATAACATTTATTGAGTCCTTCCCAAGCTCTGCATTCATTTTCTCACTGCAGTACATCAACCCTGCGAGAGCTGAAGTAAGGGTCACACGCTGAGGCATGGAGTCAAAATTTAATCCCAGACAGTCCTCCCCAGGGACCTTCCCCTCAAAAATCAGCATGTTACATCTGCTTTAAAGGTATACAGTAGTTCCCTCTAATTCACAGTTTCGCTTTCTGTGGTTTCTGTGGTTTCAGAATTTACCCATAGTCAACTGCGGTCTGAAAACATTAATTGGAGCAATCGTAGAAGCAATTCATAAAGTTTAAATTGCACGCTGTCCTGCATAGTGCGCTGAAATCGTGAGAGTCCTGCCCTGCCACGCCCAGGGTGTGAGTCATCCTCTGTCGAAGTGTCCACGCTGTGCGTTCTTCCCACCATTAGGCACTTTGTAGCCATCTTGGTGGTCAGGTCCACTGTCCCGGTCTCACCGTGCATGTGTCCAAGTAACCATTATTTTCCTGAAGTGCAAGTAGAGTGAGGTTGGCAGTTCAGATGCCAGAGAGAGCCCGTGTTTCCTTTAAGTGGAAAGGTGCAAGTTCTTGACTTAAGAAATGAAAAAAAATGAATATGCTGAGATCGCTAAGATCTGTGCTAAGAACAAATCTATCCATGACCTTGTGAAGAAGGGAAAAGAAATCCATGCTAGTGTTCTGAGAGATAACATTCACAGAGCTTTTGTTACAGTATATTGTTGTCATTGTTCTGTCTCGTCATTAGTTATTTTACTGTGCCCGGTGTAGAAATGAAACTTTACCACAGGTGTATAAATATGGTAAAATCATAGTGTATGTGGGGGTCGGTACTGCCCATGGTTTTAGGCATCCACAAGAGGTCTCAGAACACATCCCCTCTGGGTAAGGGTGACTGCCACCCCAGGGAAGTCAGTGCCAAAGTCAAATGAGCACTAATGGGGGGCTGGGCATTATGCTGTTATGCTGGTTTAAGGTAGGAAGCTTTTCTAGTCCCTTTCAGTCCCTGTGGTTAAGGGAGTATTTATTCTCTGTTGGTTACGTGTATCTTAATATCGTAATGTCCAGAAAGGCATCAAGAATCTCTTAAACCATTGCTAGTCACTTTATTTCTAAAATTTTTTGATAAACAGGAATTTAAAAAAAGATTTTTCCCAACTAAAAGAAAGTTACTCTTATTGTTAGATTATTTGATTTCAAATGTCCCCTTTTACCCCCTTTAGAAATAAGTATTTATTCTAGATAAATATTCTGAAGCATTTTGTTTGTATTTAAACCTCTGACCTAAAGTACTTCTTGAGTCTAAACTTAATTAGATTTATTGCCAAGTGGTAAGGGTTGTGGACAGAAGTGGAGAAAGTACATTAAGGATAAGCTGGCCTGGAGTTGAAGAATTGTGGCTGTTCTGAGTTATAATTGTATCAGAATCACTTAATATATGAGCAGAAAAGTATTCTAAAGTACTTACATATGCAGAAAAGATTTTACCTGAATAGTGTCTTTCTGGTTTTACCTTATCTTTCTGGGACTTTAAGTTGGAAAAAAAAGGTCATTCTAACTGGCTACAGTTTTCAGTTTGCAAAGATATATCAGCAGAATGTCCCTTCAAGTTTACCCTTTTAGGATTTGAACAAGTATTTTCAATGTAATACTAATAATAGGTACCGGTTGGAAGGCCAGTTTGTGCTGAGCATTTTAATTATAATCTTACTCAATCTTCACAACAGCTCCTTGGGTAGGTACAATGTCATCCCTGTTTTATAAATGAGGAAGCTAATGGTTAAAACACCCATTTGGAAGTGACGAGGTTGGAATTCACTTAATCCAGAAAGTCTAATTACAAGGTGTGGTCATTTACCCATGCTGTTGGTGCGAATTCATTTAGTTAATAAAAACGGAACAGGCTTGAGAACAGAACCTCACACTGTAGCTCAAACATATACTTACTGATACTTTACTGGGCCCGGGAAACCATGAGAAAACTTGGGAGAAATTATGTAAAAAGACCTGTTCAAGAAGCCAACAAAAGGATTTATTATAAACAAAATGAGTTTGGGATCCTCGTTTTAACCGTCTCTCTCTCCTGGAAAACCTGAGATAGTGAGAATGCTTTATCAGGTTTTCCAGAAAGAAACATACAGATAAGCTGCCCAGTTCGCCACTGTCGAGTAGGAGATGAAGACAGCCCTGGAGCCGTGGGCAGTCTTCGGCCCCTCGGACCAGTCTGCCCCGACACGAGCATCCCAGGGGGCCAGGTCTGCCTCCCGCGGCAGGAGCAGCGGGTGGAGTCTGCCCGGACTCAGTGTGGCCCTCTGCTTCCTCACAGGGCTTGTCTAACTCGGGGCTTTTCCAAACTGAATGTCCAATAGTTTGAGTTTTTGTTGAACCATTATGTGCATCTATAACTCAAAAATGAAACCGAAAATATGACAATTTCTAATAGTATTTGTGTAATTTCTATTTCTTTAATTCTGTACATGCTTGTTTCATTCATCTTACAACCGTTATTTGTGGCGTACACATTGACAATTGTTATGGCTTTCTGACGCACTTTCCCTCTTATTGTCATGAAATGTTGCCTTTTATCTCTGGTAATATTTTTAACCTCAGAGCACATTTTCTTTGATATTGAAAGAGCCATCTAGCGTTATCGTGCTTGTGTTTTGCACGATTAATCTTTTTCTACCCATTTGTATGCAGTGTGTCAGAGCCTCACTTTAGTCACATTAGTCCTTCCTTCTGTTACTCATTTCTGCATCCTGGTTCTGAAAAAAAAATCCCTCCTAGAACTGTTTCATTAACAAGTCTTATAACCACATCACATATATTTTTATCCAAACTGTTAGTAAAAAGTTTAAATAATATACGAGAGTAGCTCTACCACACACACATCAGCTCATTAATACAAATTTGTTTTACATTTATTCAACTAGCTCTAGATCCACTTAACTATCTAATTTAGTTTTCATTTCACCTCCCAATCAATGTGATTATCCGTAGCATTTCCAAAAAGGGCGGTCTTACAGGTGAAGTATGAAATATGAATAGCTAACATTTATTAAACACTCTCTATACGACAACCAGTGTTATGAATTATTTATATGAAATATTTAACTTAATCCTGCAAAGTACTGTCAGTATACGTATTCTTCAGGTGAGGAAAGGGAAGCACAGAGAAGTTAAGCCGCTTCCCCGAGGGTTCACGGAGCAGCAGTGGAGTCAGCCCGGGGCACAGGCTGTTTGCTCTCTCGGCCTGAGCCCTTCCCCAGCACCCTTCCACCTCGCTGCTCCTGCAAAAGCACTGTGTTTGGGGTCGGGCCCGAAGTCAGAGCCATTGGCTAGTGCCAGGCATCAGTTACGTCCTTCAGAGACTGGAAGAGGTAAACCAGATAGTCGTCAGTCTTTACACAAAATAGCGTGGTTATTCTTTATGGATATAGATGCCTGATCATTTCTGTACAGAGAAGAGGCCGAGAGAATCGTACACACTATCACGTGGAACTTTGGTTAAGGTCCTAGATGAATACGTCCGTGTCTCAGTAGGTGACAGAGCTGGAGTTTGAGCCCAGCAGCCTCTATGTGCAGAATTTAGGTCGGTTTCATGGGCATGAAATCCCGGCAGGCAAACGGGGCCCCATGATTGGAGCGGCCCAAGCTTGGCATCGTGCTCTGCTGTCCTGACATTCTTAATAACGTGTGAGCGAGGGACATTTCATTTTAATTCTACACCCCACAAATGATGTCTCTAGTCCTTCCCCCAGTCTCACTGCAGCGGTCCTGGGCCCTAGCACTGACAGAAGGCTTGGTGTCTGCAATGCTCCCTAATATGGGGAGCTGATTTGGTCCCTTAGAGACAACTAGGAACCTCTCAGTCTTAGCTCTCAGTATGAATGCTGAGTCTCTTGGTTTGGTGGTCGCTTCTCTCTTGTTTCTTGCCTTTTAGACTCTGGAAGAGCAAAATTTTCCATTACATCCTGTTAATGTCTTCAGCCAAGTTTGTGTAGGTGAATTCTCTCTAATTGGAGAAATAATGAAACATGTTTATTTAGGTCTTGCATATACAAAGAGAAAAAAAGAGACATTTCTTAATTATGGTCCTGGTTTTTTTTCTGGGCATTGTTTCTCATGCTCATATTATATATTCTCTATTGGCTATGATGTCAAGTTTTCTATGCCATGGGAGAATTCAGAATTTATATTCTAAATAGAGCAAGGCCTGTTCCTATCCTGTGAAACAATTTCACATTCAACTTCATCTTATTCCCACCACTCCACCCCAGGAGAATAGCTCAGTGATTAAAGAAACCAAATGAAAGTTGTTTTGCAAAGAGCATAGCCTACAAATGCTTTGATATCACAGACTTTTAAAAATCTGTCTTGTTAAATTGACCCACCGTTCTCACAAAAGAAAAAGAGAGGGCATGGTTTACCATTTTATAACATATGCTCCTGCTTCACAAAGTTAGTCGAAGCAAACCTGTCAAATGCCAAAGTGTCGAGTATTAAAATTTCAACAAAATGTCAGGAGAAATGGGAAAACCGGTGAATGTAAGAAAATCTGTCATAAAGATTGCATTGCATGTTTCTTTCTGCCTTTGGGTGACATATGGAAGTTTAAAAATATAACCTAATGACGTGTCTTTATGGTAACAAGTTTATATAACCTAATTGCCACAAAACTGTCATTGCTGGTTAATTTATTAGAGTAATAAAAAGATGTGCTTTTAAAACTGAGCTGGAATGAATTCTGCTCAACAACGCCGACAGCCCCTCAACTGTAAGTTTTCTCTTTTTGACACTTATTTGAAACCTGAGAAGATGCAGATGGTTGAGTATGGGTACACTGTTCTTGACCATTTCCCTTGGAGCACTGATGTGGACGCAAGGACTTAGCCAAGTCCCGGACGGTGCTGAGCGCATTCTGTTTCAGAGGAAACCTGGGTACAAAGGATTGGGGGACAGGAAACAGAGACGAATATGCAGGCCTGGTCACTCATGGAAACTAGTAAACCTCCAATTCCACCCACATTTCTTTAGCTTTTATCATTTTGAAATAACTTTAGTTGCAAAAGTCACGAAGTTAGTACAGAGTTCCCTCGGGAGTTTCACCCACCTTCCCCTAATATTGGCACTTCCTATAAATGATGCATTGGTCAAGACTAAGATATTAACGTAGGTAAAACCCTATTTACAGAATGAGTCTGTGTTAAGATTTAATCATTTTTTCCACTATCGGCCCGTTTCTGTTCAGGAACCAATCAAGATGCATTTAATCATTATGCCTTGTTAGTCTCTTTTAATATAACCGTCTCTCAATATTCCTTTTGGTTTCCTAACCTTGGCACTTTGGGAGAGTACTTGTCAAGTGTTTTTAGGGTGTCCCTCAACTTGGGGATCTCTGATGTTTCTCATGATGAAGACTGCTCCACCCAAATATTTAATGTGCTTCCTTCAGAATGCACACCACACTCAGCGGAGCTGACTCCGACAGGGAGGAGAGCAGGGCGATGCTGAAACATTTGCACTGGACCATATAAAAGCCAGTATGATGAAAGTGGCCAGTTGCCTTATTAGTTTTAAACACTGGATTCTAAGTTCATTATCATGTGGAAATTTTATTTCCGAAAGAAAAATAATGCCAATATATCTGAGATGCCGTGTTTTAATTTATGTCATCTAATTTTATTGTCAAAACAACCCTATGAATTAGGTGTTATTATTATTGTTATTATTAATCTCATCGTTGTCACCGCTGCATTAATCATCATCTTTATCTTGGGTTTGAGGCCGTTGGAAGCTCAGGGAGCATCTCGTGATGTTCCCGGTGGTACAGCTCATGATACTGTGAAGTACAGTATGTCATGTGGGTGCCACATGTGATTTTATTTGCATGTTCAACCAAATTATATATTTTTACTAGAGTAATTCATCAATATATTGTCATTGAAGGCAAACTGGAATTTAAGGATGGCTAAAGGATTCCTGATAACATCCATTAAACCTTATTCCATTTAATTGGCAGTAAAATAGAGTAATTTTAAAAAATTGAAAACATCTGATTTTATGGAGCATGTTTGAGGACCTAAGAATGATTAAATGCATCCTGGCCAATATATCTGATGTTACCTATCTTCTCAAGTGAAAATTAATCAAGAATGTTACTTATTTCCGTGAGATAACGTTCATGCCGACAGTAATGCGGTCTGCGTGATACTAAGCCGGCATCACAAGCAAATTATACCTCTCTGAAAAATGTGAGTAGGCCCTTAATTTGTGGACTGGTGTATCTTCAAATGGTTATTTTTAATATGCTACTAAGTTAATTTTTAAAATCTTCTGTTGGCATCTTTGATGAATGATGGTTTGAAAATCTTTTCTAGTGAATCTTTCTGAAACATTTTTTCAACCATTTGGAATCAAAGGGAAGGCAGTGCATCTATGTGACACATGAGATATTTTGAGCCCCTAATAAAAAAATCACTTTAGAGGAACATGGGATGAAATAGAATTTGCAACTACTTCAAATTCTCCCTTGAATTCTTATCATTATGGCTGGCAACTTTCCACCTTGTGGACCGAGAGCGAGTTTAAATTAAAAGCTGTGTGTACTTAGTTTTCGATCCCAAGCACATAGTTCTTCTGCCTGTGTTCTGACGAGCTGGAATTTTGGGCTTTCTCTTTCAGAAACTGCTGTTGGCTTTCTGTGCCAGTTTTATAAGGTTTAGTTGAAATTGAATCCTTGAAGCTTTAGGATTTGTATATTAATATATTCCCAGATTTAATTTTGTCTAGTTTATTTTTAAAAAGCATGGCATTTAACAAAAAAATCTCTAGATGGGCTAGATGTCTCTAGTCGTTAGTAGTTGAACTATTTATTTAAAGTTTCTTATGTAATATTATATTTGATTTTAGTCTTCCTAGTTTAAGTATAAAATTTTGACTGTATAATTCTTCTCTAAAGAAGAATGTTTTACCTGAAAGATGGGGCTGCTCATATCTCTTGCATGAAGGTTTTTTTTACCCATTTCAGTATTAAAACAGAAAAATATGAGCAAGTGTTGGCATTAGGTAGTAGATGGAGTCTGTGTGGTATAGATATTCTGCACTTTCCACACAGCTAACTTGTACCAGTGATTTTAATACACGTGCTCTTTGATTTCGTGAAATCCTTCAGAGGACTGGTTTTGACAAAGAGATCAATATTTTGACACATAAGTCTTAGGATAGTTTCAGGTTACTCTGATAACATGAAAGGATGCATTCTCAACAGAGCAACAGGAGTCACGAGGCTGGAGAACGCTGGAGAGAGAGTGCAGGAGGTTTGGTGGTGTTAACACCTCACCCGTCTTGGACGAGAGCCTGTCAGGACACGGGACGCCCCACAAGGGGATGAACAAGCCTGTTATACCTACAACTGCAACACAGTTAGTGCACATGGCTGGGAGGACCAGTGTGCAAATGCGTGCAAACAGCACTTCAGAAGGCAAGGGGCAGAGGGAGCCTGGCAGAACCCGCGCTGCCTACCACAGGATCAGGAAGCAGACATCTCATTCATTTAATAAACAAATTATCGCCTCTGTGTTTGGTCATGGTCCACAAATATAAATATACAAAGTGTAATTATTTTTATCATCCCTTCCTCCTACCTCAGGGATAATCAGTATTTCTAGATTATGCACCCGCCTTAAGAAGTTTTTTCTATACATGCTGTTTTACCGTCACCCCTCAGTCCTGTGTATCTCGTGGGCACCCTTCAGTGCCAGTACTAATAGATACCACCCACTTTTCAACACTTGCGTAGTATCGCATTATATAGATGTGCTGTAGTCGTCATCCTATTGCTGAACCTGTGGGCCTTCTCTGAATTCTGCCGTCATGCCCAGGGTGGGCAATGGAAGCACTGTCCACCTATCTTTGCACTCTTGTATTTCGTATGACATGACAGTACTTCAGTAGAACCGGAATTATGGGTTGAAAGGGATATTTTGGTATAAAATATTTATAGATATTTCATGTTGTTTTCTAAAGAACTGTCTAAATTACAAACTTTCAGATGGTTTGTTTCATCAATATTTAAATTTCTTTTTACTAGTCTGATCAATAGCGATTGTTTTCTCTAATCAACCTGCATTCTCCTCTGACCACTAATCAATTTGAGCATTTCTTCAAATATTGACCAGGTAATTGATAATTTGGGGACAAAAGTATGCTATGTTTTACTTCCTTTAAAAATGCATTCTTTATACTTGGAGGATGGGTAAGCCTTTCCGTTCATCCTCTATATTTTCCTTTGGCTTCGAGTGAGTTCCATCGTGGAGAAGTTACACTTCTTATGTGATCTCATCAGCTGCTCCTCTGCTTTCTTACCTGGAAGAGGTTGTGCTTTTCTTATGAGATTTTGCTGCTGCAAGATAATGAAAAATTTTTCTTAGTCTTATATATTCTCCCAGTATATTGCTATAACCCATTATTTTATTTCCATAATAAGTCGAACTCCTTAAATTCTCTGGCAGAGTTCTAAGTGCCAGTCAGCTCCCAGGCTATATAAGGAATGAGCCTCTGAACTCTCGGTCAAGGGAACGGATGGAGTGGCCTTCCGCGTTTAGCCAAAGTGTAATGTATTAGGGTACAAACTAATTTCTGTTTTAATCTCTGGGCTGCCATTACTGTAGAGACATTTAAAATATTAAAAATTACTTAAGCTGTCCCTGCTTACATAAAATCGCATTAAATCACAATAAGGTCCTTTAGGCTGGGAGATTTTATGGGGGGAATCACATCACTATGTAAAATGTTGGCAGAGACTGCAAGCTTCAATAAATCTACGAGAGCCACTTAGCTCATGTGCAGACTGCAGATGGGTGAGAATGACTGGGTGGGTCCGTTTTATCAAACCTCAGGTCTGCGGAGGTTGTCCGGTGGTCCTTTTAGCAGGATAATTTGGACACAAAAGGGTAACAGCAGAAAAGAGTTGGTTTGAGTTGGGGTTAGTCAAGAAATATCCAGCAACATCTAGGGATCCACTCAGCTTACAGAAATGTATTGCTACTGGCTGACTATATATCCCACACACAGGGAATTACAACAGACAGCAGTTATTAAAAGCTAATTATGTGACAGGCACAGTTCTATGAGCTTTCCTTGACTATGTAACTGGATCCTCATAATAAGGGTACGAACTTCAGACTGTTCTTTCTCCTGTTTTCTGGGTGAGGAAACAGAGGTGTAGACAAGTAAGCCGCCTACCTAAACGGGCACAGGCGGAGAGGGGGGAGCGGGCCAGTCTGGCCCCGGGAACTGTGACTCCAGGGCCCCAGTGTGCAGCCACTGCCCAGAGTGTCACCACGCCTAACAGCCCCACTCCGAAAAGTGGCACAGAGAACATTTTTGGAGCACTTCATATTTTTCAAGATAATTTCACAATCTTAACACATTTAAGAATCCCAGCCATCTGCTGAAACTCCCCAAAGCTAACTTTCTCATCCTGGTTTTATAGACTGGGGAACTGAGGCACAGAATTTTTAACTAAGTTGTCCAAGGCTGCAGAAAAAGTTAGTGCCAGATCCCAGGACAGAGGCAGATATTCGGTTCTTTCTAGAGTGATCATTTTCTCTCCCTCCCAATTACAGCAGCGAGGACCACATTGGCACAGTAGCTTTAAACATGCCAACATTCTGATTTTTCTCTGTTTTTTACTTATTTTTAAACTACAGTTCACATTTAATATTATTTTAGTTTCAGGTATACAGCATAGTATTTAGACAATCATATACTTTATAAAGCATTCCCCCACTATTTTTAGTACCCACCTGGCTCGATAGTTATTACAATATTATCGACTCTATTTCCTATGCTGCAGTTTATATCCCTGTGACTATTTTTTGCTACCAATCTGTACTTCGCAATCCCTTCACCTCTTTCACCCAGTCCTCCAAATACCACCCCCCCCCCCCGCCCACCGCTGGTATTTACTCTGGTATTTATTTGTTTAATGTCCATTTCCCCTTTAAGGTGTGTTCTCCACTGGAAGAGGGACCGTGTTTATGTCATTCAATACTCGATATCTAGTGGTTAGCACAGCGCATGGCACCAAGGAAACATGCAGTTACGTTTGTTGATACAATAAACTAATTTTGTTTTCAGGTTTTTTTGAGTATAAGTATTCTTAAATTACAGATTGCTAATGCTAAGATCAACTTCCTTCTCTCCCATTTGCCACCTTTCTACACTCCTAAAGAGAAAAACAACCGGAAACACTAAGGAAAATGCGAAGTGACTATTTCGAGCATCGATAATCAAGAGTGTTTTTGTTTGTTTCATAAAGAATTGTCCAGATGAAAGGGCCTCTGCACTTCACTGCTGAGAAGGAACTGAGGGGAGAAAAGTTTGCCAGAAAATGTATTTAGAGCAAAACGGTCATGAAAGATTTTGCAGTAAAGACTTCAAAAGTGATTGATGTGCTAGAATTCAGTTGGGAGCATGTGTGGCGTGTGTGGACATACAGATACACCAGGCAGATATTTGCAGCCGGAGTGGAAGAGAATACTCATCCCGTTTTTTGCGATGGGGGCTCTTAGCTTAAGAAAGACCAGAGGAAATCAGAGACCTGGAATTTTCTGGAGAAGGTCAAGGGTTCTCAACAGGGAGGCTCCAGCTGCAAGGGATTGCTCATTTTCTGGGTGACGTCATGCAGGTCTGGAGAAGAATGTGTAAAAGAGCAATAGCTTATCGTTTTGAGAATAGAAATCAGGAGCACAACTCAGAGAATGAATGAAGAGGAGTCCCAGTTGAGTGTAAAACTATAATCCCACCTTCTCTTTCTTGCCACCGCAAACACTGTGTCCATCAGGAGACAGTCCTCCCCTGCCCCTGCCCGCTCTCAGGATGGGGACACTGGGTGAGATGCATACAGAGAATACAGTCTCTGTGAGGAGAATGTGTATCTGTGTGGCTCACCTAGTACAGGGTCTGCCTCATAGTAATTATTGATAAATAATTGTTTTCAAATGAGAAAACTCTTCTCTCACCTGTGCCCGGGCTTTGGCACACTTATCCTCAGTAATGCTAAAAATCCCAAGAGCCAAAGTTGCACTTCAGGTATGGCTTCACTAAGAATGAGATCATCTCGTATCCATATTGAAACCGAGAACTTACATTCCCGTGACATGGCTGGTGCTGTTAGTAAAATAGATGTTGGCTGAATCGATGGGTGAATGGCCAGATAAATGAATGAAGGTGACACCTATGGCACCACAAGAGAAGCCTCAGGCAAATTCTACACTTTTTGAAATCGTAACTTGTAATAGTAAGGACAAACTGAGCATGCGTGTTCCACTCCACTTCTTACCCGCCCCCCCATCGATTACATGCCACCACGTAACGGATGAGAACTCCAGACACCCATCTGTGTTTTAAAAGGTTAAAGACACTAAGATGTGGAGAGAATAAGAATAAGAATATCTCTTAAGGATAAATGTTTCATCCACATTTATCAAGCTAGTTTTATAGCTGTCTTTGAGATTAAACGGCTTCATCTCTTTAATTATCTAGTTGACCACATATTTTCCTAAATGAGTGTTTATTGGGTTTGGAGGAATGGACTTTTATCAGAATTTTAGAGCCACCCTAAATCATCACCCCAGAAAAATGCACACATATTCTTTAACACATTTTTGCATATAACCTAAAAGCCTTTCTGAGCCCTTGGAGGCACCACATGTACCCAGGTTAAGGAGCTTTGTTACAATGGGAACATTTTAACACCGACTGCATATTTGATGTTACTATTACGGTTGTTATCACGTGTTATAATATATGTTATTTTATTATAACATATTGCTGATTTATTGGTGTTAGGTTTAGATGACATGAGGTTTGCTTCAAGGCATTCTGTGGTTGAGGGGGTTAGCACGACCCAGTAAAAAGTTCTGTGATGATAGAAATAGTCGGCTCTTGGAGAGCCGCGCCTTCTAGTATGGCGGTCCCCTGCCACGTGTGGCTGTCGAGCCCTTGAAATGTAGCGAGTGCACCTGAGGACCCAAACTTTTCCTGTCATTTTATTTTAACTAATTAGCGAGGGGCAAGTCCTATTGTACTGGACAGCACAGAACAAATGAAGGTAGTGTCCAATGAGGTGGCCAGACTTAAGGCTGGGCAATGGGCATCTGACTGTTATTTAAGCTGTTTTCTTCATTATACAAGGTGGCATGAAAGTAGGTTTACAGTTGTTCACATGGAAAATGATACGATAATTAATAATAATACAAGAATAAACTGTTTCACATGCTCACAACTGTAAGTCTGCTTTTGCCCCGCCCAGTATGTTTGGAATAGTGCGTTCAAAGCCAGTGATGGAAGGACAAATACTGTATGATTCTGCCTGTATGATGTATTTAGAAGACTCAGACTCATAGAAACAGAGTAGAGTGGTGGTTGCCAGGGGCTGGGGGTTGAGGAAAATGGGGAGTCGCTGTTCTGCAGGTAACAAGTTACGGGTGTGCAGGTGAGGGGTCCTGGCGCTCTGCTGGGCAGCATTGTGCCCGTAGTTCACAGTACTATATGGACCACTCAAAAAATGGTTAAAAGGGTAGATCTCATATCAAATGGCCTTATGCCAATAAAAAGTAAGAAAATTTCTAAAATGGAAAAAATTCAGAAAATTAGAGGAAAAAAAACCACTTGAATACCCAAAGGGAGATGAAAAGGTTAAGTCTTAAAAAACCCTTCTTCGTTTGATGTCCATCCTGAGCTCCCTTTGAAGGGTGGGCAGAGGTTTGTTGGATCTTCGGCAGCCTCCCCTCATCAGAGATTGCCAGGACACCGCTGAAGGGGATGCAGGGCAGGACTGGGGGCGCTGGGTACCCAAGAGTTGCCGAGTAGAAAATGGAAGTGGGAAATTTGTCAAAATGACGAATGGGCCTATATCATCGGATTGCGGGGTGGGTGTGCAGCAGCAATTTATAATTCACCACTAGTCCCCTGCCCTGGGCGCCCTTCCTTGCCGTATCTGCAGAGGAGGGCACGAGTTCCTTCATATCCTTTTCTTCCTCCTGCATCTGTATGGCGATAATGCCGTTTCGGTGGCACTGCTGGTGAGCAGGGCTCCCGTTACCGAGCACCTCCTGGAGTCAAAGCGCTGTCCTCAGTGCCCACACGCTGGCAGCTCTCCCAGCAGATGTTGTGATCTCTCTCTCTCACAGCTGTAGGAGCCGAAGCTCTGAAAGTGCATGTGACTCACCCAGGGTTGCTCAATTTGGCAAATGCAGATGCTGGGATTCAAACCCAGCACCACCTGTTTCTGAGGCTCATGTTTCTTCTACTGTAAAAGATGAGAAGAGAAATAGAGTGGGAGGGTCCTCCTAAACTGCCGTTTGGGTACAAGCCTCTGTGTGTCAGCTTCTTGTCCCGCCGTACTTGTCCCGCAGTACTGTGGTGGGGCCTTGGGAGTCAGGTAGAGATGTGTTTATGTTAGAGCCCGTGGCATTTTTATATAGGTTTCCTTTGAGGCCCGCCTTCCCTCCTTCCCTCCCCCCACCTCCAGTCAATAAAACGCATCTCTTTTTTCCCTTGTAAAATCCTGAGAACAGTCAGTCTCATCCCATTGTGTGGTACCAATGCACAGCCACTCTATTTGCACCTCATTGTAGAGTCGCTCATTCTCACTCCATGTGGTGAGTGTGCATTCACCCTCACATTTATAGCGCGGTGTGGTCCAGGAGTTCTGCGGTACTTAAAGCTTGATCGAACTCACATCTCAACAGTCTGTTTTCTCATTTTCAAAGGTCAGACTTCTTTTTCACCAGAGCATTGCCTGTCCTGACCAGAAAGGTTGGTGACTCAGCAGTGCTCCTGACACTTTGCACCGAAAGCTAATCCCCCCGATAGGTGCACTGCAGTTCAGTCCTCGACTCCTGGAGCCAGTAGTTACATGCAAATGCAATCGGTAAAAAGCTGGACACTTGGGTTCTAAATAGAGATTTATGGAATATTTGAGCGCATCGTTAAGGAGGACAAAGGAATTTATAAAGTCCAATGTAGGCGATGTGGCTTTCCATAAAATAATAAAGTTGCTTTTCCTTACATAAGTTACAGTTCATACTCTCAATGATCATTAGGTTCCTGAAGAGGTAGAAATTTGCTGGTGGGAATTTTTTCATTATAGAGATCTGGAATAAGACAAGCCTGACTCCAATAATAGTAGACTGTATTTCCGAGGCTGTGTATGACAATGTGTGGTCCCCAGGCCGACAGCATCAAACTGATGTGGGATATTTGCTTAAAATGTAGACATCTGGACTCCAGCTTAATGAGTTAGATTCTATAGAAGCAGGAACCCAAGCAAAAAAAAAATGACAGATAAGGAAGTCATTTGTAAGGTGATTAAATGACATAAACTCTACCAAGTTAGCAGCAGGTATTGAGTTCTCAGTCCTTTCGCCTCTCTCTGTGCCCCTTGCCCTCCTTTAGGATCTTTGCAGTGCTTTTTTCACCTTTGCCCTCTAGAATGAATGCACTCTGCACGTTCACACTGTGGCACAAACAACTGACCTCCATTCCCAGCGTTCCGCCTCTCAGGAGCAGCCTTTACAATTTAACCGATGCTAAACCCTACACTTCATTTCAAGCAAAGAGTGGAGCGCTAGTGGTGCGATATGACTTGAGGCAGGGAGGGGAGATCATTGGAAGTGGTGGGCAGTGAAGTCTAAGTAATTGATATAAGTAATTTATCATTATTCTGGCTTGAAAGGGCCAGCTATTAGTGATAAAATACCACACATCTGCACGTCTCAATGATACAATATGGAGCACATTTGAAAAGCACATATCCTTATTTTAATGGGTACCAGAATTTATGTATGAAAATCTTCTCAAAGTCCAGCAAGTGTTGACTGAGCACTCAGAATACATTCACAGCTGAAAGAGGGGAACCAACGTAACAGGAGTGGAATGAAATTCGAGAATGGGACTTCTAAAATATAATAGAGGTCATCTTGTAGGTATATTGCTCTGTGATTACTCTGTGATTAATTTCTCTTTGCTTAAATATTAAAATGTTTACAAACATAATAAGCATACATCTCAGAACCATAAAAAGGCCAAAATCCTTAAAACTCAGGAAATAGGCATACACACATGAACTCTGCAGTTGTGATTATATTTCTTGAAATTATTAAGATCATTAATATTATTCTTGAAATATTAAGGAGGTGTGTGAAGCTTTCTGTAAGTTGCACAGAATGTAAATGAGTATCAAGGCCTGCATTGTCCACCATTGTGCTTTTGCTTTTGTTTTTGTTGATGTTTATCTGTGACATGTCTCAGGATGCTTGGACAGCTTTGGTATTTTAAATGACTTCATTCACTGAGCACCAGCTCCTGGAGACATCGCCCTCCTCTTGTAGGCTTTCTCTGTGTGCCCAGCACTTAGCTTAGGTGAATAGAGAGGGCCAGTGCTTGCTGCTCCATGAAAGACCAAAAGAGCTTTTTATGTGTTTCATTTAAAACAATGCGTAAAGTCATTTGGAAGTACTTTAGGCCAGAAAGAAAGGGTGATTTAGTGGAGAGTAGTGAGACGGAGGAGGTCCATTTTCTAGCCTAGCTGAGTGACTTTAGAAAGCCGCTTCTCCAGATCGTGACCTGTGTGGGTGGGCCCTAATGCTCAAAATTCCATCAGGCACCCTGGCTCGAATTAAACTGCACCTGGTTACGGTTTAATAGCTCCCAATTTTGCCTCAAAATTGAAATGTGTGCTTTTCAAATCTCCTACCTATTATATCATTGAGACGTACAGATTTGTGGTGTTTTACCGCTAATAGTTGTACCTTTCAAACCAGAGTAATTGCAAACTACTTATATCAAGTTTTATTTTTAGAAAAATAAGACTAGTTTAGGGAAGTGCCTTTTATTCAGTCTCAGAAACTCTCGTAACTATTTTTCGCTTGTGCGTCACCATAAACCAGTCCTCATGATGGCTGTTTGCTAAAGCTAGAAATGGTACAGTTAGTGAAAACATGTGTTCACACACAGAACTGTAAAAAAAAAAAAATCACGTGACTTCAATTTAAATATGTCTTTCCAAGCCACTGTTGCTAGGTCTTCTGATTTTGCAAGGGAAGCTGGGTACCTAAATTTTTATATAAAATTATTTTTAAGCAATAGCTGTCAATTATAATGTTAGTCCCTGGGTCAGAATTTGTAACCTCTGTGCTAATCATTTAAACTTGATCTCTTCACACTTGTTGTATTCAAGTCATATGTCTAAGAAATAATTATAGAGTACTTCCTATGGGCTATGATTTGTGGTAGTATCTGAGAACCAGCTCGGCTCACGCTCTCTAGGAGTTTCCTGAATAATGAAGGATGTGAGAAGCAAATAGTTTCTAAATCTCCTTTTTGTGTTTCAGACTGAGCTAGATAGATACTGTAAGAAATAACAAAACACATAAAATGTGATTTTCTGTTTACCAGGAGTATTCATGCATTTATGTGTTCAAATGTTTTAACCGTCTGTTATAGGTCAAGCACTCTCCTCAGCACTGGAGATAAGCCGTTTAAAAAATGTTTTTTGCCCTTGAGAAAATTAAATGCTACTGGAAGAAGCATACAATAAACTAATAAATATGTGGGAAGTGGTAATATGGGCTATGAAGATCATATGGTAATGTAGAGAAACAGAGAGTATTATGGGAACCATTCCAAAAAGGGAAGATCTGTACAGAGACCTAACAAAAGTTAGGAATTGAGCCATGAGTATACTCCGGAAAGATCTCCCCTAGGGAAGAATAGAGTGAGTGCAAAGGCCCTAGAGAAACCAGTTAGAAGGTCCTCGCTGTAGCTCAGAGAAGAGATTTGATAGCTCAAACAAGGTGTAGTTGGTGAGAAATGAATGAATCTTGGGTGTGTTTGAAAGGAAATACCTGTAGTGTGTGCTGACGGTTCAGTTGGGTAGCCTGAGAGAAATGAAGAGGCAAGGATGACTTAGCAATTCAAAGAACAAAGGTTTCATTTCCTGATATAGGGACCGCTATGTGAAGACCAGGTTTATTTTAGACATGAAAATTTGCATTTCAAAGATGTCATGTTTGAGGTGCCTCTAAACATACAAGTCTAGATGAAATGTCAAGAAGGGAGTTGGACTCAGCAGATAGGACTGCGCTAGAGATGCCAACATGAAAAGGGAGACAAGAGAAAGAACTCGGGTGAGTGGAGCAGATTTGAAGACCTGTGGTGTTCAAGCAACGAAGGCCTTGATGTGACCTGGAAGACCCAGAAACTGCCTCGTGAGGAGATGGGCTATGGAGGAGCAGGAGGAGCTGTGGGGCAAATGTGGTTTGAGGCAGCAAAGCCCCGACGTGCACGGAAGCACACAGGCTAGAGGTGAGAGTTAACAGCTGAGAAATAATCAGAAGACTTGGGTCTTCTGTCTTCCCCCACCTTTCAGGACAGTTCTGAGTATTTCTGACACATAGGAATCAATTCCAAAGATGGTCTGTAGGGGAGATAGAGAGAGAAATAGATGTTGGAGCATGAAAGTAGAAAAAGTTAGTACAAAAAGGCTGATAAAATGCATTCCATCAATGGAACAATGGGTGAGGTCAATTGTGAGAAGCTCAACTGTTCAATGAGCTTCTCAAAAAAAAAAAAAAAACATGAAAAGAACAAAAAATAGAAATGTGTTGTCTGTTTGAAGCGCCTCTGAAAGTCACAGAACCAGTGGGACTCCGTGGGGGCGTTCAGCCCAGAAAGGCACAACGTCTGTGTCTGTGACTGGGAGCGCTCCTGCGCATGAGTTGAAAAGGGACCATTACTGGGTCTTACTTTTTTCATGATTATTTCCCCATAGACACTGTACTTGGCTGTGCAAGGGATGTCTTTATGGAGCACACATTTGCGCTGGGATTTCCAAGGAGGTAAAAGAATATAGGCATCCATCGGAGAACAGCTAGTGCGGCGTGTGTTTAGAATATTGATGCCCCCGGCACTTCAGCGTAAATAAGAGTTCTGTGTTAGTGCTTTCTCCCTGAACATGTTAGGAGCTGCTCCTTCCCGGAGTGGGGGGACCTGTTGCAATGATTTCAGTGCAGCAGAGCTTAAGTGCAGTCCACACAGCAGAGCGGAGGATCGGCTCTGTTTCCACGTGGCCCAGGCACAGGTCCCGACTCCCCTGTTTCATAGCTTGTCCTCTCCTTGTCTCATCTGTAAAAACGGGATCGCAACGCCCAGCTACCGTGGACCTCGGTTTTAAGTGAACGAATGAAGCATGCAAAAGGTTAGGACACTCTCTGGAACAGAGTACATATTCAATAAATATGAGGTATTTGTATTATTATGAATAGTACCTAAATGATGCTGACAGGAAGAAGGAGGGTGCATGACTGCTTTCCCTAAGAAGCCCACGAAAAGAGGGAACCACAAAGATTATTGTACTTTAATGGAAGTTAAGTCCTTCTGACTCATAGGTCACATGTAAATGAGTATGTTTCCCAGACTTAAGGATGTATTTTAGAGATGACCCAAAATAGTGGCAACAGTCTCAGATACCTGTGGGAGTTAGGCAGGAAAAGAGCATAAGCGAGGCTGATCGTGCAGGCAGGGAAGGGGGGTGGGGGGCTGTGGAGAACTCCATGAGCACGCCGCCCTGCCTCCACCAGCGGGCCTGCCGCACCAGCCTCGTGAGCTTCTGGCCACACAGGACCCGCCTGGTCAGGAGTGCAGGCCCAGAGGGGCCACGCCCTCTGAGCTTTCTAGGACTTGCATATTCAGTCATGTGAAATTAAGACGTGAAACGTTTGGTGGGTGAGTTAAACAATGTTTTAAACACTAGAAGTGGTTCAAAACAACACATCTGCAGGTCCGATTTGATCTGTTTGTCACGTCTGGGGAAAATGGCAATAAGTGAAACTCAACAGACAGGAAATAATTTAATTAATTAACTAATCATTGCATTCCTGTCATTGTAAAACAATTTTATGCATTTTTATGACTCTCCTTTGGGTCAGTCAACAGGACTTTTGGGGCCTCTTCCCATTTGTAGATCCTCGGCACTGACATATAGTCTCTCTCCTTCAATGTTGTATCAAAGAGCCATTGTCCCTGACAGGCAGCTCTGGAATAAGCTCCGCTGCAAAGGCAGATTGTGGTTCTGTTTCTCACCATCCCGTCCGTGCCTTCTTTTGAAAGAAGTTCAGAACAATGGGCTTTTAAAATGTCTAGTCCACAGGGTGCATTCAAGACTATTATGAGAGATTAGACTGTGTATTGTTTTATCTTTAGGTACATAATTTAGAAATTTAGAAATGGCTAAAGATAGGTAGGTAGGTAAATAGGTAGGTAGGTAGGTATACACATACTGTTATTACCAGATAATTCTTTGTATGTGATATAGATGTATATTAAATGAGTGGTCATTATTTTTACCTTGTCCTCAGACTTTGAGATCATCCTAAAAGTGTACTTTCCAGAAAGTTTCTGCCTAGACCGTAGCTAAGGAACAAAGAATTGTCAAATATCCACTCTTTTATATTCTGAGCATTGATTCTTATCAGAGTGGGGGATGGAGACAAGAATATGGCTTAACACATCCTTGGTACCCAATCTGACCAGCTGTCGGAGCTAAAAGGAGAAAGAAGTGGGAAAAAGTGTAGGAATACCAACCTCAGAACTCTTAAGTAATAACAACATAGTGTTACATGATATTTCTAAAAGAAGACCAGGAACATTATTTTATGTGCACTCTAGAAAATTCGTAACAAAGTAGAGGCTGATTTTCTGGAAGGGTGAAATTTGGTGTCAGTGGCTCTCCCACCAGCCTGGTCATCCAGGGGACATCTTCAATACCCAACCACGTGGCTACTCTTCCAGGTGAGATTTTCCAGTGTGTAATGGAGGTGACTGCTGCCTATCTATCCTCAGTTTCCTTGCCATCCCCTTGGAAGGAAGATTCTTAAAGTGTTAGGACAACTACATCTTTTCTCTCTTTACAAGTAGCAGAAGATTTCATTCCTTGGCTCAAAGACTCTGAGTACCTGGTCTTACTGAAACACCAGACTGAATTCACGAGTAGACAGGAGAGCAGATTTTTTTTTTGATGATCCACAGCCAATGGGAAGTTGCAGCACACAGCTCCTCCAGGCAAAATGACGGGTTTACAGAGTCTGGCTGCAAAGTCCCTGGCACGTTTTGGCAAACGGAGATAGTATGTATGTCTGTTCACATTCCTCTTTCTAGGTAGGCCATCCCAAGTCACGTATGCTCCTAAAATTATTTTTAACTCTGCTTCCACACAAGCCAGAACTCTCAAAACTGGAGCTAAAGTCAAATTTACCAGCACTGGAATTGATAGACTGAGCTAAGCCTACTACTGCTTAACAAAAGGATAGGAGACCAAACAATCCTTCTCTAACTCAATTCTCCTTTACAGTAAACTGCTCAGTTATTTTCTCTATGTAACCTGGTATTTTTTCCTCTGCATTTTCCAGAAAGAGCTTCTTGAAAATAATATATCCCAATGCAACGCACTGCTGAACAAATCACCTTGCTCTTTTCTGTTTGATAATTAGTCCTATGATTTTAGCCCCACCGCAGACTTCGTTATCCTGAGCTTTAGCCATATCATTGATATGGTAGATGAAAAGTTAGTGGAAGATTCTAGACATTGGGTGGTCAACAGATTGGAAGGAGGAGAGTGGAGAGCAGAAACTGCTTAAATTATTATAAAAGAAAAGATTTGAGGAGGCCAGTCAGAGAAACTGCTTTGATACTACTAGTTACCTTTCTCAAGTTAGATGCATTGTAGGAAGGCAACCTTTTAATATTAAACTATGAAGAAAAGCAAATAAGAACACGAACAAACGCACTGAAGAGTATTTTTGACGTTTCAGATCAGTATTAACATGGTTGAATTCTAGACATTGGAGAAGAAATCAAACTTATAATGAAAAGTCTGTGTGTCCCTTGGCAAATCCATTTCCAAAGGCAAAAAGAAACTCACCCCCCCACCACATATGTTAGCTTTTTTTTTCAGTTTTATTGGAACATAATTGATATAAAACATATTAGTTAAAGGTGGCCAACATAATGATTGGGTATTTGTATACATCGCAAGATGATTACCATGTGGGTTTAGTTAACACCCATCAATCATCTCTCATAGTCCATTTTTTCTTGCCATGAAAACTTTCAGTATCTTCTCCCTTAGCAACTTTCAAATAAATGATGCAATATTGTTGACTATAGTCAGCATGTCGTACATTACATCCCTAGAACTTCTTCATCTTATAAGTGGAAATTTTTATCTTTTGGCTGTCTTACTCATCTCCCCTACCACCTACTACCCACCTATAGCAACCACCAGTCTGGTCTCTGTTTCTCTGAGTTCAGTTTACTTTTTTAGATTTCTCATGAGTGGGGTCATGCAGTGTTTGCTGTGCTCTGTCTGACTTATTTCACTTAGCGTAATGCCCATCAAGGTCCATCCCTATTGTTACAAACAGCTTCTTATGGCTGAGTCATATTTCATTGTATATATATATCACATCTTTATCCATTCACTTGCTGATGGACTTAGGTTGTTTCTGTATCTTGACTATTGTAAATCCTGTTACAATGAGTATAGGGGTGCAGATATGTCTTTGAGAAGGTGATTTGGAAATATATCCAGAAGTAGAGTTGCTAGATCATATGGTCATTCTATTTTTAATTTTTGGAGGAACCTCCATACTGTTTTCCACGGTAGCTGCACCACTTTACATCCCTACCAACAGTGCACGAGGGTTTTGCTTTCCCCACATCCTTGCCAGCACCTGTTAATTCTGTCTTCCTGGTGACGGCCATTCTAACAGGCGTGAGGTGATATCGCGTGGTTTTGATTTGCGCTCCCCTTGAGGATCAGTGATGTTGTGTGCATTTACATGTGTCTGTTGGCTGTTTATGTATCTTCTTTGGAAAACTGTGTATTCAAGTTGCCCATTTTTTATATGATTGCTTGGTTTTTACTATTGAGTTGTATGAGTTCTTTATATATTTTGGATATTAACCCCTTATCAGATATATTACTTGCAAATGTTTGCGTTCATTAGGGGTTGCCTTTTCATTCTGTTGGTGGCTTCTTTTGCTATGCAGAAGTTTTTCTGGTTTGATGTAGTTCAATTTATTTATTTTTTAAGCTCTCTAATTTCTAATAACATCTTGATAACTTCAATTACCCCACATAAAGACTGCAGCTTCCATGTTCTCCTTTTCTGTCCTCCCCCACCCTTGGGCCCTGAGAAGTCTCATGTTTCCCATCATGAGTTATGTTTTTATTTCTTGCTACTTAAATAATCAGACTATACAATTTGTTCTTTCCCATTTAAAGGAAACATTCAATTTTTTCTTGTATAAATTTTATCTTGAAGGAAATGAAAGTATTCACTCATGTGTATGTGAAATCTGTACTATATGTGCAAATGTTAATGCATATTCTTATCTACACAATCTAGAAAATAAAACTTTCTCAAATATTATTTTTAGGGGAAATTGTTGCTTTTAAAACTCCTTCATTGAGAACAATTCAGTGGTCTCGCGGAAGGAGCTGCCAGTTTCCCTGCTGGAAATCTATCTCCCAGAGTAGAGTGGGGCATGATAACCTCTTCACAGCCGTAAAGAGAAACTGGGAACTTTATCAGAATTTCTGAGGCAAGTTATTCTAACAATAAAACCCAAAGAAATATGAAGGTAGGCATCCCCAGGGTTGGAAGTTGCCACATGTAGACCATCAAGTCCAGGGACACCATAGATATCACTAATTTGTCACCATAGAATTGGGTCGATTTCTAGCTTCTAAAAAACAAGATCTGAGGACACTGATTCTGTCATAAAAATAAAAGTTGCTATATAGGACCATACATTATACTTTCAAATACACTTCTAAATGTGCAAACTTTACCTCAAGCAAAGATGGAAGAGAGCGCAGCCTGTCCGCCCAGAAATTCGGAAGATGTAGTTAACTAAAATTGTACCTAGTCCCTCACAGGTTCCACAAGTCCTCCCTCGAAATGGCTCCTACCTTCCCCCTCGCCCACCGCACAGATACTTCTCTAGTCTGAGCCTTCATCAGATCTCGCTGGGACCGTCGTAGCTTCTTAGACAGGCACTGAACAGCGGGATGCCTCCCATCTGAAAAGAAAAACAGCAATGACCCGTGAGATGTGTAAATCAGTCAGGCTCCACGGGAAGGGGACACAGCAGCTTCTGCAGCAGGCAGCCTGTATTCAACTCCAGAACACCAGTGCCAGGTGGTTCTGTTTAGTTTCGTCTTTTCCAAGAGAAATTAGCAACCTCCCTAATTTCAAGTGTTAGCAGTAGGTACTATCTGGAGGTCAAGCCAGACCTGTAGGTCCGTGTTTGGCAGCTTCTGACCCTACAGCTCCCTGCTTGTAGGTTTTCTCTCCTCAGTTATAACCTCTCAAACATTGCTGGCTAGCTCTTTCTAAAAGCAGGCCTCGCATCATCCCCTGCTGCTCAAGGACTTAAGATAGTTCCCATGACCTACAATATCAAACCAGCATTTTTGTACCAGTACTCAAGACCTAGTTATCCAGTTTTGATTTTAAAGTTATTTGGGATTTGTCCAGTAAGAGATCAAGAATGTATCAAAGGCGTTCCCGTGGGCGGGGGCCTGGTCAGTACCGCCTGCAGAATGGCTGTCGGAGCTGGTTATGATACAGGGTTGAGAATGACCTTTATAGGCACAGTCAGTGCAGCTCCTGGTTTAGGCCAGAAAAACTGAACTTACAGATCAGGAAGGTTTAGAGGCATAGAGAAACCAGTCTAGTTAGAAAAGTGTCAGCTAACTTTGAGAAATAAAAACATTTGGGTTACCAGCAATCTCGGTCATGAAAAGAGTTTGGTAGATGACAGTCTAACCGCTTGCTCCGCAGTCTGGCAATTGATTCACTTGAAAGCAACTCATTTCACTTGCCCTCTGCAAGGCACTGTGATATTTATGCTTTTTTTATGTCACATGCATTTTTCTCATTTAATATTTTCAAGGATCCTGTTGCGTTGGGACAGGAATCAGTCCCATTTTCTCCCTGAGGAGGGGGCCTTGTCTAAGAGAGACTGTGACTTGTCTGAAGTCGCAGGTCTGATGAGCAGTGGAATGCGAAGTGAGATACTTGCTTCCCCCGTCTTTGCATAGTGAGAATTGTGCTCGCAGCTCTGCAAAGACAGGTGTACGGACGTCACAGACCTTTGCTGCATTTGCCATTCTATCCGCTAACCAATAGGACTCCACACAGCGGCACAGAGAGGTCTCTAGTCAACCACTGGCCTATAATTGACCCTTCCATGTCACTGTAATAGATTTTTCAGCAGGTAATTCCAGAACAGTGTTCGTGCTTCTTGCAGTTGTTTTTCCCTAGTTCATAGAGCTGTGATTTTTCTCGATATTGTTTTCTCTGTACTTTGTCTTTTCAGTATTGTAGGAGATAGAAATGTGTGTGAAGGAGAGCAGGGGTGTGTGTGTGTGAGAACTGGATCATAAATTAAACAAGATATTTGTGTGAAATCAGGTCATCAAGTTAAAGCACAATCTGGGGGCGAGCTTAGACTTACCTGTGCAGTTAGATGCTGGGTCTGAGGTTCCTCCATCAGGTCTGCGGCTGGCAGTGAACTGAGCCGTGCTGCTGAATTGCCGGGCCCCAGACGGCCTACAAGGTTTTATTCCAGATGAATCTTGACAATTCCCCACTAAAATGCCTCCTCGTCTTTGGAGGAGACATTTTATGCTGTGAAAATTCTGTTAACTATTTCCTGGTGTTAAGGTTTCGAGGCTAAACTTGGTCTTTGGACATATCTGTGATTTCCCCTGAACTTTGAAACATGCAACATTTTCTGACACTCAAAGGGACATCGTGGGGGTGCTTTCAAGATAAGGAAAAGTTAAGCTTGAGAAGTTTAAACGATGCAACTGAAGAAGTCACAAACTATAGTAAATGCATACGTGTAAATGAATTGTGCTGTGAGGAGGAGATATGGGGGGGAGGATTGAATGTATTACAATGAATAAATGAGAAATTTCCATGTACAACTTGGAAAGGATTAGAAAAAAGACAACAATTCCTAGTCACTGCTTTTGGAGAGAAAAATAAATGCTACTTCCTGTTTTAGCAGACTCAAAATATGAAATTGGTTGTTTTTAATGTTTCACTTGAAGTTTCAGCAGCAAAAATGATACCTAGCATTGAGCTACTGATACGTGCCAGGGCTCAAGCGGATCATTTTCATGCTGATACTCTCATCTTCTCTTTACAACAGCCCATGGGTTTGAATTCGTTTATAGCATTTTAATGTACTTTTTAAATCATATACAGAAAATTTCTCTTGTAGTTACAATTTGAAATAGTTTATAAAATACTAAATTGTGAGTTTAAGAAATTCAAAGAATAGAGAAGTTAATATGGACTATTAATATCAAGACATTCCTAATCAAGAACTTAAAAGATTAATAAATTGGAAAATGTGTATATTATTTCTCACAGATTTTTTTCTTATTGGTGCAATATATCTTAGAGCAATACCTGAATTTCTAAAAGGGTAGCTTTCAAATGAAATTTCGGTAATCTTTATCAACAACAGAGTAGTAGACATATAACCAATTCGTCCTGGTAACCATACCCTGATTTTTCTGTCAAAAATGGAACACTGTTCATTCACCCATGTATGTGTGCCTACATTCTTTCAGTGAAGGATTAATCGAGCACTTACCACGTGCTAAGTAGGACAACTGAATGTTATTCCTTCTTTCAAGGTACCCAGCTGACTGGTATTTAGATAGAAATTTTTCTTTGGTTAAATTAGATCTTTGTTGATTTTGTTCAGATAATGTCAAATGATTGGTTCTAAATTTATAGTCCTTTGTGCACATTTACTTGAATGAGATTCAAGTACCCAAATGTGGAGAACAGTCACTTTCCTATTTCATAGCTAAGAGCAGCGGAAACACAGAAACCCTCAGACGGTGGGGAGATAATAGATATTCTCTGGTCATTGCTTCATCAGCAGCATTCTGCCTTGGAGCTAGCTGTGCCAGTCATACTTTTCATTTTAGATGCAGTTTTGAAAGAGATTCCCTTTTTATGACTGTCATTTCCTTTCGAAATGGTTTATTGTATTCTTTAGAATCTAGGTTACTTTTTATAACAATTCTCTGGGGAATCAGGCAGAACAAAATGCTCCTGACATAAAAGTGCCAACTTAGCTGGCTTCACCGAACTCATTCTGAATGAATTGAGAACTTTTCATGCCAGCCCAATGGGCACCTGAGGCACCGAGTACCTTCCAGGTGCAGGCAAAAAGCCCACCCAAGCGTAACATCCGGAGACAGAAAGAAGTCATTCACAAATCCCACTTTGCAGCCAGAATAAAAATAACATCATAACTCTCAATACCTTCATTACACTGCTGTCTCCGAGGCACATTTGCATCTTCCTTAATGGAGGTGGTTTCTAAGAGAAGCTCCAAAGCATCCTGCATAAGAAGACACTTTGGAGGTGGACAGGCAAAGGTTCAAACCCCGGTTCTGCTGTTTACCAGTTGATCGGAGCAGATATCTTAACCTCTCGGTATCCCTCATTCTCCATCTGAAAAACCGTGATGATAATACTTTTCCATGAGGGTTATTTAATGTGCACAAAATGGTTATTTACAAATGCCCTGGGTTATCGAAACGTGGTGGTGGTGGTGGTGGTGGTGTCAGTGCGTAGTGGAGTATATCTAATGAGGTCGTATGTGTACTCTGAGTGATTCGGGCATGAAATGAAGTCCTTCCAAAAATAAGGCAAACACTCATGAAGGAATTACCATAAAAATGGAAATATTTTATAAAAATGCCGAATTTTGTTACCATTTACTTAAGAAGGGAGGGATTTAATATGAGCTACTGATATTGTCTCCTATAAATGGATATTGAGTCTGGGCCTCAGAAATTAACCTGTGGGAAAAGACATTTGTTGACTCCAGCATTTTTCCACACAGGGGAATACATTTGAGAGCCAGGCAATGCTAGGGTGTGAACCTAGGCTATCAACATAATCATAAGTCTATGGTCCAGAGCTCTGGTTTGTACTTCCTACCAATGCCCCTTAAACAGTTTCCCTTTAATTACTGCTCTGAGCCTCTCTTAGTGTTAGTCATGTGTCTGAACATGTCTAACCTCTTCTTCGTCTAAAAAAGTATCCAATAGTGGTAATGACCGGACCTGAGGAAATCCAGGGGAGTGACATTACATTGTGAAAGTATCACCTAATAAAACCCAGGAAGACTTTATTGATCAAAGCATTTTTTAAAAATAGTTGTTGAATGGTTCTTCTGAGCAAGTCACTTGTCACTTTATCCTGTAGGATAAAGATTCCTTTAAATAATATAAAAATTATTCAGTAATTCTAAGTGAATTTACAAAAATTCTTGCTTATTGTGTAATCATTATAGTGACTGAAATGGTGGGTGCATCTTGTAGATTTACTGCTCAATAACTATCAAACTTGAGAATTGTATTATAGGAAGAAACACTTAAAAATACATTGTTTTTTGATACATTGAGTGCCTTATCATCAGTCAGGTAAGCAAGATCTAATTTAAACATTGGAAGCAAAGCTGTGGCAAAAATTTTTCTATCTCTTACATTAAGGTGTTCTGTGAGACTTTTCGATACACAGTAGTATTCTTTGGTTCCTTCCTTGCTTTCTAATATGATTCTAGTCTATATTGCCCCTAGCTGGGAACGACTTATTTTTTTCTAAATAGTTGTGGTTCTTTTTAGTAGGGAATGATAAAAGACTACAATCTAGGCAACAGGGGTGTTGTCGCAGAGTACATCATTTCTGAGGTGCTTTTAGTGGACAGATCTAGGAAATACATACTCTTTTCAAGGTAAATTACTCCATTGTTCTTACTTTCTGTAGTTCTTTCCTACCATAGTGAAAATCCCAACTCTCAATGTTTCTGACAGTTTACAAACCAAAATAGGAATCAAAGTAACCCAATCATAAGATTAAGAGATAATTTAAAGCATTTCATCGTGTTGGGGATATGACAGTTTAATTCAGTAGACTCTCATTATCATTTATCATCATCATCATCATCATCATCATCATCATCAATATTCTAATAAAGGGGTGTGTGTATCCTGAGAGAAGCCATGTGGCTTCAGACACTGTGCATGTGTGTGTGTTTGTGTGTATACCTGTCCGTATCTGTCCGTGTGTGCGAAGCCCCTGAGCTTCTCTGGGCGGCTGTAACTGTAGACTGTGTGAACTGGAAATGACAGGCGTTGATTTCTTATGGCTCTGGAGGTAGAAGTCCAATTGAAGACACCAGCAGACTCAGTGTCTGATGAGAGCCCACTTCCTGGCTTACAGATAGCCACCTTCTTGCTGCGTCCCAACAGGGTGGAAGGGGTGGGGGGCTTCCTGGGGTCTTGTATAAGGGCACTAATTCCAGCCTGCGGGCTCCACCTTCATGACATAATTAACCTCCAAAGATCCAACCTCCAAATACCATCACACTGGGGATTCAATTTTAATATAAGAATTTGTGAGGACACAAACATTCTATCCGTAGCAAGATATGTCCTTGTGGTCTCGAAGGGTACTCCATTTCAAACCCAGCTAATTTAAAACAATAAAGCAAGTTGGAAACTTACTGAAGTTTATCAGTATTGTTATGCAGAGGTCCTAAAATATGCATTATATTGTCAGCACTGCACACTAATGATGGAGTGGAAAATGGCATGGGCAAGACAAAATATTACAGGCTGTCCTTTTTAAAAAATTGTCTTCTGAATTTTGAGTACATATTTTGTCCCCAGTATATCAAATTTACAAATCCCTAACAGTTTGGACTAGGCATGCTTAGATACGCTAAAAGAAAAGAAACACATAATAGTGCCCTAGATTTTCGTTACTAACACATCAAAGTCAAATTGCCACCGTAGATATCCCAGGAGGCAAAACTGTCCCCCTGTAATTCTGTATTCTAATCAAGACTCTTTGGATACAAAGAAAAAGCGCACTTAAGCTAGTGCAGTAAAGCACCCTGACAGGTCTACCTTTAAATTCATGACCACAAACTTCAGGTAAGCATTTTTAGTTGAATTTGTTGGGGTGACATTGGTTAACAGGTAAGCATTTAATGTTATTGGAAATAATATACGTGCTTGGTCTGTTCATTCTTCCTTTCTCCTGAACAACCACTTCATACCCTCTCCTCTGCCTTCTTATTTTCTCAGCATCCCCTGCCAGATTCTTACTCTCGGCTAATGACCTTGCTTCCCACCTCACTGAGCAAACTGAATCATCATAAGAGAACTTAGAACATTCCCACCACCACACCCACCCACCTTCCAGCGTCCACACCCACACATCAGCCTTACCCCTGCTGTTCGCATGCTCCCATGCAAATATAACTCCTGCATCCTGCCCACTCGAGGGGATGACTCTCGCAGTTCACCCTCTCTTCCCCACATCACCAGTTGTTAGTTCTTTGTTGATTACTCCCATCAATAGCACATGCACGCTCTTATGATTTCTTCCAACTCGGGAAAAACAAACCAACAAGCCCTGCTAGCTACCATACCACTTCTTTTCCCTCTTCGGCAGCAGAATTCTTTCAGTCAGCTCTTCTCTCATTTTAGCCTTAAAACCATGCCAGTGTGCCTCTCCCTTCCACCATGCCACCGAAGCTGTCTTTGTCGTGGTTGACAGTGACCTCCACGTTGCTAACTCAGGTGGGTACTCTTCAGCTCTCAGCAGTGCAGGGTGTGACAGAAGGATCCTTTGACCCTGTTGATTACTCCCGTCTCCTTGTCACATTTTCCTCCTTTGACTGTATTAACCACACTCTTTCTAGGTTTTCTTCTTATCTTCTAAATTTTTTCCCCATCTCCTTTGCAATTTTTTTCTCTTCAACCTGAATTCTTAAGACAAGAGTACACCAGGACTCAGCTCTTGGATTTCTTCCTTCGACTAGCTCATGAGTTTCATGGCTTTAAATATCATCAATATGCTGATTATGCCCAAATATTTATCTCCAATCCAGACTTCTCTCCCAAACACCAGACTTCATACATTCAATTGTATGTCCTGAACTGAGCTTCTTACATTCTTGCCAGAACCTGTAATGCGTGAGCCCTTCACATCTCATTTAATGTCAACTCCATCCTTCCGTTTATTCAGGGCAGGAACCTTACGATGTAATTGTCTGCTCTCTTCATGTCACTTCCTACATGAAATCCTATTAGCTGAGACTTCAGAATATTTTTAAAATCCCACCACCTTTCACCATCTCTTTCGCTTCCACCATGATGTAAGGTCCCATTATCTCTTACTTAAATTACTACCAAAATCTTCCGACAGGTTTTCTTTCTTCACACTTTACCAACCCCCGTATTGATTTTTGTCACATAGAAGCTAGAATGATTTCCTTAGACTCACACCAGATCTTGTCATTTCTTTGCTAAAAGCCCTTAAAGTAGAAGTTAAATTCCAAACAATACCCTGCGTGATTTCATGACAGGCGCCCCCTCCCGCAGTACCTCTCTGACCCCCTCTCCTGTTCCTGCACCTCGTTTATTCTGTTCCAGCCACGCTGGGTTGCTCGTCATCCGTCCAACACACCGGTCGCCATCCCAGCTGTGGGCCTTTGCACCATCTCCTCTCTCCGCCTGACGGGCAGGTCCACCTATGGGCTCACGACTGAGGTCTCCATCAGTGTTCAGTCTTTGCTCACATGTCGGCTTCGCAATAAGGTCCGCAATGATCTCTCTGTGTAACATGGCAACCAAAAGGCCTCCCCAAGACTCCGCACACTTCTTACCTTGCTCTGCATTTTTGTCCATAGCATATAGATCCTATTACTTTCTAATGCGGCACATAATTTACCTTTTTTGTTATGCTTACTGTCTGTCATCTGTTTTCTCCTGCTGGAATGCATTCACAGGGAGGAGAAGTGTTTTTTTAATCTTTTTTTTTAAAGCAGTGTGCCACAAGTGCTGAGAACCATGCATGGACATAGTAGGCATTCAATAAATAAGTATGAATTAAACATAACAAGCAATCTCAGAGACATCCCAAAAAAGGATTCCATGATTATTTGGGAGTATCTACGGTTCCAGAGATATCCAAGATTCTTTGGGTGCTGGGACCTAAACGAGGCTTTAGGGACAGGAGTGCTTCTTTGTCCATGTCCCTCGTAACATCTTTGCTTCCTTCCTTGTTCTGTCTCTGCACATTGACTTTCCCCGCTTTCTTGCAGCCTGTTACAGGCTCTTCCTTCCTAATTCTCTTCGCTCCTAATTGTCCCCTCCCTTTCCACACCATGGCCTTTTCTTATTCTGCTTTTTAGTTCCAGATTCTTAGGGAAGGGATGTGATTGGTCCAGCCTAGATGAGACATCCAGCCAAGCATAATCAGCCCAGGCTGGGGCGGGGGTGCAGTCCAGTCTCCCCAGGGGCTGAGGGGAGGGGCGCTTCCCACTGAGGGTGGCTTCAGTGAAGGCAGAGACCCTGGATTCATCCTCAGCCATCATCCTTTTCAATGTGTCCCACCTCTGGCAGAGATTGCGAAGATAGAGGAACCGGACTCAGATCAGATAGGATCTCCTAGTTCAAGGTTACTGCTACTTTAAGAAGACTTTGAATTATGCTGGTGGTTCTCCATGACAACAAATCTTAAATTATGATGTCAAGTTACCCTGTTCAATGACCTATTTGCTTACACTTGAATAAGTTTGCAAATTTTAAAAATCTAGCAAGACACCCTGGCTGGCGTAGCTCAGTGGATGGAGTGCGGGCTGGGAACCAAAGTGTCCCAGGTTCGATTCCCAGCCAGGGTACATTCCTGGGTTGCAGGCCATAACCCCCAGCAACCACACATTGATGTTTCTCTCTCTCTCTCTCTCTCCCTTCTCTCCCTAAAAATAAATAAATACAAATCTTTAAAAAAAAATCTAGCAAGACATCAGTTTTCCTTTGCCTTCATGTGATTCTGTGTGTGTGTGTGTGTGTTTGGCTCTAAACTCTGTTTTAATTTTAAATTCTGTTTTTAAATTTCACTTACCTCATCTTTGCTCCTTTTATTTTAAAACCATGTATCCATCACGGTGTCTTGTTATATTGGTGAAACTGGAGGATGACAACAAAATAAGGAATAAGAACCAAAGGAGTGTGTCAATAGGTTAATAACAGAAGTTCATTTTTTGAGTAAGACACTTCTGTGATATAAATAATACTCTTTATAAAAGTATCATCTCTGCATAAAGCGTAATGGACCAAGAGGACCTATTCCTTTATAGTATGAATACTAAATAAACTTCCAAACACCGTCGTACTTAATACACAATGGCAAAGCTCCCATTTAAATAAAAAACTGTCAGCTGTCTCCCCATCTGAGAATTTATATAGCCTTGTACTTTGCCGTGGCTTTCGTCCAGTACTTCTTTTTCAAAGTCAGTTATTAATCTGACAGTTTAAACGACATACCTACTAACGATGTTTCTGATTTATTTTGAACACATGGAGGTAATAAGGCCAATGTCATCTCTACATCAGCAATCTTCAACCATTTTCATCTCATGTCACATATAAACTAATCACTAAAATTCTGCGGCACACCAAAAAATATATGTTTCGCCAACAATAAATAACTGTAATTTTGATTCATCCACCCTGGATGGCTATTGTTGTGTTTTGGCTGTTGTAATTTTTTTTATTTGACAATCTAAAGGAAAAGAGGTTAGTGCCCCTGGCTAAATAGTCAGGTACTGCGTGTTCTAAAAATTCTCACTACACGCCAGTGTGCTACGGCATACTGGTTGAAATCACTGTCTTACATAGATGTTAATGAGCGGGGTTTACTTATTCATTCAGAAACATTTATTTAGCATCTGTCATGTACCAAGCAATGTCCTAGATGTTTTACAGACCACAGTGAGCCACACAGAACATTCCGCTTTCCTGCCCTATAGAAACTGACACTCAGTGCACAGAGGCAGACAATGGAATAAACAAATAGAGACGCCAATATCTGAGTGATCCACTATAAAGAAAATTAAGGTAAACATGAAGGGAGCAACTGTTGTGGGGAATCAGGGCAACAGCACGGCGGAAGAGAGGGAGGCCAGGCTTCAGGAGGAGGAGTCACCGAAACGGCACCTGAACGGGGAGGACGAGGCATCCGTGAGGGTGTCTGCGTGAAGGGAGTGCGGGGCGAGGGCGAAGGCCTCGACCTGCTGCTCCTGTAAAGAGCAGATCGAAAGCCAGGACGGTTTGGCTGAAAGGTGCAGACAGGCCCAGAGTTGGATCATGTAAGGAGGCTGGTTTGTTTTACAATGAGGTAAAATGAGAAGCCGTTGGAAGATGTTGACCAGAGTCTAGACTATGGGAAAATAAAATCAGAAGCCGGGACACCAGTTCGGCAGCCATAGCAGCTCTGCAAGCGTGGCGCGATGGGGTCATGTTCCCGGACATGAGTGGTGAGTGATGGGGAGCAGAGCCCACAGAACGTGCTGGAGTTTTAGTTCAGACATGCGGAAGTGACAGATTTGGGCCGAAGTACTTTAAGCCGGAGGAGAGGTCCATTATCTCAGATGTAGACTCCAAGGTATATAGAGTCCCGTAGTCCCCAGGACACCCCACATCTAAGCAAATATAAAGATATGGATGCCCTAAAACATTCTTGACTTTTTAGAGGAACTTTTCAAACTCTAGAGCAGAGATTCTCTCCAGGCATCAAAGTGTGAACATGTATCACAATCAGCTGGTACGTGTATTAATGGACCTACACAGTTAGACCCCCTGCAGGTAGGGCTCACGAATAGGCATGTTTAACAGGCCCTGGGGTAAATGGTTGGCTCACTAAAATTTGAGGACACTGCTGAGGTGAATCACTCTTGAAGCCATAGGGCTATTGTATTAAATACCAGTTTGCTGTGTTGGCGATATTAGATCATTATATTTTTCCCTCTCTGCATAGAAACCATTTGTAATGTAGAACCATAGTTCTACAAGATAATGTGGTTTGGAAGCTGCCCTTGAATTTGAAAATCAATTGAGTTTTGTTCCAGTCAGAAAATTACCCTATTATCTGCAATTGCATAATCTTTAGGGGCTAAGGAAATAAGTTTTAGTACTTAAGGTTTTTTTGTTTTGCTTTATTAAATCTTTGTGGATAGTGTGATTTCATGTTGGATGTTGAAGAATATTTAAGTTACTAATATCCAAGCTGCTAATAAAAAAGTCAATTTGGATTGGTAGGATCAGCGTAAGGCACCTCGTACATTGGAGACTTACCTGCTGTCAAATCAAAGGTGTGGCCTTAGTTGTTTTTAGGCATTCGGGCAACTTGTCGTAGACAGTGTGGGTTGTAAATATTCAATGTGCAAAGGCAAGAGCTACAACTCAGGAGGCTAGCAACAGCTTGCAAAAATCACCTAAGCACCCCACCATATTGAAAATTACGTTTGCTTTTGGTACTTATTGGTTTGAAATCGCTGATGTAATTATCTTTGGTTTGGAATAAGAGCAGCTAGCATGCCTCATTTCCCTAGGCCTTTCTCCTGCTGTTTGCATAAGCCCACTCACCAAACCCAGTTTCGGTCGTCCCAGCAATCTGGTATCTGTCACCTTTCCACTCCAATCCGTGGTCACAGATTTAGGGATGCATGCTCTTTGTTTAAATAAGAACTCACAATTGAGTACAGCAAGTCCTCACTTAGCAAGTCATTGATAGGTCCTGTAATTTTAAGCAAAATGACTTATATGGAAATCAGTTTTATCATTGGCTAATCGATATAAACAAGAGTGAAGTTCCCATGGCATCCATCAACCTTATAACAAAATAACATTGAGTGAAACAATGTTAGTCATTGTTTGAGGACCTGCTGTATAGGAGACAGATTTCTTACCAGATCATTTAATTTATTGAATGCTAATAGAGGATATTATGTAAGCAGAGAGGAAGGGGGCTTATATCTGGA
Source organism: Phyllostomus discolor (assembly GCF_004126475.2). NCBI lineage: Eukaryota > Metazoa > Chordata > Mammalia > Chiroptera > Phyllostomidae > Phyllostomus > Phyllostomus discolor. Next base: position 28,636,628 of record NC_040915.2, on the reverse strand, counting down.
GCTTGAGAGCAGTATGGAAAATTTTCTTATTAGTCAAGACACATACTAACAGTCCATGTCACAGGCCAGCCACGCTTGAAGGCCAAAAATTCCTCTGGGAGAGCACCCAGCCCACATCCTTAAACATATGCATCCTCAGCCGACCCCCGTCACAATGCGGAGGCGTGACAGAATGCGCTAAGAGGGAGGAGCCCAGACCACTTACAACACCGGCAGGCGAGGCCGTCATTTCCTCTGCCCCCTCAAATTAGAAAGCAGATGGGTCGGCGTAACGTTTGGCGGCATTTTATTACACAGCTGTGCACACCCCTAGGCCATCCAATTGGCCTTGTTAATTTAAACATCTTCTATTATCACCCTTGAGTTAACAAAGTCTTCCCTGTGACCATATCCCCTCGTCACCAGGGAGCATTATTCCACTTGAGCTGTAGGTATCAGCTGCCTCCGGAGGCAACTGTGGCAGATTGGTTTCCGAAATCTATCAGCCCGGAGAAAGGCATTACCCAAGGGCATGGCCCCTCCTAAGATACATTTGCTCACCTAAGAATGACAATATACGCTGAAAGTCAGCAACATCAGGAAGTTTCTTTCAGTGCAGGGGCCTTTACTTCAGCACGGTGTGGCTCTTTTCATGGACTGCTCCCAGCGCCACTGCCTTCCTTTTAGTGACTCCAAGGCTGGTGCCTGGGAGTTCCACACCCCATGACGCAGAGGATGCTTGGGTTTACAGTTCTACCACCCTGCAGTTCAACAACTCGTGTCTGTGCATCACTGCACTCCTAAGAGGGGCCCCCGGTGAGCCACAGGCAAAGGGTCACCATGGGACAGTTCAGCGCAGCAAGCCTGTGGTGTAGGCACCACCCTTAGTTCAGACCTGCGTGAAGGAGGAGGAGGGCTACGGAGAAGTCTCAGACCTGGTTCTTCATCCTGCGGGGTAGTCCGCTGGCTGACACCCACTCATCTACGAATCCTCTCCTGCAAAACTGGCGGTGAGGACTAGGGGCAGAAATGAAAGCAAAGTGCACTGGAAACATCAGGAAGGAAAGCGGGGAGGACCCCAACAGAGGGGGAGGGACGGGGAATGAGACGGCATACTGGGAAAGAAGACAGTGGAGAGGGGCACCTGAGGTTTGCAGGAGTCTGATCGGAGAGAAAAACATCTCAAGCAACTGAAACAACTTGAGCCAAGGCCTGGAGGTCAAAGGATCTCTGGAGTGTGGGCAGAACGTGGGAGCTTTGAAGAGGAAGAAATGTAACAAAAGATGTAGCTGCAAGGGAGATAGAAGTCGGGATTGAACGCCTTTCTGAAGGATTTGCATTTCTTCTGAGCCTACGGGAAGGCCATCAAGAAGTTCTCCGTATATTTTTGTTTCCCCTCTTGTGTTTTTGTTTGTTTTTTAGGCATACAAATGGCAGCAGCAACCCATTTTTAAAATAAGTACTAATAGCAGCATGGATAGCATAGATCAGAGGAAGGGGAAACCTGAAAGGTTCTTGACTAGCCCACTGAGGAATATAAAGAAAAGATGCAGAGATCTGATGCTAGCGTGGAATGTTGTTAGTCCTAATGAGGCCAAACACTCACAGAAGAGTGGCACGAATACAAATTTACCAACAACCTTTAGACCCCGTTTCTCTGTTCTCTGCTATCACTGCCTTATTAATGGTCACAGGTCACAGATTATTAAAGAAAACCAGCATCAGAAGCACCACATATTGTCCCTTGTAGGGAAGCAGAACTGGGGGAAGATATTCCGATCGGGAACTTACCAAACCTTTGTTCAGAAGAAGCATTGTTTTTCTCTTGCTCAGAGTAGATACCCGACATTCCTTGCCTGACTTCCAGGCCAGGGTATGTTGCCTTTTGCTCTGAGAATCTCCAAATCATTTGCTGTCGTACAGATGATCCATGGGCCAACAGCATCCTCACCACCTGGGAGTTTATTAGAACTGCAGAATCTCAGAGTTTGCATTTTAAAAAGGTTTCCGGGTTATTTTATACACATTAAACCTGAGAAACGCCAGTCTATCCCTATAGCTAAAAGTTCTCTGCCTCTTCTCTGTGACTTCAGGCTCAGAGCTCGGGCATATGGAAAAGGCCTCATTAGGGAGCAGGGAGGATTCCTGGTAACCTGACCCAATCTAGTTTATAGGGTTCTAAACAGAGACATGTAAAGAGTTTAAGGCAGTGTCTGACACCTAAGGGCTCTTTACTGGCAGCCTGCTGTGATTATTATTGTTGTTTGGCAAGTTTTGTTTATTATTATTTTTAATTGGTTTATCTTCCTTGGGCCAGCAACTTAATTGCTCCATCTCTCCAAACATAAGAGTGCAAGCTTAAGGAATATCGTGTAGCTACACCTGCAGACGCAGCCACCAGATCACCCTGCTTCCATACAGGGACAGCAAATGCTAAGATTTGCTTTGAAATTCAAATTAAGAAATGATCTTGAAAGCACAAAATCTGGCATTCGACTTGATTATGATTGATTTCCTATTCCTTTACATCATAAGATTTGAATTTGAAAATAGTAATAACACAAAAAATAGCTCGTCTTTGATGTGGGGCGAACACTGGGCCATCACTTGATGGTGTCCTTCCTTCCTAAGACGCCACTAGATAATCATCTGACTTACCCTAGGTCGATTATTTTGAGCTGCTCGAGGTCTAAAAATGATTGGACAGCACAAAAAACCGTGTCTAGCAGTCCATCTAAAGAGCAGAGCGAAGAATAAGATGCAATTAAGGAGCCAGGGCAATCACTCAGAGTGCCTGGAACATTTTCATCGCTGAATTAAAGAGTGGTGGCTGACAAGCATGTCTCCTTCTCTTTTGAAAACTCCCTGCAACTTTAATTGGCCATTGACTGTACTCGGTCTTGCACCTTTGCACGGCATCCGGGCATCTGCCTGAGGTGGAGTGCGCTCTGATGGCGGCTGGCGGACTTCTGAGTGGTCCCCCAGAGTCGTGAAAATGCTCGTCTCCTTGCATTCCGTTGTGCGCTCCCTTGAAATGTCTGTCTGCCCTGCTCCCTTGAAAGGCAATTTAATCTCTGTTATTTGCAAATGTTTTGTTCTCTCCTCGCAACTTTTTTAAGAGTAGAAAAAAAATGTTTAATCCACCAAAGAAGTGAGATGTATTTCTGTGGAACGATGAGTCTGCTCAAAGGCTTACCTGGCTTTTCAGAGAACATGAACTAAATCACCCCAAAATATGTGAATAACTCCGGCATGTAATGAAATACACCTGGGTAGGCATTTTTAAAAGATTTTATCTGTTAACTTTTAGAGACGGGAAGGGAGGGAGAGAGAGAGAGGGAGAGAAACATCGATGTGCAAGAGAGACATCAGTCAGTTGACTCTCATATGCACCCTGACCTTGAACCAAACCTGCAACTCAGACATGTGCCCTGATGGGAAAATGAACTGGGACCTTTCACTTTGCAGAATGACGCCCAACCAACTGAGCCTCACTGGTCAGGGCTGGGTGGGTATTTTTTATATCCTAAGAAAGTATATCTGGCCAAATGGGTTTGGAAAATTTCCAGGGTGAGTAAAATTAAACATTATTTATTGCGGGATTTCCTAAACTTTGTTAAATGTTTATATTTAACATCGTAACTATAAGAGGGGTCAAAATGTGCAATCACTCCGAGTACATGGACTAGAGAAACCTCCATGAGCCCGTCTCGCTGGTTTAGTGTTTCCCAGAACATAAATTAAGTTTTACAAGTAGTTACTTAAACTGACAAAGTAACCACATAAAATTTAAAATACTAATACAGCAGTAATATGCTAAATTTACAAAGAGGTATTCCATTGAAAAACATTCTTAATTTGCTGTGATAAGCATATATAGGGCAAATAATTTGAGATAAGATAGTTTCTAAAATACTGAGTCCATCTATAACTAATGTGAGTTACCCCAATTACACTAGCCCAGAATTGTCAGTTGTCACCAGTTGGTTGTGATGACTGAGAATTAACAGGTTAAAACAACTACTGTGTTACTATATACCTGTTGTTATGTTAGATACAATGAGAAATAGAAATAGATAATTGCCCTACAACATTCAACAGTTCACATGAGGAACCAAGTTTAAATAAGTAATGAGAAAACAATGTCACTTTTCATTTCCCACTTGAAAAGAAAGGATGTCACTGATTATTTATTCTGAATGTTCTCATTTGCCATCTCTGTTTAATTTTTTGGTGCTAGTTCGTATTATTTATACAGTAAAATCCTTCTAAAATGAAGTACTTCCTTAGCAGATAACAAACATGTGGACTGACATCGAGAGGAAAAACTTTCTAAAATGCCATCTTATGTAATAAGATAATGTCATCATTGTGAGAACACGTTCAGTGTGTGAATTTTGCTCAGATGGCATTTTTACTCCTTAGATCTTATGTACTACATGTTCTTACCAGTATTTGAAAGACAGCATGTCCATCATTCATGTCTTATATACACTTAAAAATTTATATATTTATCTGCCCTGATTTGAGGCTTACAACATTTTATGCGGTTTTAATTCCTCCAGGTAAATTTCAATAAATTTGTGTTTTGGTTTATTCATACGCCGTCTGAATTTATCTGGGTTATATTTTTGATGATTACAATGCAATATAATTTAATGACTCAGTTTCTAGAATCCCATGAATAAAATATAAAAGATGGATTTCATTTGCAAGACAGTAATGGGGAGCTCCAGTGCATCGCCTCCTTCTGATATCTTTCCAAAGAAACCTAATTATTTTTCACTCACTGTTTCTACGAAAACTGTAAAAGTCAGGTCATAAATATTTGTGTGTGTTTTATTTTTGTAGAGACTGCTAACTGTTCCTTCAGAGAAGGTTCACAGGAAAAGAAAAGAAAACTAGGTCTCCTTTCAGCTAATCCTACGCAGTATGTGAGTTGGCTTTGAACTTGACCATCACGGCACTGTCATGGGTTGTTGGTCTTTCATCTTCAGAAATCAGTGATGCAAAATCAGGAGCTCTCTTTCCATTTGCAACATTCTGTACTCGGTTAACCCAAAATGAAGTCAAGAAGATTGGGGTTTTTGAGCCCAGCACTAGCCGAGAAGTGTGTACACCACATTGCACTGTGGCGTCAGATTCCAAAACCTTAATTATCCAACTCTCAGTTATATTGATCTTTCGTACTTTTTTAGACTCTATTTCACTTTGTCTGCTCTGATCTTTATTATGTCCTTCCTTCTACTCACTCTGGACTTCGTTTGTTGTTCCTTTTCAGGTTCCTTTAAGTGTAGTTATATTGTTTGAGATTTCTCTTGTTTCTGAACATGGGCCTGTAATGCTCTGAATTTCCCTCCTAGGGCGACTTTCTCCGTGTCCCATAGGTTTGGGGTTGTTGTATTCTCCTTTTCAGTTGTTTCCAGGTGTCTTTTGATTTCTTCTTTGATCTCACTGTTATTCCATTCATTGTTCAGCATATGTTAGTTAGCCTCCGTGTCTCTGTGTGTTTCCCATTTTCCCCCTTGTGACTGATTTCTAGTTTCACACCATTATGGTCAGAGAAGATGTTTGATATGAGTTCCATCTTCTTAAATTCAGTGAGACTTGATTCGTGTCCTAACCTGTGTCCTATCCTAGAAAACGTTCCATGTGCCCTTGAAAAGTACGCATATTCTGCTGCTTTGGGGTGTAATGCTCTGAAGATGTCAACCAAAGCCATTTGACCTACTGTGGGGTTTAAGGTCACTGTCCCCTTGTTGACCTTCTGCCTGGAAGATCTATACCCTGAAGTCAGCAGGGTGCTAAAACCCCCTTCTGTGACTGCATTACTGTCAACCTCTCCCTTCATGTCCATCAAGGTTTGCTTTACCTAGTGTCACAGGTTCCATTCCCAGTCAGTCCACATACCTGGGTTGCAGGCCACGGCTCCCAGCAACCGCACATTGATGTTTCTCTCGCTCTCTCTCCCTCCCTTCCCTCTCTAAAAAATTAAATAAATAAATAAATAAATAAATAAATTTTTTAAAAAAAGATTCGCTTTACCTATCTATTTAGGTGCTCCTACGGTGGGTGCATAAATGTTTACTAGGGTTATATCCTCTTGTTGGTTCGCTCCCTTTATCATTATGTAGTGTCCTTCTTTGTCTCTTGCTATGGAAGTTAGCCAAAGAAACTCGAAACACTAATTCGAAAGAATACATATCTAGGTTGATTGTAGGAGTAGATTTATTTTGTTATTTTAAACTATTTTATCAAAGGTGGGATCTTCACTGACTGAAAACAGTTCCATAACTGAGAGGTGTGTGCGAATAACAAGTGGGAAGTGGGATTGTGTTTGAGGTGAAGCTCCAGACCCGGAGGGTCCGCGTGGCCGTGTTAGGGAAGTTGCAGTCACGGAAGGAGAACCGTTGTCCCTTGGGACAGACGCCTCAGGTCTCAGGATCAGGCAAAGACTATAATGAGGTAGGTTAATGGGCAGTTAGGAGCTCTTTTCTGAAAATCTGCTTAATGCCTGGACTTCCCTTTAAAATCAGTTTTATCCGAGGAAAGACAATGCCCAACAAAACAGAGGGCTCTAAATGAGATCATGCTAATAAGAATTCTGGTAGGGTGTCATACAATAAGACTCTACAATTTTGATTATTATATAATCTATGATATTTTCAACTGAACAAGGCTTTTTAAAATCATTAGCTATCATCCAAAAGCCTGCAGTTGCAAAACCAAAAAATTCGAGTGTCAGTAACTCTTCCAAAAAGCTGTATTTCTAGATCAGATGAAAATCATGGCTCCTATAAATGAGGACTGCAGATTTCTAGAAACGTTGAGACGTTGCTGAGCTGTGCTGTGGTTGATATAAATTTTCAAATCGAGGGCATTGCAGTTCTTTGAAAAATAATTTGTTTCTACTTTTTTTGGAAATCTGACTCTCTCTCTCTCTCTTTGGAGGAAATGTGGTTTATTCAAAATCATCAGAGCTAAGAGTCACAGGATTGGCATTCTAGTCCTTATTGTTACACTACCCAGTCAAATGCCAAAAGGCAAAGAACCTAAGCAGTCTTTTTAATTGGTTCTGATTGCTTTTGACATTGGGGGAGCAATATCTGTCCTATTTCCTATGCTTGTAAAAATTCAACTATTGAGATGCAGAAGTTCTTTGAAGAAATAAATGTGATATGCAAAGAATGTGTGCTGTTGAGGGGTGTGAGTGGGTTAGGTTGTGTAATACTAATACCCACTGGATTCTGTCGCATGCTTCCCTGTGCAGCAAGAACTGTTTGCAGTCGAATATGTGTTGATTCATTGCAGTTGTGTGTGTGCTTATTCTACTCCTCCCTGTGGATCGAAAGTGTCATCATAACAGAGAAAGGGTCTTTGTTATACAGAGTCCTAGCCCCCGCTCCTGTGCACTGATGAGCGTAGTAGGTACTCAGGAAATAATCACTGAGTGAATGGAAGCGTACCGCCTAAATGTACTGTGCATTGATGTCCACTCTACATGTGTACAATATTTATTCCTTGAAACTGGTGGGATCAGTGTTGTTTTGAGGTTTGTTTTGGAGGAGTTTTTTGGAATTCAGATGTGCTACAAAATCCAATTTGGAGTTTATGTCTGTGACTATTAACAAATTGATGACTCATTTCTTAACAATCAGTTCTCTTCTGACCTGAAACCCAAACATGTTGTAATTCAAGTATTTTATATTGTGGGAAGAGTTTGGTAGCCTTCAGGGGTATACTGATATCTTAAATGATTTTTCTCTTCTTCTGTCTTCTCTTAGAGTGTGGTCCAGGGTTATGTAATAACATGATAATGTTTGAGAAAATGAGATTCATAATCATATAAACCTAGGTTCAAGTCCCAATTACGCCACTTCCTAGTTGCAAGACTTAATGCAAGCTATTAATTTCTCTAAGCCTTTGAGGCCTCTTGTGGGCCTCATTATCATTCCCTCCTGAGTTCGTTGTCATGAGGATTAAATGTGGTGATATGCTTGAGGTACTTAGCATGGTACCTAACATATAATAACAGCCTTTAGCTGCAGCTACTATCATTTACATGGCTCATCTTCTAAACTTTATTCTTTCTGTTTTGTTTCTTGTTTGTCTTTCGTTGTGTGTATCTGTCTGTGTGTATATATTTTCTTCTACAGATGGATATACAACTGATGACATTGAGTTTTACTGGCGCGGGGATGACAACGCAGTAACGGGAGTAACAAAGATTGAACTCCCCCAGTTCTCCATCGTGGATTACAAACTTATCACCAAGAAGGTCGTTTTTTCCACAGGTGTGTATCAGGGAAGAAGGTTGGGGCAAAAGAGTCTCCATCACCTTTTGTAAAAAGGGTTCACTCATGTCAGGACAGGGTCCGGGGAAGGATGGCGACTCCAGAAGCCTGAGACCTGCTCAGAACCTCAGTTCCCCGCACCCAGTGCTCACCTGCAGCCCATCAGGTTATTTTCCGGAGGGTGCCCCCGGCCAAGCTGGGAGGCTGAGCTCCGGGTCTCTCATTTGCCAGAGAAGGGACTAATGGTTGGAGGCAGAATACAGAAAGAAATGGAGACCTGGGTCGGAGTTGTTTGCCCAGTTGTATGCACCTCACAGATGTGACTGTAATTCTTTCCAATATACTGGGGAAAACCAAGTCTCAGTTGACTCAAGTCTGACCACAGAGAAGCTCTCTGGGAGGGCGGGGTAGGAGAAGCGCACATTTCCCTCAAAGGGTAGGGTTTCTGTATGTAGCGTGACCTCCTGTTTTAGAACTAAAAACCCTTCCAGATCTTGAGATTATCCTGATGCCTTCACCATCCTTACTCTTGCAGTATTGAGGTTCTAGGTTGTTAAACTTGTTTTCATCAGCACAAATTTTTAATAAGAAAGCCCAGCAAAGTAGTAATTTGCTACATCGTCATTCAGGGGAAAATAATAAGCCCACAGGAATATTCTTCTTTATGTTTTCTCATTAGCGTGAATTCCCCATGCAGACATAGCTAATACTACAACTGGAGATTCTGAGGCATTCCCTGTCCCTGCAAATAACTTCAGACAGGAGTTGTATGATTTAGTAAGAATAGAGTGCAGCCCCTTGCTTTAAAAAAAAAAGAACAATAATAACAGCAGCGTTTCCTAAGTGCGAAGTGTTTTGAATTCCTGAAACTCTGTAGAAATGAGTTCCTACTTCAGATACTCTTACTTGGATATGAAGACACTTGGTTTAGCCCAAGAAGGCTACACAAGGCTTTCTTTCAGTCACTTAGGATTTATTTCCTCACCCCAGACACACCCTATTTATCAGTGTGAATCGTTTGTGTTCCAAGACTGTTCTGTTATAAATATTTTCTAACATGTGAATCTCAGATCACCGCAGAAGACCCAGCTTCAGGAATATGATATTTTAGTTAAGCTCCTACAAATATTGCTCAGGAATAGTGCACCTATTCTGCACCTTTGCGTGAGTCAGGGATCCCTTTTGAACTTCGATGGATGCTGTGATTTTAGAAAAAAAATAATGCGTACACATGAAAACCTTCACAGAACTTTTAGGAGTTGCTGTATTACCTAAAGTATAGCCTTTGACCCGAGATTTAAAATCATCCTGAGGCTTTGTATCTTAGCCCTGGCCAGACAGCTCAGTTTGTTAGAGCTACAGCATCATCCTGATACACCAAGGTTGCAGGTTCGAGCCCTGGTCAGGGCACATATAAGAATCAACCAGTTAGTGCATAGATAAGTGGAACATGAAATCTTTCTCTCTCACTTTCTCCCCCACTTCCCTTCCATCTTTCTCTCTGTCTCTAAAATGAATTTAAACAAGAGAGCTATCTTTTACTACAATCAGAGTGTGAAGCCTTATTCTTATATGCAAAAACAAAAAAAACCTTACTGGGAGGATTTGCTGAGAAACAGCTGAGGGGAGACATGAGGACTGCCCCATACTGTCTTGTCATCCCAGTTGTCGGGAGTGAGTGTCTTTGATCCGGTATACGAGGCTGAGCAGAGAACACCGGGCATTCTTTTAATTACTGAGTATGGGATGTCTTCAACCCAAAGGAACTCCTGCTGTTTTAAAACCCAGTGTTCTCAGACATGTTTTGCAGAAGAAAATGCTCTTCACCAGGAGCTACAATTGCATTTAGGAAGGTATACAAACTGTTTATGAGCCTTTAAAAGAAAGTATCTTGCAAGTATTGGTTGATAATGATGATGTCCTAAAATTGCCTCTCCAGGTTCCTACCCCAGGTTGTCCCTCAGTTTCAAGCTGAAGAGAAACATCGGTTATTTTATCCTGCAAACGTACATGCCTTCCATCCTGATCACTATCCTCTCCTGGGTCTCCTTCTGGATTAACTATGATGCCTCAGCCGCAAGAGTGGCATTAGGTGGGCCTTTTCTCTCTTCTGTGGAGTTTGACTCGTGTGTGTGTGTGTGTGTGTGCGTGCATGCAAGTGCACTTTCCTTATGCTGAAATTTGTGATGCCTGGTGAAGCCGGACTGACACATTACAGGGATTTGACTCTGAGACTTTGGATGATCTGATTCAGCATTAAATCAATTAAACACGTATTAAAGCTCTTTCATGTCAAAATTAGTTAACTAAATAGCTGTTGGTAATGAAATTAGTCCCATCAGGGTGATATTTTTATTGAAGCACAGTCCATGGAATATTGCTTGGTAATTATTCAATTTGTATCTGTGCTTCCTTACCTGGGGAGACTTCCTTTCCATGTTTTTTTTTCCTGAGCAAGAAACCAGAAAGTGTAGCATGTAACAAAGAGCTAAGCAGAAGAATTCTAAAATCTAATGAATACTTAGGAGTAGCATGGCAGAGGGCAGGAGAAAACCAAGCAAAAATTTGGAGAAGTCATCTAAGATATCACTTATCTTATGCGTTATTTCTCTTTTGTTATAAGACTAGAGGAGGGGAATAAGCTATATTTCATGAACATTTTTATGTTGCTGTTCCAGAGAGAGTAAATTTATGATCTTTGACATACTCTGTATTATTTTGAGTTCTGACCAGTCCTTTAAATGTTGAAATGTTACCTCCTCCACCATGAGTTCTCAATTCAGTCATTACTTACTTGGAGAAGTCCTTTATTTATTCCTTCAACACGCATTTGTTGAACACCTTTGTGCCACGCCAAATATACTAGGCACTGGACACAAAGCAGTGCCCTTTGGAAGTCATGTTCCAGCAGTAAAAAATAGACAGTAATTGAGTAGCCATGCAGATTGTATTGTACGGTAAGTTTAGTGAGGGAAATGATTGTGGTAAGGAAGGGGGAGGTTGGTTATGCCAAGGGAGGCCGTTTAGAATAATCAGGGCAGACCTCATTCATAAAATGTCAATGGAACAGAGACTTGAAGAGGATGAAAAGCGATGGTTATCTGGATAAGAATATTCCAGGCCATGAGCGTGTCAGTGAGGCAAAGGCAGGGAGGGTTCAGGAGCAGACACAATGTGTGTGAGAGGAGACCAGATTATGAAGTGGCTTGGGGGCCACAATAAAGGTCTTATGCTGAGCAAAGAAGTAACATGGTCTGATTTCAATTTTATTTTTATTTTTATTTTTTGCAGTGCCATGGTTTGTTTTTTGTTACGTTTCAGTTGTTTAATTTTTGTTGTTATTTTGTTTTTATTGCCTTTTTTTCCATTACCATTCAGTCCCCTTATACCGCCTTCCCCACCCCACAATCGCCACCTGTTGTCCATGTCCACGAGTCCTGTTGCCTTTTTGCTCTACCCCCCACCCCCTACCCTCACCCCGCAGTAGCTGCCATCTGCTCTCCATCTGTGAGTCCGTCTCTCTTTTGCTTGTTAGTCCAGTTTGTTCGTTAGATTCCATAGGTAAGTGAAATTACATGGTATTTGTCTTTCTCTGACTAGCTTACTTCACTTAGCATAATATTTTCCAGGTCCATCTATACTGTTGCAAAGGGTAAAATTTTCTTCTTTTTTATGGCCAAGTAGAATTCCATTGTGTGAATGTTCCACAGTTGTTTTATCCACTCATCTACTGATGGACACTTGGGCTGCTTCCATGTCTTGCTGACTGTAAATAATGCTGCAGTGAACACAGGGGTGCTTATGTTCGTTTGAAATAGTGTTCTGAATTCCTTCAGATATATTCCCAGAAGTGGGATCACTGGGTCAAAAGGCAGATCCATTTTTAATTTTTTGAGGCATCTTTCTACTGCTTTCCACAGTGGCTGTGCCGGTCTACATTCCCACCAACAGCGTGAAAGGGTTCCCCTTGCTCCACATCCTCACCAGCTGGGGCTATTTGTTGAGTTATTGATGCTAGCCATTTTGACAGGTGTGAGATGTTATCTCATTGTGGTTTTAATTTGCATTTCTCTGATGATTAGTGATGTTGAGCATCATGTCATATATCTGTTGGCCATCTGTATGTCCTCTTCGGAGAAGTGTCTATTCAGGTTCTTTACCCATTTTTAATTGGGTTATTGAATGTCAACTTTGGCTGCTGTGTCAAGCTTAGATTGTGGTGGTTCAAGGATAGAAGAGAGAAGTAATGACCTCCTCTTTGAGTCAAGTCCCTGTGACTTAACCTCTTAAAATACTATAGATCTCCCTTTTGTAGACCAACCACTGTTATAATTTAAAATTATTTGGTTTGTGATGTCATCTTCCTCATGGTGCTGAAAGATCCTTTGGAGAAAGGTCCATATCTAATTTTGATTCCATTACACATGTTATCTGTGTCTCATTGTGAATGATGGTCAGTAAATATTTGCTAAATAAAGGAATGAATGAAATTTGTAAATATCTTATTATTTCAAAGTAAAAGTTTGTTATCTATTTTATATCTATTACAGGAATAAGTAATTTATTTACTTTTTAAAAGAAACTTTTTAACAACTTATGTTAATAATTTATTACTAGGTCAGAAATACCTTAAAATGAGATTTAGATAAATGGTAAAATCAGCATTGTCAGTGTTATGATATATATGACATACAGGATAACCTGTAGTTGATATAATGAAGAGGAAAATGAAATTGGAAACTGTTTCAAAAAGACTAATATTGCAAAAAGATATGAGGACTGTACAACATCTAACTCTGAAGCAAGACCAGGGTTTTCCTGGCCATGCTCAGAATCAGATGCTCAAATGTTTTCTGTATCTGTTTCATGAGCATGTATACAAGCAAGACAAAAATTGTGATCTTATTTGAGAGATAAAATTAAATCAGGAAACATATGTTTTTAAAAAAAATCACTGAAATGAAACAACCTCTGGGATGTGCTATTAGGTAGTGTATAAGGAAACAGGTTTCTGAGTCAGAGAGATCCCAGCTTAAATGGTGACTTCATCCCCTCCCATCTGTGCACTCTCGACTCTGAGCTCTGTTTTCACAAGCTGGAACCTGCCATCCTCAGGACTCTAGACCCCCGGTGCTTTTTTCAGCATTTCTCTGTTGATCCCTCCAATTACACCTCTGAGGGAAACTACTCCCCACTGTGAGGGATGCTTACTCAGGTGGACAAATAATTTCAGTTCTAAATGCCATCACCTAGTGTGGCATTGTCCATAAGGAATCTTGTAATACTTCTGTAGGATTTATTTGTGTGTTACATGCCTAGGTGCCCAATCTAGAAACGTGAGGGTTAGATTTTTAATTTCTCTATGACCTTACAACTCCAGTGTCCCAATTTTTGCAGTCATTTCTCTGTATCATCTGTGTCATGCATTGATGAATTTCAGTACTGCTGCAGTTATTTCATTTCCCCTTCCTAACAAATTATTCTGAAAAACTCTCAGTGGGTATTCTTTATTCCTGGCTCGTATGCTTCTCTAATGCCCACGCTGCCACCAGAGTGACTATCGTAAACACAAATTGTCCCTACATTCTCTCTGCTTCATGCTGGTCAGTGGTCCCACGTTGCCTATGATTTCAAGTTCAAACTCCTCATTAAGCTCTGTATGTATAGCTCTCCATTATGTAGCCCTTACTTAACCTCCACTTTCCTCACCAGTCTTCCCATCATATCCTCATGTAGCCACGTGGACTTCCCTGAGAGTCTTCGGTGAGCTGTGTACTTCCACCCCACAAAGCAAGCCCCTCTGTAACAGAAAGCTCTCTTCACCACCAGTGCCCTAAGATCTAACCGCACTTTTGTCCCGCAGTCCTTGGTTGCCTGATGACTCCCATTTATTTTTCAAAATGCAACTCCCAAATCTCCATTTTCTGATCTCTTTGCTGCTGCATTACAAGGCTAGTTTTTTCCATATTCTCAACACTCAGCCAACACATGTGTCTTAACAGACCAGCATTTAATCCACTTTCCAGGCCCCTCCCACCAGATAAATAACTGGAACTATAAACATGTAACTAAAGACAGGCTCTAAAGTGATTAATGTTTACTGTGAATTGATGATTTATGCCTATCTCCAGGGCTGTCACAGAGCTGGTATGTAACAAGTGCCCGGTAACTCTTTTGTGGCGTGCACATATGAATGAGTAAAGAGTACAGTAATCCTTACAGCTATAACGAGAGCAGCAAGGAAATAGGAACATTATCATTCTAACTCTCACTTTTTTTCCAGGAATTACAACTGTCCTTACAATGACCACCATCAACACCCACCTCCGTGAGACTCTCCCTAAAATCCCCTATGTGAAGGCCATCGACATGTACCTGATGGGGTGCTTCGTCTTTGTTTTCATGGCCCTCCTGGAATATGCTTTGGTCAACTACATCTTCTTTGGAAGGGGACCCCAACGCCAGAAGAAAGCAGCCGAGAAGGCTGCCAGCGCCAACAGTGAGAAGTTGCGCCTGGACGTCAACAAGGTAAACCCAGAGGGCAAGCCCTCCTTGCTTCCTAAACTCATAGAAGAAGGGCTGCAATGTAGGTTCAAGATCTTGTTTAACAAATGAGAAAACCAAGGCCAAGGGAAGAGAATGGGTCATTTTCCCCAAATCATAAAGATAATTAGCGATGGAGGCCTAAATTCATGACACAACACTCAGATGTCCTTGACCTTCACGTTAGGCTTGCCCTCGTCATCTAAATACACCTTTGTGACTTCTTCAATATATCAGTATGATGTGTACTATTATGTACGTTATATTTATTTAAATTTACTCACATTATTTAAATTTATTTTAAAAGGAAATTTCATATCACATAAGCAGTATGACTTGCTAAAAGGTAATTGTAAGCATAAATAAATAAAAATATAATTATATTACTAACTTCTAGGTTATTACTATATGCTGGGCCTCAGCTCTGCATTTCATTTGGTTTAGAAGGGAGATAAGCAAGTACGGAGATGCATCTAAGACATACCAGCAACAACCTGAGACTTCCTCCTTAATATCATTAGAAGGACAGAAAGAGAAGTGGAAGGGGAGAAAAGAATAATTTTCTCCTTAAGTGACAGATAATTACTTGACGCCTTGCACATGCACCACTTAAATCACTGAAGCATTGGACTACAGGAGGCCACTGTCTTGCTTAAGTCCTTGCTGCTCTCATGAAAGCCGTACAGAGTACTGGACTCTGCTCACTCACGGGCGTACTCAGAGAGTAATTCCCACGCAGTTGTAAACCCGGCTCATTCTTTAAGGCGGTGGTTCTCCGTCTGCAGTGCCTGGTCAAATGGCTTCGGGAGCATTAAGAGCGCTGACACCGGGGTTTCCTCCCCAGCAGTTCTGATTTGATTGTCCTGGGGTATGCCTGGACATTGCTGTTCCGAGCGCTGGAACCAGGAAAACGGTTGTACTTCTAAACCACCTGGAATCCTTAACCATAGCACTAATTATTGAATGGGCATTTTAATATCTCTAATGTCAGTTTAATTCCAAGGACAGAACACTGTAAAGAATGTCTATTATTGAATTTTATTTGGAACAAATCCAGTGAAAGCTTCTGACTCACTAATGTTTCCGCAGATCCATAGGTCTGATCATTGATTTTAGACAGTTCTCTAACCAGAGGCACTCTTTCCTGGCAGATGCTGTTTGTAACGATACGAATCTAAAGTATGGCCCTTGAAAGCCAGTGAGCCACGGGTCTGGGGAGCTGTCAGTTCCTTCCCAGTGTCTGAGGTTTCACTATCAAAAACTATCAATCGATTCCAATGTAGCATTCTGACTCTCTCAGGCTGTCAAATGAGAGAGTGCTATTTAAACCCAATTTTTGATTGTCCTGATATGGTGGCCTTAATAAAGAAAAGAAAATTAATAAATAAATGAGAACTATCTCATAGGACTGGCATTTCAAATGAGCCTAAATCAATTGCCTAATGCAAAGCTCACTTAATAACATCTGATCTTTTTTCACTTCATCTACCCTATTTTTTTCATTCCAATTTGCATTTAAATGACAAATTTAAGGCCCGGAGAGTGGCAGTTTTACAGAAAACTGAACTTGGAGAGCTTCAGAGTTTTAACATCAGTGTGCTGAGAGGGAGGTGCCCCATAGTGATCAAAAAGCTCATTCTCTTAGCTGACGTTGGACCCACAATTCAGAACGTAGAATACGAGAGAACAACCAACATAGCGCAGTGGTCCTCAAACCACAGGCAAATTTGGCTGTGTCTATAGATATGATAGGTCGTCAACACCACAGGGAGAGGACTGCTTCTGGTGTCCGGTGGGTAGAGGCCAGGGATGGCGCTGAGCATCTACAGCACATTGCACAGCCCCCCCTTAAAAGAGAATCTCCCGTCCCGGAATATCAGTGCCACTGAGCTGAAAACCTCTGTTCTAGTCCACTTCCTGTTCTTAAACATGAGAAACGGAGGCCCAGACACAGTAAGATCTTTGTCCTAATCTTAAAACTCTTTAAGGCAAGTGGTTTCTCCACTTTCTTTGATCAGCAAGCACAGTGTCAAGACATCAGGAGTTATTGTTTAGCGTAATAGTGCTGAAGAAATGTCTTGAAGTCAGTCAGGTTCAAGATTTACTCTCTGTTTAATAGCTGTGTGGCCACAGGCAAAAGAAAATCAGCCTCACTAACCCTCCGTTTCCTTGTCTGTAAAACAGGGTTCATTCCTCTTTCATAGGTTTTTTTATGAAGATTGTTTGTATAATGTATAGAAAGGGTAACATAGTCTCCAGCTCATGGTAAGCCCTTAGTAAGAGGTAAATGTTAATAAAATATTAAAATATTATGAACAGCACACATTACTTTTCAAAATAAAATCTACCACCTCCAGATCTATTGGCGAGTTCGCTTCTGTATTTTACACGAATGGCATGTAGGGTGCAATCCCTTCCCTAAAAGAGGGGGTTCTATGCGGAGGAATGTTTCAGGTCAGAAGCTGTAAGATCAAAGCAGGTCAGAAGCCTGAAGACCTGAATCATCAGGTCCTAGCTTTAAAACTTATAGCAAATGAACTACTTCTAACTTCACCGATTATTTCTTAGGTCAGAATACTTACAGCCGTATTGATTGGGGTAGAACAGAAAGGTGACCATCTGGCATTGCTGACTCCCGTGATTTCTTTCGGACCCCAGCAGGAAAGGTCAGGGAGGCCCGCACTGGACGCTGATGGCACAGTGCTTTCTTTTGTGCGAGCGTCATGAATAATGCCACTCTGTTTTTTATCAAGAATGCCCCTTTATTCCCACTGTAATTCTCATGATTTTTTTTCAAAGATTGGGCACATAAAATCAACTGAGTATTGTTGGCGGCTCTGGAGAAATCAGTCACTAGGGAAGGGATCGACTTTTTCAGCTTCCTTCTGATAGTGTCCTTAGAGGTGGACACTGACAGTCAGGTGATCCAAAGTGACAGTTGTACTGTGCTCTCTGCCCTGAGGTCAGGGAGGAAGGGGAACGGAAGTGTGGCCACGCAGGAGCCCATGTTGCTTCCACGGCGTGCTTTCCCGTTTTTCCCGTCTCCTCTCTGTGTGAATGTCCTGCAAGTCTTTATTTTAACAGGAGTATCTGCAGCTCTTAACACAGTTCTTAAACTGGCGTTCAACTAGTGCAAAAACTGAAACTCTTCAGGAAAGTCAAATATTCAAAGTTGCATAGCAAAGTTCAAATTTCTGAGGCTTGAGTTGGGTTTTCCAATCCTCTCCAAGTGTGTATGACCCATAGTGCTAACAAGTGAAAAAAAATAATATAAAATTTAAAAGCAGATTCCACCTTAGTTATATATTTAGTTCACCTGAAAATCACGTGTCTAGCCAGGAGAGGCCATGACTGACGAGCAGTGTCACTGTCACAGTTGTCTTCATGTGACACACCTCGTTGTAAAGCACTAAAAATTTTTTAAATAAACTTCAAACCAACAAGATGGCTACAGGACAGTTCTTTTCCCCACATGTCTTCTAGAGTAGTAAAAAAGAAAAATCTCCATCCTCGTGCTAGAAGAGTCCGTCCTATCATCCCTTGTACTCTTCTATTTGTGTGTGTGTTTATAGAATTTGCTTTGGATTGATTTTACCCACTTTTCTTGCTTATGTCTTCAAGTTTTCGGCTCTCCTTTTTGTTTCACTTAAGCTTTATGTTGTTTCCCTGTTTATTTTTCTACCAATAGCTAGGTATATACATACATATTTGAAAATGTAGCTACTCCTGCCTTTCCACCATGTTATTCTTGTATCTCTGAAATTCTCCAAATAGAGCTGCACCAAAGCACCTCTGGAGGGGGGGACCGTCTTCATCCTGCATTTAGGGGGGTTGCGAGCCTCTGCGTTGTCTTTATCCATTGTGCCCAAATTGGTGTTACACAAAGCTGCTAAGATCTTTTAAGTCCATTTATTTCTACTGCTTGAAATTAGTTTTCTTTTAAATAATACATTAAAAAGATACAGCTAATTAGAAGTCCTATTCTCTGTGATGACCAGTCTTTGTGAAGACCACTAGCATTTATCTACAGCCAATTTACTTGAACCCCCAATCCTCATCTGGTGGCCTCAGTTGACTCCATTGGCACATTTTCTACTTTGTCTTCTGGTTTTTTATAAAGATACTAAACAAAATGGGACCCAATATCCATCCTTGTGGGACCCACCTGGAAACTTCTCCCCAACTAGATGGACTACCAATTACGATTTCTCTCTGTATACGGTTAGATAGCCAGTTTTTAATCCATTTATTTGTATTTCTGTTGGGGCCAATTTGTTTAGCCTTTCCATTTAAAATAACATAGGTGCTCTTTGCAGATCATCTGTAGGCTTGTATCCACAAAGACTTGGGGATAAGTTAAAATGTTTTTGTGAGACACAAACGGGGTTTTCCAGGGTTTGCTTTTTAAAAATACAGCTATGATGAATCTGAGCCTCATCATTCCATTCAGTCAATATTGTTGTGATAGAGAAAGAAACCAAGTGGACCGTCTCGTTCATCTGCATTGAGAGGATAGAGTGCCCTCACGTACTCTGGCGTTCTGTAGTTGGCTCCTGTTTCTTTTAGTTGGTGGGTAGGTGGAGAAATGTGTGTTTCTTCCGTTGGTTGGCTCAGAATTCCTGAACCTGTTTTTTATCCTAGATTATTCATCTGTGACTAGGAATGTTATGTTTGCATCAAGTCCTTGTTGCTTTATTATTTATTTTACAAAAAGGTATTATCTTTTTTGGCTAATACTTTGGGTTTAGTTTCTGAATCCTTGTGTTTGCAATTCTTAATCAGCGAATTGTCATTCATATTGGCCTCCCTGTTGGAGGAGGAGGAGGTGGGGAAGGGTTGTCAGCGTTTCAGCTTATCACACACAACTTACCCAACTCCGAGTTTTTAAATGTTCTGTTTCTTGATGAGGTAGTGAATGATGTTAAATGCTTGTGAACCTTTCTTATGAGGACTTGATGCCCCATGAGCTGTCATTATTGCACCTCCTGAATATCATGTTCTTCCTTCATTTTATTGCCCTGACCCCAAATTCCTTAATACGCATTGTTATTGCCCTTAGAGTGGGGCACAAGTATGGTTAACCATTACGACTTTGTTTTGGTGTTTTAAGTTGTTGTTATTGTTTTTAACTTCTTGTTGTATTACGTATAATTACAGAGTCTGATAAATGCTATCAGCTAGATTCTAGGAGATGTTTAAAACTTTGTTAAATCACTGTTTTCCTCTCAGTCCCCTAAATTTCCAGTCCCTGCTCTATCTGTGCTCTCAGGCTATCTCGTTTTTGTTGTCGCTGCTGTTCTTTATTGGAATCCTAGCTACTGTTTTTGAAATTAAAGTAGACTGATTTGATTGGGCAGTATTCGGGGTAGAATGCTAATGATTCAGAAAAAAACGTTTGACAGCTGGAGTTTGGGTTTATGATGAAAACGGTTGAATTTTTTCAAAATCAAAACCAAAGTATACTACATGATTGGCCTGAGGACTGGGTAACGTTACATGAAAATTCAGAAAATCCTCAGATCCTGAGGGTATTTTAAAGAAAATTTTCCTCTTTGGTGCATGAAATTGTTCAGTTGATGGCTTGAAAGAGTTAATGATACTCTCTGATGACATGTTCAGGAGAAGACTCAATGATTTCCATTGAAATATGAATCTTAATGTGTCCTGCTTTTATCCTTTCCTTTGTTGGGCACGTCTTTATCCCCTGAGTTCTCTTTTGGGTTCATATTTAAAGTATGAAATAAGGACTAGTATTCAGATCTTTGAATAATGAGCTGTTAAAAGCACCAGGATGTATGTGCCAGTCCTCAGAGGCAATAGGGGCCCTGGGAAGATGGTGCCTTTTCGAATCAGACTGAACTGGGCTCACATGCAGGCATGTCTTTTATGAGCTGTGTTTAACCTTCCCGTTCCTCCAGTTTCACCACTGAAAATTGAAACACTAATGCCTGTCTCACTGAGCTACTGAGAGGCTTAAATGAGATAATTAAGGGCCTTAGATGGTACCAGGCAAAGAACACTCAGTAGTAGATAGTCGCTGTTTCTCAGCAGGTGGGAGCCGGGAATGTGTATGTGTCTCAGGGTTGTTGGGGTTTTTTTTTAGCTCTATTACTGTTTTTCTGATTATAAAACCAATTCACAAACATTCTTGTTTTTAAAGCACAATAAGCAATGAAAACTACCTAAACCCCCACACAAAGTTTGGGTCTACTATTGCTATTTTCTACTTACCTTGTTATATAAGTATACATCATTTCTAATAGCTACAAGATGTGTTATTGAAATTATGTACCATGATTCATGTTACAAGCACCTGTTGCCAGATATTTGCATTGCTTCTAATAGTTTCTCATTATAAACAAGTATAAAATAAGCATCCCATTGCTGACAGGTTTGTACACTGTTGATTCCTAATCTATTTCTTAAAATGGAATTCCTGGGTCAAAAAGCATGTGCCTCTAAAACAGTGACACATATTGCCAAGTTGTTCCCTGGAAACTCTCTGCTGTAGTTTACACGCCTACTTGCACTAGATGAGAGACACGGCAGTGTGCGCACACTAACACACATCACCGAGCCCTTAAAATGACAGAGAGAAAACTGATGTCTAACTGTCCAGTTGTCACATTGTTAGAGAAGTGGAGTTAGAAGTATCCGAAAATACATGTGCAGTTTTTCTTCTCTCTGTACAAAAGACACACAGAGTAAAACAGCAATTGAACAAAACAAAAACAACATCCAACTCAAACTGAGCCTCTGCAGAGAAGAGATGCATAAGCAGAGGCAGTATTGGTGCAAGCAGAATCCAGAGAAATCTGCTCAGGCTGTACTTGAGCAAATGGGAAGACTATGAAAAGGTCCACATCAAAATGAAGCATCTAAGCAAAGAAACAGCATGGCAACTATGCAGGAAAACTACCAATGAGTCCATTTCTCTCTCTTCCCACTTCCCCCCTCTGCCCCCTCCCACTTCCTTTCTCCCTTCCTTCCTCCCTCCCTCTTGCACACTCTGGAGAGAAAGAAAGAAACTTAGCATGCAAAAGACAAATAATGACTTCTATTGGGAAAAATTTACTTTACGATAAATTAAATTTTTTCTTACTAGTTTTTTCTCTTATTCTTTACCAAAAATTGAAAGACAATATGAAACAAAATGTCAAGGGCAAGATGAGAAACAAGATGTTATTAATAAGGCAAAAATGAAAGCAAAGCAATCTCCATAGAAACTAGTAACGAAATGTAAGATAGTAAGAAAGAGAATCAGTGTGGCAAAACACAGAGTTCAGGCTGCAGGTAAGTGTGCCAAATGCAGAAGAAAAGAGATGCAGAGATACGAACCACTTAGAGTAAATGCAGTCAATACAAAGGCAGATGCAGTGTTTTAAACACGTGGAACCATAATGTTAATGAAGTATAGGATGGAAAACAGTGGAATAGAAAAAACTCAGCCATGGGCCCCTCAACAGGGGAGCTGCATTCTGAGAAATGAATGCATCGCAGGTGATTTGTCCTCCTGCAAACGCCACTGAGTGCACTCACTCAAACCTAGGTGGCAGAGCCTAGGAGCTGTTGCTCCAAGGCTACAAGCCTGTACAGCATGTTGCGGTACAAAAAGCAATGCAAGATTAAATCAAGCACAAGAGAAAATGATGCAATCAAGAGATGCAGTAAACAGGAGATGTATGAGCCTGCTGCCGGCATAACACAGCAGACTGTCTTGCAGCAAACTTTGTTTAATAAGTAGAAAGAGCATGCTCTAAAACAATAATAAAAAGTATAGTGTAGTAAATACACGAACCAGTAGTGTGGGCATTTATTATCACCATCGACTCTCAGGCACGCGTCATTGTGTGCGCTGTAATTGTAGAACATGGCAGCGCAGTAGGTCTGTTTACTCCGGCATCACCACAGACACGTGAGTAACGTGTTGCCCTAAGACATCGGAATGGCCCTGTCTCTGAGCGATGGGAGTTTTTCAGCTCTATGATAATCCACGGCAGCGATTTTAAACCACTTTTATCTCGTGGCACACATAAACTAATTGCTAAAATTCTGTGGCACACCAAAAAGATATTTTTTGCTGATCTGACAAAAATAGGCATAATTTTGATACATTCACACCAGATGACTATTGTTGTGTTGGCTGTTGTCATTTTTTTATTCGACAGTCTAAGGGGAAGCAGTCAGATATTGCCCGTGTTTAAAAGTTCCGCAGCACGCCAGTTGAAAACCACTGGTCTATGGGATTATAGCATGTGGTCCATTGTGGACTGAAAAGTCATTCTGTGGCACATGCCTGTATTTAAACCTGACATCAATAACTAATTATAATAATTATACTAATAAATAATTTTTGAATGCCTCCCCTGAGCTTAGATGGTTTACATATATTATAATTCCCTATTATTGCCCTGTATTATTATAATTTTACAGCTGATTAACTGACACCCAGAGACTGTAATTAACTTAAGGTTAAACAAGTAAAAATGGTTGAACAGAAAATATAACTAGAGGCTACATACACTCTTAATTACTGCGCTATGCTATATATTATATATTTATACATATCTGTGATGAAATTAATCAGTAAGCCAAAAGGACATACTAGATTCCAAAGTAAAAATTAAACAGTCTAATTCTGTCCTTATTATATCATCTGAAAGCACTAACCTTTCATTCAGAAAAAGTGAATGACCTATAAGGAAGAGAAAAAAAAAGATAGGTCTCACACTGCTTCATGACAAATTAAATTTTGTAAGACAGTGGAAAATGTGGCAGGGTTCTGGAGGGAAGAAAATACAACCTAAGAATATTGTCATTCCTACAGAAAGGCAGAAGAAAGGCAACCTACCCACAATGTGCAAGACCTTACAGAACATAGCATCTATGAGTTCCTACTTAAAAAAATAAAATAAATAGCTTAAATTTAAAAACCTAGCCCCCACCCCTGGATGGTGTGGCTCGGTGGATTGAGCATAGGCCTGCAGACCGAGGAGTCACCAGTTCGATTCCCAGTCGGGGCACATGCCTGGCTTGCAGGCTGGGGTCCCAGTGCAGGGTGCACGAGAGGCAACGTACACTGATGTTTCTCTCCCTTTCTTTCTCCCTCCCTTCCTTCCCCTCTCTAAAGATAAATAGATAAACTCTTTAAAAAAAAACCTAGCCCCTAACAACAGGTAGTCAAAGAGAAATTAGACTAGGAGAAGGCAGTCTGCCTGCGTTTGGAACTAAAGGCAGTGCGTACGACTAAAGCCACACAACTCCAGAAGTTAAAGTTACAGAATAAAAGGTGATCGAAATATTTTTAAAAACCAGATAGTAAAGGTATGTAAAAAAAAATCAGGATGGATGTTGTTGAGAAGGGAGAAAGTGTTTTCTAATTTATAACAAGGACTTAATATTTACTCTTTTATTTTTAGAGTTTAGGAATCAAGAAGTTGAAGGTTAAAGATGCGTTTAAAATTAACATAGGTGACGACCACAACAGTGTTTCTCAGTGGGTCTCCCGTGGGCCGCCCACGTAGGGTCTCAGGGAAGCGCGGTGAGGAAGTCGCTTCCACCTGAGGCCTCAGAAACCAGAACCTTCATCGGGCAAGCTGAGGGGTCTAACAGTGTATCAACAGTAACAGAAAATACAATGGAGTGGAAGAAGAAACCCCTTTACAGATAATAAGTTTTAATGAAAGGGAACTTTGTGTTTTTTTAAGGGAACATTTTTAAAAAATCAATTCTTTCTAAATTATCCTACCAATGTAACGTAATCTCATTAGATTACCAGTGAGCTTCATTTGGGGTTTTGTTTCTTTGGTGCTTTGTCTAGAAATTTGACATAGTAATTCTAAAGTTTACGTGAAAGGATATATAGGAAGGACCAAAAAGTTAAAATAATAAAAGACTAGATCTATCAGAAGTTTTACTGAATTAAAAAATCTCGATGATTAATGCAACATAGCACTGGATCAATGCTCTCTAAAGAGAATGGAAATTGACTTAGAAACAGAGTAGAATGAAGTTCTTGGTACACGTTTATTTCCCATCATGTGAATTATTTAATAAACAGTGGTGAGCGACTGACGTCCACGTGGGGCCATTTAGATGCAGAGCCGCACGTCCGACCCACCGGTCCCTCCAGATTAGAGTCGGGCGGAATCGGAGATCTGCGTATTTCAGAAGATCCATAAAAAGCCACAAATCATACATAAATATTTTCATAAACATCCATTAGGTGACACCAAACAGAAAATTCAGAATCCAGGAAAGAATGAGAATATATTTAACCTTGTAAAAAGGCTTAATTTCTGTATTTTTCTTCCTTACCCTTCTTATCAGGTAAAATTTTCTTTCCACAATGAGCCTCATTTTCTTTGCCTCCTTTTTAGTTACATTTTTAAGCACATGGGTTTTTTTTATATATTAGAAAAATATAAGAAAGTAAAGGCCACACAAATCTCTATTTTTCCTAAGAAAAAGACACCAATAATATCTGGTAATTTTTTTCATCTGTCTATTGCATCTATTTGCACTTCTCTGTGGACAGATCCTCTCTCACTTTCCCTTCACAGGACCGTTGACTGCTGTTTGCCATTTGTAAGGGTTATAATGTTACCTTTACTTGTATTTCTGACATTTTGTAAAGAATTGAGTATTTTTTCATATATTTATATGCTATTGGAATTGGCTTCCCTGTGAAATGCCTATTCTTATTTTTAGCCTTTTTTGTTTTGTTTGTTTTCAGTTTCAGGAGCCTGTAAGTATAACGGAGAAAGCAAACACTTTATTAGCATGTGCACTGCAGATATTTCTCGGAGCTCTTGTTCATGCCAGTTTTTAATTTTTATGTTGTCCAGTTGTTCGTACTTTTGTAATTTGTATTTTCTGGAATGGATGAAAGCTCCTCTTGAAACTCTGAGATAAGCATATAGTTTTCTAAATTCTTCTGAAAGTTTTTCTTTTTATACCTAATGTATTGTTTTATGTTTTACATTAAATCCATCTTAAAATACTAACATGTTGGTTGAAGACATTGGTCAGCTTTACATTTTTCTAAAACCAATAGCACAAACACTATTGTTTACTATTTTTGTGGGGGAGGTTGTTTTCTTATTTTTTATTTAATCTTTGTTGTATTGTTTTTACGTTACCCTTTAGTCCCCTTACACCCCCCTCCCCTCAGCAATCATCACACTGTCGTCCATGTCCATGAGTCCTTTTCCAAGCACTACTTACTTTCTTACACTTGTTTCCCCACTGGTTATGTTTGGAGAATGGGACAGTAGGATGGGAACACTTCTGGTTTTCACTTCATGTCTTTCTGCAGTGTGCGAACTGCTCAAATGAGTGTGTATTGTTAAGATTTAAGAAAGTGTAGGTGTATGTACATATTCTCACCTGATTTTCCCAGTGTGACCTCTTTCTCTGTGTGTCTCTCTCTGTTTCTCTCTCTCTCCCCCCCTTCCTCCCCACACACAGGCACAACTTACTATATCTCACTATACCTCCCACACTCATACTCACACAAACCACACCCAAACGCATCTTATTTTTCCCAGTTCTTTACATATCACCTAAATAGAGTAGCCCAAGATCATTACTTAAAAGTAGCTAATGCTCATTTCTAATAACTATTGCTTATATTATATTATATAATATGACATGGTACATTATAATATATTATATAACATATACTATAATGTCACATCACATAATATATTATGATATAAATCTTATAATATAAAATGGTAATATATAATATATGTTATACATATAATATAATATATTCTATGGCTGTCAGCAAGAAGGGAAGGAGGGGGCAGCAGGGGAAGGGAGAGAGGGAGTGACCTGCACCGAACAGCAGCTGCCCCTCCCCCGGCAGCAGCCCGGCTCCTGCTGTGCGGCCCTCTTATTGACGCTGTCGCCAAAGAGTCAAGATTCCAGCGACGCGCTGAGACAGAGACCTCATGTTATTTTCCCAGCTCGGACATACCTATGGCCACACTGCTCTCTCTGTAGATACAGGTCCCCGTGGAGAAAATAACTTTTTAACTCAGGGCAGTAGAAAAGATTCAAGTCTCAACTCTGACGCTTTATAAGCCATATTTTTAACATCAGACAACTCAACCTGTCTTGTAAAATAAGGATATGGTCTCCGAGATGTCATCCCCTTGAAAATCATAGCCCCAGAATGTTTACCGCGCCTTCCTTCCAGAAATTTGTTAGTCCCATAGGTTCATATCCACTAAATCTACTGTCATTTATTGCTACTATAAGCAAGTGCTTATTAATTTAAATTTTACATATTCTGTGCAAGTGTTTGTAAACCAGAGTGTGTGTGTATATCATATATATCATATCATATATATATCATAATATATATATATATATCATACCCCAGTTAAAAACCATTTTAACAAGCTTTCCTTTGGAAAATATGAAAAAAGTCTATAATGAGAAATATTATCAAGTAAATTTTCTGCATCAGGACAGCTAAAAGTACTTTGGGCCCAACTTTTACTCTAAAAATGGGTCATCCCAAAAGGTACACTTCTTACACGGCCTGCATTAGAAGAGAAAGTGCGTAGTGAACTGTA
Source organism: Phyllostomus discolor (assembly GCF_004126475.2). Lineage (NCBI taxonomy): Eukaryota > Metazoa > Chordata > Mammalia > Chiroptera > Phyllostomidae > Phyllostomus > Phyllostomus discolor. The sequence continues at coordinate 28,609,225 of NC_040915.2, read as the reverse complement.
AGGTGCGTTAATAACCAAGCCAGCAGGTTATTATCACATTAGACTGTGATAATGTTGGGCCCTGGTGGAGTGCTTACAGTTTCCATTGTGCTTCCTGTGGCACCTCATTCAGTTATCTCAAGTCACCAGGTGCAGGAGGGTCATGCTGGGGAGGGGGAGATCCTCCCGTTTACCCTCCTTCAGTCCTCTGGCTGGGCTAACGACACACTGCACCGGAGACTAGGTACCAGGAGAGGAACCATTTAATCGGGGCACAGTAATAGGGGCATTCACAGTATGATGATCAGATCATAAAGCGAGACTCAGAGAAAGGATCGAACCAGGCACCATTTTATCCCTTTGAGACAAAGAAACGATGCACCCCCGAAGAGAGCGGTGGGGCAGGAAGCTGGTCCTCATTAGACAGGAACACAGAGCAAGGTTTGGGCATCCCGTCAGCGAGGAACCGAAACGGAGCTTGGGCTTCGGTCGTAGGGTAGTGAAGCCGGTACAAGGCTGGTTGATACGGGTTTTTCCAACCTGGCTTCTTTTAGCTCTGGTGCCAGGTTGTCCCTCAGGCCTCAGGGGCAGCGGGGCCCCTGTCCCATGGGAGGCTTACCACCTGCTTTTAGTGGGGGAGAGAGGTCAGGGTTTTCTTCTCGCATGGGCCATTTCTTAAGCAACTTTAATGCAAAATAATCAATATGCCAACACGTGTGTTTTGGGAGGCCTGTCTTAGGCCCCAACAGGAGCTATAATCCCCATTTTATAGATGAGGAAACGGAACCGGTCCCCTTGAAGTCATGAGTGACGCCCATTCCCGGAACCGAGCCCTGGACACCGCCACCGTGCCCTGGTCCACCCCACGGTCGGCTCCTCTGTGAGCCTGTCACTCAGGGAGCCTGCGGCCTCCGGTCTGGCGAGAAGGCACAAACCTCCTCTGACTCATTTTCCTAGAGTGAGGATCACAGCCAAGGAACTGCAGTTTGGAAGTATGTTTATTCTGTGAGACTATCCAGCCCACCACGAAACAGAGCTTAACAAGCAGCAGAAAAGGTTAGGTCCCACTCTGTGGTTTTCCAGGCGCACGGTAACCCGTCCTGAGTCCGGCTGCCCCGTTCCATTCCAGCACTTGAACTCCACCCCCACCAGCCTGGCCGCCATGTCGTCCAGGCAGCGCTGGCGGTCAGCCCACGGGGTCGTGGGGTGCCAACATCCTCTTTCAGGGGAGATGAGCACTAGTTTTCAATTTTAAGACAAAGATTCGCCTTTGAGCGTTTCTGAAGTTAGTGTCATACTTACATATACTGTAAACATGTCATTGTTCCCTTCTTTATAAATACCTTTCAATAAGTTGACGCTGTGTATTGCAGCTGATAAAATCTAAGAGTCTAGGAAATTCAGTAACTGTCCTAGTATATCATGAACACAGTGATCACTGAGAAAACTCTGGAAAGACTCTGAACTGTTGGAAAGTACAGAGAAAACTGTGTGTTCCTTGGGCAGCTTTGAGAATCAAAGGCTGGCATTAAACTTTTATCCACCGTCTTTCCATTAATATTAAATTATTTTGTAAAACAACAAGAACAGTACTTCCAGCAACCCTGTGTTCCTGGAGACATTAGGAATGTTTTATGGCCACTGCTGAGAAGGGTTTGTGGGATTGCTTGGTGCTTGTCTCAGTTTGGCAGAGGGCACCTGGGGAGGCGTAAGGATGGACTTGACACAATTTTGAAATCTCCCTCAGCAACGCGCAGGCTGTCTCTTTGCCTCTCAACGCTTCTAGCTTCTGCTGCAGAGAATTTCTGGAAGTTGGATTGGCCTCAAAGGCACCGTGGCAGGCGTCCGCCCACTGGGGACATCTGCCGTGGCTGCCCCAGGGGAACGGGCATCTCTGAGTCAGTCCTGGCAGACGCACCTGCCAACCCCGGGCGCCACCCTGGGAGGGCGCTGCAGCAGTGAGCCCTCAGCAGTGACCACTGCTTCGCGGAGCGTGGCAGGCGTCCTCAGCCTGAGTCAGTTGTTCTGGTTCGGCCGTTGAGGCTGTGGGCCCCCGGAAGCAAAACATTCAGGCTCCGTTCCTGTGAGAACCTTTTTCAGGCACACTTTGTCCCACTGCAGGGATAACATTGGACTTTTCTCCCAAGAAATGCAGATTTGGAAGGAGCATCACCAATGGGTTGATCACTGAGCGAGTATTTATCAAATCCCTGCTTCTGGAGAATAGCCCAGTGGTTAAGGACACAGGCAGACCTAGCTTAGTCAATGCTACTCGATTCTGGATTTGAGACAACCCTGAGTTCAAGCCCCATGACTGTCATTTGTCAGCTATGTGAGCATGGGAAAGCTCTCTGAGCCTCAGTTTCCTCCTTTGTAAAATGGGGCTCACAGCCCCGCCCTCCCAGATGGTCCCAGGATTGCAGGAGGCAGTACCGGGGGAAACTTGTCAGGTACTAAACATTAGGTGAATGGTGACCTTGAGGTTGATGTCTGCCGTGGAAGGGATTGCAAGACAGAACTCGGACTTCTCCTATTCAGATTTGTTTCTAAATCCAGAGGCACTGTCTCTCTCGGTCTGAACAGTCTGCTGCCCCTGTACTATTCTCTCAAAGAGTGCGAGATGATCGGAGTGAATAGTATATGGGACAGTTGATACATGCTACCAAGTTTCAGACCAAGGAGATGTTACCTTCAGACGCACGTCTGGGGAAAACTTCAGGGAACAAAAGGCACCTTCCATCTCAAAAAGGAATAAAAGCCAAGGAGCCGTTCTGCCCAGCCAGGAGGTATATACACATGGCTATGACAGAACAACAGTATTTCAGCCCTTGAAAGAACACTGAAGGGTCCTCTCGTTTTATAAACATACAGACGCCCAGAGAGGGGGAGGGACTAGTCCAGGGGCACTCAGCGGTTCCCGGGCATAACCTGCCCGCTGTGCAGCACGGACCTTCCTTGATCTGATGATACGAGATGCTCTGATCTGCGTCCTTCCTCAGTCCCTCCCATCGTTCCCCCAAAGCTCTCTGAGAAGTGTCGCTGGTGAAAAGGAAACCCTGCTGGTGCAGTGGGAAAGCTTCCGTTCTGTCCTGTGGCACACTGTGTGACATTGTCCCTCCCGCTTCTGCAGGACTCCTGTCCTCTAAAAGCTAACATTGACCGCGATATACTTGAATTGTTCCCTACCATGCAGCACCCATGACAGCAACCTGCAGGGGGCCCCCACCAGGCCACAGTGTCAGAGTCACGAGCTCGCCCAGAGCTGCAGAGCCCCAGCCCAACCCCGGTTTTATTGATTCAGAAATTCTGGTGACCTAAGAATTGAAATGTTAGCAAATGGTTCTGCTGCTCATCGAAAGGGTGAGGCTTGCTGCTTCACCAGGCACTCACGGCCCTCTGAAATCTTACTGTTGGCCAAAGCCAAGGCCCAGAGAGAAGGGACATACTCAGTCACCCAGCAGGTAAATGGCAAACCGGGGACTGAAACTGGGGTCTCCTTTTTTTGAGAGAGAGAGAAATGTCCGTGTTTTACACAGAATCTGGCTAATATTTTAACCTTCAACAAAAGCATCAGATTAGCAACTGAGTTTGTGGTTCTCTCCTGTCTTCCTAAATTTATCATTTTCTTCTTTTCCTAACTCGGCCTGCAGCCGAGCTTTTGCAAGGCGCAGTCACTTTCACTCTGTGCCCTTCTCTGCAGATCTCGGGGCCGAGGGTCACTCAGGGTGCAGACGGGACTGGACAGATGTTTGACGAGGCTGTGTCGGATTAGCAGAAGCTGTCCTAACGAGAGCTGGGCTGTGAGGGTGGATGGCGCATTTGGCATATTCTCACTTGGGTAATGCGCCGTGTAATTGGCTAAATGCACAGAAGCCACCAGACCACAGCTGCACAAGGGATCCCTGGCTGCGGTGGGTTTACGGCTCTCCCTCCAGCTCACTGTCCCTGAGGGGTGAGCGGGCGCCTTGGTTGTGGGGAATTCAGCCTTTCAACAGGAGAGCACAGGAAAAACCCGATTAACGCCTCCACCCCTTTACTCTATAGAGGATGAAGTCTTTGTTTAGCACGCTTGGAGGGCTACCAAGGTACAGAGAAAAATCCTTAAAAAAATAGTTACAGTCTCTGACTTTTAGAACTTTAAAGGATCTAAGAGATCATTCAGACCAGTGCTTCTCGATCTTTAATGTGCAGGAAAGCTACCTACGTAGTTGTTAAAGTGCAGGTCCTAGCCCTGGCTGGTGTGGCTCAGTGGATAGAGCACAGGCCTTCAAACCAAAGGGTTGCTGATTCGACTCCCAGTCAGGGCACATGCCCTGGGTTGTGGTCCAGGTCCCCAGTAGGGGACACATGAGAGGCAACCACACATTAATGTTTCTCTCCCTCCTTCTCTTCTTCTTTTCCTCCTCTCTCAAAAAATAAAATATTTTTTAAAATTTTTAAAAGTGCAGGTCCTCATTCTGTGGGTCTGCATTTCTAACAAACTTCCTGGTAATGCAAGGCTGCTGATCTGCAGGCCTCGCTGAATAGCAAGGGGGGGCACCCAGGACACATAAATGAGTTGCACCCTGAGTACCAACCCTGATTGGCTAGTGGTTGCCTTGACAACTGTACTGAGACTTCTGCAGTTGACTGGACCCAGGGTCTCAGTTCCCTGCGCCTATCACAGGCTTAGGAAGGGGAGAACTTCACCTCAAAATAGTCTCTCTTCTTTGGTTTCTAATCAACATTTTCTTTTACTTTCTACAACTTCTCTGAGTCCCTTAGTCTTTTGGGTGTTTTTATTTTGTTTTGTTTTTGAAGTACCACTGACCTAACATAATATTAGTTTCCGGCGTACAGTGTAATGATGTGATATTATATATTACAAAATGACCACCACGATAAATCCAGTTAACACACATCACCATCCTGAGTTCAGTTTTTTCCTCGTGATGTTTCATTTCTATGTGCAGAAACTGAAACCGAGAAACATCAGCGATTTGCTCAGGGTTATGTAAGCTAGTTAGTGGCAAGCTGGGACTAACTAGAGCTGCAGTATAAACCGAGATTTCTCCCTCTGAGTTGCACATTTTAATCACAGATTGCATGTGAGGCTGTTTTGAACTATCTTTCTTCTGTTCTATAATTGGCGGAACCAGCCCCAGAGTCTAATTGGATGCACGAAGCCGGGGCGCTCAGCCTAGGTCAGCCTGTGAGCAGTGGTGCCACTCTGGGGAGAGACTTTCTCTGGGCCTGAGCTGTGTTGTCCATAAGAGGAGAGAGTCCGTGCCTCGTCTTCCAAGTCCACTCAGGTGCTGTCGAGGCGATGAGATAAAGAACGTGAAAGCCAGCCCTGGCTGGCATAGCTCAGTGGATTGAGCGCGGGCTGGGAACCAAAGTGTCCCAGGTTGGATTCCCAGCCAGGGTACATTCCTGGGTTGCAGGCCAGAACCCCAGCAACCGCACATTGATGTTTTCTCTCTCTCTCTCTCTCTCCCTCCCTCCCCTCTCTAAAAATAAATAAATAAAATCTTTAAAAAAAAAAAAAAGAACGTGAAAGCCATCTGGCAAATCATACCTGACTTAAATAAATGGAGGGCATTTTCATTAGAACTGATGCAGGCTAATATTACCTTTTCCACAAGACTATTGATTTGGAAAAGTTATATATTTTTATAATTACAATTATAAATTATACATGACTTTATCTTTGTCCTAGGTTGAATTTTACCTGAAGGAATTAAAAATGGACATTTCAAATTGTGGCAAGGAGGGCCTCCTGATTCCCCACCCACCTTCAGTGGACCTGGCCTCCCCAAAGCGCACACAGAGGCGTGGGCGGGGGAGGGGAGGGGACGCTCTCTCGAGCAAGCCAGACGTGATGGTAGGCGCCTCAAATAACTGGTCTCAGTCGTAAAAGAAATCTTCATATAGTGATGCTTCACTTTAAAGAAGAGGAGGTGCTGTAACTTCATTTTAAAGATGAGGAAACTGAGGCTCAGCCGAGCTATGGGGCTTGCCCCGGGTCGCACAGCTAGTCCGCAGAGAAGCGAGAATCAAAGCCGATTCCAAAACTTTCGTCTCCAAGACCTAACCAACTATCTAGATGTTCTCATCTACACTAGAGTTTGGGATGCTGCTTTACAGAGATTATCTCTAAAATGTCATTTCATATTATCATTATTGTCTTAACTTGGAGAAAGAGAGACACGTTTCCCATAAATAAGTGAAGCAGGACACAAATCTGAAAACCTAGTTTTGCTGATGGCTGCAAACTCTCCATGTTTAAACATTAACTCATCCCGTTGGCAAATAACAAAATGGGACATTTTGAGTAACGTCTTGCCTCTGCCCATTGTGGGGAGAAAGAGCCAAGCAGGGCCCTGGCAGGAGGCTCCGGGAAGAAACATTATTCACAGTGTCATTTCTTGGGCGTGTGAATGATGAGGTCTCAGCTGTAGGTACTTTCCTGGGAGACTGCAACCGGACAGTTCCCACAGCCCAGCATCTGTAGGAAGCGCCCTGCCCCGCGGCTGTAGCAAGGAGAAGCCCTGAAGAAACTCGAGTTCCTGAAGAGTGGTCGATGCACTGCCGTGCGTCACCTCTGTGACCACTTGCACAGCCATCTGCAGTGGGTGCTGCCTTGCTGCCCAGACCTGTCCCCGCCACGGTGCAGCGCAAGCTCAGCCCCTCTACCTGCTTACTTCTGCGGTAATGAAGTTTCCCTGAGGAAACTGAGGCTCAGAAAGGTTAAACGTCTTGCTTGAGATCCCAAAGCTTAGTGACCTTGCCTTTAGCCCCTTCTGCTTTTCACCTGGCTTTCAGGGAGCCTGCTGTCAGCCCAAAAGAAGGAATGCATACTGGTTTACCCTGTGAATTCCTGCAGTGTAGAGGTTAAACTTTAAACACTGTGTGATAGCCTATTTTAAAATCTAACCTCTTTCTTCGCAAACCGGCTCTTCCTAAAATGCTGGTGTGTACTATGTATTAACAGCTAGGCCTATGGCGGTTGCAACTGTACTGAATACATACAGACTTTTTTCCTGGTTCATATTCCCTAAACAATATATAGCACAACAACTGTTTGCATGGTATTAGGTATTATAAGTAATGCAGGGATAATTTAAAGTACATGGGAGGATGTACATAGATTACATGCAACTACTACACCATGGCATGTTAGGGACTTGAGCATGCATGAATTTTGGTATCCAAGAGGGAGGGGCTCCTAGAACCAATTCTCCTTGGATACAGAGGGACAACTACTTTTAAGCTTCTACCCACCGTATACAACAAGGACAAAACAACTGACATTAAGGGCAGCATTACTATAACAGATACAAATGGCCAATAATTACAACAAAAGAATGTGTAAGCTCCAGACAATTTCTTAATACAACATGACTGTTACGGAGTGGCTTGCCCATGTTTGAAGAGCACCAAGGGATTCCTAACACTTGCTTCATCAGATAACTGGGAGCAGAAGAATCCCCATTCATCCTTCCTTATTCTTCCACATGTTGCATCTTTCAGACCTCAGTTCAGAAGTTCCTCCCATCGGGGGTGTCCATGATTCTGCTTCTCTACATCGGGTCCCATGATGGATGTTCTCATAGCAATGTGGACACACTTTCCTCACTGCCCTTATTTTCATTTATAATTATGTGTTATTTCTATAGGCGTTTGTGTACAGTATATCTTCCCTTTAGGATGTAGTCTCTGTGAGAGCAATGAGCATGCTTGGTGGGGACTCAAGAAGTATCTGCTGAGGTAGCAGATAATATTATACCATTAGTCAATATTTAGTGGACATGCATACTGTACTTTTTTGCATAGTTTCATTCTGTGGTTGGTTGACTCTGTGGGTGTGGAACCTGCAGATATGGAACGCTGACTAGATGCACTTCGTTGTTTTGGCTGTATCATTTTTTACAATTACTGCTGATTCATTTTTCATCAGTGCATTTTTTCAAGCACAGCCACTAGGCCCAGTGCTAGTTAGTACTACACCTGTGTGTAAACTCCCACTTGCAGGATTCAGTGATCAGTGTGAGTCCATGTACCTCCCCGCCCAGCCCACCTGTCTTCGGGAGGTCCCGTTCAGCCAGGAGGTCCCGTTCAGCCTCGCCCTGATGCCCCCTGCCAGTCAGCAACCACCCAAGACTCCGAATCCGTACGAGGAAAGGTTGTTGGCTGTGTTCCCTGCCTCTCTGTGGAGTTGAATGTGCTGCTTCCTTCTGCTGCCCTCATGTGCTACGTTCACGGGAGTCCTGCCCATATGGTCTGCGTTTGGTCAGCTTTCTGGCTTCTTAGCCAAATTAAATGAACAGCAACAGGAGGCCGTGGGCAAGGTTCTGTGGATGGAGTGCGTCTCTGGTGCACAAGGATATCTCATGATAGTCTAGATGGGGTTTTTAGAAGTCAGTGGACTGAGAAATTCTCTTTTGGATTCAGTGTCTTCCAGAATTGTCAGGTTTTCATTTATTTTTCAGTTTCAATGTAAGCATGAATTTTTTATTGTTGTTCAAGTACAGTTGTCTCCATTTCCCCCCCACCACTCCCTTGGTTTTGTCCGTGTCCTTTACAGATGTTCCTCAAAACCCTTCCCCCTTACCCCACCATTATCCCATCCCACCACCGCCCCTCTGGTTACTGCCGGTTTGTTCTTAATTTCAATGTCTTTGGTTAAGATGCATTAAAATGTTAGCACCTTGCCTAAAGAGGGCAAAAACCAAACCTTGGCCTCTTTGCTTTTAGCCAAAAGCTAGAAGCAAATTGTAATTCCCTCAGACCCAGAACTGAGGTGACGGGTGGTTCTGGATGCTCAAACCCATCCTCATTAGCTTAGGCAACAAGCTTGGGGCACTTCCAAAACCCAGGACCCAGAGGAAACCGTGAGTCCCTAATGACTTGGGAGGGTGTGTATGACAACCTTAGAGTCACTGGGGCCAGTAAGTCTTGAAATTTGACATGATGAACTACCGCATGCATTACTCACTGTTCTGGCCCTTGGAAGATTATGAAGAGGGGGTGTGGCTGGAAAAGGCACTCCTTCCCCTTTTATCAGTGTGCACTGTCGTCACCCTGGACCCTCTGCATGAGTCCTGGGGGCTAACTGTAGCTCATCTCCTACAAACGGTTACCCATTCTCCCCCTCCCGCCACCCCTGCACGTTGGAGACAGGAATGTCTCCAGCTTTGAGGAAAGAAACCCAAACAAATGTCCTCTGTGGTATTATTTAAAAAGGAATTCAAAGATTGAGAATTTCTAGGTACATGGTGTGCCTAAAAATCTTTATCAAGTCATTGTCCATAATGCTTTGCAGCATACGAACCAGCAAATGCAAAGATTAGATCAATCACCGCTGCCCGGCTCGGGACTCGAGTCAATAATTCAGATGAAAATTGAACCGCAATAAACCCTCCCCTGACAGCAATTGAGCTCCCAGGTGTTGAAATGCCTTTGGGTTTTCAGAATCGGGTACTCACATTCTCCTATCTGTCTCTCTGAAGTTTGTCAGAACAGGACTTCGGCATTACTTAGGTAAGCTCCTTGTAAAACTGGCTCCATTCCACACATCCTGAGGGCCTGTCATAATTTAAAGTAAGTTCCTCCTTTGGATGAAAGAAATGTCCATAAAATGTATAGGAGCTGTGTATAATGTGCACTTTTTTGCCCAAATTTTTCAGGGAAAAGTAAGGATGTGCACTATATATGAGTATTGCTAATTCTCATGTATAATACAGTTTATACATGGGAATTAGTGCTAAAATATGGGGACCCATTATACACAGCAGAATACGGTAGTTTCCTTCAGGTTCTTTCTTCATGGGGATTTCAGTAGGGTCCTCTTATGGTTTTCCCATGCAACTAAAATGACTCCTGACTTTGAACTGTATTTGAAAATACTAACAAAGAAAGAGGGGGAGGGAACTACTAGCTTGTAATTTTATTAAGTTAAGAGATGGAAACCAGAATTCTCCCGAACTTCTAAAAGAAATGAGTCGATTTGTCATCTATTTTATTAATTATGCTTTTTATTATTAGATATAGCAATCTGAATGTACTCTTCTTTCTCCTAAATTTAACATTCATCCTTAGAACTCAATCCACACATTATTTTTTTTAAAAAGCAGTGATCTGTAGTTATATGAGTATATTATTCTCAATGAATTCCACATACATTAATACAAACATAGAAAGAAAGCATTTTCCAAGAGAAATGAATTTAATTCTGTGAGTATAAAAGAAATGGAAAAGATTAAGCCACACACCAAAAAAAAAAGAGCAAGAGAAAGTCTCCTTAGGAAGTTCGAGCACAGAGAGAGCCTGCAGAGTTTGCCACAGCAAAGCCCACGAGGTTGGGAAAAGCAATTCCGGTACTAGCTCAGGGTCGCAATTTTCAAGGAAGCTGCAAGACCACAAGATTTCTGCCTGGTGAACTTTCCTTATCCACAATTCCTATGTTATTCCACACATTTTTAACTGAAAAGCAAACCTTTTCTAATTAAATCTAGGAGAAATGTAATGTGGCAGGCTGGATGCCTAGACACGTCAGATTTGAGCCACTATGAGTGATGCTGTAAAATCTGGATTGGAATGTCCTTCAGTCGGGCCGGTATTTTTTCATCTAGCTCACTACTCTCCACTCTATCTCCATAGCCCGAATGGATCGTGTGATCCCGTGACCCTCTCAGAAATGTATGTGAATGAGTTTTACTTTGAATACTGCTTGGTGCCCACTGTAGTGGTCAGCATTAGGGATATAGCAACAGGGCGAATCCCTGCCCACACGTTTGCCTTCATAAGGGAATCAAGGGTTCTGTGAGGCCCTAGCAAGAGGACATGAGATGGTGACGGGAGTCGGTCCAAACCTCCCTGAATCCACCTAGATTTTCTAGATGAAGGGCGCCGAGGCTCAGAGTTGGCCAGGATTAGAACCGGCTCTCATCCCTGGAGCCAGTGACCCTTCCACTCTGCTTGTGGATGTTAGAGGAGCAGGGAGGGACCCAGAGGAGCCGGACCAAAAAGAGCAGGCATGTCCCTCACTGGACAGCTCAAGCTTACCGAGTGTCTTCTCACTGCTGGTCCTGAATTAATCGTGACCTTTAGAAAAACCTAGTCTCCTGGGGCCCTTTGGAGAGAGAAACTGCAGTCGAGTCTTTCTTACCTCTTACTTCCTCTGAACGCTTCACTGTCACTCATTAGAACGACAGCTTAAAACCCGCCAAGCTCATTTGATTCACCCACTAGGTCAAATGGGGTTTCTTGTGTGTGTGAAGCAGAATATTTTTACCTTGCAATGACTAACAAAACAGGGCCACACTGGTCACTGGTGCATAATGAGTGAGTTCATTAATTTGATTCTTTAATAGAGAATCATTTGCCTAAGGAAACCTTGAGACATGTGCTAATAATGTGATCTACCCACGAGAATTTAAAAACTGAACATCAAACAACAATGACTAGGTTGTTCCCATCTGGCAGCCACCGCTGTCCACCGCATAGGTGGTCCCCCCTAGGGGGAAAATATTTAGGAGAAAGACTTGAAGGTTTGAATCTGCAAATGTAAGTTTAAACTATTGCTTTACCACTGAATTAGCTTTTAGCTACCCGTGAACTTCCAGATTTTAATGGAAAGGGTTGTTTACGAAATGCTAATAGTGCTAACTCCATCCTCATAATATGGTCATGAGATTTCATGATAGAAACAAAAAAAGGCAGAGTGACAATAATCTCAGCCCTTTTTATTATTTCTACTGGATTTTAGTTAAAATGACCAGCTTCCTATAACTACGTGGGTATTTCAGTGGTGTTCTCCTGTATTTATTTATATTCCCATTCTAAACTCCATATTTAGTTACTACTTCTCCACTTACTCGGGGAGAGAGATTCGCAAAGTCTAAGCTGGTGGCCTTCTCTTGTTGTCCTGGAATCTCCGTGCTGTGTTCTAGTTGGGTGAACTTTCTTTCTCCTCTTAGAATATTGGATGCATACAAGCTAGCTTCAGCACGTTTCCTTTGGAAAGAATGCTTTGGACAGTCCCAGGTGGTTAACAGTTCATTGCCTTAACATTTCAAGTTAGTCAGGGCACAAGGTCATTTCATGGAAGAAGAACCAGATCTCCCACCCACACACTAGCACAGTAATCAGAAATTGCACCGTTAAGATTTTTTGGATTTTTGCAGTTTCTCACTCTTTTGATGATGTGAGTGATGAACTGAGATTTAAAATAACCCCATCCTCCCCTCCCAGGGAGAGCCTGTGGTGCTTCTGGGTCACTGCAGGGTGTGATTTGCCTTTCTGTGTACGACTGTAGGACAACGACATTCCTCTGGAGCATGCACCTGTCACTGGGAAAGGCACAGCAAATGAACCAGCCCTGGAACTTAAAAAATACTGTATAAAAATAAGGTTCACTCTTTACTGTTCGATTCAGTGTCTTTTAAACAAAATGGAACTCTCTTAACCAAGGATTCTTCTTTTCCTTTTGGGAACTATGTTAGGGTGGGAAATAGAAAGGAGGAAAAGAAAACCTCTTAATCCACATGTTTAATGTGAATTTGCCATTAGAGCCATCAGCACGTGGGTGAGCCTGGAAAATAACTCCAGCCGGCAGAGAAGCCCGTCCCTCTGCCCGGCAGAACAGCCGACTCAGGGGTGTGCAGACTGCCCTCATTCAGAGAGGGTCACACGAAGGAGGCTCACCCCGCACCACCACACTCCCATTTCAGCCTGTGAAGACCTCGTGTAGTGTTTACCGACAGGAAGCTCATCTCCCATGTCTATTCCAGACGTACTGCAAGGTCAACGTGCTCCCTTTTCTTTTAGGCACAGCTGTGTACTGTGTTTCCCCGCCCCCCGGGAAGCTGTGTGTACCCCCCTGCATTCACAGCGTCCCGGAGCAGTCAACCCGGCATAGCGCTTTCGTTTCCCACGCTCTCCCCGCATGTGCCCCCTCAGTTAGTCTCCCCAAACCCTCTTCTCACAGTTGAAGAAACCTGGTTCAGAGGGGTTAAATCGTTTTCCCGAGGCGCGCGCGCGCGCACACACACACACACGCACGCACACACACACACGCGCGCGCACACAAGCAGAGGAGCCAGAACTCCGATCTTCTGACCTCCGACCCATATTCCCTCCAGGGACCATTGCTGCCGCCAGCCCGGCATCTGTGCCATCTCCCCCTCCAGGGCAGCGGTGACCCTGGGCACAGGGCCGGACACACAGCGGTGCTCAGTAAAGGCTTTTAAACTAGTATGTGGAAAAATAAATAAATAATACAGTTCCTGGAGTTGGGCACATCGTGACACATCATGAATTTTGTAGATAATGAAACCGAAACTCGAATCTAAAATCCAAACAAATTATTCAAGAATCGTTTGTTCTAAGCTTAGAACAAGTTCCCCTTCGTAATACTCCACTGCCCCTATTGTTTTGTTATGATTGTCAATATTGATTTATGTTTTTACCCCAGTCAAGTCTGCTGTACGTTCATAAATGTTCTTATTACAGTTGCTCAGCAGGAAAACAAATACCCTGGTGCTCAGAGAGGGGAAACCTCCTAAATATCCACATGCATAGTGGCTGTGTTGCCGTTTCTGAGGTAGCTAAAGTAACAGTTCACAGCCCGGGGCAGGACGGAAAGTGAGCGTGCCGTCTGAAATAAACAGCGGTGGGCAGTAGGTTTCCATTTCCATCGTCTTCGCTCTCCCTGAACATTGGGAAGTCCCAATCCTCTCCCCCAGACATTGAACTCGAATGATTCAGGTTTGAGTTCCAGCTCCACCATTTAGTAAACTATGTTACTTTGGGAATCTGGTGAATGGCTCCACTTAGAACCTAGGAAAGAAATTTTTTTTCAAAGGATGTTTTCAAGTATCCAGTGAGATGGTATCAGCAAAGGACTGACATATAAATGTGGCTGTCAATATTCCTTTCCTCCACAGGGCCACCAAACCCATCATTATGGCCATTACTCAACCCTTGCGTGACAGAAGTGGTTCAGCACTTATTGGGTTTAATTTCCAAATTTTATCAACTTTTAAAATTATTCTTAAGGATATATTTGTTTAACATTTCCACTAAGCATCATACTGCCATAAACCAAACATACACGGTGTCTGATCATTGGGGAGAGATTAATTGCCCAGTTATTATGACCCAGCATATTTTATAGCCTCTATTTCTCAAAAGATTTCAGATTTGAATGTATAATACAGCATCATTAAACCAAATTTGAAAGCTAATTGATAGTATATAATCTCAGCAACATTCTTTCTGCCTTCTGCATAATTCATGAAGCTCGGAGCATTGTATCTTCCAATTAAGTGTTTGCTCATGGTCCTTGCTTCCATGTATCACCCGTACCTGTCACGGGCTATTTTTCTTATTTTATAATGTCAAAACTTTACTGGAAACTGGTATTTCCTTATTCTCCACCAAAATAAATATAACCTGTTATTAATAATAACATGTTAGAGATAGGTTTTATCATCTGCAACCACTGAGGTCTTCTAAAAATAAGACACACAAATCATCCCTTCTTAAAAAAATTAAAAATTACAAATCATTTAATCTTTGGGATTCACGATGTCAGTATTCATCCTTCACTTTTAGTTTGGCCAAGGAAAAAATTATCTTAGAGAGAAAAGGGTCACCCCCTCTGCACAGCCACCTTCATCCTGTTCCCTGGGCCCAGAGTTCAGCTCGGCACAGCCGGTCTGGGCTGACTCTTCTCAAATCCTGCCTCCCTTTTCCCCCTCTGAGGTCAGCCCCTTACCCCTTGCCCACTCACCACCCCACCGCCCACAGTCTGCCTGGCTGTCTCTTCCCAGTTCCTCAGTGTTCTGAATTCTATTGCATTTTGACAAGTCCCACGTTGCCTGCATTTAAAAACTCTTTCCCCTATTCATACTGCACTACAAATGTAAGGTGGCATGTTGTAACAGTGGATGTTAAGAAGCATCAACTAAATGAAGGTATACATAAATGTTTCTGGCATATATAGCAAGTTCTTAATAAATGTTACCTACTGTTTTTAGTTCTAGCTTTCCCTTGGATTCATCTGTCATGGGGCTGCTATTGTGAGCACTGAAATTCAGTCATTAACCCTCTAGTAATTATTATTTTATATCTAGTACAGTTTAATATGTTATATGTTAGTTTCAAGACTATCAGTTCTTTAAAGGATATCATGCCTTCTATGACTCTGCATTTCCTAAGTAGAAATAATGAAAATTGTACCAGCAACAGTCTATTATATCATTGCATCATTATAGCCTTCTTCTAAGGTTAGATTATCATACCACTGGATAGATGGAGAAACTTCAACTCACCTAGGCTGTAGTGGCAGAACCACAATTCAGCTTTAGATGGTGTAACCACAAAGCCAGTTCTCTTAACCACTATGATACAGAGGCAACCCATGAACAACACGGGGTTAGGGGCACTGACCCTTGGGTAGTTGAAAATCCATGCCTAACTTTTGACTTCCCCCAAACTGAGGCTCTCTCTTGGGAGCTGTGGGGATTTGTTCCAAGACCCCTTCAGATCCCCAAATCTCAAGATCAGTGCATGCAGTTGGCCCTCCACATCTACCGATCTCAACCTCAGACTGAAACAGTATGGATGTTTATTGAAAAAACTCCGTGTACAAGTGGACCCACGCAGTTAGAAACCACGTTGTTCCAGGGTAGACCCTGCTCCCTAACCTGTGCATCATAGCTCCCGTATACAACGAATATCCGTAAAGGCGTATTGTTTTGTCTTACTTGATTCTTCTCCCTTGCAGATGGACCCACATGAGAACATCTTACTGAGCACGCTTGAAATAAAAAATGAAATGGCCACATCTGAGGCCGTGATGGGTCTTGGAGACCCCAGGAGCACCATGCTGGCGTACGACGCGTCCGGCATTCAGTATCGGAAAGCCGGGCTACCCAGGCACAGTTTTGGCCGGAATGCCCTGGAGCGACACGTGGCTCAGAAGAAGAGCCGCCTGCGGAGACGCGCCTCCCAGCTGAAAATCACCATCCCCGACTTGACTGATGTGAATGCCATAGACCGGTGGTCCCGCATATTCTTCCCGGTGGTTTTTTCCTTCTTCAACATCGTCTATTGGCTTTACTATGTGAACTAAAACACAGCCTTTCGCGGGAAGCAAGGACTAGATTCCTCCTCAAACCAGTTGTACAGCCTGACATAGGACTTGGAAAACACATCAATCCAGGACAAAAGTGATGCTTAAATACCTTAGTTGCTGGCCTATCCTGTGGTCCATTTCATACCATTGGGGTTGCTTCTGCTAAGTAATGAATACAGTAAGGTCCTTGTGGTTTTCCAGTTAAAATGCAAGGGATTTGCGCACTCGCTGGCAAGACTGAGCCTGAGCGTTCCACTTTATCTGCTTAGTATGCAGCCGACACAGAGGGGGATTATTTAGAAGATGTTCGTAGAAGGCTCACTAGCGCTGTCAGTCATTCCGCTGAGAAGCGGTCCCATCCAGAACCTCCCATCGTCATTCCTAAGGTCGGCATGCTGCTGCGACGGCCGGCATGCTTCTGAAACACCGCCCTCAGTGCCACGCGGACACGCCTTCGGAAGGTGCTCTGTGCCTGTCTCGTTACAATGATAATGGTGCCATGGGAAGGTACTTCCCACTGGCTTCTAGAACATTCTCGTGTAGTTCAAACGGGATAGAAGGAGTCAAGACAGAGAGTCCAGAAACCACCTTGGCCACTTTCAGATTGCTCGAGCGCTGAGAGTCAGCTCTGACATCTTCCATTTTGACATTAGAGATCAGGAGAATTCTAAGCGTTTTCACGCATGACAGCCAAAGAAATTTTTTTGAAAACGTTGTTTCCTAGGTGGTTCAAGGAGAGTTCAAAACCCAGAGCGGAGCGGAAAATCCAGAAATGACTGTTGTAACAAAATCAAAGCAAGCAAGCAAGCATCAGAACCCTTCTCAGCCCACACAGCATCTGGTCTATACGGATCGTGAGCAGTAGCAAAAGGTAGAACAAGAGATTGTTTTCCAATTTCACAAGCTTTTGACAGCATACCTACAGAAGCTTGTATAGTTTATCTAAGTCAAAGACATCCACACAAGAGAAAAGCTAGCCAGGTTAGAATTCTCTTAGAGGGAGGTTAGATTGAGAGTCACTCAAATATACTAACATGGAGCCCAGACAAAGTGAGCAGACACGTCGCTTTTTCCCCACGTCTGCTGTCTCTGCAACACTTTCCCTATACGTTTATTTCTGACTTTAATAGGGTATTCAAAAGAAGGATTTGTTCATTTCTTTAAAGGATTAATGGTTCTTTCCAGCTTTTCTTGCTTCTGAAATTCTGATTATATTTTTGGAAGACAGAAAAAGTAAGGCTTTGGAGAGATTGAGTGAACTCTGTTTCCTTATGTGCAATACAGTTCACCTGGGTATTTTTCATAGCAAACAATACTTCAAAGATTATGTGCACAAGTGGAGTCAGTCCGGGGATTTGTTGGATTTTATTTCTTTAAGATTGCTTTCATTGTGGCATGTTGCCATCTCCCTAATCAAGGAAAATAGGAAAACAAGTGGACAACAGAATAACAAAACCACATTAACTTGAAGAAGGTTATGAACCTCAGCCAATACTGCAGAAAAATATCTAACTGATAATCAGGTGGGCACGATGTGTTGTTTTCATTCAGTGTTTAAATCGTGTCACTGTGCATCTTCCAGCATATGCATTCATATGTTGGACAGTAAAGAGAATAAGCTAATACATTTTATTTCTTTCAATTTGAGGTTCATGGAGAAAATAGTGAATTGCTAAACTTTCTTTAGAGTTTGATTTGATTGAACTTCTTCTTGGAGGATGACTTTGCTATTTCTACTTAAAAAAACAAAAACCACCTCTTTTCAGAGTAATATTCCGAATTGTGCATAGCAGCCAAGGCCAGGGTCTGCCCATCGATGAGATGTTATGTTTTCCCCTGATGATTTAGCTGCTTGGAATATGATGGAATCCTACTGCCCTCTATTCCAAGTATCTGAGAAGAAGAAAAAAAAGTTTAGTACTTAGCTTTCTGAAATTGCCTCAAAATTGGGTAGTATTTTTTGCTCCCCACTGGCATCAGAGACTATGGCCTTTATTTTTTTATCATAAACTTGAACACCTCTGAGTCTGATCTTTGGGCAGAATCCAACTATGTTTCCGCCCATTCTCAGAGTAGAGACTCTTCAAGTTTCTCCAGGGACACGCTTTCTCCAAGGCAATGATTTTGGGGCATCACTCATAAAAGTGCCTGCCTCTTGTCACCAGGGTTAAAGTTTGAGTGGCATACATCAGGAAGGAACCTATTAATAACTCAGGTGCACAACTCCAAAATGCCATTCTGAAATGGTTTCTCTAGAGACAACTCGGAGCCCAAGTTTAGAAGTGGGCTCTTATTTGCAATTATTGTAAAAGCCATAAAAATCCTTGATATTGTCACTTAAAACGTTGACATCCAGAGAAGTGAACACAGTAATCTAGATCAGAGCAGAAAGAAGCAACCTCGCAGCATGAGCATCCAAAGCGTATAACCAGGGATTCATTTCTGCTCTCAGTGGTGAGAAGAAACTAGGAAAAAGAGAAAAGATGGGACCTTGGAACAGATGCCCTAGAGCAAAATCCACATGTCGGCATTCAATAACCGCGTAGTTAGAAACAACCGACTCATCCTGCTCAGAGGTAACCAAAAGTAGATATAGAATTGACTCTTAAACTACGTTTTTACTGTGGTTGAATTGGGTTTGAGGGTGGGGGCTCAAGAAAAGGGGTGTTCGATCTCATAAGTCCACAAAGACCTGTCAGCTAGCTATCCAGTGGTTAAATGTAAGGACCACAAAAACATGTTTTTGCAATTCTGATATGCTATTACTATCAGTTTATACACATACATGTGGTTTGTCTTTTGATTAAAATACAGCCAGATAGCCAGCAATTAAGGTGTTTTTTCATCTTTGTGAAATTCATAGGCAAATTCTGACTCTAAAATGCACAGTCTAAATGGAATCTTTGATCTCAATCTGTAAATATATATTGTACATGACTGCTAGTAGGTATGAAATGCATTTTCAGAACTGAAAACTCATGCAACATAATCATGTGTTTGCATAGGGAATGTTACCATTTCTCCACTGCAATTCGCTAACAGGAAAAGACATAATCAGGGCCATTTAGACCGTTCCTCTTCTCATCTCTTCCAAAGCAGTGCTCAGTTAAAAATAATGATAACAAAAATGGTCTATGAGCCAAAAGACTTTATCTTCTAGCATTAGAAACAAAAACAAAACAAAAAAAGCCTGCCAGCTTATAAAAGCACAACATATAGAGAAAGTTCAGTGGAAAGCAAAATGGGAAAATGAACCAGATTTATTTTAAGCAAGACCTGCATTAAATTGGCAACTAAGACAGTTTTCATTTTCTGTAGGTAACCGTGTTACGGTTTTATGATTAACTTCATACTCAACAACAAAAACAGCAAAACAATGAACAAACAACCTGTCATACAACAATCTACATGTATATATGTGTATATATATCCATGTAAACATACATACATGTATATGCATTCATGTGTTGGAAAACAAAAGGAATAAGCTAATGTCTTTCATTTCCTTCATCAAACCAGTGTATGAGTCTTTTTGATTTGACCGCCCACACATCGACATACTGAAACAAGTGATACAGGGTACTGAGCATTTCTCTATCAGCAAGTCAATGCCTCCACTTCTGAGAACCATCGCACAATCTGTACTATACCTCAGAACATCCGAAATTAACTAGTTCTCGCGTTGCTTGTCTACTCGCTCTCTTTTTCTAGGAAACAAATAACATTGTCCATTGGTGATTTAACAACAAAAATGTCTTAAGGAAACAGAAAGTGATTTTTAAAAATCCTTCTAGGAGGAGGGAAAAAAAAATAACGAAACCCCGCCACGTTGGTTAGGGCAAACACTCTCAACTGTAGCAATCACGCCATTTTGCTGAGTGTGCAGAGTCCGTGTAATGTGAGCAATCATGACGTTCGCTGCGTGTGTGTAAATATCCAAACAGATTTCTTACATATTTTTAACTTCTAATTTGTATTTTATGGTAAGGCAATGTGCGAATTCTGTTCATGGCTTAAGTTGATGTGTTATAATATTATGTAAATAATTAAACATGCTGTAAATGAATAGTCAATAGATACAAATAATTGTTTAGTTTTTTCTTAATATTTATTTATTTTTTACTAAGTACAATTACTGCAGTGCCCCAACAGAGTAATTTAAACATCCTTTTGCATAAATGGTTTGGGATCCCAGATCGAAGGGTTTCAGTTTGCTATCTCTCTCACACACACACACACACACACACACACATTCACACACTCACACTCACATTCCAACACAATACGCTTTCCCTTGCCTGCTCACTCACTCCCACTCTTGCTCCCTCTGTGGGAAACACACAGTGTCCGTGTAGTGAATATAACAACCAAGAGAGAACCTTAGAAATGGCAACCGGGAGAAGCAGAAATGATCATTGATTATTTGAGAGGGTTTTCTACGTGTCAGAGTTCAAGAAACCAAAGGCTGTAACTTAAATCTCAATTTTCAAAGAGGACAAGTTTATATTGATGGCACCAGAGAAATAAAAATGCTTATTATTCACACTCGCTCCAGACCTTTGTTACACACAATGCATACTGGAAGACCTTTTTTTTTAAGTAATAGCATTTTGTCTTTAGATAGTATTGTTCCTTTCAACCAAAGACTCCAGAATTATTTAAAAAACAAAAAAGGAAAGAAAAAAAGAAAAATGAGGGAAAATTGATAAAAAAAAAAGACACTGCTTCAAACCAAAGGTTTCAAAAACATTTTCCAAGTACACTAGGAACATTGTCAAAAACAGTAGCGCCAACATGATGCCAATTAAGATACCACCCTAACGAAGTCATTTCAGGAAACAGTACTTCAACCCAGCAGCGCCCTTAAACATCTGTTTGCTTTTTGGACATTGAAGTAAAACATTTCTGTAGATACATGCAAAATTTTGCCATCAGATATTAATTTGCTTCGAGAAGTTCTTTTGTGATAGACAAATATGATCCAGATGAGGAAAGTCAAGATTTTGTGGTTTTTAACTTCCAAAAGCAAACGTCTCCTGTCCCGCGTCCACTCATCAGATGCCCGTGTGTGTGTCCTTCCACCGTCCGACGCAAGGCGACAGACACCTCTGTCGGCTTGTATCTTTCCCTTCCCAGTTCAGTCACTTACGTCCAGCCGTGCTCATTTTTAACATGATTCAAAGTGGCAAATAATTTCCGTTCCATAATATTTTTTATTTTGATTTGCATGGGTGTTTAAATAGTTCTGTTCTGAATATTGTCCCTGCAACAGTTCTGAATTGTCCTTTTATAAAAAGTGATATTCTAGTTTCCTCACAATGTAGTGATTATCAGCCTTACTAAGTACCTTGTAGCCTTTCTGAATATGCACAGAATGCACATTTTTCCAATGGCTAGAAAATGCAGAACACAAGTGGATATCATTGCATCTATTTTCATGTCTTTCTAAAAACAGGACTACTAAAAATCTCTGGGATACATGAGATCGTAACAAATGAGGATTATCAATGAGTAGCACATAAGAATTATTTTCTTGAATTTAAACTTACTACAAGTCAGTTTCAGCATGTAAATATCCAATAGTGTTGGCTAGTGTGTAATTCTTGAACTAAGAAATATAAATAAAACTTGAAAGGATGTGTGTGTGTGTGTGCTTTCATTGGGTTCAGAACTTTTATTTATCTATTAGTATGAGTTACATTGTGGAATGAAGGCTTTTGTGAAAAGCAATGAAGAGCTGGGGGACTTGGGACGCGCTGTTGAGCAGGCTTGAATCTGAGCAACTTAACACATACCGCGTATATGACTGTGCAGCTACTTAATCCATCTGACTCTCAGTTTTCTTATCTGTGAAGCAAATAGCTGTGCATCCTTCAAGGGGCTGTTGTGAAGATGGACTGACACAACCCATAAGAAGTCCTGAGCACAGGACAAGACTCGTGGTAAGTGGTATGTGAGCAGTAAGTACTATTGCTGCTGTTGTTAAGTATCACCATTCCTGGAACATTCGGTTTATATATCACAAACTCTATCATGATAGTGATTATTAAATGTTCTCATAGGTCCTGTATTTTACATGAAGGATAATTAAGAACTTGGCTTCAGTTATAAACATGTGATAAACATAAGGTGCTCAGCCATTTAACATTCAACATGTATCTGCTGGATACATGATGCTAAGGACTTTACAGATGTAATACTCATCTAATCCTGACCATATTGCTAAAAATAGAAGAAACTCAAGATCAGGAGGAATAAGAATGTTGCCCGTGAGACTGAAAGAGCTTGGATTCCTGCCCAGGTCGGAAGGACCCCCAAATCCTTTTGCAGTTTATTTTCACCTCATCATTAAAGTAAGTGGCCAGGCTACTTTAATTCTCATTTATTTTGGTCATTTCTCAAGACGCATTTGCTGAGGGCCCACCGTCTGCCAGACCTTGTTTAGGTTTGGAAAAATAGAGGCGTGGCCTCCTGGGTTATAGGCCTCTCTCAAAGGCGTGGGAACTCTGCTTAGGCCAGTGAATCAGTTGGGGACGAGCCTAGTGTCCTTCACTCTTAGTGACTTTAGAATGTCCTAACAGCACCTCCCCGGACTGTCAGCTTGAGCGAGGCAACCTGTCAGGACAAAAGCCATGATGAACAGGAGCGTCACCACCAAGACCCAGCTGTAGGACGAGGGACAGCCCAGTTCATCTCAGCCTCACAGTGCACACTGCAAACCGTATCATCTGGAACTGGAGAATGCATTTGCATGTGACATGCCGATCCTGCTGAGTTGTCAGCATTTCTGTCCAACAGACAAAACACACGTATGTATGCTCAAATGCATGGACACACTCACGTAGCTAGTGATGCGTGTGCATGCATGTGAGCATGTGCGTACGAGCTCACATGGGTGGGGGCATGATGACAGGGCCAATAGGAGATGCTGGGTTCACGGTCGGTTAGTTATCTTGGGGAGGGAACGTTCCTAAGTGTTTCCCCCAACAAAAGAGCTGACTGACTGGTAGTGGGAGAATTCCCCCACTGTATTCTAACTGCAATGGACCTTTAGATACCTCTGAAACTTGTTCTAATTCTGAAATGCCATATGACATTTTTCATGCCAACTAGTTCTCCAGGCCATGAAACCAGCTCCCAGTATAATACCAGTCTGGGGGGAAAATGCTCAGGGGTGAAAATAGACACAGTCAGTCCATGATCCCTGAGTTTATAAAGCAGACAGCAGCAAAACAATGTTAACACATTTGTGTCCCTAAAATCTCAGTGTCAAGAGCATTACCCAGAGGCCAGCCCTCTCCCAGCCTACCTACCACAGAACTATCCCACCACATGATCTAGAATCAAAGAATAATCGTGGGGTGGCAAGTTTCAGACAAGCCCTAGAATGACGTGGCTCCTTCGGCAAGTCCTCTTATCAATTTATCAATTTGTGCGGGTTCTGGTCTTTTCAGATGTTTCAAGTAGCTAGCTAGGTTATTAGTATTATATTTATTTGTATATTTATTTTTTCACTTCAGAGATTTTTATTGGAAAGAAAGGAGAAGCCGCTGGGACGTACTCAGAAATGATGCTTAGGGTCCCACAAGAACTGAGGCAAATGAGTGTTTTGAAAGGTAAGGAGCGAGAGTGGAAACAACTTCTCTGAGACTGGGAACAAGGGCAGCGGTTTCCATGGCAGCAGAGATGTGCACACTGTTCAGTGGCAGTGACCTGGGGAAGTGGCAGACCTCGGAGCACACGGCACAATGCAGCTCACGCTGCCAGCCCTTGCCTCTGCTCCCGGCATCCCTCTGAAGTGGCAGAGCCTTGTGACCACAGCAAAAGAACCAACAGGCTGAAATTCCCCAGTAGAAAGGAAATGTTTTTCTCACACGGCTTTATTTAAGAAGTTAGATTCACCATTGCTCTCCCATCTGGGACTTAGTGCACACTTGGCCCCTTCACCCAGTAGGTGGTATGAGAAACAATGGGATGAATTGAATGTCAGATCATTTCTACTGCTTCTGCTGTTTCTAGAAATAGATGTCCAAAGTGGGTGGGGATAATTGGCTCCAGTTGTGAAAGTTAGAAGACTAACAAGAGATACAAAGTTTGGTTAGAGAATTACTATGTCTCATGTCTTATGTCTTAGAAACTCAAAAGTGGACACAGGGCTTAGTAGTAAATGTAAACAAGTAATACAGGCATGGTGTAAGACAATAGGGAGTGGTGGGGATTGTGGATAACTAGGGAGAACAAGATTTACCTAAAGAGGCAGCCACCATGAGCCCTATCCAATTGTTGTCTTGAGAAATCGTAAGCCCCGTGTTGCCAGAATAATCTTAGAATGCAAGAAGCAAGAAACCCCCAAAACACTAAATCTTTTACTTTCTGGACAGGGATAGTATGGCCAGAGAGACAATGAAACTTTCATCCTTCCTGTGCCAAAACGCTCACCCTCATGTTCCATAGCCATAGTCCTCAAGCTGAGGATGAAGAAGGAGCATATTACAAGCTCCGAGAGAATTTATGTAGACTGAACAAGCCTCTATGTCATTATAATTGTGGAAGATCAGTTTTCTTCCCCTTTCTGGAGACCAACATTTTATAAATTTATAAAAGTAAACTGAGACTTTTAGTGTTCTCTCAAGACAAAAAAAAAATACATAGACTTTTATCTTTTAGTATAAACAGGAACAGAAAATTACAAGCAGAATTTTTCAGAGGGTCAACTTTTTACCACCCCAAAACCTTATATAGAATGGACTTGAGTGAATTAACCTGAAGTAAAAAACTAACAAAAATTACCTAGAAATTTCTCAGGTGAAGCCGCAGTGGTAGAAGAGGGGAACTACAGAGGAGTCCTCCTTTACTTGAGAGTGGGGTCATTCTAAGGGGATGCCTGAAACAGCAGACAATACCCAACTCTATATACTGTGTTTCTTCCTACGCACACCTACCTGTGATAACGTTTAATTTATAAATTAGACACAGTAAGAGAATAACAATAACTGATACTAACATAGAATGAGTATAAAAATATAACAGTTATTCGAATGTGGTCTCACTCTCGCTCTCAGCAAACGAACACAAATTTCTTTTTCCTTCTTCATAATTTCACAGATTTGTTCTTTCATAGATCTTACTCACCTTAGATACATTTTCTTTCCTTATGAATTCAAAAAGCCTTTTCACTTAAAGGAAGCGCTTTACAGCTTCTCTTTGGCATCTTCGAGTTGCCAGCATCTCTTGTGCCCTGGGGCCATTAGGAAGTAACGTAAGGGTGAGTTGCTATGTGGGATATCTGAAATTTTGCTGCCTATGCTTACTGCTAGGACTTCTATGGTATCATGACTTACACTTAGGTCCTTTATCCATTTTGAGTCTATTCTGGTGTACGGTGGAAGTTGGTGGTTTAGTTTCATTTTTCTGCATGTACCATTCCAGTTCTCCCAACACCATTTATTGAAAGACTGTTTTTACCCCGTTGTATGCTCGTGCCCCCTCTGTCAAATATTAATTGAGCATAGAGACATGGGTTTATTCCTGGGCTCTCCGTTCTGTTCCATTGATCTATGTGTCTGTTCACATGCCAGTACCAGACTGTTTTGATTACAGTGGCCTTGTAGTATAGTGTTACAGCAGATAGATACTGTGATCCCTCCAACTTTGTCTTTCTCAAGATTACTGGGGCTACTTGGGGTCATTTTTGGTTCCATATAATTCCTTTTAAATAGTGTGATAAACCAAAGAATATTCTTTTTATTTTTTTAGAGAGTTTATTTATTTTAGAGAGGGGAGGGAGGGAGAAAGAGTGAGAAACATCAATGTGTGGTTGCCTCTTATGCACCCCCC
Organism: Phyllostomus discolor; assembly: GCF_004126475.2. NCBI lineage: Eukaryota > Metazoa > Chordata > Mammalia > Chiroptera > Phyllostomidae > Phyllostomus > Phyllostomus discolor. The sequence continues at coordinate 28,583,286 of NC_040915.2, read as the reverse complement.
TACCTAGGAACTGGCCTGCAGTCCAGGCATGTGCCCTAGACTAGGAATCAAACCCGTGACCCTTTGATTTGCAGGCCAGCACTCAATCCACTGAGCCACACCAGTTAGGGCTGGTTCCATGTAAACTTTTGAAATATTTGTTCTAGATCTGTGAAATAAGCCATTGGTATTTTAACAGGAATTGCATTGAATCTATAGGTTGCTTTATGTGGTATGGACATTTTAATGATGTTAATTCTTCCAATCAATCAGCATGGTTTATGCGTCCATTTATTTGTATCTTCCTCAGTTTCTTTCTTCAGTGTCCTGTAGTTTTCTAAGTACAGGTCTTTAAACTCCTTGGTTAAAAATATTCCTAGGGCCCTGGCTGGCATAGCTCAGTGGATTGAGCGCGGACTGGGAAACAAAGTGTCCCAGGTTCGATTCCCAGCTAGGGTACATTCCTGGGTTGCAGGCCATAACCCCCAGCAACCGCACATTGATGTTTCTCCCTCTCTCTCTCTCTCTCTCCCCCCTCCCTTCCCTCCCTAAAAATAAATAAATAAAATCTTAAAAAAAAAAAATATTCCTAGGTACTTTTTCTTGTTGCTATAGTAAAGGGATTTTTTTCTTAGTTTCTTAGTTTCTCTTTCTCATAGTTCATTGTCAGTATACAAAAACACCATCAATTTCTGAATATTGACTTGTATCCTGCTATTATGCCAAATTCACTTATTAGGTCCAGTAGTTTTTTTTTGGTGGAGACTATAGGGTTTTCTTCATACACTATCATATCATCTGCAAATAATGACAATTTTTTCCTCCTTTCAGATTTTGATGCCTTTTATTTCTTTTTCTTGTCTGATTGCTGTATCTAGAACTTCCAGTACTATGTTGAATAAGAGGGGAGAAAACAGACAGTCTTGTCTTGTTCCTGATCTTAAGGGAAAAGCTTTCAGTTTTGTCCATTGAGTACGATGTTGGCAGTAGGTTTCTTGTATATCAACTTTATGTTGAAGCATGCTCCCTCCATTCCCACTTTGCTGAGTGTTCTTATCATAAATGGGCGGTACATTGTAGCATATGCTTTTTCAGCATCTACTGATATGATCGTGTGATTTTTGTCCTTCATTTTCTTTATGTGGTGTATTACATTTATTGTACCATCCTTGCATCCCCAGGATACATCCCACTTGATCATGGTGTATGATCTTTGCAATGTGTTGCTGGATCCAGATTGCCAATATTTTGTTGAGGATTTTAGCATCTTTGTTCATCAGAGATATTGTAACCCTATATTCTTAGCAGCACTATTTGTAATAGTTAAGCATTGGAAACAGCTTAAGTGCCCGTCAGTAAATGAATAGATTTAAAAACTGTAGTACATTTACACAATGGAATACTACTAAGCAGAAAGAAAGAAGGAATCCTTATCTTTTGTAAGAGCATAGTTGGAAGTGGAGAGTATTATGCTAAGTGAAATAAGCCAGTCAGCAAAAGACAAATACCATATGATCTCACTTATATGAGGAATCTAATGAATAAAGTAAACTAACAAAAAAAAAAGAACCACAGACATGGAAACATTGAACAGGCTGACAATTTCCAGAGGGGAGGGGAGAGGAGGAATGGTGGAAAGAAGGGGAAGGGACTAGTCAAAGAACATGTATGAATGACCCACGGATATGGACAACAGTGTGGGGTTTGACTATGGGAGTGGCGGATGGGTTGATTGGACAAGGGCAAAGTGGGAAAATTTGGGACAACTATAATAGAATAAAGAATAATTTTAAAAAAGAGAAAAAAACAAGGGTTAGTTGGACACAAGCTCTGTGATACTTCGACAGAATCCATCTGAGAATCGAGGTGGCTACTGACAGGCAGGGAGTTGACACCACGTGAATATGGTGGACACAGGGATGATTCTCATACCGGGCAGGATGGAGCAGAGTGTCATGAGATTTCATCACACTGATCAGAACAGCAAGCAATTTAAAACTTATGAACTGTGTGTGTCTGGAAATTTCCACTTAATAGCTTTGGACTGCAGTCCACTGTGGGCAAATGAAACTGAGGATAAGAGAGGACTACTGCAAATGGAAAGGAGAAATTTTGTTCTACTTACAATAAGAAATGTATATAGTCGATAAAACAGTTTGAAAATCACTCATCCATTGTGGTGGATTAAAGAACTTGGTCCCTGTGTTGGTGTGCCTGGGGAAGGAAAGAAGAAGAAAGAAAGGGAAGGGAGCTGGAAAAAAATAAAGGATAAAGGGAGGAAGGAAAGAAGAGATTTAGAAACATTTTCAATACCTGACACCTCCCTCCTCCTCCAGTATGCAGTGTGAATTTAATTCTGGAAATAACAGTGTGAGGTGGACACTGTTGACATAAAATGTCAGTAATTGGTGTCATTTCCCAGAGCTGACTTAAATCCAAATCCCATGCGCTTAACCCCTTTGCTGCTACCCAATATACAGAGTGAGGCAAAAGTAGTTTTACAGCTGTTTGTACAGCAAACAATACAATCATTAATAAATAATAATATAAGAAAAAACTCAGTGTTTTGTGTACTCATGACTGTAAACCTACTTTTGCCCCACCCTGTACACATGGCCTTGGTCTAGCTTTTGGAGGTACAACGTCTTTGAGAGTGAGGTTAGAAACAAGAGAAACAAGGCCAACATTTTTGGGGGGGGGGCGCAAAAAGAGTTACCTCTTAAAATTTCATTTTATGTTTATAATATTAGATTTCTTAATGTCATCCTAAAAAGCTGAGAATTGCCAAATTCTAGCTATTTTGATGTTTCCCTTCATGTATTTGGGCAAGAGCAGCAAGTCGTTTAAGTAAATCAAATAATGACACAAACACATCTTCCAAAGGATTTTGAAAATCCACTTTCTTGCTTGCTTTCTCTTTGAATATGGTTACTTTTTCTCTGTCTTCACTTAAAACCATTTTCGATTATAAAAGCACTATTTATCAGGTTGGAAGATTATGTTGTTGTAATTTTTTTAAGTCCCCAAAATAATACAACAGAGGACGAAAAGACACGTGTTAGCATTACCATAGCTAAGGCGATACAGAGAGAGAAAGCAGGCTTCCCGGGCCAACTGGTCAACTGGGCATGCGGAAGGCTGGTGAGTAGCCTGAAACTTCCCAAGATATCAAAAGTTTTTGAATGGGTTGGCTCACCAGTGCAAGTCATGTGAGATTCACATCAGGGTAACTTTAGGGTTCTTGGCAGATCAGTATAGGAGTGGCCCAGGGAAGAGATTACATTTCTTATTCTCTGAGTGGACTGGCCTGAATGAAAAAAAAAAATGGAAGTACTCTTTCTTCACTGAGCATTCTGTACATGCTGAAAAATACCGTGGGAGGGATCGAAGGCCCATTTGAGGTTGGCAACCTTTTGGAAGTGCTTTTGCCAAATCTTTATTTATTTGCTCTGTTTCTCATTCCACTTGCCAGGAATTCATTTGAACATTTGGAGGTTCTCTCTCTCTCTGTACACAAAACAAAACTATTGATGCATACAAAATATAAGATGATTAATAAATAAAAACTTTTAAATGTTTTAGAAACTTCATCTAAAATTAAATTACAAGGACCTTGCCAGTTCAAAGTAAGCTTTTCCCATATCAGTGCTGGCAGGTAACAAGGATGCTGGCTCCTGGCTCTGGCTCTTGTTCCAGGATCAGTCTCAAAGCCCTTGGGGCACCCCATTGGGATCCATGCTTTGGAGGGGACAGCAAGTGCTCAGGGAGCTTTCCAAGCCCACACAGTATATGCAGAGCCCAGTGGGGCCTCCTGCTTCCAATCTCTCCGTCCCAGCTGTATTAGTCTGTGTGCTCCAGAATAACAGAGCCAGCAGGCTGTGTGGGTGTATAGAGAGAGGGATTTTTCTTATGGAATTTGCTCATGCAGTTTTGCAGACCACCATGTCCAAAATCTGCCGGGTGAACCAGCAGGCTAGAGGCCCAGGGAAGAGCTGATGTTACAATTCAAGACCGAAGGCCTTCAGGCTAGAGACCACAGGAGGTATGATATTGTGGTTCAAGTCCAAAGGCCATCTGTTGGCAGAATTTTTTCTTGCTCCAAGAGGGCCAGTCTTTTGTCCTATTCCGGTCTCCACTTGATTGGATGAGGCCCATCCATGTTACGGAGGGCAATCTGTTTTACTCGAAATCCACAATTTAAATCTTAATCTCATCCAAAAACATCTTTACAGAAACATCTAGAACAGCATTTGATTACATACCTGGGCGTCATTGCCCAGTCAAGTTGACACATAAAATTAGCCAGCAACACAGCCCATCATGCTCTATAACGTGTCCAAGGTGAAGTTTCAAAGTGGAAACCATGCATGTCCCTTCTGAAAAACCTTCCAAGTTTCCACTTCCACCTAAGGAAGCCTGCACTGATCATGGCACTCAAGGTCTTTTCTGATCTGTTTCTTGTGCATTTTTAAATTCTAGATCTCATTTTTTTCACCCTGACCTTGAATCCCAGGCTCCCACCAGGCTGAAAGTCACTATTTGCTCCCTTTCCTCTAGCCTTTGCGCTACCGTTTCTTGTTCCTGAAACAGCTTCCCTCTTTCCAAAAGCTCACTCCCTCGTTAATTCCTATTCATTTTTTCCAGGTTAAAAACTTAGGCATCGCTTCATTTGGGAGAGCTCTCCTGACTCCAAAACCTGATGATTAATCCCCAGCACCCCGCACCCTGCTTAGCACGGCATCTGCCTAGTAACTATTTGTTGCATAACTGAACAAAATCTCCATGTTCTGCAGAACCAAGAATAATCTGAGTATGAGTAAGTGTAGTGTCAGGTGACAGCATCAAGTATTTAATAGCAGGGCTCCTGCTCGCAGAACCAGCGTCCTGAGCACTCTCTGGGTTTTGCTCCCACTGCACCGACTGCCCCTTCCCAAGGTCCTTTGCTGATTTCTCATCGACTTGCCAACCTCTTCGCGTTGGAGTGCTCCCATTTATGTCTTCCTTCCCTATGCCTCTCCTCCACTCCAGGCATTTTCCGGACATCTGTTTTCGGTATCTAATGGACATCTCAAACTCAAAATGTTCCTAATTGGTCTTTCCCCACAAGTTTGTGGCAACTTCAGCTACTCTGGCCAAGAAACCTGTAGTTCTTTTTCACTAATGAATGACCAAGAATACAGATGCATATCTTTGTCAATGAGCATCTTACTGTTCTTTATCAGTGATTATTACGTATATGCTATAGGAATGTATTTGAAGATGCTGCAGTCTCCATTTGGGGTTTCTGAATAAGGGAAGAAGCTGGGGAAATAGAGTTAAGTTACTGTCAGAATTCTTTCAGAACAATTCATAAGCCCGAGAGCTCTCTCAGTTCCCTGAGAGAAATAAGTTGCAAGGTTCACAAATCTCTCCATCTAGAGTAAAAGTTAGGGGGTGGGGCCACACCTAACAAGAATTGAGTTAATTCTTGAGTTGCTAGACCAAGGTTTCCCACAACGTTGCCTGCTGGTGGAGGACTTGTATCTAAATCACTGGGACTGGTCCCGTTCTGGTACTGGAACCTGGTACTGGAAGCTCCATCATTTAACAAGAATGCAGAGGTTATTCTGTTGCATGCCACTCATTCTTTTTGGGAAGGCATTAGGATGGATTCAAATTTGACTTCACCTTCTCATAGATATTGTTATGGTTAAATGCCTGGTGATTTTAATTCCATTACCAGTCTGAAAAGAATGAGAAAAAGGAGAAAATGAGGAGAGAGACCCAGGATGCGGAAACAAATAACTATTAATGATCTGGGAGGTATGGGTGAACAGTACTCCCCAATCATACCAAAAAAAAACAGCATTCCTTATTTAAGAGGGCCTTCACTTATCTGTTTGAGTAAGAGCTAGTCAACTGAAAGACACCTTGGAACAAATGGTAGAGAACACAGTGTCTCATGCATAATCAATGTGGCGTCCTGAGAGGCGGGCGGATGGGCTTGCAGCCAGACAGGTCCAGGGATGAGTCCCAGCTCCTCTCCTTATTAGCGATGCAGCCTTGCTTGAACAATTTAAACATTCTAATCCTCAGTTCCATGATCTGTTAAATGAGGCTAATGCTGCTGCTTTACAAATTTGTAAATGTTTTTAAGTCCCTCACATTCAGCCAACAGGCAAGCCCAAGCTAAAAATGATTAATCGAAAATATAGACTATGATCCGTGCCAGAGGATGTGGTGTGATATTGACTTGCAGGATCTTGTCACTGGTAGCTCTTCCTTGTTTAGTATAGGACTATCTGAATGGTTGGTTTATGGTTGTACTGACCTGAGAGATGGGGGAAAAAAGACAAGAACATACCTCAAGTCTTGTTTCTCATCTCAGATAACATGATAAGAAATGAAGAAACAAGGCCTTAGCCTCAGATGGTTTTAATCCTTTGTGTTACTAACACTTCTTTTCACTGGGAAAGGTGAATCGGTTGATCCAATAAAAAGGAGGCACCACTCCCAGTGAGTGGGACCTATGAGCCGGTACGGCGGTAGGAAACAAGCTTCTGCCTCTGATGGAACGAGCTCGGAGGAGAAGGTTGGAAATATTTTGCTGGGCATGACAACAGAAGAGCAAGATGCTCTCAGGGGGTTGAGCCCTGGTTCTGGACGGAATCGCTACAGTGCACATCTTATTCACGTGAAGCTATGAGACCCAACTCTACTCCTTCACTTTCTGTCACTGAATAAACAGCTGAAATGGGCCCTGTTTCATGGCACTGGGTGGGACTACCCGTCAACGCACCTCACATCCCCAGCCTTCACAGTGGACTTGGTGACTCAATCAGCCAATCTTCCTAAACTCAGTGGGTTGTCCTTGGGTAGGCATGTCACCCCCAGGCCCTGTGGAGTCCTTCTGGGGAGACTGATATGCAGTTTGGGAGAGAGATCTTTTTTTTTCTCTCAAGCAGAGCAAAAAAAGAAAAAGATCCCTCATGAGACTGTTTAGTGCCTATATTATCTACCTATTACAAATGCCAAGGACTTTTCAGTGACAGGAGTCAATAATGATTTTTTTGTGCTTGAGATAAGTGGACTCAACCCATTAAAAGTCTAATTTTGTTGGTCTGAGAGGTTGAGCAAGAAAAAACTGGGACCACTGACTGTGTCCCCCCAACCCCTTGATTCTGCCGGCTCACTCAGTGGTCTTCAGCAATGGTTGGCTGTTTTTAAGAATTTTAGGTAGATGCTGCTATTGCTGTTGCAATTGTTATCGTTCTTGTGTTAATATGAAGCTATGAATGTCACAACTCTGCTTTTTATCCCACTGATTTTGACCTGAGCTTGGAGGATGCACACCTCCAGGCATATGTATTCTGACTCAGAAGCCTGAGCGAGCTTCAGAGCATGCAGTCAGCTGGAAAGGCCACAAACAAGACTGGCTTTCTGAGAAAGCGCCTGCCAGGAGCACTGCTATAAGCATATTGTGTGAGCAGCCGGCCTCAGCGGCAGTGAGAATCTATCAGAAAAGAGGGTGGAGAAATAGACTTACAAGCAACAGTTTGGGATCAAGGGGGGCCAGAAGGCACGGCCTTTCCGTGTATCCCCACCACCTTTAGGAGGGTTCCCCAAGAGAGACGCCTCAGCCCATGCAGCCAATGGGATGGAGTTAGGGGTTCGTCGTGAAGCCCACCCACAGTCTGGACGAGATTGATCTTATTCCAAACTCAGATCATGATGAACTCGGTAGCTGGATCTCCTCCACTGAGCAGGCTGTGCAGCCTCCTTGGCTGCCAGGCCAAGTGGAGGGCCTCCAGGTTCCTTTCTCTCCAGCCTCCCCCGCCCACCCACCATTCTGCAACCTCTTCCCGTCCGAAGTGATCGCCTAGGTCACTGGGGTCCAGCCGACAGTCCTCAGAGGGATTTAGATTGCAAGACAGAATGACAGTGGAGATGGTAACTTTTGAAATCAGACAGACTTGGGTTTCCTTCCCTGGCCCAGACAGATTTGATCAGAGACCCACTCCTGGCAATCGTCAGAGAGAATGGGGTTGAGCCGTGGACCCCAAAGTTATCTGTGATCACACCCCATAATGGTTTCTCAGTCGTAACTTTCTTTTTCAGAATAATGGCTCAAACTCTTTTTTCTCTAAGCATTTCAAAGAATCATCGATTCTATCCATCTCAACCCTTTCAAGTACAAAAAGAGTCAGGGCTTCTGCCAAGGAAAGCAGTGAGATGCAAAAGAGTCGGTAGCTGTTTGGGGGTGGGGCGTTGTGCATTCCGAGTGCAGCGCCTGCATAGTGTGACGGGGCTCAGATACAAAGCAAGTGAGTGAGGTCTGCTGTCCCACGGAGCTGCTGATGGACAGAAATCCAGTTCCACTGGCTTCTGCAGTCTGGAAGTTCACACATTAAAGTCACTGCTATTAGTCTGTCTCAGGGCAGTGTCCAAATAGTGTAATAACATTTCACAGTTATTAGCCCTTTCTAAGTTACTGCGCGTGGCTCGGTCCTGGCAGGAAGCCCACGTCCTGGAGCAAAACTCAACTTTTAAACACTGTAGTGATTGTCCTGTTTGAAATAACGGGTTTGCCAGTGGAGACAGAGGGACTTTATGACCCTTAAAGAATTATGCACTTATCTATTTTACATGTTAGGGGTTTAATGCTCTTGGCTGATTAAATCAATGCCAGGGCAGTGGTTTCTCTGCGGTTGTCAGGAGAAATGGTGGGACCGCATTTCCGCCTTTTGAGTTCACTGGTCTGTGAGGTTCCTGTAACCCAAAAGGAAAATTTCCAGCACGCTAGGAGATTATATCTGTGAAAGTTACCTTGAGGGGATGTGTTTGTGAGGCACAGCGGGAGCGTGTACTGCTCAGAAAAAAAAAAGGGTAATATCTATTATCCTAAATATTGTGTTATGGCCCCGAATGACATTAGGTCTCTTCCCAATGGCCCGCTTAGATCCAATTATATCTGGATAATATTGGGAAAAGTCACTTCCCTCTTCTTACTCTTTATTCTTGAATCTCAAAGAAGCATTGGACTGTAGAGCAGTACTGTCTGTAAAATATTGAATTTGTCTCAAGAAATGTGCCCACCTAGAGATGACAACTCTTTCTTCCTCACCCTCTGGTCGGAAATGCATCACCAGTATTTTGTAGAAAACGCCCCACCAGTTTGTAGCCTAGTAAAACCAGCCTTACACATCGCAGACCCACAGTCTCTGTCCACAGCGGACTGAACCCTGAGGTCAACACCGGAGCTAACCTGAATCCAGCACGTGCTCTCTCTGGGGAATCGGGAATTGCGGCACAGAGACTGATGCAGTGCATCCAGGGCAGCCCACATGGGCAGTCAGAGAGGTTTCAGGGGCTTCAAGTACCTCAAGGGACAGCTATGTGCAGTGGGTGAACAAACAGAAAGTTGGTCTTTTTTAAGAGACATTATGCAAATGTCTGCAATATACAAGTGTTGAGGGAAAAGGAAAACAGGGAGAGAAAATCCCTGGGTTCTTGGCAACTGTCCTCATGAGATATGGTCTTACTTACTCAGTTTTGCAAGATACCTAGGATCTCACAATACACCTTGCTGTGCTAAGTTAGCTTCAGTCCATCTCTATGTCTTCCTGTTTTTAGTTGAGCATTTCCTATTTATGCATCTTGATTGAGAGGCATCTTATCAACTGCAGATCCATTAGAATAAAAGAAAAGAAATCTACGATTGGGCAAATCAGGTGCCATCACTCAAAACAACTACAAATGAGACTGGTAACCAGAGCCAAAGGGTTTTCACAGACAGTGCCAACTTTAACCTCCATACCGCTCAGTGTAAAAAATTCATGGTACAGATAAGAAAAAGGAGGCTCAGACAGGTTAAATAACTTCTCCCAAACGGCATAAATCATATCTGACAGAAACAGAAGAGCCTGGAGTCTCCTGATTGCCACACCCCTGCACATCATCTCCAGGTGAAGCTGGACTCCGACCAGATTCCAGTCCCGTGAAAGGAATTCCCGGCATCTCATTAGTTATAACTGTCCATCAAGTCCTCCAACCACCTCCTAATTGTTCCCCAGTAAACCAATCACGGGTGTATGTGGATTCAGGTGGTTGCTCGTTCTCTGTCTCAGTCCTCATTTGCAAAATTCACCCAAGGCAGCAGTGAAGATTCGAGATAAATGAAGAGGACCAGGCACAGTATATGGAGTCAGAAAAACTTTTACCCAATTCACTTCCATTACAATATGGAATGACTCATTCCAGGTAAATGAAGCAAGGCAGAGGTGGCCCCAGGGGCATCTGCCTCCTTGTCTACAACCCTCAAGTGCTTCAGTAGCCGAGCAACCCACCCGCGGGGCAGGTAAGTGCCTAAGGCCTTCAGAAAGGGCATCATCCAGACCTAGTAGTGAGTGGGTGTTACTACTCATGCTCTGCATTTGACTGTTTTACCTTCGAGGCCTTATCTTAGTCATATTTCTTTTCGTAGCCCCTCCCTTTTGAGTCCTGGCTGGGTAAATGACAGAGATTCCTAGTTTCTGCTTCTGCTTATTGGATAGAACATGACTTGGGTTGAAACCCGGTCCTAGATGAACTTCTGTTCGGAGTGAGCGAGCAGGATTAGACTCCTGACCTGCCCAGATTTTTCACCGGGTGTGTTTATGGACTCAACACTTTAAGGAGCCCGTTTCTTGAGCAAATTTCTACTCCTGCTGAACGTTCTCGTGGCGCCTTCTACTCTTCACTTTATTTTGTGAAGTCACAGCCTGATTGCTTTCAGTGCCGCCCACGCTAGGGAGGCATTGTAGGTATCCTCACTGACGTTTTGGGAGGTTATTCCTTTTATGAAAGTAGTGGGCAAGTGAACTTCTACCAGGAAATCATTGCAAACCTGCCCGCTCTCTACCATCTTTTGCTCCCCCTCTAGAAGTTGCTTTGCTGGTTTTCTTGTTTCTCCAGCCGTAACTCTTCCCAGTTTGTCAGCCACCTTCATTTTATTTCTTATCTCACTGTAAAACCCTGGGAGCGCCCTGTGCTAGCGACACTAGGTACAAACAAGGTGAATGGCATCTCCGCGGGCAGCACAGTAGCATTCGCGCAGGTGGGTGTGTGCAAAACTTGAAGTGCTTGGTCTCTTTGGATCTCTGATTCTGTCCTCAAACCCTGGTGACGGAACTACTGAACATCAGCCAAGGGTAATTTCAGTGCTGTACTCACGGTGATCTCGCAATTTCTCTTTCGGGCTGCATCACCCCCTCCCAATAAGAAGGCAGAGTTGTCGCATTTTGTTTTGTTTTGGTTTGTTTTTCCCAAAAACTAAATCTCAGACACGCAGGGTTTGTTCTGAAAGGGAGAGAAAGGTCTCCTCAGTTCTGGACCAGTGCTGCCTGCCACCACAGCTAGACGAGGGGAGCCTCCCACTGGCTGAGTCTGCACTGGGAAGGAAGGAATGCCCGTTACATTGACCTTGAGCCCGACCTGAGAACTGGATCTCAGGCTGCAGCCTTTTAAAAAAAGAAATGAAATGTTAAACTTTATTAAGTCTTTGTGTGATCCTCCACGGAGTCTTAAATTTGGTGTTAAAGGTCATATTTCTCTTGTTTGAGGGAGGCAGATCTTGGTTTTTCAAAGTCAGGCTGAGAGCCTATTCTGGGCTGGAGAGGCGGGATGTGAGGAGCCAGAAGTCTGCCTCAGTGGCGGCAGAGTGTAACTCCACGTGAATTATTTTGTTTTTTAGCGGTGCTTCCTCTGTCTGCAGGGCACCCTGGGCAGGGTCGGGAGAAAGAAGGGGGCAGTGTATACACATCTGCAAACGTGTGGCAGGTCACGGTGTCGCGGGGTGCTCCTGAGAACAACCAACGTCAGTAGACCCGGAACCAGTGGTACCTGGTATCGGTCAGAAAGGTCGAAGTGCCCCGCTTCTGCTTTTGAATTCCTGTTTTCTACTTAAGTCTCTGGTGACGCTGGGTTAAACACCATAACCTGGTGTTAGCCATGCTTTTGTGGAAAAGGATGCGTGTTTGGGTCACGGGTGGGGCAGAGTGGGCTAGAAGGGGTCCTCGGCGCAGGGAGAGGCAATCCTCAGATCAATAGTGCGCAGATTGACAGGACGCAAGAGATGATCGGAACAGATTTTAACAATGTAGAGGGGTGGGCAAGAGTAGGTTTACAGTTGTTCGTGTGGGAAAATGATACAATAATTAATAAACAATTATACAAGAACTGTCTGTTTCATGCACTCAGAACTACAAACCTACTCCTGCCCCGCCTCCTCCTGTCACTTCCAGAGGCTTTGCAGAGCTGCTTCCAAAGCGCGGGGGAGAGGAACGGATAGATTGCCTGCAGCTGTGTTAGTTGACCTTTGAAAAATGCACCTGATTCGGGAGAAATGAAGACTCCCAGATTCTACATGCAACGTCCTTTATTAGTACGACACCGGTTTCTTCAGCGGATCTTAACTCTTAGAGATTTGGAGATAATCACTCTTCCATTTTTACTCATCTGATAATCCTGCATATCTGCATAATGGTGCAGTCTCACCTCTAAGCAGGGTTTTTATCTGTTTCTGCCTGTGTTTCTATGACAGTATTTGGATTCAAGAGCCAGTCAGTTGAATCCCTCGGGGAGAAATTCAAAGAAGAAAGGGAGGAGGAGAGGCGGAAGAAAGGGAGGGAAACTGAAGGAGGGGAGAGGGTGGGTGGGGAGGGGGAGGAAAGCGTAGCATGTTGAGCCATTGCTTAAGCTAAACTTTGTGGCAATGATTGTCTTAGGATCTTCCAGAGCTAAGACACCACCATCATCTCATTTACTCCATTGTCTCCAGCTGTCACATGTCAGTGATGTGACCCTGGGAGACCCTGTCATTATCCAGAAACCAGTGGGAAGTAACTCAAAATATCACTCCAAAGAGTCATGTCACCGTCAGGCCTGTCAGAGCACACAGAAATGGGCACAGGGAAACGTGCCTTCACTTTACATGTCCACACGTCCCAGGCTCTTGTTCCTGCACAGAGACGTGGTCTTGACCCCACCCTTCCACCCTCTAACCACTAGCTAGCATGTCCTGAGCACTCATATGGGTTTAGTGCTCCACCTGTGTCATCTCCTCCCGCCGACAACCAATGAGGAAGGTCAGTGCTATAATTGTGCACATTTTAAATGATAAAGTTATGCTTTAGAGAAGTGCTGAAACTTATTGAAGGTGTCAGGTAACATTGTAAAGAAGAAAGATTCCCACACAGCCTGTGCTGTTAACCCCTGTGTGACCGGGCTGTCTTCGCCTCATTTGCAATGATCTCCATCTCGCTCCTATTTCTGTGTTCCTTCTCCCGCACGGGCTTTACTCATCGCACCTGGCTCTCATTTTATAACATCTCTGCCTCCCTTGAGTGACGGAAGCACGGGCCCGTGCTCAGAACTCTCCACACCTGAACATTCTGCAGCTGGCGCCTCCCCTCAAAGGCTTCTGGGAGACAGTCGGCAGGCTCCCTATCAGCTCCCGTCTCATCACAGCTGGTGTGCGCCGAGAATGAAAAGCTTCCTTAATGGGTCTGAAATCTGGAGATCTAAGGGCATTGTCAGAACTCCTCATATAATGGCTCTCCAGAGGGAGTGATTTATTCAAATCCTTTGGGCCTCCGTCTCCTCACCTGTAAATGAGCAGATAAAATGCTGCTCCCCAGAATTGTTGTTTGCAACAAATGAGCCGAAGCAAGAGAAGTTCCTAGACGTAGGCCTCATATAAAGTAAATTCTCTAGAAGTTTTAGCTGCTGTCATTATTATTAATTAAGAAATGTTTTGAATCCACATTTAGCAGAGGAGGAAACAGATCCAGGAGCGAGGTATCCTGCCTCAAATTTTACAACCAGTCAATGGCAAGACAAAAAAAAAAGCCTCTTTCATTCCATAAGCATTCGCCAGTCATCCACTATGTGGCAGGCTCTGTGGGACATGCCGGCGATGGTCACATGAATGTGCACAAGGTGACCTTACACTAGGTTCCCTCTTTCCAAAGCAGCAGGTTTCTCTGAGTAGTTATGAATACTCTCACAAAGAAAAAATGGAGAACCGTGGCCTCTCAAGGTCAAATGGTGGTGGCTCCAGACCACGTCTACAAAATAATAACTCAGGCATCCTGGCACCTCCGCTGTTGCCCATTCCATTCCGCTACGCTGCCCTAAGCTGCATGTAATTAGGGAAGTATATCTTCAGAAAACTAACACCCATTAGACGATGTATTCCAACATCAACTATAAATTATTCTCTCCATCAGTGCGGGAAATTGGGTGTTGACTGGTTTGAGTTAGAAAAAAAAAAGGAGTTGATTTAAATTCTACATGAGACTATCATTTAGGGAGTGAGGCCTCACTAAAAAGAGCCAAAGATTTAGAGTTTAGGAAACTTGGTTCTAGTCCAGCTTGCCCCTAGCTATGTTGCTTAATCCAGTGGTGAATGACCAGGGTTTTATTTCTGGTACAAACAGAATCTAAGTGGATGTGAGGAGGAGAGGGGCTAGATTGAGGAGGTAGGATATGGGAGGTGGTTTAAAATGTTTATGAGTTGCCTTTCCTGCTCATACTAGTGTGTGTGTGTGTGTGTGTGTGTGTGTGTGTGTTACTTGATTTTATTCTTAGTTCTTGGAAGAATCACCACTTTAATAGAGTCTTTATACCCAGAAAACCAAAGAGGACTCATTCATATCCATTGGAAGATGTTGGTTCACAGGCTTCCCAGGTGTCAATGCAGGGGCCCAGGTTCTGGAAAATGCAGCAGGGTCGATGGGAAGTGGCCAGTGCTTTCGGAGCTTCAGGAGTAAACCAGCAGGAGGGAGCCTCTTTCCTGTCACAGCTTCATTGCAGGTCTTGTCCTGAATGAGGGACAAAGTTTAAAAAGATGACCCTGGCCCTGGCTGGCATAGCTCAGTGGATTGAGCATGGGCTGCGAACCAAAGTGTTGCAGGTTCGATTCCCAGTCAGGGCACATGCCTGGGTTGCAGGCCACGGTTCCCAGCGACCGCACATTGATGTCTGTCTGTCTGTCTGTCTGTCTCTCTCTCTCCTTCCCTTCCCTCTCTAAAAATAAATAAATAAAATCTTTAATAAAAAAAAGATGACCCCAGGAAGCATGAGGCAGAGAAGAGAGAGGGAAAGAAATAGAAGTATGACAGAGATTGCTACATCAGAGGCGAGAGAAGGATAGTGATAGTAACAGCAGCCACCATTGTGAGTGCCTACCGCAGGCCGACCGTTGTTCCCAAATTGCCTCTCATACTTCTATAATAAGTTAAATATGACATCTCTGTGTTAGTGATGAGGAAGTGGAGGTTCAGTGAGGTTAAAGAATTACCCAGGACTAAATAGTAAATATCAGAGTCTAGGTTTAAACCCGTATCTGTTTCCCTCTAAAATCTGTTCACTTTCTACATGCTCTGTGGGGTTATGGCTACGGGATGATATAGAAAGCTAGAAACACATACATTGGGAACTGCCTGTGATACTGTGATGGATAAGAAATACATATTTTTGGTCATTCAGATGACCCAAATATACCTCTCGGATATATTTGGTCCTTATTTATAGTTCGTGGCTCGCCGCTCCCACAATGCTTGGGATTTCCTGAGCGACAGGAGCGACGGGAGGAGCATCGTTTGTTGCGCGTGGTCTCTTGTCCTCAGTTCCCGAAAGGCACTTCAGAGTCCGAGGTGAAATAGGTGCCTTGTTGCTCATAGGAAGCCCTTTTCACCACAACTCAGTTTATGTTAATGAGGTGACTTTTGCAAATAACCCGAGGGTTGGAACTGGTTGCCAAGGAAACCAACCATTGAAGGTTGCAACTTTCATTCCCACCCCACTGTTTCCAGGGAGGGGAGGGGCTAGAGGTTGAATCGATCACCAGTGGCCCACAAATTAATGAATCATGCCTATGCAATGAAGCCTCCCTAAAAACCCCGAAAGAGGAGTTCTGGAGAGCTTCCGAGTTGGGAAACCAGAAATTTTCCACCTGGCGCTGTCCCCAAGCTCCATGAGGATGGAAGCTCCTTTGTTCGGAACCTCGCCCCCTGTAACTCTTCACCTGCCTGCTGATTCATGTCCTTTAATATCCTTGGTAATAAATCGGTAATCTAGCGACTAAAATGGGTTTTACTGAATCTTGTGAGCCATGCTGGCAAACTAATCAAACACACAGAGGTCATGGGACCCTCCGATTTACAGCCAGTCCTTCGAGAGCACAGGTAACAGCCTGGACTTGTGACCGGAGTCTCCTGGGACCTGAACCCTTTCCCTGTGGAATCTGATTCTATCTCTGGGTAGATAGTGCCAGAATGGAGCTGAATTCTTGGACACCCTGCTGGTTTCTGAGAGTTTCTGGTTGCGGAAAAGCCTCTATGTGCATGAGTTAGAATTAGGTCCAGGAACCCTTTCACTGCCCGGATTCAAACTCAAAACACTCAGTTTCCTCTGTAAAGCAGAGATGGAAGTCCCACCTGGAAGCATGATGTTGGACCCACAGACGGTTAACATCCTCTGACATCGGCCTTGGCAAAGAACACATTATATTGTAATAACTCAAAAGGAACTTTATCTCATTTTCAGTAACTAAAACCCACTTTGGATAAATGGGGTGAACAAGATAAGCACAATATCCATGGAGGACTCTGCAAGGGGAGATAACTCTACATAGAAAAGTTAAGTTTCAGTTTCTTGACATTTGTGAAGCCTAAGAACTAAAATAGAGATCGATCCTTGCCTGAGGTGGCCCGACAATAAATCATGGAGAGGAATGGTTAGGAGGGATTCTTTAAGGTCATTTATTCTAGTACCTGTCCTTCACCTTCATGCCCCCAAGTACTCTCCTAGACTCTGCTTGAACATGTTCAGAATGCACAGCTCACCACTTGGGAGAATTCTTGCACTGAGCTGAGCTCCCTGCTGTGGGAAATCATAGAAAATATAATGTTGAAATAATTCATTTTAGCTGAGAAATAGTATTCATTTGGCACTGTCTCCGCAGTCCTCACCAATAAGCTGAACTGAATGGGAGGAAAGGATTAAACATTTTGGTGGGATGTTTTCAAGATAATGTGTAATCAGAATAATTAATGCAAGTGCACATGTGATATTAGTTTCTGGGAACATTTATCTTATGAAATGAGCCATAATTATAATGGCAAGGCTTGGCATTAAAAGAGAGAGATGAGAGTCTCTTTATGAAATTTTCCTTTTTTTTTTCCCAATAGGCTCTAGGCAAATGACTTGGGGTTAGCTGTTTCATAAGATGCATAACCAAAGGTATTCTTTTTCTGCTGTAGCCTTTTTATTAGGCCACCTTTTCTTGGATGTGTCGGTTTGATGAAAAGAGAGCCTTGTATACAATCAAATGGTGGCTGGTTTTGTGAACATCAAGTACTTGGGAGGTGCAGAAGAAATTAATTTTCTGGATGCTATGGACTACATTGTCCTCCTCCCACCCCACCCAAATTCGTATGTTGAAGTCTCACAGCCAGTGCAACTGTATTTGGAGATGAGACCTTCAGGAGATCATTAGAGCTAACTGAGGTCAGAGAGTGGGACCTCCATGCACTGGGTTTAGTACGCTCCTAGGAAGAGCCCCTGACATCGGAGAGCTTGCTCCGCCTCTCTGCGCCTTTTCTCCCACACACGCGCCTCGGAAAGGCCACGTGAGCACACACAGAGAAGGTAGCCAGCTGCCAGCCAGGAGGAGATTCCTCATAAGAAACTAACCTCGCCTGCCCCTTGACCTTGGACTTTCCAGCCTCCGGGACTATGGCAAAATTATTTTTCTGTGTAAACCATGTAGTCTGTGGTATTTTGTTAAGGCGGCCCGAGCAGGTGTTGACTATAAACAAAAAGTTGATTAGGTGTTCCATAAACAAAAGGGATTTACTGGGGGAAAAGGAAGAATTGCAATTCTGTATGAGCAGCCAAGGCAAGCCACTAGCAAGTCCCCCAAGAGCAGGAGGAAGGAAGTTCTTTCCAGAGCAAAGAGAAAGGTAAGGGGAGGGACTGTAATAACCACGGAGGCCTGTTACAGCCACAGAATTCTTCCTCTAGGGCTTTTGCCGCCGACCTGGGGTGTGCAGGCTCCTCCTACAGGCCCACCCGGCTCCTGTCTTGATTAAGGTCTCTGTCATAAATTTTGACAAAGGGTGTCATTGTCAATCACAGTTTACATACTTCCCCACAATATAGTCTCTGATTTCCTCTTGTTGACCTCTCCGGCTTCACATCTTACCGTTGTCCATCCACACCACTCTTGCCTTCCAGTCAGACTGAATTGTTTCTAGTCCACTAAATCCACACTCTTCCCTTCCTCACTCCCAGCCCCTGACATGCTCTCCACAGTAGCCAGTGTGATCTTTTAAAAATCAAATGCAATCATAGCGCTGCTCTTGCCTAATCCTCAGTGAACTTTTGTTGCAATTATGTTCTAGTCAAAATCTTTAATCCGGTCCTCGGACCTCTGCACGGTGGGGATGCTGCTCACCTTCCCACCTGGTCTCGCGCCAGAACTCCAGAGCTCCCTCGTCCCTCACCCCGATTCCTCGAGCATCTCTTCTTCCCCTCCTTTGTCTCCTAGATCTAGTCCGCCTTTGGCTGAATGAGCAGAAAGGACATAAGCCATCTCCATCTTCTGACAAGGTGACTTCCCTTACACTCTTCCTCCCTGGCCCTCATCACAATGTGTACCTTATGTTTGGACTAGTCTTGGGTCTCCCCATGCAGCTGAAAGCTCAGAGACTGCATCACCCCTGTACCCCCAGTATGGATCACGAAGCCCAGAACACAACCATTTCTTTAATAAATTGAATCTCAATTAACTTCTTCCTCTGCTTTTCCTCTTTCTACCTCCACCTCCAAAACATTCTTCAGGTTCTATCCCAGAAAACATCCCTCCAAAGCACGTTTTCCTTCTCTCATTCTAATACTCTCTTCCTGCCTCTTCCTATCTTCCTGTCTGCTTACCCCTCCCTCCCACTAAACTGTGGTCTCTCCTAGGGCGTGGGCCCCACTGTGCGCCCTCCTGTGTCACCGGGACTGAGCAGAGTGGCCCTGCCAGGGCCTCAAACATTATTCATTACCAATGATTGGACTATACAATGCTGTCCGGTGGACGTAAGCTAGCATGCCAGTTCTTTTTAAACATAATCTAAGTTCTACTTCTTTACAAATAAAATTTTAAAGGCATCTGCGTGTGTGGGCGTGGGGTGTGTTTGTGTCAGAAGAAACTGAAATTGACTGGAAGGGCCCTTGCTGCTCGGTGGAGTGGGCGCCACGGTCTCAGAGAGCAAAGGCAGGGGAGGGGCTGGCTGCTCGGTGAGGCGGTGAGACGCCGTCGGGACGGCTTTGTTCTATCCGAATTGATTTATTACCTGGGCATCGCCTAGCTGTGCACGGAGCCTCCCGGAGATGAGCCATGAAGTCTTCATTTGCTTTTGGAAATGTGAGCAGCCCTGGCAGGAGTTATCACCTCCGCATTCTCCCTGAGGTGGTGCAGTGGGAAAAGCCTCTTTAGGGAAGAATGTGGATGGAAAATGATGTTTTCCAGCTGGAGAGCGGCCTGATAGACATGATACCGGGTGTCTCCTCAGTCCGTACCGCGTTCTGTGAGGCCTCTGCCCGTGGACACCGGGAGAACGTGGGGGTGGCATTCATGTCCCATCTGTGTCATATAAATCCCTTCTCCCTGGCAAAAGTTATTGGACCCACCATGTGTTTGACCTTCATGAGTTAATTGCAATTCCTCTCCTGGAAGTTTAGAACTGGTATTCCCAGATGCTGGTCCCCTCTTCCTTTTGCTTGACTTGAGACAAATGCTGGGGGTATACGGGGCATTTGTTTCACATCACAGACAGGAAGGAGGAGAAAGGAAGTTCTGCCAAGAGGAAAGGTGGAAAGAGAGAGAGGAGAACAGCAGGTTCAAAAGATCACGTGGCTCCAGAGAGACAGAGACAGCTCTGCAGGGGAGGACAGGTGCTACCTGCCTGCGCCTGCCGGGTGTCCTGGCTGCCACCATTTGAAGTCTGGACCGCCCATGTGTCTTGTGATGGGCTTGCTTCTGTCTGAGTTGCTCTCTTCACTTACTGTAGTTTGAGTTTGTTTCCCTTACTTGAAACCAAAAGTACAATACTTGAGCAAAGCAAGTATTTTCCATTAATACGGAGTCTCAAGGCATCAAAAAGTGACTTTTTTTAAATGTAAAAATATAGGACCGAAACCTATAGGAAATGAAGGGAAGGGGAAATTGGACTGCGGAGAGGTGATTTTTAGTTCAGCAGGACTGATGATGACTTTCTATCCTTCTCCAGAAGAAATCAAATTCTTGAGAAAGAGCAACGAAGCGCACTGACTGTTGTCTTGGTATTTGTTGCTCTAGGTTGTCCTAGAGAAGTCAGCAGGCGACTGGAAAACTATGCTCCGAACCGTGTGGAAAATCAGATTGGTTGCTAATTATGTATTGGTTAAATTACTGAGAAAAGTGCTCTGTCTCCCAGGCCCAAACACTCTGTTTTCCTGGATGATCCTCACTATTTGTGAGTCAACAAAAGGCTTTTTTTAGACCCCAAAGTCCACTGAGGACACAATGGTTTGCAGGAAATGAGGTGTGAAAACACTCACACGTTCCCTCAGACATGAACCTGAATGTCTTGCGATGTAAGGACCTAGTTGCTAAGCGGTGGTGAGGCTGGCTTTTCAACAGGTTTATTGGCTGGTTCTCGGGGTCGCAGTGCCGACTGAGGTCTGACACTGGGGGTAATAGCAGCATCACGGGAGCAAGTGCAGAACAAAGGTAACCCCGTCTTACAAAGAGTTCTCCTTAAAGTGTATCCACACAGTAAGTTTACCTAAGATATGAAGTAATTGCAATCCTCTAGCATGAACCATGTGATGTAGGCATTTCCCCGTGAGGTTCAGTGAGAGCCATCGCTTGAGTCGTTAACACCAGTGATGGCCCAGTAGCTACCATTCTGCGAAGCTGACTGTATACCAGGGACTTCAAGGACAGCCAGTCATTTGAGCCACTCAACGACCCTGTGGAGAGAGCATATATTTAAATAATCTGCTTGGTTATGGAGATTTGAACTAGCCTTCATTCTTAATAAATCATTACCATATGTAAAATGCATGTGACACCAAAAGGTAAGATGACACCCAGTATTGTATGTTTAAATGGGTTTCAGTTAGTTGCCCCAAGGGCATATCCCTGCAGGCATTATCAGGAAAAGAGATTTCAAAACCTAAAATCCCCCATCCAGGTGTTAAAATCTAGGAAAGTTGCAGGGTCTCCTGTAGCTTCAGTCTTTTTTTTATTCCTGAAAAGATCTACAGTTGAGTATTCCATGGAGCTTTCAAATCTTATTTTACCTTCCAATCTAAAAAACACAAAGAAAAAGGGATTTCTCTCACGAAGCCATTCTCCGAAATTATTTCTGCAAGTTGAAGTTTATCTACCCTGACAATAAGCCAAAAATTTTTTTTGTATGTATCCCGTGTTTTTCTTTCTCAGTGTTTAGAAGGTTCCCTCATGTGTGTTGTTGTGTGTGTTTGTGTCCTAGATTGGAAAATAACACAAGAAAGATTTAGAAGATCTGAATTGTAGTCCTACTTTTGATTTTGTTTTTTCTAGGTGTACAGGGGCAATCAGTAACTCCCATTTCCCCATTTTTCTCAGTTGTAGAGTTGAACATAAAATATGTGTGGGCTTGTTTTGAGAATGAAAATGCAAGGTAATGGTATTATATATATGCTTAATCTTGTTGATAGTTTTTTTCTAGCATGGAGAGATCATCATTCAAAAACCATGACAAACTTTCTATTGAGAGCGTTTTCTAAAGAGCTTTCACTTTTTCTGGGGTTTTTTTTTTTTTGCTGCTTTTTCTTTAGGCCCTTTGAAAACATTACTTGATGGGGAAACTGTAATTTCTTTACAGGGTTAAAGGGAATTACTGTAGCATAAAATTGTACAAATGTGACTGAAACAAATGGAGCATTTAAATCAATAACAACAAATCATTAGAGCAGCTGGTAATTAACCTTTCATCTTAGGAAAGGATTATTTAGACAGCAACACAGGGCCACATCTTGTACACAAGCGTGGTGCTCACAGGAAGCCTGCTGGCCCAAGCACTGTTTTAATCAGGCGCTAGAATGATGAAATGGAGCGTAATTTGATTTTAAAACCGACGTCTTCAGATGCAAAACTTCCAAAGGTGACTGAAGATAGCAGTGCAGGGCTTCCCACTTACTTAGCAGTTTCATCGCTAGATTATAGCGTATTTTTGTAAACATAATTTACTTATGCTCTGCAGGACTGGGGTAAGCAGAAATAGCTTTTGAAAAATGAGAAATATATAAAGAGAAAAAAATGGGCTGTTTGAAGCAAGGAACAGGGGAGACAATGATTTTTTTTTCTCAAGACAAATGACCTCCGAACCATTGCACAGCTCTTAGTGTGTCAGACTAACTTATCCGTCATCTTCAGGGAGATCTCAAACGAGTTCCAGTTGTATTGGAAATGAGCCAGACTTCACTAACGCCAGTGGGTATGATGCATGGCAGAGGCTCAGCAACACACAGCAATTTAGATACCCTTGTAAGGCAAATGGTACAGCCCATCTCATTGTTTTGTCATTTACTCGCTCAACGGGGTTACCCAAACCTACTCTGCACATAACTCTTTGTACGACACTGGGAGAACATGGTGACCAGTTAACCTATTCTCTAAACTCCAGGAAAACAAAAGCTAATAAAGGCCTACAGGCAACTCGTAACTACTAAACAAGTCACTGGATAAAGCGGGGACACATAAAAAGAACATGTAATTCCGTCTCAGAAGGTCAGAGAGGCCACCGGCACGAAGCATCAGTAAAGCCAAGATCTGAGGGTGAGCAGGAGGTAGCCAGGGGAGGAAGCGAGGGCCGGGTCTGTGCGTAGAGCAGTTTCCGTGCAACAGCACAGAAATAAGAGAGAACTGTGGAGCTGCAAGGTCTTGAGTCTCACCGGAGTTTAGAGTTCAGTGAAAGGAGCTGAGGAAGATAGGGCTGAAGAGATAACTAGTAACGATATCCTGAAGTGTCTGGTACCGCTACTGAACTTAGAAGGGTTGCATGATTCTATACATTTCAGGGCCTGCCTTCTGGCCCCCTTGTGGGTTTACTTGAGCTGAATATTAGGTTCCAGATAGTTTCTACAAAGCCGTCCTCACGTCTTTCACGGAGCCAGACTTCCTTAACAAGACTAGTTGGTCATAGCACCTCCATACCCCCCCAAAGAACCTTTTCCCCTCAAGTGGGCGATGTGGTCTTCTTTCTGGAGTTTTCTATCCTTGGTCCAATGGGGTAACCGAACCTTCCCTGGCTTGTCGTACTTATTTTTGGTTGGTAAATTATTGCTAAATTATTGTGAATACGTCATTCTTCACAGAATCTTAGGGCCAGGGCAGATCATTCATCAAAAACAAGCCCAAAACTGATACTCTAAAAAAGATTTGTGCAGTGTATGGAGAAGGCGCTGTGACTGGTCAAATGCGTCAAACGTGGTTTCTGAAGTGTCTTGTACTATTGATATTTTGGCCAAATAATTCTTTGCTGTGGGGCTGTCTCATGCGTTGGGAGGTGTTTAGCAGCACCCCTGGCCTCTGCCCACTAGCAGCCATAGCGGGAGGTAGCTGACGTACTCAAAATGTCCAAATCAACAAAGTTATTGGTGAAAATGAAAAATGTGTCTTTAGTGGGAAAAAATGTAACGGGTTTTTGGCCAACCCAATACTATCCCGTACTCAACCCTCTATCCTCCTTTCTCTCTCTCCCATAAACTTTTGAAGCCATCTTGGAGAACGGAAAAACGACATGACAAATAAACCTGGAACCTTGAATCACTACTTAGACGGCAGCCACTGACCGATCAGGGTTACTTATTCTATTCTTTTCCTAAAAGAATAGTAGATGTCTGTCATATTACACCACTGAGATTTAGGAACTAGTTGTTTTTTATTTTTTTTTACAGCAACTAGTATTACCCTAAGCAATACGTGCTGCTAGTAATTGGAGGAAACAGGATTTGAATCAAGGCATGCTTACCCCAAAGCATATGCTCTTAACCACTTCTTGACTCTCAGACAATATAATGCCTCCAATATGTTACCTCTGGGATTGCCATAATGGGGACGCTATATTGGAAACTAATTACCTGAAACGTTTGCAGAATAGTCCCCAAGCCTCGAGCTCAGTGCTGATTCCATGCAGAAGGCACCCTTATTCTCTCTCTAGGAACTTAGACTCGTAGAAAATACACAGTGAAAGACAAATCCCATATGGTCTCACCTATAAGTGGAACCTAATCAACAAAATAAACAAGTAAGCAAAATAGAACCAGAGATACTGAAACAAAGAACAAATGGACAGTAAGCAGAGGGGGGCAGAGGGAGATAATGGGGGACAGACGGGGAAGGGTCATTAAGGAACATGTATAAAGGACCCATGGACAAAGCCAAAGGGGGACAGGATTAAGGGTGGGAGGTGGGGGTGAGTTGGGGCAGGGGAGCATGGTGGCGGGAAAATGGAGGCAACTGTACTTGAACAACAATAAAACAAATTTTTAAAAAGAAAATATTCCTAATAGATTATCAAAGGGGACAATGGCCACTGGCTTCTTTATGACAATGTATTTACTGATATAGTAGTTTCATTGATTAAGGTCATTTTAACAAGTGTACCCAGAAACAAATTATTTGGACTTCACTGACTAAATACAAGTCCTTATTTGTCATCTAGTGCTATGGGACCTAGGGGCTTAAAAATGCATTGGAATTGGGCAAAACAAAAGCGAAACAAATCCTTCTTCTGCGTCATTCGTGATGGTTGGGGACGATACAAATGATCATCAAGGTGCAACGACACAACCCATTTAGTTGATCTAGAATTCTGGTCTAAAAGTCTTTTGTGGAAATGCATCTCCCCAGATGGAGAAAACGCGTTGCAGTAGGACTCCTCGGTGCATTCTGACGTCACAGACAGTCCCCTTCGGCCCCTCGGCCCCCCTGAACTCTGAGGAAGATGGCTTGCCAGTGGGATCCAGGAGTAAATGCTCCATTTACAAGGCCTTTGAAAAATCTGTTCTGTGAGGGTCTGACCTACTAATTCTTTCTCAGATAAGGATACAAAATAGGAAGATAATGTCACTCTGAGGCAATGTGTTGTTGTGAGCTGCAGTGTGCAAATTCTTTGGTTTTACCAATAGGCCTAAAACTAGATAAAGTAAAGAGCTCCTCACGTCTATTTAACTATCTTGAGTAATAAGAAGATCCTTGAGTAATAATAAGAAGAGGTTGTCTTAAAAAATCACTTCTGTCTGGTTTGGTTTTGTTGTGGTTGTTTTTGTGTGTGTGTGCATGTGTGTCTGCATGCCTGAAATTAGTCATAAGCCACAAAGTCAAAATCTCAAAAGATATAAAACTCCCACTTGAGCAGGAAGTATAGGAACCAAAATTTAAACTACCTGAAAATGGCTCATTTCAGAGCTTTTCCTGAAAATAGATTGTGATCCGCAGGCAGACAGGTGATAGTTTAATGCCATAAAGAAAGCAAAAAGTTCAGAAAAGAGAGGCTGAGAACTCCCCAAACTTTATTTCTTCCACTTCTCTGCCCAGCCCTGGGCCAGCGTAATAATGAAATTTTATCTTTCTATTGTATGCATAATGTGGAAATAAATGAAATAGTGTCTTTTAGTCATGGCTCTGTGGCATTAACATATTTTTACATCTCTAATATACCTTTTAAAGCCAAGAGTCCTAACAATAAAAGCTTTTAAAATGCTTCAAATTGATGGTAATAATTCATTTACAAACTTAGTTGGTGCTGTCTCATTTAAAACTCATTTCCATGGTATATGAGTAGTCCTCGTTTTTAATATTCATTGCACTTTGTTTGAATTGAATTTCTCGTGCTCATTAATCACACGCACTATTGGGAGTGGAACCTCAAACTAACATTGCCTCCCAGAGAGTGGCCTTTTCACAGCTCGCCAGAGTACATTAAGTATTAAAATACAGCAGGAGAAATTATTCCTCCATGCTCAACTGTTATGTAAGGTATTTCACAACTTCTATCATACTGCCTGAGATATTCTGTGAGATCCATGTTATCAACCCCCTTTCTTTTTCTGTAGTAGGAGAAGCGACTGCAAAACAAGATGATGAGAATAAATTAAGATGCAGTTATCTTAGGTCTCTCACATGTTTCAGACATTATTCGTGATGAGCAGTAGCCAGGCAATAGCAGAGGGCAGGAGAGGAGCTGGAAAAAGCATCTTCCTCTTTTTCCCACCTCCGGGGAGTGCTTTCTTATGCCCTCCCCTTCTAAACCAAGGAAAGGAGAGAATTTGGTCAGATTCTGGAGCATCTGTTGGGCCTCCTTCCCCAGGAAGGGGTGCTGTCTCCTTGGGCCTTAGGTATAAACTGGGTGTGTAGTTAAGCTCACCAGAAATCTCCACTTGCAGAGTTTCAGGTCAGTCTCAAAGGGATACTTGGATTTCATTTTTGCCGTTTGTAGTTCTATTAGGAACATCACAGAAAGGAAGGCAGGCCGTAATATGGGGCAGAACTACGGTATTCCAGGGTCCCTTCACCAAAATACCATCTAATACAGTCCCCCTTGTCCCCAATTCACTGCAACAACTTACAACACCACATTTAGCTCTTACCATTTAAATAATAAGTCAAAGTAGTAGTTCAATAACTACTACTCATCAATTGCATTGATGAGATCTAGACTTGACAAATCAACAGATAAAGGGGCTCGCTTATTTTTAGCAGGTGAAGAAGATGAAGAATTAAATAATAAATTCTACACAGAGGTTGTGGCCTAGTTTTTCACTCAGCTGAACATCTAGAAAGCATTCTTACTTATAAATGCATTGTTGCCCAGAAAAGATAAGTAACCTTTGTATATTTAGCGCCACTTCCATGGCCAGATAATACCACCAAAGCTCATAGTCAGAAGATTGAAGAGGGTAGACATGGTGATTAGAAGAACTTTTGCCCTGGCTGGCATAGCTCAATGGATTGAGTGCAGTCTGCAAACGAAAGCATCGTAGGTTCGATTCCCAGTCAGGGCACATGCCTGAGTTGCAGGACACCCCCCAGCAACCGCACATTGATGTTTCTCTCTCTCTCTTTCTCCCTCCCTTCCCTCTCTAAAAATGAATAAATAAAGTCTTTTTTAAAAAAGAACTTTTCCCCTTTCCATCGGACGGGTGTGGATTTACCCAGCTTTGTCGCTGTTGTGCTCTTTGGGTGTTCTATCAGAACAAGGGCAGAGAGCGAGGCCCCCGTATGTCAAGTTATTGATGTCAATCTTACTGGATGGAAATTATGTTGAAAACTATGCCATCTCCTGCCGAATAAAATAAGGTGCCAAAAATTTAATAAAATGCTACAAATTGCCCTGCCTTAATCCTGAATCTTAAAAAAAATAGTCTATTATGTAAAGCGGCCATACGAGAAAATGAAAGAAAATGGCTACACTCCATATTTTTTAATGAGGATTACAGAAGTGGAAACAGCCACAAAAAGAGACACTTCCAAGGTCAAGGTCAATAGAAGCAGAGATTCCGGATAAGAGAGAACCAGTAGAAAGTTGATGCTCACAAGAAACCAGAGGCAGTGATGGAGATTCTGAGTTTCCCCGTATACCTGCAACTCACGCCACCTTTTACAAGCCAGTGAACAAGAAAATCCCAGGAGGCTGAAAGGCTTTGGTCCTCCTGGTGGCTCACAGAGAATGTTCCTTTGGAGTGTTTAGCTAAAGACACTGCCTAAAGACAGAGCGATTTTCATGTCCTGCCGTAAAGGCCTTTACCAGGCCACATTGCTGCAGAAGCTAGATGTAGATTTAGGCAGGCGATATTGCCAGGAGGATAAGAAAGCCTGGCTTGAAGATTGGCTCCCTAGCCCATCGTTGGGAAGCTGCTAGCAAGTCATGCCCCATCTCTGCATGTCAGCTTCCTCAGGGGGAGATAACAGCCTTACCTACCACCCAGGGGTGTGGGAGAGGTCAAATGAGATACCGGCCAGGGAGCGCAGAGCCAGAATTCTGCATAGAATTCTATGACGAAGACCTATTTCAAAGGGGAAGCAGAAGTTTATTTCTGGTGATTTGGTAAATCCCCAGGCTCTTCCCAAAGTGGGAAGCCTAGGAGGCCTCCTGTTTGATGCTCCAGTTCTTTAGCAGGAAAAAAAAATCTCTGGGCTTCGTCATCGCTCAAGGTGAGCTGAAACGGGGCTCAGGACCAGCTGCTCCGAGGCAGCTGTGCTTACTCACGTGCCCTTTCCCCAAGGGTCACGCAGCGTGGTCTCTCTGCCAGCAGTCGGGGGGAGGCTCTGGGAGGCTTGCTCTGATTGGGTAAAGCCTTTCACTGTGGCCACGGCCAGGCATAAAACTCTCCTTTCAGCACAATGGAAACAAATGATCTGTTTCATTCTGATCATCTTCCGACTCTGCCTTGACTCTGAGAAGGGGGTCTCTGGAGACTGCCAAAGATACCTTTATGCTCTGCTCTGCATCTTTAAGAAATATCAGAGACATAATTAAATTAGTCTGACTCTATTAGGCCGTGTGCTGTTGTAGGACATAGAGCTTTCTAACTCACACCTGAAATTTACAGTCCTCAGGACTTGGGGGAGCTGTCCGTGAGTCCTCTGAAATCAGGTACAAAATTATGCCTTTATCTGCATGTTTTAGGAAAAGGGCTCCAAAGCTTGCCTCAGATATTAATAGGGCTCTAGATCCCAAAAATGTTAAGATCTGCTCGTCCCCACCTTCCCCAGAGGATACTGAATGAGTCTCAGCTCTTACTCTGGCCTCGCAGTTACAACACAGCTCATGTCCCTGCGGTAAGGGCTCCAGACCCAGTTCGCACTGACTGAGGAAGTGAGCAGAGCGCCTTGTTTCACGATATCACTGAAGTCCAAGGATATCTTGCTTCCAAAACGGCTGGATAAAAGCTTTTACACAAGATCACCGAGACTAATACTTTTTTTCTTTCTCTTCATCTCTTGCCTCTGCCCTTTTCCAGTTTTAGCAAAGGCCTGGCCTCACAGTGGCAAGAAATCCATTGGCGTTCCAATCTCACAACTCCCTCCCTGAGCAGACCCAGTGGAATTTCCTACCGGGTCATTTCAGTAATTGACCCAGATTGGACCAGTCTGAGTTATGTGCTCCATTCCTGAGCCAACCCCTATGGCCCAGTGGCTTTGTATTTTGCACATTTGGCAAGACCTGAACACAATTTTGGTTGTCATACCTTGGGCATGGTACCAGCATCGAGCAGGTGGAGGCCAGGGATGCTGCTAACACCCTGTGATGCACAAGTCAGTCCTCCACAGTCAAGAAGTATCCAGGTCCCAAGTCAATAGTACTACACTTGGGTAACCCTGCTATAGTCAACACAGTGAGGTCTGCACTGATCAGGCCTGGGGCTCGCAGCTGTCCCAAGAGTGGACAAGAAGGCCCAACAATAAGAAGTGTAGAAGTGAAGGTTTCCAGAGGAAAATCAGGGAGGGGATAACAGGGGAAGGAAAGGAAAAGGTCATCAAGGAACATGTATAAAGGACCCATGGACAAAGCCAAAGGGGGGAAGGATGGAGGTTGGGAGGTGGGGGTGAGCTGAGCCAGGGGAGAGTGATGGCGGGAAATGGAGACAACTGTACAGTAACAACAAGACAAAATAAATTTTAAAAAATTAAAATCTCAAAAAGAAACACAAAGGAAAAGCAGGACATAGATGCCAGAGGAAGGAGGCATGTTTTCCCAACAGGCAAAATCCAGAGGTGTCTACTAAAGAAGTATTGTCAAAAGCTCTTTAGCACTGAAGGCTTGTGATGCATCCAGAACTACACTAAATATATTCTGGCCTTGTTTATTTAAGTCTCACAAGACAATATAGTTGCAAGGATATCCATTTTATAGATGAATATTTAAGGCTCATGCAGCTAATGCAAGGCAGAGAAGTGTATGAAGCTCCTGATCTCTGACTTCACAGCCTGAGTACTCTCCTGTTATTCTGTGTGCCAAGGTTCCGTCTAGTGGAGAAAAAATTTTGGTTACTTACAAAAATAAGAAATAAAAGGATCTTTTCCATTGATTCCTCAGACCTGACTCTACCTGAGTGCAGTGAAAAGGAATACTTGTCTTACAAATACATGACAGGGTTGCACGTATTCTGCATATATGCACACATGCACTGGTTTCCACACGTATATTTTAGGTCGTTGAGTAATTTCACTTTTTGCCTGCGTGAATCAGGTTTATTTAGACAAAACAGACATCTTTTAGGCCCTAGATGCCCTGACTTCTTGTCTATTCTTTATCACGAATGTCAAATTTCAAACTGCTTGCCATGCCACAGGACAGGTCTGATTTACTCTCCTCCTCGACTTTGGTGAACTGGTAAAGTTGAAAGTGATAAATTCCTCTAAAAAGAACCACTCAGCCCTAGATTTGCGTGTGTATGCCTGTATGCATTAAGGGCTGGGCGAAAGAATTATTGGCTTCAGTGGCAAAGTCTTGTAGGCTGATTCCGTCTCTGCCTCTGTTATTGCGGCTTGTTTGCAAATCATTTCAGACAGATTTCACATTTCAGTCATTTTTATCTGTTTATTATGGACATTTCTAAACATAGAATCTACAGACACCCCCATCTACCAATTACCCCGCTGCAATACCCATCAGTGTCTTTGCATTCTTACTTCATCTAATTCTCTAATTTTTTTTTCTGGCATATTTTATAGCAAATGTCAGATACGCTAGTGTTTAACTCTAAGATATTTTAATGTGCATGATATTTTCTTACATACCACAATGCCATTATCAACTAAGCAAAATCAGCTCTAATTCCTTTGGTTTAATACCAAATGTGTATTTAAATTTCTCTGAAGTGTGTTTATTCTCGACTTGTTCAAATTAGTATTCAAGCCGAGTTCACGGATGGCATTAAGTTAATACTAATAAGCATTAACGCTGAGGCTGTCACTACTAAAGTCACTGTTGAAGTCTCTTCTAAAATAGGACACTGTCCCTCTGCACCCCCATGTTTGTGCCACCAACATGCTAACAGGTCCACGGGAGATCCGCCGCTCTGCATGCTGGGTTTGGCAAGCTGTTTGCTAAGGGTGTAGTTGCACTTAACGTAACTGTATGTTTTATAGACTAGAATGTAGAGCTAAAACTGATCAAATCCAGGAAGAATTTGAGTTCTCAAATGTATTGTCATGTTATGTTGTGTGAGGGGACATATCTCACTAAGTCCTTCATTGAATTCCACTTAATGACTTAACCATAATTTGATGTAACGGTAATGTAATGATGTAATGATTCAAGTAAATGGTCAAGTAAATGACCATTTACCTGAATAAGCTGTTTTATTGCAGATTAGAAAATGGTTGTTTTTCTAATTCTGACATCTCTTTTGCATTTATGAGACGGAATTCTCGCAGTTCCCAGGACCATTTAATTCCCTGAGGTAGGGTTCACAAGACAAAGGAAGATATTTAGGTACAATATTTATTTCCTTTTAGTTATCAGTGTTCAGAGTAATGGCTAGTATACTAGCAATCTTTCCTGGTGCCCAATGACTTGTATTTTGTTTCTATATTTCCTTATTTTGAGAGGATGGGTGTCTATTTTCTTATGAACTTGTGATAAATCTGTTTGCCTAGCCCTGTAGGCTGTCAAAAAAGCATTTTTCAGCCTCTCGGGTACCTCTAGATCAGAAAAACCAACCAAATTTTCACACCAGCAGACGAAGAAAGGCCTAAACAGCGGGCTGGTTAACAAAGGAAACCTGTTGGTAGCAGAAAGTCTGCCATGAGTAAAACAACACTTTTCCAATTATTTTAATCACGTGCACCCCGCATATTCAGGGTACACAAAGTTTGTTTTTAGGATGTATTTTGGGGAAGCTGTGGCATGGATGTGTCTCTTGCCAGACAAGGATGGTATTTGTGCTGTAGAAGACTATTGGGAATTTTTTTGCTGAGTCACTCACTTCGGTTGGTGCTCTCCTCTTCGGAAACCCGAGGTCTCCCTGGCCGCTTCAGCACAGCAGCGATGACTGAGCCGCTGCAAATTGCCCGCCAAGGAGGTGGCAATCGAAGGCTAGGGAATAGCCCAAGTGTATGCAGCCCAAGAGGGGAGTGTGCATGGGCTAGGTTAGGATCCAGAGCAGAATTTTGTGGGAAATGTAACAAGTTACCAACAACTCCAAAGAGTATTACTATAGATTTTGCCAAAGCAGTATGTCTAATAAGGTCCTTTAAACTTTTTGTATGCTTAATTGAAGGTCATGTCCCACCAATATTAGCTATAAAACAGAGACATACTGCTTGCTTTACTGCTCCTGAATTCTGTCAAATGATAATACTCTTCATAAACTGTGATTTATGTTAAGAAGCCCCTTTCACGCCATCTGCTGCCACAGGAAAATGGCACCGGATTCGCAGAGAATCCAGCAGGCTCTCTGCTGAATATTTACAACGTGGTCCGGGGGGGGTGGGCGGGGAGCCTCAGCCAGGCAGTGGCCCAAACAACAGCAAGCAAGGTTCAAACAAATGGGTTTCTTCTGCCACCATTCAGCCATCTGTAAATGTCATGGGTATTTGTTATCCTCACTGTTTTCTAATCCTCAGCATTTTAGTGGACTTTTTCTCTTTTTGTGGCTCTTCTTTCATAACTGGAAACTCCTGTGCTGCAGGAAATTCTCTATCTTTTGAGCCTTTGTGGGGGAAACAAGTCTAGACGAGGCTTTCCCAGGTCCCCTGTCGCCAAGACACAAACACGTGGCTTATGTTTTGCTTGTCAAAAGCAATAACCTGACAGAAGCTAGTGAGTCAGAGAAAGAAGGGACAAGGGATGGATCACAGTAAGAGCTTTCCAGCGGCAAAATCCCCCTGGTCTCCGGCGCGTGGCTGCAGTGCAGGGCGTGACACCGTGTGTTCAGTGCTGTCGTCACCCAGTTCAGAAGTGTGGAATTGCCATGGTGTCGGTTACCTGCGTTGCACTTGCTCCTGCCCGTTTTCAAAATCTGATTTTCCAGTCCTTCCCCCTGTGCCTCTGTGAGCTTTCATTATTGTTTTAATAAACCCCCTTTCGGCTTAGATCGACCAGCAGTAGTTCCCGTTGTTTACGATTATGGCTCATAAGCGGCGTAATCATCATCATCATTATCGTCTTCATCATCCTTAAAAGCTAAAGGTTACTGTTCATTTAAGATATGTCAGGCATGCTGCTAAATACATCATGGGCATTATCTCAAATAAATCTTTCAGCAAAAAAAAAAGAGAGAGAGATCTATCAGCAATTCTGAGAGGTCGGTACCATAAATATCCTCGTTTCACTTTTGACAAAACTGAAGCTAGAAGAAATTGCAACATTTGGCCAAAGTTAATGAGCACAAAAGCTAGGATCTGGACCCAAGCTCTTTTAATCCCCACATTGTGTACTGTTTCCCTGACGAGTAGTAGAATCGTTGACGTTGTTATTCTACTTCCTCACTCCTTAACACACTTTAATATTTCTACCCATTTTATCTTATATGAATTCCCTGGCTGCTGTAACAATGCTTTCAGTCCTATTGAAAGTGATAATGGAGGGTAACATCCCCCTCATTTTGCAGATAAGAAAACACCAAAGATACTCGGGTTGCTCAAGGTCACGTGCAGTCAGGAGGCAATAGAGACTCCAGTCAAACCTGCGTCTTGTGGGATTCAAATTTTGTTGACCTAGTAAAATCCTAAAATAAATTCACTTCCA
Organism: Phyllostomus discolor; assembly: GCF_004126475.2. Classification (NCBI taxonomy): domain Eukaryota; kingdom Metazoa; phylum Chordata; class Mammalia; order Chiroptera; family Phyllostomidae; genus Phyllostomus; species Phyllostomus discolor. The sequence goes on along the minus strand of NC_040915.2, from coordinate 28,549,510 downwards.
TTTCTAGTACAGGGACCAGTTCAATAATGGAAACTATACTGCAAAGCACTGAGGAAGCCAGGATCAACTGTTTTTCAATTAGGTTTGTATTTATTCCCAAAGGAGCTGTGGTCCTAATATGTTTTCATTAAATACTTGGGGTGATAAATTGAGTCAAGCCATATTATATCCCTCAACCTTAAAAATACACAGCTAAACACACGCAGCGATTACTGTGGATACTGGCAGGTTTTTATTTTATTTTTAATATATAGAAGCCTGGCTTCCCTGAGAAATACCTCCTTTGTCTTGCCCACCTTTAGAAAGTAATACTTAAGGCTAAAATACAAACTCCTACCAAAGAAAAATTGGAATATTAAATTGTTGACAAGAGAAAAAATGTATCCACAGGGCTAGGTTTATGGAAGCATTAATTTATCATAGTGAAAAATTACAAATAACTTAATTCTACACCAATCACAATGCCTTTAACTTTATTTTTTAATATTCTACATTTGTTATTGTCTATTAAAAAACATTACCTTGGCTAAATAGCATTGGGAATTCCATCCAAATCTATGTAATAGCAGCCTCAGATCCTTAGAGTCAGCTCAAATCCTCCGTCCACTGCCTCTCCTACCTTATTTCCTACAACTTTCTACCCAGTTCACGCCATTCCAGCCACATCGGCTTTCTCAGTGTTCCTTGAATATGTCAACGAGGCTTCTCCCCCAGCTTCATTGCGTTCTCTCGTCTCTCTGCCTTAAACCATATTCCCCCTGATACCCATCAGCTAGTCCCGTCACTTTACTGATGGTTCCATTCAAATGTCAGAGCTCTATCAGGTGTATCAGAAAAGGAGATACTGAGCGTATAAATTAGCATCATTCCGTGTTTCCTCCTCACCCTGCTTTATTCTTCATTTCACTTCTATTTGACGTAGTGTGTGTGTACTTAGTTGTGTATTTTTTATCTTCCCACTAAAATACAAGCTTCACAAACAAACCTGTTCCCCGTTGGGCATCAGCACTAGACACATAATATTGGTCAACAAGTATTTGTTGAGCAAAAGTCTGCTTGGTCTCATGTTAGCACACTACTGAATTTGCAGTTGAGTGTTTACTCTTGTCTTTTTGAAAAACCACCTTCTGTTCTCTGCATGGGAGAGCTGAACTCTGTGGGTCACTTTTCATCTTTTTGCCATTCCATATCGGGCGTTCATTCTGTTCCTTATCTCATTGTGTTTGAAGTTAGTGCTTCTTTCTTACGCTCCTTGACACTAGGTGGGATTATTGGTCTTCCCCGTAAATCACTTTGAATGTTAGCAAGCATTTTAAAAATGGATTTTATGAATCATAAATGGAAATCGGTAGAAAGCCATTCAAAGGGAAGGAAGGAAGAAAGGGAGGGAGGGAGGGATGGACGGAAGGACGGAAAATCTGTAATACTATTTGATCATTTAGCTCAGAAGTGACAGAAAAACACTTAAATTTGTTTATGTGTTATCCTCATTCCTATATTAGCTAAAAGGAACTAGAATAGAACTAATGCTTTTTCCAGTGTCCTCCCCAGAGATGACCCTATTGGGTGCCTTGTTCAAGAACTGAAAAAAATCCGAAAGCCAAACCAGAACTAGTATGAAGTTAGTATTGAATAGGACTCGTACATAAGCCTATATGTTCATTAAAAATGTGAAACTCAAAGCAAAATTACAAAACACAAATTAATTGTATACACTCAAATTAATTTCATTCCATTTCCTAATCTAAAACCAACATAAGGGCCATAATTGTATATTAATGGGATGGATGGTTAGATTTAAGCAGCAACAACAACAAAGAATGTTGGATTTATAAGCAGACGAACCTGTTTGATGTCCGGCTCACACCATGTTAGTGGTGCGACCTTGGCCAAGACAACCAGCATCTCTGAGCTTCAGTTTTTGCAAACATGGGGTTGCAAAACAGAAACACAAAACAGCTTCAGAAGAACCAGGTTATATTATTGGGATATTGTGATTTATAATAACTATACATTGGGTCCGCTTTTCCTGGCACAGAGCTCATAAAACCCTTGAAATTTTCTGAGCAATGACAGCTATCAAACTGTCTCTCGCTATGTTGATGGGGAGTTTTGGACCTCATCTGGGGATGGGGCCTGGTTGTCAGAACAACCAATTTTGTGACTAGAAGGATGGGACTTTCCATCCCACCCTTCCGACCTCCAGGGAGGGGGAGGAGCCAGAGATCGAATCACTTACCAGTGGCTCACGAGTTCACTGAGCGTGCCTACGTCACGAAGCCTCCGCAAAGACCAGTAGGACGGGGCTTGAGAAGCCAGGTTGGTGGACGTGGGGAGGTGAGGGGAGTGCATTGTGCTTGGAGGGGCATGGAGGCCCCGTCCCCCACACCCTTGCCCTGCACGTCTCTTCCATCTGGCCATTCCTGAGTTATATCCTTTTGTCATAAACTGGTAGTCTACCAAATAAAATGTTTCTCTTTGCTCTGTGATCTACTGTAGCACATTAATTAAACCCAAGGAAGGTCATGGGAACATCTGATCTATAGCCGGTCAGTCCAGTACAGGTAATAGTTGGCATCCTGAGTTGGAGGGGCATCTTTGGAACCTCCAATCTGCAGCCAGAGGGTCAGAAGCTAACAACCTGGTGTGTGCCTGACTTCCAAAGTGGGCCAGGGGTGTCTTGGGGGCATGACCCCTTAAACTGTGGGGTATGATGCTATCTCCAGGCCGTTGGTGTCAGAATTGAGTTAAACTGTAGCACACCCAGCCAGTATCTGGAGAATTGCTTGGTGCTGTGTTGGGGTGGGGGGATGGAGACCCCCCCCCGCCCCACACACACATACCGAACCATTATCAATTATTCATTGCCACATGGTACATCTTCTTATACCAGCAAAGAAATTACTGACTTGTTTTCATTTAAGTCATATAAAGGTACACAGAGTAGATAAAGCCGTGAACTATAAGACCGGTGCAACTGCAAAACTTCTCTTGCTCTGCTCCAAACTTACTTTCAAAGTCTCAGTGAATTAGCTGAGGTTGCAGTGTGATAACAAGGCAACCTCACCCACGTCTGAAATTTCCAACTGGAAACTTGCCTTCAGGGTTTCCTCCATAGCTTGCAATCCACAAATCACTTCAGTTATCCAGGTACTATGAACTTTAAAAGGTCTCCAGAGAAAAACTATGCTAATGGCCTGATTTTATTGTTAGTACAGCTGTAAGGAATTACTGCCAGTCCCTTACTGAAAAATGCATGAGACAAGATAATAAAAAGAGGGGATTGTACAATAAATCATTCTGACCAGGTATGGAAGTAATAAACGTAGATCAACGAAAAGGCTAGCCTGTTGACTGATGGCACCAGCTCGGATACTTCTGGGGGGGACAGCCAGTTCATCCCTTTGCTGAACACAAATGGCCATTGCAGAAAACAAAGCCATTCTGGCTTGTATTGTTTTCATTGTTGCTGTAGCAAAAAAAAAAAAAAAAAAAAAAAATCAACCAAAGTTTGAGACTTGTTGGGAATAGGAAAAGCCCAAGTTTAAAGTATATTTAAATACATGTCTTGTGCAGTGATGCTACAAAAGCTTTTTCCATTATTTTAATGATATTTGCAATATTCCAATCACTCAAATAATAGCAACTGAAAAATTAATAGGTATTGTGCAAAATTTGATGTCGAAAGCCTTGGATGTAAGTGTGATTGGGAAAGGATTTCACATAGGCATGAAGACTGAAAGCGGAGTTGCAGAGATACATTCCACAGCTTTTCAAATCCTCACCAGTTTTCACTCCTTATTTCAGTGAAAAAAAAAAGAAAGTCATTTAACCAAATAAAAAACTTCTAAGACTGTAGTGTGGGAGCTGCATTATTGGATTCTGCAGGCCCTTTTGTCCCCCGTAATGTCAGTCCTAATACTGATGCAGAAGTTTTATGACTGAATCAAATGACAGAGTTGGAATTATTCATAATTTGTGGCACCTGGAAGGATGAAATTGATCCTTAAAAGATAGCTTTATTGGAGTATAATTGTTATATAATACGCTGCACATATTTAAAGTGTACAGCTTCATAGGTTTTGACATATTTATATACGCATGAAAGCTTCACCACAATCAGATAACGAATATTTTTGTCTCCCCCAGAAGTTGCTTCCTGCTCCCTTGTGGTCCTGGGTTCCCTCCCCTCCCTAAACTCATCTCCTCCCCACCCCCACCCCAGGCAATAACTAATCTCTTTTCTTTCACTGTGCCTGGGTCTGCATTTCCAAATGCAATCATAGGGTTGTGCAGTAGATTCGCTGTTTGCCTGCCTTCTTTCACTCGGTGTAATTTAGATTCATTCCTGTTACATATATTAATAGTTTACCCCCTCTTGTTGCTAAGCAGAAATCATTACATGGATAGTCCACACCTTGTCAGCTCTGAATGGATATTTCAGTATTTCTGCTTTGGGGCTACTACAAATAAAGCTGCTATAAACATCGTTGTCTAAGTACCTTATAGGCACACAAGCGTTTATTCCTGTTGGGTAAATACCTAGAGACACCTAGGAGCAAAATGGCTACATCCTATGTTACAGGAGGCTTAACTTTTAAACAACTATAAGCTGTTTTCCAAAGTGATTGAACCATTTTACAATGCCAGTAGCGGTGTGGAAATTCCAGACCCCCCACACCCTGGCTGACACTTGGCATGGTCAGTCTTTTCTAGGTTTAGCCATTCTATAAGTTGTGTGGCAGCTTCCCACTGGGCTTTTAATTTGCGGTCCCCTAGTGACTACTCATGATGAGCATCCTTCCATGTTTTGTTGATTCAAATGCCCTCTTACAAAAATTGGGTGGTTTTTCATTGAGTTTTTAGAGTTATTTATATATTCTGGATACAAATCTTTTATCAAATATACACTTTACAAATATTTTCTCCCAGACTCTCTTAGTCTTTTGAAGAGCAATTTTTTTAAATGTTGATGAAGTTTAACTTAAAAATTTAGAGCTCTGTGTTTGATGTTGTATGTAACAAATCTTTGCCTAACTCAAGATTACAAAAACTTTCTTCCATGATTTCTGAAGTTTTATAACTTTAGGTTTTTATGTTTAACCCTATGGTCCATTTTAAGACAAATTTCCATGTATGGTGTGAGGTAGGGATCAGAGTTGACATTTTTGCGTGTGAATTTCTTACTCAAGCACAATTTATTGAAAAAAACTATTCTTTCTCTATAGAATTGTATTTGCATCATTGCCAAAAATTAGTTCTTTTTGTGTGGGCATTTTTATGTGTCTTTATTTCGTTACATTGATATATTTATCTTTGTGCCAAAAGCACATTGTCTTAATTACTGTAGCTTTCAAAAAGCATTCAACTCTATAAGAATGGGTCATTTATGAACTCTCGTTTCTATTCCATTGGTACATATATCTGGATTTATGCCAGTAACAGCCCCACCCCACCCCCAACTAGCCTTGATTACTGTGGCTTTGTAGTAAGTTTTAAAATTGTGAAACATGAGTCTTCCAACATGTTTCTTCTTTTTCAAGATTGTTTGGCTATTCAGGGTCTCTTGAATTTCCATACAAACTTCAGAATCAGTTTGTCAATTTCTGCAAAAATATCAGCTGAGATTTTGGTAGGGTTTGCATTGAATTTGTAGATTAATTTGAAGAATATTGTCATTGTGACAATATTTCGTCTTTCCATTGCTTAATTTTTCTTTCGGTGATATTTTGTAGTTTTCAGTATCCAAGTCTACACATCTTTAGTTAAACATCTCTAAATATTCTTTTTTGATTATATTATAAATGAAATTATTGTATATGTTTATTTTCTGAGTGTTTATTGCTAGTGTATAGATATACAACTGATCATTGTATGCTGGTCTTGTATTCTGCGTACTTGCTGAACTGGCTTTCTGTGCTTATTCTTTAGGACTTCATGTATATAAGACCCTCTAAAATGAAGATCATTTTACTTCTTTCTTTACTTCTTTTCTTTTTACTTCTTCTTTCTTTTGAATGTCTTGTACTTCTTTTTCTTTCCTAATTATGCTGGCTACAAACTCCACTGCAGTGTTAAGTAGAAAAGGCAAGAGTGGGCATTCTTATGCCCCTAATCTCAGGGGGAAGGGTTTCGGTCCTTCACCTTTAAGTGATACTGTCTGTGGGTTTTTTCACAGACTCCCTTTATCAGGTGCAGGAAGTTTACTCTTATTCCTAGTTTGTTGAGTGTTTTCATCATAAAGGGGGTTGTATTTTTTCAACAACCCCCTTTATGGATCAAATGAGTTGATCATCTGGTTTTTGTCCCTTATTCTATTAATAGGCTGTTTTATGTTGATTGATTTTCATGTGAACCAATCTTGCACTTAAGGGATAAATTTCTCTTGATGATGGTATCTAATTTCCTCTTGTGTTAATGGGATTCTCCTTTCTCTTATTTGTTGAGGGTTTTTGAGCCTCTATTCCTAAGGGATTTGGCTCTCCTTTCTTATGATGCCATTGTCTGCTTCAGGTATCATCACAGTATTGTCCTCTGGAGTGAAATGGGAGGTATTCTTTCCTCTTGTTTTTTTGGGAAGAGTTTTTGAAGAACTGGTGTTAACACATCTTTCAATATTTGATAGAACTTAGCATTGGAGCCATCTGGTCATGGATTTTTTTTTTAAGTTTTCACTGCTAATTCAAACTCTTGTCAAATTTTCTTATTTTTCATATATTTTAGTGGTTTGCATCTTTCTTAGAGTTTGTTCATTTTCTCTAAGCTATCTAATTTATTAATATATAATCATTTTTAGCATTCCCTGATAATCTTTTTTATTTCAGCTTCATTTTGAACAAGGATTTTGTTGGGTATAAATTTCTCAGCCGACACTTTTTAAGACATCTTTTCAGTTGTATGATTACATTGTTTCTGGTGAGCAATTTGCTCCTCCATACGTAAGAGTTTCCTCTATTACTGGGTTTGAGCAATTTGATTACCATGTGTCAGGGTAGTTTTCTTCATGTTTTTGTGACTGGTATTTTTTTAGTTTCTTGGCTCTCTGGTTTATAGTTTCCATCAAATTTGGAAAGTTCTCAGCCATTGTCTCTTGGTATAATTTTTCTGTGCCTGATCCTCCTGTCCTTCGGACACTCTAATTGCTTGTACATGAAGCCACTTGAAGAGGTTCCACTGTTCACTGATACTCTTTGTTGCTTTTCTATTCTTTATTCCTACTGTGTTTCATGTAGTGTCTACTAGTTGTGAGCACGTGAAACAATTTACTCTTGTGGTATCATCTATTAATTATGCTATCATTTTCCATACAAACAACTGTAAACCTACTTTTGTCCCCACCCTGTATATTTCCAAGATCTAAAATGAGAACTCCGGAAACAAGAAAGATATATGGTCCCATTTTTTTAAAGAGCCCATTGCAATGATTTTGTAGTATGTCCACCTTTGTAAAAGACAAAATATGCAATTTGTCAACACTGAGCTACATTTTTCAGCATTCACTTGCTCCAGGAGAGGATCCGTGGGCGGCTGGGAGAGTGGAGAAGCAGCAGTGCTCATTACTTAGCTCAGGCACGTACTTGCTGTTCTGCTGACTCACGTTGTTTTCCTGAAGCGGGAGCTGGCCTGAGTCTGCTGCCTTCCCCTGGATCAGTTTTTAGCTCCTTGACTTCTGGGCAAGGTGTGTGTGCGTGTTTGGTGTTGTGATAACAGACCCTAGCTTCTACAGGGCATCATTGTCACCGATATCAGAGACAAACGTTGAGGGGCATCAGTCCATTTTGTGGGAACCCTGTGGGAGCTCATGGTGCCAGCTTGCTCTTCTTGTCCCCCACTTTTTGCATTTATCTTCCCTTCCTGTCAAATGCAGAGACAACAGCCTTGCTGCTTAACTGGCCTCCACAATTGCTTAAGGCCAATTCCCTATTTAAAACCCCTTTATCTATTTATATCTATATTTTGTTAAGCTCTCCTAGCAGATATTTGAATTTAGGATGCAAGAAACTGAGGGTAAAAAAAGCTTTTACCGTCAACTTGGAGCCTTACTATAATTTCAGAATAATAGGGAAAATACCTCTTAGGATCCTGTTAAATTTTATCCTGAAGACAACATGGAGCCATGGGAGGATTTTAGGATGGGTCATAAAATAGGACTTGCCCTTTAGAAAAATAACCTTGACTCCTATATTACAAGCTGTAATGGACCCTAGAGGCAAAATGTCAGGTTAAGTTGCTCTTGGAGCAATGCAGGGGGAACATGATGCTGAGGGCATGAAAAAGGGCAAAGGAAATTAACAGGCTGTGATAAGAGATTTTAGGAAGTAGATGCAACAGAACTTGGTGAACTTTAATAGATTTAGTTCATCGAGTATTTGCATTTCCTCCGAGCAGGCAAGAAGTAAAAACACACACGAGCAAGTCACTCATGGGGGCATCAGGGCTGTGAGCCTCCTAAGTCAGAAACTATCCACATACTGAGGACAAAGATACCTTAGCAATAGGCCTCAACACTTGTGCATCACCCTACTTCTCAAATAGATTATAAAGCTTCTTAGAAATTTCAAGCTCTGGCTGGCATAGCTCAGTGGAGTGAGCGCGGGCTGCGAACCAAAGTATCACAGGTTCGATTCCCCAGCCAGGGCACATGCCTGGGTTGCAGGCCAGGGCCCCCAGCAACCCCACATTGGTGTTTTCCTCTCTCTTTCTCCCTCCCTTCCCTCTGTAAAAATAAATAAATAAATCTTAAAAAAAAGATCTTTCATTTAAAAAAAAAAAGAAATTTGAGCTCATGGTCCTCCAGCATCCATAGGGGCTTGTTAGAAATGCAGAAGGTCAGGCCCCACCTGGAACTTCCTAAAGCAAAATCTGCATCTTTATAAGATCCCTGCTTGCGTGTGAAAGTTGGAGAAGCTGCAAAGATTCTAGCAGGCTGCCCTTTAGGACAACAGGGACAGGCCTTGAGGGCATGATGCTAAGTGAGATCAGACAGAGAAAGACAAATACCACAGGATCTCATTTATAGGTGGAATCTTCAAAACCAAACACCAAAATAAACACACACACACACACACACACAACTGAGCTTATAAACAGACAACAGATTGGTGGTTACCAGAGGCAGGGAGTGAGGGGTGGAGGCGGAGGATAGCAAAATGGGTGAAGGACGTCAAAATTTCCAGTTTTAAAATAAATGTCATGGAGACATGGGTACGACACGGTGACTATAGTTAGTAACACCGTATTGCATATTTGAAAGTTGCTAAGAATAAATCATAAAAGTTCTCACCACCAGAAAATAATAAATTTATAACTGTGTGCAATAATGGATGTTGACTAGAATTACTGCAGTGATTATTTTGTAGTATACTCAAATATTGAACCATTGCATTGTACACCTGAAACTACTATAACGTCATATCTCAATTACACCCCAATTTAAAAGATAATAATAAATAACTAAAAAGAAGATTGAAACTTCTAGGAGGCTGGACAAATCTAAATCGTGTTTTGCTCTTCCAGCCCTTTAAAACGAAACATTCCAGGCCAGAGAGGAAATGGCTGGCGTAGAGAATTTTAGGATTTGTCCTCCTCGCTCTCGGGGTGTCGAGGAAAAGCTGCCGAGTCTTCCTCACACTTCCCACCTCTCGAGTAGCGTTTTAGCCTCTTCCAAGGAGCGGATGGGGCTCCCAACATCTTATCACCGCTTGTCATTTCCAAACACCACAGCAGCCGTGGCTGTTGGTGGGATTGTCCAAAGCATGTGGCACGTGGCAGACTTAACGTAACTCCGGCAAAACCAGTAATAGAGGGCCTCCCTCTGGGAAGCCTCCGAAGCAGATATAAAATGTTATCAAGTTCTAACTAGATGAAAGAAGTTTCTTCCAATGAAGGCATTTTCCCCCTTTTCGAATATTCTCCCGCTAATAATGAGCAGAGAAATAGATGAGGCTATTCATATCCCTGAATTCTTTTCACAAGACACGGATGGGAAGTGGGCCTGGCAGAGAAGGCCCTAGGCTCTGGGCCAGCCCCCCCCCCACACGTGTCTTCCTTATCAGTACGTAGCAATAGTCCCTTTCAGCAGCCCTCGGGTCAGGTCCACGCACTTCAACTTGCAGGAAGCAGTGCCCAGCACTGTGCTCAGTCGCTAGCTGCTCACTGAGATCTAAAGAAAAGAGAAGCTGTGATATACCTGCCTAATGTTCAATCTTACCCAACTAAGCAAACTCTCTACGATATTCTGCAAAGCTTTGCCAGACCAGCCTCCATTTCTGAACTCACTTCAGGCGATGCTGTTCTCTTTATTCCAGCCACATGATTTTCTCCCCTTTCCCTAACGTGCCAAGGTGATTCCATCCCTACAGAGTTCACACACAAGTTTCTGCTCCCTGCATCTTCCCCACCCCCTTCTTGACCACATCATTCCTTTCCTTAAGGTTCATCTCGAAGATAAGCCTTTCAAGGCCCCTCTGTACCTGCCTCGCACTTAAAGTAGGTCCCCTAAGGTGCTTTGCTCATTCTTTGCCCTGTTCTTTTCTATCATAGCATTTATCACATTTGTAATTATTTATCTCATTACTCCTCAGTCCCTTCATTAAATAATAAGCTCCTTGAGACCAATTCTGATTTCTCTCCCCAGGGCCTGCTACATAATCATTGTTCAAAGGCATGATGGTGGTTGTACAAATAAATGCATGCCAGCCTACCCCCAACAGTGAGCCCTTGGCCATGGCCCCCTTTAATGACCTGTGTATTTGTTATGCATTCAACCCTGTGTTCTTTTGCAACTGAGCTTATCCACCATGGTGACTAGAATCAGCTCCTGCAAGAAAAACATGTTTGTTCTTTTCTGTATATCCTACTTGGAATAGTTCTCCAAGTATAGGGTAGTTGGTAGGTCTCAAGAAATGTGAGTTTAAATGATGGATGATGAGCCCTCTACAACGTAGCTAGTTTGTACCCTACAGGGAAGCGTTTAATTATGTTAAATCTCCATCACTTAGTAAAGGGCGCCAAGTGCTTGCAAGATTTAATTGGAGATGAATGATTTCTTTTTCTTCTCTAGACTCTTGTTGTTGCCCAGAATTGGAAAGTTAAGTCATGTTTCTTTTTGTCTATGAGATTTAGGAAGGGAAATGGCAGAAAACGATGCTTGTGAGTCATTAGAGGCTTGAGTTAAATTATTCTAGAAGTTGCTTCTTATACCATGAGTGCTGTTTGTTCCTGGGTGGATAAAGAAGGGGAGCATGATTTCGGGGGAGAGAGGACTTTGGAGGAATTTAACTGTTACATTTTAATTAAATTATCTCTATAACATCAGATAGAGTTATCCCAAATGGACAGAGAGATGCTGGTCTGTGGCTTCTGACACTTAAAAAAAAATCACATCTGTTGTCCTTTTCATGAACTCATCCAACATTTAAGGGTCCATTAAAAAGAAGTGTCTGTGTGTAGCAGGCACTGTTCTAGGCTCCAAAGGCTTAGAGACCAAGAAAACCAAAGTCCCCGCCTGCCTACATAGTTATCACCGGAGGGAACAGGTAGGTAATAAAACATACAAACAAGAAGAAGATCATTCCACACACTAAAACGTGACTCAAAGGAGGTCAGACAGGGCGCTGTTACTTAGAAAGTGCCTGAAGGGTAACAGTGACTTCAGCTTGGGTGCTCAGGAAGGCTTTACGATGATGGGCATGTGAGTGGGGACCTGAACGATGAGAAGGAGCCATCACACTCTTCCTACCTCTTCTCCCACCTTTCCTATTTCTTTCTGTTCAATGTGCCTTGTCCCAAATTCCTGTGAAAGAGACCATGATCCCACCTGGATGAAGTTTCCACTTCTGACCAAGGAACGATGGGGTCACATCATATAACATGGCCATCGGGGACCTGCGTCGATGAAGGGGCAGTTAGAGGGATCGTTGTGGTTGGGCAGGCCACCTCAGCGTTGTCCAGAAGACTGCTGCCTGTGTCCTCCTACCCACACGCGGGATCCGATCGTTGGCAAGGGACACAGGGAGAAAGACGAGGAGCAGACAGCAGAGGGTGAGAGAGATGGGCGCCCGCTTGGAAGTGAGGCAGCAGGAGAATTCGGGCCACCACGCCACTCAGACCTCAAGCCCCTGATCTAAAACTCACGGTGGTGAGTTCAGTATCCCAGTCACACAGTGACACAGCCCAGATTCAAGGACACGTTTTCTCCACTGATTTTAACTCCGTCTTTCTCGTGAGGCGCCCCTGTGCAGATGACGCTATTTAATTGTTGCTCTGTTGTTGAAGTATCGGCCTAATATACTTTCTTTCATTACTTAGACATTAAAGTATATGTCTTTCTGTGTATGTGCCCAGGCAGAGAGGTGGTCAAGTGCTGTTAAGTAACTTTACCGTGGTGTCCGCGCTCCTTGTGTTTTCTGTGTAATGCCAAGCCCTGCAGAGTAATGATGGGGTCCTGTGATCTGTAATTTAAAGCAGGCCTGAGTTGTCCTCCCTTATATTCTCTCTCCTAAATGGGAAATACTCGCAACTCCTCACTTTTTCACTTCAGGGGAAGTTTTGACTTTGCCAAAGAGAAATCAATGAGAATTTTTTAGTGCTGACAGAAGAGGAATGATGTCTATAAAGTTTCTAGTACTTTCCTCCTAAGCGCCTGAAAATTGGTGTGCCCGTTATAATCTCAGCCAATTAACAAGTCAGGAGGATTCCTGAATTGTCTTTCCTTCTTCACATTCGCTCATTTAAACCAACTCAGACGTGGGAGCCTACAGTGACAATTTCTATGTAAGAACTGGGTTCACCCCACAGGGCGCCGGGGGCTGGAAATGGCCTAGAGGAATTCTTAGAGGGCTACGGGGGTATTTTCAGACCTCTTGGCTTTGAAATTAGTAGTCATGATCAGAAAACTGGCACAGTTTTAAGAGTGAGAATGGCCTGTGCCGTTTAGTGGGCATGTTCCTAGCCAGGCATTATGTTTACGCCCTTTGTATACGTTTTTGCATTTGACTCTTACAGCAACTCACAGGTGACCAGTCTTGTCCCCGCTCTAAAGATGGGCAGTTTTGGAAGGGAACCAGTGTATTCTTTATGGCCCTGCAAACATGCCTGTGATACAGCCTCACTGAGGATCACAGCCCCCAGGCTGAAATCTGCCACAGACTGCTGACTGATGGCGAGGCGAGGTGGCGTTCCTCCTGAACCTGAAATCGGCGTCCGGGACTCTACCCTATGCAGCGTGCCCTCTCCGTTATCCAGCCCGAGAAAACTTAGCATCGCCTTCAAAGGAAGAGGTTAACTGCCATCTCCAATTATGCAGCAAATCGGCGAGCCCAGCCAGGTTTTTCTTTCTCTAGAAATCAGCTCTTAGAGAGCTTTTCCGCTGACAAATGAAAAGGACCACTTTTCCAATGTTTAAAATATTACCTTGGGAAAGAAAAGGACCTTTGAGCCAGTTAAAATACCATTTCTTAGTTTTATTGCCATTTTTCCCATCGCCTCCGAAGCCACGGTCACTAACGAGATGAAGGGTCAGAGACAAAAGTCTCGTTGCTGTCGCAGCTCATCTTGACAAGCATTTGTTATTTCTGATCATATTCTCATGTCTGGGTCCCACTTCCAAAGATTCTGATGTCATTCGTCTGGGGTGTAGCACGAGGCTTGGAATCTGAGTTTCCCCAAAACTCTTACATGTTAGATTCAGCCTTTTAGGTTGAGAACCAGCCTCTTGTTTATAAAATGAGGTCCTTTTAAATAATTTTTTTTCAAACATCCCTTAAGGAGATTCCTTTGCGTGAAAGAAAAAGATCAAGGAGTAAAATTAAACCAGCAGTGGCACTTCATAAAGCCGCTAAGAGTATGGCTGCTCTAATCGTCATGTCGAAAGTGGGGGTGAGGCCGCAGTTGCGGGGGAAGGAGGATCCCCCTCAGACCCAGACCTGCTACTCACCTCTTGCCCCCACCTGCAGCCTGAGCCAGATTCAGGGCAACCTCTGCAATTCCTTGCACTCAAAGGAACCGATAATGTTTGTGGAGGTGAATGGACAGGCTACCAGCAGGACCGGTTGAAAGCTAATGGTTTGGGACTTTCAGCTGCCCCTCCAGGTCCACCCCAGGCTTAGGGGTGATTTGGGAAGGTCTGAGGCCAGTCTGTGGGACCCTAGTTGGAAATCAGTTTGCCTTAAGACATAGACATCCAACCAAGGACTCTTAAAGGCACAGTGGCTCTTCTCTCCTCTTTGGGGCTTGGCACTGTGTAGCTCAGCAACCAACAAGCGTGTGTTAACTTATTCATTCACACAGTAAATACGTTTCCATGGTCTACAGAAGAAGGTGCTGTTGTAAGTGCTGAAGATACATCGATGAACAAAACAAACCTGATCTTGCTCTCAAGGAACTTTCAATATCATGGGGAGGCATGACAACAAATAATAAATCCAGGCAACATGCTGTAAATGATGATAAATGTTAAGGAGGCAGTGTGGGAGAATAACCCTGAGGGGCCTACTTCTGTCAGGGGGCTCAGAGCAGTCGCTCTGTGAAGGTAACCTTTATGCCAAGGTTGGGAGGTTGGGAAGAGCCCGCCCTGTCAAGAAGGATATGCAGCTGGTGCTGGGGGGATACAAATTTTCAGGGGAGGGCACGGCATTTGCAGAGACCCCGAGAAGGGGAAGACCTCGCTGAGCTCGAGAGAGCTCAAGTCAGCCCAGGTGCCTGGAGCTTGTTGAGCGAGCAGGTGGGTGTCTTGAGACTCAGAGGAAAGGACCTCGGGGGCCAGCTTATGCTGGGTCTTCAGGGCCACAGTGAGAATGTGTGACTCTGAACTAAAAGCGTGGGAGGTCATTGGAAGAAAGAGACATGATGTCATGGAACTTTAAAGGTGGGCACTTTGCAGCATGAGACATTGTAGGGGACAAAGTGTGAAAACAGTCCACCTCACTGGCTGTTGAAGGGGCCAAAGGGGAGAAATGTGGCTGGTCCAGGGTTTTGACCTGGATGGCTCGAGGGGGGTGAACTTGAACTTTCCTTAAAAAGTAGGATGCAGATGACTCCCCTGCAGGGAAGTGACATCCAGTCCCATCACTGAGTCACTGCGTGCCACGGACAGAGACGCTGATGGGCCTGGATTCACGTTCCTAATCCGTCTGGAAAGTTGGTATGTCTTCTGCTCTGATCACACAGGAGTTTTGTGAGAAAAAGAAAGAATCATTCCCAATTTGATATTTGTGAGAATAGAAAATGCAACAGAAAGACCGAGGTGCTAGCTGTACCATTGTCCTGGTAGTGGAAGTCACGGACATTGATTTCAGAATGCCGTCAAGGGTAAATAGGCAGATAATATTATACTGAGTTCCAATATCTAAACTACTTACTTCTCAATAAGGATTGATGTCTCGGGTCCGGCTGTGTGATTTATTAGCTTCGTAACCTTGAAAATGCCAATAATATCAGGTCACATACTACGTGCCAAACTTTATGCTTTGTAAGCATTTTGCACACCTCACCTCATTTATTCTTCACAACTATCGACTTGTTGTCCTCATTTAATAGATAAGGAAGCTGTGGCTCAATGAGATTGGGTTACTTGTCCTCCCAGAATAACGAGAAGGGGTCTCCGGCAGAGCCAGAACTCAAACCAGGATCTCAGTACAGAGCTTCAGTGTTTCCATGTCCACAGTTTGACCCAGGTGCAATCCTGCTGGCTTCACATGTTGGTTGGGAAGATCAAATCAAGTAGCATATGCAAAATATGTTTGTAAACTGTACTACATGTCAGTAAATATATACGGTTCGGGACAGGTTGGAAGCGCTGTTTTTGTTTTTTTGTTTGTTCTATAAGACAGCCAAAGACTGAATGCTTGGAAGTCTAATTATCCAGTGTTCTGACGAGGCCTGAAAATAGGGTTTTTCTTTAACATCTTTGTGTACTTTTGTGTTTGTCATTTATTTTTTAATTGTGTTTCCTCTTCTGGGTCCTGTCTAGGGTGATCTGCGTAGGATGACATGTTGTGGTCTGCCTCTGAGTCTGTTAGTTCAGAGCTGTCACTGGCGCGCCAACAAGGATGTCATGAGATGGTACCGTTTCAGATTAATGTCTGTGCCAGCAGCCACGAATTGTAGCTTTAAAACATCCTCATAGATACACAGCCCCAGTTAAGATCACATCCTGCAAGAATTGGTGTGTGGGGTATATTTCTCTCATTTTTGACTGTGCCCAAGACAGAAAACAATCTTAAAAAGTAGGGACTCATCCAGACAATCCAGGACCAAAGAACTGTGTACCGTTCTTGAAAACAGGCAAGGGAGAATAGATGGATTTAAATTAAGCAGATAATTCATCAAAGAGTTCATGGATGATGCTTCTTTTCAAATTTGCACCAGCAAGTGATGCTCCTGAGCATTTCAGATACATTATTGATTGATTGAGAAAGTCTGTAGAAATGCACAAATAGTATTAATCAATGCTGAGCCTAACAAGAACATGAGAACTCAGCAGCACATATAGAGGTGGCACATTCCACGCTAGCCCTGCCTGGGCTCAGGGCTGCTCAGTGGAAGGTTAGATGCTGATGGCACTCCGTGCGGGGCAAGGTCATGTTGGACTTGGGAAAGAGAAAACAATTTGTGGTGAGTTATAGCACCATTTAGGAGAACTTAAATGAGCTGTCTGGTACTTCCATTCAAGCGAGTATTGGCTCACTCTAGGCATTTCCCCTTCTTAAGTCGTGGTCAGCTAAGCAAGGCCAGATCCTCATCTGGGGAGGAAAACGGTGTCTGGACTTCTCTCTAGTCCAAAAACCTAATCACAGCCATGTATAAGCTGCTCAGGAACTTGGAAAAGCCTTCTAACACCTCAAATTTTCACCGAAAAGAAAAATCTCAAGTGAAGTAAACCATTTATAAGCAAAACTCTCTAATCGGGAATGTTACGCTTGCTCTGAGTTATTAGACCTTGAAGATCAACCTAATGGAGCTGAAGGTGAACACAGTGATGCCCAAGACATCAGTGCCCTTTGCCAAGGGCCAGCTCAGTTGTAATCACTAGATCTGCCAATCGCTGTTGTCGCTAGCAAGGGTGTGTACGCGCAGTCTCTGCCCTGTGTGCTGTGTGAAGCAAAAGAGGACCCAGACCCTGTCATCAAGGTTCATGAGATCCAGGTGAAGAGAGAAGACACATGCAAAAATGAAATTTAACGTCGTGTGCAATTAACAAATGACACAATAAATTCTACTCAATTGGAGCTACCCAATTAATGTACATACGGTAATTTATTCAGCAACTTCACAATGACCTTGGACAAACAAGCACTGAGCTCAGAAGGGAGAGCTAACTTCTCACCAGTGTATCAAGATTGGGAAGCATGGTCCTTTTTTAGTTGGTCATTGAGGATGGAAGATTTGGGTAGCGGGGATGAAGAAAAGCCAAAGAGAATTCTTTAGCCCAAGCCAGTAATGGAGGGACTTAGACTGGAAGGAAAGAGAGAGGAATTGGGAATTGTTAAACCTGTTTTCTCGTGTTTTAATATGTGATTTTTCAAAAGCGTTTAACTCCATATCAGCGTCTCAGTTTTCCTTGCAGAGTGTGGTCCTGTCCTCACGGGAAGCGGGTCCCCACTCCGTGCGGGGATCTAGGCGTGGGCGTGTCTGGGGCGGGGGTCAGACAGAACTCTCTGCCTGAGACCAAGGAACCTCCCAGCGGTTCTGGGTGAGGATTGGATGTCAAGTGGACCTAAATTCAAATCTTGACACTGCCAAATCATTGAGCAAGTTACTTTACCTTGCCATACCTCAGTTTTCTCATTCATTTATCTAACAAACATTACGTAATGCCCTGTTTTATACTCTTTGCAGATGGTGTGGAAATAGCAGAGAACAAAACAGACAAAACTCCCTTTTACCTTCCTGGAGATAATGACATTATCTGCCTGGGAGGATTTAGCTGAGATTAAAAGACATAAAGCACTTCACACAGTGCCAAGCACGTGGCTTGGGCTCTATAAATGTCAGTAGCTGCTTTGGAGTCAGGCGGATATCCGTGGTTCAGTAAGGACGACTCAGACACCAGAGAGAGGGTGCGGTTATTACATAACTGTTACTTGCATGTAGACCTCACTATGGGTTTATGCAAAAAAAAAAATCTAAATTGAAATGAGGATCAGGGAACTTGGGTGGCATCTGAAGCAACTCACTCGCCAGGAAACTTTGGAAGACACTGGCCTCTTCGTCGGAGGCCATGTGGCAAAGTGGGACACAAAAAGGGAGAACCAGCCCTTCAGCCTCACCTGCACCAGCATCGGGAGTGGCACCGTGGGGCACAAGCGTGAGGATGGAGGCAGCAAAGGCGCTTGCTCAGAGGAAGCAAACGGGAACATTCGGAAACAGCTCTGGTGCCCAGGAAGGTAAAGATGCGGAGACAGGACCTTCCCCAGAAGGGGGCTGGGGGACGTGGTGGAAACCTGGTGCTCTTCTTCGTAATAACTGACCACAGCTTGCTCACAAGTTCCCTCTCGGCTGGTGGAATCCACATGGAGGGGCACTGTCTCTCCAGAAGTTGAAGGCCCTCCAAGCAGGTAGAAGAAAGAGTCAGCATGCTGTGTTTGTCTTGCCCCCTGCATGACGGTGCTGGGGCCCAGGCAGCGAATGTGGTATCGCCCACAGTCGTGACAGCAGCATGGGGCTTTGCACTGCCATCCCATCTACAGATAAGTGTGCCGAGAAGAGGTCTTCACTGGCAGATACGGCAGGTCCTACAGTAAAAACTATGAAATGCATGCATGTGGGTGTGTTTGGAGCAACAAGATGAGAAATGAACAGTAAAAATGATCACAATAGATATAGAGATCAATGTCTGCCCCTAAATGAATATTTGGTAAGTAGTAAATGCCCAAAATGACTGAGAGCAATTGTAGAGAAAAATCAATATGGCCAGACTGTGTGAGAACATTAATAGTTCTCATTTTTTATGTATAAATTCTACTTCAAAAAGAGCAAAAGAGCAATAAAACAACTGAGGCTGGCTCTTTGCTATTTTTCTTCTGTGGCAGCTGTATTTCTGTGGCTCCACTTAATTCCTGGCCATGCAGGACCAGAGGGACAGCGGTTGCACCTCCTGGTTCCAAATAACTGCTTTCTCTTCTGCTATGGTGAACGGACCACTTCGAATTCAGGTTATTTACAATCACCTTTGATTTGGTTGTTATGCTTAAATGTATTCTTTCATCAAGTATTTATTGAATTCTTTCTATGTGCCCAGCCATCACGGTTCTGGGCACAGAAGTTACAGGGGTAAAGGCAGATAAGGTCCCAGGCCCCATGAAGGTTATACATTATCATGTGAGAGAGACCATAAAGAAGAAAACAAGTAATCCAAATGGCTTCACAAAGTAGTAATGCGATAAAAAAAATAAACTAATGCACGAGACAGAGTCTATGTGTGGTAGAAATGTGCTTATACATAGGTACTATATGAAGCAAGAATATCTGGGAAAAAAGTTAACTGTAGGCTTTTGAGATCTGAATAACGAGAATCCGGCTATGTGAAAAGTTGAGCAAAGAACATTCTAGGCAAGGTGAAGGACAACTGAAAAAGCTCTGGGTGAGCAATAAGCTTAGGAAGAATAAATTCTTGAAACAGAAGTCCAGTGAGCTGGAGCCTAATGGAAAAGTAGGAGAGGCATAAGAAATGAGATTAAGGAGAGAGGAAACGGGCAGAACATGCCATATTTTCTAGACCTTGGAAATAAGATTACAGTTTCTCTTGAGTGCATTGAGAAATGACTAGATATTAATAAGCAGTCTGCGAAATCACTTACTTTAATGCTTTAAAAGAGTATTGGGCTTCAGTGTAGAGAATGGGCTGATTGATAAATCCCTAACTTTATACCTGCTTGGTTAGATAGTAACTTGCAATTTAGTAGCCAAATTCAAATGTCAAAATTCATTCACACAATGAGTATTTGTTGACCGCTCCACACTACGCATTGGGAATACAGAAGCCAATAAGATGTTGCCTCCGCCATCAAGAATCCCACAGTCCAACAACAACCAAAAAAATAGTGAAATTAAACAAATAATCAATTGCAGTTTTGATTTTACCCAGGTGAAAGTACCGATGTTTCTACCTAATTTGCATTTAACACAGACTAGATTTTCAACCTTTTTCATCTCATGGCACACACAAACTAATTACTAAAATTCTGCAGCACACCAAAAATTTTTTTTTTGCAGAATGGACAAGTAAAATATTCATAGGTATAATTTTTATTCATTCACACCAGCCAGCTATCATAGTGTTGGCTGTTGTCATTTTTTTTATTTGACAACCTAAGGGAAAAGAGGTCAGCCCCCAACTAAGTAGTCAGGCATTACATGTTTTAAAATTTTGTGCGGTACATGGGTGTGCCTGCCACGGTACACTGGTTGAAAATCACTGGCCTAGAGGGTTAGAATCTGTGACTCTCCACTGAAAGACTCCACTCTTTCCAGAGGGTCTGGCTAATAAGCAAAAGCCTTTATATTAGGCCTTCTTTAGCTACAGTAAATACAAAATCAAGTCAAACTAGCTTAAATTAAGGTTGAGAGTGTATGGGAGGTGTAATTCTCAGGTATCTGAACACTCCAAATCTGAAGAGGCCTGGCTAGGCTCCGTTTTAAGGAGTCAGACAATGAAATTCAGTGCAATCACAATAAATGGAAAACAAAGGCAGCCATTTAGGAAAGGAAGTTGCCACAGAACTCGCCAAATCTGTAAGTAAACTCCACCCACATCTTTTGGGGATCATTGATTGGTTCAGGAATCAAGGAAGTTCAAAGTTCTTGGTGTAAAGCAACAGATGGAAGATGGAAAAAGCTGAACAGTTTAAACTGCTGCCCTCCGCAGGGAAAACAAGTTTGAATTTTGAGTCATCCCAAATAAATGCAAAGACTTAACAGAAAATATGTGTAGATTGAAAGAAATTATGTGAAAACCAGAGCAGAAATGGAAACTATGAGAACTAAATGAATGTTTTTGAACTATAAAGTACAGTGTCTGAAATGAGAAATTTGGCAGATGAAAGGATTCATAAACAAAATTTTAATTAATCCATCACCACCTGACCTATCTCATAGACTGTAGTTCGCCACCTCAGACTTAAAAATTTGCCTGGTAAACTTTTGCTTCTTTGTTAGTCTTCACTAGTATATGTCTATACCTATATGTATATATGCGTATGTATGTGTGTATGTAAGTGTGTGTGTTCACACACAGCAGAAGGCTATGGGCAGGCATCTAGCCAGTCATATCAATAAAAGTTGGAAAAATGCAGAAAATTTACACTTAGAAATTCTTACAGATTTCACTAATATTCCTATGTTTTTACAATGTGTTTAAATTGCAAATCCTTACATATTTAGAGTTAGAATTAAGAGTCTGTAGACCACATTTTATAAAATAAAAATTAAATATATACTTATTTGTGCTTAGTATGAGACTCTAAGATAAAAAATTATCTATTTTGTATTAACATAATGGAAGTAATCTAGTATATAAAGGATAATCAAAGACATCAATTTCAGCAAAAAGTTTAAAAACTGATAAAATAGTAGATACTTGAAACATTCCAACTTAATGATATTTCCTAGAGTCATCCTAATAACTATTTTATAACAGGCTAGCATTCATGGCAGATGTTGTGACCACATCTTTGACCTTTGATAAAATTTAAGAAGCAAGATAGCAAGTGTGGACTTAAACTTTGGTTTCCATGGCAAAAGCCACAATTTTATCATGAAAGTGATGAATGGTGGAATAAAAGAACAGTTATATGTATTATAGTAAAGAATGCCAGTATTTATTCTAACAAGTAAAATGCAGAGGTTGCATTGATTTTCAAAAATAGCATATGCAAATTAAAAGAAATCTATCTTCTTTCCATTATCCAAGAGCAAAGGATGTTTATGAATATAAAAACATTGGTGAACAAGGATGCATTAGACCTATACATTTAAGGTGAATTGATTTTTGACAAGCATACCAAGGTCATTCAACGGGGAAAAAAAGAGTCTCTTTAACGGATAGTGCTTCAACAACTCAATACACGGGAAAGGGTGAAGTTAGACTCATACCTCACTGTATATACAAATATTAATGTATAAGAAATGGATTAAAAACCAAAACATGTAAGCTGAAATTATAAAATTCTTGGAAGAAGAAATAAGGTTAGACCATGAACCTTGTTTTAGCAATGGATACCTAGATATGACACCCAAATCACACACACAAAAAGAAATAGAGAAACCGAACTTCATCAAAATTAAAAACACTTATCAAAAGACACAAGAAAGTGAAAAGACAATGCAAAAGGGGCAAAATTTTGCAAATTATACAAAATGTGTGATTTTGTATGTGTGTGTATAGATGAATGATAAAGGTCTAATATCCAGAACATATAAAGAACTCTTACAACTTAATAGCAAAAAGATAACCCATATTTTTTGAGAAATGGGCAAAGTAATTGAATAGATATTTCACTGAAGAAGACATACAGATGGCTGACAAGTACATGAAATTTTGCTCAGTAGCACTAGTCATTTAAAAAACAAAAATAAAGCCACAGTGAAATACCACTTCACACTCATTACACTATAATAAAATGTAAAACAAGTTTTGGTGAAGATATGGAGATAATCGTGCCTTCATGCAATTGCTAATGGGAGTGTAAAATGGTGACGCCACCATGAAAAACGATTTGGCGAATCACCAAAATCTTAAACATGGGATTACCATATGATTAGCAATTCCACTCCTAGATATATGCCCAAAGTAATTGAGAACAGGTATTCAAACAAAACATGCAAACCAATGTTGAATGGTACTATTCACAATAGCTAAAAAGTGTAAACAGATGAGTGGATACACAAATTGTGGTGTATACATACAATGGAATGTTCTTCGGCCATAAAAAGGAATGAAGTGCTGACACGTGCTACAGTGTGGAAGAAGCCAGACACCAAAGGTCTCACGCCGTACGATTGACTACCTTGTATGATGTATCCCAAGTAGGTAAATCCATAGGGACAGAAAGGCGGTTGGAGGAGCAGGGAAATGGAGTGGCTGCTTAATGAGGATGCATTTTCCCTTTGTGATGCTACAAAGGCTTTGGAACGAGATACAAGTAACACTTGAATGAGATTGTACATGTACTAAATTTCACTGACTTACCCACCTTAAAGTAATTAATTTTGTTATATGAATTTTTAAAAACTATAATGCACTATATAGTTTTAAATCCTTATGCTAACATATTTAGAACACACCTTTCCTTTTCTTTCCCCCTTTTTTTTCTATGAAACAAGCACAAACAAGAAAAAAAGAATAAAAGTGCTTTGGGCTCAATGGTACTATACTGCCCATTTTCATTCATTAAGTAAATCTAAAATTAAAAATTATCCAGAAAAATATCAGATATCTTCAGTCCTCCTAAGGAAAGCTAACATTAAAAAAGGCATTTTTAAGCTGACTGACTGAGTTCCTCAGCTCCATCCTCCTCTAACTGTGAAGAGCTGAGACGCAAAGTTCTCCAGCAAACCCAGTACCCCCATCTCACCTTAATCTTCTGGAAGGCTTTATCGCATAGGGTTATCCACAACTCCAGTTTTGAAACCATGAGATCTTTCCTGTTTTTCATTTTATTTTTTAATTACAGTTTACGTTTAATGTTATTTTGTATTGGTTTCAAGTGTGCAACAGCATGGTTAGACAGTCATATACTTTATGAGTGATCCATGCCCTCCAACACCTCCAGTCCCCACCTGGCACCGTAGTTATTACAAGATCACTGACTGTATTCCCGCTGCTGCACTTTCCATCCCCATGACAATTTGGCAACTACCGACCTGTACTCCTCAGTCCCTCCACCCTTTCCACCCAGCCCCCCAAACCCCCTCTGCTCAGACAACGCTCTGACCATTCCCTGTATCTATGCATCTGTTTCTGTTTCGTTTGTTCGCTTATATTGTTCTTTTGATTCCACATATAAGTGAAATCATGTGGTATTTGTTTCTCACCATGAGGTCTTTTCAAGCTAAAGCTTTGTGAATCCTACGGTACTTTCACTTCTTTTTAAATATCCATCCACAGAATAAGGATGATTTGGGCCTCGGCCTGAATCACATGAAACATTCAGAATCATCAAAACTCCAATGATGATTATATTTGAAAAGCTACCAAGAATGAATGCAAAAGGATTGGCTCTAAATTTCCGAAAGTACAGAACTGATAAGCAATATACACTTATGCCCTGAGTGTCAAAAATGTTAAGTGCTCTAATAACTATAATGTGTGTGGTTCCTTCAAAGCTTCAGCAGGACTGCAGCCCATGCAAGAGAGCTCAGTCTACAGAATGTATAAAAGGCTCAGAATCAACTCAGAAGTAACTTGGGTTCAAAATCTTAAACACCAAATTAAATTGTATCTCTTGGAAGACAAGGTTCAAATGCGAGAAGCTGGAGATGGCGTGCAGTGGAAGTCCCTCACAAGAAGCCCTACCAAACCTGAAGGGCGAAAAGTCTCGCCCGGGCAAGGCGACATTGAGCTGAGACCTCAAGGAGGAATCGAAGTTACTCAGCAAAGGACAATAAAAGAAAGAGTATTTTTATCAAAAAAAAAATACCCCTTGTGCATAGGCAATGAAAATTCACGTCACTGAAAGGGAAGGAAGATGCCCATGTGGCGTGGTGAATGGGAAAGAGATATTCTGTGCAGTGTCTTATTCATTTGAGGATTGTGAATTTTATTCTGAAAGTACTGGGGATGCATTTAGGAAAAAGGACTCAGACATGGACAACATTGTGGTGATTGTAGGGGGAGGGGTATATAAGGGGGATAAGGGGTAATGGGAAAAAATGCAATAAAAAAGTTTTAAATTGTAGAGCTGACCTAGTGAGTGACCTTGTGCTGTAATGGGATATTTGACAATTGTGTGGAGAATTTGCCACTGGGGACCTTTATATTCAAAGAAACTAGTTGACCAGGACAGAAATAATAATACCACCAAGGTAGCCACTAACCTAAAAGAATGTGACCAGATTCAAGGAGTGTTCAGGGAGCAAAATTAACAGTCATGAAATTGAATTAGCTGAAATGTCTTTAAAAGCCTTTGGTTGTTAGCAACATCAAATGATGGCGGGGTGGGCCTTACCTGCTGACTCCCCTGCGGAAAACAGGTATAGGCACACCTTGGTTTACCGCACCTTGCCTTACTGAGGTTTGCAGACATTGCGTTTTTCACGTAGGGAAGGTCTGTGGCAACCCTCCTTTGTGCAGGTCTATTGGAGCCGTTTTTCCAACAGCACATGCTCACTTCGTGTCTCTGTGTCATGTTTTGGTGCTCTCACAACATTTCACATGTTTGCATTATGATCATATTTGTCATGGTGACCTGTGATCAGTGTGCTCTTTGAATGACGTTACTATTGCAATTGCTTTGGGAACGCAGGAACCACGCTGTTAGAAGAAAGGAAACTTAATAAACATAGTGTGTGTTCTGCCTGCTCCTGTGAGGGGCCCTTCCCTCGTCTCTCTCCCTCTCCTCAGGCCTCTCTGTGCCTGAGACACAGTAATATTGGAGCTAGGTCAGTTAATAACCCTACAATGGCCTCTACATGATCACGTGAAAGGAAGAATGGTACATCCTCATTAAATCAAAAGCTAGAAATGGTTGAACTTACTGAGGAAGGTGTGTCAAAAGCCAAGACAGGCCAAAGGCTGGGCGTCTTGCACCAGTTAGCCAAGTGATAAATACAAAGGGAAGGTTCTCCAAGGAAAGTTAAAGTACTGCTCCAGGAAATATGCAAATGATAGGAAGTGAAACAACCTTATTGCTGATCTGGAGAAAGTTTTTAATCTTTTTACAAGATCAAACCGGCCTCAACATTCCCTTAAGCCAAAGCCTAATCCAAAGCAAGGCCCTATAATTCCCTTCGTTTCTCTGAAGGTGGAGAGAGGTGAGGAAGCTGCAGGGGGAAAGTGTGAGTTAGCTCACGTAAAGAGCTTCTAATGCTCTCAAGGAAGTCCAGGTTCTGTCGTAGGTGCTTCTTTCAAAGGTTCAATTATATTTGCACTTTCTTTGTAGTTCCCGTATATAGTTTTGTTCGGTTTTGGTTTTGGGTTTGTTTTGTTTTGTTTTACCTCTAGAAAAGTAAACCTCTAGCTTTGCAGTGGCTGCCTAACTTCTCCCATTTCCTTCCAGGAAGAAATAGATCATCTCATCCATCATATGACCCTGTGGCCTTCTGAGCAACCCCAGCCCTACAGCGCCAGGGCCAGCATCCAAGGAACCAGGGTTCGGTGCATGTGGTTGACCACCTGCC
The DNA here is from genome assembly GCF_004126475.2 of Phyllostomus discolor. Lineage (NCBI taxonomy): Eukaryota > Metazoa > Chordata > Mammalia > Chiroptera > Phyllostomidae > Phyllostomus > Phyllostomus discolor. The sequence goes on along the minus strand of NC_040915.2, from coordinate 28,523,173 downwards.
AGGTAGGACAACTGAGGATGCATGCCGATTTGCTACTTGGAGTTTAATTACACAAGGAGTTAGGTTATTAACCTTCTGCAGCAATCAACTTAAAATCAAGTTAGTGTGACTCCTAAGGCTAGAATAACATAGCACGGAACAGCCGATAAAAGCTAATAAATAGTGGAAAAAGGTACATTTTTCTCAGCAGAAAAAGAGTGTTTACGAGAATTGAAACCCTATGGCAGAGCAAACACTTATTTCAGCTTGCCAGATGGGAATCTGAGGTCCCGGGGGCAGGGGCCAAGCTGCGGGGCGCCTCCTCACACTAATGAGGTTTGCCCTAGAATCCGAGGAGACAGATGGAGCTGCAGGTTGGAACCCCTCGGCAGTCTCCCTGGGAGCTGGCGCCATTCACTGGGCCAGTTCCCGCCTCTGGCCTCTCCCTTTTCTTGGCCCCAGCTCTCTCCCCACCCCCCCACCCCCCCCTCTTCTACTTGTATTTGTAGCTTCCATAATACTCTGTGTCCCCATGAATGTTCTCCCCTGCCTACTTCCTCCTTCTCTGGCCTCCTGCAATTCATTCCCTCCTTCCTTTCTGTCCTTTCCCCCTACCTGCCCCCAGCATGTTGGTGTGTAACAGCGCCATCCATCTTGATCCTTTCTGACCCCAATAAATTCCCGTTTATTCACAAGTGTGCCAGAAAGAGGTCACATATAAATTAGTGAGAAGGAAAAGAAGATGCTATGAGAAATTCTCATTTTGGTGTCTGGTGCTTAATTTATAGAGGATTTATTTCTGGAAAAATAGAAAGGGAGAAAACACTTCGGTTGTTTGAGAAAGCGTGGGGCTCTTCCGGCCCACCGTGAGCCTCTGGAGCTCCACAGATCACAGCCAACATGCGCGGTCTGAGCTCACATGGTGCGAAGTAAGTGGGTTTGCACGAATCATGGCAGATCACTGAAGAGAGAGTAATTCCCTGGCACCAAGCATCATGCCAAAACAGAGCTTTTTGATGCCTCCAGGATTTTGGTAACAGTTCTGAAAGTAATTACAAAAGCTTGCATGGCTTAATTTAGTTAGTATCACGTTGGAATTCACGGCTACTGGGTCCTGTCATTGAATTTAGGTTTTCGTGTATAAGTTACAGAGAGGTGAGATGCACAGAACCCCGGCTGGTGGGCTCCCTGAAAACGCATGGTGATGGGCATTCCCAAACCTTTATGATCCCAAACCCTGGACATTCAGAGTCCGTCTGTAGATATTCAGAAACCCCCAATTTGCAAATACTTTCATAGCATATAAATCTCCTTTAAAAAGCAGTGGTACTTGAAAAATGTAAGTGTTCTCTTTACATTCTTAATTCTGTGCACTAGGGAAAAAATTGCTTCTGAATCAGGTCCCTAGAGAATAATATTTCTTACGCTTAGCTCCTAGACAGAAATTGCACAAGAGTTACTGCATATTCTTGGCTAGAGAACCACTCGTCCGTTAAGTGCCTCATAGCACCCTTACAGGGGACACAAGTGGGTGCTTCCAGAAAATTAAAATTAACATGTCATGGGACAATAAGATTTTTGAAAATCACTCAAAACTTTGTTCCATCTGTGAAGGTCAAGGGTCTATGGCATAGCATGACGCAAAAAAAAAAAAAAAAAAATGAGGCTTTTTAAGCACAAAGGCTTTGGGGTTATTTGGATGGAGTTTTCAATTCCAGCTTAGCCACTTGTTATTTATGATACTGAGGACGTTCCCAACTAGCTCTTCATTCACAAGTTCCAACACAATGGATGCCTTTCGAGGCTCTAAGAGCAGCGTCAGTCGTGCACTGGGTACAGCACCAGGCATGCGCAGGCCCTGGAAGGGGCGTGAGGCCGCTCTGCTGAGGTCCTGCCAGTCTTCTGCACCACAGCCCGCTCTCCGCTTTAAGCAGCTACTTGAACTGGTTCCTGTCACATGATAGTGTAAAAGCCTTCCAGTGTCCTTCCCCTGCAGTCAGAAAAAAGTTCAAAGAATGGGTGTTTTTTTGACCTGTTGTCAAGCCATCCTCCTCCTCGGTCATTGGAGTCCAGCCACATTGCCCTTCCTTCGGCTCCTCACTTGCACGGGCCTCCTGTCCGCACCCAGGCCTGTGCACTTCCGGCGCCGCTCCTTCGGGGAGCGGCCTGCCCACATCTTTGCTTGGCTGACTCCTACCTGAGCTCCTGTGTCACCTCCTCAGAGAAGTCATCTCTAACACTTCATTCTCCATTCAGTCTGAATATCATGATTTGCTTGTATTACCGCAATAACTCTCATCATGCTATGTAATTATCTTGTTATTTTTTTTCTTTTCTATTGTCTTTCTCTCCCAACTAGTATATAATTCAGATTTTTTTTTCTGTATGTTTCTATGAATCCCCACTTGTGCTTGACGTACAGTAGGCATTGAATAAATGCTGCTTGAATGACTGGGTGGAAGGAAGGAAGGGAAGAAAGGAAGAAAAGAAAGGGAGGGAGGGAGGGAGGAAGGAAGGAAGAAGGAAGGAAGGAAGGAAGGAAGGAAGGAAGGAAGGAAGGAAGGAAGGAAGGAAGGAAGGAAGGGGTCACCACTTGATGCACTGTATGTAATAATGGTGAGGTAGGAAAATGATATAAAAATCTACACAACAAAGAAAATATCACAGGTTGATGTAGTCTGCTGAAGCAGCTGAGGAAAATGGGACATTAAAAGAAAAGTGGAAATGAGATAGAGGAACTTTTAGGAGGTTGTTTAACCTCCAAGCATCTGAGTGCTTCTTCTTGTCCCTTAGGGGTGAAGACAGGCCTGCCCCTCATTTACGGGATGTTCTGGAGCCAGAGATAACGCATAAAAGCGCCGAGTACTAATTAGCTCTGTCCAGGCACAGGAAGCCAGCAGGTCTGAGTGGCTGATTGCAAGGTCTGTAGCCGAAAATACTTCTTGCCAGCTGCCTGGAGGGGCTGATAAGGGAAATGACTGATTGTGTGAATTAACATATTCTAACCAGGTCAGAGGCCCGGGTGTAGAAAACCGTGGTAAAGATGGAAATAAAGGTAAAGCCCTCCTCATTTTCGTTGCTCTGCCTAAGTAATGAAGCTGTGAGTTCCGCGACAAGGGTTGTTGCCTTGGAGTCAGCCGTGGGTGGCAGCTGAGCTTCATTTTCTTGGGGTAGCTACTGGCAAAATTAGAGGGGGGAAAGTATACTTGTATTTTTTGTGCTGACTACTTAGTTCTCTTCACTCTGCCCTTTCCTGTTGGAGTGATGAGTTCCACACTCACTTTTCCTCTCCTGTTGAGAAGGAGAGTATTTCCAGCTCTGCTTCCCCATCTGATGAGCCTTCTCCGCGGGATTTCCGACGTGCCAGATTTCCCTGGACATCCGAGGTCAGGAGAATGAACACTGAACCAAACATCAAAAAAGACAAGGGTTCCAGTTCGGGCCCCTGTCCTGTAGGTGCATTAGTTATGATTTCTTTGGTTGGAAGTTACAGCATCCCAGATCAAAAGCTTAAGAAAATCATCGGCTTCCATGATTGAATTCCAAGGGAGATGGGGACGTTAGGCAGAGCTGGATCCAGGGATTTAGCAAGGATAACAGCAAGCTCAGTCTCCCCTCCGTCTCGCAACCCTCCTCCTTTTGACCCAATCCAAACCCTAACCTTTTTTCATTCGTCTTCCATTATTGACTCCCTCCATGTTGTAATGAATATGGTCCCCAGTAACACCAAGCTTTAGGCCTGAACTCGCTATCAATAAAAGAGAAGCATTTCTCTGTGGTCTGGGAGGTCAGGCTAATGGCATGCTTAACCCTGTAGCAGACCAGAGCAGCTGCTTATGAGCACTGTGGGCCACCTGAAAGGGGAAAGAGACAGTCACCAAAGGGAAAGGTGTGTCCCAGGAAGACAGCCACGGTTCCTATTATTTTCCCCTCTGTATCATAATTGCATTCAGTAAGATCACAGATGTGGATGTGCTCTGAAAAGCATACACCCTTACCTAAATGAAAGCTGGTATGGTCATCTGAAAACTTCTCTCTGTGGTGTGATTGGAGAACCCTTGCTATGCGAGGTATCAGTTGGCTTGTAAGGCCGCTGGAAAGAAGAAGTGGGACTGTGTGTGCGAGCATTTTACAGAACACCTGGCATGAAGTTAGTGCCCAATTAGTGTCTGTCCTTCATGCTAGGGACTGTGCAATTTCCCAAAAGTTTTACTGATGGAGAAGGATCTAATGGAATGAGTCATTTCTGCCAACCGGCAAAGATATTTGGGAGTGAGCAGGTAAAACTTTCCAGTATTAGTTAGTATATATATATTTTTATTCTCTCTCAGATTTCTGTTCTGTCTCTCCCTACACAGCTTGTGGAGGGAGCTGCGCAGAGTTGAATCTGTGCATGTTAAGTAAGAATAAATGTTATTTTACCATTAGAATTCTTTACACGTGATGTGTCTAGCACACGTTAATGCTCGCTGTGTGGTGACAGTGATGACTTCAACACCAGCAACAATGATAGGAATAACAGGTGACAGTGTCATGAGATAGAGGCTTTGAGTGGAGATTTTCTCGATGTGAGCTTCGAGGGAGAGCATGAGAACTGACTGGTACGTCGGTTCCTGCGGTCACGGGGGCATTTGGCAGGGGTCTCTCACTTGCACAGTGCACATTCAGAGGAAAACTAATTCTTCATAAATGGCTCCCAGAAAGAGATCTGAAAGGCAAATGGCCTCTCAGACCACAGTGTAGCCTCATCCGCAGATGCAGTGGGATGTGGTCGGGTGAGCACTAGACGGAACTCTGAGAGACCTGTGCTCTCACCTTGGCTGTTTTGCCAGCTAGGTTTATGATCGTGGGTAACTTTCCTCCTCCGGACATGCGGCATGCTGATCCTGGGTTTATGTACCCCAGCGCTTCTGGGATCCAGCCCCCACATAGGATGAGGGCAGGTTGTTAGCTATTGTTTCCTCTCATCCAGTCCCCATTAGCCTCCTATTGGACTGTTTGTCACTTTAGCTTCAGAACAGTAAACTCAACCCTAGTTTCTGGACTATTTTATTCCATCTCGTAACATATACACCAAACACCTTGCCGTCTGCAGGGTCCCCTACCACTTTAATTGATGTATCAAAACTACCTGAGTGGGAGGAATTTTGGACGTGACTGTGGGCAGTGCTGTGCTCCCTCCACAAAAGATCATTATTAGAGGTCTAGAACACAGAGGTGGGTAGGTGGTCCACAGACTGCACCTTAGAAAAAAGTGATGAACTAGGAACAAAAGAAGAAAAAGTGCCATAACAAGATACAAAAATGAGCAGGTTTTGACTGAGTTACACTCAGTGTAGGTACCCAGCAAATAGTCGTGATATCAGCACGTAGCTGGGAAAGATGAATGGTTGGTTGGATGGATGGGTGGATGGGTGATGATGGGTGGGTGGGTGGGTGAATGGATGGATGGATGATGATGGATGGATGGATGATGATGGGTAGATGGGTGGATGGATGGATGGATGGGTGGAAGGGTGGAGGGTTAGGTGGATAGAATGGAAGCATGAATACATGTCTGGATATAAAGACAAAAGAATTTGCTTTCTTTGTAGACAAACCAAATAGTGACTTCGCCAATATTGCCAAAGGAGCTGTGATCAGATAGGGTGAAATTTGTTACCCTGAGCGGAATCATTAGAGAACACAACAGGGATGTGCTCTTTGGACAGACTGGAATTATTGTTGTTATACATCCAGTAGAATGAATATTACTTATATGTTCATTTTTGAAGTGGTAATAGAGTCATATAAAATATCAGGGAGCTGTGTTGCTTTACCTGAGTATTAAATGCCCTGGCTTCCTAGATAATGCATTGTGTTTCTGTTGTTCACAAACCACGCTAACACTATAAACATTGCCCTTTCTGGAGGGAATTACCTATAAAATAATTTGTTGTGTAAGGTTGCCAGTGATGAGGCTAAAGCACACCCATTAAAGGCATTTACCTTGTAAATTCTGATGAGAGACTGAGTGAAATAAAGCATGAAATACGATTATGGTGGCTGAGGATGTAAGGATGGAAAGCCACTCATTAATTTAGGACTGGGAATTAATTGAGCAGGATGTGTTAACTTTAGAAAGAGGATTGCCACAGGGCAGAGCTTTTTCTGCCACCTCTTCTAGACCCAGCGGATTTGTCCTCAAGTATCCAGAGTCTCTGTCCAGCTCTTTAACTGCTCTGTCCCTCCTCCCCCACTCCCCCCCTATCTTGGGCCTCCAAACGCCAATGCTCTGGACCTCTTGTCTTTCACGAGATTCAACCACTCAAAAGCAGCTTATTGAAGGGGTTCATGTGTGGTCTCTGCGGAAAGACTGGCTCTAACTCCTAGCATTGGTATTTACTAATAAAAAACATTCAGGCCTCAGTTTCCTCATTCTGCATAGCAGTGATGGTAATGATAGGATTTATCTCACAAGACTGCTATAAAGATTAAATGAGTTAACCGTGCATTAAATATTTAGAACTTAATAGTAAGTTTTTCGATAGATGTTATAGTAAAGTGTTTCATCACAAAGGCAATTAATACTATTAAAGAATCATAAAATAGAAAAAAGAAAAACACATGGACAGTCCTCATACCCTAAACCATACATAGCTTTTGTTTTGTTTTAACGTACTAGCTTCAAAATATGGAATTTTGCCTTCTGGATCCTTTCCATGGTTTGGAGAACCCACAAATGTGATCATTAGTTTTTAACACTATTTTTAAAGTATAAAGGTTTTCTTTTAATTGCAGAAAAGTGTTCCTATACACAAAGGCCAAAAACTCACTTCCCAATCTGAGAAGATCCCTAAGCAACATTTGATAAACTGCTAGTGTACTGCTGGAGTGGATACTTCATTAAACCAGTTCTAGCCTTTGAGTCTGGTTATCAGGCTCATCATGTTAGTTCCACATTCTGTACAGTTTCACCCGCAGGGCACTTGGGGTGAATTTATCGTACTAGAATCACAGGCATGTCCTTGGTGGTCAGTAAAACCTGGGTTCAACTCCTAAAGCTGGAGGTGTGATCCTGGGCAATGACTGAGCTTCTCGGATGCCTCATCTGGAAGAGTGAAGTTAATAACTGCACACTGTGTTGTGGGAATTATAACAAGGGTAAGGAATGATCCACGTTTCAGGTCTCACAATGGACACTGGTGAACATTCCTGGATGGAAAGTCATCAGAAAATGGGTTTTCTGGCGGTTAAAAAGTTGGAGGCAGAGAGAGTCTTCAGGGAGGCTGGGCGCGGCCCTGCCTCCCGCTCCTCCTACGCGGGGTGCCGGCTGCAGTTGCGCCGTTGCTAGGGAACAAGGAATGCTACGTGTCCGCGAACTTGCCTTAAGTCCAAAGTGCGACGTGACCAGAACCCTAAGTAGGAGGGGCAGTGATGTAAGACTGGAGCTTTCAGACCCTGCAGATCCCTTACACATGGACAGGGTCATTGCCAGCTGCGACTCCATCAGACATCTTGCACTGCATTACAGCTGGGGCTGCTATACCAACAGATCACAGACTGGGTGACTTGAACAACAGAAATGTATTCCTCACAGTTCTGGAATCTGCATGTCTAAGATCAAGACGTCAGCCAATTCCGTGTCTGATGAGAGCCCTCTTCCTGGCCTGTGGATGGTCGCCTTCTCCTTGTGCTCAGTCGACGTTTTCTGAGAGTGTGCATGGGGGGGGGGGTGCCCCAGGAGACACTGAGCTCTCAGATGTCTCTTCTTACAAGGATACTAACCCCATTGGGTCAGGGGCCCACCCTTATGACCTCATGTAACCATAATTACTTCCTTCCTTCTAGGCACTATCTCCAAATACAGTCATATTGGGAGTTAGTGCTGTAACATAGGAATTTTGACAGGCGCAGGGACAGAAGGAAGCCATACTGAGTTATGGTGCATCTGCCCCTCCCAGTGCGAGTTGTGTCAGGATCAGCTTGATAGTGGTTTATGTGTGTTTGTGCATGTGTGTCCTCTCTTTCCAAGCTCTAAGTCACTGGCATGGCTTCAGGCGCCCACTGTTTTCTCTCCCCAGAGCTGATGTGTCTACAAAGCCCAAGTGAGCAGTCTCATCTCACTGAAGGCCAGGGCCGGGACTGGAAACTTTGGGGTAAAAGGATGGCAAGAAAGGTGGTGGCCCCAGTTTCTTGCTTCCACCACCCAGATAATTCTCAAGTGTTGCGCTCGGGAGGCGGAAACCACGTCCCTAATGTCTTCTGTTACATATGCCTCCGGAAAACCCTAATAAGCCAGGATGTTAGTGCGTGTGGAGAGGCACATTACACACCGAGATTTCCGATCTTGACTCCTTGCAAGAGTTTACAAAGGAGCCTTCCTGCCTCTGCCTCGATGACTTGCCTCTTCAAGCTCCCTCCTTGCTGATGTATGAGACCAGGCTTGGTTTCCTGGAGAGAAGTGATTAAGGAGGACAGGCCCCTTGCTGAGAAACACATCAGCGCAATTTCTAAAATATGCTCCTTAGACTCGTTTGATCTATGATATGTATTATCATTTAATAAATATTGGGCTAGTTTAGGTCCTGTCTACATGCCCTGGAAACATCTGTGACATGATCCTCTGAGCAAGACAAAACAGATACTCCGGCAGTGGCTCCAAAGTGTTTTATTTTTGTTTTGTTTTGTTTTTTTCAAAACAGAGTTGTGACTCCAGAAAGTTAAATGACATAATTATAAAGTGTGCACTGAGAAAGTATTCATTTCTTCTTAAAAATATTAATTAGGCACTTCTTAATCTCTCTTGCAGATCTCATTATGAACTTGTTTTTCTTCCAACTGCCTCTCATGATTAGACATAAATAGGATATAATTACATATAGGTGGGAGGTTATTATATACAAGTATGTTCAGAAATTATGTGAATAAAATGCACAATAGGTTTTCGTATTCTTCTCATCCAGTGATACAGATTAGAACTGAAATAAGCAATTTGCTCTCTCTTAGGCTCCACCTGGTCTATTTCTTTTTCATATTAGCCCTGTGGAGCATGGTAGGCAATTGAAAGAAAATAATCCGTCATTCTGACCTCTAGGTGAAAGACAATTTGTTTTAGTTTCTTGTGTATTTCCTTAACAGGTGAATTCCCCATTAGTGTTGTTATTATCACCATCTCTTCGTTTTGCAGTCTTTTCTATCAGTTCCTCAGCTCACATTTGAAGATAGATCTCTAAAAGCAACTTCTATTTTCAAGAGAGAAGTGAAAGGAATGTTTACTGGACAGTTCCCAATATGATTAGTTTTAGTATTGCATGTCCATACCGTAAATATGTTGTTTCCTCCGGAAGATTCGCAATGGCAAGACTTTCCAAAAATGTAATTTAGGAAGAGTCTGCAAATTGATTTCTTTTCCTTATGCTTCCAGGCTCTTGCTTGAAACTGTGTGGCTATGCACCCGTGCCGACATGTGATAAACAGCTAATTACCTGTCAGTTTCCACAGCAATGTTTATAGGAAGCCTAAGAAGCTCTGTTACCCAGCTTGAGAGAAGAAAGCCCTCAAATTTTTGCCTTTCAAGCTCTACCGGAGTTTCTGGCAGCAATTTGAGGATGTTCTTCGCTTGACAAGTTCTTATGGAACCAATTTAGCTTCCTTTCTTTGAGTGGAAGCTGTGTCATTTTGAGTGAGAGGTGGAGAGATTCAAGTTGGAAGAAGCTTTGAGAGGCCAATGCAATAGATTCATGACTTAGCTCTGCAGAGTTCTGTTAGCAACAGTCAATACAGCACTGGCCCAGCAAGAAGCCTTCTTCAGAGAGCTCTGCTTAGCTCCATGAATTCTAAACAACAACAACCCTATAGATCACCAAAAATGCAGCATTTTATTCCTTCAACAAACATGTTTGAGCACCTACTGGGTCAGCACTGTACCAGTCTCAGGGGATAGTGCACACAATGAACAGGATATTAATAAGTCCCTACCTTGGGAGAGACATTCATTCATTGAATAAATCTTTCTTCAACGTTTGCCATGCTCTAAGCACTATGTTGGGTGACCTGGAAATGGCAAGAAGAGGCACAACCGAGGTTTGGAGGAGAGATCAGCAGTAAGGAAAACCATCCAGGAGGAGGTTAGCCAGGGAAGGTGGGGAGGGTGGAGAGATGTGATAGGAAGGAGGCAGTCTTGCGAACCAGATCAGAGGTGGGTAAATATGGCAGATTTAGAGAAACGTGGTCACTTCGTCTGGAGAGCAGAGTTCCAGGCAGGTATGGGCAACACCCTAGAGATGTAAGCAGGGATCAAACCCGAAAAGCCTTGAGTAAATTGTGGCAATTCTATTTTTGAAAGACAACTACAATGCTGCCTCCCAACCCACATGCTCTTTACAGCGTGGCCTTCTCGTATTTCGTCCTTCAGACTAGGGAGTCTCTGCTCCCTCCCCTTGAACCTGGGTGGGTATTTTCATTTCTGAGACTAGTCTATACACATTTCTGTCTTATTTTCTGGGGACGTTTGGGTTTTGAAGCCAGTCACCATGCAGTCAAGAAGCCCAAATTAGTCCATGCAAAAAGACCACGAAGAGAGCCCATATGTTAGTATTTGGGGCAGTTGCTGGCTGATGTCCAGACAACAGCTGAAGTCAGCCACCAGACATGCGCATGTATTCTCTTCCTGAGGACACAGGGCCCCGGCAGTCAGGTTACTCCCAGGCTTCGAGTATTCCTAGATGAGATCTCAGGCATCATAGATCAGAAACAAGCTCCCCCGCTGTGCTCTGTGTGAAATCCTGGCCTTGGGTAGTTTGTTACACAGCAGTATCAAACAGAACACTTCTTAAGGAGTTTGTTCCTTTTTTCTGAGGCAGTGGGGAGCCACCGAAGAGCTTTGAGCAGACAAATAACTGGATCAGATTATCATACTAGAAAAAAATAATTCTAGCTCAGAGGTGTGGGAAACATTAGTCAGGGTAAATTCTGGAGTCAGGGAGAGCATCGAAGGGAAGCTATGGAACAATTCAGACAATATGTAAAAGTGGCCTGGACTTGGCCGATGGTAGGAAAGATGGAGAAAATAATTCAACAGTTGCATAGGAGCTACAATCTGTAGAGCCTGGTGCTGGATTGGATGTGGTTGGAGGAGGAGAGAAATATAGGAAACAAAGATCATGTTAGAGTTGTTGTCTTGGTAACAGGGTGGCTGATGGTGCCTTTGGCTTCGATAGGAAGCACTGGAGGAAGAGTCACACATTTAGGTGGAGGAACATCCTGGACAGTCAGAAAGTGGGAGATAATTAATTCTTTGGGTGTCCTATGGGTCCTTCGCTCTCCAAAGCAACAACTGAGGTGTCCAGGAAGAACTTGGTTATACATGGCATCTTCAGATGCCTTCTTCTGTTCTCCCAGGTCAAAGAACAAAAAGCACAGTAGCGTATCTCAGAATTTCTGCACATTAGTTGGAGGTGATTGGCTGGCAAGCGCATGAGTAAAGCCTGTCCCGTTTCAAGGTCCTGCCCCCAGAACCGGAGCGACCGCAGTGATGAGTTAGATAGAGTTGCAGATTCCATCCTAGATCCAGGAGTCTAGCAGTAAGGTAAGACTTGCAGTGATGATACAAATAAGAAATGATGTATCATTTTTAAAAGGGCAAGAACATAGTTTGAATAATACATCAGCCCCAGTGGCTTATCTCAGTCCACGAGAAAGAGAAGAAATATGAGCGGGGAAACACTATGAGATACACAGAAGAGAGTAAGAGGGAGATGCTACGGCACAGGTTGAGTTGGGAGGTGGGCTCTGGTACCAGAGCCTGGTACCAAGCAAAGAAGCCTTCCTGGCTTCTTTGCTTTAAAGACCAGGGCTGCCACTTGGTAGCTTTGGGAAGTTTCGGACTTTTCCCCCATTTATGTAGATGCAGAACTACCTCGAGAATTATTTATCACAAATACGTTGAAATTGTTTTTTTCCAAAGAGGAGAAAGGTTTTGGTGAACCATGTAATCGTTCTTTTCTAGTAACACTCCTTCTAAGTAACAATGACGACGATAGCTCTTTTCCGCCACCTCAGAGCCTGCGGAGGCCTGCTAGGCACAGGGCGCTGTAACGGCGAATATGTCTCAAAGGCCGTGACCCATGGCCACTTATGCCGGCTAAACGCGGTGTCTCCGGAACCAGAGGAAACGCACAGCTCTTCTTAAAATCGAAGGGGTTTATACTCGAGATGAAACTGAATTCTGTCTAGGCAAAAGCTGTATTTATGTGCACAAGCGAAGAACCACACAGTGGCTCCTGGTGGCAAACCGAATGGAACCAGTGCAGCCCAGGGAAGGGGAATGCATGCTCCTAGACACAGTGTCAGGGCTGGTGCCGAATCCCCAACAACCTCCCTGCAGAATCCGAGTGAGGCTGTCCCCGCCAAAGGCTTAAACGTGTTGATAAGTCAGTAAGTGAAATGGATTTGTTGAGGAAGGAAGGAAGGAAGGAAGGAAGGAAGGAAGGAAGGAAGGAAGGAAGGGAGGGAGGGAGGGAGGAAGGAAGGGAGGGAGGAAGGGAGGAAGGAGAAAGGGAGAGAGAAAGAGAGAGAGAAAGAGAGAAAGAAAGAGAGAGAGAAAGAAAGAGAGAGAGAAAGGGATGATGGTGATGAGGGTGCTGTTGAGGATCACGGCAGCTGCCTTTCATTAAATGCTTACTCTGTTCCAGTCAAGGAGCTAAGAACTTTATATAGGTAGTTTATTTTTAATCCTTTCAAAAAAACCCTGTAGCACCAGATACTATTACTATGATCTCCAATCTACAGTTGGAGTTCTGGATTTGAATGGTCCAGTGTTCGACTTCTCCATTCTGCTACTCTCCGGCCGTATCACCTCACCAGTGCATACAAAGGGGCTGATAACAAACAGCCCCTTCTCACAGCTTTGCTGCCGAATTCCTGAATGGATACATGAGAGAATAAAAACCACGTAGCCTAGCGCTTGGCACAGAGTAAAGCCGTGTGTGGGTGCGCGGTCTCCAATCTGCGAGCACCTTCCTGCGGTGGTTGGCTTGCCTCCGCTTCTCCGTGAGCGCCGTCCTGTTACCCTCCGTGCTCCCCGCCCTCCCGTCACCCAGCGGGGCGTTTCCGAACACCCGGCATAGCTGTTGCTGGCTATTGGAGAAAATGGCAAAGACAGATACAGATTATTCCTCTGCTAAATAAAAAAGTTTTTATATCAAATAATTGAGGGAGGAATTGGGAGATTCCCCCCATTGTTACTAATAAGGACAATTTTCAGTAAGAAGTTGACCCTCCTCTTTGTGCTATGTCTCCTTTTCATGTGCACCCCTTTTCCCCCCAAAGAAGAAAAACATTCTTTTATAGGAAATATAATGTTTAACTATTTAATTAGAATAATGTAAAGAGGACAGGATCTGTGAGCACAGGCCCCAGCAGTCAGAATTCTGAAGAGTATTAAGGACAACTCCAGGGGTAAAAAAAAAAAAAAAGAACAAATACAAAATTAAGTCACATGTCTTGTTAAAAGCCTTTTAATCGCCCTCAATCTCCTGTTTCAACTTTACAGCTCCCCAGGGGCTCACTGAAGCCAAATGGGTCAGTCCATTCTCGGACAGAAAGCATTAGGAAGCCTGCTCTTTTTACTGAAAGATTCCACAGTTTGCCTTGCAAGCTCTCCCGTTTCTGTCACACAGTGTGACTACAGAAATCGGCCCTGCACAAGATAACGTGCCTGGATTCCGTGCTGACCTTCCTGCGGGGTCCTGTCCTGTGAGCCTTTGGGTTTCGCTCACTGGTTCCGCCACGGTCCCTAAGCTTGCCCTCGTCTCTGCCCAGACCAGCTGCCCTGTTCCTCGCTGCATGAGATTTCCCTTTCCTTCTGATGAATTCCCTTTTGAGGCTGTTCGTTTGAGAGAAAACCTTTTTTAGGATTGTTTTAACTTACCAGAAAAGTTCTAATAACTTTTTTCTAGGAAAGAAAAGTGGTTGGTCTCCATCCTCCTCCTTTCAAAAGGCTCATTGGAAGTCGTAGGTCAACCTGTTTCTCCTCCAGTTCAGCTCAGATGCCGTCAGGATTACCCCAAGGACTCCCACTGACACTGCTGCCCTCTCCCTCTGACCTTCCTCTCAGAAGAACCCGTCATATTCTTCCCAGAACAAAGAAAACTTTTCTAAGAAAATTTTCCATCTTCAAGGGAAGCAGCTGGAAACTTTAAAGTGGTAGCTTTTCTCCTAAACCAAAAAAAAAAAAAAAAAAAACCCACTTTATCACAATGAAGACCAGAGAACATTCCATGAACTTGAAAACCACTAGGTTTTGAACAAGTAGAGAATAATTCCGGGTTTCAACCTGTGAGTTAAATATATAGAATTTTCTTGAAGCTGAGCCTCTCCATAAATTCAAAGCATGTTCTAGAAGACAGACAGACTTCTGATGGGAATCAGCGGTCAGCTCGGCTGCGTGGGAAATGCCCTTACCCTTGGACCGAAACTGAGATGGACAGTCCTCACCACCAACAGGCAGAACGTTAGACTGAATGTAATTCAAATTGAGTTCGTGTGTTTGAGGCCAACTTGGCTTGAGTTCCGGACCAGGCACTGTGCCTAGAGACAGCCAGCAGAGAAGCCGAGCTTGTGAGCCTGGTGGACACGTATCGGACAATTCTAGTAATTAAGGAAACGAATCTGTAGAAATTCTGTAAAAACAGACAGGAGTTCTCCCTTTCTCAAAGTGCATCGAAAAGTGTTACAATGTTAGCAAAGGAATTTGAGAAACTCTGCATTCAGCAACAGTAAACGGGTTTCTCTACTGGGAAGGGTTGTAATACGTTTTGTAAATCTCCAAGACCAGAGTAGTGAATGCATAGTTTTCTGCGTGTACTAACTGAGGAACTCTTGTTTTTGGAGCCTCCTTTCATGCTGGGGAGTGGTCTGCACACCCGCCTTTGGGAGTCCCTGTGGCTGTTTCTCTTCCCCCAGCTGTAATATGTTAGGACAGAGAGAATGGCACATGTACAGACCCTGAGCTTACCCACTCGTGCTGGCGAAGGAGAAAGTACAGCAATATGCTAATATCCATTAACTTCTTTGCCTCATTATGCAGTGGCTTCCCGGTTTTGATTAATGAAAGCGTTATTGGAAACAACCGCACTCGGTTCTTTTTCAGGCACACAGCACATTATTCCTAAAGGTGGGCACATTAATCTTCCGTACTTTGTTTATTTTTACCTCCCTGGGTCTTTATAAATGGCTGTCTGTGCCAGTTCTCAAACATCTTTCACTTGGACGAATTTGACCACGAGAAAATAATCTTCAGTGGAGAGGGGTCTGCGATAAAAAGTCCGTGTAAGTCCCTTACACACATGTACACGTACTCCTAACACTACCGTCCAGCTGGCTGCGAGACACAACTTGAATAAAAGCCACCTATGCAAGTCTGCGCTTTAAGGGGACAGACTTCAGCATCTTGAAAGCGAAGAAATGAATGCCTGTGTATGGTTCTTTGTTTGTTTGTGTTTGTCATTTGGCAAAGGCAGGAAAAGACAAAATAATTAAGTTCAAGGAGAGGACAGGTCATGGAAGACCCAGCCCTGACACCGGGAGCAAGGACTTCTCCTCCTGTGGGAAAATGGGGGTGTGAGTGCGGGGCTGTGAGAAGTGGGTGTTGCTGTAGATCAGAGAAGACCTGGGAAGAAGCGAATCGCCTAGACTGTTCCACTCACATAAAGATTGAAAAGATCCAAGACTTGCTGGGGCGTGGTTAGGGAGAATGCCTGGGATCGCTCATGTAAGCAAGACACCTGCAGGTCGAAATCTGTTCTCCGAACACCCAGTGAATGGTCCTTTTGCACCCACTAACCTATCTTAAATGATTATTTCCTATCCCATTGTTCCAGCACCTCAGACCCAGGTTCTTCTCCACCCAGCTACATCCAATGCTCTCTCCTCTTGGTAGATGGCATCATCTGACTAGGTGCAAAATCCTTAACCAAGGACTGACTTCTTGATTCCTGTCTTTCCCTTCATACTTCCACTCGATACATCCTCAAGGCTTATGGCTTCGGTTTTCAAAACACACCCTTCAAAATATCATCGTCTCAACTCATAACAACATGCTACATTTCCTTCTTGAGCTGTTTCCAATTGGTCTCCGCTCCTCGGTGCTCGATCCTGACCATCTATATACTTCGGCTAGCATGGGTGATATTTTTAAAATATAAATCTTATTGTGTTACTCTCCTACTTAAGACTACCCCGCCCTGAGACTATGATAAGGTTCTATTCTCATTCACAGAGTCCGTGATCTGGCCCCTGACAACCCTCCCTGACACATTTTGTATTATACCTCACAGCCACATCGACCTTCTTTCTTCTCTTTGAAAAAGCCCCCCTCCTTCCTGCATCAGGGCCTTTGCCGTCGCTGTTTCCTCTGCTTGGAAGGCTCTTCTCCTCCAGGACTTTGTGTGGCTGCCTCCTTGTCACCACTGAAGCCTCAGTTCAAAGGTCTCCTCTTGCCCTGGCTGGCGTAGCTAAGTGGATTGAGCACGGGCCGCAAACCAAAGTATCGCAGGTTCAATTCCCAGTCAGGGCACATGCCTGGGCTGCAGGCCACAGCCCCCAGCAACTGCACATTGATGTTCCTCTCTCTCTCTCTTTCTCCCTCCCTTCCCTCTCTAAAAATAAATACATAAATCTTTTTTAAAAAGTCTCCTCTTTAGAAAACTCTTCCTTGACCCGTCAAGCCCCTACCCCCACCCGGAGTCATCCCTCCCTACCATATAAACCTGTTTTCAATCTTATGGACAGCTTGGCTCTCTCCATGATTCAGTTTGTTCTTCTCTCCACTGTTTGCCTCCTCACCGCTCCTGTGAGCTCCACGAGAGCAGAGGCTTTTTCATCCTGTGCGTCCCCGCACCTTTGAAGCCCAAAGATTCTCTGATAAAACATCCTCAATAAACATTTGCTGACTGAATAGGCACACAGAAAATTATGAAATAAAAGCCAGTGATATCCTTTGTTAAACATCATAAATCTTAATAAGAAAATGAGGGAAAGTTCATAAAGGACTGTTAATCCTTGGGCTGTTGGAATAACGCTATATAAATTTGACAATAGGGCAAATAGGACCCAGAGTAGTTAACAACCCTCACTAAAGTTACTCATTTAGTGCCTAAGGTGACATAACAGGCGGTGAACAGTGGTTAAATGGCATTAAATAATAGCCATTTAAAATTTTTTAATTTATTTTTTTTAGAGGAGAAAGGAGGGAGAAGGAGGGAGAGAACATCAATGTGCCAGAGAACATTGATTGGTTGCCTCTCATGTGCCCCCTACTGGGGACCTGGCCCACAACTCAGGCATGTGCCCTGACTGGGAATCGAACCGGTGACCTTTTGTTCCTCAGTTTGGCACTCAGTCCACTGAGCCACAGCAGCCGAGGCAATAACAGCCATTTTTTGTTTTTGTTGAAAAAATATCTATTTCTTCAAAGAGATAAGTCTGGGAGTTAATGGAAAAAAGGCCGGGATTTCAGTTGGAAGATATTGTCTTGCTAATACCAGTGACCAATTCTTCCAACAACTCAGTCTCAGTTTCCTTGTAAGGAATACATATACAATATGTATATTGTAAGGAATTCGACATAGCAAACCCTGAGAAAGAATGTCGTGAGAGACAGCTGCCTGATTCTTTCTGAAGTGAAATAAAGAAATTTATTTTGACCTGTGAATATGTATTTATATATAGAAGTTCTAAATGTATATCAATATTGGTATGTTTTAATTTTTATAATGAAGATCATTTGTCTTCTAGAATTTTTTATAGATTCACATCAATTGACTACCTACCACATATAAAATATTTCAACATATATAAAAATAACAGTGCCTCATTTAAAACATGGGATTTGCCAAGAAGGGGAGGAGGAGAAATTTGAAACTAGGTAGCCTGTAAATATATGGAGATGAAGAGAAAGAGGGAGAATGGTATCCCAAGAGTGTTCTTCACACACTGGGGGTTAATCACAGAGAAGGGTGAGCTACCACCTCTGCGTGGCTGCAGAGAGCACAATGAGAATGAGAAAGCGAAAAGTCTCAGGAGGCATGTTTCAGAAGCTACACTGTAACTAAGTGTGTGTAACAGCAACAGCTGTCCCACGTCGGAGACCAGGGAGAACCCTATTGCCTGGACCATTCAGAGCATAGCTGTAGACGCACGGTGGCGTGCTGGCAAAAGCTTAAGCCTAGCTCTCCAGGGAGGATGAAAAGGCAAACAAAAAAAGCCCGGATTCGTTGAGCTTGCTGATTTCCATGGTGTAAATATTCCCAGCATGCCTGACTTCAAAGTAACATTATGAAAAGTACAGTTGGGAAGAAATAAGCCCATTCCATTCTCATAAGCTTGTCCAAGACAGCTGTTAGCACAGCTCTAGGTATACTCTGGGTATGGGTCAAAACTATCTGAGCAGCAAGTTATCAGAAACTGTATTCACATATAAGTTTGAAAAGGAGAGGAAGGATTCTGGTACATGTAACCAAGGAGTTGGGGGAGGAGGGGTATGTCCTGACATTGCTGGCTCCGAGTGCTCCTAAGTTGTGTCGGGAATTCTTGCTGCTTTCATTCATTCATGCATTAGAATTTAAATAAGGTAAAGTGGACACAAAGTCTGAACAGTGTCTGGGGCTGAATAATGATGTGTTCCCCCCCACCCACCCCACTTGTCTATGGGTGTCTTATGGTCAAAATCAATAGGATTTGGCATTAAATTGGATGTGGAGGCATGCATAAAAGGGGAAGTCTAGCGTCGATAAGACGAAAGAAAGCAGTAGTGATTGCCAGGAGGTACGCTCAGGTGTTTTGCCACAGGCCCCTGGAAGGCTGTCGCCGGGTGCTATCGAACAGCTGCTGACATTTCTTGGTGACACTGAGCAGCTGGTGACACTTCCTAGTGAGCTCTGATGGCTCCCCTACAAGTTACCCAATATCCTTCGGACTGAGACAATCTATCATTAGATCCTACGTACACTCGAGTGACACTGAGAGAGAACATCATCCATTCAGTCAGTCAACATACATTCGTTATCTCTGCCATGTGCCCGGCCCAGTCTAGTTCGAGAAATTTAGCCAATCACATAGCTGAGGTATTCGGATTTTAATCTGCTTGGGGTCAGTAGCTCTTAGAGCTGACTCAGCACATCTGGACTGTAGAAATTGGACAGTGAAGAAAACAATGGTTTGTATCTATACATTAATTATTAGCTCGGTGATCGTTCAGGCTAGTTTGCCTAAGAGCGTACCTAGGAGGTCTTTACATCTTCACTTTTCTCTTTCGAAAGGGTGGAGATGTTAAACTCGATAGAAACTATTGGCTGAGGAGATGACAAGCCCTCAAAGACTTAATTCCAATTAAAACCAAGCAAAGGAAAAAAGGCTTGTGTCTCTGGATGGATAGAATATTCCCCACTGGCTAATTTACTGTGTGCCCTGTAAATCTTTCTTGCCTGAGAAAAACCATTTGTCAAACCTATCGGAAGGTTATGTCATTTCCCTCTCCAGCAAGCAACAGTTGAGTAGCTTGAAAATAGAAATAATGAGTGCTCTTCACATAACAATTGGATTATTTCAAGAAACCACCTCAATAAATACTCTATGCTAAGCAAAGCAAGTGTGAAAGATGTTGAGACGAATACATTTTCCTACATCTCAGGATCTTATTATCTCTTCTGGGAAAGTGGAATTAGAGATAATTAATGCTACAGCAGGGCAGAGGTTAAGACGCGCTGGGGTGGGTACCAGGAGACACTCCTCCTTTCGTGGATGGAAGGTGACACCGGAGCCACTCTCTAAAGAAAACAATATTGGAATGAACACCTTTAGCCCATTTCTCCATCTTCTTATTCATTCATCCCCAGAGGAGAAAGAAGAGCTTGTCCATTGATGATCTCGGAGAAGTCTGGATGCTTAGGGAAGGAAAGCCCACTGCCTTTAAAAGTTTGTGGGGGGCCATTAAGGTTTCCTGGTTTTGTTATTGAACTGCAGTTATAAGTAACATCAGCATTAGGGGACACAGTGAAGATTTCATGGGACCTCACCCTTCATTTATTTGAAACTTCTTGTGAGTCTACAGTTAGTTCAAAATAAAAAAAAATCATTTTAAAAAGGCAATCGTGGCCTCTGTATTTCTCT